>NC_062290.1:63919825-65119825 GCF_902655055.1 Lutra lutra
AGCATCTTATACATCCAACATAATACTGACACTTCCACATCCACACCTGTATCAGTCCCTGTTCATCAAATCTATTTATCAGAATGAGACAGAGGAAACAACATTGGAAAAGGAAAGAACACAGTAGAAAGAACAGCAAACAGGGTGGGGAGTCCCATTCACAGGCTCTAGTTGTGAGCCTTTGAGGGATCTCAATATGTTGCACTCCATCCAAGTTAAAAGAACTATATTACCATAGTGTTCAGAGCTGTAATAAACGTATGTATATACTTGGTATATACTATGCATGTACTGAGTATATACTTCTTTGTTTCCATTGCACTCTGTGTTCTAGATGTCTCTGCCCTGACTCTGTTCATTTCAGGGCCAGGAAAGCTCAGACTCTTCCCCCTGCCACATGCCCACAATTCCCAGGCAAACTTCAGTTTCTCATTCTTTGTTACCTTCTTTCAGGAAGTGGTCAACCTCAGTTTAAAAAACCAAAAACGGGTGCAGCTGGGTGGCTCAGTGGGTTAAAGCCTCTGATTTAGGCTCAGGTCATAATCCCAGGGTCCTGGGATTAAGCCCCGCATCAGGCTCTCTGCTCAGTGGGGAGCCTGCTTCCTCCTCTCTCTCTCTCTCTCTCTCTCTCTCTCTCTGCCTGCCTCTCTGCCTACTTGTGATCTCTGTCTGTCATATAAATAAATAAATAATCTTTTTAAAAAATTTCATCCATGATCCCTCTCTATGAAGATTATATATTTCAGGCAGAGATCAATCAGGAAAACAGGACCATTCTAAGTATTAAAGGAGAAAGAACTCAATGCAGAGAATTGGTTATACAAGGAACAGTAGATCCCCTAAGTCAAAGAACACCGTGAAGCAGTTCAAGAGCTTCACAACAAGAAGACACTACTAGCCCAAGGCTGGAGGGACAAAAGAAGGAGGTAGTGATGTGGGTGTCCAGAGTTTAGGGTCACTGGGGAAAGCAGGAACCATGGCAGGCATGTCTGATGAGAATTAGAGTCACAGAGAAGATGCAGCTACTGCTAAAGATGCCGACCATGGTACAGAAGAGGAGAAATCCCCTGGGCTTTCCTTTTTTCTTGCTCTTCTCTGTCCCATGTGTGCCTCCCATGCCTAACCTAGCTATAACCCAGCTAACAGAAGAGCCTGAGAAAAGGTCCTGCCCAATCAGCCCCATTATGACACAGAGTAAATCAGAGGAAGGCAAGGAATGGATGTGAGAGCAAACAGACCATGGACATCCCATGCTTCAATATTAAAAACACATTTGTTAGAGGATCATTTAATCTCTAAAACTAAATGAATTTACATGTATTAATTAATACATAGTATTTTAATATAAAAATATATATACAGCCATAAACGTACATACTTACTTATTTATATTTATATGCTACTTCTTCTTTATCCATTCGTTAATTGACAGACACTTGGGCTGCTTCCATAATTTGGCTATTGTGAATAATGGTGCTATGAATATAGAGGTGTATGTATCCCTTTGAATTAGTGTTCTTGTATTCTTTGGGTAAATACCCAGTAGTGTGATTGCTGGATCATAGGGTAGTTCTATTTTTAAATTTTTGAGGTACATCTATACTGTTTTCTACAGTAGCTTCACCAGTTTGCATTTCTACCAACAGTGCACAAGGGTTCCTTTTTCTCCACATCCTCACCAACACCTATATTGTTTCTTGCACTGTTGATTTTAGCCATTCTGACAGGTGTGAGGTGATATCTCATTTTAGTTTTGATTTGCATTTCCCTGATGGTAAGTGATGATGACCATCTTTTCATATGCCTGTTAGCCATCTGGATGTCTTCTTTGGAGAAATGTCTGTGCATGTCTTCTGCCCATTTTTTAACTGGATTGTTTGTTTTTTTGGTATTGAGCAGTATAATTTCTTTATATATTTTGGATGCTAAACTTTTATTGGACATGTCATTTACAAATATATTCTTGCATTTCATAAGTTGCCTTTTAGTTTTGTTGATTGTTTCCTTCTCTGTGCAGAAGCTTCTTATTTTGATGAAGTTCCAAATAGTTTATTTTTGCTTTTGTTTCCCTTGCTTCAGGAGACATATCTAGAAAAAAGTTGCTATGACTGACATCAAAGAAGTTACTGCCTATGTTCTCCTCTAGGATTTTTATGGTTTCAGGTCTCACATTTGGATCTTTAACACATTTTGAGTTTATTTTTGTGCATGGTGTAAGATAGTGGTCCAGTTTCTTTTGCATGTTGCTGTCCAGTTTTCCCAATACCATGTGTTGAAGAGACTGTCTTCTTCCCATTGGATATTCTTTCCTGCTTTGTTGAAGATTAATTGCTCATATAGTTATAACTTTGTTTCTGGATTTTCCATTCTGTTCCATTGATCAATGTGCCTATTTTTGTGCCAGTACCATTCTGTTTTAATAACTACAACTCTGTAGTATATCTTAAAGTCTGGAATTGTGATGTCTCCAGAATCACTTCTTTTTCAAGATTGCTTTGGCTAGTTGGGGTATTTTGTGGTTCCATGCAAATTTTAGGATTATTTGTTCTAATTCTGTGACAAATGCTGTTGGTATTTTTATAGGAATTGCATTAAATGTGAAGATTGCTTTGGGTTCTATAGACATTTTAACAATATTCTTCCTATCCATGATCATAGAATACCTTTCTATTTCTTTGTGTCATCTTCAGTTTCTTTCATCAGTGTTTTAAAGTTTTCACAGTATAGGTCTTCCACCCCTTTGGTTATATTCCTAGGCATCTTATTACTTTTTATGTGATTGTAAATGGGATTGGTTTCTTCTCTTTCTGGTGCTTCATTATGGGTGTATAGAAATGCAACAGATTTCTGTATATTGATTTTATATCCTGTGACTTTACTGAATTCATTTATCAGGTCTAGTAGTTTTTTGTGTGGCACCTTTAGGGCTTTCTATATATAGTACCATGTCATCTGCAAATAGTGAAAGTTTTGCTTCTTCCTTACCAATTTGGGTGCCTTTTTTTCTTCTTGTTTGGTTGCTGTGGCTAGGACTTCCAGTACTATGTTGAATAAAAGTGGTGACAGTGGACATTTTGTCTTGTTTCTGATCTTATGGGAAAACTTCTCAGTTTTTCCCCATTAAGGATGATGTTAGCTATGGATTTTTCATAAATGTCCTTTATTATGTTGAGGTATGCTCCCTCAAAACCTACTTTGTTGAGAGTTTTCATCACGAATGGATGTTGTACTTTGTCAAATGCTTTTTCTGCATCTACTGAAATAATCATATGGTTCTTGTCTTTTCTCTTATTGATGTAATGTATCATGTTGATTAATTTGTGAATATTGAACCACCCTGCAACCCAGGAATAAATCCCACTTGGTCGTGGTCAATTATTTTGATTTGTTAATATTTTGTTGAGAATTTCTGAATCAGTGTTCATCAGAGATATTAAACTGTAGTTCTTTTTTAGTGGTGTCTTTTTTAAAAGATTTTATTTATTTATTTGACAGGGAGAGAGATAGGGACAAGCACAAGCAGGGGGAGTGACAGAGGGAGAGGGAAAAGCAAGCTCCCACCAAGAAGGGAATCTAATAAGGGGCTTAGTCCTAGGACCCTGGAATCATGACCTGAATTGAAGGCAGACACTTAAGCAACCAAGCCACCCAAGCACCACTTTAGTGATATCTATCTCATTTTGGTATCAGGGTAAAGCTGGCCTCATAAAATGAATTTGGAGGTTTTCCTCTCTTTCCTATATTTTGGAATAGTTTGTGAAGAATAGGTATTAACTCTTCTTTAAATGTTTGGTAGTATTCACCTATGAAGGCATCCAATCCTAGACTTTTGTTTGTTGGGAGTTTTTTGATTACTGATTCAATTTCTTCCTTTTTAAAATATTTTATTTATTTGAGAGAGAGAGAGAGAGAGAGAGAGCACAAGGTGGGTGAGCAGCAGAGGGAGAGGGAGAAGCATGCTCCTTTCCGAGCAGGACTCCAGGATCTCAACCAGAGCCAAAGGCAGAAGCTTAACTGACTAAGCCACCCACATTCCCCAACTGATTCAACTTCTTTGCTGGTTATCAGTGTGTTCAAGTTTTCTGTTTCTTCCTCTTTCAGTTTTGGTAATTTATGTGTTTCTAGGAATTTATCCATTTCTTCTACATTGTCCAATATAGTTTTTCATAATATTCTCTTATAGTTATTTGTATTTCTGTGGTATTGGTTTTATTTCTCCTCTTATTTTGCAATTTTATTTATTTGGGTACTCTTCTTTTTGATAAGTTGGCTAGAGGTGTATCAATTTCTTTTCTTTTCTTTCTTTCTTTTTTTTTTTTTTCCCAAAAAACCAGCTCCTGGTTTCATTCATCTTTTCTGTTTTTGGGGGGGGGATGGGGAAAGGGCTTGGTTTTGTTGGTTTGTTTGTTTTGTTTTGGGGGTTTTTTTTGTTCTTTTTTGTTTTTGTTTTTTAGTTTCAAGATCATTTATTTCTGGTTTAATATTTATTATTTCCTTGCTTTTGCTGGGTTTAGGTTTTGTTTGTTGTTCATTTTCTAGCTCCTTTAGGTGTAAGGTTATGTTGTTTATTTGGTATTTTTCTTGCTTCTTAAGATAGGCCTATATTGCTATAAACTTCCCTCTTAGAACCATTTTTGCTGCATCCCAAAGGTTTTAGACCATTGTGTTTTCATTTTCATTTGTTTCCATGTACTTTTTTTATTTCTTCATTTATTTACTGGCTGACTCATTCATTGTTTAATAGCATGTTATTTAACTTCTAATGTATTTGTGGTCTTTCCAAATTTTTTCTTGTGGTTGACTTCTACTTTCATAATGTTGTCATGAGAAAACAAGCATGGTATAAATTCAGTCTTCTTGAATCTGTTCAGGCTTGTTTTGTGGGCTAATATATGATCTATTCTAGAGAATGTTACATGTGCACTTGAAAAGCATATGTAGTCTGCTGTTTTAGGATTAATGTTCTGAATATCTCTATTAAATTCATCTGGTCTAATGTGTCATTCAAAGCCACTGTTTCCTTGCTGATTTTCTGTTTTGATGATCTGTCCATTGATGTACATGGGATATTAAAGTCCCCTACTATTACTGTATTATCATTGGTTAGTTCCTTTCTGCTTATTATTAACTGTTTTATGTATTTGGGTGCTCCTATTTTGGATGCATAAATATTTACAATTGTTATATCTTCTTGTTGGATTGTCCCCTTTATATAATAGTGTCCTTCTTTGTTTCTTTTTGTAGTCTTTGTTTTAAAGTCTACTTTGTTCAATGTAAGTATTGCTAAGTATTGCCACTCCAGGTTTCTTTTGATATCCATTTGCACAATAACTGTTTTTCTCCATCTCCTCACTTCCAATCTACAGATGTCTTCAGGTCTAAAATGTTTTAAACAGTTTTCCCCATCTCCTCACATCAAATCTACAGATGTCTTTAGGTCTAAAATGAGTCTCTTGTAGGCAGCATGTCAATGGGTAAAAGAAATTTTATCCACTCTGTCATCCTGTGTCTTTGATTGGAGTTTTTAGTCCATTTACATTCAAAGTAATTACTGGTAGATATGTATTTTTGTCATTTTATTATTTGTTTTGTGTTATTTTTGAAGATTTTTCTCTGATCCTTTCCTGTCTTTCATAGTTTTCTGACTTTCTTTTGTGATATACTGGATTTCTTTCTCCTTATTCTCTGCATATTTATTAGTGATTTTGATATATGGTTACCATTAGGTTTGTATATAAGCTTTTTTACATATAGTAGTTAACATTAAGTTGATGGTCGTTTAAGTTTGGACCCATTCTTTACTCCTCTCCTCCCCACATTTAGGAATATGTTGTTACATTTTACATCCTTTTATTTTGGGGTTTCCTTGACTGATCTTTTATAGAAATATTCATTTTTACTGCTGTTGTGTTTCCTATCTTCATACTGTCATTTTTTTCTTTCCACTCAAAGAGTCCTCTTTAATATTTTTTATAGGACTGGTTTATTGATCATGAGCTCCTAAAGTTTTTGTTTATCTAGGAAACTCTTTATCTCTCCCTCTATTCTGAAAGATAGCCTTGCTGGATAGGGTATTCTTGGCTGCAGATTTTTCCCTTTCAGTGCTTTGAATAGATCATTCCACTCTCTTCTGGCTTGGAAAGTCTCTGCTGAAAAATCTCCTGCTAACCTTATAGGCTTTCCCTTGTAAGTTACTATCTTCTTTTGTCTTGGTAATTTAAAAATTTTTTCTTTCTTCCTTTTTTTTTTTTTAAGATAGGTTTTAGGCCTAGTGTGGAGCCCAGCATGGGGCTTGGACTCATAACCCTGAGATCAAGACCTGAGCTGAGGTCAAGAGTTGGATGCCAAACAAATGACCATCCAAGTGCCTCTAAAAAAATTTTTATCACTATATTTTGCCAGCTTAATTAGAATATGTCTTGGTGAGGATCTGCTTTCTTTGACTCCAATAGGAGTTTTCTGTGCCTCCTAGATCTGGATTCTTCCTTCCTTCCCCAGACTGGGGAAGTTCTCAGCTATTATTTCTTCAAATAAATTTTCCATCCCATTTTCTTTCTCTTCTTCTGAGATTCCTACAATACAAATGTTACTACATTTGATGACGTCACTGAGTTCCCTAAGTCTATTCTCATTTTGATTTATTCTTTTTTTCTCTCTTTTGTTCAGCTTGATTACTTTCCATTACTCTGTCTTCTAGGTCACTCAGTTGTTCTTCTGCTTCTTCCATTCTGCTGTTCATTCCATCAAGCATGTTTCTCATTTTGCTTATTGTACACTTTTTCTCTGCTGTATTATTCCTACCTCTAGGCTTAAGCCCAGCTGGTTGCCAGAAGTCACAAAATTTGGCATCTCTCACCTTCCAAGCAATTGCTTGGGGAATCATTTTCCCTGTGTGCTCCCCTATGCATTAGTCTGTCTCTCATCCTTCTCCATAACCATGGCTCCCTTCTGCAACAGCCGTGATCTGTTTCCCTCCCAAACTGTATCTCCACACCTCCTACTTTATTCAATGTGGCCTCTTCTCTACCTTTAGTTGTGGAGTTTGTTCTGCCAGTTTTCAGGTCAGTTTTCAGCATGAAATGCAAAAATATTGTAATAGTTGATGAATCTGACAAATGTGTACCTGTGAATCACGACCCCTATCAGTTATAGAATATTACTACTACTATGATTATAGAATATTACTATTAATCCAAGTTCCCTTTGTTCTTTCCCTGTCAATCCCAGCCCAAACTCCCCTAGAGGCAAACACAGTTCTGATTTTTTTTTTTTTTTTCAGTATAAATTACTTTTGCTTATCTTGGAACTTAATATAAATGAAATCACAAAATATTTGCACTTTTGAAGCTTCTTTCACTTATTATAGATTTTTTTGGTGTGGGGGGGTTTAGTGTTTTTTTTTCTCATGTCATTGTGTATATGAATAGTTTGTCATTTTTACTGCCCAGTAGTATTCATTTTTTAATATACCATAGTATGTTTATCCATTCTCTTATGGATGACTCCTTGGTTGCTTCCAGTTTTTTTAATGCTGTCCATTATTCTTGTACAAGTGTTTTTGTGCTGATATGTTTACTTTTCTTGGGTAAACAACCAAAAGTAGAATTGCTGGGTCATATAAAGAAGTTGTATGCTTAGCCATTTAAGAAATTTTCAAACTGTTTTCCAAAGTAGTGAAACCATTTTACACACCCACCTACCAACAATAAATGAGTGTTCTGGTTGTTCCACATCCTCTCCAACATTTGGTGATAACAGACTTTTAAACATTATCCATTCTAATGGATATTAAATGTTAGCTCATTGTGGTTTTAAATTACATTTCCCTGATGACTAATGATGTTGAGCACATTTTCATGTCTTTATAATTCATTGGCCACTTGTACATTTTTCTTCATGAAGTATCTGTTCAAATATTTTGCTCATTTTTATTAGGTTGTTTTTATTTTTATTATTATTATGTCTTTTGTAAAATCCAAGTTAAATAAACTCTTTTAATCCCACAAAGTAGATACATGAACCATGCTGTGCTAAGTCACATTCTTGGTCATCATATTAGTATAAAAACTTTAATTTTCCTTTAAAAAACTAAAACATAATTTTTTACCAAATTCTTTTTAAAACAGACAAATTAAAACCTCCTCCTCCTCATATTGAGTCTGTATATACAGTAGGTACATACAAGTGTCAAACTCCTAGATAAATGTTAAACTCCTTGGTCTATGTACACATTTCTGTAAAATGATCTACCACTTCCCCCTCTCTACATCAGTGCTTATAACTTTTATTTTCTATGTCTCTTTTTCTATGTTTTCTAGGGGTTTCTTCCTAGATATTTGCATAGTTTTCTGGACAAGGTATTTGCCTCCTGTTTTCTAGAGAACAAATCTTGACCAACCTTAGATGTGAATCAGCCCTTCCAGCCTACTCTTCCAGTTATTCTTAAATCATATTACTTATTCTGTTTGATTTCCTAATGATGTTGCTCATTTTGAATACTCAGTACATACTCAGCAAACTGTTATGCCTGTCATCTAATATCTTAAGGACATTAATTAAAGGATATTAACAAAATGAATCAATCACATTATATAAAGAAAGAGATAAGAAAAGTGGAATGGCTGGAACTCTCTAGGTTGCAGGGTAACAGAAACCCAGCTTGAATTAGATTAGGCAAAAGAGGAAATGTATTGGTTTGGGTGTTATAAGAAGAGAAGGACTGCAGATGGACCTCAAAACAGACTTCAATATAAGCAACTTTGGAACCAGAAACCTCAGTCCCAACAGGACTTTTTGTCTCTTCATTGTTTTTCTCTGCAAGTTTATTTTTTTCTTTTAAACCAACTGCAATTATATGATGAGGAAATTGGCTGCCAACAGCTACCATACTTCATCTCAGCTTTACCACCAGAGAACAGACCATGCTTTCTCTGGTCCCTAGTTCAAAACTCCAAATGATGAGTTCTGACCACTTTTCAGCCATCAACTGTGGCCAGGTTCAAAGTATGTCAAAGGAACATGGCAGTTCACATCCAAATCAACTGTCCAAGGGGCAATAAGGAACATTTTGCCCAAAAAGGTGAATAATGTTCCCAGAAGAAGAGTCAAAACTGTGGACAAACAAAATAATAGAGATTCACTATAAATAGCATAACCAGAGACCCAGAAGGACTTATTCAGTAAAGGAAGAGGAAGATTCTGAAAGGAAGAGAAAGTTTAAAGGAAACATTTAATGTGGGATGATGAGAGCAAAAGTCTATTTGTGTGGGAGCATCTGGGTGGTGCAGTTGGTTGAGCATCTGACTTTTGGTTTTGGCTCAGGTCCTGATCTCAGGATCCTGATATGGGAGGCTCCATGCTCAATATTGAGTCTGTTTGAGATTCTCTCTTCCTCTCACTCTGCCTCTCCCCCCACTCACATGCTCTCTCTCTCTCTCTCTCTCAAATAACTGGGTAAATCTTTTTTTAAAAAAAGTCTGTGTGGAGACAGATTTCTTTCCAGTGCCTTTTCCCAGATACAATCTTTTATTTTTTTTTCAGATACAATCTTTTAGATGGACATGTAATACTAGGCCTAAAATATCTGAGCTCCTCACTTCCTATATCTCACAAAACACTCAATGTAAAAACAAACAAAAACACCTGATGTAGTACAGACCAAATCCTAACCCACTTAATCCAACCAACCCCAGTCTATTTGTGTGCTGTTCCTTCCCAACTAATATGCCAAAATACTACACTAGATTTTGTACTGTCCTATAGGCTCCATCTCCTACATTCTGATAAAATTATATGTAAGCAAAAAGGTGGAAATTAGTCACAACCTTAAGACTCACTATTTGCTTAAAATGAAAATAAATGCCTTTAAGGTGGGTGCATTTATTCTTCAACAACACCATTATATCACAAATGATCTGGAGGGAAAATGCAGAAACAGTTGAATAAAACAAGAATTAGGTTGCATTTGGTTAAAGCTTAGTGATTTATCCCACTCTATATGGCTAGACTAAATATCCAAAATAAAGGGTTTTTTTTTCTTTTCCATTTTATGTTACTAATATTTATCTAAAACAAATGTACTCATGTGCTGAATCCAAAAATCATTTAATTTTAACCTTATTTCTCTGTATTGCACATCCTCAGCAAATGCTTGTTGAATAAGTAATATAGGTCCATGGAAGCAGAGAAACAGAGAAACTTAACTCTTCCTTTAAGGAAGCAGTCAATAAAAGCTTCATGAGTTCACTAAGAGAAAAGGCAGATAAAGGAAGAACACAGGCAAAAACAGATGTCTGCACAAGCATGAGGAGCCAATTAGTTCACTATACTAAGGAGGAAGACTAAAATCAGGAGAGCAGGGAGAGAGGTACAGTAAGAAAAGTTGGCAGAGGTCAAATCATAAAGGGCTTTATAAGCCGTGCTAACAAATTAAATCTTCATTCAGTAAATGATGGGAAGCCCCTGAAGATTTTTAAGCTGGGACTGGGTGAGGAAGAAGAAAAAAATATAATCATATTTTCAGTTTTCACATTTTATAAAAATCATGCTGAAAGCATTAAGGAGATAAATTAAAGAGTTCTAAGCCAGCAGCTAAGGAGAGCAATTAGAGGTAAGTATTATAACAATTCATGGGGTAAATGATGAAAGGTCTAAATTGAGAGATTCCAAAAGTACTTCATCAGAAGAAATAATAGGATTTGAATGTTGGAAATAGAAGAGAGGGCAGAGAATAGAAATACTATCAAGTCCCCAACTCACATGTTGGTGTCACAATCCAAGATCAAGAATATGGAAGAGAAAACTTGTAAGGAGGCAACAATGAGCTCAATTTAAGACAAAGTATGCTGCATGTGGTAGGTCCAGGAGAAGGTGCCTGGGAGGCAGTTAAAATTATATGTCTATCATGTGGGACAGAGGTCTGAACCAGAGAAAGAGACCTGGAACCATGAGCAGAAAGGTGGTAATCCAAGCCCTACAATTGGAGATGATCTAGTGGAGCATGCAGAATAAAAATAAAATAAAATAAATTAATTTTTAAAAAGAGGAGGTCCTACGACAGAGGCCTGGGTATATCCAACTTATTTTTACTTAGGTCTGTTTCTCAATTTTATAACATATAATAAAATTAAATAAATAAAAATAAAAACTATAAGAAAAATTGCATACTACTTGAAAATAAAGAGATAATTTGTTACATGAAAAATACAAATAGCTATATATATACACATACACATGTGTGTATACATATACAATAGAAAGTGTGGTTGATTCACTTGGAGAGGGATGACAACATTTGACAGAGCAACCCCCTCAAAAGACCTTGAGTGGAAACCCTCTGCTAGCAACTCGAGTGGGTAGTGAGTATGGGAAGAGACAAGTGGCATAACCCACAGAGATATTCTCCTTAAATGCCAAGTGTTGCCTGAGTACTTCTATACCAGTGGCTTTGATAACTAAAGAGCATCCTGAAGGCCCTTCTGAATAGCCTGCATTTTGCCCAGGTCATGAAAGACATCCATGATGTGAGAGATGCAGTGAGTTGAGGGGAAGGAGCAGAGCCACCAACAATTGCTGGTATACAGCTGAATGCCATATGAGAGCATCAAGAAAGATGGACCCTAGAACTTCCTGTGGATGAGTAGCAATAGCTTGAATAACAATGTGGAATCCTTTATATAGTTGTAACACCTGGGAATGGACATAAAGCCAACCTCTTTGCAGACCTATTTCTTCAACCTGACAAATCTCTGAAGAGGAAAAATGAGTCTCACCATTGGGCTCTCGAAACACATGTTTTAGAGTTGACCTAGAGATACTGAAGGAGACCTGTAAAACCTATCCAAACCAGGGATAGTAAGTCATAGAAGTATGTCATGTCACCCTAGAAAACCATGATTTCTCAGTCCCCAGCATTCATTAAGCTGTTGTTCAACAGATGTTGGAAGATCGCCAAGGAGTGCAGATGCCAGTCTTAAAATATATTCAGACTTATCAAAAGATGTCTGGAAAGGTACTCCCAGGTAGCTCAGTCGGTTAAGCATCTGACTCTTCATTTCGGCTCAGGTCATGATCTGAGTGTTATGAGATAGGGCCCTTCATTGGGCTCCTTGCTGGGCATGGAGCCTGCTTAAGATTCTCTCTCTCCCTCTGCCCCTCTCTCTTCCTCCATTAAAAAAAAATCTGAAGAATAGTGTTTGCTTGCCACTTTTCCAAGAACAAAGGTGTAAGTGTCCATAAGTCAAATTCCATAAAGATCTCAGCCTATGTTCAGGAAGATCACTGGTAATGATGATGATAGCCATCATTTATTGAGTACCTAGCATGTGCCAGGCCCTATGGTAAGGACTGCACATGTATTAGTTCATTTATTCTCACAACAGCCCTGTGGTAGATAAACAACACTTATAGCAACTTCTACAAGGTCACATAGTTTAAAAGTAGTACAGCCAGAAATCAAACACAGATATTATTGGTTCCATTGACTATGCTCTTTACTTTATGCCACACTGCCTCCTCTACTGAGAGCTTGGTATGGATTATATATGATGAGCCTACTAAAGTCACAGTTGTCTTGCTAGAAAAGGTATAGGCCATTTTTTGCTTATTAAAGAAAACCAAGGTAGACCCTACAGGAAATGTGGAAAACTGATCCATCCTCTACCATAAGTTTTGTTGTACTTGAAAAGAACTTGAACCTTTGGTTCCATAGCAGTAGAAAACACCAGGTTCCAGCTCCATAATACACCATCCTGGTG
This sequence comes from Lutra lutra, assembly GCF_902655055.1. NCBI lineage: Eukaryota > Metazoa > Chordata > Mammalia > Carnivora > Mustelidae > Lutra > Lutra lutra. The sequence goes on from NC_062290.1 coordinate 63,932,581, forward strand.
ATGGGCCCAGAACCCTGGGGCCAGGGTAGCTCTTCTGCCTTCCCATTTGAGAATTCTTATCTATACATGGTAGCATTACTCAGAATTTCTGGAAGAGGTACCAAATAGGATAGCATATAGACAGGTATCAAGAAAATATTGGGGGGCACCTGGGTGGCTCAGTGGTTAAGCCTCTGCCTTCGGCTCAGGTCATGATCTCAGGGTCCTGGGATCGAGTCCCATATCGGGCTTTCCCCTCTGCAGGGAGCCTGCTTCCTCCTCTCTCTCTCTGCTTGCCTCTCTGCCCGCTTGTGATCTCTCTCTGTCGAATAAATAAAATCTTTAAAAAAAAAGAAAAGAAAAAAGAAAATATTGGTGGGAGAAATTTGGAGTGAACTAAAAAGTGTCTAGGAAAGATGTAGAGGGAAGTTGAAATAGTTGGAACATCCAGTGAAAAGTAGCCCCCGGCACTTTTGATTCACTCTTTAGACACAACTGGGGGAGGGGGGCATTCTCTTTAAAATGTCACCTTGCAAGTAAGGACATCTATGGATAATGTCCAAGCTTTTGAGTCAGATAGAGAGCCTGGCCTGCCAAGACAAGGCTTATCCACAGAGCTGCCAATACTCCATTGCGGAAGCTGGATTTTTTAGCTAGGAATACCTCTGAAATGCAGAACACCCTTTCCTAAACTGAGACCTAAAAGGTAGTAAGGGTCAGAGGCCAGCTGTCCTCTTGTGGAGTTAAAAGTATGGACTCCCAGCATCAGTGAACACATATATACACACATGAACACACACCTGTGTACACACACATCCCAGAAGAGACAGGTGTAGCACTAGCATTGCCTCTAACCAGAGGACAAGTTCTACCAATTCAGAAAAGTGATAAAAGCTTCAATACCATTTCAGTGTGAAGGGCTCTCCTGAGGCCTCCTTGGAATTCAGCCAAGAAAACTGAGTCATTCCATTCCATCTCCTGGGCAAGAGGCCAGAATGATCACTGACCCTCACCTCACGCTGAAGCCTATGGACATCACTGATGGCATTCCCATCTGCTGTCACAGCAGGATAAAGAATAACCAATAATTACAATGAGCTTTGAAAACATAAAATATCTAATAAAATGTTCATCTTCCTTCTGGAATCAGTTTCTATTTCGTTTCAACAACCAAAAAAAGAAAAATATCTAGAGAATTTTCTAACCAGAAGTAACAATAATATTCTGCTATTGCAGTGGCAATTCTGTCTGTTCAGTCCATGACTGCAAAAATTGCATGTGAAAATAACACAGAAGGGCTGTGATCATTTTATTTGGCCCCTAAAGGTCACTATTGAAGTTCAATATAAAGTACATAAGAATAAGAATATTATTTCAGTACTATTTCTAAGAGAATTCAACTTTTCTTGGAGCTCTGCTGAATAATGAATCCTCAGAAATGTGAAGATTTGTCTTTAAGATGATTATAGAAACTTAAGGGACTAAGTCTTGAGATCTGGAAATAAATTAAATATTTCTTAAAACATTTTAAATAATGTTCTCATTCCATTTCTAAAAATGATTGATTACTTCTGAATGTGTAATAATTTTTCAGACTATCTTCCACAACTATAGCTTTCACACTGAAAACTGGACTTACATTATAGAACGAGCACAACAGAGTTTCTTTTAGATAAGTTATTTGGCAGTATTTTGCCTAAATCAGACATTTAAATATTTATATACAAAATCAGAATTGTTTAAAAACTTGAAAAAAATATTCTTATCAGGCACACACACTATAATATTCCTGAATCATTTCCTATGACTCACTGCTAACACATTTATTCAACATACATAAGCACTGATCTTTTGGTTGGGTCAATCTTATATTTTCCAAACTTAGTCAGATTTCAGATTTAACCAATTCCCCAAACTAACCTTATAGTCAACTGTCAACATCTCTTTTCATGCAGATAGCAGGGAGGAGGGGTGCTCCAACAGATTCATGAGTAAGTTGCTTAGAATTAAACTCTTTATTTGTAAAATGGTGTGGGTGGGGGAAGGAGGAACTCTGTGAAATTCTTTTGAGTACTACTACTTGAAATAGTTTTCATTTTCTTGATTCATCTCTCACCTTCTCGTCCTTATTTGTCTCTATTATCACTCAAAAATCCTCTCTTTTACCTCTTATTAATTCCCTGTTTCATTCCCTTTAGTGGCCTTTCAAGACTTTCTCTTCCTCTATGTTCCCAAAATCCCCAATCACAAGACTTCACTTCTAGCCTGCTACTTTTCTGAGAAAATAGAAGCCATCTGAGGTATTTTTCTTTTTACTCCCTTTCTCTTCCCCTCTGAATTCCTCTGTATTATAAGTTGTATTCTTCCTTCTAAACTTGGGCTCCAGCATGAAATGTCTCTCATTCTGGTAACATTATCCTCTTTGCCTTTACACTTGATCACAAATCCTCCTCTGCCTACATCCTTGCTCCTTTGAGTCTCTTCCTTGATTTTTTTTTTAATCTCTCCTGACCAAACATCTCTTCTTCTGCCTACTCAGGTAGACCCAATGTCTTAAAATAATTACAAACCTTCTCTTGATTTTACCCCCTCCCACAAGTTTTCTTTTTTTATCAACCCTTCAACATACAAACTATTAGAAGAGGAGTTTACAGTTGCTTCCTACCTGTCTTCACTAGCCCTTTACTCACAAATGCCTTCCAGGATAATGATGAGCTCCTGCATGTCCAGTCCAACTTCATTCTCTCAAGATTTGCAGTTGTAACACTGCCCATGACCTTGTATCTCCTGAAACCCTCCTTTCCCTTGGTGTTCTTGTGGTACCCCATTTCTCCTAAATATGTCCTGACCATGCCTCCCCTTGTCCTTCATTCTCCTGCCCTGGGGAATAGCTGATACCAGGTATTCCCCACAGTTTTACCCTTGGTTCTCCTCTTTATACCCTCTCACTCTATCCTTTAATAATCCAGTTCTGTGGGGGCTCTTTTGACATCTGGATCGCCAGTCCAGAAGTTCTCTCTCAAGCTGTTCCACACATACCTCTACCTGGCAGACAACTTCATACATAACACAAGGGGCTCCTCAAAGGCACTAACCATATTTTATTTCTTTTGTACTTCAGTCTCCCACCTTTACCATTGAGGGCCAGGAACAAGGTAGTAGGAACTCAATAAAAGTTATTTAAGCTGAACTAAAAAGGATTTCCTACCTGTATCTGAAACTAAATACACACAAACTGAACAGCTGTCTGGGCCCTCCATAACCCAAACACCCCAGCCTCCTAACTTCCCTATTTCTCTTAACTTCTAACCTCCAAGCCTTAAAACCTCAGCTCCAACTCTGACATGTTCTTTTTCCTTGTCTCCTATATCTGATAAATTATCATGTGTTATTGATTTGTCCTTTGCTATGTTTTTACATCCATTTTACATCATTTATCTTCTTTCTGAAAATAGTTTCAGTTCAAGGCCTTAATTACCTCCTACCTTAATGTAATAGAGTCCCAAATCAGTTTCTCCATCTCTCCCACATATCACTTCTAGATTAATCTTTATTTAACACACTTCTAATGATACCAGTCTGCATCTCAAAAATGGTTAAGTTTTATCCTTTGCCTTGCAAACTACAAATGTCTTGCCCTAGCATCAAAAGTTCTTCCTAATATGGTCCCAAAATACCTGTGTGTTTGGAAGAGATCTACTCGAGTTACTTTAAGAGAAGAAAATGTTTAGAAAAGGATATTCACTGATCAACTGATAGCTGTCAGAGAACGAGAAAGCTCCAAAACCAAGCCACTCTCTCTTTCTACCCATGTCCATGCTTCTCCTTTCAGTTTCTCTTCTCTCTGTCGCCCTGCTCCCTCATTTCTCAGTTTCCATTCCTCATGGTTTCAGCTAACACACAGCACAACATGACCACTCCTAAGCCCTTCTCCATCTTGGCCACTCTCAACACTCTCTTGCAGTTTCTGCCTACACTGCTAATTGGGTCACTCTTTGATTTCCCAGTTCCAAATTCTGAAGAGGCGAAATGGCCTCATGTTTTCATACTGGACCACAGCTATGCCAAAGAACAACCAATGGAGTGTCTGTCTTTGGATCAGATGCCCATTCTCTTCCAATCAGCTGTGATCAAATAACGAGGGCGATGGGCAGCATAACAGATTCAAAGAATGGACCCTTTAGAAGCAGGCCTATGGGCAGAAGAGACTCCTTTAAAAGGAATCCGTTTTAGCAGGGTAGGCAATGATCAACATCTCTAAGGCATTACCTTTTCCTGCTCTGTTCTCCTACTTACACACCATGATCCTGTCAAACAGGATTTGCCGTCTCACAAACCCAGTCCACAACTGTATAATTGTATGTCTTTGCTCGTGCCATTATCCCCGCTTAGAATAATCTGTTATCACCTTACCATGTGAAATCTACCATCCAAAGGACACAAACAGACATAAACTTACAAAACAGTCAATACACAACAAGAAAAGGAAGCTATGAAAAATTATTTGAGCACAAAGAAACAATATGCAAAATAAGGTGCATTTTTTGGTCAATTAAATTAGCAAAAATAAAATTTCAATGATTGCTGTACCTGGATAGCTCTGTGAGTTAAGCATCTGGCTTTCTCAGGGCGTGATCTCAGAGTCCTGGAATTGAGCCCAAAGTCAGGCTCCTTGCTCAGTGGGGAATCTGCTTTTCCCTCTGCTCCTCCCCACTGCTTGGGCTCTCTCTCTCTCTCAAATAAATCAATCAAATCTTTATCCCTGGGATGCAAGCATGGTTCAACATTTGCAAATCAATCAATGTGATGAACAAATCAATAAGAGAAGAGAGAAGGATCACATGGTCCTCTCAATTGATGCAGAAAAAGCATTTGACAAAATCCAGCATCCATTCCTGATTAAAACGCTTCAAAGTATAGGGATAGAGGGCACATTCCTCAACTTCATAAAATCTATCTATGAAAAACCCACAGTGAATATCATTCTCAATGGGGAAAAGCTGACAGCCTTCCCTTTGAGATCAGGAGCATGACAAGGATGTCCACTCTTGCCACTGTTGTTCAACATAGTACTAGAAGTCCTAGCAACAGCAATCAAACAACAAAAAGAAATAAAAGGCATTCAAACTGGCAAAGAAGTCAAACTCTATCTCTTTGCAGATGACATGATACTTTATATGGAAAACCCAAAAGACTCCACCCCCAAACTACTAGAACTCATACAGCAATTCAGTAATGTGGCAGGATACAAAATCAATGTACAGAAATCAGTTGCTTTCTTATACACTAACAATGAAAATACAGAAAGGGAAATTGGAGAATCGATTCCATTTATTAGAGCACCAAGAACCATAAGATACCTGGGAATAAACCTAACCAAAGAGGTAAAGGATCTGTACTCGAGGAACTACAGTACACTCATGAAAGAAATTGAAGAAGACACAAAAAGATGGAAGACCACTCCATGATCACGGATCAGAAGAATAAACATTGCTAATATGTCTATACTGCCTAGAGCAATCTATACTTTCAATGCCATCCTGATCAAAATTTCACTGGCATTTTTCAAAGAGCTGGAGCAAACAATCCTAAAATTTGTATGGAACCAGAAGAGACCCTGAATTTCTAGGGAAATGTTGAAAAAGAAAAACAAAACTGGGGCATTCCATTGCCTGATTTCAAGCTTTACTACAAAGCTGTGATCACCAAGACAGCAAGGTACTGGTACAAAAACAGACACATAGACCAGTGGAACCGAGTAGAGAGCCCAGATTTAGACCCACAACTCTATGGCCAAATAATCTTTGACAAAGCAGGAAAAAATATACAGTGGAAAAAAGACAGTGTCTTCAATAAAGGGTGCTGGGAAAATTGGACAGCTATGTAAAGAAGAATGAAACTTGACCATTCTCTTACACCATACACAAAGATAAACTCAAAATGGATAAAAAACCTCAATGTGAGGCAGGAATCTATCAAAATCCTAGAGGAGAACATGGGCAGTAACCTCTCCAACATCGACCACAACAATTCTTTCAAGATATGTCCCCAAAGGCAAAGGAAGCAAAAGCAAAGATGAACTTTTGGGACTTCATCAAGATCAAAAGCTTCTGCACAAAAGGAAACAGTCAACAAAACAAAGAGGCAACCCGCAGAATGGGAGAAGATATTTGCAAATGACAATACAGACAAAGGACTGATATCCAAGATCTATAAAGAACTCCTCAAACTCAACACCGAAAAAAAAGATAATCATGTCAAAAAATGGGCAGAAGAAATGAACAGACAGTTCTCTAATGAAGACAGGCAAATGGCTAACAGACACATGAAAAAATGTTCATCATCATTAGTCATCAGGCAGATTCAAATCAAAACCACATTGAGATACCACCCTACACCAGTTAGAATGGTCAAATCAACAAGACAGTAAACAACAAGTGTTGGAGAGGATGTGGAGATAGGTGAACCCTATACACTGTTGGTGGAAATGCAAGTTGGTGCAGCTACTTTGGAAAACAGTGTGGAGATTCCTTATGAAATTAAAAATAGAGCTTCCCTATGACCCTGCAATTGCACTACTGGGTATTTACCCTAAAGATACAGATGTAGTGAAAAGAAGGGCCATCTGTACCCCAATGTTCATAGCTTTAGCAGCAATGGTTACAGTCACCAAACTGTGGAAAGAACCAAGATGCCCTTCAACAGATGAATGGATAAAGAAGATATGGTCCATATATACAATGGAGCATTATGCCTCCAGCAGAAAGGATGAATACCCAGCATTCGTATCAACATGGACAGGAATAGAGAAGATTATGCTGACTGAAATAAGTCAAACAGAGAGAGCCAATTATCATATGGTTTCACTTATTTGTGGAGCATAAGGAATAACACGGAGGACATTGGGAGATGGAGAGAAGTGATTTGGAGGAAATCGGAGGGGGAGACAAACCATGAGAGACTTGGACTCTGAGAAACAAACTTGGGGTTTTGGAGGGGCGGGGGGGTGGTTGGATGAGCCTGGTGGTGGGTATTATGGAGGCCACATATTCCATGCATAAACAATGAATTATGGATCACTGAAAAAAATAAAATTAAAAAAATTCCTTAAAGCAAGACTTCAGATTTTGCCTACTTTTTCATAATTACTGATGGAGTGAAATGAATATCCTTACATATAAATGTTTTGTGCGTTATCTCTGATTATTTTCTTAAAAGAAAATTCCCAGAGATATATTTGACAAGGCAAAGAATACAATCATTAAGATTTTTTTAATAAAAGAACTTCTAAATATCAAGTTAACCAAAACTATAATATGACAACATTAGGAGAATAAGGAGTAGGGGAGGGGGAGGAAAGAGAGGGATGGTATAAGAGATAAAGCTCCATCATTTATAGCAAGAAGCCACGGTACATAAAATGAAAAAATTTTTTAACTAGTGTAAGGGTGTGATTTAGAAATACGGAGGTGAAATAGCCAATAATGAAGAATAGTGGATAAGAATCAAGTGTAAGAAAACAGGACGCAGAACACTGCTATTTTCATTATAAGTTTTGTTCTATCTACCTTTTTAACCATTCATTTATACCGGTTTGATAAAAAATACAAATTAAATTAAAAACATAAAACCAAAAGTATAATTTGGCTATAAAATATAACAAATACACAAGTTGGCTTCAGAGTCCACGATTCTCATCACTAGGGAGGAAAAAATCCTTTTACGTACATGCCATTGTTTATAAAATCCTTAAAAGTTACAATTTTGTGAATTCTTATTGCGAACCCTCCTGTAAACAAAGCATGTGACTAGGTGCTGTGGGAAGTACTAAGAAATACTCCATCTTTTCATTCTCTCCAGAGAGAGGACAATTACTGTCAACACTAGAAATATTCTCTCCACATGACCTAGCTATGGAATGTTAGTAAACTGCCTATGCAGAAAAGAAGATCAAGTTTTCTCCTCCAAAATTTTAAAAATAGAGGAATCTAAGATACCAATGCCTCAAAGTAAAATTTAAGAAAGCTATGGATTTTTCTTCAGGAGAAATGCTTCCATTTTTCCATATACCAAACACATGCTATAGGCAGCCCTCACCAAAATGTGTCAGAAAATTGGAAAAATAAAAGGAAAATGTGAATTGTGGGAATAAATAAAGTGTTAGAAAGCTTAATTCTCTGACAACTTCCTCACAGATCTTGCCATGTAAATGTTTAGTTCTTCTTAGTTCACTTCATCGTAGGGCCAGAAATTTCCTCAGAATATTAGTACCTTCAGAAGAAATCATCACAGTGGCACCAGGCCAGTTCCCCCTCTTAATTCAACTGATTTTAAGAGCATGTGGGTAGTACGTAAGGAATCAGATGAGTCTCCACTGTCAAAGGTTATTGAGTATCTGCCTACATCATATTATCTCCTAGTATCTCCTAGGAGACCAAGAGTTCTGTCCTTTGCTTCTCCCCAAAACCTGTCTCCTTCCCCTCTTCACTCCACATTTCTCCTTTAATCACTTTCTCTCTCTCTCCACTTCTCTTCCTCAAGTCTCATTCCTGGGTTTTCTCCTCTCTCTCCTTCCTACCACTCTCCCACTCTTACCCTATCCACTTCAAAGAACTGAGGTGAGGAAGGAGAACCGTTCTTGTTCTTCCTCTACTTCCCTACATGAAGAAGAACCATAAACTCTATCTATAGGTGATTGAAGTCTAATAACGAAGACATCTAATAAAATGCCAGCTAACATCTTAAGTGTAGTTCAGACTAAGTTATTTGTAAGTTTATCAGAATTGCATGAACGATTTTCTCTTTGCATTTGAGTGACTACCAGTTGGGCATACTTATCTTGATTTATGATGGTAAACTAAATGTGTAGTTGTGTTCTCTATTCCTATAGTTAATATGCTCCCGTCAAAATATTTTGTCTAATGACCATTATATAACATCAGCAACCACTCACACAGTGCTTCCTTCCCCAACTTTTACCAAAATCTACCCCTCTCTCCTAAATAGTGGGTATTTGGAAGAAAAAATGAAAAAAAATTGTCTAATGACAATTATATAACATCAACAACCACTCACATAGTGCTTCCTTCCCCAACTTTTACCAAAATCTACCCCTCTCTCCCAAATAGTGGGTATTTGGAAGACAAAAAAAAAAAAAAAAAAAAAAAGAAAGAAAGAAAAGAAAAAGGCTTGTGTTCATTCAAGCCTCTATACTGGTCAATGTGGGTCTCTGTGCCAAAGATAAACAATATAATGTTCATTCCTTGTAAGCAGCCACTTCCAAATATCATATTGAATAAAGTTCAAGTTCACAGACTACTTAAACCTTTGAACTCTGAAAAATGTGGCTGCAAATCCCAACAAATATGACTTTTGGAATGGATGTTCCATCTTCCAGTCAGAATGGAGATATTACAAGAGCCTGGAAGGAGAGGATGAGATTAGTCTATCCGATGAATACATCAACTGAGAAATGGGAGACAATGCCAGAAATAGTTGGCTAAAAAGTAATACATCAAGCATTTAGATTGTACAAGCAAGTCTTTACAGATAATCTAAATTTCAAAAAAGTATGTTCAAAATTATGATTAAAGTAGTATAATAAATCCCAAAACACCACCTTAAAATAGTCCTATAAATTAGGATGGTGCCCATGGGTCTAGGACTAAGGCAAAACCCATTGCCAATATTTGTTGGTACATCAAACTGCTGAAAAGACTTAGTACATAAGTATGTAAGTTCCAGCACAACTGTGACAAACTGCTTCCACTTCAACACTTTTTCTAATTCTTCTTTTTCAGTATCATGGGCTAATGAATTCATATTTTATGAAAAAACTTATGACAAGTCCACTATCTGCTAAGCATCATGCTAGGGAATTTAGGGCACTTCTCTGCTGTAAATGATGGGACAAAATATCAAAATTCTTTTTTTTTTAAGATTTTATTTATTTATTTGACAGACAGAGATCACAAGTAGGCAGAGAGGCAGGCAGAAGGGGAAGGGGGAAGCAGGCTCCCTCCTGAGCAGAGAACCAGATGTGGGGCTCCATCCCAGGACCCTGAGATCATGACCTGAGCCAAAGGCAGAGGCTTAACCCACTAAGCCACCCAGGTGCCGCCAAAATATCAAAATTCTAAATAAAGACAGGATTATTACCACCTTGGGCTCCAACAGCAGTAGGTACTGATTCTATTTTTATTTAAAATTTTGACTTCCATGATGACATGGATTTTTCCATGTCATTTTTTTCACATTGCCTTAAAATGTTATTTAATCTTGATTACTGAGTTTTTCGGTGCCCCTTTAAAATTTGCACCCTGGGCAAATGCCTCACACTCCTCATCCTAGTCCTGTCCCTGCGTAGAGTTTACAGTCCACACAAGGGGTGTGAAAACTTGTTCTGAAAAGGGCCATATAGTAAATATTTCAGACTCTATGGGCCATGTCGTCTTTATTGTACCACTCAACTCTGCCATTATAGAGCTAAAACACCACCAGTGATATTTAAATTAAAAGTGTGCTTTATTTTGTGATGAGCAACTAATGAATCATTGAACACTACATCAAAAACTAATGATGTACTATATGCTGGCTAACTGAACATAATTTAAAAAAAGGGAATGAACTAAAAATTTTTTAATGTTTTATAATACAGAAAATTTTTAAAGAAAATTGAAAGCATCCGCAATCACACTATTCCATAATTATCACTATTACAATTTTGGTGAATTGTCTTCAAGTCTTTCTATACATATTTTAATAAAGATAAAAGTATTGGGCAGGATAGGCCTAATTATGCTGTGGTGACAAATGAACCCCTAAGTCCCAGTGGCCTCACTCAATTAAGGCTTATTTTTCACTCATGCTACTTGTACATCATGGGTCAGCAGGGACCTTACTCCATCAGGACCCAGACTGATTAGGAAACTTCACAATCTTGTAGCTACACCTGGAACATGTGACCTCTTCAGTCACCTTGGGAGATAAAGCAACAGCTCGAAGCTCTCATACCAGCCCTGCTATGCTTTGGTCCAGAAGTAACACACCACTTTCACCCACAGCCCACAGTCTAGAACTAGTCATGCAACTAGAGGTAGAAAGAAATGTCAAGAACACAAAGTGAAATGTTTGATGGCCACCATCCTTCTTGTCACATTAAAAGTCATATCACATATATATATATATGTATGTATGTAATATGTATAGATATATATTATATATAATACATATAATTTTATTCATTTTTTGTCTTTAAAAGTATATCATAAGATTTTCCCCACATCATTAAATCTCTTCATAAATATATAGATATCATCCTCTGTTATTCAGTCAGTTTCACTATTATAGCCTCTGCACAATGAAGGAAACAATCAACAAAACTAAAAGGCCACCTATGGAATGGGAGAAGATATTTGTAAATGACATATCTGATAAAGATATTTGCAAATGACATATCTGATAATGGGTTAATATCCAAAATATAGAAGGAACTTATAAAACTCAATACCCAGAGATATCTGGGTGGCTCAGTCAGTTAAGCATCTGACTCTTGATTTCAGCTCAGGTGATAATCTAGGGTTGTGAAATTCAGCCCCACGTCAGGCTCCACACTGGGCATGGAGTCTGCTTAAGATAATCTCTCTCCCTCTGCCCCTCACGCCTTTCTAAAACAACAACAACAACAAATTAACTCAACACACCCCTCCCAAAAATAATAATCCAATTTAAAAATGGGCAGAAGACATTAGTAAACATTTTTTCAAAGAAGAGGTCCAGATGGCCAATAGACACATGAAAAGATACTCAACATCACTGATCATCAGGGAAATATAAATCAAAACTACAATGAGATATCACCTCACACCTGTCAGAATGGTTAAAATCAAAAACATAAGAAACAACAGGTGCTGGTCAGGCTGTGGAGAAAGGGGAACCCTCTTGTACTGTTGGTGAGAATGCAAACTGGTAGAGTCACTCTGGAAAACAGTATGGAGGTTCCTCAAAAAGTTAAAAATAGAATTTCCCTATGCACTACTAGGTGTTTATGCAAAGAATACAAAAATACTAATTCAAAGGGATGCACGTGCCTCTGCTATAAATAGCAGCATTATCTAGCCAAATTATGGAAGCAGCCTAAGTATCCATCAATTAATGAATGGATAAAGAAGAAGTGGTATGTCTACACAATGGAATATTAGCCATAAAAAAGAAACCATTTGCAATGACATGGATGGAGCTACAGAGTATTACTCTAAGCCAGATAAGCCAGTCAGAGAAAGACAAATACCGTATGATTTCACTCATATATGGAATTTAGGGAACAAAACAAATGAGCAAAAGGGGAAAAGAGGGGCAAACCAAGAAACATACTCTTAATTATAGAGAAAAAACTGATGATTACCAGAGGGGAGGTGGGGGGGTGGGGGAATGGGTGAAATAAGTGATGGGGATTAAGGAGGACACTTGTGATGAGCACTGGGTGATGGAAGGAAGTGTAAAATCACTACCTTTATACCTGAAGCAAATATTACAGTGTATGTTAACTAACTGAAATTTAAATTAAAACTTTAAAAAAAAAAACTATTAGAAACATTGCTATGTGCCAGACATTTTCCACTTTATGCAGATTTTGTCATTTAATTCTTACAACTAGTCTATGAGGAAAGCCCAATAGTATACCCATTTTACAGTTCTGCAAATAGAGGCCTAGTGAGCTTAAGTAAATTTTCCAAGGCCACACAGCTAATTAGTGGCAGATCTGAGACACAAGCACAGGACTGTCAGACTTCAAAGCTCATTCTCTTAACCAATGAGGGTGAACTAAAAAGTTGACCTGTGGTCCAAGTACTATTGACCAGGAGGCATGTCATTGCAGGAATGGAAAAGGATCCATGAGACCATGAGGATTTGCTGTTACTGGTAACTGTGGACAATAGAACAATGGCAGATGAAAAATGAGACCCAATAGAAAACTGGTCAAACGTTCTAGTTTTTTCTCTTTCTCTGTGAATTATTTGGAAAAATGACTGGTCTCTTTGAATTCATTAAGGTCCCTGGATTCTTAGACCATTTTGGAAGGAAGGGGAATAATAAACATATAATGGACTCTGCTACTTTGAAGTTCAGTAAGTTTAAATTAAAAAAAAGAATAGAACAGGGGTGCCTGGGTGGCTCAGTGGGTTAGGCCGCTGCCTTCGGCTCAGGTCATGATCCCAGGGTCCTGGGATCGAGCCCCACATCGGGCTCTCTGCTCAGCAGGGAGCCTGCTTCCCTCTCACTCTCTCTCCCTGCCTCTTCGCCTACTTGTGATCTCTCTCTATCAAATAAATAAATAAAATCTTTATAAAAAAAAAAAAAGAATAGAACAGCTGGCAGTCTTGGTGACCTGTCACAGAGAACATGGGCAGGGCAGGGCAGGGCAAGAGGAAGAAAAAGAAAAAAAATGGAAGAGTAATAAACATAAGAGTCTTCTTTAAAAATTTAATTATGTCTAATCTATATTTAATATGTGTTCTCTACTTAAAGCAAGGATTGATAATGTACAGATTTCTGTTGTACAGTTTTTAGCATTCTTCATATATTCTTGTCATAGAAATTCTAAAAATTGTAGGACTTGCTATGTATCATCACATCTCTTAAAATCCTTAATGAACTGAGAAGTTTATATTTAAAAAGTACTATCAATATAATCACTTAAATATTATCACCACAATTGTGTCTTAAGACTAAACCATGGGGGCGCCTGGGTGGCTCAGTGGGTTAAAGCCTCTGCCTTTGGCTCAGGTCATGATCTCAGGGTCCTGGGATGGAGCCCCGCATTGGGCTCTCGCTCAGTGGGGAGCCTGCTTCCCCCTCTCTCTCACCTGCCTCTCCACCTACTTGTGATCTCTCTCTCTCTCTCTCTCTCTCTCTCTCTCTCTGTCAAATAAATAAATAAAATCTTGAAGAAAAAAAAAATACTAAGCCATGTATCAAACTTAAGCATGCTGCCTGAGCCTGTTCAGAATGCTATAACAAAAATACCATAGACTGGGTAGCTAAAACAAACAAACAAAAAAACATTTATTTCTCACAGTTCTGGAGACAGGGAAGTCCAAGATCAAAGTGCTGGTAGATTTGATATATGGTCAGGCCCTCTTCATAGTTCATAAGCAGACATCTTTTCATGTGACCTAACATAGTAGAAGGAGTAAGGAAATTCTCTGGGCTCCCTCAATAAGGGCACTAATCCCATTCATGAAGGCTGCACCCTCATGACTTAATTACCTCCCAAAGATGCTACCTCCTAATGTCATCACATTGGAGGCTATGATTACAACATATGAATTTTAGGGAGACACAGACATTCAGTCCATAACACATGCTAAGTTCTATTTTAGTAGTAAGTCCATCCTAGACTTCCTAGGAACAGACAGATACATAAGAAACTTCTATTGGTCAAGTTCTGTTTATTTGGAAGGTGTCTTACTTGCCTAAGGCTGCCATAATAAATCACCACAAACTTGGATGGATTCAAACAGAATTTATTCTCTCACAGTTCTGAAGGTCAGAAGTCCAAAAATCAAGATTATCAGCAGGGCTGTGTTCTCACTGAAGGCTCTGGGGAAGACTCTTTGCTTGCTTTTTCCTAGTGTTTGGTGGTTACTGGCCCTCCTTGTCACTCCATAGTACACAGATTCATCACTCCAATATCTACCTCCATCATCACATAGCATTCTTCCATATGTGTCAGATTTCTCTCTTCTTATAAGGACACCAGTCATTGGAGTAGAGCCCATTCTAACCCAATATGACTTCATCTTAAATTGATCATATCTGCAAAGACCTTATTTTCAAATAAGGTCACATTCACAGGGACCTGAGGTCAGAATTTCAACATGTTTTACCTGGGGGACACAATTCAATGCACAGCAGAGGTCATAAAACTGTCTTCATGTCTTCCTTGGGAGTATAGGTGAAGAAAGCAGAAAGAGAAGAGTAACTCTCCACCAACTCTAGTGGAAGTCTCTGTATTGAGTCTTGATAAATTTCCACCATTAGACCCATTTTCAAACCCTCGGATCATATGCTGAGCACATAGAGTTTCAACTCCTGAGTGGGTTTTTGGGTGCAAAACTGAGTACCTACATCCCATTATAACATGTTTACCAATCAATCAATAGAAGGGGCTCCAAGTTCAAACAAACTATCTTACAAACAAAATTTGGCAAACAACCCATTTTAAAGTTAGGAATTGTGTCTAATTAGACCATTCCTCCTTCTTCTCTCTTTTCTCTAAGGTCAAGAGCTCTGTTATCTGATACATACTATTTTTAAATTCTACTAGAACTTATAATAATCCCTGAACTAAATGGTTAGCAACCAATATTAACAGATGATGATAATGATCATTATGACGCTGCTGATAATGACAGGAATAAATCTAAATTGACATTTTTAAGAAGGCAGTAGCCTTCTGTTTTTATCATAGGAAGTAAATTTTTAAATGTAGATAACTACATTCAAGTGTTTATTATTTCTTACATAATAAGTACAGATAGAGATCTGGAGCTTACGTTAAAAATAAAAAAAAATTAACCAAAGCTCAAAATAAATATATTCAGTAGGGAACAATAGTCTTATAACAATGTAGCCTTTTGCAGAGCACCTTGGAGTGATGAATCATTGTACTTGATGATCTTAAACAAGTTTACATATAATTAGAGAGGCATGGAAGTTAGGGGGCTGGTATTGTTGTTTTACACAGAAACCGAGCACCAGACATCTAATAAACATTCAGAGGTTTGTATTCGTATTATGTAAGAATTACAGCAACCCTAACAGAAAATAAAAATCCCTGGTCAAACTGTAAAATGATTTTTCAGTTCCGTTTCTGAGTCACTTATTACAAATAGCAAGCCAAAAATAAAGCACACAATCAGGAAAGGAGTCAAGCTAATTATGTGTAATAGGTAGATAGATAGATATAGATAGATATTGTGTCTTAAGTGCAATACATACACACTCGTAATTTGAGAAATTTTTGTGAGGAATATTCACAAATGTGTTGTGGTATCATATTTCTTTTTTAGTTTTTATTCTGTATTACTAACTCTTAAAATTTTAGGAACCAAATTTTATTTTAAATTGTCCAGTAGAAAAATTAGCCAGCAGAAGAAATTCTGTAGTTTTAGTCATTTAATATATATGATGCCTTTCTTCTAAAAATTAAAATCTCGAACAAGATCGCTGTCTCCCAAAGTCCTGCCTTCTTATGACAAATATTCTGTCTACTAGTGTATTCCACCGCCTGGCTATCCCTCTTGCATCTGAATTCTGCAATCCTTACTACTTCAAAGCCTTTATTTTTCTGTCTGTAACCCAGGGCTTTCAACCCAATGCTTCTCTCTAGGGATGTGACACTATCTAGGCTGATCTCAGCTCCAGCTGACCACGGTTCCAGTGGAATAGAGTGCTGAGTAAGCCCGTAACAAAAGAGGGAAAACAAAACAAAACAAAAACCTCTCCTTTACCAGAACAACTATAATTCTAAGATTTGAACTGATAAAATGACCCTCCAGCTGCCTCCAGCCCTCTTACTTACCCTCCCTTCAGGCTTTTCTCTACCAGGGCCTTGGAGCCTAATCACAGTTACACTACCAAGGCCTGGGGACCATTCTTGTTTGGGTTGCTAGACTGCTACTTCTTATCCTTACGTCATTCAGCTGTGCAACAGGTTCTGTTTCCTCACCCGTCCTGAAACTACAAAAGAGACCTCCCACTTATAGATAAAACTGTAAAAACCTCTCTTCTCCATGAATCCTAGAATAGAGCCAAATCTCCAGGAATATGTGCCTATTTCTCCTTAAATCCCCAAATTCTCCAACAACTCTCTCCCAACTACCCACTCGTTCTGATTTCTAAACTCCATAAAAATCTGCCTGTTTTCCACAGAAACCTTCTGTTGCTTTTCCTGTAACCTCACCATATCTGCAGGCCAATAAAATATCCTTCTTCCACAGGATCCATGAATCAATCAAGCCTCATCCAGATTCCCTGACCCGCTAGGGCTTCAGTCTGGTGTCCTGTTTCTTTCATTGGTATGAAAGAGGAGGCAGAATGGTTTGATGAATTGGTCAAGTCCAGAAAAACTGGTGGACACCATGCCAGGAACCTAAGAAGCTCAGAAAACCTAAGACACAGTCCACTAAGTCACGATGCTCTCTACTCAGTAGTAACAGATGGATTGTTTCTTTGGGTCCCCTAGATGCAAAAGAACAAAAATCCAAATGGAGAAGAAACTGGCTAGGATGGACAAATCCCAAGAAAAACATGATAGTCTCAGAGCCCCCAACTATGAGCCTGAGCTCCCCCTCCCAGTGTGACCTAATAGTTACAAAACTTGGGCGAAGCGTCACTGGGCAGGCAGGACCTGACCAGAGACAAACTCAAATGGGTAAGGTCACTTGATAAGTAACATCTAGAAAATGATTCCAATTAAAGTACTCCCCCCAAAAATCTGAAGTGGCTTACTTCATATGCTCTCAATAACGGTTCTATATGTAGATAGACATATCATTGTTAAAATGAAGAAATAAAATGCATTGGTGAAATTAAGCAGGAGAAATCACTAAGTCTTTGCCATGTTCAGTCTAACATTTCTGGCCACTTGCCTTGTGATGAAAGAAGCGGATAATGGAAAAATTATATCCACAACCAGGCATTATATCCATGAGCTTCACACAAGGGCAACTTTGCTCCACTTGGAAAATTAAATTTGCTGAATTAACAGCCCACCAGCCCAGTTGGAATGATAGTGTAGTGGGGCATTACTTATAATCACAAATATGACATAATAACAACTAATGGCCCTACGAATGTTATGGAAGCAGCTTTTCTCCTTTAACCCACCTCTCCCTGCTAATAGAACTGCACATGATAGGCACTGTATCTTCTCAAAACCAATGGTGTCGAGATTTGGCCGTACGCGGAAAGAATATTTATAAATAAATTTGAATGAACCATAGCACCACTTGATAATTACATTCTGGAAACACTGAGTTTATGCTACCATGGAATAATCATGATACACGAAAAGATATGTCTTAGGTAAGAACACAACTAGAGGCTCAGTATCCCCATTTCCATACCCAGAAGCACCATGAGGCAAAAATCCCCTCGATAGCCTTCAAATCCACAAAAGAATTTACACATGATTAGATTTACTATATATATTTTAATGTATGATAAAGATGATTAATTAGTGCAGAAGAGAATACACAACAAATGATGCTGTGATAAATTTGTATCTGTATCTCATAAATAAATTTCAGATGGATAACAGATTTAAATGCAAAACTTGAACTTTATATGCCTAAAGGAAAATATAAAGAATTATATGTAAAAAAATGTACATTAGAAAAAGTCATTCTTAAGAGTTTTTAAAGTTAAAGATTGATACATTTTTTTCTCTTCTTTTTAAAAATTTAATTGTGGTGAAATATATATAACATAAATTTTTCCATTTAACCATTTTTAAGTGTACAACTTAGGGGAATTAAGTAAATTTACAGTATTCTGTAACCATCACCACTATTTTCAGAACCTTTTCATCCTCTCAAACAGAAACTCTACCCATTAAGCATTATCTTTCCTTTCTCTTTCCCCCTCAGCCCCTGGTAGCCCTATTCTACTTATTATCTTTGTGAATTTGCCTATTCTACCTACTTTACATATAGAGACTCATATCCTTTTTTTCTGGCTTATTTTACTTAGAATAATGTTTTCAAGGTTCACCCATGTTGTAGCACATCAGGGTTTCACTATTTTTTATGAGTAAATAATGTTCATTTTATGTACATACCATATAGTGTTTATCCACTCCTCTGTCCATAGACACCTGAGTTGTTTACACCTTTTGGCTATTGTGAATAATGCTGCCATGAACATCAGAGTACATACACCTGTTTTTATATTATTTCCAATATGTATCTGGAAATAATATTTCCAGTATATAGGATTAGAATTGCTGGATCATATAATAATTCTGTTTAATTTTAATTGCTGGATCATATAATAACTCTGTTTAATTTTTTAATAACTACCAAACTATCTTCCCCTGTAATATCTTATTGTTATCTGTTGAAACTTTGCACCATTTGAATATACATCTCCCTATCTTATTTAATTTTTTCTTTTTTTATGTGTTATTATTTTTCCAATTTTTCCTTTTTAAATTTTTTCTTGTAAAATACACATAACATAAAATTTATTTTCTTAACAAATTTTAAGTATACAGTTCAGGGGTATTAAGTACATTCATATTGTTGTGCAACTATTACCACCATCCATCTCCAGAACTCTTTTCATCTTGCAAAACTGAAATTCCGTTCTCATTAAACAATAACTTCCCAAGGCACCCTCTCCCCAGCCCCTAGCAATCACCATTTTACTATTTAATTTTTTTTAAACCTCCCCGCACTGCCCATGCTCCAGCAATTGGTAACCACCACTCTACTCTCTGTAACAATGAGGTTGGCTTTTTGTGGGTTTTTTGGTTGTTTTTCACTTAACATAATATCCTCCAATTTCATCCATATTGTCCTTCTCTCTTAAAGCTGAATAATATTCCACTATGAATATATCATATTTTCTTTATCCATTCATCAGTCAACAAATATTTAGATTATTTCTCTATCCTAGCTATTGTGAATAATGCTACAATGAACATGGGACTGCAGATATCTCTCAGAGATACTAATTTCATTTCCTTTAGTTAGGTATCTAGTAGTGGAATTACTAGACCATATGGTAGTTCTATTTTTAACTTTTTGAGGAACCTCCATACTGTTTTCCACAGGGGCTGCACCAATTTACATTCTCACCAACAATACATAACAATTTTCCTCCATGTCCTCACCAACACTTACTATCTTTTGACTTTTTAAAAATAGCTGTGCTAACAGCTGTGAGGTGATATGTCATTGTAGCTTTGATTTGCATTTCCCTGATGACGAGTGACGTTGAGCATCTTTTCATGTACCTGCTGGCCATTTGTATGTCTATCCAAGTCCTTGGCCAATTTTTGAATCAGTTTACTTTTTTTTTATGATGGAGCTTACATATTCCTTACATATTTTGGATATTAACCCCTTATCAGATATATGGTTTACAAATATTTTCTCCCATTCCATAGGTTGCCTTTTCATTTTGTTGATTCCATATACCCTAAAAGCATAAAGTCAAAAATTAAAAGGTAAAAAGAAATGGAGAGAAATACAGCACATATAATGGACAAAGAGTGTATATATCAAGAGCATACACAG
Organism: Lutra lutra; assembly: GCF_902655055.1. Lineage (NCBI taxonomy): Eukaryota > Metazoa > Chordata > Mammalia > Carnivora > Mustelidae > Lutra > Lutra lutra. Next base: position 63,952,866 of record NC_062290.1, read on the forward strand.
ATTAAGAAAAACCCTAAATCTGTGTATGCTCTTTATATTACTAAAGTTGTAATATAAAATTACAAATGGCATGAGTAGATAATTCACAAAAGGAGAAATACAAACAGCCAACATAAACATATACGGTGTTACACATTAAGCCCCACTTATGATCAAAAAGTAAAAATTTGAATGAGATTATTTTGGGCCTGTCAAATAAGCAGTAATTTTTTAAAGGCTCAGTCCTACTTCACCCCACTAAAGTGAGCAGAAAAGAAGGAAACAAGACCTGCTGACCACAAAGAAAAGATATTTAAAGATCCTTCTAGCAAAAAGAAAAATGCCGTAGGGAATTACCTCTTCTCCTACCCCAAGCAGCACTGCGGTCAGAGACCCTGGATTGTTCCAATCCACAATCCCGGGTGCCCATCCACTGAGATATGTTCTAGACTTTATCTTTCAAACCCATAACTACCAAGCTTTCTTCCTGATGTGCTACACCTAATTTTCAGTTATTCACACTCTGACCTTCACCCGTGATCTGTATCTCCCAGTCTCTTAGATGGAGTCCCTAACTTCTGCTGTCTGTTCTCCTGAACTTGATCCCTTTTTCTGCCAGCATGACAGGTGCTAAATTTCCTTATATCTAGTAGAATTCCCAGCCTTGGCCTCCCCTGCCCAATCTGATATGTTTTTATTCAAATTGTAGTGGAACCATACAATCATATTGATACACATTATCTGTACCATAAAAATAGTAAAAGTAGCCTTATGATATACTTCCTATGACCCAGGCATTATGTTGAATGCTTTACATACAGTCTTCAATTGAGACTTCATAACACATTGAGATGGGGGAAGTAGTAGTACTTTTATTTTGCTTATAAGGAATATGTTTAGTGACTCACCACCCTCATATAGCTGCTGATTCTAGCCAAGTTAGTTTGACCCCTATATGCACTCTACTGCCCCCCTGAGCTTTTATTAGATGGAACACATCTTGAAGACCATGTTATGACTCACAGAAAGAAATTCCTATTATAATAAACAGTATAAATATAACATCCTACTGCATTTATAGCAGCTAGCCAGGGAAATCAAATATTTTCTAGGAAACAAGTCAGTACTGAAGTAAACAGAGCCTTACATTATTTTTCATAAATCATTATTTTCTATGATTTTTCTAGAAATATGTATTGACAGATACAAAAGAAAACAAAACAAAAAACCCACCATACTACCCCATAGCAATGAAAGGCCACCAAATGACAGGAGAACATAGTCCTATATAAAACCAGATGTTAGTATGCCAGGAGGTTGAGTGGAATTTTTCCTTTGGTACCAGTACTGGCCCTAGGGTCTGTAGATAAAATCTATTTATCTAATAGATATGGAGTAGAGTCTCCATATCTAAAGGGACAGTAGTCAGAACTAAGACTATGACTGGGAATCATCAACCCAAACCCCACACCTCTTCCTAGCCTGGGCAGGAAGAGGAGAGGGAATGGAGTCCCCAGTCTTGCTTATTGTGAGGAAATTTTATTTTCCCTGTCCTACAAAGCCAAGTTTGTTGGAGGGAGAGATGCACTGTTCTAAAAGAAATCCTGACAGACTTGAGGGGAACCATAAGAAAGGAAAACCACTGGTGTGCAAGTTCTAGGGTGGGCTTGGCCTGAAGATGGGGGCATGCACTTGAACACAGAGACTGTACCCATTTCTCCCTATACATTTCCGAAGGCAAAAGCCTTCCTGGAGTAGCCTTGAAGTAACATACCAAGGTACTATAGAATAGTAATCCTGGGAAGGAAAAGATGTGTGGCACCTCACCTCAGTTTCATGACAGAAGGTAGGGAAGAAAACCCCAGTGGTTTTCTCTGCCCCTCTCTAAAAAAGTCCTCATTGACCGAGTGGGCCATGTTGGCCTGAACAAGAAACTGTCATATGGAGACCATTACATCAGCAGAGACTGCTAGAAACTGATAGAACCGGAGTGAGGAGGGTAAGTATGGGTAACTTCCTACAACTGGCCAGTAGTCAAGGGTATAAGACTACTGTTACCTCCTCTATCTAAGTGCCCCTTGCCCCAGTCATGAATTATCTACAGGACAGAGAGAAGGGGAGGAAGTATCTTAGAAACCTACTGTATCTTTCTTTCTTTCTTTTTCTTTCTTTTGTTCTTTCTTTCCTTTCTTCCTATCTGAAGCCTACTGTATCTTTTTTCTTTCTTTCTTTTTCTTTCTTTCATTCTATCTCTATCTTCTATTTATCTCTATGTCTACTTCTCAACACCTCTGTCTCTCTCTCTCTCTCTCTCTCTCTCTATCTCCCTTCTTCCCTCCCTCCTTCTTTTTCCAACCCCTCCTTCCAAACTACTTTTTGGGTCCCTTGATTAAGAGAAAAGTTTTAAACTGTATTGGACTGAACTTTACTCATCAAAAATGACCAGTATGTTTTGATACCTACTTAGATTCTATTAAAAGAAGGGAAAAGAAGGTTTTACAGAGTTTAATAGAAAGAAGTATCTGAAACAAAAGTTAAAGTGCTTAGTATAGTTGTCAATGATAGATTACATTATACTGCGCTATATTGGGAGAACTCTTGATGGAACCTTACCAAAAGTAACCCATTTTCTAGGACAATGTGCAAGAATGACTGTGGTGATCTCTATTTCTAATCTTCTTTTTTTCGAAAAAAAAAATCATTTACTACAACTTCCCTTCCATGGCATTCTATCACTAAAAATCAGGGCACTACAAGTTAAAAAATCAAATCAAACACCTAAGTCACATTTATGCACATCAGATGGAACCTGCAGCCCCCTTCTCTGTGAGTCATCTCAATACTACAGAAAGCTGTGACCCTATGTTTCCAGGAGGACCAGTCATACAGTTCTGCTGTGCAGATGAGTCATAAGAAACCTGGCCAACCGTACCTGACATCCTCAAAACATCTCCCCAGGAGCTGGCCATTTTCTTTCCATTCACTCTTGCTATTTTTTTTTCCTCATATTTCTTTCCAGAAGCCACCCTTATTTGAATTAGTATGACAAGAATATCCTACCTGCTGCCCTATGGAAATGACAAGAAGACTTTCAAAAATCAGTACAACTGTGAAAGGATTCTACTATAGGATCCCTACTTATAAAAGTAAAATCATTTTTTTTTCCTCCACCAGAAAACGGTCCAGATTCTCAACAGTCTCCAATCTCAGCTTGGTACCATAATTGCCATAAATAAACTTCTTACGCACTAAAACCAGTTTTGCCCTTTTCCCAGGAGGCTTTTGTAAAGCTCAACATAAATTCAGCTATCTCATATGATGCAATTGGGATTTAGGAAAAGCCAAGACCATCATCAATACACAGTTCCATCCTCCCACACCAACAGCCCGATCTAACTGTCGCCAAGTCCCCAAACCCTGAAACTCCCACCCACAAGCTGCCAAACCCTCTGGTTGCCCTATCACTGGCAGATGCTACGATGCTCTGTCAGTAAAAGGTTTGTGAGAAACTGAAAAGTGTACAAAATCAAACAGAATGCAAAGACATTTTTTACTGAACTCAGTATTTCAGGATTCTAGGATACTTAATGCTTAAGAATTAAGAGAGATTTGGGGATCCATGGCCCTGGGTTTCTCTGTTTGGCCAACTTTAAAATGGCTACTAACCTGCCTATCCCAAAAGGAATCAGAGATAGCAGTTTTCAAAGACCTTCAATGTGCCCCCTGAAAAGCATCATACACATACAACTCTGTAAATGCAAAATATTTCGATCACAGGGAGACTTAGGTGTGCCATAGTCATTAGTCCTACGTTGAAGTAATACAATGAACACTTACCAGTGGAGCCAAGTTACTCTGCTAAGGGGGAAGCCCTATTCCACAGTCATTTACACGTACCACACTGAGCTGTGTCCAAAGACACTGCCTCGGTGACATAGCTGAAATGCTACAACTACAGTCAGGCTAGTCCTAAAGAGCTCACTAAGGTCTTCAGCAAGTCATGTCATTTTTGTTTCGATCTGGACAACAGTCCTAATACTCTGAGCCCCTCATCTTACGTGTCGGAAAACCGAGACCCAGGAGGCTTAGCAAAATGGCTAAAATCCAGACTCCTGGACTCCTAGCCCTGTGCTCTTCCCATTCCCCTCCTCTGTGCCCTAGCCTAATATAAACCCACTCTCCCCACGTATATTCTCCCCCACTCAAGTCTCACCTCTGTGCTATTACCCCAGCGCTTCAAGTCCCCAGACTGCTTCTCTGACTGCCTGAGCTGAACTTCTCTTTTTCTGATGCTTAACTCAATCCCTCCCAGCACAGGACTGTCTGTCTCTGTAAGACGGTGCCCCTAAATCTTGGGCATCTCCTGCTTCCCAACCACTACCTCCTGTCTCAGACTTCACTCCAACCCAGCCCAAGACTCTTCTCTGACTCCTGAGCCCCGGGCCTCCCCCAACCAATTCTTATTCTGAAACCTCATGAACTGCCATAGTGCATAGGGTTTCTGTGGGATCCATATTCTACTGTGCTATGACAAATGGCTACAAAGTCAGTGACTTGAAACGATACAAATTTATTATTTTATAGTTCTGTAGGTCATACATCTAAGAGAGATCTCATTGGACTAAAATCAAGGTGTGCTCCCTTCTGACAGCTGTGGAGAGAATTAACTGACTTACCTTTTCCAGCTTTGCTGAGGCCACCCCCATATATTGACTCACAGCCCCTTCCTCCACCTTTGAGCAACATAGCATCTCTCTGAGCCTCCTTCCTCACCACTTCTCTTTCTCTGACTCTCCTCTTCTGCCTCCCCCTTCCACTTTCAAGGACCCTTGTGATAACATTGAGCCCACCAGGAGATCCCAGGACATTAAGAATATCCTAGGACATTAAGGTCAGCTGATTAGCAACCTGAATTCTATCAGTAACCTGAATTTGCCTTTGCCACGTGATCTGATTTATTCACAGGTCCTAAAGATTAGGACATGGACATCTTTGGGGTGCTGTTAATCCTTCTCTTCAGCACCTTCTGCTCATCCCTTGATACCCTCCACCGTCATCTCCAGAAGATTGGATTCTCAATTGATGAATCTCCAAATGGCTACTGGGCTCATCTCACCCTATATTCCAGCAGTCATTTGGAGATTCTTCCTTCAGAGGTCTGGGAAGGGCACTGGCCAGGCCAACCCACAGCCCTCTGTCCACACAGAGAAAGGAAGGCTGCTCCTAGAAACAGAGAAAAGAAAGGTGGGAGCTAGCATGGTATCCAAGGACCCAGAAAGAACAGCACACGAAATGCTATTGCTAAAGTTGGCCTTGGTGCTGATCAAAAACTACGTAAACACACAGGCCACTGAATGTGTAGGCTGAGTTTTCAAAAAGAAATTCTGTGGACCAAACTTCATAGGCGAAATCACAAAAAACCACTGCATTGTGAGGTAATCTACATTGTGCTTTGGCAGGGGAGAAAATCAAATTCAACTTAGACAACTGTGATATTGTTGCATATTATGGAATCAGCCCTAAAGAGTCCTGATAACCACCTTGTGAAGACTTACTTTTTCAAAAATTTTGAAACAAAGATTCACAGGACGTTTCAAGAGATAGATAGAACAAAGAGATCCCAAGTCCTCTCACCCAGGTTCCCTCAATGAGTGCAACTTACCGAACTATCATACAAAATTAAAACCAGGAAACTGACATTTGTATAGAGCATGTGTCTAGTTCTGTGCCATCATATTTATATTTTAAAAATCATAACTGGACAACTGAATATATGTCTGTATTCACCACTCAGTCAGAATCCTGATGGCAGGAATGACTCCATGGAACAAAGGATGGCAGTAGCCATCCATGGAACAAAGGATGGCAGTAGCACTCCATGGAACTTAAGGACCTACCTTCCACCAGCAGACCTGGACTGGGGAGCTTCTGAGAATCCACACAACCCCGAGATAAAGTGTGCAGTGAAGCACAGAGAAGTTGACAAAGGCCGGCATCGCAATGCAAAACCACAGGGAACTCTCAGTCCTTGAGACACACCTGCCAAAAAGAGAAAATGCTCTTGAAATATTTTCATATGGTTTTCCTCAGTGCATGGGAATTAGTCTTAAAACTTCAAGGATGCCAGCCATCTCTGAGAAGAGATGGGAGAGCTGACTGAAATCCCACCCGGGGTCTCCCTTCTTTCCATTCCAGGAAAAAACTCAAGAAAAAAATCCTCTGAATTAGCCCCACAAAGTATCACAGAAGGTTAGACCTTCGAGGGCCGCTAGAGACTTCACAGTTTGGCTCTTTTCTTTAACTTACATATAGGGAAACTGAGACATGGGGGTAGAGGAGAGATTGCTCAGTCATACAGCTAGTTAGTGGTTGTGCCAGCATCAGAACCTGAGTCTTCTAACTCCCAAACTGGCACATTTTCTAGTATCCACATTATCTCCAAATATATGCTTCAAATATATGCTCCTGAAACATCAACATGATTTCAAGAAAGGGAATACATGATAAATGAGTAATGCTGCATGAAATGAATTTGAGTGGGTCAGAAGTTGATAGGAGATGGGTGAAGAGGCTATCGGAATACACGAAGAATATAGATCATGGCTTCAACTAGAGTGATGGCCATGAAATTGGAAAGAAGAAAAGGACTCAAGATACATTTTAGAAGTAGAGTCAGAGGAGCACCTGGGTGGCTCAGTGAATTAAAGCCTCTGCCTTCAGCTCAGGTCATGGTCCCACGGTCCTGGGATTGAGCCCCGCATCGGGCTCTCTGCTCAGCGGGGAGCCTGCTTCCCCCCTCTCTCTCTGCCTGCCTCTCTGCCTACTTGTGATCTCTGTCTGTCAAATAAATAAATAAAATCTTTAAAGAAGAAGAAGTAGAGTCAGAGTTAGCTGAACTCTTTCACGCGGGTCATCAGTCACAGATTTCTGCAGCATGCAGAGAGTCCTAAGGATCCAGAGTCTGAGCATGAAACAGACCAAAGGTAAGTAAACTATACGGAAGTTATACCTGAAAACTTGGCCTCATTGTCACTGTAATTACTAGGACTTACCAAGAGCTACTCAGTTGGGATGGTTCCGCTTGTCTTGGCAAGCAACACCTACTTAGTTTACACATTTACAGACCTCTCTTCCTCCACACACTTATTAGCTTCCTGCCTAGAAAACTGACATCCCAGTCTATATCAGCTCTACCATATCTGTTGGAAGTTCTACTTGCAAGTCCAAGTTAGCCCAGGTTTAGTGGCATCTCAAGAGCTTCCTACCCTGTGTGCCCAGAAAGGCAAAGCAAAAGCAAGCCTAACGCTGGTATAAGCATCAGATGAAATCTGAATCATCTAAGCATTCAGCATTTGGTCAGTTCAGGAATCTATCCCTTCTACCCAAGATCATCTGGTTCACTACAGAGCTGGAACCAGTTCACCTGGGAACCGGACCTCTTATCTGATGTCTGGAAGCCCTTTCCTGAGACTGGCTTTCCACACATCTCCATCTCCCACACTCCTCTGGAGCTTGCAACACAGACACAGACACCAAGAACAACTCTCAACCCAAAAACTGTTTTTGCTGTCTGCATGCTTCTCTTGGATTGGACACTGGACATGAGAGCTAGTTTTGCCACATTCCTCCAGGCTTAGTTTTGGTCTTCCTGGATGGAAAAGTCTGTCTTGTTTGAACTTTACAGTGGTACAGGAAAATAGAATGGGCAACTCTAGAGCACTGCTGATTGAAAAGTAAATTCATGCAACTACTTGGATGAAAAATTTGGCAAAATCTTGAAAAGTTAAAGATGCAGATATCCTGTAATCCTACTTCTAGGCATGTGCCCAAGTGAAAGGGATGATATGTCCACCAAAAAATACAAGGTTGCACAGAGCCACTTTATTCTCTTTGAGTGTTTTTGTTCTGTTTGCCAAACATGGGGCTTGAACTCACAACCCTGAGATCAAGAGTTGCATGATCTACAATTGAGCCACAGGCGCCCCCAAGAGCCACTTTATTCATAACAGCAAAAACTGTAAATAATCCAAATGTCCAACAAAAGAAAGAATAAAGAAATTGTGGTGTAGTCATTAAATGGACTATCACCAATCAGTTTAAAGAAAACATACTAATATATACAACAATATGAATGGATCTCAGAAATACTATGTTGAACAAAATAATCTAGAACTAGGTCAAACTTGTGATTATCTCTAATGGGACCTGGGGAATGGGACTATTGACTAGCAGGGGCCATGGGGAAACTCTCTGGGGTGATAGAAATAGGCTGTATTTTGATCTGGGTGGTGGTCACATAGGTTTATATAGATATAAAATGTCATCATACTATATACTTAAAATTTGTGCATTTTACTGTATCTAAATGATACCTCAAAGCTATAAAAATAAAAACAATTAACAATAATATGTTATCACTATGAAATATTTTAAATAAAGATAAGCAGAAGTGAATCTATTCTTTGCTTCCCACCACTCAGATATAGATAACTAATGTTAAGTGGCTTTGGAGCCGTATCTTTTTAAGTTACAATTCATACTACTTTTTAAAGCATTTATTTTCTATGGAAAATACCATTTAATTGCTTTCTTAAGGAGTAATCTTCGAGCATTTTTGTAGCAGGAACTTCTATGGGTATCCTCAACATACAAATATTGCTCTGCTGGAAGCATATTTAAGAAGGCATGCCTGTGTGCCAGCCCTCCTCCACCCACCTCTGGCGGCATCTGAGCCTTCTTAGTAGTACCCACGCAGCCTCAAACCACTGTCTTGGTTTCATTTGTGATGAATGCATTCCAGTTCGCAAATGACCCACAATGTGTTCAACTCTGATGATGACAAAAATATCAAGACCGGAGTATCCACAGCCTCTTCTCCTTCAGACCCACAAAGGAAATTCTGAAGTTATCTGGTGACCGCATTCACTAACTGAGTTCATTCACTCACTCCACCCTCCACACCTCCTCAAAAAAGATGGGTTGGTCCAACCCAGTAATAAGGCTTTTTTGAGGTAGACAGGTGCATGAAGAAGAAAAAAAGACCCATGAGGTCTTACACCGACTGGAAAGGGAAAGAGTTATCTGCTGGAAAACAGAACCAGAAAAGGGAAAATTGGGGAGGAAGAAGATAAATCTGGGTCCAAGAAAGAACATGAAAGAAATTTTGTACAAAGAGGTAATGAAGCAAATTGGAAGCGGCTACAGAGGATGGGAAAACTGGGAGTTAGAGGAGTAGGAGTATAACATCATGAAAAGCAGTGGGGGCAGGAAGACTCCAAAATGCCTTTTCTAACATACATTTACTAGTGCCCCACCCAGTGCTATTTTTTAAAATAATATAGCATTCTTTTCTGATTTAAAATTTGTAACTTCATTATATACTAATATGTTATATACACTTGTGACTGTTTCTGGACTTTTGATTCTCTTATGATCTGATGATCTATTTCTTAACTCATTCCACACAAAACAAATTATCACAGCTTCATAATATGTTTTGATAACTTACAGGGAAATTCTCCCTTCATTATTTTTAATATATTTTGAAGATATCTTTGAATGTTCGTAATTCCATCTAAACTTTAGAATCATTTTGTCATATCCCCAAAACCTAACCTAATTTTGGTAAGAATTTAAAGAGTAAGTTAGGGGAATTCTTATAATGTTATAAAATTTTATCATTATAATTAGTTACTATTTAATTTTGAGTCTTTTCATCCAAAAATGTGGTCTCCACTTATTCAAGTCTTCTCTTGTCCCTCAGAAAGTTTTGTTGCTTTCTTCATACAGTCCAATCCAATTCCTTAATTTCTTGACAAATTAATTCCTAGGTCTCTGTGTATTTTTATTGTAACTGTGAAAGGGAGCTTTTTTCTATTCTATTTTCTAGCTCATTTATGTTGGTTCATACATATATGTGAAACCAGCATGCATATATGTACCTGTGTATGTATATATATATACATGTATATATGTCATATGATATAATGATATGCATGTGTGTCCACATATAATTAACAAGACTACAAAAAATTCATATTAGCTCTAAAAGTCATATTTATTTGTATTTTCTAAGTATTTTATAGGTAATGATAACTTCATCTCTTCCTTTCCAATATTCATAATTAATTTATTTTTTTCTTCTTAAAACACTGGCTAGAATGGGGCACCTGGGTGGCTCAGTTGGTTAAGCGTCCAACTCTTGATTTCGGCTCAGGTCATGAACTAGAGTTGTGAGATGGAGCCCCAGGGCAGGCTCTGCACTGGGCATGCATGGAGCCTGCTTGAGATTCTTTCTCTCCCTCTCCCTATGCCCCTCCCCTATGCCAGTGCACTCACTCTCTAAATAAATAAATAAATAGAATAATGTTACCACCCATTTTGTTTGTTCTTCACTATAATTTTTGCCCAACTTCATATTTTTCACTCCCCTAAGTCACTGTTATAATGTCACATATTTAACTGTTGGTTTGGTTTTGATAGAGGTAAAATATACATACGATGAAATGCCTAACCTCAAATGTACAATTGTGTTTCCATAAACATATATACCCATGTAACTACTGTGGTCACAATTAAGGTATCAAACATTTCTGTCATTCCAGAAAATTACCATGTACCCCCATAGACAACAACTGTTCTTATTTCTATAAACATAAATTTTGCCCCTTCTATAATTTTATATAAATAGAATCATTCACTATGTATTATTTTGTCTCTGATTTCTTTCACTCAGCATGATGTTTTTGGGATTTGCTCTTGTTGCTGTATATATCAGCAATTCATTCTTTTTTCTTGCTGGGTAGTATTTAAATGACTTATACCATAATTTATCCTTTTGTTGATGGATATTTGGGTTCTTTCCAGCTTGGGGCTGGTATAAATAAAATTGCTGTGGGCATAGGTCTTCATTTCTTTTGGATAAATACCTAGAAGTAGGATTTCTGGGCCAGAGTACAAGTGTACAGTTAATTTTATATGAAACTACCAGAAAATCTTCCAAAGAGACTGTGTATTTTATACTCTCATCAGCAGTTTCTCCACATCTTCACCAACAACTGGTGTTGTCGTTTTAATTTTAGCTATTGTATTGGGTATAAAATGGTATCTCGTACTTTTAACTTGTGTTTTCCCTGAATACTAATGGTGCTGAGTATTTTCGTGTACTTATTGACCATACATCTTCCTTCATGAACCACCTGCTCAAGTCTTTTGCCCATTTTGTACTGATTTGTAGATGTGTATTGTAAAATTTTCCCCCTAATAAGTGTCTTCCCTCCTTGTTTTTGCCATAGTAACTTGATCAGCAAAAAATTCTTAATTCCATTTTATCAGTTTTTTCCTTTCTGTTCACTGCCATTTATCCTCATTCTAGGAAATCTTTTCCTAACCCAAGTTTGTGTTTTCCTCTAAAAGTTTCATAGTTCTGATTTTATGTTGGATCTCTGATCCACCACTGAAGTATTTATGTTCTGGGGTGCTATCTAACACAGAATTATATTCTTAATTGAGTTTCCCAATTATTTGCTGCTTGTGTATAAAAATACATTTAACCTTACATTCTGTGTTCTTTCTAAATTCACTATTTAAGTTCACTATGGCCTTTCTAAATTACTTTGGCCTCTTAAAGTTCATTTACAAGTTCTAGTAGTTGTTTTGTAGCTTCCTTAGAATTTTCTATGTAAAAAGTCATGTCTGGCAGAAATAGAGGGTTTTAATCCATCCTTTCCAAGCTTTACAGCTTTTACTTTTTTCTTGCTTTATTGCAATGGCTAGGAGCGCCAGTGCAGTATCAAATAGAAGTAGTAAGAAAGGACATCCATACTGTTCTCAGTCATGAAGAAGACTTTCAATATTTCAATGTTAGATATGATAGATTGTACTATAGGTGTTTTGTAGATGCTCTTCATCAAGTTAAATAAATTTCTTTCTATTCCTGATTTGCTAAATCAAGAATTGTTAAATTTTGTGAAATGCTGTCTTTGTACTTATTGAGAGGATTATATAGGGTTTTTTCCCATTATGATATTAATATGTGAAATACATTAACTAATAGACCCCACTTGATCATGAGGTATTAACTTTTTTATATATTGCTAGATTCGACCTGCTAATATTTCATTAAGGATTCTTATTTCTGTCTTAGTTCAGGCTGCTATAACAGAATACCATAGACTTAATGACTTGAAACAACAAACATTTATTTCTCAAGTTCGGGAGACTATGAAGTCCAAGATCAAGTCACCAACAGATTCAGTATCTAGTAAGGGCCTTCTTCCAGGCTGCAGACCATTGACTTCTCCATCACATTGGGGGTTAGGTTTGAACATACGAATTTTGGACAGACACAAACATTCATTATATCACAGTGGCTATAATCACAGGGAATACTGATCAGCAATTTTCTTTTTTTGAAATATTTTTCTCAGGTTTGGTGTCCGGGGAATGCTTGCTTCATAAAATAAGTTGGGAAATGTGCACTTCTTTTCTATTTTCTAAATTTGTTTAGCAGTCTTCTTTTTTAAATGTTTGATAGTATTCATCAGAGAGACCATCTGAACCTATAATCTTCATGGGAAGGTTTTTTTTTTTTTAACCACAAATTCAAAATTTTAGATACCAGGGCTATTCAGATTTTGTATTCCACCTTGTATTAACTTTAGTAAATTATGTTTTAAAGTAATTTGAAACCATCTAATTCATTGAATTCAGTGGCATAAGATTTCCATATTAATTTTTAATTATTCTTCTAATGTCAGTATGACCTAGTCATATTCCTCTTTCATTCCTCATGTTGATAATATTTTTTTCATGTTGGTAATTCCTGTTTTCTGTCCTTAACAATTGTGGTAGGGGTCCCTCAATTTTTTTACACTTTTCAAAGGACAAACTTTGGGTTTTGTCAATTTTCTCCATTAACTGTCTCTTTTCTATCTGGTTGATTTCTGCTATTATCTTTATCTTCTGCTTTGGGTTTAATTTGGTCTTCTTTTTCTAATTTCTTATAGAGGTAAGAAAAATAACCTTTAAGGTAATCTTTTTAAGGAGGTTTGGAGACAGAGCAAGCCACGAACAATATTTATGTGTGAAGCACACCAAATTCAAGCCTGGGTATCACTTTCACTTGAAGTCTTGGAGATTACCTCCAGGTTGTACACACACACACACACACACACACACACACACACACGGGATGCTTGGGCTTCAGGAGAAGTTCATCTTTGGATACACACTGTTTCTGCATATTGCAGTATGAGATCCAGGGCCAATCGAAGCCCTGAAGGACCAAGTTCATTGCCTTGAACATATCTGGATAGTCTCTATGTGTGTCATCATGACCCAGACTAAACATGAGTCTGGACTTTCAGGCAAGGATAAGCTCCTAATGTGGAAGCCTCTTTTTCACATCTCTAAAAGTTTACCTAGGAAACCAGTGAAAGGGTTTGTCTTAGCATCACTATCTACACAAATATCAGTTCTTAGAGAGACCAGAATTGTGAAGGTTATTTATTTTGAACCATGGGCTCGGGATATCTTCTATTTTCCTCAGATTATTTTCTCCCAACCCTTTTCTGACAGTAAGTAATATATCTCCTATGACTTATTAATTTCCATATGGGCTTAAATTTGTGGAAATTTTTCCACTGTGAAGTTGTTCAATTGCAAAAGAATTTGGAAAAATTGCAGATTCCATGAGACACACCTGCCTCCAAACTAGAGAGCTCCTCCTGCATTTGTGAGGGATCCATTCAGTTCCTTTACCACCAGAGCTATTCTCAGCGGAGCAAATCCTGAAGTTGTGGGAGCTCCAGTGTGGCAGTGGAGGTGAAGGTGGAGCTGGCTTGCTTGCTTGCTTGCTAAAAACAATATGTTCCCATAACATTTAAGAAAAGGCAATATTTTTGCACACTTTTCTGTAATTGAATATCTTAAAAGTATTGGATGTACAATGCATCTTGCCTTTCTTTTATTCATTCAAAAACTATTTATTGAATGCCTACTATAAACCAAGAATTGTGCAAAGGGTAAAGAGATAAAATGGTGAGCACAAAAATGGAGAAAAGAAAGCTAAAAGACAGTTATGACTGGAAAGAGTAGGAATGGAGAAGAAAAAGTGAATTGCTGGTGGGATCCTCTATTACCAAAGACTTTGTATGTTCTTGTGAACTTGAATCAGAAAAAAAGTAGTTATGCTGGATCCCTATGACATGTATGGCAATGAGTGTGTGTGTGTGTGTGTGTGTGTGGTGCCTTTTGGAGAAGATGAGGGAGCATAAGGAGAATACCTCAATTTCTGCCCAATAGAAGTGGGAGGACGGAATCACTGATGTTCCAGAAGCTAAGAAAGGAAAAATGTAAATTATTTTCTTTACGCATGTGGTTTGCACAACATTCTCCAACATAAGACTCCCACTTGGGTCCTAAAGTTGGAAAAATCTAGGGAGTATGGAGAAGAGGGAGAGAGCAACAAGACTTGACATTGTATACCAGGTGCCAGCACCAGCAGACAAACTCCTAGAGGGAGACCTTTATAAGACAATCTTTAGGTTCATTAGACATGTGTACTACGAATCTGGAATTAGTTTCATCTACCTAAATTAGAGAGAGAGATTTCTCACATAAGTTCCTTATATGAGGCAGGATAGCAAAGGAAGAGTTCCTTAAGTAGGGGCAATTTGAAGAGTCCCTAAGAATTCCCTATCCCTAATGGTATTTCCCATGTTGACAGAAATTCTTCATTTTGTTTCACTGCTTAGAACCTATCTTTACTCACCTCACTATAACTACAGAAGTGGTTATAACATAGAAGAAATAGTAATTAAAGGTTCTGAAATCAAACAGCCTTGTTCATCCTAGGCTTCATCACTAATCGCTCATGTGACTTTGGAATATGTTTCTTAATAATAGCTAAGAATTACATTTACTGAGCATGTAATCACTTAGCAATCATAGGGCCAACCACTTTACATGTATTTACTTGTTTCACTATTCCTCATAATACCCTATAAGGTATGAGGTATCATTATCATCATTAGTTTACAGACGAGGAAATAGCAGCACATGTGTAACTTTGAGGTCCAAAACTAATAAGCGGAGGAGCTGAAATTCAAACCCAAGCAGACTTAACTATTACACTAGTCCCTTCACTTAAACCTCTAAGCCACTATACTTACATCAGAGAGTAGTAAGGATCAGATAGTTCTTACAGATTTGACAGAATGCAAAAGTCTTCAACACTATTACTATTTCAGATCGTTAATTCTTGAAAATTACAGCAGTACCCAGCAAACCCATTTCAATTTTAAGCACTGTGTTAGGTGCTAAGGTGCTATAGTGATATATAAGACTTGATTCCTGCCGTCAAGAAACACAGAATTCAAGGCTTACTTACATTGCTCCCCTATACAAAATCCTTCAAAGGCTCTACATTGCTTTCAGAAAGCTCAAGTCCCTAGCGTGGCACAAAAGGCCCATCACAACTCCACCCTGTCTTTCCTCCTTGAAGGTATCTCCTGCCACTTCCCCTATCCACCCTCCAGCCTGAGTTACTTAATCTTCAGATGAGCAAGACATTTCACATCTCAATAACTCACAATGTGCTGTTCTGTTAGTTTGGGAAATTCCTTCCCCTACCTCCATTTCTCCAACTTCCATATTCAACTCAAATCTCTCTGGAATTCCTCAACCCCTACTACATGAGATGCTTGCTCCCTCTCTGTGCGCCCACAGAACCCTGCACACACTCACTGCACTTACTACATTGTACTGAAACACTTCTGCTCATTTGCCTTCACCACCATTCTGTTAGCTTCTTGAAGACTTCTAAGTGGTCTCTTAACCTAGCTCCCACAACAATTTTATGCACAGTAGACACTCAATGAATGTGTACATAATGAACAAATCAACAAATAAACTTTAATTAGTGCTCTAATGAGGGTATAACGATTTAGTGGAAGAATGAGCAGAGTGAAATTGACTAAGAGGGTCTGTGATGACCTCTTTGAGGAGGTGGCATCTGAACTGACTCTTTGTGGGCAGGAAGTACTTGAATTAATGACATATACAGAGGTCCTCCCAGTAAGAAAAGGTTTGAGGAAGGGCCCTAGAAGGAGCTTTTGAGGTATAATAAGTAAGTTCTGTGACTAGAACATAGGGAAGAAAAATGGAGAGTAAGGCAATAAAGTGGGAAGAGATAAATGGCAATAAAACTGGGACTTGGAGAAAAGCCAGACCATCAAAGTAATTCTCAAGCAATTTTCAATTTTAAAAAATCCTACTGCTTTAAGTAATGTGATCAGCTCCCAATTCTTCTATTTGTATTTCTTCTCACTCGTTCATAACCGACCCCTGATAATCGTATCAGAACTATAGCTATGTGTACAAGGAAAGATTGTAGTGAAAGGAGAGATACAGGAAAGGGAAAATAGTATGGAGAAAAAAATAGGAGGAAACTGACCTAAATTAATGTACTGAGCAGATAGCAGTGTCTTACCCCTAGAACAGCAGAGACTATGTCATCAGTAATTTGACTATTCTTTGATTTATTTTTAACTTTGTCATTTTTTACTATATATATATATCTGCAACCAACGCACATTAACACATCTAAGATGTGTTAGATCTGTCTCTACAGAGATCTCTAAAGGCAACTGAATCGTTTTAGGAAGGAAATGCTCTGGCCCACGTGCTTTGCACTGCACCTAGTAAGACCCTGGCATCACTGAAGAGTGAATCTGGTACAGTACTGAATACAGGTTGTATCATATAACAACAAAATGCACAACCACTTTATTCACTGTGCTCCCTGCTTCAAGCACCAACTCAATATTTACTGCACACCTGTTATGAGAAAGACACTGTGCTTGGCACAGACAGGGAATCCTGGATGAATCTGGGAAGATCCAGGCCTTTAAAGAATGTGCAGAGTAGGTGAGCCAATGTGTACATAACAATGCAATTCAGCAGGTAATGTATGAAAAGTGTAGAATGGAATCAAACAAGAGGCTTTAAGTTGAAAGGGGGAAAGATTTCATGACAGGCTTAACTGAAGGGACTACCAGGAAAAGTTTTCTTTATGTTTCTTCTTTATTTATATATTTTAATTACAAAGATGATAAATGTTCATTATATAAAATTTCTAAATACAGAAAAGAAAAAGATCACAAATGAACCACTATATTTTTGTATATGCCATTTAAAAATTTATTTATTATAAAATGAAACCATACTGTACATTCCTTTCAGTAAACAGCATTTTCAGGCAACAATATATTACAACCATTTTTCCATGTAATTTACTATACTTCTACAACTGACTTTTATTTTTAAATAGGTGCATATCAAAAGGTATAAAAGAGTATACAACAAAAGCATGTCTCTCTCCCATCCCATTCTGCCATTACCAAAACCAACCACTGTTACCAGTTTCTTGTGATCCTTCCACAAATATTTTGCTTATGTGTATATATTTCTTTTTAAATAAGTGGTAGTCATGCACACAAAATTTTGTACCTCATTTTTCTCTCCCCAGACAATACACATATCACTCTTATTCTTCTTGATAGCTACTAAGTGTACCATTGTATGAAAATATAATAACTTGCATCCAGTCCCCTTTGATGGACATTTAGAATAGTTCTAATATTTCACTTTTACAGTATTGCTAGATGTATCCTTAAAATGTAAATATGTATGCATTTGTAAATATATCTATAGGAAAAATTGCTAGAAGTGGAGTCTAAGCTCAAAGGATATATATATTTTAAAATTTGAAAGATACTACCACAGTGTCCTCCATTCAAGTGGTCTTCCAGCCAATTACAAAGGAAAACACCTATCCCTTTCCCTTACTTGTCTGCTGCCCAATCAAAAACTATCTCCCATTCTCCCATGTTCCCCCACCCCCAATACAAACACATCTTAGAAACAGGTGAGATCACCTATCTGGCCAATGGAATGTGAGAATATGAACACAAAAGATAAGCATCACGTCAAGGATAAAGTAATAGAGAAGAGAGGGTGCATCCTCACTCTTTGTTTTTCTGCCAGCTGGAAAGAGAAGATTTCAAGGCCCTAGACATGGTAGAGCCACATGATGCAAGGAACCTGAGTCCCTGAAAACATACAGAGAAAAACTGTCTATCAACCAGAAATACCCACATGGGACTATTACTTGAGGGAGAAAAAAAGTTCCTACTGTATTACAAGCTGTTCCTACTGTATACAAGCTATAACAAACGGTGTTTGTTAAAACTTCTTGCTTTATCGTAACAAATAAACCAAGATATCCTTTTTTATATAAAATCCCAGATCCTGGGGCACCTGGGTGGCTCCATCAGTTAAGCAACAGACTCTTGATTTTGGCTCAGGTCATAATCTCAGGGTCATGAGATCAAGTCTCACATGGAGCTCTGCACTGGGTGCAGAGCCTGCTTGAGATTCTATCTCTCTCTGCCCCTCCCCCTACCTATCACAAATAAATAAATGAAGTCTTTAAAATCCCAGATCTCTATACACTAATAATGAAGCAGCAGAAAGAGAAATTAAGAAAATAATCCCATTTACAATTGCACCAAAAATAATAAAATAAGAATAAACTTAACCAAGGACATGAAAGACCTGTACTCTGAAAACCGAAACAATGATGAAAGAAATTGAAGACAACACAAACAAATGGAAAGACATCCCATTCTCATGGATTGGAAGAACAAGTATTGTTAAAATTATCTAGACTACCCAAAGCAATCTATAGATTTAAAGCAAGTCCTACCTAAATACCAATAGCATTTTTCACAGAACTAAAACAATCCTAAAATTTGCATGGAACCACAAAAGACCTCAAATAGCCAAAGCAATCCTGAAAAAGAAGAACAAAACTGGAGGTATCACAATTCCAGACTTTCAAGAAATATCAAAAAGCTGGAGTAACCAAAACAGGATGATACTAGACACATAGATCAATGGAACAGAATGGAAAACCCAAATACAAACCCACAATCGTATGGTTAATTAATCTTTGATAAAGCAGGAAAGAATATACAATATTCTTTGAAGAGATAGTCTCTTCAAGAAATGGTGCTGGGAAAACTGGACAGCTACATGCAAAAGAAAGAAACCAGACCACTTTCTTACACCATATACGAAAATAAACTCGAAATATATTAAAGACCTAAATATGAGACCTGAAACCATAAAAATCCTGAAGAGGGGTCCATGGGTGGCTCAGTCAGTTAAATGTCTGACTCTTGATCTCAGCTCAGGTCTTGATCTCAAGGTTGTGAGTTCAAGCCCCCATGTTGGGCTCCACAATAAGCATGAAGCCTACTTAAAAAAAAAAAAAAAAAAATCCTAGAAGAGCACAGGAAGTAATTCCTCTGACATCAGTCACGGCAACGTTTTTCTAGATATGTTTCCTGAGACAAGGGAAATAAAAGCAAAAATAAACTATTGGGACTACATCAAAATAAAAAGCTTCTGCACAGCAAACCATCAACAAAACTAAAAGGCGACCTGCTAGAATGCAGGAGGATATTTGCAAATGACATATCAAATAAAGGATTAGTATCCAAAATATATAAAGAACTTATACATGCCAACACCTAAAAAACAATCTAATTTAAAAATGGGCAGAAGACACAAACATACAATTCTCCAAAGAAGACATCTAGATGGCCAATAGACACATGAAAAGATGCTCAACATCAATGATCATCAGGGAGACAAATACAAATCAAAACTACAATGAGATATCACCTCTGATTTTAGTCAGAATGGCTAAAATCAAAAACACAAGATACAAAAAGTGTTGGTGAGGATATGGAGAAAAAGGAACCCCCATACGCTGTTGGTAGGAATGCAAACTGGGGCAGCCAATATGGAAAAACAATATGGAGTTTCCTCAAAGTCAAAAATAGAACTACCCTATGATCTGGTAATTGAATTATTGGGTATTTACCCAAAAAATAAGAAAGACTAATTCAACAGGATACATGCCCCTCTATGTTTACTGTAAATTATATACAATAGCCAAATTATGGAAGCAGCCCAAGTGCCCATCGACTGATGAATGCATAAAGATGTAGTGTGGGGGGTGCCTGGTTGGCTCAGTCAGTTAAGTGTCTGACTCTGGGTTTCAGCTCAGGTCATGATCTCATGGGTTGTGGGGTTGAGCCCCACATCCAGCCCTACACTCAATGTCACGGAGTCTGTCTGAGATTCTCTGCTCCTCTCTCTGTCCACACATGTGCACTCTCTCTTTCTCTCTCTCTCTCTCTCTCTCAAATAAATAATAAAATGTTAAAAAAAAATGAATGAAATCTTGCCATGTGCACCAACGTGGATGGAGCTAGAGAGTATAATGCTAAACAAAATAAGTCAGTCAGAGAAAGACAAATACCATATGATCTCACTCATATACGAAATTTAAGAAACAAAACAAACAAGCAAAGGAAAGGGAGAGAGAGAGAGAGAGACAAACCAAGAAACAAACTCTTAACTATAGAAAACAAACTGATGGTTACAGAGGGGAGGTGGGTGGTGGGATGGATGAAATAGGTGATGGGGATTAAGGAGGGCACTTGTTGTGAGGAGCACTGGGAATTGTATGGAAGTGTTGAATCACTATATTTTATACCCAAAACTAATATAAGACTGTATGTTAACTATACTGGAATTAAAATTAAAAACTTAATTTAAAAAAGTATCATTTAAAATAGCAACAAAAAACGAGACAGAGCTAACAAAATATATGCAAAATATGTATACTTAAAAAAATACAAAACTTTGAAGAGATAAATAAAAAATGGCACTATATAACATGTTCTTGGATTGGAAGACTCAATATTGTTAGAATGTCAAGTTTTCTCCAAACTGAACTATATATTCAATGCAATCTCAAAAATAATTCCAGCATAGTTTTTGGTAGAATTTGGCAGACTGATTCTAAACTTTACATGGAAAAGTGGAGGGCCTAGAATGGGTAGAACAAGGTTGAGAAAAAGAAATAAAGAAGGAGGATTTCTGTACTTAATATAAAACTAAGCAATTGCAGGGCTCCTAGACGGCTCAGTTGGTTAAGCATCTAACTCTTGTTTTTGGCTCAGGTCAGGGTCATGAGATTGAGCCCGCACTAGGTTCTGTGCTGGGTACGAAGCCTGGTTAGATTCTCTCTCTCTCTCTCCGCCGCCGCCTCTCCCCACCCTCACGCTGGTGCACGTGCACGCTCTAAAAACAAAAACAAAAAACTTAAGCAATTAAGACAACGTGGTATTGATAAAATATATAAATATAAATCAATGAAATAAAACTAAAACAACAAATAAAAAAACCCAGATCCACAGTTCAAAGGACACATTTAGGAAATGTTCCTTAAGTATGTCAGTGTTAAGTAAGACAATAGCTATTAGGAAAGTATCATCTCCTAGATTACCCAAGAACTGTTTTCTATTTTTTTGTTTTATCACAAATGAATATTGATTTATCAAATACCACAGTAATATCTGTAGAAATGATCCTAAAGTTTATTTCCTTTAATCTACTAAGGTAATACATTAAATTAATATTTCCTAATGTTGAAACACCCTTGCATATCTGAAATAAACAATGTTTACTTGGTTATGATATTTTTATATGCTGTTGGATATAAAGGAATAACCAAGAAAAAATAATACACTGGGAAAGTCTTTAAATGATTCATAGATTTCAAATATCAATTGAGAAATTAAAGAGTAGAACAGACATTTCTGAAGAACAAATTTATTATCTGGAAATGCAAGTGAATGAGTTATCACACTATCCAGATCAAAAATAAAAGAAATGGAATTCCCAAATGAAAAGAGATCTAGAGGGCAGGTCTAGGAGGCCTCATTGCAAAAAAAAGAAATTCAAGAGAGACCACATTGGAGAAAGCAATAATCAAAACATAGTGCAAGAAAACTTCCCTCAGGAGGAGACTAGAGTTGTTAGGTCAAAAGCACTCACTGCATGCCAGGCAGGATAAATGAAAAAAGGCACTGAGATATATCCTGGCAACATTTCTCAAGTTTAATAAAGAAAAAACATAAACTTTCAAAAAAGAAAGAACAGGTTACTTACAAACGAATGAGCATGAGGCTGCCACGGGGACACAGCTAAGTGCACAGGCTCTGAAGTAAGACTACCTGGCTTCAAATCTTGGTGTGCACCTGGTTAAGTTACTTAACTTCTTTGTGCTTCTGTTAAAACAGTGATGATGACAATACTTAACTTCTAAGGTTGGCTGGAGGCAGTATTTGAGATAATACATGGAAGAGTCCAGCACATAGTCAATTATAATCACTGGACTTTGACCTGTTAATACTGGAAGCTGTATAAGAGAGTGAAAACTGTGTAGACTTTTGAGGAGGCAGGAGTCTGAGCCCTCCCCAGGGCTTAATGTTTAGCACTACTGATCTGAAAAGCTGTAGGATGAGCCCCACCCTACTGCCTCTAATGTTACCTGAGCTCATGCAAGTGAGAAGGGAACTGATGGGCAAAATCTCATTCACTAATTTTAATTAAGGTGAGCAGGGCAAGGATGACAGTTTTTATAGCCTGGAGCTAAAGATTATCGGAGATGAAAAAAATTGTAGGCCCCGTCAAGAGTAAACGGACTCACAGTGGAATCTGAGTCACTGAGGACTCTCTTACAATGAACAGATCTTATTGTTTTTGCCATGCAGGACCCTCCAAAAAGTGAACTTGCACGGGATTTGTGGCTGCCTGATTTGTGTGTCATAAAGAAGTTATTTCATTCATTCAGGAAATTGTTTGGATCTATCTATGTTATGGGTGAGGCAATATACTGGGGATCTGTGAATAAGACACATTACGTCCCTTCCCTCAAAGAGTATACATACATGAATCTTGATTGATATCACCCAAATTGGAATGCCCATGTAAGAAACTGATCATACTAACAAAAGTCATTAAAAAATTTTAAACACACACACACACACACACAATCTTCTAGCTGAATTCATAAGAAACAAAAACAAAAAGTCAACTTTCAATAGTTAATCATGAATAGTGGAATGTTACTTTAACTTAATTTGTCTCATTTTTTATAGTTCTATGAATGCAAAAGCTAGCATAACAATTTGGTGGAACTCTTGTATTAACTAGTTCAGTTCTATTTACTAAGCACTCAGCACCAGCCAGAAATATTTTAAATGTTTCTCTCTAGATGTTACCTAAAAATGTCCTAGTCCACTATCTATCTTCAGATGGAAGATTCTTTCTTCAATCCAAAAGGAATTGCATATAATGAATGTAGTGGGTTGAATGGTGGCCCCCCAAAAAGATATGTTCATGCCCTAAAACCTAGAACCTGTGAATATTACATTATTGAAATAAAGGGCCTTTACAGGTGTAAGTAAGCATCTTCCAATGAGGAAAGTATCTGGCTTATCTAGGTATGCCTAAATCTAATGACAAGTGGAGTCTTAAAGTCAGTCCTTGTAAGAGTTGTTTTCAGAGAAAGGACACAGAAGAGGAAAAGACACAGAGCAGAAAAGAAGGAAGCTGTGAGAACACAGAAGCAGAGCCTGGAGTGGAGCCAACCAAGTCAAGGAATGCCAGCAGCCAGCAGAAGCTGAAAGAGCCCAAGAACCTTTCAGACTTCTGACCTCCCCAACTGTGGGAAAATACCTTTCTGTTGTTTACACCCCTCAGTCTGTGATCATTGGTTACCGCAGCCCCAGGAGACAGTGAACAGAAGCATTTTGGTAAGGAACCCTGGGTTCAAGTTCCACACCTGGCAGTTAGTCCCCATTCAGTCCTTAGCAAGTCCCTTAGCCTCCCTGAGCCTCCACAGCCTTATTAGTAAAAAAATGGGATAATCACACCTGTGCTACCATTCCCCAGAGTTCTGATAAGACTAAAATGAAATCATGTCCGTGAAAACACTCAGAATGCTGTAAAATTCTATGCAAAGATGTATTATCATTATTTTTTTTTTATTACTACTACACTTAATCTGACATTCCAAATGAGGTTTGGAGCCTAGGCTTTTTACTCAAACCCACTTGCTGCAATTCTTTATGCAAATTAATACTTGCCTAATTTTAACAATGTCAACATTCTATCAATTCTTAATATCAAATTTTATTTATAGAATTAAGCTATCACTAATATACATGGTATACCTCTTTAGTGCTAGGATTTAATGAAGGTCTAATTACCACTAACCCTATCATCTATTTTATTTCCCTCCAGATATCTTCTACTACTGTCATACTAATTTAGTAAAGAGACCATCTAATTGGTTTATTGCCCCATATATATTAACAAATCAGTTCGAGCTGATTTGCCTTCAACAATATCTGTGAACTCACTTAACATAATCATAATTCTTTCCCTAGCTGACCTTAATTATCCCATACTGAGTTTTTCTCAGTGAAGAATGAACCATTAATAACCTGTTCTTCCTATTTTGGTTTTTCCCCAATAGGTAGATCCTGATCTACTGCCAGACCTAGTTCTTCTTTCCTAAAATGAAGTATATTTATGAAGTATAACCATAAACTAAGGATACTGGTTCCACAAGTTATGCACAAAAGTTAGTTTCATAATTCTATAATCTTACTTTATCTATGTATGTTTATATATGAATTTTTCCATTTTTATTTCACATAAAACATCTTCAAACACATTCTAAATTATTCAGAGGTTGGTTCTACTGCAAGCTGCAAATGTCTTTCCTTCAGGGCAAGTTTGACATTTAAAAAAAAAAAATGGTACTTTGATAATGCAGTCTTGTACCAGAATGTATTCAGAATGTATTTCCTTGTGTCTTAATCATTCTATTCTATATTGGAGTTGAATGGCATTCAAATCTTCCTAAGATCTAACTCAAAGTACCATAAAAATTTTATTGTCTGAAATGTTGCCTCTTTAGAGATCTTTATGTAAATGTAAAAGAATGCTTCCCAAAAACCAGTTGAATGATAAAAACTTTAATGGACTTTGAGATTTGTAAATGTAATAATCACTTGCAATTATTATCATCAATAACATACATCCTTAAAATGAGACATCCTTCAAGAATGCTGTGCTCCTACCAAGCCATTGAATTGTGGGTAATACATTATTTTAATATACCTTACTTCATTACCTTTCAATAGGGAACAGTTAAATCACCACCAATATGCATGCTAAGCATTCAGTTCTCAGGACGGTCACTAAAAAATTTCAAATCAAAAATTATACTTAGGATATCCACTGACATTATTTGTGTATATAGGTGAAGATCACCATATGGCACTATCCATAACTTCAAATATAGGCTTTATCCCCCTACAAATGGATTTATAAAGGTACTTACTGCATCATCTCAAATCAATAAGAAATTTAGTAACAACAGTCTCCTAATTTTCATGATCTCTAAATGGCCTACAAAAAAGTAAACTGTAAGCCTCTTCCAACTGTAGCCTCCACATTTTTCAGTCAGTTCTACATGAAACTGCCAAAATACTACATATTCTGTGAAATGTGTTAACTCCCCTGATAAGGAAGATCTTGCTTAAAAGTTCTAACTCTAGATCCTTGGAAGTCTTTTTTTTTTTTTTTTTAATATTTATTTATTTGACAGAGAGACACAGCGAGAGAGGGAACACAAGCAGGGGGAATGAGAGAGGGAGAAGCAGGCTTCCCACCAAGCCGGGAGCCCGATGCGGGGCTCCATCCCAAAACCCCGGGATCATGACCTGAGCCGAAGGCAGACGCTTAACGACTGAGCCACCCAGGTGCCCCGGAAGTCTTTTTAAGAAACTCAAAAAACATTCTGGGTTGCCTGGCTGGCTCAGTCAGTAGAGTATGTGACTCTTGATCTCAGGGCCGTAAGTTGGAGCCCCATGGTGGGCATAGAGATTACTTAAAAATAAAACCTTAAAAAGAAAAAAGAAAGAAAGAAACTTAAAAACATCTTAAAAAGCCACCCATTCCCCCATCTTAGCAACCAAAGTATAGAATCTGGCCCCTCGCCACTAGAGGGGGGTGTTTCTTCTATTGGTTTCTCTTCCCCCTAATTTGGCTCACCAGAATTTCTGGTTGAACTAGAAACAAGCCTCAAGATAAACATTCTGACCTTTATTTCCCCTTCATATTGTGTGGTCCTTTCATTTTATTTCAGGCTGTACATTGTCACTAAAATATCAACTTCAATCCCTAATTACTTGTATTACTATGCCCCATATCACACTTCCTTGCCTTTTCACAGACTAGTAACAAGCTACGCAGAGCTGATTCTAGAGACTTCGACATTAGTTCCCTGGAAAATAATCAGAAAATCCAACCAAAGCTGAGTATTTGTTTTTTAAAAACAGGATTTTTTTATATGCCATAGTCATATGATTTCATTTGAATCGCAGTAATACTATGAAAAAAAAAGACATTAACAAACTTTTCAAAGAAGAAACTGTTTTCAAGTGACTTGCCCAATTACAGGTGCCAAATAGTAAAGACATAATGAAGACTCAAGTACCCTGACCCCTAGACATTTTTGGTGTTACTTAGTGTATGCCATGAGTAAAAGACAGGAGATGAGAAAATAAACCAGTTCCTTACTGCTTTCTGTGAAGACCCCTGCTCTGAGGCAGAGCCCCTTAAAGAAGACTGAGACAAGAACTGGCCAGTCAGAATCTGCATGCACTTTATGAAGCCAGATGAGCTCTGATAAAACCAAATCTATCATAATAAAATCAAATCCATCTGATGTGAAACTGCTGGAGACAAAGTAGGTATAACCACTCAGAATACTTCTGGCTGTAAATGGCAAAATCCCAGATCATGCTGGCTTACACAATAAGGAACTATATTATCTCACAGAACTAGAAGTTCAGAGGTAGATCAGACCAGGTACAGTACAGTACAATCAGCAATTCGGCAAGGTCATCAAAGGCTCAGGTTTCTTCTCTAATTCTGCCAACTTCTAGGTGAGCTTCATCCAAAGCTAGCTTCTCTCATTGTCCTAAGATGGCCTGAGCAGTTTCAGCCAACATACTCACATGTAATATCATCAGAGGAAGAAGTACCATCTCTTTCTTTTAACTTTTTTTAGGGACAAGAAACTCTTTCCCAGAAGCACTCTGGCCCTCCTCCAGACTTCCTTTCACATCTCATTGGCCAGCATAGGTTACAGGCTATTCCTAACCCTTCACTGGCAAAGGAAATGGGATCAACCATAATTGCTTAGACCAATCATCTGGGGTAGAATGAATGCTGAAGAGTCAATCACCATGACCATACCATGGACAATTTATAATGATGAGTATTACTATGACATTGTTTTCACTCCAGAACAAAACTGTAATTTAATTATGCTGCTTCCATGATCATAACTATGAGGCATGTGCTTTGCCTGAGACTCAAATAATTATTCCTTGCTCACATCTCATATTTATCATCATAGACTTATTCCTCAGATATAAAACATTTTATTAAAACCTTCCTGTTCAATCCCCTATTTTTTTTCAATCTTTAATGCAACATTTTAGAGCAAGAATGGCAAACAGGTTTGTGTCTCACATCTACTCCAGTAGAAACAGCTATCTAGAACCCCACTTTAAGACAGATCCAAAGCTGAGTTTGGATCCAGTGAAAAATAGTGACATGACTCATTAGTGATATCTTCCATGACTTGGGTTTGGGCACAATACACTGAGTATTTCTGCCAACCCCCATATAGAGAAAATCTCTTTAAATAATTATCCTCAGTGATAGTAGATTTCTCTGTTGCAATGCCTCTTTTTTATTTTAGTGGGGATCCACTCCATCTTCTCCCATCTCTTCATTCTCCTCATGTAATTTACATATATATACACATAATATACCTCAGGCATGAACTCCAAAAATTACTTTATATATAATCAGTTCCACAGGAATTCTAAAAACTGACCCCTTTTGTAAGTACATAGAAAGGCCTGGCAGAATGGCTTCACTTACAAACTGTCTGAGGTAAAGGAAGCAAAAGAGGGTCCTTGGGACCCAGTCTGGAGGTAGGCCTAGGCAGGATTGAGAGGTAGATGGAAAAAGAGAATGGCTATCTATTCCCAGTTAAAATGGACGAGTCCACGGTTGCCAGACAAAAACCAGAAAGGAACTAAAATCTAATCCTGGGCAAAGGTGACTGATCAATAAGTGGAGGGTCCTTAAATAATGACAGACTACAAACAACATGGAGAGATTATGTGTGTAAAATGCATCTGAAAAGACAGGGAAGGGCAACAGTGGTTATTCTGGGATGAATTAACTTACGGTTTTTTTCTTTTGTCCTTCTATTCCTTATCTACATTTTTCTGAGTGTCCTGTACTACACATACACTGCCTTCTTAATGAGAGGGAAAAAGTAAAGGAAATACGTTTTTATCTTATCGTTTGATGTTTTGGTTGTTCCAATTAACCTCTAACTGCCTTGTAGTTTTAAGATCAAGCTTGTCCAACTATTCTCCTATGGCTGGGAAGCAAGGTTGTTTTAACTTGTTGATGTCACAAGCAACAAAGTATTCTTGCAGCTGAAAATTAATTTGAAACATAAAAGGATAAAAAATTAGAAAAATCCCTTAAAAAATGAATCAAAACTGTGTAATCACCCCCATAGTATTCTGGAATTATCACTACTTAAAAATTTGATAACTTAGCATATTTTTAAAGTCAAATCATTTTTTCACCCAAATTGCCAGTTGGCCGGTTTGCTTTCACCTAAATTGCATTTGGCCAAAATAACTTTTAAGTCAAACTGGTATCTTACAAAGAACATACTACCAGCATCAGGGGAAAGTCTAAAGGGAGAGATAAGAAATAGGATCCCTACACGACATTCAGTAATAAAGAACAAGCAAGATGGCCTGAACAAGTATGAAAAAAGAAAATCACCTAGTGCAATGGTTCAAGAGTAGAAGAAAATCTTTTATCAAGGAGCTGTAAAACTAACCCAAATAGTTTAGTAAATGTTAGTAAGGATACCAAGTTAATTAAGTTTCATCCACCTGCTCGAATTCTCTCCTTGGGTAGACAATGCTAAGGTTTTCCCCAGGTTCCCTATGAGAAACCTTAATCTGCCTGGGTTTCAAATTGAAGATGAATGTTCCCCCAAATCACTCTACAATGATACACTTTCCCAGTAAATGAGGTTCTGGAGCTAGCCACTGTGTGATTGGGGAATCCAAACCAGTGTTTTTGATATATTATGGTTCCCATTCCAAATTCTGGAAGGTAATACCCCATAGTGTCAGACAAAGTAGAGATGGCAGATGATGGGAATTTGTACATAAAAAAACAATCCCAATTGTACTGCCTCGGGAGTAAAGGACTCAGGTAGTGGACTTTAGCTTCTACAATAGCTGGTCATATGGCTAGAAAGAGCTAGAAGACATCTCTAGTATGAAGTCTTCAAAGGAACGTGATTATAGTTGGGATTTCTTTTTAGCCACTTGTTCAGGGGAAAGTCCTGGAGAGCCTTCTGAGCAGTCTGTATTCACTCAAATACTAACTGGCTTCCAGGCTGTTGGTGTTGCTGAGGTAAGCAGGGAGGTAGGAGGGCGAAAGACATCATTGCCATTTAAAAAAAAAAAAAAAAAAAAAGTGTCCTATAGGAGGGAAAACAGAGAACTGTACATATATCCAATTACAACAAAGTAGGTGTGAAAAAAGGATAGAAAAATCAGTCCCAGTTTTGGTAAGAAGCAGAACAACTTCTTAGATGGACTATTCACAAACGCTGTTGGAGCAACTGAGGAGCCCTTTGGAGATAAATGAAGTTGGACCCACCCTCCCATCACACCATACACCAAGAAAAATGAGCAAAAACTTGAGTGCAAAATAGAAACCATAAAACCATAGAAAACAATGTGAGAGAATTCTTTCATAATCTTGAAGTGGGGCAGGCTTTTCCAACTATGACCCCAATTCCAGAAGTTATAAAAGATTAACAAATTCAACTACATTTCAGGAAAAATCTACTTAGCAAAAACATCATAAGCAACAATAATGGGGGGGGGGCGTGTTGCAACTCATATTACAAAGGGCAAATATTATACACATCAGTTACAAGGTGGTTTTTAAACGAACCCCCCATATCCACCCAAGAAAGGCAAAGGATTAAAGACACATTTCACAAAAAAGGAAATAATAACTGGCTCGCAAATATATGAAAAGGTTTTCAAACTCATTCGTAAGAAAAATAGAAGTTAAAACTACATCAAGAAAACGTTTTTCACCTATCAGACTGGAAAAATCCAAATGTTCAATAATACATTTTGTGGCAAGCATATGGGTAACAAGGCATTCCCATACATTTCTGATGGAGGTCTACATGATCTGATGGAGGTTACATGATCTAAGCATACAACCTCCATGGAGGGCAATTTGGTAGTACCTATAAAACTACAATGAGATATACTCTTCGGTCAGCAACTGCACTTTTAAGAATTTATCCTATACATTTATACCAGTATGAAAAATCTATGTAACAAAACTACTTATTGCAGTATTGTTTCTAATAGCAAAAGACTGAAAATTTCCCAAATCCCCATCAATATGGGACTCACTTAAAAAAAAAAAAAAAAAGATGCTATATCCACACAATGATGTGTAAGAGATTTCCAAAATATATTATTAAAGTGAAATATATCTGGGGGAAGGGCACCTGGGTGGCTCAGTTGGCTAAACATCCAACTTTTGATTTCGGCTCAGGTCATGATCTCAGGGTTGTGAGATCTACCCCCACGTCGGTTCCACGCTGGACATGGAGCCTGCTTAAGATTCTGTCTCCCGGGCGCCTGGGTGGCTCAGTGGGTTAAGCCGCTGCCTTCGGCTCAGGTCGTGATCCCAGGTCCTGGTCGAGCCCCACATCGGGCTTTCTGCTCAGCGGGGAGCCTGCTTCCTCCTCTCTCTCTGCCTGCCTCTCTGCTTACTTGTGATTTCTCTCTGTCAAATAAATAAATAAAATCTTTAAAAAAAAAAAAAAAAGATTCTGTCTCCCTCTCCACCTGCCCCTCCCCATCTCAAAAATAAATAAATAAATAAAATCTATCTGGGATATTTCCCCATTGCAATGGAAAGAACTCCAAGATACACTGTTAAGTGAAAAAGGAAGAATAATGCATATAAGCTTCATTTATATAAGTGAAAAACAGAATTTATATTTGTTTTGGCCTGAATATGTATTTCGAAACTCTGGAAGGATGGGAATTGAATAGATGGGGAACAGGGTGGAAGGGAAATTTTCATTTCTAAACATTCTGTTGTTTGAATCAAGTTAATGCATTACCTTTTCAAAATTTAACACTTAAAATGCTTAATATAGTAAATGTTTAGTAGATGAAATACTTCAAGTTATATCTACAAAATACTCTACATTTGGGCCCCTCAGTCAGTGGATGCTAGATGCAAACAAGGGCGCTTGGGGAGGCCTTAAATGGCAGCATCCAGAACTGAAAAGCCAAACGTGGTTCCGTCTGGAAACCTGATGACTAGAAGTGAAGAACTCACTGATGAACAGGTTGCTTATGCCCAGGGCAGAGACCACGAAGGAAAGACAGAAGAGCAGAGTCTTGTGAAAGTACCACAGTAAAAGAGGCCCATCAAAAGAGATAAGCCAGAGATTAAGATTAATTCTTAGGGTAGCTGAGGTCAAAAGGTGGTCCAATTCCTTAGGATACTGAATGAGTTCTTAGTTCAAACACGTGTCACAGAGTGGTAGAGCTCAGGGTGTCTGGCCCTCGATCAGGACAACTAGAAGTCTCTGCTGACTAGGGTCCATGGTGAGCCAGGGTAGTGTGGTAGCAGTGGCACGGGGACGGTCAGCAGGCCTCCTCTGCTGCTCTCTTATGCCTAAACTCCATGGAAAACTCTCAGAGAAGTTAGTAAGGCCATAAGGCTGGTTAGAATAAAGAAAACAGAATATTTGGGATAAACTTCCTGAAAACTACTTTCATTCATTCATCAAATGTTTACAGAGCACCTACTCTGTGCCAAGAACTGCTCTAAGTGGTCAATAAATTCATCCCCCAAAATAAGTACGTTGGTAATCATTTAAACAAATTTTCAATTTGTTTGTTAATTATTACTAACAAACAAAAAGATATTTTTTTTTAATTTATTTATTTGACAGAGAGAGATCACAAGTAGAGAGGAAGGCAGAGAGAGAGAGAGAGAGGGAAGCAGGCTTCTTGCTGAGCAGAGAGCCCGATGTGGGACTCGATCCCAGGACCCTGAGATCATGACCTGAGCCGAAGGCAGCGGCTTAACCCACTGAGCCACCCAGGCACCCCCAAAAAGATATTTTTTTAAAAGATTTTATTTATTTATTTGACAGAGAGAAATCACAAGTAAGCAGAGAGGCAGGCAGAGAGAGAGGAGGAAGCAGGCTCCCTGCTGAGCAGAGAGCCCGATGTGGGGCTCGAACCCAGGACCTGGGATCATGACCTGAGCCAAAGGCAGCGGCTTAACCCACTGAGCCACCCGGGCGCCCCCCAAAAAGATATTTTAAAAGATTTTGAGATAACAAAAGCTTCTCTTAGAAAATTTTTTTGTGAAATATGAAAAAGTCACTTAATTGACAGCTATAAAATGCTATGAAACTATGGAAAATGAATTTCAATTTTTATCCAACTTATTCTATTGTCTCAAGAGTGAAAACACTGACTTAACATGTGAACTTAAAATAAGACAATCATTCTCCAAAATTATAAATAATGAAGAAGTTTGTTTCAATTTTACTAAACTTCAATAGGATAAATCTTTAAAATACAGCTTTCTATTCTCATCACTAAAATTGATAAAACAGGAAAACATAACTGAAAAAGGAAACTAATTCAGAACAGATGTCAGGGAGGAATTTTTCCAGTAGTGAACTATAAACATGTGGAATAAATACTGGAAAATGTATTACAGTAAAAAAAAAAAAAATCAGAATCAGTTACTAATTACATGATCTAAGCAGGAAACCAGATACCTAAATATGTAGAACAGGCATTTAAAAAATAGCTCTAAATTAATGGACAAACCATGTTTTTAATTCCCAAACCTCAGATAATACACAAACCTGCAATGTGTTAAAATGCAGGTATTTCTCAAAGCCTATAAAGTCGACTCTTACATATCCATAAAGATGTATCCAACTGCAAATATAACAAGTTTGCAAACAGAATTTATTGTATTCTTTCTGCCTGATGTGCTAACATTTTTTTCAACCTAATACTTACTTGGTACTTTCCTTTTGACCAGCCTTCTTAATATTTCACCCTATTTACTTACACTCTACAAAGAGATATAAAGACTTACAACCCCACCATCACCAATCATTCTCTATGAAAAAGAGAAAAGGACAGTTATTCCTTGGCTGCTACTTCTAAGAAGAAATGGTTTATGCCTAGCATGCAGTGAGGATCAGAAAGGAACTGAAACAAACAACACTATCCATTCCAATGAAAGTTTATTAATTTGTATGAAGTCAATTTGCTACTCATCCATATTCAAATGAAAGTACAAAAACAAACTCCATAGCTAAATATAAAATGACTTTTGGACTACCCAGGTTTCTGCTTGTTTCTACTTTGTGGATAAGAGAAGGCTGTGAAGCTGGCAAGTACATTAACTCTCTCAGGCTATCGAGATCCCACTCCATGGGTACAATTAATTACCAAGCAGGCCAAAGCAGTTTAATATAATATTACTATTAGAAACGTACATTATATACAAAAATTATTGAGCCTACTGACTACAGCAACCAGGTAGTGACAGAAGACCAGATCAGAGCTGATTCTTGATTCACAATACATAAGTGGCCTAAAAAATGCTTCAACTTTAGAACCAAAACATCCTGAAAGGTCATATAGTGAGCCCAACAATGTCATTTTAAGATAATGATATTAAGTCTCCCAAAAAAGCTTAATAAACTTACCCAAAGTTGGGCAGCTTCGTGGCAGCAAAGCCAGACCCACGCCTCTGAGAAGCAATCTAGAGCTCCTTGTGAAATACGGCATCTCGTTCTCAGAGAATATGCTGAAGCAACTAAAGTACATGTGAGGAAATCTTTTTTTTTTTTCTTTTCCAGAGTTGGGTAATAAGAAAAAGGGTTATGTGATTATCTTTGGAAAGAGATATTAACTTCATCTATCATTTCTAGCTAAAATGAAGATCTTATTTTATAGGTATACATGATATCCTGAATTGACTGATCACACAGGAGTAATAACTTATCTTCCCCAAATCACCGTGGTCTTCCAGAGTTTACCAGCAACTGGGGAAAACATGACTAAGAAATAAACTCTCTTTTTAACCACATTGCAAGCCTGTTATCTACTAATGGACAAAAGCAAAAAAAAAAATTATTTCATGAGATTTTAAAATATTATCTGCACTTAGACTATTAAATAATCTTTCTCAGTTTTTATTCTTTCCAAAATCTTCCATAACATAGAAAGTCTTCCCTGATCTATTATATTGCTTTTTTCCTTTTAAAGAAAATTTCAATATCCTAAGTCACATGGGTCTCTCTCTAAAACTTCCAACAAATGTAATTCCAAAATCTCCTTGCCTAATTTACTCCGGCATATATATAGTGTCATACAAATTTAGTTCAATACATTTTGGAAGAGGTAGGAAATTAAGAAATTTTTATATTTAACTCATTATACACAGATGTTAGAGTTCTCAATTTTCTAAACCTTAAGAAATGTTTACAAAAGAAGAATGACATTACATTTTCTAGCCTACAGCATTCAGTTCATCGCTGAGAAAAAGCAGCATAAGAGAAAGTGCAATTAGAGGGAGAAAGAGGGAAGAATAAGAATCAAACCAAAGTCGATCAAGAAAAAAAATCAGAGCAAGTCTTCTACACAGATATAACAGGTACAAGCCAAACTACAATTTCCTCACATTACCATGCAACTGTCTGGGCTTGTGGCAGGTACCTTGACAAGTTATCTTCAATCAGGAGAGTCAAAAGTTGAGGTTAACAAAAACAACTAACATATGATCTCATTTACATCCATTCATGCCAAGAATCTCCTAATCCATGCAATTTGGGACTTATATTATGGCTGCTCTCTATTTATATTCAAACTGAGAAGGGAGAAATATTTTATGGATATTTACTATCCATGTTAAACAGGTGCCACAGAAATTTCAAAGATATGTGAAGCATGTGAAGCTTATAGTTTGACAGGGGAATAAACTATGGACATAAAAGCAGAAAAAGAAAGCAGTAAAATAAGAACTCTATAAAAGACTAAAGCATAATCTGAGTTCATTTCTTAAGCTAGTTTTATAGGGAAGATAAGATTTCAATAAGCAGAGAAGAAGGGGAAGAAGGGAATGTCATATAAAGGAAAACTATGAACAAATGTGGGAGGGTGAAAAGATGTTTGAAGAACAGTAAAGATACCAGTTTGACTAGAATGGGGAAATTCTGTGGAAATAAAGAAGCCAGGATGTGGAGACTCTCAGGTTTTACTTTGAAGACAACATCCAGCTGCTGGAGATTTTTGAGGAACGATAGAATGGATATGGAAGACATGGTATGCAGGCCGATCAAACAGAAAATTACTACAATAGTCCCATGTTCCTGGGCCCAGAACACTTAAGTTTGTAAGTCAATGTCATCTGCAGTTACCAAATTTTATATATACTTTTTATATTTTATATATATGCACACATATATTCATATATAACATAGAACTTCTACAGTGATTCTAGAGACTTGGACTTACATAATTCTTTCATTTTCCCTTCCTATTTTCACCTTAGGTAACAACTTCTGGCTTGGAATTTTTATTTTACCTTTCTTTTCCCAATCCTCACATTAATACTACTCATCCTCATTCTTTGTGTATGAGCAAAATCAACAACATTAAATGTCATTGCTTATTCAGAAGAGCATTTAAAGCAATGTTTTTAAATCCCACTTTGTTAAAGCAATTGTTTTATATCACACACAATAAATCTCCCCTAAATTTCATATTTTATTTTCCAAGAGAAAGAGCACTTTTCTTTTCTTGCAGACCACACCAAAGAAACAGAAACAAAATGAAGGTTTATTTATTATCCAGTGAATTTGTCATAATTACTTCATAGAGAGTTTTTAACAGACTGGCTGCCCCAAGTATCATGAAAATAGAAACTAACTGCTTTCTTTGCTTTGTTGTGTAAACTAGGCCACATGTAAACGTCCCTCTTCTATAAAAAGGACGAAACCAAGTAAATTTTCAACATTTCAGAGATTAAGGTCGTCTTATTCTATTTGATTTCCCAAAAGAAGAGCTCTCTTTTATAAAGTACTAAGTTTCATTTAATCCAAAATAGTTATCAAAAAGGTAATTTAGATTACTGAAAGTCGTATTACACATGCTTTACAGAATACTATGTTTAATTTCTAGTAAATCAAACTTATGAAAGAATATAGAACAATAGAGAGTAATTTGAAAAAGAAAAAGAAAAAAGATGATTTATTCTGTTTGAGGAACTGCATAGGTTTAGGGATTTAGGATTAAAGAGAGGACAGTGTCCCAGATTGCAAGAGAGCCTTGTCTCTGCTTCCATGACTTTCCATTTGAGTGCAAAAATGTTGCCACTTATCAGTGACCACTGGAACCTCTCCAACAGTCAGCCCAGCTTCCTACCCAAAGGAGCACTAAGCCCGCTGATTGGCTCAGTGCAATCAGACAACAACCCTCAGCTCAACAGCAGTCAAGGAACAAAGATTGGCGACCTGATACTCAGGAAGGAAAGGATGTAAACGAGGCAAGGGGAGGAGGAAGCACCGAATCAACCAATACAGACGTCCAGAAAGACATAGCCTCTCAAAGAAAGAAATGCTTTTACCTGGAGATATTTGGCCAGGGATGGATTTTTTTTCTTTAAGGTAAACAAGGATACGGGTTTCAAATTGTCACTGAAGGAGCCCAATTCCTATGAACAAACTTAGTAGCTTTACAACTACCTTGAGTGGGCATGGACGTTTTATATATATTAACATTTAGAAAATGGGGTTTGTTCAATAAATTCATGAAAAAATGTCCTGTTCCCTAAAAACTGAACATAATTTTAGGGTTCCTGCTTTACCGTGATTTCAGTTCTGCGTGAGATTTCAAATTGAAGAGGGAATGGGTGGGGTGCAGAACACATGAAAATTTTACAGCATGGAAATAAAAGTATTTTTAAACCTTCTTGAGGGTGAAGAATTAGGCAAGAAGTAATACGTGGAAACTGTCAAGTGCTTCTCTACACACCCACCCACCAGATACCATCGCAGCCGGGTTGGGGAGTCTCCCTCTTCTTGCCTGACAGCTTCACTTTCTTTGAGGTCTTGAGCTGGTGATCACACTGGCCCGTCATGGTATTTTCAGTTAACAAAGCAGTTACTCAACAGGGGAAAAAGCCACAAAGGAGCAGAGCAGCTGCTGCTGCACCCGTGATGCAAGTGCAGGATGAGCCCCAGGCCGCCACCGCCGCCTCGGCTCCTCCGTGACGTCCGGGAGGGGTATCCCCGGCTCTCAGGAAGTGGTGGCCGCGGGCGGCTCCGCCCCCACGCGACTCGGGGCTGGCCGGGCCGCCGGGTGGCAGGACTGCCCAGCAAGTTGGCAGACGGCTTTCGTCTCCGACACACACGCACGCCCCGCGGGCCGAGAGCCCCGCTCCCTCGCCCGTGCCTCGCCCTCGTCTCCCGTCACAGCCCGCGCCCCCTCTCTCCCAAGGCTCACACCCACTCACCCCGACCCCCTGCGCAGAGCCTGGCCCAGCGCCGCCGGTCACTAGACAGGGTCGAGCCGGGTCCAAGATGGCGACTCCGCCCCCGCCCCCTCCGCACTCCTGGCGGGGTCAGGCCGCCCCCTCACGCGGCGGGCTCGCGCCCGAGGCCCGGCTAAAAATATCCAGGCTCGACTATATTTGGTTCTGCCGGATCCCGTCGCGGCCGCGCGCACTCCGCCCCGCCCCGCCCCGCCCCGCCCCGCCCCGCGCGCCCCGCCCCGCCCCGCCCCGCGCTCTCCGCCCCGCCCCGCCCCGCCCCGCCCCGCCCCGCTCAGCACTGAATGGAGAAGGGGCGGGGGTGACCGAGGGGAACCTACTCCGCTATCTGCGGCGCGCGCCGGCGGCGGGGCCCGGCCAACCGCCGAATTTAGTAACATCGCCTGCGTCAATCACGCGCCTCGTGTGCGTCAGCGCCGCGCGGCTCCAGGTCCTGCTCCCCCCACCCCCCCAGCCTTTGAATGGATACAATGTAGCAGCGCCCTCCTTCCTTCCGAGACTGGATTGGAACCCGTGGCAGTGCAGAAGCTCGGTTCCCCTCCGCTGGGTCAACTTGCGGAGCACCCTCCCACGGTCTTCTCCACACCCCCCTGTCTGAAGTGGAAATGGAATCTAAGAAATATACATTTTGTATATATATAATAGTTTTGTTTTCAAGTTTCGACACACACACACACACACGCAAACATTGGGACATGTCAAAGAAATAGAATGTCACATCTGATTTAAGCGGACTACAGGGAGACCCTTCCTGTCTGCGTTGTTTCACTCAAATATTTTCTCCTCCTCAGAAATTCATACCTCAAAGAGGTTGCTTTCACTTAGCTGCACTTTGGAACTTGGAGACTTTAACTTTGATAAATTTTTGTTTTTGTTTGCAGCGAGAAATTCACACTTAAATTCATCATTTCCAGGAAGACATTGCTCTCCCTCACACAGTCGCCCAGGCTTTCAGCACACTATTTCATGACAAATGTGTCCCAGAAGACCAGAGCAAATCCCATGGCGAGGGACTGACTAATAAATCCTGCTGATTGATTTCGAAATATTTAATTTGGGAGATGGAGGGGGGCAACCATCAAAAAGTGAAAGTGCGAGCTGAGATTTCCATTTCTGCTGTGGGGGGGGGGGGGATTTGCAACAGTCAGACCCGCTCAGCTGTTCAACACGTGTGTGTTTGTTTTATACACATTAAGTAGTTTCTGCTGCAGCGCGCACGTGGATGATGGATGGATGTGCACTCTTAGTTGGGTTACAGTGGGTCCAGTTAGGAAACCCACACCTTAGCTTAATGAAATAAGACCTTATCTTCCCGGAGCTATCTGCATCCCTGTGCGAAACACGCACTCAGCGAATGATGCGAGGAGGAGATGGATTAGCCTAGACGCTGAGGGCCAGCGAGGCTTAAACAGCTTTGGAACTGTTGCTTGAGGAAAGCGCAGCTGCACCTCAGGGAGTCGTCGGGCCGGTGCCTGACTCCTGCACCGGCTGCCAGGTCACTCGGAGAAGCTGGCTGGCGGAGCCTTCCCTTTCGGAAGAGCTGTCCTCTCCCTTACCCCCTCTCCCTGGCTCCATGCCTCGGGGCAGCCTCGGAGTCGCGCCAGCCGCACTCCTCCAACTCTACTCCACCCGAGCCTGACAGCTGGGCGGTCCCGCCTGACCCGCGGGCGGGCCGCGGCACCCTCTAGCCGACTCGCGCCCTGGCGAGCAGCACCGCGGCCAAGGGGTTGGCGGCGCGAGTCCAAAAGGCCCCCCTGCCGGGGCTGGCGGCGCCGCGCAGTTTCCATTGTGCAGCCCTGAGAATTGTCGGGGAACGCGCGCGCGCGCGCACATGCACACACACACACACACACACACACACACACCCTCCCTCGCACACGCGGAACCGGCTGGGCCAGGGGAGGGAGGAGGAGGGTGACGTAGCGTCCCATGGCGTCACATTGACGTCTCGCATTCCAGGCACTCTATGGAGAGGCCGCTAGGGCTCCTGTGGCATAAATGACGTGCCGAGAGAGCGAGCGAACGCGCTGCCGGGAGAGCGGAGTCTCCTGCCTCCCGCCCCCCACCCCTCCAGCTCCTGCTCCTCCTCCGCTCCCCACACACAGACAAGCTCACACCCGCTCCCTCACTCGCACACACAGACACGCGCGCACACAAGCTCCTCACATACACTCCACTCTCTCCCGCGCGCTCACACCCCTCTCGCCCTGCGCCCTCGCTGGTGCCGAGCCGCGCGGCAGCCGGACGCCCCTCCTGGACTCACTTTGCAACGCTGACAGCGCCGGCGGTGGCCTTGGAGGTGGGAACTGCGGCGGCATCCTCCCCCTTGATCGCGGCCGGAGCCAGGACGCCCGCGGAACCCCTCGCCGGCACTCTCCCATGAGTCTGGATCTCAGCATCCCCTGCCAGACGCTCACCACCTCTGGGAGCCGCTGGGCTTGTACACAGCAGCCCTTCCGGGACAGCAGCTGTGACTCCCCCCCCAGTGAAGATTTCGGGGCAGCTCTCTAGAAACTCGCTCTAAAGACGGAACCGCCACAGCACTCAAGTACGTATGAGATTCGCCCAGTTAATTGGGGGACTTGCTAAAAAGTTGGCGCGCTGGGAAGCGTCGCTCCTGAAATTGACAACTTTGCGTGTGGGGTTTTTCCCCCTCGGCTCGTCGCTCTGGTTTTGCTCGCCGAGCGGCCCGGTGGGTTCTGATGTGAAACTTTTCCCCTGTAGCGGGCCCGCGGGGATCTCTGGAGCTCGTGGGATTCCTCCCCCCACCCGAAGAGGCGAAAAGCCTCTAACAAAGAGGAGGACCGGGATTTGTTCAGTAGCTGCTCCAGCGATGTAATTCAGGGTATTTCGGCTCTAGTTGTCATGGTAATGATGCTCTCGGCGGCGGCGGCGGCAGCGGCAGCGGCAGGGAGTTGCAGCTCCGGTGATGAACGGCAGTAATTTTCTTGCCTTTTAACCAGGATTGAAAATAGGGGCTCCGGTGGGTCCAAGTTAATATACCTAATGGGGACTTCCATCTGGTTGACTGGGAGGAAGCTTGGGAGGGAAGGGGCATGGGCAGCAGTGGTTGGAGTTCGCAAAGTCTCTCGGATGATCTCTGGAAAGAGGGCGTAATTGTAGGAATGTGGCTTATTGTATTGAAATGAGCCTAGGGCTCCACTAGGCACGTCTGCCTGGCGTAGCCTACTTGCCCGTGTACACTTTTCCCTTCAGAGGTAATCGGGTGTAATTGCCTACTCCCGAGCCCGGACACGCGTGGGGATGGTGTTCGTTTCCTTCGGGCCTTGGCTTGGTGTGGGCATGTTTTACTCTTAACTGACAGAACTCGCGCTTTTGGAGAAGTTGCTCTGAGTGTTTTACTCTTAATAGAAACAAATGAAAGTTCTCAGTGGTGAGCGGAGAGCGGTTATGAGAGCACAGCCTAGGGAGATTGACTACCTAAGGCACCTCTCGAACCCACTGGAAGCTTGGGTCAGTACTAAGAGAGAAAGCATTTGTCCCTTGATTCTAAAGAACGTTCCTGGAAATTGTCTTTTACTTACGCCTCCGGATTCTTCGGAGGGAAGAGCTGCAAGGAGTTTGGTAATCACAAATGTTGGGCTGTTATCCCAGAGTCTTAGGGTGCCAGGAGAGAGGTGAATGGCAAATCCGTCCTGAATCCTCTATTTCTACGACGGAGAAATATTTTACAGAACTGAGTTGAGAGGAAAGAAAAAGCTGCCCAACGGGGCTACTGGGCACAATGAATGAAGTTGGAGTTCATTCGAGTTATCTTACCTGGATAAGGTGATCCTACTGTGAACATCAAAGTTTGCTCAGGCCAAGCCACCTCCACACCGGCTCCCTCCTCTCCGCACCCACCCACTCCCTTCCCTGAGACCGCGCGCTCGCAGAAATTCTCCCCCGCGGTTTGTCTCCTCTCCCTTGGTCTTTCTGAGAATCTCTGTCTTTCCCTTTCTGTCGGTCTCTCCTCCACTCCTACTGCCCCCGCCCAACCTCCGCCCCCGCTCCCCAGGTTTGGAAACTCCGCGGAGGAGCCCCGGTCACAATGGTGCGTTTCACGGTTTCCTCCACACACTTCACCACGGGGAGGGGAACGTGGGGGTGTTCCTTTCGTCTGCCTACGAGAAAGAAAGGAGCTTTGACAGAGGTAGTTATTTCTACCTAATTTACAACCCCGAGGCTCAGTGCTCCCGGCCCTGGCGGCCGCGAGCCGGAGCGGCGGAACGTGTTTCCAGGCGCAGAGGCTTTGCCTAGGTAACCGGCCATGGGAGTGGGCGGGGGTGGGGGCGGGGGGGAGCGTTGGGGCTTTCGGCTCTGCTGCAGGAAACGTGGTGTGGCTCTTTCCGCGAACGCGCGGCGCTCGAGGGGAGCCCTTTCCTTAAGGAGACGCAACCTCGCAAATCCTAGGAGAAACACTCCGCTCGAAAGGACCCAGGGGAGGGCAGGAATGAGGGCACCTACTGCAGGAGGTGGTGGGAGGTTGCTGGAGTCCTGTATTGCAAATTCTGGGTGGACGGGAAGCTCCTGCGATAGCCGTGGGAAGATCCGCCCGTGCCTGCGCTAGAGCGAGCGCAAGATTTCCGTACGATCGGCTGGGACAGGGCTGGGGCGGGGTGGCAAGGGAATCCCCCGTTTCCTGGCTTTCGAGGGCTTACCGGACCCGGGGGTTCCGATACCCCCTCTCCCTCTTCCTTCAGGCAAGCCGCTGGCGCAGGGGCGGCGGGGGACAAAACTTAACACGCCCCTCTCGGCCCGCGCACTCCCGAGGTTGGGGCGGGGGGGGTTGTGTTTTGGGGTTTTTTCAGTTTCACCTTCCCAACCCTCAAGATATGAACGGGTCCAGGCAAAGGGGGCGCTGTAGACCAGAGTTTGGGGCAGTGGACCTTTTCCCCCAAGGCCCGCGGACCTGCGATTCCAGCTA
The DNA here is from genome assembly GCF_902655055.1 of Lutra lutra. NCBI lineage: Eukaryota > Metazoa > Chordata > Mammalia > Carnivora > Mustelidae > Lutra > Lutra lutra. The sequence continues at coordinate 63,995,533 of NC_062290.1, forward strand.
CAAAGTTTCGCTGAGGCTGTGCGCAGAGACGCTCGCCCCGGAGCCGCGCTCGGCACCCTCCGGAATGTGCCCCCTCGGGGCCGCCGGATGGCCCCGAGCCTCGAAGTCGCCCACCCTCAGAGATACCTCCTGCTGGGTGCAGGGGGCCTCCCTCCTCCCACCCTACCAGCCTGGAACTCCAACTGCCTGGTCCCCTTGTTTCCAGCGCGGGGCTGTTTCCACAGTGTCCTTTTGTTTGCTTGACCCCTGGCCCCCAAAACTCGCGGCTAATAGAAGCTAAGCTCCATTAGCATTTAGAATGAAAAGCGCAGACTTTCTTAATTCCCCGGGGCATTCACGCATTCGTTCCGGACCTTGTGCATTTCCTATGCAACGTGTAAATTCTGTATTTGAGGAGGGCGGGGGGGGGGGGGCAGTGGAGTTGGAAAATGACTATTTTCTGCTCGTGAACACTCACTGACTCCTCGAATTCGGTCGAAACTCTTCCTCGGGTGCTCTTTCTTTGGTTTTCCTGACTTGGCGAGCTCAGAACCAATTGTGGGGACAAGAGAGATCAATTCCTAGGCGATGACAGAATGCACGTATTTTTAGCCTAGATTTGGGTGCCACAAAACGGCGGTGAACGCAGTGGGTGCCTGACAACATTTCTGCGCCCCCCCCCCCGCCCCAAGGAGGTGTGATGCTTCTTGCCCAGGAATCCCGTTCACTTTAATCACTGCTTCTTTGCCCTTACAATTCTTTGTAATTAACGTAGCATTCATAGTGACCCCCCTACCAAACCACCCTCTCCCAATACGCCCAGCCCCGGCCACGACGACCAGCCTGGTCTCACTTTAAGCTCTGTCTCTCCCGGTGCCCGCAGAGCCTCCTGCGGAAGAGCGCAGTTCGGCAAGCCCCGGTCCTGAGCCTGGACCCTCAGCGGAGCCGGGTAGCACTGCCACCGCTTCGCCTCGCCGGACGTCCCCGCCTCCCACCCTCTCAGCCTCCGCTGGAGAGACCCACAGCCCCACCATTCAGCGCGCAAGATATCCTCCAGGTAGGTCTAAAGGCATGGCGCCTTATTCCTCTCTGGCTGGGAGAGGTGGGGGCGGGGGGGAATGCACACACCCAGCAGGAGGGCTGTTCCACTTCCCAGCACCAGGGCAGTGACTGTTGACCATGCATTTCACAGAACAGGTGGCCTCCTTGCACGAAGCTCCTCTGGATACCACACCCTGTTGCTACCTAGTAGAGCAGCCAGATTCAATTAAGCGTTGCATTTCTCAAAAATATTTTTCCTAAAAAAAAAAAAAAAAAAAGTCATACGCCAATAGATTAGGATCTTATTATACATTTTGATGTCTCCATTTTTGCTCTCCTTTTATATCCAGTTTATGCATATAAAAGTTATGGACTCTCTTTGAGCAGTACAGAGCATTTATGTTTGTACAGAACCCAAATCATTTGATGCAGAAGTTTGGATTATTAAAGCGCAGAGGAAAAGAGAAAAAGCATTTGAGCTGAAAACCAAGGAGTAAATTCTAATTGGGCAAAAGAAAGGAAAGGATTGCAGGTTTGGCTTTTAACACCTCTTTATGCCTTTGTTAAAGAGATATCAGGTGCCTGGACTGTGTAATCACCAAAGATACGCAGATCAATAGAACTTAGGAGCAAGCAAACTCATATTCTAGCTGGAAACAAAGACACAAAGAAGAGCAATGCATAGGGACTGGCAAGGAAAGATGACAGAAGATTAATGGAGAAATCCTAGAGGTGCTGAAGGAGGAATAGATGGAACATTGGGCAGTGTTCTTTCTTTTAAATCATTAGCCTTTCATTTCACCCTAACAAGACAGCAGGATAAGTAATCCTTGAACTTCAAACTAGTGAGTGTTTTTAAGGCCCTTCTTGGAAAATGAAGGCTTGAACTGGCCTCTCCTTATCACCGCTTCTTCCCACAGGCCCTCATCACCTTTTTTCAAGTCAAGATTTCATCCCATACACGCATGACTCAATCAGATTTGGAAACGTGGGTAAGAGAAAGATGTCAAAGGAAATATGAAGTACTCACTTTTTTTATTAGTCACAACTTCTAGACCATAGACTCCAAACAGAGGTGAAGCACCTGCTTTCCTTTGGTTCAGAAAAACCAACCCCCAGAAACTGCCCATTTTACCATTTCTAGTTAGCCATAGAGAAAGAGAAATAATAAGATCTTTAAAAAATCAGCCACTAGATCCAGTAATTCCCAAGGCCTTCTCATCCAGCTCAACCTCTCTGAACAATAATAAGCATCCGGGATACTAGTCACTTCCGGGGGCTCAACATAGTCAACTGGCAGAGAAATTGAACCTACTAAGGAACTGCTTTCTTTTGCAGAGGTACTAATTCTTCTGTCATAAGAAAATTTGTAGGCTACCTCACCTCTTATAGTAGCTGTAAACTGTTGTCTTAAAACAGCCACTGATATATTTTATTAGTCAGAATTGGGGCATACATATATGTGTGTGTGTGTGTGTGTGTGTGTGTGTGTGTGTGTATACATACTGTATACGGCAGAGAGCATGTGCGGTGGGTGTTTTGTTGCAGCTGCTGATCTTTTTCTTTGCAGATGGCACAAACTCCCCCGAGTCCATTTCCTGGGCCTATGTTCCCACCTCTCCACCTAACTGGCTGAAGTCATCACGAGGGGTCCAGTTTGTGTAGGCTGTTAGCTGTGTTTGGAGAAATGGGGAGGGGGTGGGAGAAAGCGACCACAATATGTGTGGGTAGGCTCAGTTGGCACTCATAAAATGTTAGAATGTCAGTCTTCCTTGGCCAGTAAGTCTCGCAAAGGACACTTTTTTTTTTTTTAACTCAGATTTCTAAATCAATGCATGTGACTTTGGGGACTAGTGGCCTCTTTCCCAAAAATAAACCAACAGAGCATTCACTGGCTTTCTTTTTGTCCTCCCAACTTGTAGCCAAGACCACCCCCAATTAGTTTATAGGGTTCAAAACCCCTTCGTCAAAACATGACTGGGCTTATGAAAGAAGGAGTCAAATTTCCCAGATCTGGTGGAGAACAAGGGCAAGAGGTGGGCAGAGGTCCCCACGAGGCCTGGTTTTGGCATCCTGAGGCCCCTTAGACAGTCTTTCAGGAATTCTGCTTTCTCCAAGGAAGAAAGTAAGCATGAAGCTTTAAATCTACTCTACCGGAAGGAGAAAAGGATGGCACTTCCCCTCCCATTTCCCAGATGAGAGAGCAATGAACCCAGTGGTACCTGTCAGCTAGGAGAGAGTGCTGACTTGTTTCTGACAGACCCTTTTCCCTGTCCTGCAGATATGCCCTGCGTGCAAGCCCAGTATAGCCCTTCGCCTCCAGGTTCCAGTTATGCAGTGCAGACCTACGGCTCGGAATACACCACGGAGATTATGAACCCCGACTACGCCAAACTGACCATGGACCTTGGCAGCACTGAGATCACGGCCACCGCCACCACGTCCCTGCCCAGCTTCAGTACCTTCATGGAAGGCTATTCGAGCAACTACGAACTCAAGCCCTCCTGCCTGTACCAAATGCAGCCATCGGGGCCACGGCCCCTGATCAAGATGGAGGAGGGCCGCGCGCACGACTACCACCATCACCATCATCACCACCATCACCACCACCACCAGCAGCAGCAGCAACAGCAGCCCCAGCAGCAGCCATCCATTCCGCCCCCGTCCGGCCCGGAGGACGAGGTGCTGCCCAGCACCTCCATGTACTTCAAGCAGTCCCCGCCATCCACGCCCACCACGCCGGGCTTCCCCCCGCAGGCGGGGGCGCTGTGGGACGACGCGCTGCCCTCGGCGCAAGGTTGCATCGCTCCGGGCCCGCTGCTGGACCCGCCGATGAAGGCTGTGCCCACCGTGCCCGGCGCGCGCTTCCCGCTCTTCCACTTCAAGCCCTCGCCGCCGCACCCGCCCGCGCCTAGCCCGGCCGGGGGCCACCACCTGGGCTACGACCCGACGGCCGCCGCCGCGCTCAGCCTGCCGCTGGGAGCCGCAGCCGCCGCCGCCGCCGCCGCCGCTGCCAGCAGCCAGGCCGCCGCGCTCGAGGGCCACCCATACGGGCTGCCGCTGGCCAAGAGGGCGGCTGCGCTGGCCTTCCCGCCGCTCGGCCTCACGGCCTCCCCCACGGCGTCCAGCTTGCTGGGCGAGAGCCCCAACCTGCCGTCGCCGCCCAACAGGAGCTCGTCGTCGGGCGAGGGCACATGCGCCGTGTGCGGGGACAACGCCGCCTGCCAGCACTACGGAGTGCGCACCTGCGAGGGCTGCAAGGGCTTCTTCAAGGTGAGCGCACGCCTCATCCTGGCGCCCCCTCCCCTCTGCAGCCAGCGTCCTCTGCCACCTGCCAAGTGAGCGGCCAAGAGGGTCCTTCCCCTTCCAGAAGTGGCATTATTATACTGTGCGTGCCTGTAGCCTTTCCTAGCACCTTCACACCCACTCTCTCAGGGGGGTTTAACTTGAGGTCCATGAACGGAGGCAGACCTGGACTCCAGGGAGCTGTGAACCTCCCGACTTGGCTTTACCTTATGAACATTTTTCTGGAGAGAGCCTTCAGCAGATTCTCAAAAGGATCCCTAGTCTTTAAAAAAAAAAAAAAATGCATAAGCCTCATTGTATTCCTCCTCTGTCCATGCAGGGTATCGGAGGGGATGGGGTCTGTGTTCCAGGCCCTGGACATTTATATCTCACTTAATCCTCATATAAGAGCTGGGACTCTAGAAGCAGACAGACCTGAGATTGAATTCTGACCACCCACTAGCCATTTTTATTAATAGTATCTTGAAGGTAGGTATTAATTATCCTTGCTTCACAGATGAGGAAGTGGAGACTCAAAGAGGTTATTCAAATTACCCCAAGACACACACTCTGTGAGAACTCTTCGCAGGTCTGCACCAGCAGAATAGACAGGAGCAACTGGCTGGTTGCAGGCTGGGGCAGCTCCCTCTGTAGAAGACAGAAGCTGGGGTCTCACCAGTCCCCTCCATCTCTGTGCCACACACAGTGCCAGGTGTGGACACTGTTCATTATCTCATAGACCTAAAGGAGAATTTTATAGGGTCTTCGGCTTCCTCCATAACTTACCCCTGAGTAAGCTGAAGCCTAGAAAGAGAAGCCTTGTGCGTTCTATAAATGGTGATTTAGTGGCACGTTTGGCCGTTCCGGCTGGTTTCCTTCAACACTTGGGGTCAGCGCTCTTTCTACTGTTGAGGGAGAAGAGGCCTTGTTCTCTTGCCACTCAACTTTTGCTACTGACTCCCAGACTTCTTCAGACCCTTAATTCTGTGCCACCCTCTCTACTCCCTTGGCCATTATATCAGGCATTTGCAAACCCACAAATGTTCTTGCACCTGGCCACTCCCTGGCCTTCAGAGCCTGGCAGGGTGGAAGTAAAAGGGAAGCTAGATGCTGATTGGGTAACTGGTATTTGGAGGCCAATAGGATATATCTGGGAGTGGGAGTGTGCTAAAATTGGAGTCAGAACACTCAAATAGGAGTCCTTGATCTGTCACCTACCAATCCAACATACCATGTTGAGCATGGTATGTCTTTCTAGGCTTCCATTTTCCAATCAGGTGAATAAAAATTCAGAGAAGGGCCATGAGTATCAAATTAGATAAAGCAGTTATGAACACATTTATTTAAAGGGCCATAAAATAGTAGTTCGTTATTAAATGAAAACTACCAAGTATTTATTAAAATGCACATGTGTGTGGATTGGTATGCCTACCAGCAAGCAACAGTTATTTTTTATCTGGGGTTAGACATCATGCAACTAATTAAATTCTGCAGATAAATGAGAAAATGCTGTGAAAAGACTTTGTAGTATGTCTAGTGCCATATAGGAGGTATGCAGAAATATAATGTTTTAAATGAAGAACCCTCAGTTTAGCCATTTTTTTTTCCTGTCTGAACTGCTCACGCTTTACCAGGGTTCTTTCCAAGTTAACCACATTCCTGTAGCAGATTTCATTTTCACAGCATTTCAGTGGAAATGCTGAAGGGCAATGAAACAGGCAGCCAAAAAGGGTAAAAGAAAGAAAAACAATTAAGAGAAGTACGATTAACCCACGAATATAATCACCTCTGAATAATTGAGAGTTAACCAAAATACAGGAGTGGTAATACATTCCTCGTCTAGAAATGTCAATTAAGTGTTCCCCAGCAGCGTCCCTTTTCTGCAGCAATGCCTTGAAAACAAATCTATACTCAAAAGGGTGGGGGTAGGATGGGGGAGAACCACCCCACAGATCTGTTAATTAAAGGAACAGGAGCAGGTTTTACCCAGTGGCTTTCTACCATTAAATTGAATTCTTTAAAAATGTGACATGAGGTGCAGTTAATGATGGGAATTCAGTGATTGAACCATAACGATCTCTCCCTGTCCTTAAACTGTGCAGACACACACAAATGTGGGGAAGGTTTCAGGTTATTGGGAAGATGTATACCTGAAGCAAAATGCCACCAGCACTCAAACTGGCAGGTAGCCTTGAGGATGATGGCAAGAAAGAGAGTTTCAGAAATTACTGCATGTCCAATGAAAGAGAGCTTCATTCAGGAAACATAAGTTTCCTACCCTTACAGACTGTTGAGAATTTAAATGCTGGAAACTCAGAGATGTGTTTGTGTTTTGGAATTTTGCATTTTAAACTAAATGGATCTGGCTTTGGTAGATTTTTAAAGTCATAGAAGCAGTTTAGAAACCATTCCCTAAAATGAAATTAAAAGGTGATGGGGTGAAAACTAATTTATGGGGCTTGAGAACTGCTAAAAGTAAAAGAGTAAAAGTGAATCTAGAATTTTGGACCCAAAATAGATCACCAATCCTAAATTATCTGGATTTCTTTCTTCCTTCCTTCCTTCCTTCCTTCCTTTCTCTCTTTCATTCTTTCTTTAATGCGGTCCAGGCTTACTAAATAAATTCCAACTTTCTGCTCTATTTGGAGTTGTATAGATTCAGGTAATCTCTGAATAATTTCACCCTAAGTAGTAAATACACATCCACTTGTACAATTTTTTTTAATTTTTTAAATCATTTTTTTAAATCTGGAGCATAAAACATGCTTCATTATTTCTCCATGTGTCATTTTCAAATCATATGTGATGCTGAAGAATAAAACCTCATTTGATATCCGAGTCTAAGGTTTATGTTGTATTGTTTACAATATGGCTATTTTGATGTCTATGTCAGTAGTCATTTATGAGATGACCTATTAATAGGAATTTTTATTGAAAATTTATGGCTCTCATATTTCCTTTTTTTTTCTTTTTTAATCTTTTTGTTGGGTTGGTTTTTTTTTTTTTTTGGTGTGGTTTTTAGTAACCAATTTTAAGATTTTACTTTCAAAAGTCAGAAATAATCAGTTTACCCTAGATATCCTCTTAAGAAAATATTCTCTTAATATATATTATCTTAATATCTTAAAGATAAAATAAATGATATAGGCAGATTAAGCGATAGTGATTTTTTTGCATAAAAACATTTCCTATATGTTTTAACTAGTCAAGTCCTGATTTTGCTTTTTATGATTTCATCTCTATTGGGGAACAAAGCCAGTTACTGTGATATTTGACTTACAATAGTGATAGCCAACAAAGTACATCCCAGATAATTTTGATTTTATTTTAATAAGGTCAGCAATAATCAGGGGAGTGGAACAAGTAGAAAATTGTTCCCAAAGGGATATTAAAAGTGGAGATAATCTAATCCTCCAAGGTATGATATGTTGACCTGGTAATTTCAGATATGATTTTATCATTCAGACTTGGGTGTCTCCTGAGACTTGCTTCAGAACAATCCGAGATGATTTTCATTGTCAGCAGCTAACACTAATAAAATTGTTTTTCCTGCAGGCTAGCGTGTTAGGAAATTAAATTTATCTAATTATACGAATTGCACTGTCGCTTTTCACATTGTAATTAAAATACATCTTGTCAGGTCCTACCTCTTTCCAGAAACTATTAGTTGACTATCTCTGTATTGTGTTTTCTCAGAGAACGGTTCAGAAAAATGCAAAATATGTTTGCCTGGCAAATAAAAACTGCCCTGTAGACAAGAGACGTCGAAACCGATGTCAGTACTGTCGATTTCAGAAGTGTCTCAGTGTTGGCATGGTTAAAGAAGGTACGGATATAATGCTCTTTATTCAGCTTGCTTATACCTATTCTATCACTGAGAAAAATGTTGATATTAATGTTGGGATGGTGAATTTTCCTAGTTGCCTTTTCTTCCCAACATTTTACTTTTATGGTGTGTATTCCCATTTAAAAATAGCCGAGGACTACTTATTCTAATTTCTCAAAATCAATAGAGAGCTTGTGTACATACATCTCTGTTCTATTTAAGAAGGGAGACTTTCAGGGCTAATTCATTACCAGATGTAAGTATGAGTGATTTTTATGCTGCTTGTTTCAATTCTCATTAAATCATTGTGGGGATAGAATTCCAAACTCATTGCCACTTGTAAATGTTGGTCTAGTTAATGATTGCTCAACTGTAATGTGTTTTGATTCTTTTTTGTGATTTATGGCTCTTTATGGATATCTTTGAAGACATTTTTTTCTTTTTTTCTCTTGGCATCAGTTGTCCGTACAGACAGTCTGAAAGGGAGGAGAGGTCGGCTGCCTTCCAAACCAAAGAGCCCATTACAGCAGGAACCTTCTCAGCCCTCTCCACCTTCTCCTCCGATCTGTATGATGAACGCCCTTGTCCGAGCTTTAACAGACTCAACACCCCGAGATCTCGATTACTCCAGAGTAAGTTTTATGATGTCCTGCTTTTCGAATGAATGATCCGGTCTCTGTTCATGATACTGGTAACATGAGTTGATTGAATGACTTTGCACCTGGCGCTGGACTGAACAGTTTTCATACCTTTCCTATAGTTCTCCCTTCATTTAGCAATTCTGGTGCATCCATTGCGCCCAATCATTTTTGCCTTTTTGGGTCTCTGAATGCCTTAACAAATGACCCTGACAGTGCTGCACCTGTCATACCATTGTTGCAGAATTCCTGGTGGTTGTGTCAATGAAAATCTGCACAGGTGAATTGCAGTGTGTAGGTTTCTTTCGTGGTTTAGAGGAAGGGACCAACACTTTTTTCATATTGTGATCAAACCATCTGGGTGAGCCTCAAGTTATCCCTTACCAGTTTACCCAATTGCATCAGCACTGATTAACCTGCTGCTTATTCAGGGGATTAGACCACTGATGGAGAGGAGCGAGCTCTGGCCTTGACATTGGGAGGTGTCAGGTTTATCGGGATGGAACACTGCCTCTGCTGCTCCCTGCCAGTGTTACCTGGCTCCTGCTCATGGCTTTCTCATTCCTACAGTGGAGATGATTATAATATTTAACCCCAGAGGGATGTTTGGAACATGAGTCACACAGGAATGATGGCTTTGAAAACCGTAAATGAGTACCAATACTGTTATTTAAGTCAACCAAAGCATATCACTATTTTTATTTCTCATAAGATGTGGTCAAATATCATCAGTTTGAACTCTGAAAATTCCCAGAAATTTGTATAACACAGAGGGGAACCATGAGAAGGGATTTTCTGAGCAAATGTATAAACATCACTGGACTCAGAAAAGCAAGCTTCTAATAAGACGGGGTCTCACCAGAGAGGGAAAGGAAGGAAAAAGACCACAATTATTGGGTTATTTCTGCATGCTAGACATTGCATTCTATTATCTCGTCTCACCACTTAAAGAACAGTGAACAGTGAGGATAGTCTCCCACTCTCTAATCCAAGAAAACTTAGAAACACAGTTTGCACACAGATGAGAGAGAAGGGCCAATCCAGGGATCTCCAGTTGGTTGATCTGACTTGGCAGCGACTACCAGATTGCCCTCCTCAGGTCTAATCAGTATTTCAGACTTCTGATGGAAGAGCTGGCAAAGAGAGTGTGTGTGTGTGTCTGCTGTGTGCCCTCCTTCTGGGTTGCAATGCTGACAGAAATGAAGGGGTGATTGGTGAACCTGCTGCGATCCTCCCTCCCTCGTCCTCACTCTCATTATAGGCTGTGAAGCTTCCTCTCCACACCTAATCACAAGATTTCAAATGAGAAGCATGGTAGACCCTTAGCACCAAAGGTTGAGGACTCTTATTCTGATTACAAGTAGCATCTCTTAACTAAAGTCAAGTCTCAAATAATAGTCTAACAGAATAATGCAGTGGTTAAGGGTTTAAGCTGTGGAACCATGCAGGCCTAGAAGAAAATCCCAACACCATCATTTAGTAGATGGGTGACCTTGAGCAACCCATGAAACCTTGTAATGCCTCAGTTTCCTCATCTGTGTTATGGAGTGATAATAATAATATCTACTTTCTGGGGTGGTCTGTGAAGAAGAGTCAAAAAGATGATACTTGTCAAAGCTTTAGCACAGTGCCCTGTACATTATCTCCCTGACCAACCTTTCTTCCTTTACCATTTGTTGAATGTATGAACTACACATGTCACAGGTCATGTAGCCATATCATTAAGGTAAACGTTATCACCTATATCACAGATGATAAGATGAAAACTGGGAAAGGGTAAGGGAGTGACATGCCCAAAGTCACATAGGTGACATTAGAATTAATGAATGAATTAACTCATTCATTAATTCTAATTGAGAGAATTAGAAGCAAAGGGTGTTGGACCCAACACCCCAACAATCTCTGGGGACCCACAGACCCCAAAGTCTGTGTTCCTAGATACCATGCTTCACTGTGTCTTTGGTTTCAATGAGAGTGGGTGCTAGAAAAGCATTCAGAAATAATGACCTCTCCTCCCTGAAGCACCTTTGGGCCTCCCCACATGCAATTTGTCTGAATTCATGAAGCTGCTCCACAGTGCCTACGCCGAGCCTGTAGGACGGTCTGACGTTGTTCCAGGCATTGGAAATCACTACTGATGGTCAGTCCAGAGAACTTGGGCCCCCAGAGTGATTTTTTGGCCCTAAATTATCCAATTATTGGCCTACGTGGCCTAATTAGTCATTCAGTGGCAAACCCTCCCCAGCACTTTGAGTTGTCCCAGCTGGGAACTGTCTCCACATGGAAAAATCAATCCAGTGTGTTTGCTTGCCTCTGCACTATTCAGTGTGTTAGACTAGAGTCATCATCCTCATCAACAAACATTTATCCAATTTAATTATTAGCTTTGTCCAAAATAGCAGATTGACCATTCCAGAGTCTGGGTCACATTAATACTACCTTTTGGTGCCTTGCCCAATTTTGTAAAGCATATTTATTTTAATTGCATTGTTTTGGAATCAGGTTGAACCTCATAAGTTGGATTCTCCTGCTTTTAGATAGCTTTACAAAATTATCAAAACTTGGACCAAAATCAATTAAATTAAAAGACTTTTTAAAAATACAGTGAGTTTTCATCAAAAACTTGGATGAAGGCATAGAAGGCATGCTGATCACATTTGCAGATGACAGAAATCTGGGAGGGATCGCTAATATGATGGATGTCAGTATCAACATTCAGAGTGATTTCGACAGGTTGGAACAGGATGGGCTGAAGCCATCAGGAAGAAAGTTAACAAAAATAAATGTGAAGCTCAGCATTTAGAATTTCAAAACATGGAAGAGCCTTGGCCCATCAGTAGTTCTTGTTAAGAAGATCTTGGGACTTTATTCCATACACTCTCAATATGAACCAACAAAACATATGTGTGATGGAAGGAAGGGATGCTGAATTACCTTGGGTTGCTATAGTAGAAATGCAGGACCAGAACCAAGTTGGGAGTGGACACACAGGCTCTGTTCTATGAGACTACATTTCAAGGGTTAAGTCCATTCCCAAACTGGAGTTTAAGAGGGACGAGGAAACACACCATTTATGGAAACTTGTAAGGAATGATTGGAGGAAACGAAAATATCTAGACAGAAAGTGAGAAGGTTTGGCAGGATTGGGTTACTCTTTTACCCTGTGGAAAGAGGACTGCTGCTCCCAAGGGCAGATCTAGAAGAAGAAGAAGTGGGGGGGGGGGGCGTCCAGTTCATTCTGAAGATAAGGATGAGCTAGCTCTCTTAGCTACAAGAGTTACTGTGGAAGCATGAGCTCATCAACACATGAAGTAAATAAGGAGAACACATAACAGGATTTCTCACAAGCAGAGAAGTTATTTTGAATATTGAATTCCTTCCAACTCTAAGATTTTATGATTCTGGGGTTTACCTTATTATTCCTAAATACAAGTAATTTTATATTTATATGATTTTAGATATATATGTGAATGTGTATGTGAATATATGTTAAGAAACTTGTTATTTAGCAAGATTGAACTTGCTTTGTTCTCTAAAAAATATTACCATAAAATGAATGAAGCAAAATGAATTTATTGAGTGCCTACTTTGAGCTAGGCAACATCACATATGTTCTTACATAATTTCACTTAAGCCACAGCTTTATGTGCTGTAATTTATTGTTTCCGTCATTTTTTTAAGAATGTCATTCATTGAAATTCAGTTTTCATAATATCTTCTCCTGATATATATATTCAAATGGATAGAACTGCAGGTGACTTTGAGATCATCTAATCCAACCACCATATTTTCAGAGGAGTAAATAGAAGCTTCCAGAGCCTAAGAGTCTTGCCTAAGGTCAGGGGCAGAGCTAGAGCTAGATCTGAATCTCATCACTCAAGGTCTTAAGTTCCTATTTCACCATACTGCCTTGTCTCTGTAATGAAAGTTTACTAGTTTTTTTTTTAATAGAAGCTTTACTGGGTTTTTAAAAATGACAATAATAGTAATATATACCCATTGGGTTTTTTTAAAAGGCAAACCATTTAGAAGAGGACCAAGTGAAAAATGAAATTCTCCTCTTCATTTATTCCTGACTAATCCCACTCTTCAGTGGTAACAAATGTTAACATTCTAGTGTGTGTCCATAGTTTATTACATTTTAAATAAGAATTTGCCCTGTCGGATTTGAGTCAGACAGTTGATTTGACCAAGACAATTTGTTGACAATACCAGTTTCCCCCTTGAATTGGGCAAATGGAGAAATGAGACAATGTTTGCCAGATAGGTATGTTCCAACCTTGCTCCGGCGTGTATGTCTCTAAGGTCATGAGTGAGTGGTTTTCCCCGATTGTGGGAAAGGGAGGTGGAGCAGTTGGGTTACAAGTCACAGAGGGAATGCATGCATGTATGAGAGGCCAGAAAGAGAGCTTCTCGCTCTGGGAAGTGTTCCTGGCTCTGGGACCTTCACTTCTCCTTTGGGCCAAACTTCTCTCCTTCAAAAGTGAGCTCAGATCATTGTATATCAGTGCAGTCAAAACATGTCACGTTTGATTTGTTTCTCCTCGAAATGTAGCTGTTCTCTGCCCCACAGTTGCTTTTAATTTAGCAATACAAGTATATATAGATATGGGGTTTGGCTTCGGAGCCTCCATTATTACTAATGAGAAAATATACTTAACGTTCTCATTAGTTGGTCATTTTAAGTATTCTTCAGCAAACTGGGATGTTTCTCAGTAATTGGTGTCACTTAGGGTAGTAACAGATTCCAAAAACGAGAGATGCCACTCCAATAAAACCAGGCACCAGCAAATGTCATTTAAATATGTTAACAAGATTTCAGGCCAGTCCCTGTGCCACAGCGGGCCTCAGCTGCCTTGTCTGAATGGTGAGGAGATGGGACTAAATGCCCCGCCATGATCCCTCCCAGGCTTCTCCTTCTGGACCCTCTGACTGTTAGCCACGCTCTAATTCTGCTATGGGCTGAGCTCAGCATTTCCCAGAGTGTGGTGCCCAGGAAGACCCAGGGTGTTTGCTTAAAAATTCAGATTCCTGGGCCACACCCAGACCTACCGAATCAGAACTGGGACGGGGGGATGAGGCAGACAGGAATCTGCATTTTAACAAGTGCCTTGGGTGACTCGTTGCCACACTAAGGTTTGAGAACCACCAGTATAGTTTAATAAAAACAATCCAGTTTTACCTCTAATCTTATGTTTCCCAGCTTTTTTTTTTTTTTTTTTTTTGGAGGCTAGAGGGAATGAGGGATAGACATATAAATTTTCGGAGGGTAACCAAGTCGTATAACAAATAATTATGGATTGGGCTCTTGGGTGTCAGGTACTGTTCTATAGCAGTGGACACGTTGAAGAGAATCCCCTGCCTACAGCTAACGTAGCCTAAACGAGAGAGAAAGTAAGCAAAGGTATCACTGTAGTGACGCCATTAGTGGGAGGAGAAGAGGGTTTTTTGTTTCTTTTGTCTTTTAGCAGGGGAGGGGGTTAGAAAAGAAAAATGGCAGCAGGGCGGGTGTTGGGGGGGACATACTTGTTGCCAATTTTTTTTAAGTGTCACTTTTTAAAGTGTAAAAACCTAAGAATATGTCTGCACAGTTGGCTCATGTAATGATCACATCTAAAATGTATAAAGAAATAGAAAGACCCAGGGGGAAGTAACATTCTGAAGGGAGATAAAGGTTCTTAGGACATTCTACATATTCAGCCTGGACTAGCAGTGAGGTGGAGTAAATACCAGATTCCATTTTGCTCTGAAAACCTCACATTACTCATGTGCCGGGGCTGGCGTTCCCGGAGGCTCTCACTTAATTCGCATTCGAACAATTTATTTTAGGCCTTTAGGATTGTTGGTGAAGTCTGACCTACCCAACCCTAGTATTGTCATATGCAGAATGGAGACTTGTTTCAGTAACTTCTGTGGATGTTTTCAGCTCGAGATTCTCACTCTAGGTCATTCGGAGAAACTTCCATCAGACAGTGATAGCCTCTTCTAAATGGTTAGTAAATGTCATACTGTGTCTTTGGCCAGAGGTAAAGCAGATTTTAGATGGATTGATTATTCACACAGGCTGAAATAAAAAGCCTAAACAGGAAAAAAGATTTATTTTTTTTAAAGTCTTTCTCTAGTTGACCTAAATTCAATGGGAATGATCAATAAATGAACAATAATCCAATAAATGGATTCTCTCTGGTGAACCCCAAAACTGCCTCGCCCAGAAACAGAGTGATGTAGGGGAGCCCAGAAGCTGAGAATGGGGATCAGATTCTTCCACCTGCAAATCCCAGTATTCCTTGGCAAGGTTTTATAAAAAACTTCTAGGCCAGGTAAGAAAGGATCCAAAATGTTTTGTTCTGTTCCTTTAAATCTTACGTTCAACAGAGGGGACCTTTGGTTTGTTTTTTCCTCTAGTCAACCCCAAGTTAGTGGTGGCTCAGGCTGACTCCAGTTTGTCCCCAAAATTCCAGACCGTGGGCCAGAATCACTGCAGGTGAAGCCCAGAGGGTCTGGCTGGAGTCCGGCGTGCCGGGCCTGCTGGCTTTTCTCCTTGCTGAACTCCATCGGAGACAATTGCACAAACACGGTAGGCAGGGTCTGCACCTCCCTGTGTGCAGGACGCATGAAATGTGAGCCCAGCAGGGATGAGGCCTACAGAGAATGCTGGATGGAAGCTAAGCACTCCGGAGGATTCTGAGCAGAGAGATTACAGAGTTGTGAGCCATGGTTTCAGGGAGGTCAGTGCAGGAGGGCACTATTAGGTCCTGTTCCCAGGGACAAGTTTACAACCTTTGGTCTTTTTCTCTCCATTTAACACACTATTTTAAGACAAAATAATGCTAAATCAGTGCCAAATTCTAGGCAGTAACAGCATAGCTGGTATGATTAACAACATGTAGAATCATCGAATTCAAGAGCCATCATATGGAACATTCGCCAGGATAGTTGATAGTCTGGGCCATAAAATGCACCCTAACAAATTTAAAAGAATGAAAACAGACGATGTGTGCCATCAAACCGCAATGTAACTAAACTAGAAATCAATAGGAGAAAGACAGCTGAATGCAGAGAGCCAGAAGATATCTTAAAAATCAGGTAGCCCGGTCACTTCCTTCTCCAGAGAAGTTAAGTAACTTGGCTAGGGCTGCATAGCAAGTCAATGCCAGAGCTTGGAGGAGGACCCCTTGACCTACTGCCTGGTCCAAAATTCTTTTCTCTACTCCAGATAGCACGCGGGAGTTTCACATGTAGTACTGTCAGCTTTCTAAAGGGGGTTCTGCTCTAATCCCCACTTTACAGAGGAGAAAACCGAGGCTCAGAAAAGTGAAGTAATTTATCCCAGGTAACTACAGACAGAGCTACATTCTTTCACAAATTAGGGGCCTAGACAAATCTAGGATTAAAGCATCTGGGCCCCTTGTCTGATGGTGTCTTTTGGTATTTCATGATGCCTCTTGGGAAAGCACAAAGGGGAAAAAGAGAGAGAGACCCAGTTAAGGCAAGTACCTCATTTCCTCCTAAGTGTTTCCTTAGTCAGCTCCTGGCGCTTCCTGGCTGTTCCTCCGGGAGCCAGGTTAGGGCATTGTGACAAACCGAGGCACTCCCCTGACTGTTTTTTCACTGAGCAATATTCAACAACTTATTGGAGGTCAATTATGTGCTGTCACCGTGCTGTTGACAAAAACATGGGACCAAATACACACGCAGACACCTCCGATTAGAGCAAAGCAAAAACACTATTTAAAACTATCCCACAGGATACCAGCTAGGAACATCAGACATATTAACAGCCAGGGAGTGTAGAAGGGGGAGTCATGGGGCCATGTTTAAGACTTGGCTGGACCACTATTGGTTGTGTACCTTGGGAAAGTCTTCACCTCCCTAAGTCCCCCTGAGCCTCATTTTTCTCACCTGTAAAATACAGATTAAAATCCATACGCCGCAGGAACTGAGACAAAAGACACAAACACACATAAGGCTGCGTGAGGGCGAAGGAAATGATGTGCGTACTTCCATGAGTATTTCTGCGGATCTGTTGCGTTTCTGTTGTTGTTTGACCCTTGATTACTATCTTGCTCTATCAATCTTCCTGCGCAGAGCAGCAAAGACTTTTTCCTCCAGTGACTCAAGCAAAACCCTGAGTCTAAAAGAATATCCAAAAGCTGGACAAGGACTGTATTCCTACTTGGACCTTTCTTCTCCTGGGATCCTTTAGATCAGTGCTGTCCTGTAGAATATTCTGCAGTGATCGAAATATTCCACATGACATATGGCTTTAGGGCACTAGAGATATGGCCAGCGCAACTAAGAAACTGGGCTTTCTATTTAGTTTTCATGAATTTAAGTAGCCATAAGTCCTGAGTCTGATAGCACATGACTGCCGGGGCCCTGCTAAGGAGCACCCCCCTCCTCTGGTCTGGTTTGTTTTGTCTTACAGAAACCTACCTGCAACAAGCAAAATTCATTCTCTTTTCCTATTGGTTAATTCTGTGGTTCCTGGACTCCAGTGTGCACGAGGATCAGCTGGAGGTCTCCATAAAACAGCCTCTCCTAGTCTCAGAGTTTCTGCTTCTATAGTTCTGGGTGGGGACCCAAGATGTTCATTTCCGGCACATTCCCAGATGTTGCTGGTGCTGCTGGCCCAGGGACTACACTTGGAGAACTGTGACTGAATCAGCATCCCAGAGACAGCCAAGCTGTGGTGGAATCAGTAGACCCTGGAGGCCTGTTGGACACAGACCTCAGGGGTAATGATTCTCCTTACCAGCTCTTTGGAATCACCTGGGGGGCCTTTGAAATTCCTGATGACCAGTCCCCACCCCAGACCTGTTAAATTCAAATCTCTGTGCAGATGAGCTAGACAAGGTGTTTTGTAAAACTTGATTTCAGTCTTGCATCAGGATGGAAAACCACTGCACTAATGGATGTCACCAGGTTTCTTTTGTCTGTTAAGATATAACACAATGTGGGCGCCTGGGTGGCTCAGTCTTAAGCATCTGCCTTCGGCTCAGGTCATGATCCCAGGGTCCTGGGATCAAGCTCCGCATCGGGCTCCCTGCTCAGCAGGAAGCCTGCTTCTCCCTCTTCTACTCCCCCTGCTTGTGTTTCCTCTCTCACTGTGTCTCTCTCTGTGAAATAAATAAATAAATATCTTTAAAAAAAAAAAAAAGAGATAATTTGCTCTGTTTACATTGTGAGAATCAGATGAGACTAAATGCAAAAAAAAAAAAAAAAAAGTTTTACAACCGTGGGACCTAAAAATGAGGTTTTAGGCCCTGACTGTCTTGAAAAAGCTAATTTGCAAATGGTGCTGCCGCCCCAGTGGACCTGCGCTAATGCAGCTCTCTGCGGTTTGCCTTCTAGTACTGTCCGGCCGAACAGGCTGCGGCAGGCACAGATGCTGAGCACGTGCAACAGTTCTACAACCTCCTGACAGCCTCCATCGATGTGTCCAGAAGCTGGGCAGAAAAGATCCCCGGATTTACTGATCTCCCCAAAGAAGATCAGACGTTACTTATAGAATCAGCCTTTTTGGAGCTGTTTGTTCTCAGACTTTCCATCAGGTAATTACTATGATTTTATTTTATTTTATTTTATTTTTTAAGTTCTTCCCTTGCTTAGGAGAAGTTGGAAATCTGCTGGGTTTGTAACGGAGTCATTGGTGAAAAGTTTGCTCAGGAAGGAAATAGGAAAGATTGGCCAGGCATGAATGAAACTAGGCTGTGGGTGAGAGCACTTGCCTGGGAGCCAGGACTCCCAGGTTCTAGTCTCAGTTCCAAAATGGACTTGCTCTATGACCCTGAGCCGGTCCCTGGCCTCCCCTGATACTCCCTTTGCTTTGTGATATGAGGAGGTCAGATCTCTGAAGCCCATGGTTGATCTCTGAGGCTGATCTCTGAAGCCCCTGGCAGTTCCAACATTCTGTGATTCGAGGAAGATTCTCCCTGGTGCGTGAGGCATTTCCTGGCAGGAGGTATTTGTTTTGAGCGTCGCATTTACCTCACGGGTTTCTATTTAACAAGGGGCTGCTCAGAGTACACCAGATGGGGCTCTAAAGAGTTCCCACAGCTTCTCAACCCCACGTGTTTACTCCAAGAGAATAGCTTTTGGATCAAAACACTTGGTCCAACCTGTCCTCCTCAGTGACACCAAAGTCAAAGAGGGGGTGATTTTCGAAAAAGCTGGAACCTGGGATCTGAGCTTCTCTCTAAGCTTTTCATATCTAAGTGTTATTACCAGAAACTCTTGTGCAAAGTGCAGTTTCCCAGGCCTCATTCTCAACTCTTCTGGTTTGGAGCTACTTCGGAAGAAGTCCAGAAATCTGCATTTTTAACTCATGCTCCAGTGATTCTGATGCCAGTGGCCTGAGGTCCGGGTTTTAAACTCTGAGGCTGAATCCTTCTGTCTTTTGCATGCCTCTGTGTCAGGAGAGACAGAGGTGGAGTTATGTCTAGGAGGGTCAGTCATTAGCATAATGATAGCCAATCTCATATGCACAGAAGCCAAGCCAGCAACGGGACTGTCCTCTGTTGGGCAGGCAGCAATGGATTAAGTAAGGGATAAGTTGCATGCCGGCAGGTGCCATGTATGTACTATTCACCAAATTTTCTCCAGTGCCTGGCTCCAGGAATGGCATATACCTGGGGCAAAGGACATAATTGCTAAGGGAATGAATGAATAAAGCTACTCATCCAAGAAGCCCAAATCAAGAGATATTAACTTGTTAATGCAATAGGCTGAAAGAAAGAAATATGTAGCAAGAGACTGGAAAATTAAAGGAAAGGTAAGATTCAAGTAAGGACCATAGAGAAGTCAGAATTTATTACACCTAATACTCATTGAGCTCCTCTTCTGTACCAGGCCCTATGCGTAGGCTTTCAAATACCTTATTGAGTTCCCACAACAATGGCAGGAGGTAGTAATCAGAATTTCCTTTTTTATAGATAAGGAAAGGGAGAGATGAAAGGCATGCCCCCAGGCCCATGGCTAAGTGGTGACGTCTAGGTGTTCCAGAGTGGTGATGGGCATAATATAAACTATCAGGCCGATTTAGAAACAGCCCTCCGCATCCCCGCTGTTAAAAGGACAGAAGGAGACTTCCAACAACAATTACTTGGACTTTGGATCACTTTTAATTTCTGGGATTGACTTCTGGCAATTGCAAGAAGTGTTCTTAGAGTCTGCACAGTGGAATTGTAGTGTCTAGGCTCAGGTCTTATCAGTTTTTGACATTTAAGAATAAAAGGGAGAAGTCCTGGCCAAGGAGCCCTGAAGGGAACAGCCTCACGTTCACTACAGAGAGAGGCGGCGCCTGGGGCTTCACGTCCATCCTCCCTGAGTGCCTTCTCCTCCCTGTCCCATCCCTCGCAGGGATGATTCGAGCACCTGATTCGAGTAATAAGAGAGCAGGGGCTCCACCGCCTGCTACCCAGGGCTGCCCCTCAGAAGGTTCGCGCAGACAAGTAGCAGTGGCTGTCGATCCCAGGAGCACAGTCTTGTCCATCGAGAATATCTGGGAAGGTTGCACAGCACCATGCCGGGGGGTTCTGAAGGCTGCCTCATGACTGTTTAGGTGCCTTTGTGTTCTGATGTTGGACTGACTGAACACATGTTTGATGTGTCTCCATCTCCCACCCACCCCCACGACTTTGTCTTATAGGTCAAACACTGCTGAAGATAAGTTTGTGTTCTGCAATGGACTTGTCCTGCATCGACTTCAGTGCCTTCGTGGATTTGGGGAGTGGCTCGACTCCATTAAAGACTTTTCCTTAAGTTTGCAGAGCCTGAACCTTGATATCCAAGCCTTAGCATGCCTGTCAGCACTGAGCATGATCACAGGTAAGCTCCACCCTGCTCACCGAGGTGACTGTGTCCCCTTCCTCTCCTTTCCTACGTTAACGGTGCATTCGGGCGTTGGCGGTCACACACACACACACAACCAGAAAATTGGGGAAATGACTGCCACTTAGAACCAGCCTTGGCTTGCGGCAAATAAAACCAACACGTTGCCACATCCCTATGGAAATGAGTGTTGAGTCCAGCGAGTGAGTCAACAAGTGTTCACTGATCTCGGCCCTCTGCTCACGTCGGTGGGTTTTCAGAGATGATAGCATGCGTCCCTGGAGGAGCTAGAATGTGCACACGAATGCATGGGAGACAGGGTGCTGTGCCAGGGCAGGCTGTGGGCATGGGTACAAAGTGCCGAGTCATCAAAGGTGGTGTGCTTCTCAAAAGAGGTAACATTTTACAAATGTGAATGGTCCTTGATAAAATCACAGGGTATCTCCAGGCTAAAATGGGAGGAATGAGAATTCTGGGGATACATAAAACTTTGCTAAACCCATTGACTATTTGGCTGTCATAAGTTTCAGGAAGGAAATGAGTAAAAAAGATAGAGTGCTGGGAAGGGAGCCGGGCCTGGCAGGGAAGGGTGGGGCGAGGCACAAAGAGCCTTTCGTACATCAGTGAGGAGGTCCGAGGTCATTCAGGGAGCAGTGGGGATCCATGGAAAGTGTTGACCCGGGGAGCATCAGAGCCAGGCTTGCATTTTAGAAAGAGCTACCCCGACAGCTGGTTTTGAGCACCAGTAAGAGGGAAAGGGCCAGTCCAGGTATAGGAGCTGTGGGGTTAGAGGAGAGCTACTGAGGTTTACATCGTTGTGTGTTTGTTTTCCTCATTAAGTAGAAATTGATAGATGCCGATGAGCCTGGGACACGTGAGTGCCAGACAGTCCCCTCCTCCTGGAGATACTGGGCAGCTCAGTGCAGAGAACACAGGGAAGAAATTAGGAGATGGTGCTGTGGGTCCCGTCACTGCCTCCAGCCTGCTGTGTGCCCTACGGTTACAGCTGCCCGGCCCACTGCCCTCTATGGGGAGATTTGCTCAGGGAGTTTGGCATAGCAGAAGCAGCATGGACTATGGAATCCGGCACCCCCAAGCTGTAATCTGGGGCCCTGTATTCAATAAGCATGTGCTATTCAGTAATGCATTTCATTTCTCCGGACTGCAATCTGTAAAATGGGGATAACAATACCTGTTCTAGGAGATAGCAGTAAGGATTTCGGGAAAAAGGTTTGTGATGTAGCCAGACTGGATTTGGACTAGGCGCTCATTCCACCTATATTCCATCCTGGAATGATGGTGACAGGGATCCCCTCAAAGTTGGCCTATGCCTACCCCTTCCCCTTGAAAACCCTAGGGAGTCCAAAATCAAACTCGGTGCCATGAGGAAGCTGGTGGTGGCTTTAGGAGGCTTTATGTTTGGTGAATATCTCCTCGGCTGCTTGAGAGGCTCCAAGGAGGACACAAGTATTGAAGAAATGAAGCTGCACTCGCCCGGCACTCGGGCACCAGGGGCCCCGTCCTTCACGGGGTAGTCCTGGTCCCTGCCCTTGATCTTGGTAGCCTGTGCAGAGCTATCCTAGGTGCTGTGAGGAATGCCCACAGGAAAAATAAGCTCCTCTTCTCTCTTTTCCGCACTTTGCAGTGCTTTGTGATTTGCTGGTTGGGAGGGGATTTGAAACGTATGAAAGCATCAGGAAAGGGCAGGAAAGGGGACATCCAGAAAACACCAGTGTGCGTTGTTCCAGATCTTCGTTTCCAATTGACTATGGCCTCCCAGGAAATCCTGACTTTGGAATAAGCTCCGCTGATAGTCCCAGGTGATGGTGGGGCTCTGATCAGCTGGGCTCCTGGCATCAGAAAACTCATCCCCAAATTATCTGCTCCTAAACCACAGGGAAGAATCATGAAAAGGAAACAGGCTGTTAGAAGTGTAGCCAATCTCTTTTCCAGGGAAATTATTAAGAATCTGGGCAGTATTAAAAGTTGGCACACACACATGGCTTGTGTTTTCTACTTCTTTTTATCTGCCTCTTCCACCTGTCTCTAGGCCTCCTTGTGAAAAACTCGGTGGTGAGGTGGGGCAGGAAATGGTTTGTTTCAGATCACTCCCATGCCCCACAGTTGTGGTTATCAAATGTTTTTAAGTCCCCAGTTTATCTGCCCTGTCTTCTTTCACCCGTGCCCCATCCCTGACATGGGAGCAACAGAAATGCTTTGCTTCTTATGGGATCCTGGTGAGGTGAGGTCTGGCAACAGTTCATTATGTTTCATACATAAGACCCCCCCCCCCCAAACAGAAAGTTAGTATGGAATTACCATTTTATAAGTATCCATTCATTAACTAAATATTGAGGGCCTACCATATGCCAGGGCTGGTGTCAGTCTCTCAGGATGCAAAGATAAGCCATGCATCAATTCTACTATTAGAAAGGGTAGAACCTTCTAGAAAGTCATGTGCGATTAGGGATGCAATGAACTTAATGTGTGACAGTTAGCGTCCAGGTCCTTAAAAGCAACAGATTTGGTGCGGGGGAAGTCCAGATTACTGTTCACTTTTTTCAGGCAGAGAAAGGTAGAGGCACTGGTCATGTATGGCTTCCCAAGGAGATAGGGTGTAGCCATGGGAAGATGCAGAGGAAGGACATTCCAGATCAAGAAAATAGCATCACAAAGGCTTCAGTACCTTTGGGGAGAACAAGTAAGCGGTGTTGCGTTACACCTGTGTTGAAACCCAAACCCACATATAATCTAGTTAGAAAGAAGAACCAAAAAGAATGCAGGCTTGAAGACACTTGAAGAGTGTCAATCCTGCGGTGAGCATGAGACAGAAGACATCGTGTCCACAGTGGGTCCTGGGGTCTCTGCTTCTGGTGGTGAAAGCTGCACTTTGGGGGAATTTAAAGGATTTTCAGAAAAAAGATTGATTCAATATGGTATTTATCTTATGATGATATAGCATCCGAGTAAAATGTCTTTCCCATGCAGTAAAAAGGGAAATAAGATCGGAAAGGTCATTTTAGGCCAGATGGTGGGGAAGGAATCTTGAGTGTCCAAATGCCATTTGGCATCATTACACTAAAAGAATGTTCTCCATGGCTTTCTTTGCCCGCTTAGATCTTCTGTCAAGTGAGAAAAGAACTCCTTTCTCTTATGCCTAGAGTCTTTTTCTTGGTCTTATTAGAACATGAATTCTAAGATTGGAGAGCAGGAAGAAAGGTTGAACCAGGGACAGAAAGCAATGAACAGAGACATAGAAGGACCAGGCAAGTGGCTGCTCTTGCCATATCCTCTACCCCACTCATTCTAAATGGTTACCTGGTTACCCTGTTTTTTTGGTGTTTTTTTTTACCCTGTTTTTATATCATGTATAGCCATCAGCTGCATTGCAAAGAAAACGAAGTGTAAAACTTGACAATATCATTTTTTTTTTTTTAAAAAGGGTGGGGATTGTCTTGGAATTTAGAAATTGGAGATCAAGTCTTCACTCTGCTAATTCCTAGCTGTGCAGTCGGGCTAGTTTCTTAGGCACACTCCCTCTTTCTCTCTCTCTTTTTTCCTTATACTCTCTGAATCTCAGTTTTCTCATTTTTCACAGGGATAATTGCATCTACCTATAAAGATTAAATGAGCTAATGTGTACTTCGAAGAGAAAAAATATTAGACCAAACTTCATTATTATTATGTTAAATGCTATTTTCTTACCTCTGGGAAGAGCTAGCTATTCTCCTGAGAATCCATAACAATTTCCTGTATCCCTACAATTGCACATACACATTGTATTAAGTAATTTATTTGTGTCTCTTCTTCTGTAACTAGACTGTGGGTTTCTTGAAGGACAGGGAGAGTCTTATTCATCTTTATAATTACCTTGGCATTTAAGTGTCTGGCACATAGCAAACATTGGTCAAATGAATGGGTTAATTGTAAATTGCAGAAAGCATCCCATATTAGGAAAATTAATTATTTTTCACCTACCACTTTGTTATTAGAAAATAGTCTGAATTCCTGAGGACTACCATATTTCAATTCAGATTAATTCAATAATATTTATTGAGCATCTGCTATGCACCAGACGCACAATCCCTCATCCTCAAAGAGTTTGTGGTTTCCTTGGGGAGACAGACATATACTCTAATAAACCAAAGACAGACAGACTGGAAAGCAGTATTATAGCCTAAGCATAGACCCCTGACCAGCTTGTGACTTCCTCATGAGCACCGGCTCGGTATCTCTGGGGACTACCCTCCAGTAAAGGATGTTATGTATGCAGTGAGAAGTAGCAGTGAGATGACTTCCCCAAGAAAGAAGTGGAGCTCGGAGCGGAGCAGGAAGGTCCTGTTTGTTGGTATTAGCACTCCTCTTTGGCTGGAACTGGATTACAGTTGTCTCCGAGTTGGCCTGTGCCCTGAGACCTGCTCAGAAAGCGAAGGAATTGCACATCATTATTGGGTCTTCTGATGGCTACCATCACCCTGTCCTCGTTCCCTGCTGCTTGCCAGAAGGAAGAGAATTTGTTTCTTGTATGTACCCAAGAGACAGAACTGGGAACTGTAAAATCATAAACATAAAACATAAAGAAAAACTTTGTAATAGAACTATTTGATCTGGGACAAGTGGCTTTGGGGAGTTAGGTTTATGGAGACTGGACGAACACTGGGTACAGACAGGCTCAGGCATCTCATTGGGACCAGGCTTCCCCAGCGTTTGTGGGCATGAACTCACTAAGCATCTTGTTAAACTGCACATTCTGATGAGGTTGGTTCCGGACAGGGTCTAAGATTCTGCATTTCTAGCAAGCTGCCAGGTGATGTTGATGTGGCTAGTGTAGGGACTACACTTGAGTAGCAAGGGGCAATGAAAGCTATGGGTAATTAGGATTCTAGGAAATTCATAATAACCACCATTTAAAAATACCCAGTGCCAGGCAGTGTGCCAAGGGCTTTACATGTGCTCTTTTGTTTAATGTCATTTAATAA
This sequence comes from Lutra lutra, assembly GCF_902655055.1. Taxonomy (NCBI): domain Eukaryota; kingdom Metazoa; phylum Chordata; class Mammalia; order Carnivora; family Mustelidae; genus Lutra; species Lutra lutra. The sequence continues at coordinate 64,021,113 of NC_062290.1, forward strand.
GTAGATTTGGAAGGACCTGGGATGGATTACAGCAGAGATGGGAAGCAGAGGGACCAGCCAGGAGCCCTGGAAACAATGTAGGTAATAGTTACAGGAGCCCTAGCCCAGAGGCAGTGAGATTGAGAGGAGGAGCTAAATGCAAGGCACATCACAGAGATAATAATCCGAGTTTTTGTGATGGATTAACTAACTATGATGGCCAGGGGGGAGGAGTCGTCAGACATGGTTATGAGAGCAATGGGGAGGTCCGTGAAATCCTTCATAGGTAAACTCAGAGAAGTGGCTGATTTGAAGAGGATGTTAATGAGTTGAGTTTTTAGACATAGAGGATACTTGCTAAAATTTCTAAGTACTTAACTCTATGCTGGCATTGTCCCAGACACTTCACATGTGTTAATTCGTTTAAGTCTCACTACAACCCAAGGGGTAGCTGTCCTTATAGCTGTATTTTACAAAAGTGGAAACAGACCCGAAGTAGCCAGGCTCATAAGTGGCAGAGCCAGGTTCTCCCTCTGGGAAACCTGGCTCCAAAGCTTCCAATGTGGTAGGTTTTAGAGTTTGTGAAGTTCTTTACCGTTGTGCCCTGCTCGTTAACTCCCAACTTGTCTATTTATTCTGAGCAACCCACATGTTTAGTATCAGTTAATCGTATTTTACAGGTCATTGTTCCTCCGTATATATATTCATTGAACAGATAGTTATTGCTGTCTCCTATGTAGTATGTATGTATGTAGTAGTGCTGCAATGTATAACGGTGGGCAAACACAACCCATACTCCCATGGAGCTTACACTTAATGGAGGAGGCGGACGAGAGTCAGACGGATATCTGATTTCGCCCTGTTATGTCCTTCAGAGGGAAAAAAATAGAACACTGTAGGAGAACATGATCTAAACTAGAGCAAAAAGGAAAGTCCCCTTGAAGAAATACTTGATTTGCAATCAACAGGATAAGTAGATCTTAACTAGGGAAAAAGGGGAAACCATGAGCATGGGCCTTAATAGCTCTATTATTTCCCTAGATCTCTCCCTCTCTCTCCCTCTTTCCTCTCTTCCATTCCTTCCCTCTCCCCCTCCCTCCCTCCTCTCTTCTCCTCCCACCTGCTTCTCTTCCTCTCTCAGCCCTTATAGCTAAAATTGCATAGGAATTCAACAGTTTCTTTAGATACTAATACCACACAGGGCAGGAATAGGATCTGTTGTCTGTCTGTTTTGTTCACTGCACTACCCCCAATGACTATGACTATAACATTGCTAGGCACAGAATAGGCACTCAGTACATATTTGTTGAAAGAATTAATTAATCAATTAATTAATTAGGTACACAGAAAGTAGGAAGGGGCTATAGGGGTTATAGAGGCTGAATTCATCTCATGATGAAAAACATTCTCGTATGATGTTCAAGGCATCCTGGTATAAAAGAAACATGTCTGGACTTGGAGCAAAAGAAATTAGCCATTTGCTAAATTTGACTATGGGCAAGTCACTTAACTCTCTGAGCCTGAGCCTTCTTATCTATTAAATAAAGATCATCTTTGTCCTGTCCAGTTCACAAGGATGTTGAGAGGGTGTGATAAAATAATCTAAGTAAAAGAGCAGAATATAAAGTGCTACCAAGTACATTGTTAATTTTTTTTAAGATTTTTTTTTTTTTAATTTAAGAGAGAGAGAGTGAGAGAGAACATGAGAAGGGAGAAGGTCAGAGGGAGAAACAGACTCCCCGTGTTGCTGGGAGCCCGATGCTAGACTTGATCCCCAGATTCCAGGATCATGAGCTGAGCCCAAGGCAGTTGCTTAACCAGCTGAGCCACCCAGGCGCCCCCTAAGCACTAGCTGGTGCTGAGCACTTTGTGACATCTCCACAGGGATTTTTGTCTTGGGTGGGAGTGTGAACTAAATGACTCAAATCCTTCCCAACTCATATGTACTATGATTGTGACACATAAATCCATTACTTAGCCGTTTCTATAAGATGTGTCTTTAAGTTTTGGATACAGAGAGCTGAGTTAAAATGCGAAAATATTTATAGTATGATGTAGTATGATGTAGGTCAAAGAGCAAGAAATGCCAAAGAGCTTGTGTTTTGTTTAATGGTGGACAAAGATCTTACAGTAAAATCTGTGTGTGATTCTCTAGGAAGGGGGAAATCCAAATGTCCTATTTCCCCAGGTTTGTTGAAGTCTCTGTCTGTCAGCACTGTAGCCATATTTAGCAGGCACCAAAGAGAAAGGAGGTCCCTTAAACGAAAACATCAGTGATTGGGGTTTTAAGGAATTGCAGATTACTAGGAAGGTCCCTGCCACTCAGGGACTCCCTGGTGACTTGGAAATCTTGCTGGCTGCTGGCAGTAGTTTGCATGGAGACTGAATTTTATCTCAGCCCTTTTGAAAAAGTAAAGAAACCACAAATCCAGTAGCTGTTCAAAGCAACAAAGAAGGTGCCTTTGGCTTCTAACAGGAGAGTCTCTGAATTCCTCAAGGAATTCCAGGCCTAGGGTTGATCCAGCTGGCAGGGAGGTATCGATCTCCACTTCAATTCGCTGAATAAATAATGGTTGCCATAGTTATTGAGCAGTCACAACTGGTTGGAGAGCAGGGAAAACTCTGAGGCACCTTCTGTGAGTTTGGCCATGACAAAGTCTAGTTATTAGGTTCCATAATCAACCCCCTCCCCAAATCCAGCCAGCACTGTGCTCCATTTCTTTGCCTGAAAATGAATATGGGATCTTGAATATAATGCAAGATATGGGGCACTGGAAGGAAGGCAAAGTTGAAATCAATGGATTGGTATTTTATTCTGGGAAAAGCATCTCTCCCCGGGTAGTGAACCTAATTCGATATAGCTTGGTATTAATAGAATTTACTATCAGCAAGATGACTGTTTGATCATGTTACAGCTGCGAGAGAGACCAAATCCCAGATTGTTCTAGGCTAGCAGTTTAATATACAAATACTGCTAACTTGGAAATTTTAAAAGAAAGGAAAAGAGCAAAATGACAAGCTCATAAATATTCTCACTTTTCTGTTTCCTTTCACCCTTTTCTATATGCAGAAATAAATTTTGTATAGGTGTCATCACATCTTAGATACCATTTTATATTCTGTTCTTTAATGGGATATTTTATAGTTTTCCATGTCGCTTCACAGCCTTCCCATTTGTCCTTTCTGATGTTTACAGAATCTTCCATTATGTGCGTATGCCATTAGCAGTATCCTTATTCTTCTACTCTTAACTTTTTCCCAGTTTTTTAAAACAGATACTGCTACCCCCAAATGTGTTCGTGCATACAGTTTTAGTCTTCTGCTGAATTTTTCCTTCAGATAAATTCCCAAGAGTGGCATTACTTGGTCAGAGGCTATGAACATTTTATAGCTCTTGAATTTACTGCCAAACTTGCAGTCTGCTTTTGTGCTTTGGTGGGGCCAGGGGCGGGGTGTGGGTGGTGGGGAAAACTTTAAGAAGAACACCGTTGCAGGCAGAATTTCTCTTGAAGGTCAGCCCTGGGTACATCTTTTGAGACTAAACAAAGGGGCTATGTATGCAGTAAAGATAAACGTAGAGGACAGGTTTGCACCTGGGCTGATTAGCTAACAGTTTCCTGGGAAAAGCAGAATCGTGCCCTGCAAAGCTTGGGAAGTAGGGGACTTTACTGCCTTTTGTCTGACCCTGCGGTTGCCAACCATTTGCCAGGCGGCAGGCACCATTGTGGGTGCTGACCGTACCACGTGTGTAGCACAATGCAGCTGGCAGAAGGTCTTCAGGTAACATCATCTTAATTAAGCCTGACAATAATCCATGGAAGTAGATTTTATTATAATCATATTTTTCTTTCAATTTATTGTGCAATATTTAGGACACACAGAAAAGGGGGGACCTGGCTGGCTCAGTCCGTAGAACATGCAACTCTTGATCTCAGGGTTGTGAATTTGAGCCCTACACTGGGTCTACAGATGACTTAAAAAATAAAATCTTGGGGTGCCTGGGTGGCTTAGCCGGTTAAGTGTCCGACTCTTGATTTCAGCCCAGGTTGTGATCTCAAGGTTGTGAGATTGAGCCCCACATCAGACTCAGTGCTGGGCATAGACCCTGCTCAAGATTCTCTCTCTCCCCTCTGCCCCTCCCCCACTAAGCTCCCTTCCCCCGCTCTCACACACCCACGTGCATATGCACGTGCGTACTCTCTCTTTCTCTTTAAAAATAAAATAAAATCTTAAAAAAAGAGACACACAGAAGGAAATGAAGAATACAATAAAGACTTGTATGTCTACCTCCCTGTAATCCCCATTTTGCTAGAAGGACATTGAGCCTCAAAGAAATGAGGTCACATAACCAGACCTGAAGCCCAGCTCTGTCTGGCAGCACGTCCAGTGCACTTTGCTCTATATTGTGGTGCACGGAGATGAGACGCCTGCAAGTTATAATCCAAATGAGATGCTGACAGTTTTCATGGTTGTCGTTTAATGTAAATATGACACATCAGAGCCAGAAGGGACCTTAAAGGTCGTTAAGTCTGACCTCCTTCTTTTAAAACAAGCCCTAAAAAGGGAGGGACTCACCCAGCTCATACACAACTAGCCAGGCTGGGGAAGAGTGCGGATCTCCGGGTCCCTCGGCCTCCTTTGATTTAGGGCAAGAGAAGAAATGTCTGGATCTTGCTTCATTTTACTAATTGACTATTTTTTTTGTTTCTGTTTTAAGGAAATAACTTCCCTGACAAAAATTTCCCCAACTGAGGTTTAGGAGAATACTTATCTTGATGAGCACTGAGTAACATGTAGGATTGATGAATTGCTGAACACTCTTGTACGCCTGAAACGAATATAAAGTGATATGTTAATTATACTGGAATTTTTTTAAAAATTAAAAATATATATATATATATATATAACCAAATGAAAAAAATAACTGTAAGAAAAATGAGACACCACTGCTTGATTTCCCTTTGGAAAGATGTCTTCCATCTCATAAGAGTTATTGTTTTACATGTAAATATACTTAGAGATAAAAATCCCTGACTGAGATAAGTAGGGCCAAGCCCTTCTCTCAGGAAAGAGACTTTGGTATCTAATTGCTGAGGAAGAGAAAAATGATTGGTACTGGGTGCGAGTAAGTCCTTTCTGGAGGAGGAGGACAAAATCTTTGGGACTTTGAGAAAATCACTTAAAATAAAATAGGAGATCATAATATTTAACATGGGGATCCTTTTCTGTATTGTTTTATAAAATACGAGATACAAGTGTTCATGTCTTGCTACATTGTAAAATGCCTGCAGCGCCTCTTTCTGGGCCTCTTCCCTTCTTGTTGACTTTTCCATCTCCACAGCAGGAAGACGTGTATTTTGTACAGGGCGCCAGGCGTCGGTCAATAGGTGTTTCAAGGGGGGCCACAAACAAGGAAGAGAAAAGCCGGATTCCTCTCAGTGCTGGTTAGCATGAAAACATAAAAAAATGTGCTTTGTGCTGGATCTCATGGGGCAGCCTTTGCATTAGCAAATGGAGCTAACAGGACCCCTCCCCCTCCACCTGTTAAGATGGGAACATTAATTCGTTTGCCTGGATGTGTTTCTCTATCACTCTGATAAAGAGTTGCTCCCTGACCAGGCTTTTGTAGGACGATGTATGCCAAGTAATTACCTCTCTGTCATTCATTTAATGTGACTGTGTGCCAGGAACGGTGTGCTTCCCCTAAGCCGGTACTCCCAGAAACTGCCAGAAAATTAAGAACAATTATTATCTTCATTTTATAAGGAAACGGGGGCTCAGAAATTAAGAGGCTAACTCAGGGGAACACAGCAAGGAAGTGGCAGGACTGGGATTCAAAGCCTGGTGCCGTTTGATACCAAAGGCTATGAGTGACCTCTAAGAGGAAGGCACTTGGATTGTAAAATGCCATCCCAACTGGTGGAAGAAGACATGGGCCTCTAGTCGAGATTCAGAGCCTCTTACGATGGGGATGCCTGGGGCACCTGGCTGGTTCAATCAGCTGAGTATCTGCCTTCAGCTCAAGTAATGATCTCAGGGTCCTGGGATCGAGCCCCACATAGGGCTCCCTGCTCAGCAGAGAGTCTACTTCTCTCTTTCTCTTTCTCTCTCTTTCTGCCCCTCCCCACCCCCACTCATGCTTTATCCCTCCCTTTCTCTCTTTCTCAAATAAATAAATAAAATCTAAAAAAAAAAAAAATGAGGTGCCTGGTTGGCTCAGTCGGTAGAGCATCTGACTCTTGATCTCAGGGTCATGAGTTCAAGCCCCATGTTGGGTGTGGAGCCTATTTTTAAGAAAAGAAAAAAGCAAAAACAAAACAACAAAGTCTCTTAAGATGTCACCACCTCCTCAACTTATCCTTTTCTCTCCCTCTGTAGAACGACATGGGTTAAAAGAACCAAAGAGAGTGGAGGAGCTATGCAACAAGATCACAAGCAGCTTGAAAGACCACCAGAGTAAGGGACAGGCCTTGGAGCCCAGCGAGCCCAAGGTCCTGGGCGCGCTGGTGGAACTGCGCAAGCTCTGCACCCTGGGCCTCCAGCGCATCTTCTACCTGAAGCTGGAAGACTTGGTGTCTCCACCTTCCATCATCGACAAGCTCTTCCTGGACACCCTGCCTTTCTGAACAGGAGCAGCCAGAGCGGGGAGCCACCTCAGTGGCCAGCACCTTCTTGCTAAGCAGCAGAGGAATGGGTCTGGACACCTACCATTTTCTGTCCTTCCTTAAGAGGAGAAGCAGCTCCTGTAGAAAAGACTTTTTTTTTTTCCTTTCTGGCACTTTTCCTTACAACCTAAAGCCAGAAAACTTGCAGAGTATTGTGTTGGGGTTGTGTTTTATATTTAGGCTTTGGGGTTGGTGTGGGAGGGGAGGGTATAGTTCATGAGGGTTTTCTAAGAAATTGCTAACAAAGCACTTTTGGACGATGCTATCCCAGCAGGAGAAAAAAAAAAAAAAGGATAATACAACTGTTTTAAAACTTTTTGGGGAATACAATTAGAGTTGCTTTGTATTTAAAAACAAGAACAGCCAAGGGTTGTTCGCCAGGGTAGGAGGTATCTTGACGTTGATCTTTAGAATACACTTCCTGTATCAAGGGTATATATGTGATGCAAATGAGGCAGAAATTCTCTCTTCTTAATTTCTCTCTTCCTTTGTTTTATTTTAACAAAAGGTGAAAGATGACGATTACCTAGAAATCAGACATAGCAAAATGATAACGGCTGTTCATTTCCATATACAAGTGCAATTTTTAAAGTGCTGTCTTGCTGAATCGTGTTTATTAACTCTCCTTTATTTCGTATGGAGATAAAAAAAAAGGAGGCAGTCATGTTGGCAAATGACACATATTAATTTTCCTAGTGAGGCTTTGTCCATCTGTAGAACCCTTCTGAGGTACAGTCCATCCAAGACTTTGGGTCATTCTAAATGGATCCAGATCTTTGTCCAGCTGTCCTGCAAGGGGCTCAGATCACAAAATAGAATGCATACAGCCATCTCAGCTGTGTTCTGTCAATCCAGACAGAGTTCCCTAAACTTGCTTCAGTTAATAGCAGCTGACCGACACGTTCATTCACAAGCCCTAGGAGCTTTCAGTGAGTCTCAAGCGTTTGATCCCTAAATAAGAACACGCAAAGAGGTAGGAACTGATCATACAGGGTAAACACCAGAGGTAACAAGATTTTTAAAATCTATATAATTTGATTTCTGTTGTTGGTTACAAAGACAATTTTGGAGAGCAAGCGAGTCTTATTTAAAAAAAATAATAGTATGAATGTGACTACTAGACAAGATTAGTGGGCTGCGTTTCAACATTCTGTGTTCGTACTCCCCTTTTGTATGTTTATACTGTCGATGCCATATTACTATGAGATAATTTGTTGCATAGTGTCCTTATTTGTATAAACATGTGTATGCACGTTCTATTGTAATAGCTTTGCCTGTATTTACTGCAAGACCACCAGCTCCTGGAAGCTGAGTTACAGAGTACTTAAATGGGGTGTTCACAGTGACTTGGATACACCAATTAGAAATTAAATAAACAAATATATATATAAATATAGCAGGTTACATATATATATATATTTATAATGTGTCTTTTTAATAACCATTTGTACAATAAATGTTACTTCCCATGCAGTTATTTTATGATTCATTTGCAGTGACTTTTAAGGCAGTACTGTTTAGCACTTTGATATGAAAATTTTGCTTATGTTTTGCTAAATTCGAATAATGTTTGAAGATTTTTAGGTCTAAAAGTCTTTATATTATATATTCTGTATCAAGTCAAAATATCTTTGGCCATTTTGCTAAGAAACAAACTATGAATGTGAAACTGATGTCACAGTAGTTTCTGTTAGCTTTAAATCATTTTTGCTTTAGTCTTTTTCAAGAAAAAAATAACAAAACTATGCTGTTTATATTGTCATTAAATTATACAATCAAACAAATGCCAAATGAATTGCCGAATTGCTGCAAAGGATAACCCAGATAGCAAAGCATATATGTTTCTCCCCCCCCCCAAGAGTCATTCTGATATTTGATCATGTATTATGTTTGTGTGTGCTTTTATGGAAGATTATTATTTTTATATCCAGGTGATAGGGTCTGCAATGTTAGGCTCTTGGGACATTAGACTTGTCAACTGCTCCCCCACCCCTTCAAAACTCATAGAGGAGAAAACTGGGACCCAGAGAAAGTAAAAATTGCCCAAGGTCCAACAGGCTAGTACCAGAATCAAGACTAGGACCTAATTCTCCTTTCCATAGTGTTTTTTACTCAACTTATTGCATCTATAGAAAAACAGGCTTTTAAAAATAACCACTAATATTTACATTTTACCTGATAACCATGAGTAAAGTAGTACTTTTGCATTTTTTTGAGCTTATATACAAACATAATAAACATTATTAAATATCAGGAAAACTAACATTTTGTACAAGGTAGCTTCGGACCAAATTCAAATTGAATTTGAATAAATTAGAAATGCTGTGCATACATAACCCTTTTGTGCACCATTAGTATTGGAAAGTTATTCCTTGTTTTCTGTCATGTCCATAAAAGAAAAACAAAACAAACCGAAAAATCAGAGCCCTGGAGAAACGCTGTTACTTTTCATTTTTAAACCCATCAGATTAAAGGAAAAGACTTTTCAGCCGTGATTGGTTGGCAGGAATGAAGGTTTTTAGTTATAGGTCCAGACACTAGTGTTGAAAATAAAGGTTATAGCCAGTGTTCTTCTGTCTTCCATAGTTGTAAGAACTATGAGAGCCTCCCACATAATCCATCAATTCAACTCTCTTCTTTTGTCTTAACGTTGACACACAAGTTTATACATACAGAGTGGATGACCAAACTAGCTCAGAAGAAGACAGCAAGAATTAAAGCAGGTGATTCTTCCCTTGTGGGAGAGCTCTCTCAGTGTGAACATGCCTTCTATGGGCAGAAATCAGGAATCCACCAGCTGTTAATGGAGAGTGCCTTGCTTTCATTTCAGACAGCAGAGTTTTCCAGAGTTTCTCTGCTCTTCTAACAGCATTGCTCCTTAGTGTGTGTTAACCTGTGGTTTGAAAGAAATGCTCTTGTACATTAACAATGTAAATTTAAATGATTAAATTAAATTACATTTTATCAGTGGCTACCGGTGTGTTGAATAAGCATGCTTCATTTAACAGTATTCTCTTCATCATGTATGAAATGGTATTTGCCGTAAGCTCTTAAACACATCCACAAATGGATTTTTTTAAAGGCTTACTAATGCTGAAAAATTAATAGGCATTCTGGATTGGAAATATATTAAACCTCACTGATTGGGAAGAAGGACATTCTAAATTCAATAACCGTGTATTGACTACTTCCTGTGGACAAAGCACTGCTGTGTGCTCTAGGAGATACAAATATGCAGAGTGTTTGAAGCTATTTTCTTTCATATATATGTGTGTGTGTGTGTGTATACATACATATATGAATATGAAATATATATATTTAATAGAGCCTAAAATATTCTTTAAGTGTATGAAGGATTCATTTCTATATCAAGATTTTACAAGAATCAGGATTAGAGTTCTCCAAGATTGATCAGTACTCTTTGCCTTTGCCTTTTTGCTGACACCATTATCCTACATTGCCTAGGAAGCCCTCTTTGTGGGCAATGCAAATGCAACTTTCCTTCAACTCCACCTCAAACATCATATATTCAGGATTAGGGCAAATGTATTACTTGTGTGTGTGCTGACGGGTACAAAAAAGAAATGTGGAGCTCTACTTAGTTCATCAGTTCATACACAAAGAATTTTCTGTGGCATCTAAGTGCTATGTTCAGTCTAGGGGCCAAACCCTTCTTCTTGCTTCTCAGCAGTGCCTTCATTTCCTGAACTATATACAGTGTGATTAGTAAGAAAAGAATGAGAGATATGGTGGAGCTCCATCTTGCATATGGCTTTAAATACAGGTGCTTAGCAAAAGTGCACTCCAGAGGCAGAAGTCTGGTTTGAACGAGGAGGGAGGTGGGAAGTTCAGGACTAAAGGGGCAAATGTCTGTAGTTGAAATTTCCTAAATTCAAGGCACAAAGACAACAAAGGAAGCTAATTGTTGCCTTTTTTTTTTAATCGGATGCACAGTTCAGTGGTGTTAAGTACATCCCCACTGTTGTTTAAGCAATGGCCAGAGCTCTTTTCATCTCACACAACTGAAACTCTGTAGCCATTAAAAAATAGTCACCAAGGGGGAGGAGCAAGATGGCAGAGGAGTAGGAGACCTAATATCATCAGGTCCCTGGATTTCAACTAGATAGTTATCAAACCATTCTGAACCCCTACAAACTCAAGAGGAGGTCAAAGGGAAGAAGAGCAGCAATTCTAGGAACAGAAAAGCGACCACTTTCTGGAAGGTAGGACATGCAGAGAAGTGAATCCAAGGCAATATACAGGAAGATAGACCATGGGGGAAGGGCTGGCTCCCAGCAAGCGGTGGAGCAGCAGAGCACAAAATCAGAACTTTTAGAAGTCTGCTCCATTGAGGGACATCACTCCAGAGGCTAAGTAGGGGGCAGAGCCATCATGGAGACAGTATGGTCTCAGGACCTGCTGGGTCACAGAAAGACCAGGGGTTTCTGAGTGTGGCAGAGCTGCCAGGTATCATAGCAGGGAGGCTGGCTGCAAAGACAGAGCCGAGGAGTGAGCTCTCAGCTCAGGGTTACCTTAAACTGTGATCCCAGGCACAGTTCAACCACTGCTCTTCAAGCAGGGACCCCACAAGTGGCAGATCCGGAGAGACCCCCCCCCCATTCCTCCTCCGGGAGAAGCAGCACAGGAGTGTGCATCAGGAATCTGCTAGGTTTGGGGACTCCAAACAGGACCATGGACCAGAGATAGAAATGCTCAGTCACAGGCCGGGTGAGCACAGAGTGCAGCTGGAGACCAAGGAGACGGGAAGGATTGACTGCTTTTCTCTGAGGGTACACAGAGGAGCGGGTCCCGAACTCTCGGCTCCTATGGGCTCTAGATTGGGAGGCCACCATTTTCATTCCTGTCCTCCAAAGCTCTACGGAAACGTTCAGGGAATAAAAGCTCCCGAGGGTGAACCTGAGCACATTACTTAGCCCAGCCCCTGGCAAGGGTGGAGCAATTCCACCTCGGGCAAAGACATTTGAGAATCAGGGCAACAGGTCCCTCCCCCAGAAGATCAACAAGAACATCCGGCCAGACCAAGTTCACCAATCAATGAGAACTGCAAAACTTAGACCTACAGGAATATAGCCCATAGAATTCATGGCTATCCCCTCATGATTCTTTAGTCTTTCAAAGTTAAATTTTTTAAATTTTTTTTTCTTATTCTATTTTTTTAATTTTTCCTCTTTCTTATTTTAACATTTTTAACTATTTTATCTTATCAATACCTTTTTTAAAATCTTTTAAATTTTTCATTATTATAGTCATATTTTATCACTTCATTGTATTTAACCTTATTTTTTGTATACATTTAGGTTTTTCTTTCTTTGAATTTTGGTATACAGTTTCTTGTAATAGATCAAAATATATCCTAAATCTAGCACATGGCTTTGTTCTAGTCTCCAGCCTGATCATACTCTTTCCTCTTTTTTTTCTTTTTTCAACTGACTTATCTTATCAATTCCTTTTTTAGAATCTTTTTAAATTTTCATCTTTACAGTCATATTCCATCCCTTCATCATGTTTACCCTTATTTTTGTATATACATAAGATTTTCTTTCTTTAAAATTTTGGGAGGAAGTTTCTTCTAACAGACCAAAATATACCCAAAATCAAGTGTGTGGCTCTGTTCTATTCATATATATATATATATATATATATAATATAACATATATAAAATTGTTTCAGGCCTCTTCTGATTTGGTTAGTGTATATTTTTCTGGGGTTGTTGCTACCCTTTAGTATTTTGTTCTCTCATTCATCTGTTCTTATCTGGATAAAATGACAAGGTGGAAAAACTCAACTCAAAAAAAAGAACAAGAGGCAGTACCAACGGCTAGGGACCTAATCAATACAGATATTGGTAATATGTCAGAACTAGAGTTCAGAATGATGATTATCAAGGTGCTAGCTGGGCTCGATAAAAGCATGGAAAATACAGGAGAATCCCTTTCTAGAGAAATAAAAGAACTAAAATCTAACCAAGTTGAAATTTAAAAAGCTATTAATGAGATGTACGCAAAAATGGAGGCTCTTACTGCTAGGATAAATGAAGCAGAAAAGAGAATTAGTGATATAGAAGACCAAATGATGGAGAATAAAGAAGCTGAGAAAAAGAGAGATAAACAACTACTGGATCACGAGGGAAGAATTCGAGAGATGAGTGATCCCATAAGAAAGAAAATTTTTAGAATAATTGGGATCCTAGAAGAAGAAGTGGGGGGGTAGGGGTGGGAAGAAGGTATATTGGAGCAAATTATAGCAGAGAATTTCCCTAATTTGGTGAAGGGAACAAGCATCAAAATCCAGCAGGCACAGAGAATCTCCCTCAAAATCAATAAAAATAGGCCCATACCCCATCATCTTATAGTAAAACTTACAAGTCTCAGACACAAAGAGAAAATCCTGAAAGCAGCTCAGGACAGGAGGTCTGTAACCTACAACAGTAGAAATATTAGATTGCCAACAGACCTATCCACAAACACCTGGCAGGCCGGAAAGGACTTGCATGATATATTCATTCAGAGCACTAAACGAGAAAAATATGCAGCCAAGAATACTATATCCAGCTAGGCTGTCATTGAAAATAGAAGGAGAGATAAAAAGCTTCCAGGACAAATAAAAACTAAAATTAAAAGAATTTGCAAAAACGCCTTTCAGGAAATATTGAAAGGGGTCTTCTAAGCAAGGAGAGAGCCTGAAAGTAACAGACCGCAAAGGAACAGAGACAATATACAGTAACAGTCACCTTACAGGCAATGCAATGGCACTAAATTCATATCTTTCAGTAGTTACCCTGAATGTAAATGGGCTAAATGCCCCAATCAAAAGACACGGGGTGGGGAGGTCAGAATGGATTAAAAAAACCAAGACCCTCTGATTTGTATTTCCCTGATGCCCAAAGAACAAATGATCCAATCAAGAAATGAAGATTTCTTCAGAAGACATCAACAGACATTTCTGCAAAATAAGACATCCAAATGGCCAACAGACACATGAAAATATGCTTAACATCACTCGGCATCAGGGAAATACAAATCAAAACCACAATGAGATACCACCTCACACCAGTCAGAATGGCTGAAGTTAACAAGTCAGGAAACTACAGATGTTGGCAAGGATGTGGAAAAAGGGGAACCCTCCTACACTGTAGGTGGGAATGCAAGCTGGTGCAGCCACTCTGGAAAACAGTATGGAGGTTCCTCAAAAAGTTGAAAATAGAGCTACCCTACAACCCAGCAATTGCACTACTGGGTATTTACCCTAAACATACAAATGCAGGGATCCGAAGGGGCATGTGCACCCAAATGTTTATAGCAGCAATGTCCACAATAGCTAAATTATGGAAAGAACATAGATGTTCATCAAAAGATGAATGGATAAAGAAGATGTGGTTTATATATAAAATGCAGCCATCAAAAACCAAAACCCTGCCATTTGCAGCAACATGGTTGGAACTAGAGGGTATTATGCTAAGTGAACTAAGTCAATCAGAGAAAGAAAATTATCATATGATCTCTCGGATATGAGGCATTTGAGAAGCAGGGCAAGGGATCATAGAGGTAGGGAAGTTAAAAATGAAACAAGATGGGACCAGGGAGGGAGACAAACCATAAGAAACTCTTAATCTCAAAAAAACTCTTAATTTCCCATGGAATCTTGGCAGTCAATAGCTGTCCTCCTTTGGACTCAACAACCACCTCTCTGTCCCTTTCCACATTCACTAAACCCATAGTGAACAGCCTCATCCCACCCAGAATTTACTTTTGCTGTCCCTGCAGAGAGATGTTAGAGCATAACAGAGAACCAGGCTGTCCTTAAGCATCCCAGGATTGTTCTCTTCCTAGCAGCCTGGCCTGTATTTGCCCATTGAATGTAATGTGTCTCCTAACACACTTTCTACCTTTGATTCCTAAAATCCTCATTTCTTCACCCTCACCATCTCATCCTTGCTCATTTTTTCCTTCCAGTTTCTTTTTTTTTTTTTTTAAGATTTTATTTATTTATTTGTCAGAGAGAGAGAGAGAGAGAGAGAGAGAGCACACAAGCAGGCAGAGGCAGCGAGAGAAGCAGGCTCCCCGCCGAGCAAGGAGCCTGATATGGGACTCAATCCCAGGACCCTGGGATCATGACCTGAGCGGAAGGCAGCGGCCTAACCAACTGAGCCACCCAGGCATCCCTCCTTCCAGTTTCTAATCAATTGTTCAGAATCACACAAAGACTTTTTTAAGTATATATATAGAAAACACACACATGTAAGTATACTACCTAACAAACCTACTTGTGTATGTTTCATTGTCCATTTATACATACTTAAGACTTCTCATATTTTAAAAAATAAAGAGTACATCCTTTATATTGGTATTTTTGCTTTTTATACTGCCAAGATTCCATGGGAAATTAAAATAATATAAAATTGGAAAACTACAACCGATTAAAAAGAACAAAATAAAATATATACACAAAAAAATGCAAGTGATTTAAAGCCAAAAAGTAATTATAAAAATGATTTTTAAGGTCACTGTTTTTATTTTATTTTATTGCCTCTTTTTTTATCATTTTATTTTTTTTCCAACATGGTAAGTGACATTTCTAGCAAGTTCCCGGGTGATGTTGATGTTATGATCCTGGGACTATACTTTCTAAACACTCATCTAGACAGATCCTTGCCTATATTTATTAGAAGATGTGTACAAAAGTATTCATCCCCTATTCTGCCACCGCTACGCCCACCTCCCCTCTGGTAACCATCAGTTAGTTCTCTATTGTTAAGTGTCTGTTTCTTGGTTTGTCTCTCTCATTCTCCCCATGTTCATTTCTTTTATTTCTTAAATTCCACATATGAGTGAGATCATATGGTATTTGTTTCTCTCTGACTGACTCATTTCGCTTAGTATTATAGAGTATAAAATGATTTAAACATATAAAACAATAATATAACAAACACCTATGAACATACCATCCAACACAAGAATGGTTGGAGTCTCTTTGTATTCCCCTCTTCTCCCCATTAGCCTGAATTTTGGTTTATTCTTGCATATGTATACATTCCTAAACAACTTACTGTTTAGAGTTACAGTTTTAAAAGTTTATATTAGTGGTATCATAAAGCATATACTCTTCTGATTCTTTGCCCAAAATTATATTGGGATTTATCCATGATGTCATATAGCTCTAATTTATTAATTTTCACTGCTCTATAGTACTTCTTTTAGGGCATTACAATTTCTTTATTCATTTTCCTGTCAGTGGATATCTATGTTGTTTCCATGTTCTTGCTACCTCAAGCCATAAAAATACGAACATTTTTGTACACATCTCCTTAGAAACATAGGCAAGACTCTCTCTAGACGAGTGGTTTTCAAAGTATGGTCCCGGGACGAATATCGTCAGCATCACCTGGAACTTATTTGAAATGCAAATTTTCAGGGGGCGCCTGTGTGGCTCTGTCAGTTAAACTTCTGCCTTTAACTCAGGTCACAATCCTGGGGTCCTGGGATGGAGCCCCAGTGTGGCCTCCCCACTCGGTGGGGAGTCGTCTTCTTCCTCTCTGCGATCTCTCTCACTCTTGCTCTCTCTCAAATAAATAAATAAAATCTTTTTTAAAAACGTAATGCAAATGTTCAGGCCCCACCCCAAACACACTGAATCAGAAACCAGTCTGGGTCTCAACAAGCCTTCCACGTGATCATGATGTATACAAAAGTTTGAGTCATTGCCGTGGGCTTACCAAGAAGTAGAACTACAAGACTATGGGATATACAGATCTTCTTTTTTACTAGATACTCCAATTTGCTCCAAAAGGATTTGTACCAGTTTACGGTCTCAACAATAATGTATGAGAATTCCTACTGTTCTAGAATTTCCCCCACACTTGGAGTCATCAGAATTTTTCATTTTAGCTAGTCCAGTGGTTATAAAATGGCATCTTATTGTGCTTTGTACAATTATTAATAGAATTGCCAACAGCATTTATCGACAGGTCTTTGTGTGAACATGTTTTATTTCCTCTAAAGTAAAAACCTAGGAATGGAAATACCGGGCAAGTTTAAGCTTATAGGAAGCTGCCAAAACTTTCTACGTAGAAATAGATTATCTGACCAAGCACATGGTTGTTCAGGATAAATACATTTCTCAGATTTCCTTGCAGTAAGGCGTGGTCTTAGCCCATGTAAGTGGATGTAAGTCAATGGTTGTAAGCCAAAGTGTCACCTGATTACCATCTCCTATATGTCACTCTTCCCTTCCAGATGGCATTTGACAGTGACCTTCTAGAGACAACATTATTATTGTCTGCCCCTATGGGAGGAAATTTCAAGTTGGAGAAAAGTCAAGAGTCGTATCACAATAGGTTATATTTTAGGATGGCTTATACACGCTGCTGGTCTTGAAACAGAGCTGATGTGTACTGTAACCCACATGTTAGCTTGGGCCTCTTCTACTCAGGATCTAGAAGGGATTGTTTCAAACTCACTAAAAATACACAAAGAGAAAAATCCAAAGACTTCCTCAAGATACCTGCAAATTCTGGGGGCGCCTGGGTGGCTTAGTGGGTTAAGCCTCTGCCTTCGGCCCAGGTCATAATCTCAGGGTCCTGGCATCGAGCCCCACATTGGGCTCTCTGCCGGGCAGGGAGCCTGCTTCCCCCTTTCTCTCTGCCTGCCTCTCTGCCTACTTGTTATCTCTCTCTCTCTCTCAAATAAATAAATAAATAAAATTTTAAAAATATATATACCTGCAAATTCTGCCAATTTTTACATTAGTTCTAGCTTTGTGGTCCCACGTCTGTTTGTTGAGCTGTGCTAATGCACTGTCTTGCTGTACTTCTGGTGTCATCTCTATTTCTGGTGTTGCTGTTGAAGTGGAACTTAGATGTTTTCCTTGCTTTCCACCCCAAAATCACATACAGGACTTTCCCAGGTTCTAGAAACCTGTCTTAAGCAACAGCTGGTATATTTTGCCCCTTGTTTATTCCTCTCTCCACCTTCCATCTGGAACATGGATGTTACCTTAGACTATGGAGATAAAGGTACCTCCTAGGGATTGGAGAAAAGTAACTTGGAAGGAATAAGGGTCTAAGAGAGTTTTGGTTTTCTTTGTTTTTTTTTGTTTTTTGGTGGGTTTTATGGGGTTTTTGGTTGTTTTTGTTTTGTTTTGTTTTTTAGGGTTTTTTTTGTTGTTGTTTTTGGGTTTTTTTGAGAAGAGATACCCTCTCAACCCTTGGTTGTTTGTTTCTAAACTTTGCATAAAAGAGAAATAAATTCCTTGCTTAAATCACTTTATTTTGAATTTTTTGTTACTCAAAGCTGAACTATATCCCAACTAAGACATATAAGATGCAAGAAATAGTCCATCTGCAACATATGTTAAAAAAAAAAAAAAAAGTCAAGAGTATTAAGGATAGTGACTCAGTATGAATCATTCATGTTTTGAGGCTACCAAATGAGCCAAAGTTACCTTAGGTCACAATTATTTGTTTATTTATTCATTCCTTGATTCATTCAGCCTTGAACTAGGTCCCGTGTTTCTAGATCTTCATAAACTTGTATCTTCATACCCCATAGTCTTAATTCTTTTTTCTTATGGTTTCTCTCTTATCACCTTCTAATTTCATTTTTGCCACTAACCACCTTATTCAGCATTTTCCAAATTCCTATTCCCAAAAGAGAAAATCCAATGGATTTAGCTCAGCTTTTCTTTCTAGGCCAACTTTAGGTCTCTGAACAATCTGCGAATTAGGTGCCCTCTAGACATCTCTGGTCTAATCAGCTATGGTTGAAGAAGAATATGCATTGACCCTTCAGAAAATATTGTGACTTGGGGCTCCTGGGTGGCTCAGTCAGTTAAGTGTCCAACTCTTAATTTCAGCTCAGGTCATGCTCTCAGTCAGGGTTGTGGGATAGAGCCTCATGACGGGCTTTTCACGCAGTAGGGAGTCTGCTGGAGATTCTCTCTCTCCCTCTCCCTTTGCCCCTCCCCCCACCAGCTTATCTCTAAAAGAAATAATTCTTAAGAAGAAAGGAAGAAAGAAAGAGAGAAAATACTGTGACATGAATGGTCTCACTCTGAAAAGTCTATAAATATAGTGGCACTGTGACTTTCAGGTCTAGTATTGTAGGAAGCTTGACTTGGGTAATGGAGCCAATTATGGAGGGCAGCTTTGGTACAATCATTACTTCTTGATTTCCTTAGTGCCTAGCACAATGCCTGGTTCCCTAGAAACCCTTAGAAATGCTTCTTGAGTGAATTTAAGGTAGATATTCACTGATGGGGATGAGAGATGGGAAACATATCAAATTCCCAAATTCCATATGTCATTTCAAAATTGGCATGTAGAGCCAATGGTCTAGTTTCATATTTTTCTGAACTTCAATGTTAAAAAAGAGAGAGAGAGAGAGAGAGAGAGAGAAAATCAACACAATCCCAGAGAAGGTTTGTTTTTTTTTTCCTTTCCTTTAGAAAGCAGCTGTCAGTTTAACTTATCCCAAAATACTGTCAGTGATGAGCATGACTGAAAATGCGTTTTATCTGTAATTAGAGAGATTACCTTAAACACTATTATTTGCAGACACACATTGAATTAACCCTAATCGAGGCTAGCAAATAGTAGAGCCTGCCTATTTTTTGCCCCAAAATTTTTAGAAAATTGTGACAGTTGACACACGAGGGACAATGCTGACTAGATTTCTTTCCATCAAATACCAGACAGTAATTGTAATTGCCTTTAAAATGTTTTAAGCAGTTTTGTTAGTAAATCAGAAGTTGCCACAAATCATGCTGAATAGTTTCTAAACATGGGGGTTGTTGACTGTGCATTCCAATATGAGTTTAATGAATTGATTTTCTAAGGAATTTAACTTTGCATCTGTTTTCAGGTGTAATTAATTCACTCTGATTAATGTGATTAGCATGGATATCAGTGGATTACACATGATGCCCTTTATTTATTCACTTATTTTTAATTTGCCACACTGTCCATTGGGAAATTATATAAGTATTTTGGGGGGGAAACATCTTTCTGGTGACTCTGATCACATTGGATTACTGCATAGCGGAATCCTGGCAGGAATTTACTAATTATTCACGGGCTGTGCAGCAATGTACTTTTGTTTGAAGGACCTATTAAAGTTTACACAGTCCTTGCTTTTAAAGAGCTTGTAGTTCAGAGGGGAAGATGAGACAAACAGTCCAATGTAAGTCACTCACAAGGAAGAAGGTCTGTCCTCAGATTCTTCTTTGTCTGAGCACCTGTCACCTACTCTCCTTAAATAATGCTATTCCTTAGAATGGGCCCCCTCTTCTCTAATGCCTTCCGCTATCTTGAACAGTCCTATTCCACTTCAACCACCTTGAGGCATGAATATCCCCAAATCTATATGTCTACCTCACAAAGCTATATGTCTAATTCAGTTCTTTGCATGAGCTCCAGACCTAGAGGCTCCAGATGCCTCCAAGTATCTTCACTTGGACATCCCATAGGTATTTCAAATTTAACAAACCCAAATTCATGACTTCCAACCAAACCTGCCCCTCCTGTCTTCCCAGTCTCTATAAATGGCTCCTCCATCCATGCAATCATCCAAGCTAAACTACTCTTATGAGTCCCAAAATAGGAAGGGATTCATTTATTCTCAGGGTTCTCAAAGTTTAGTTCATCTTCAGCACTCATTGAAATCATCTGGAAAGCTTTTTTTTTTTTTTAAGATTTTATTTATTTATTTGACAGAAAGAGACACAACGAGATAGGGAACACAAGCAGGGGGAGTGGGAGAGAGAGAAACAGGCTTCCCACCAAGCAGGGAGCCCAATGTGGGGCTTGATCCCAGGACCCCAGGATCATGACCTGAGCTGAAGGCAGACGCTTAATGACTGAGCCACCCAAGCGCCCCTGGAAAGCTTATTAAAACACAGTGTCCTGAGGCACCTGGGTAGCCCAGTCAGTTAAGAGTCTGCCTTTGGTTCAGGTCATGATCTCAAGGTTCTGGGATCAGGCCCCGCATCAGGCTCCTTGCTTAACAAGGAGTCTGCTTCTCTTTTTCTCTCCTTCTGTCCCTCTCCATGTTCATGCTTGCTCTCTCTCACTCTCTATCAAATAAATAAATAAAATCTTTTTTAAAATAAATAAGTAAATAAAACACAGTTTCCTGAGACTCACACCCAGAAATTCTGATTCAGCATTCTAGAGTCTGCGAGTCTGCATTTCTAACAAGCTCATGGGTGACATCAATGCTGTTGGTCTAGGGACCACATTTTGAGAACAACTGCCTTAGAGAATGAAAAGAATGCAGGCACATTTCCATGATCCACCAAATCATTACTATTACTATGATTACTGATGACTATGTGAGGAATCATTGTTGGAGAATGAAAGCCCAAGAAGAAAATCTCCTCTGTTTACCCAAAGGATACAAAAATACTAATTCGAAGGGATATATGCATCCCGATTGTTATAGCAGCATTATTTACAATAGCCCAATTATAGAAAGAGCCCAAATATCCATCGATGGATGAATGCATAAAGAAGATGTAGTATATATACAATGGAATATTACTGAGCCATAAAAAGAATGAAATCTTGCCATTTGCAACAATGTGGTTGGAGCTAGAGAGTATTTATGCTAAGCAAATTAAGTCGGTCAAATATCATATGATTTCACTCATACATGGAATGTAAGAAACAAAATGTTGAACGTAACAGGGGTGAGGGTGGGGATAAGAGAGGGAAACCATAAAACAGACTCTTAACTATAGGGAACAAACTGAGGGTTGCTGAAGGGGAGGGCGGTGGGGGAGATAGGTTAAATGGGTGATAGGTATTAAGGAGGGCACTTGTGATGAGCACTGCGTGTTGTATGTAAGTGATGAATCTCTAAATGCTACCCCTGAAACTAACATTATACTGTATATTAACTAACTGGAATTTAAATAAAAACTTGAAAGGAAAATCAGAAGAAAGAAAATCTTCTCTGGAGAGAGCATTTCTACATTAGTCAGAGGCAGTATGGACACTACATCAAAAACTAATGATGTGAAGGAGGGAGGAGTCAAGATGGCAGAGAAGTAGCAGGCTGAGACTACTTCAGGTAGCAGGAGGTCAGCTAGATAGCTTATCTAAAGATTGCAAACACCTACAAATCCAACAGGAGATCGAAGAGAAGAACAGCAATTCTAGAAACAGAAAATCAGCCACTTTCTGAAAGGTAGGACTGGCGGAGAAGTGAATCCAAAGCGACGGGAAGATAGACCGTAGGGAGAGGGGCCAGCTCCCGGCAAGTGGCGGAGCAACGGAGCACAAAATCAGGACTTTTAAAAGTCTGTTCCGCTGAGGGACATTGCTCCAGAGGCTTAACCGGGGTGAAGCCCACGCGGGGTCAGCGTGGCCTCAGGTCCCGCAGGGTCACAGAAGGATCGGGGGTGTCTGAGGGTCGCAGAGCTTACAGGTATTAGAACGGGGAAGCCGGCTACAGAGACGGAGGCGAGGAGTGAGCTCACAGCTCAGGGTTACCTTGAACTGGTCGCAGGCTCGGTGAGCTAGGAGCGCAGCCAGAGGCCAGGCAGACGGGAGTAATTGGGCGCTGTTCACTGAGGGCGCACTGAAGAGTGGGGCCCTGGGCTCTAGGCTCCTGCGGGCCGAAGACTGGGAGGCTGCCATCTTCACTCCCGTCCTCCGGAACTCTACGAAAGCGCTCAGGGAACAAAAGCTCCCGAAAGGAAACCCGAGCGGATTACTCAGCCTGGCCCCTGGTAAGGATGGTGCAATTCCGCCTGGGGCAAAGACACTTGAGAATCACTACAACAGGCCCCTCCCCGAGAAGAACAACAAGAAATCTAGCCAGGACCAAGTTCACCTACCAAGGAGTGCAGTTTCAATACCAAGGAGAGCAGCAGAATTCCAGAGGAGGAGAAAGCAGAGCACGGAACTCATGGCTTTCTCCCCATGATTCTTTAGCCTTGCAGTTAATTTAATTTTTTTTTTCTTTTTCAATTTTTTTTTCACTTCTTCTGCTAAATTTTTTTAACTTTTACCCTTTTCTTTTTTAACGTTTTTTAACTAGTTTATCTAATATATATATATTTTTTCTTTCTTATATTTTTTCTTTATTCGTTTTCTTTTTTTAATTGTCTTTTTTTTCTTTTTTCCTTCTGAACCTCTTTTTATCCCCTTTCTCCCCCCTCACGATTTGGGATCTCTTCTGATTTGGTTAAAGCATATTTTCCTGGGGTTGTTGCCACCCTTTTAGTATTTTACTTGCTCCTTCATATACTCTTATCTGGACAAAATGACAAGGCGGAAAAATTCACCACAAAAAAAAGAACAAGAGGCAGTACCAAAGGCTAGGGACCTAATCAATACAGACATTGGTAATATGTCAGATCTAGAGTTCAGAATGACGATT
This sequence comes from Lutra lutra, assembly GCF_902655055.1. NCBI lineage: Eukaryota > Metazoa > Chordata > Mammalia > Carnivora > Mustelidae > Lutra > Lutra lutra. The sequence continues at coordinate 64,044,157 of NC_062290.1, forward strand.
CTCAAGGTTCTAGCCGGGCTCCAAAAAGGCATGGAAGATACTAGAGAAACCCTCTCCGGAGATATAAAAGCCCTTTCTGGAGAAATAAAAGAACTAAAATCTAACCAAGTGGAAATCAAAAAACTATTAATGAGGTGCAATAAAAAATGGAGGCTCTCACTGCTAGGATAAATGAGGCAGAAGAAAGAATGAGCGATATAGAAGACCAAATCACAGAGAATAAAGAAGCTGAGCAAAAGAGGGGCAAACAGCTATTGGACCACGAGGGGAGAATTCGAGAGATAAGCGACACCATAAGACAAAACAACATTAGAATAATTGGGATTCCAGAAGAAGAAGAAAGAGAGAGGGGAGCAGAAGGTATATTGGAGAGAATTATTGGAGAGAATTTCCCCAATATGGCAAAGGGAACAAGCATCAAAATCCAGGAGGTTCAGAGAACCCCCCTCAAAATCAATAAGAATAGGTCCACACCCTGTCACCTAATAGTAAAACGTACAAGTCTTAGTGACAAAGAGAAAATCCTGAAAGCAGCCCAGGAAAAGAAGTCTGTAATGTATAATGGTAAAAATATTAGATTGGCAGCAGACTTATCCACAGAGATCTGGCAGGCCAGAAAGAACTGGCATGATATATTCAGAGCACTAAACAAGAAAAACATGCAGCCAAGAATACTATATCCAGCTAGGCTATCATTGAAAATAGAAGGAGAGATTAAAAGCTTCCAGGACAAACAAAAACTGAAAGAATTTGCAAACACCAAACCAGCTCTACAGAAAATATTGAAAGGGGTCCTCTAAGCAAAGAGAGACCCTAAAGTAGTAGATCAGAAAGGAACAGAGAAATATACAATAACAGTCACCTTACAGGCAATACAATGGCACTAAATTCATATCTCTCAATAGTTACCCTGAATGTTAATGGGCTAAATGCCCCAATCAAAAGACATAGGGTATCAGAATGGATAAAAAAACAAAACCCATCTATAAGTTGCCTACAAGAAACTCATCTTAAACCCTAAGACACCTCCAGATTTAAAGTGAGGGGGTGGAAAAGAATTTACCATGCTAATGGACATCAGAAGAAAGCAGGAGTGGCAATCCTTAGATCAATTAGATTTTAAGCCAAACACTATAATAAGACATGAGGAAGGACACTATATCATACTCAAAGGAACTGTCCAACAGGAAGATCTAACAATTTTAAATATCTATGCCCCTAACGTGGGAGCAGCCAACTATATAAACCAATTAATAACAAAATCAAAGAAACACATCGACAATAATACAATAATAGTAGGGGACTTTAACACTCCCCTCACTGAAATGGACAGATCATCCAAGCAAAAGATCAACAAGGAAATAAAGGCCTTAAAGGACACACTGGACCAGATGGACATCACAGATATATTCAGAACATTTCATCCCAAAGCAACAGAATACACATTCTTCTCTAGTGCGCATGGAACATTCTCCAGAATAGATCACATTCTCAGTCCTAAATCAGGTCTCAACCAGTATCAAAAGATTGGAATCATTCCCTGCATACTTTCAGACCACAATGCTCTGAAGCTAGAACTCAATCACAAGAGGAAATTTGGAAAGAACCCGAATACATGGAGACTAAACAGCATCCTTCTAAAGAATGAATGGGTCAATCAGGAAATTAAAGAAGAATTTTAAAAATTCATGGAAACAAATGATAATGAAAACTCAATGGTTCCAAATCTGTGGGACACAACAAAGGCAGTCCTGAGAGGAAAATATATAGCGGTACAAGCCTTTCTCAAGAAACAAGAAAGGTCTCAGGTACACAACCTAACCCTACACCTAAAGGAGCTGGAGAAAGAACAAGAAAGAAACCCTAAGTCCATCAGGAGAAGAGAAATCATAAAGATCAGAGCAGAAATCAATTAAATAGAAACCAAAAAAACAATAGAACAAATCAACGAAACTAGGAGCTGGTTCTTTGAAAGAATTAATAAGATCGATAAACCCCTGGCCAGACTTATCAAAAAGACAAGAGAAAGGACCCAAATAAATAAAATCATGAATGAAAGAGGAGAGATCACAACTAACACCAAAGAAATACAGACAATTATAAGAACATACTATGAGCAACTCTATGCCAACAAATTTGACAATCTGGGAGAAATGGATGCATTCCTAGAGACATATAAACTACCACAACTGAACCAGAAAGAAATAGAAAGCCTGAACAGACCCATAACCAGTAAGGAGATTGAAATAGTCATCAAAAATCTCCAAACAAACAAAAGCCCAGGGCCAGACGGCTTCCCGGGGGAATTCTACCAAACATTTAAAGAAGAACTAATTCCTATTCTCCTGAAACTGTTCCAAAAAAATAGAAATGGAAGGAAAACTTCCAAACTCATTTGATGAGGCCAGCATCACCTTGATCCCAAACCAGACAAGGATCCCATCCAAAAGAGAACTACAGACCAATATCCTTGATGAACACAGATGCAAAATTCTCACCAAAATACTAGCCAATAGGATTCAACAGTACATTAAAAGGATTATTCACCACGACAAGTGGATTTATTCCAGGGCTGCAAGGTTGGTTCAACATCCGCAAATCAATCAATGTGATACAACACATTAATAAAAGGAAGAACAAGAACCATATGATACTCTCCATAGATGCTGAAAAAGCATTTGACAAAGTACAGCATCCCTTCCTGATCAAAACTCTTCAAAGTGTAGGGATAGAGGGCACATACCTCAATATTATCAAAGCCATCTAGGAAAAACCCACCGCAAATATCATTCTCAATGGAGAAAAACTGAAAGCTTTTCTGCTAAGGTCAGGAACACGGCAAGGATGTCCGTTATCACCACTGCTATTCAACATAGTACTAGAAGTCCTAGCCTCAGCAATCAGACAACAAAAGGAAATTAAAGGCATCCAAATTGGCAAAGAAGAAGTCAAACTATCACTCTTTGCAGATGATATGATACTCTATGTGGAAAACCCAAAAGACTCCACTCCAAAACTGCTAGAACTTGTACAGGAATTCAGTAAAGTGTCAGGATATAAAATCAATGCACAGAAATCAGTTGCATTTCTCTACACCAACAAGACAGAAGAAAGAGAAGTTAGGGATTCCATCCCATTTACAATTGCACCCAAAACTATAAGATACCTAGGAATAAACCTAACCAAAGAGACTAAAAACCTATACACAGAAAACTATAAAGTACTCATAAAAGAAATTGAGGAAGACACAAAGAAATGGAAAAATGTTCCATGCTCCTGGATTGGAAGAATAAATATTGTGAAAATGTCTATGCTACCTAAAGCAATCTACACATTTAATGCAATTCCTATCAAAATACCATCCATTTTTTTCAAAGAAATGGAACAAATAATCCTAAAATTTATATGGAACCAGAAAAGACCTCGAATAGCCAAAGGAATATTGAAAAAGAAAGCCAAGGTAGGTGGCATCACAATTCCGGACTTCAAGCTCTATTACAAAGCTGTCATCATCAAGACAGCATGGTACTGGCACAAAAACAGACACATAGATCAATGGAACAGAATAGAGAGCCCAGAAATAGACCCTCAACTCTATGGTCAACTAATCTTCGACAAAACAGGAAAGAATGTCCAATTGGGAAAAAAGACAGCCTCTTCAATAAATGGTGTTGGGAAAATTGGACAGCCACATGCAGAAAAATGAAATTGGACCATTTCCTTACACCACACACAAAAATAGACTCAAAATGGATGATGGACCTCAATGTAAGAAAGGAATCCATCAAAATCCTTGAGGAGAACACAGGCAGCAACCTCTTCGACCTCAGCCACAGCAACATCTTCCTAGGAACATCGCCAAAGGCAAGGGAAGCAAGGGCAAAAATGAACTATTGGGATTTCATCAAGATCAAAAGCTTTTGCACAGCAAAGGAAACAGTTAACAAAACCAAAAGACAACTGACAGAATGGGAGAAGATATTTGCAAACGACATATCAGATAAAGGGCTAGTGTCCAAAATCTATAAAGAACTTAGCAAACTCAACACCCAAAGAACAAATAATCCAATCAAGAAATGGGCAGAAGATGGGACGCCTGGGTGGCTCAGTTGGTTGGACGACTGCATTCGGCTCAGGTCATGATCCTGGAATCCCGGGATCGAGTCCCGCATCGGGCTCCCGGCTCCGCGGGGAGTCTGCTTCTCTCTCTGACCTTCTCCTCGCTCATGCTCTCTCTTACTGTCTCTCTCTCAAATAAATAAATAAAATCTTAAAAAAAAAAACTTATAAAAAAAAAAAAAGAAATGGGCAGAAGACATGAACAGACATTTCTGCAAAGAAGACATCCAGATGGCCAACAGACACATGAAAAAGTGCTCCATATCACGCGGCATCAGGGAAATACAAATCAAAACCACAATGAGATATCACCTCACACCAGTCAGAATGGCTAAAATTAACAAGTCAGGAAATGACAGATGCTGGCGAGGATGCGGAGAAAGGGGAACCCTCCTACACTGTTGGTGGGAATGCAAGCTGGTGCAACCACTCTGGAAAACAGCATGGAGGTTCCTCAAAATGTTGAAAATAGAACTACCCTATGACCCAGCAATTGCATTACTGGGTATTTACCCTAAAGATACAAACGTAGTGATCCAAAGGGGCACATGCACCCGAATGTTTATAGCAGCAATGTCTCCAATAGCCAAACTATGGAAAGAACCTAGATGTCCATCAACAGACGAATGGATAAAGAAGAAGTGGTATATATACACAATGGAATACTATGCAGCCATCAAAAGAAATGAAATCTTGCCATTTGCGACAATGTGGATGGAACTAGAGGGTATCATGCTTAGCGAAATAAGTCAGTCGGAGAAAGACAACTACCATATGATCTCCCTGATATGAGGGAGTGGAGATGCAACAAGGGGGGTTAAGGGTGTAGGAGAAGATTAATGAAACAAGATGGGATTGGGAGGGAGACGAACCATAAGTGACTCTTAATCTCACAAACAAACTGAGGGTTGCTGCTGGGAGGAGGTTGGGAGAAGGGGTGTGGGGTTATGGACATTGGGGAGGGTATGTGCTATGGTGAGTGCTGTGAATTGTGTAAACCTGGCGATTCACAGACCTGTACCCCTGGGGATAAAAATATATGTGTATAAAAAATAAAAAATAAAAATAAAAAAAAACTAATGACGTACTGTATGTTGGCTAACTGAACATAATAATAAATAAATAATAAATAAATATGTAAAAATAATGATACAGCACATGATTTAGTATTTTTTCTTCCATCAGCTATGTATTGAGTGCCTGCTCTCTGCTAGGCACAGTGTAAGGCACTGAGCTAGGCTCTGAAATATAATGCTGAGTAAAACCATGATATGATGATTTTTATTTCTTTTGTATACATCTTCTTTATTGATTCACCAGTCAAAAGACACTTGGGCTGCTTCTCTAGTTGGGCTGTTGTTGATAATGCTGCTATAAACATTAGGGTGCATGTATCCCTTTGAATTGGTATTTTTGTGTCCTTTGGGTAAATATCGGGTCATGGGATTGCTGGATCCTAGGGTAGCTCTGTTTTTAACTTTTTGAAGAGCCTCCATACTGTTTTCACAGTGGCTGCACCAGCTTGCATGCCCAGGAACAGTGCAAGAGAGTTCCCCTTTCTCCAAATCCTCGCCAACACATGTTGTTTCCTGTGTTGTTAACTTTAGCCATTTTGACTGGAGTGAAGCGATATCTCAGACACAATGAGGTTTTAAAATGTGAACCCAGGCAATCCATTGAGACTTAGATATCTCATCTGTAAAATGGAGACAATGATACCATTATATAGACCTCACAAGAAATATCAAATAGAAGACCATATTAAGGTCTAGTTCAGTGCCTGTCTCATTGACTCTCAATAAGGATATTCAACAAATGGCAATTAGTTCTTACTTTTATGTTAGAACTAGCCACTCTAAAGTGTTATGCAAATGCTAGTTGCAATTATTTTTAGCATTATTTCATAGGCTCCTCATCGAGCTTACCCAGGTAGTCAGTTAGGCTTTCACAATATGAGAAAAGACCCCAAAAAACTGAAGACATGGCAGAACTTTGGGGGTTGTAGAACGCAGTTTCTTTAAGATTATAGGGGTTTAAGTGTTAGTAATCATTTGCAAACTTCCCTCCAAAAACCTGTTTCATGTTGACATACTATTTGATTAATTGTAATTCTTCCAGATAAATTGCAGTTGGCTCAGAAGCCAAAAAAAAAAAAAAAAGCCAAAACCAAGAAAATATGATCATTCTTATGATATTCTAAGATTTCAAGTGTCACCTTGTTGGAAAGGAAAGGGATATGGAGATAAAAAGAAAACTCCTATTTGTTCTTAAAGACTGAATGAGGTACCACCAAACAATAGAATGCTAAAATTCCTATGGAAATGGTACAGATTTGAATTTATCGATATGAGAAAAACAATAAAGATGGCAGTATATATGTATGTCATTTTGTTTTTAAAAATAGAATAAGGCTTATTTATATGTCTCCACATAGAAAAAAAGAAAAAAGTCTGGAAAGATACACACCAAATTGTTAACAGTATTTCTTTCTCTGTGAAATAATTATGATACTAATACAAAGATTAGTCAGTGGTTTCTAGATTTTATCTGATGACTATATAGGATGGGCATAATAAGCATTTAGGAAAAAGAAAATGAGTCCACAAGTCCTACAAGGAATACGTAAATCTGAGGAAGACCTCAGGCAATAGTTCTTTATCTTGGGTGCATAGTAGGATCATCTGGAGAGTTTTTTTAAACATCTCAGTTGACAGGCTGCCCCTAAGACCAATTAAATGAAAGTTTCATTTCTGAAACTGAAACCCAGGTTTCAGTATTTTTTTAAACCCCCGGGTGTTTTCTATGTGTAGCCAAGGTGAGGACTCTGCCTCAGGTGACTTTCTCCTGCATTCACTTGCTCTTGGTAGGCCCCCAGGGCCCTGCTTAGGGTGGAGGGGAGCTAGACCCATCCCCATAGCAAAGCTAGTCTACCAGGAGGACCTCAGTGCTACTTGGCCCCCAATATCAATGCAATTTTATTAAAACTTCAGAATAATTTTGAAATGGAGCAGAGCAAGAAATTACTTCAGCCACTGGATGGATGTAGGGAGCAGCAGTGGAAAGAGGATATGAGTTAGAATATCTGGGTTTCTTGTGAGGTGTGCGGTCTAACAACTCTGTGGTCTTCGACAAGTGACTTTTCTCTTAGCCTCAGATTCCTCATAGCTATGCCTCTCTGGGTTGCTACTAGGATTAAGTGATCTAAAACTCATTAGGGATTTTGCAAAATGTAAAATACCACATAAGAATTATTATTTTCATTATTTTATAGCTAATAATATGAAGAACATACTCAGGAAAAGATGAAATCTGAGGAAGACAAGAGAAAGGTTGACTTACTCTTCCTTGGAAGACCTGGGCCCCTGGATAGTCAGGGAGACCTAAATTCAAAGACAATTAAATAGGGGGCAAATCCATGGACTGAAATTAAAAGCGCTTGACAGCCCAAACATGAAACATTTCTTTCTGAGAAATCCAAAGGAGAGACTCTGAGAAAGATCTTCCTTTTGCCTTTCTGATGACTTCCAGGAATTTATCCCAAAGTGGTGATGTCCCTGAATAAATAGGTTTTCTTCTTATAATTAAACCAAAGGTTCTGGGAATGGGCTGAGCACAAGACTGAATTCATTACTGAGATTGCTCACAATTTAATTCAGGTCCCACGGAGGTGGTCTCTATGTGTCACCAGAAAAGAGTCCTTGCATCTAGACAACAGTCTACATACGTCCTTATACTGACTTTTTCTTTTCCTCTGGACTTAATCTATTCTCTGGAAAATAATAGGCCCTGGAAGGAACTTTACTGTAACACTGTCTGTGGGAGGAGCTCAGCAATAGCGCCATTTGAGATATCATTCAACATCAGTAGTGACTAGAGGAAGTTGAGGGCCCTTAAAGAATAGGGGCAAAGACTTTTTCACCTTTGTATTCCCTGAAAGTCACATAGCACAGGACCTAGGAGAGAAGTATACATTGAATCAATGCCTTGCAAACTTCTCCTGCAGTTTCCTAGCAGTTTTCTCCTTTTCTTGCTGTTTCCTCCACAGTTCCTGGCCGGGGTAAAAAGTTAATAATTATTTACGGAATGAACAGCATTTCCACCACATCTAACACACTGAAAATGTCCACTATTGTGTAAGCATGTTTTCCTTTTGCCCATCTCAGCCCACCATAGGCTGCAACCTCTCCTAAATGGATTTACTGCCCCACATTTTGAGGGTTAATATGGAACCACAGTGAAGATAAACCCTGCGTGTAGATGGTACATTCTAGTTGTGTAATTTAATTAAATCTTCATAACTTCGAGAAGAATGACTATTGCAGTCATCCAGGCAAAAGATAAAGGAAAATATAAAAGAGTGACAGTAGGAGGGAGAAAAGTGGGAAGCTTTCAAACCAGGTTTCTGGCTTGGACACCTGAGTGGATGATGGTGCTCTTCACTGAGATATGAAGGAGGCACAGTTTTGAGGGGAAATATGGTAAGTTTAGTTATGGACATGCTGACTTCATAGACAGCTATTACCCAGGTGGCGGTGTTGAGTAGACTCCTGGGCATGCAGATATGAAACTCAGAGGAGACATCTGGATAGACATATTCTTGATCACCATTAGCATATAATAATAACAGAAATCCAGCAAGAATGAGTATAGAGAGAAGACAGTGAAAGTAGTTTTAGGAAGAAAGATGTGCCAGACCAGTCGCAGAGAAGTGAGGAGAATGGTAAAAATGGATACAACCAGCAGTAAAGAAGAGAGGTTAGTGTGGAAGGGGACATGAGGTCAAGGGAGAAATTTTTGAAGATGGCAAAGACATGTTTAAATGCCAATGGGAAAGAACAAGGTGGGCCCACTGAGCATTTCTGTATCTGTCTATCCATCACCACACCTGAGCACAATAACTCTCAGAGAATATTGGTCACTGCTTCACTTCTGCCTTTGAAACCTAGCACAGGTTCTTCTCTTAGCCAAGTCTATCTCAGAATCATACAGTTCTCAGTTTATCCAAGTTGACACATCACAATCTGGCACAGTCCCATTTACTTGGTATCCACACAAACTTCTTTAACCATATTTAATTCCCAAACAAAACCAGCAACAGAACCATGCTTTTGTATAACATGATTAAATTAGCCTTCCTACAACTGAAAACTTGTTAACCTTCTCCTAATAAAAGAGTACACCAAAGTCTACTTTGTCTATCCTGAAGAGCACAGTTTTGTCACCAACCCAGCACTAAATTGAGCCTTGAAAAGCTATTACATAATTCAACCAGGTCAGTTGCTTCCAAGGTGTAGGAAGACTAGTACTGCATTCATTCTCTGTAAAATGAGTTTCCTGGTCAGAATCAAGACTGATCGGACACCATTATTGTGAATGAAGCATTCTGGACATCCACAGATGAGTAGTTTCGAAAGAAACACTGCAGGAAGGGACGGTGAATCCATACCCAAAATAATTATCTATTCAAGTAAGAACAATGCATTTCTCTTCTATGGTGCAAATGGTCCAATGTAATCAGCCTGATGCCAGGTGACCTTAGAAATAATGCCCTATCTACAGTTGGTGTTGGTCTTTATTGTTGGCAGCTGGGGACTCATACTGGCATTTGTGAGAGAAAGACCCTGTTGCTGCATGATCTCTATCCTTGCAACTATGGCCCCTTTATTTATGAGGCATTGGGCAAGTACAGAAGTGACTGGAAAAAGATGCTTACTGACATCCATAAGACATAAGTCATCCTGTCTACTATTAAGATCCTTCTCTGGTAAGATTGGTCTTTGGTGAGCATTCATCTGGGACACACATATCGTATTCTGAGTTCCTTCAAAAAGGTCTATCTTCATATCTCTTCTCTAAAACTCATTGCCTCTGATTCTTCCATGATCTTCCTTCTAAGTCCATAACCAATCAACCAGACTGATAGCCTTGGCTCACGAATTAATGCAGATCCACAGCTCTGGCAAATTAAACAACCAGGTACACTGTTTTGCCTACTGAGAATTTCTCTTCAACACTGTCTTTCGCAGCCACACTTGAGTGGGACTGTAATCCTGCAGACACATAACTTCAACTTCTGCTAGCATTTTTGGTAGAAATATCTGTAAACCCAACCCATTATTTTCCTTCCTCAATCAACTGATTCTAAAAAACACCCCCATGAAGCCACAGATGCACACCAAGAGAGGAGAGGCAGTGTAGCAAAAGTGGGTTTCTCAGGCATCTGGGCCACTTACTGATGCAATTTCTTATATCTCTGGGACCTGCTTGAGCCCGATCTCTTACATGTCACTCCCACCTAATGATGAAGTGATACTGTGCACACCCCACATTATAGCTTATTGGGTACAACATCACTCATTTTGGGATGAGCAGCTCACGTTTGCATGATGTCCCACAGTTACGTGTTTAGTCTCTAGTAGGGCCTGTTTCTATGCCAGAAGGTCTTTCTCAAAAGAATAGTAATTGGGATAGGATGACATAATTTTGTTTCAAAATCTATAAAGATCTGTGCTATGATTCACCCACAGAGGCTTGCCAAATGCTCTACAACGCATCTCTATCTGTTAAAGCATTTCAAGAACCTTTGGATCTGCTGAGTCAGACATCTGCTTCTGGTGGTCTTTACTAATGGGCATCGAGAAAAAAGCACTTGCCATATCCAAAGTATATGTAGTTTTGCTTCAGCAAAGAAACCACCTCTGGAGCTATAGCCGGGCAAGCAGTTAGAAGGAAGAGCTCTTGGCAGAGTGGAGGAGAGCAAGGGCAAGCTACAACTCACTGGGAACCTATGTATCTGTCTGTTACCACATCTGACTACCATGACCTTTAGAGAATAATGGCTGCCTCTCCACTTATACCTTCCATATTTGCGCAAGTTTTTCTTTAGGCCAACTCTAACCATGAGTCACAGAGAAAAAGAAATTCTGGGACACGGTTCCCAGCTTAACCAAGTTGATCCAGCATAATCTAGTACACCGGGTTTTATGATTATTCTTATTTTTTATTTTTTCGCATGTATATATATTTTATGTTTATTATTTTGCATATGTGGTTTAGTTCATAATTTTTTAAAAAGATGTTAAAACCAATTTAAAAATTGATGTATAGAAGCTCTTGTTACAGAGATATATGTAGAAAAAAATCATTTGTAACTGAGAAAAATTATATTTTTTCGTATGCCACACTCTTCCCTCTCCTATAGGAGAGATTCCTTTTCAGAGTGCTGAGATGAGTCTAAGGATGCAGTCTGGAGAGGGAACCATGAGATGTGGGTGAGCTGCCAATTTGGGATAAGAGGCTGGAGAATTTAGGAGAACAATTCTTGAGGGAGGGGGAAGCTTTTTGAAGAGTAAAGAAAATTGTTGTCCACAATGGACTATTGGGAAAAGAAGCGATCTTGAAAGGGGATTTTTATTGAGATTTAAAATATGATTTTACAACACAAATCCTCTCCCTTTAATGTGCAGAATTCTCAGCAAAATATCTGTTTCTCATCCATGCATGGAAGAGGTAGATCTACACTGGGACTATGTCAAAATGCTGAGTGTAAGCCCAGTAACAGGTCTGAGCCCGAGCTATGACTGCTCCCAGGAAGCCTGCTACACTCCTGATATATTTAAAAAACCAGTGCAAAACACTGTTATTAAATTGCCGTAAGCAATTTCTGCCCTGCAAGAAGACACTTTGAGGCCAATTATCCTTTGTACCAGGGGATAAAGCCCTGAATTGGCCCTTTAGTTACTCAAACGTAAAACAAGTTTCCACTTACTGTTCTTGGGAAGATCCGTGATGTAACCTGAATGCAGATATTTTAGCGAAAAAAGCCAGGTGACTATGGTGTAGTATAAATTGTCCTGGCTAGCTTTTAGCAGCCAAAATTATGCATCTACAGACTTTGTTGCTTCTTTGGGAGAAATGTTCATTTTCTCTCTATCGAATTAAAGTGGAGGTTCCTTACCTAGAAGCGGTTGCTTATTCTTGTAGAGATCTATGTGCCTTTATGTGCAGAAAGAGGAAGCTGTGAGGACAAAAAAAGCAGGAGGTACTTGTAAACAAATCTTCACCTCACCCTGGAATCGTCTTTTTAAAAAGGTGGGCTCAGTTTGGTGCATGCCAATTGTCTAATCTCCTGTACATGGGACATGTGGTTAACAGCATGGGCTCTGGAGTTAGACCACCTTCATCTGAATCCCCCCTTCTCATTTATAGGCTGTGTTGCCTTGAACAAATTACCTAATTTCTCTGTTCTTCATTTTCTTTATTTTAAAATGGGAGGGATGATAGTTGCTACTCTATAAAGTTGTTGAGAGGATTGAAAGACGTGAACAGAGGGTTTATCACAATGCTTGGCATATAGTAATGACACAATACATTTCAGAATAATCAAGGAAATGCTGACATTGGGCCGTCAATGATATCATTGCCTAGTAGGAACCAGCAGGTCAGACCGTACACTCCTATGAGGAGGTTGGAGTGTCTTCAGAAGTATAATTCTCACTGCTACTCAACCCAAGAAACTGGATTACAGGGATGGATGATGGAACGAGAAGCCAAGAACAGACAATGGGAGAAATCAGCCAGAAATGAGTGAGACAGAAATACTTACAATGAAGTCCCAGATCTCCTGGAAGAAATAGAGCAACTAGAGCAACTATGTCTGGAATTAAAGGGGAGGTTTTCTGAGAGGCCAGAAGCAAGACTCTGGAAACCGGAAGAGATAAAGCCTGCTCCAGCTCTGGTTACGGGAGACATCGCAGGATGACAAGCAACTTAACCTATGAGATAGAGGAGGGCTGGGATCTACTCTCCCTCATCTAGGGGGACTTGTTCACCATTTGTGAGGAACACATTGAATAGGATACTATTTCTAACAACATCACTGTGTAACAACTCCCTCTCCCCTCCCCGTCTCACACACAGACTTATCAGCAGAAGACAGCAACTTTATTATACTCATGGCACCTGTGGGTCAGGAATTTGACAGCATAGCAGGGGTGGCTTGTGTCTGCTCTCTGATATCTGGGGCCTTATCTAGGAGTTTGGAATCATCTGGAAGTATCTTCACAGTTGATGCTAGACGTGGCTACGACCGCACCAGGGCTGAGAGCTGGAGAAATCACAAGTGACTGCCCCATGTGGTATTTCTGCAGGAGCTGGCTTGCGCCTCCTCATCTGAGTGGCCAGGTTCCAAAAGTGAGTATCCCAAGAGGGCTGGGGAGACAATCACTTTCTGTAATCTAATCTTAGAAGTCACACAGTGTCACTTCTTCCAAAGTCACAAACCCACTCAGCTTCTGGTGAAGGGAACATAGATTCCACTTTTCCAGGGGAGGAGTGTCAACGTCACGTTGTAAAGAAGAACAGGTAGGATGGGTGTTATCCTTTTGGTCATCTTTGGGAAATAAAATCTGCCACATGTGGATGGCAATACTGAACTGCTCTTCTTGCCTGAGTTTGGGGTCGTCCTTTTTACATCCCTCTACACATGGGGCCTTAAAGCTAAATGAGCAAAGTACTGGCTCCACGTGAGAGACTAATCAGATAGCATTTCTTCAACAGTTCAGATTAGGAAGGGGTGGCTGCGTGATATGTTATCAGCTGGAAGGAAAAATCTCTTCCAACGTAGGGAGTGGAAGAATACAAACAAAACATGATTTGGGAAAAGCCAGAAGCAATAGAAACATATCCTGCTTGGAGACCCAGTGGAGATGAGCGGCAGGACGAAGACCAGGGAGAAACAGCGAGCAGGTGAAGGCCATACAAGGAAAATATTTCCTGTGAAATAAAAATAAACCTTGGATGGGGCATTTGGCCAGCTCAGTCAGTAGAGCATGTGACTCTTGATCTCAGAGTTGTGAGTTCAAGACCCACACTGGGTGTAGGGATTACTTAAAAATAAGATACTTTTAGAAAGAAAGAAAGAAAGAAAAGAAAGAAAGAAAGAAAGAAAGAAAGAAAGAAAGAAAGAAAGAAAGAGAAAGAAAGAAATCTTGGGCAGAATTAGCCAGTCTTAATTTATAAAGAATAGATAGCAAACTGTTTTCAGTTGGGAGACAGGGGGCATTAACTGAGAGGTTATTTGTTGTTAATGTGTATTCTGTCCTATTCAGAAACGACAGCTCAAATGGGGACCGTACTTCTAAGAGATGGTGATATTTTAGAACTGCTTAGTACTTTACTATTATTACTTCTTATAAATTTGTTGTAACAGATATACCACATTCATTTCTTCTCATGTTATTTTTTTTATTTTTTGCTTATTATTAATTTATTACTGATCTTTTATTTATTACATTGAGTATGCAGTATCCTAATTTGCGTTCTCTCTGAATCTAGGTTATACTTTCTGGAGTCTGTCAAACTATTTAGTCATCACTACCTGGAACATTTTAGCACCAGGTGGCAGCAAAATCTGAGAGCTGAGATAAAATTCTTGGCAGGAAAGTAAACACCTAATTAAGAATTTACGTCAAACCTCAGGATCGTTAATCAGGAGTAACAAATGCATTACTTCCCAGCTTCCCTAGTTTCTATTTAGATTACCCCCCTCCCATTTTAGTGAGTGATTATCCAGATCATGTACATACCCTACCTCTGGTCCCCACACGCTCACACACACTCCTACAGACACAGAGAACAGCCAGCCAGCCAAGTGTACTGTGCTGGAAGCTTGCTTCCGAAGGGCGAGCACTAACATAGCCCAGAGCACAGAGAACCAGAGGAATAAACCCAACTGGAATCTGTTAGGGAAATCCAGGGTCTAAAAAAATAGAGACCAAGTTCAAATACCAGTTTCCAAGTGGCCAGAAGCAGACCCAAAGTCAAGGACCTGGATGAGACAAAGAAGAAATATAAAGCAAGGACAAGTATGAAGCCTAACAGTAACTCACCTTTAGAGGTCAGTGAGAGCAGCTGCTTGGTTATTTTGAGCTGACCTAAAAAGACAGAGAAGAAACTAGAGCCAGGCTCTCTTCTTAAAGGTATTCAAGGGTTGACTACATCACCTCGATAGGATTCTCCAACTACCTGAGCTGGCCAATGAACAGAGTTCTGGGATCCTTTTCTGGTTTTACCAGGTACTTGATGGGCGATCCAGACTGGCTGTTTCCAAGCTAGAGTTGACTTCTTGATTAGATGATACTTGGTACATATGTAATCTTGCCAGGAGAGAAGGTGGTGATTTGGGATGGCAGTTCCAATTTGCTCTTATTGAAGAAGCACTGCCTTTGTCCATTCAGATTTTATCTGGCTGGGAGGCTTGGTACTTAAGCTGTCAAACCGGAGAGAGGTGCATACATTTTAAACCAAATACAAAATCATTTTAGAGTCCATTAAGCAGACTTTTTGTTGTTGCTGGAGAGTAATTCAAAATTGCCAAGCAACTTTATTTTCAGAGACTTCCTTAATCATAATAAAGTTCCAAATTGTATTTTTCAATAATTATATTTCATAAGCATTTTTTTAAAAGCAGGTGTCAGAGCTTTTAGACATTTTCAATCCTTTTCCTATTTGTTGTAAAAGCCCATAGTTCTGGCCTTGGAACATGTATCAAACTCTTGAATGAGACACCATCATTTGAAGAATCTCTATAAGGTTTGGAAGTGAGTGTTTTATAATCTTCCTTTATTCCTGAAGATTTCCAGACAGCACCGTGTCTCATTGCATGGCTGTAAAAATGGATTTTCATGTCATATGTCTAAAGGAAAAACAACAGTGTTTGTTCTGTAGAGCATTTCAGAAGCTGTTTTAACAGGCCGGAGGATTAAAGCTTTTGCTCTTAAGATCAAGAGCTGGTCAGTAACTGCCTCTTGAGAAGAAGCCATGTTTATCTCTGGCCTTGCAAACTAAGAGGTGGACTGTCTTCACGGAGCAGGTGTTTGCAGACAGCTAGCAGCAAGATGAAACAAAAGCACCTCGCAATGAAGCATTGCCAGGTATCCAGAGAGGCTTCAAAGAAGCCCTACCCCCCACCCCTGCACCATCTGATCTCCATGTTTCAGAGGCTACACCTCAGGAACCTGATTTAGCAGCATGGTGAGAGTGGATCTCTCTCTCTACCTCTCTCTCTCTGTCAGAGAGACACCTACTAACAAGCGCTGTATAAACCAGACAGTTCATTTATTTATTTATTTTCATTTTTTCTTTTTGGAATCCCATTTGCTAACCTGTATCTCGAGACTAATATATTCTTCATCTATAGGCAGATCTACACAGAAAACCAATTATCATCAAAAGTCTGCTGCACGTAAGCATAGATGCATAACAAGGGAAGTTAGCACAGGATTCAAGTGTTCGGTAGCACTAGCTTTGACATAGCCCAATGTACTTATCTCCATAAGGAGCAAGACAGATTAAATCCCGTACTTGTTCTTTTATCTGGACTTGATCTAATAGCTTTTTCTAGTTCTGACATTTTATATTCAATTTCAACTTGATTTCCATTTTCTTCTGGTGCAAATGGAAGCATAACAGGAACTCAAAAGGGTCAGACAAAGCACAATGGTAGAGAACTGTGGCTCAAGATATATGAGGAAGAAAGAGTGCCCTTAGCCACACTCCATGACTTCAAATCTCTAGACCCAGATAAATTCTTTCCCACAATGTACAGAAACACAGACACTGTTTGTCATCCTCTGAGACATTGAGCCATCACAGAAATGAGAAAAGGTGCTTGTGTACTAGAAACAAGTACATGTTTTCCATTTTAAACTGAGAAATGATTTGAGCCTGAAAAGAAAGGACAAGCTACTAACTCAGTCTAATGTAAACCTCTGGAAAAGTTTAGGCAGGTTATTGAGCATTGAAAAGAATGAAGTGATCCCCAGGAAGCAACGTAAGTTCACTACCCATGAATTGCCATTCACTCAGTTCAAACTTTCTATTCTAGGTTGGGTTATTAGCAGGCATATGTATTTATTGGTTTATCAGATGTAAATGTAAATCATATTTAAGTCAATGAAAACAAATTCGAGTTTAAATCATAAAATCAAATGGATGGCATTTAATTCTCTTTCTGTGTTCCAAATGAGTTAACGCAACAGCAATTATATGTTCATTAGAAGTCTTTTTTTTCTTTTAAGATTTTTTATTTATTTATGAGAAAGAGGGAGAGAGCACAGAGTGAGGAACAGATGGAGAGGGACAAGCAGACTCCACACAGGGCGTGGAGCCCCACGTGAGTCTCCCTCTCACCATCCAGAGATCATGATTGGTCATGATGATCACCAGCCAACACCAAGAGCCCAAAACCCAACTGACTGAGCCACACGGGTGACCCTCATGAGAATTCTTAGTAAAACTCTGTAGTGAGTCCATCCTGACCGTGTGCCCACGCTACCTCCTAGAGTCACCTCAGAGGCAACATTTTAGTTCTAACACTATTGCCTCTATCTAGAACATCTATAAATTCCTCTTTCAGAATTCCCTTCTGAAGTTTACTTTCTGTCTTCCCAGGTAAAGAAAGTCATTCCCCTTTAAAGAATGGTTTTTTTTTTTAACTTTTTCAGAAATGGTCAAGTCTATTAGAAACAAAAAAGAATGAACTTCGATCACCTTGTCAATTAGATAAGGGGGTGGGGAAGTGAAGAAGGTAAAGATGAAGGGTATACACGTAAACCAAGGGAACCGATTCAGCAGGGGATCTTGTAAATTGGACCTGAAAGCAATCTTTAGACAGGAATTTTTTTTTAGACACCAATTTTTTTTATTTAATTTTTTAAATTTATTTTCAGCGTAACAGTGACACCAATTTTTTTAATGGAAGAAAATGTCCTTAATACTTTCAAATCCTTAAAGATCATCTTGCTTTCAAATGTTTAAAAATGCAGGTTTAAAATGATAAGGGAGATTGAATATAGGAAGACTACAGACTTTTCTATACTTTTCCTTTTTTCTGATACAGAATTGTAACCTGAGCCACAATATCTTTTAGTAACAGAATAGATTTCATTCCACTTCAGATGCATTTTTATATGTATGATTTTTTAAATTAAATAACAGATTATCTTCTTGGGCTCTCATAGGCTATAAATCTTAGTTCTTTTATTTAAACTTAAATGGAATTTTTAAAACACACAGGAAAAAAATATGGATAGTTTTAAGTTTATATCTCTGCTTAAATTCTTTGGAAAACAAAATTCAAAATTTAACTCTAAATGTAATTTTTTTAACCCATAGACTCACATTATATTCATAACAGTGTTACACATGACTTTAACCAAATTTTGAAAGTTAGGAGATCAGCAGTAGCGTCAGAAAGTAACCCCTGTGATGTTACTTTCCCAATATGCCTCATCCATGCAAATTTTCCCAGGGGACATTTCAAATAATTGTCACCAGAAGTTAATTGAAAAAGAAATTTTTAAAAATAAGAAATAAAGTTTATTTATAACTTAACCTTATCCAGGAAGGATTAAAGATGATTTACAAAACTATATATAATTCAACGAGTTTTTTTAAAAGCAAGGGAAGGATTAAAAAGAAAATGAATGTGGGGAAAGTAAGCCAGGACTAAAGTGAGCTTTCATGGGACGCCTGGCTGACTCAGTTGGTAATGTATGTGACTTTTGATCTCGAGGTTGTGAGTTCAAGCCCCATGTTGGGTATGAAGCCTATCTAAAAAATAAAATAAAAATAAAGTGAGTTTTCACATTCATGCTTTGAAGTCCTGTATACTTGCTAAATTTGACTTGGGCTTTCTAACAGCCACTACAAAGAAAGAAACAAGCAGATTCATAAAGTTAAAATTTTTTTAAAAAGAGTCTATTTAGAGAGGGGCAACATTCTAGGTTCTAATCCCTGAGGATAGAGGAGCTTAATCGTCGATTAACCTAAAATATTTCCTGATGGTAAACGGAGCTGGTTATGAGTAGAATTTATGTAATTTTCAGGAGTACTTGAAATATAATTCAGACCATGTCACTCCTCTGCTCTGAAAAGTTCAGGAGCTCACCATTACCTATAAGTTAACTTTTAACTTCTTGATCTGATATTTGGAATCCATCCTCAGAACCAAATCAAGGTGAGCTCCGTGAAGGCAGACATCATTTCCTATTCAATACTGTGTTATGGGCATTGTCACAAGCCTTTGTGACAGAGTGGGTGTCAACAGAGGCTCAAAGATACCATATAGAGGAACTCTCAATCAGCCATGAAAGCTGGTGGATACCTCTCCAGCTCTCATCTCTGTTCTTGAGAGACCTCCCTGCCAACTCTTCCTGTTGAATGCTGTCCAGCATCTTCAGAGTCGATAGTAATAATAATAATAATATCTCCGTCACCTACAATAGCCACATTATTATAACACTATACATTTATTATATTATATATATATTATATTATGTATATTATATTAATAATATTATTATTAATTATTAATAATATTATTATTAATATAATATACATAATATAATATATATATAATATAATAAATATACATATATAATATAATATTATATATATACTTATTTTATTATATGCTTATTCCTAGACACTGTAATAACATCGCTTTTCATTTGTATAGTGCTCTACAAAGTGGAGACACAATCATTTTAAACTGTTCTCACAATCAGCTTGCTCTGTGGTCCGAGTAGGGATCACAGTCCCTCCCCTACAATGCAGAAACCAATCTTGTAGATGAGCAATCTTTATCAAGTGGTATATGGCATTTACTCCTGATTTCCGCAATGGTATGTGGTGTCTTCCTCTCCTTCAGATCCTGGGGGAATTTTTGTTGCACGTCTCTTATGACACTTAGTAGTAACTCCATACGTCGTATGTAGTGCATTATAGTTTAAAAACACTTGCTCATGCTAAATTCCTTTATCTTTCTCATCCTCACAACAATTTCACTTAAAGAAAAATAGTCATCTCCTTATCTTAAAGCCCCTGCTACTCTCTCCACACTCTAAAAATGCAGAAAGTGAAAGCAGTTCAGTAGATTACACCAGCCATCACCACCACCATATCACTTCCCCATCCTCCAAGAACAAGGGAAACCAGCATTTTTAGATCCCTCCTCTCTGCCAGGTGTTGGGATGCATTTTTATAGGTAATACTGCTTCATTTTACCTCTCCTTTGCCTTTAGATTGTTAAATTTGATTCCCTTCCTCCCTGTCCCCTGAAAAAAAAAAAACACCCAGCCCAAATCTAGAAATAAAATATATACTTTCCTTCTCTGTGGATACTTCGATTACTGAAGGAAAAGAAAAAGGCTGGAGAAGCTGAGAAGGAATTGACACCCTTTCTGAAATGCTGCTGCATTGACTGATTTAGGGACCAGTTTGGGCTGGAGTTCAGCAGGATGGTATCACACATAGGGTAGATCAAAAATGTGCTGACAAGAGCTGCCAGTTAGAAGAATTTCTGTTGAAGACCTCATCAGGTAGAAGAAGACTCCAAGAGAGGTGATTTTGGTAAGGAGGCTTTTCATTCCTCACCTTGGCTTGGAGTGACAATTTCGAGACAGAAGGTGGCTGGGCAACAGAACCAAGATGGAGGCCACCACCAGAAATCTCCCGGTCTGAGTACAGGAAAATCCCTGTACCAAGATGTAGCATTACACAATTCCGAGGGACACTCTTCACATGGAATACAGTGGCCATAGTGCCCTTAGAGTTGTACAACATGTGGTCTGTCCGTGGAGTCTGGGTGTTTCCTCCATTCCACGGAGTACCATAGGGGATATCCATGTTGGAGACCCTCAAGAGAATTGGGAACTCTCATGCTTTCATAACTCATTTGATGATTTGGTGCTTGGTGTTTTGATTTCAGCTCATTTTATGACTTCCTGTAACTTCCTATTAAAGATGGGGCGTGCAGGGAGCATAATGGAATTCTCTAGACATGCTGAGTCAGAACATGAAGGACATGAAAACATGAAGAACATGAAGAACATGAAGTCATTCCCCAGCGTGACTCCTCCCACAGCATAACTCAGACTCCTTGTGGCAAAGACTTCCCCGGAAAGAGGTCTATTTTACCCAGATGGTGTGGTCTCCATTGTTTTAGCTATGTTTTCCTGGGGGAGAGCATTACCCTTGAGAAAGTGAATTTTAAATTATTCTAATTTATATATAGGGCCTGGTGACTATTCTCTACTCCTTTAGGTCTGTGGTTCTCAAAACTGACTGCACTTTAGAATCAAATGCCTAGTTTCCATTTAGGAACAATTAAATTGGGATCTCTGAGACGGAGTCCAGACAGCTATGTTTTTTATTTTTTATTATTATTATTTTTTAAGATTTCTATTTATTTGACAGACAGATCACAAGCAGGCAGAGAGGCAGGCAGAGAGAGAGGAGGAGGAGGCAGGCTCCCTGCTGAGCAGAGAGCCTGACTTGAGGCTTGATCCCAGGACCCTGGGATCATGACCTGAGCCGAAGGCAGAGGCCTTAACCACCGAGCCACCCAGGCACCCCCAGCTATGTTTTTTTAAAGGTCTCCAAGTGGCTTTGTTATGCCATCAGGGTTGGGAATCTATGCATCAGGTAGTTTTCTTTTTCTTTTTAAAGATTGTATTTATTTGAGAGAGAGAAAGACAGCTCATGCACACATGTGCAAGGGAGCAGGGATGGCAGAGGAACAGGGGGGAGGGAGGGGGACAAGCAGACTCCACGCTGAGTGTGGAGCTGGATGCAGGGCTCTATCTCATGACTCTGAAACTACCACCTGAGCTGAAATGAAGAGTCAGATGCTCCACCAACTGAGCCACCCAGACGCTCCACATCAGGTGGTTTTCTTATTATGCCTCCGATCTCACCCTCACTGACAAACTGAGCTTCGGAAGGTACGCCCAGCTGGAGAAGCTCTGTTGTGAAACTGGAAAAGAAACCAATGAGATTGCAAAAGCTGTGAAACAAACAACATCATCTAAAACAAATATTTTTCCAGTGCTACATTCCAGGCCACCAGCTGTGAACAAACAATGAATAACACAAGGCGCCTGCCCTCAATGAGCCGTGTTCAACTTGGAAAGACAGACATGTGAACAACTCTACTGCAGAGAAAAATTAAATGAAGGTACTGTGGGAGCACAGGCTGGGGAAAGAAAAGAGGGTTTGGGGGGAGAGAAAAGATTTGGGATGGATCTTCAGAGAGGAGTAAAATTTCCATCAACAGAAAGGAGGCAGAAAGCATTCCAGAGGGGGGAACAGCATCAGCAAAGACGCAGAAGCAAGAAAGTAGATGGGGTATTAAGGAATTACAGGAACCTGGTAGAGCTTCAGAAAATGGTGGTCTAGATGGCTGGACATTTAAATTGAAATATGGAGGGCCTCAGAAGCCCCTACAAGGAACTATAGGTGTGGGTGAATCTGCTATGATATGTGTCTTAGGTTGAAGGGGACAAGACACGGGTACAGAATTAAATAGTGCCATGAACAGATGTGAAACAAATAGGAACATGGCCAACATGAATTTTGATAAATGCAACTGAGATAATAACTCATCCTGCCCTTAGGCAACCCTCTGTCTGCTTGTCTGACTCCACTACTCTGGAAACCTGAATATACCTCGGTTGTATTCTTTGTGTCTTTTACATCATTCTTTCTGTTCAGAATACACTTTCCTTCCTTTGTCAATAATTCCTATGTATTGAACAAACTCGGAAATCATCTTCTCAGTGCTTCTTCCTATAGCACTTTTTAAGGACAGCTAATAATAGCGTGCTGTCTTCCCTTCCAGACTATAAGCCCCTAGAAGACAAGAATAGAATCTTTAAACCCTCAGTCACCAGGACTCGGCATAGTAGCTGGCTTGTTGGCCGTATAGACTGACGGAATAAATGAATGGGAAAGCTCTTACCATGTGTGGGAAAGATTTAAACTTAGCAATCGTGAGGGCACCCGGTTGGCTCAGTCGGTTAAGTGTTGGACTCTCAGTTTCCGCCTAGGTCATGATCACTGGGTTGTGAGATCCAGCCCTGCATCCAGCCCCCTGTGGAGGCCCAGACCTGCTCATGCTCAGCGGGGCAGGCAGGAGTGGGGGGGGGGGAGGTGTCTTCTTGAGCTTCTCTTCTTCCCCTTCCCCCCTCCCTCCTCCTCATCCTTCCCCCTCTTCAAGCATGTGCTCTCTCTCTCTCCCTAAAATAAATAAATAAGATCTTAAGCCTAGCAATCATGTCCTTTAAGGTTTAGGTACAGACATTCAGGAAATGTTTTCCATATTTAAAAAACCATATTGAGGGGTGCCTGGGTGGCTCAGTGGGTTAAAGCCTCTGCCTTTGGCTAAGGTCATGATCCCAGGGTCCTGGGATGGAGCCCTGTATCACATCGGGCTCTCTGCTCAGTGGGGAGCCTGCTTCCCCTCTCTCTCTGCCTGCCTCTCTGCCTACTTGTGATCTTTGTCTGTCAAATAAATAAAATCTTAAGAAAAAAAAAGACTCAACATATTCTTTAAAAAATAATAATAATAAATAAATAAATAAAAAACCATATTTAGGTTTTAACATTTCTCTTCTGAAGTATTCACTTCTGCAAGCAAAATGAGTTGCTGAACCCATCAATTTATTTCCATGGGGGAAGCAATATTTCTTTCTTTGGAAATAATCTGCCAAAGACATATTAAAGTTAATATGTCTTCGGCTAGAGGAAATACAAATACCACTCAAAAGCCCCTGCAATCCATGGAGACCTACAGAAGGGAAGAAATCCCCTAAGGGCTATGACAATGGTATTTGGGGGCTTGCTGGGTCCGAGAGAGAGGGAGGGTGGGACTTTTTGTGAATTTTGTTGATTTCCAATTCCTTAAATGTATTTCACTAGTTGGGGGATTAAAAGGTTTACTGGTGAGAGTGTCCGTTGTCAAAGGATTGAAGACAGACTCTATAATCCTGTAAAAGAGAACTCCGGCAGCTTCTCCAACAGGAATCTAGAAATATTTGGTACCTTGGAAATCATTGTGCCCTATTGTTCAATTCTCTTGGCTCTTCTATGATGATCCTGCTGTGTCCGGAAGAAATGGCAGCTTTCATGAGCTTAACTCGTGTCGTTCTCATGCTCTCTTTGCAAGGCGCTCTTTCTCCTGGCTATCTATCAGGTTTTGCCTCACATACTTTGATGCTGTGCTGTTAGTTGCACACATTAAGGATGGTTATGTCTTCTTGGAAAAGTAATCTCTTTATCATTATGTCATGTGCCCCTCTTTATTGATGCTAATTTTTCTTGTCCTGCAATCTGCTTTGCCTGAAATTAAAATAGCCATTTCTGTTTTCTTTTGATTAGTATTAGCATGGTTTATTGTTCTCTGTCCTTTTACTTTTAACCTTTCTGTGTCTTTATTTTTAAGATGGGTTTTGTGTGGAAAACATACTTGGATCTTGTTTTTTGTTACATTGATAATCACGCTGACCCAAAAAATGGTATATCCAGAGCATTCACGTTAAAGTGCTTACTGAGGGACGCCTGGGTGGCTCAGTTGGTTGGACGACTGCCTTCGGCTCAGGTCATGATCCTGGGAGTCCCGGGATCGAGTCCCGCATCGGGCTCCCGGCTCCATGGGGAGTCTGCTTCTCTCTCTGACCTTCTCCTCGCTCATGCTCTCTCTCACTGTCTCTCTCTCAAATAAATAAAATCTTTAAAAAAAAAAAAAGTGCTTACTGATACAGTTGGTTGAATATGTACCATGTTTGTAACTATTTTCTATTTATTGCACTTATTTCTCCCCTACTCCTTTTTGCTTTCTCTTGTATATCAATTCTGTTTCTTTTTAAACTTTTTTTAGTGATTATGCTAGAGTTTAGAATATATATTTATAACTAAATATACCTTCATTTTTAAAAAAAAGTTTTATTTATTTAAGTAATCTCTATGGCCCCACATGGGGCTTGAACTCAGGACCCTGAGATCCAGAGGCACATGCTCTTCCGACTGAGCTAGCCCAGCACCCCTAAGTATACCTTCAAAGAACACTATATCACTCTATGTGTAGTGCAGGTACCTTAAAACAAGAGTATTTCCCAATTCCTCCCTCCTATTCCTTAAAATATTGCCACTATTTATTTTATCTAATACATTGTTACTATTACTTTGAACTATTAGGTCAGTGAAGAATAAGAAAAGTACAAGATTTTATTTAATTTCACTTATTCCTTCTCCTGGGCTCTTCTTTCTTTATGTAGATCCAGATTTATGATCAATATCATTTTCTTTCTCCCTGAAGAACTTCTTTTAACATTTTCTTACAGAGCAGATCTACTGGAACTGAATTCCCTCTTTTTGCAGGAGGTGGGGGTGGGAAAGGAAACTGAGAAAGTATTTTTTCTTCACTTGTATGTAAAGGATAATTTTCCTGAATATCAAATTCTAAGTTTCTGTTTTATTGTTTTGTTTTGTTTTTACCTCCAAATATTTCCCACTACTCTCTTCTTGCTTGCATGGTTTATTGATGAGAATTCTGATGTAACTTGTGTGAATCAGACTAACACCATCTTGTACAGATCCACCATGATGCCTGTCTTGTGACCTGAAACCTTCTTGAGCACAATCCCTCTCCCCTCCACATTCTTTCTTTTTTTTTTAACCACAGCCTGGAGATAGGAATTCGACATATACCCATTTTTTAAAAGATTTTATTTATTTACTTATTTATTCACTTATCTCTAGCAATTGGAGAGAGAGGCAGAAGGAGATGGAGAGAGAGAATCTCGAGCAGATTCCACACGGAGTTCAGAGCCCAACTCAGGGCTTGATCCCATGACCTGAGCCAAAATCAATAGATGCTCAACCACCTGAGCCACCCTGGTGCCCTGACACACCTATTCTTATACATTCTCCCCTTGGGTAGTCTCTTAGCAGTACTCCCAGCCTCTAGGGCTATACAAGGCTCTACGGGTGGTGAAGTTGCAGAGATACATTTGTGTTGTGGGCACCCAATCAGGCTTCTGTTTTAAGTCTCTTTTTTTCTTTTTTTTTTTTAACTAATTCTTTTTTTTTTTTTCAAAGATTTTATTTCTTTGACAGAAAGAGAGAACACAAGCAATGGGAGCAGCAGGCAGAGAAAGAGGGAGAACAGGCTTCCCACTGAGCAAGGAACCCAATCATGGGGCTTGATCCCAGGACCCTGGGATCATGACCTGAGCTGAAGGCAGACACTTAACCATCTGAGCCATCCAGGTACCTTAAGTCCCTTTAATAAAATACTTCTCATAAAGCTGTAATTGACCTCTTTCTTCTGTCTTAGGCTTCTTCTGCCTTTGGAGGTGAGTTTGCATATACCTCCCCTTCACTAATAGTTTTCTATAGGTAAGGTGTTTTATTTTGTTTTGTTTTTTCTCTCTGGCTTCTTTCAAGACTTTTTCTTTTTTTTTTTTAAGATTTAATTTATTTATTTATTTGACAGAGATCACAAGTAGGCAAAGAGGCAGGCAGAGAAAGGGGGAAACAGTCTCCCCGCTGAGCAGAGAGCCTGACATGGGGCTTGATCCCAGGACCCTAGGATCATGACCTGAGCCGAAGGCAGAGGCTTAACCCACTGAGCCACCCAGGTGCCCCCATTTTTTTCCTTTTTTTGAGTTTGAATATGATATACCTAGGTATAGATTTTTTGGCATTTCTTTTACTTGGTTTTCTCTGAGCTTCCTGCATCTGTGGTTTGGTGTCTGTCATTAATTTTGGAAAAAGCCGTTATTATTTCAAATATTTCTTCTGTTTCATTCTCTTTCTCTTTTCCTTCTGGTATTCCAACTAGTGTATATTACATCTTGTGAAATTGCCCCACAGATTTATCCTGTTCTTTTCTTTTTTTTTTTTCCTTCTCATTCTGTTTTTTTCTTTGCATTTCAGTTTGGGGAGTTTCTATTGATGTATCTTCATCCTCACTGATTCTTTCCTTGGGACCATGTCCAGTCTACTGACAAGCCCATCAACGGCATTCATCATCTTGGCATTTTCTTTTGATTCTTTCTTAGAGTTTCCATCTCTCTGGTTACATTACCCATCTGTTCTTGCATGTTGTCAGCTTGTCCCATTAAGCCCCTTGCCATATTAATCATACTTATTCTAAATTCCCTATCTGATCATTACAGAAACTATGTTGTATCTGAGTCTGCTTCTGATCCTTGCTTTGTCTCTTTAGACTGTATTTCTCTCTTGCCTATTAATAGCCCTTGCCATATTTTGATGAAAGCCAGACATGATGTATCAGGTAGTAGGAATTGAGGTAAATAGGCTTTTACTGTGAAGTTTTGTGTTAATCTGCCTAGAACTAAGCCATATTTAATGTCTGCTGTACCAGTAGGTATCAGAGGCTTCAATTTCTTACAGTATTTTTGTTTTTAAAATTTTCCTAAAAACTTCTTATATAGAGATGCACCTTGCCCGCTCTTTAAGCTGTAATCCACTATGATTACATTAGAGTGGTAGGGTGGTGGTCAGGTGTGGGGGAAGGGAACATCCTATAATCAGTCTTTTGGTGGGTCTATGTCCTTTGGCTATGACTTTCACAAGTGTTTCTCAACCTTTCCCCTACCCCACCTTAGGAAAGACAGGAAGGTTAAGAAGGGAGAGTTAGGGAACTTCTCATCTCCACTCCCCCCACCCCCCACACCCAACCCTGTAAGTATCTGGCTAAATCTTTTCCTTTACAGAGCAGATCTTTGTGGAGAAGGCCCTGGGTGTGTTTCAGAATGGTTTGTTTTCACTGCCAGAAATAGGAGGAGTTTTTTCTTGGCTACAGAACTTGGTGAGGTTCCTAGAGGTAAAACCCATGCAGATGTGGGGTCCTCCCAAAGACTGCAGTCCCCAGGAGCTTCTCCCTGTCATACAAGTCTGCACTTCACCTAACAGTTTGGCTTTGTTCCTCTTACAAGGATGGGAGGGATGACTTTCAAGTTCTTTTCATGATGGAGCTGAAACTAGAAGCCCTCAGAAGTCTGTAAAAACAAACAAATAGCTCTGTGATTTATTCAATTAGTCACTTATTATAGGTACAAGTCATTGAACTACAATCTATGGGTAGACAAGCAAACAGGGATCCTGCCTTCATGGAGCTTATATTCTTGCAGAAAATAAAACTTTAAATTTGAGTCTAGTTGATACACAATGTTGCGTGAGTTGCAAGTGGACAATATAGTGATTCAACATGTTATAGGTTGTGCCCTGCTCACCAGCGTAGCTACCATTTATCACCACATGACACTGCTGCAAGATCATTGCTTACATTGCCTATGCTGTGCTTTTTACCCCGGTGATGAACTCATTCCTTACTGGATGCTGAGTCTCCCATTTGACTTCACCATTTTGCCCATCCCTTCACCCTCCCTTTCCTACTGGTAAATGTCAGTTTGTTCTCTGTCTGTATAGGTCTGTTTGTTTGTTTCTTCAATTGTTTTAGACCTAGAGGGTATTGTGCTAAGTGAAATAAGTCCAACCGAGAAAGACAAATACCAAATGATTTCCCTCAAATGTGGAACCAGGGGGCATATATTCTACGGTGGTCTGGTACAAGACAACGTCTCAACCCCTATGCTTGAATGTGTTATAGGCATGTAGAGGCATTAACTTCCCTAGCTTCCAGCGTAACTGGGCCACAAGGCAGAAGCTAAGAGCAACTTCCTTAGTTTTGTTTTATAAATATCATCATCTTCTATTTGTGCCCTGACAAGGAAAAGGTTGAAAAGCATTGAAGATGGTGACGAGACACATACTAAATTACTGTAATAAAATGGAGACAGTGATGTATCACAAGAAGATCAGATTATAAGGTAGGTATTTGGAGGAGGTAGGCATTAAATTGGAAAATTCTAGAAATATGGGGAGAGGTCACCTTTGGGGTGAACATGGAAAGATGAGTAGGATGAGCAAAGAAGGAGGGGCAACTGGTAGAGAATATTTCATATGGAAGATACCGTGCAGGATTGGGGAAAGGATTGGGATGAGGAATATCAAGGAGTTTAATTTGATTAGAGCACAGGATGTATGAAGGGGAGTAGTGGGAGATAGAAATGGGAGCTAGAAATCAAGGTTGCACCATGCAGAATATCTATCAAGTTGCTTGTCTGTATATCTATCATATGATATTTTATTTATTTATGTATTTCTTTATGTAGTTATTTATTCATTTATTTTGGGGGAGAAAAATGGGGGAAGGGGCAGAGGGTCAGAGAGACAGATTCTTAAGCAGACTCCACACCCAATAAAGACCCGATGCTGAGCTCAATCTCACAACCCTGAGATCAGGAGCTGAGCTGAAATCAGAGTCTGATGCTTAACAACTGAGCCACCCAGGCACTCCATCTATCATGTGATTTTAACTGACATTCATGATAATATAAAATTCAAGATTCCTTGCAAATGGCCAAAGTTTAAATAATTTAATATGATTCTAATGCTAAGTATGTTTACTGAGTTTGTTTGTTTGTTTGTTTGTGAGTAAAGCAGTAGAAGTTTATTAAGTGAAGATATAGAAAAAAGCTCTCAAGAGTGAGAGGGGTCCCAACACAGTTACCAAGGAGGGTCTGCAGGGTTGGTCTTTTATAGAAAGCTGACTAGGGAACTTAAATCTTTTTAACATCTCTATTGATATCACCATTGTCATTACAAATAGAAATTTACATCTTTGGAGGGTGAGCTGGCTAGTGAGAGGTGTGGCTATGAGGAATTAATGTCGGTGAATAAAGCAAAAATTAGTGGCAAAATTACCCTTGAAAATTGTTTACATTGTCTCTAAGGTTCATCAAGCATGGTTTTATAAATACTACCTTATGCAATAGGGCACACCAAGTTTTGAGAATAATTAAGGTAATTAAAAGAACAAAAACTGGAGTGTGCAGGGGACTTTCTAGGCAGATGTCTGGGCATTTAAGATACTGTACATGTGAAATGATTATCAAATTCCTAAGTGGTGAATGGTTGATGAGTGGAGAATTCCAGAGTTACTGTATGCTTACAGAGTTTACTCCTTTTGGTTTGATATGAGGTCTCTATAACGGTAATATACATGAAAAAACTGGTGATGTGGTGTGTGTGTGTGTGTGTGTGTGTGTGTGTGTGTACGTGTGTGGTGGTGGTGGTTGGGGATAGTAAAGCAGAAAATCGAGAGGGTTAAGTACCAAAGTCAGCTGGAACCAGGAATTTGAATGTGCTCCAAACGGTTTCTTTTTTGTGTACCTTCCACCTCCCTCCCCTCTCTATCTCTTTCATGGCTTTTTATTTTATTTTCAAATGGATGAAGGGCTTTAACAAGGGTAGGGATTACTGTTGCTAATTCACCACTATCTCAGAGAGAGGTAATAGAAATAATATTAAGGAAGGATCTATTTCCTTATTTGCTAGGAGGTTTTGTTTGTTTTAAATCAAGAATTGCTAGCTCTTTATTTATTTTCCTTTTTAATTGTGGGATAACTTACCTAAAGTACATAGCTCTTAGGTATGCAGCTTGATGAATTTTCACATATGTAATCACACCATGTCAATATAGAGAACATTTCCAGCACCCTAGAAAGCTCCTTATGCCCTCTCCTAGTTAAAGCCATCCCAGAGGTAACCACTATTATCACTTTATTTTTAACCTTTCTTTATCTCAGTTCCCAAGATGGTTGGAATGATAGAATGCACAAAGAAATAGAATGCATTCAGAACTGCAGTAGGTGTTTTAATAATTCATGGCTCAAGAAAAAACCTAGTGAGGATAGTGGCTTTTAAATGTTTTTTGAGGGACGCCTGGGTGGCTCAGTAGGTTAAGCATCTGCCTCTAGCTCAGGTCCTGAGCCTGTTGAGCCCCGCGTCTTGCTCCCTGATCAGCAGGGTATCTGCCTTTCCCTCTCCATCTCCCCCTCCCACCACTCATGCTTGCTTTCTCTTTTTCTCTCTCAAATAAATAAATAAAATCCTTTAAAAAAAAAAAGTTTTTTGAACATGACCTGTAGTAAAAAGAAAATACACCCCCCCCCAAGAAAACAAAAAAACTTTTTAACACCATGAACTAGGACATGCCTATATTCATCTCAACACAGTTACAAATAGGCTCTAAGAGCAGCATGGCTTCCTCTAATTTACCAGTCTATGGAATGAAAAACAGGGCCACTAAGAGCTCTGCTGTGAACATCTTCTTTCAAGAAACTAGTCAGCCTGAGGCTAGAATCCTAGCCCCAACCCCATATTCCTGGGAAAGGTATCTTGTTGTTCCAGTTTGAGGTGGGAGTCTGCTCCTGGACCTGTGGTCGGGGCTTGCATTCAGGCATGTACAAAATGGCTGCCAGAGGCTCATAACCGAGAGCACGCACATCTGGTGGGGAGAGGCATTTCCCAGAAAAGGACTGGGCTGGGACGATAACCTTGGAAGTCTATACTATGGTGCCAAATCTAAATTTGATTCTCAGGTTCTCCTTATACTCAATGGTACTAAAAAAAAGTATTTCTTAATTCATATAGTGAATATCTATTATTTTCTTAGTCTTTTCAATATTTTCATGTTCCAAGAACTGTGCTAGGTTCTAAGCAAATAATAATATATACGTTTCCTCAAGAAACAGCTTTATTCAGGTATGATTGACACTCAATAAACACACATACACATATTTAAAGTGTACAATCTGGGGGGCTCCCGGGTGGCTCAGCTGTTTAAGCATCCGACTCTTGGATTTTAGCTCAGGTCTTGATCTCAGGGTTGAGGGATTGAGCCCCAGGCTCAACGTGGAGTCTTCTTGAGATTCTCTCTCTCTTCTCTGCTCCTCCCCTGCTGGCATGTGCTTTCTCTCTCTCTCTCAAATAAATAAATCTTTAAAAAATGCATTAAAAAATAAAATGTACAGTTTGGTAAGTTTTGATATACGTATTAACCCATGCAACTAGTACCACAATAAATATAATGAACATATCCATCACCCCCAAAGTTTCCTCATGCCCCTTTGTAATTCTTCCCTCTGCCCTCACCCCATTTGGCTATTCTTTTTTTTTTTTTTTTTTAAGATTTTATTTATTCATTTGACAGCGAGAAAGCACAAGTAGGCAGAAGGGTAGGCAGAGGGAGAGGGAGAAGCAGGCTCTCCACTGAGCAGGGAGCTGGATGCCGGGCTTGAACCCAGGACACCAGGATCATGACCTGAGCCAAAGGCAGACGCTTAACTGACTGAGCCACCCAAGCACCCCTAGCTATCATTCTTATTCTTCAAATAGGTCCTGTAAGTCCTTATAAACACAAACTTGATTCTACTACTTAGAATGTGGTCTTTTCTCCCAATACGTTTTAAGATAGGCAATTTAGGAAGGCTATTTCTCTCTCTCTCTTACTGAACTTCGTTTAGATTTCAATTCATTCCTTTGGGTTTTCCAAGTAAGCAATCCTAATATCTGAAGAGATTTTTCCCCCTTTTACTTTCAAATATATACATATTTACTGTTTTATTTAGTTTTGCCTTCCCATTTCAGTTAGGACCTGGGGAGAATGTTGGCTGGTACCTGCAGGCCTGCCTGACAACTTCAGGGCTCCCAGGCATGAAAACAAAGGGTTCCACACATTGTATGTTTAAATATTTAGAGATTATAAATCAAGCTAACAAACTGTTAGATTAAAAAGCTTTATCCTGCTACCTTGACACACCTAAATGATAGCAAACATACAGATAACAGCCCAAAGGCTAGGTTCAAATTTAGAGTCCTTGAGTGTCACATCTCCCCACTGTGGTTGAGGCAGGTTTTCAGAACTTATTTCGAATGACCTTCATTTCAAAAGATCTTGTTTAATTGACCCTTACATGAAGAACATCTTCCCATGACATGGCTTAATACTTTAATATTTCTTCTTAAAATTATAAATTTATGAGTCTTTCATTCCTAGATTAAAACAAACATCAACTTCATTATACCCACAAAGAATCTCTAAATTGCTTATATATATACATTTTTTTTTTTTGCTTTAGTTTAGAAATTGCTTTTTAAGACTTTCTCACAGGCTCCTAATATTCTTTTGTCTACAATTTCCACCTGTACTCCCACTCCACTGGGAGACCTTAAGACCTGAGTTTCCTGAGCTGTGTCTTGAACATCCTTATGACTTCTTTGGATAATACTGTCAGGGGATACATTCTAAACAAGTCATCCAAACATTCACAAACACGTAAGAAAGGGTGGGTCTGCAAGTCAGATCATGTGACCCAGACAGGACCTCAAAGCCAGTCCTCTGCTTGGTCACTGGTAGCCGCTGGTACTTGAAGCGCTTGAGAGGGGAAATTAGGATAAGCCAGTGGAGTTCCAACTCTGTTACTAACTGGCTGAACTGGAGTGAGTCACTTCAAACTCTTGTTTAACTTCAGCGTCATCAGTATAATTGGAATAAGGACAGTGGCATGAAGGACTCCCCCAGCCTTGGTGGGGAGGGAAATCACAACTTGTCTGAGCTTCAATTTCTGTGCCTGTTACAGTTTTAAGACTTGTGTCCTGTCCATCTCACAGGGTTTTGGGGGACGGAATGGGAGCAGGCACAACCTTTCAGCTTCAGTTTCTACATGTGTAAAAAGCTTAGAACACACGGCCAGCCCGCGAATAAAATTCCTGTTAGAACAGGAAAATGGACAGAAAAACTTTGCAAAATGTAGAAAGCTATGCATGCGTAAATTATGTCGTACTGAAAACAACACAGAGCCCTAAAAGGTGATTGTGGGTCTCTCTCCTACTAGCTCCAGGGTTGCAACCTCACAACATAAAGCAGGATCACTTTCTTAAATCATTCCCGCTGTAGGGAGTCATAACAGCGTCGGTGCCACACCCAGTAGGGCCCAAAGGTGCCAGGAGGGGGCGTGGTCAAGCCCGGCCAGCCCCTCACGACGCCCCGCCCCGTCGCACCCGCGCCTGCGCCGTGCACACCAAGCAGCCTCGAGCGCCCCGGCGGGAGGTAAGGGGTTTGCGGGAGGCTGTCTCGGGGGCGTCAGGCCCTGACTGGGTTTGTGGGCTGGGCGCTGAGCCCGCGGGCGGTAGAGACGCCGGGTGGGAAGCACCGCATCCATTCCGGAGTGCGAGCGCTTTGAGGGTTCCTCCCGGCTCCGAGAAGTGGCGGTTTCGTTTTTGGAAGCTCTTTTCAAAGCGGGTGTTGGGAGGCCGCCGACAGGGCAAGCGCGGCGGCCTCCCGGGGTCGCGGGGTGGGAAAGTTTCCCGCACCAACCCTGCCCGTGACGCAGCGTGGGCTCTAGGTCGTCAGGGTCGCCCTGCGGATTGGTCCCGAGACCGCCCATGCATCCGTTCTCTGGTGGGGGCGTCTGGTGCTTGTGGCCCAGGGGCGCCGTGGGTGACACTGCGAGGGGTGACGCGAGGCTCGGGGGCAGTGAGGGGAGGACCGGCCCGGTGGTCGGAGTCTCCTGGCAGCCAGACCAGGACGTGGTTCTGGAGGTGGTCCCGCCTCTGACTACCTCCTAGATAAATTCTGAGTCGGAGGGCTTAGGAGACCATGTGGGAGGACCAGGGGCCAGGACTTTTCTTTCCGAAGTCAGTGCCCCGTCTGCCAGTCAGAAGCAAAGGAAGACAAGCTTGAGGACGTTCGGGGCCACCACTGGAGGAATGTGGGATCTCTAGGCCGATAGACGGTGTTCCTTGCTTTTGGGGGAGCGGAAGGTTGCGGGCAGTTTGGGACTTTTTCTGAGAAATGGGGCTCTTTATTTATAAATAATCTTTTTTTTTATTTTTTTTAAAGATTTTATTTATTTATTTGACAGAGAGAAATCACAAGTAGGCAGAGAGGCAGGCAGAGAGAGAGAGGAGGAAGCAGGCTCCCTGCTGAGCAGAAAGCCCGATGTGGGGCTCGAACCCAGGACCTGGGATCATGACCTGAGCTGAAGGCAGCGGCTTAACCCACTGAGCCACCCAGGCGCCCCTATTTATAAATAATCTAATACAGTAAACCTCCTAGTACTTTTTCCTCACGGGAAACAGGAGTATTAATGGTACTCAGCTGATAGTAGTTGTAAGCCCTAAAGGGTAGTTTGTACAGCACCTGGCACCCTGACCCCCGCAAGTGTTAGTGCAGTTCTTCAAAATGTTTGAGCTGTTTTCTCAAACATCAATTCAGAGATTTTTAGAAAGCCTTTTTATTTTATTTTTATTTTGAAATAGTTTTACAATTACAGAGAAGTTGCAAAAGTAGTACAGTTCTCTCCAGCTTTAAAGTGAACACCTTACATAACGATAGTACAATTATAGAAGGTTAGCAAGTATCATTGGTACAATTCTATTCACCAAGCTACCACCATTTTTCAGATTTCATAATTTTTTATCCTAACGTCCTTTTCTTTCTGTTCCAGGATCCAATATAAGGTCCCATATTGCATTTAATTGGAAATAGTCGACTCCTTGGTCTTTTCCTGTCTTTCCTCCCCTTGACACTTTTGAAGTACCCCGTCAGTTATAAGGTAGAGTGTCCCTCAGGTTTTATCTGATGTTTTCTTATGATTAGATTAAGGTTATGCATTTTTGTTGATGCCACAGAAGTGGATGTACCCTTCTCAGTTCATCATATGAGGGGTTCATGTTATGATACACTGCTTTTGACATTGATCACTTGGTTAAGGTGGTGTCTGCTAGGATTCTCTGCTGTAAATTTACTACTTTTCCCTTGAAATGAATCGATATCTTGGGAGAGTTTCTAAACTATGCAAATATCTTGTTTCTCCTCAAACTTTCACTTGATTTTACCATCCAGTGGTGGATCTGGCCTTCAGTGATTATTACTTTGATCTTCTAATGGTGATTTTCTGTTTCCCTCATTCCTCCTCCTTTTATTAATTGGAGTTCTGTGAGGAAGAGCTGCCCCTTGCCCATTTGTTTATTCACTTATTTTTTTTGTATCAGTATGGACTCATTTATTTTACTCTTGGTAATTTTTGGTGTTTATATTGTGTCTCTAGTTGTCCAGCTTTGGCCCTTGGGAGTTTTTTCAGATTGTTTCCTTTTGACAGGCTCCTTCACTTTTTGAGAACTTCCTTCCTTTCTGGCACCATAAGATGTTCCAGGCTTGTCTTGTGTTGTCTCTGTCCCAGCCCTGCAATCCTCCAGTCCTTCCAGGGCCCATGGTTTCCTTTTTTGGAGAGTGGTATTTAAACATCAAGAGCAAGGGACTAGGTGTGCTCATTGCTACTGGAGTATTATTGTTTGTGGTTCCTGGCAGAAGACATGAATATATATAAGTATAAATATATGTATTATTTATTTTTATAAATATTTGTCCTTTATAGATCATGTTACATATTTATTATTTATGTAATTATAAAAGACTAAATACTTATTTATATTCATTATATTTATAAATATATATATATTTCTTAGCTTTGTACATGTGTATCCACATATTCCGTGGATATACACATACACACACACATATACCCAAGCATACACAAAGATTTGTTTTTGTATTTATCTGTATGTATGTGTTCATATATCTGTGTATATATATTTTTAAAAATAAAAATTCATTCTGAAAGTTCCATTTGTAAACGAACACCACAGGGTTCATCCTAGTCATGTCCCTTGTTACTTCTTCTTTTGACAGAAAGCTGGCTTTCATGTTCTACAGAATATTTTATTTGCTCAATTCTCA
The DNA here is from genome assembly GCF_902655055.1 of Lutra lutra. Classification (NCBI taxonomy): domain Eukaryota; kingdom Metazoa; phylum Chordata; class Mammalia; order Carnivora; family Mustelidae; genus Lutra; species Lutra lutra. The sequence continues at coordinate 64,080,791 of NC_062290.1, forward strand.
CATAAAGGATTTTCAGGATTTCTAACCCTTATGCTAAAAAACAAATTTGCTAATTAGAATACAGTTGTGTGTAGTTCTTTTTGTCTTTATCTTAATGGTATCCAGTTAAAATAGTGTTTTCCAGAGTTACCTAGATTATTTTCTTCCCCTACTTTCAGTGTGGTTATGCTATTCATTGGTAATATGGTTTTGTTTTTATTAGTTTGTGTTCCATTTTATGTTTCTCTACGTTTTGTTTTTGTTTTTTAGTTTTCAAAAATTCATTCTTTGTAATACACAGTTCTGTGAGTTTTGGCAAATGCTTATAATTGTGTATCTACCACTCAGACTGTCATGACACAGAACAATTCTATCACCTCAGATATTCCATTACACTTAAAAAAAAAAGTTAGAAGGAAATCGACTCTACAGAAGTTTGGGAAATTAGGCATTTTTGTATGTTTTGTCTTGTCTTTTTCATAGGCATATTTTACACAGTTGTGATGTTAATGTAAATGTATTTTTCATTTTTGTCATTTATTTCTATCAGAAAAATGTTCCAGTTTTTTGACTGAAAAATCAAGAAATGCTGACATACTTGTTTTTCAGTTAATTTTAACAACACATATTGTATGTTGGATTACATACCTTCCTTTAACAACTTACAAACTACTGCTGTCCAACTTTCTGTTTCTGTAACATCACAATTTATGCAATTATTTGAATGTTATGTTCTCATTTTAGTGTATATAGGCATTTTATTATAATTTTATAGAAATGGAAATTGTGGAGAGAAGAAAAAAATACTGGCCAGAAGGAGACCAAGAGTTGGGAAAGTCTCTTGGGAGGTTCTTGGGGCAGAAAGTCTTCCCTTATAGATGGTCCTTAGGAGTCAGTAGGTTTTCCCTGGACACAGAAATCTGAGGGGTAGAACCATGCATAAATCTGACCTGGAAACATCACTTTTGGAACTGAAAAAAATTTATCGTCATAGTGTAGGGGAATAGTGCAAACAAGTCAAATATCTAATAATTGGGATTTGTTATGTATACTATAAACTGGTTAGTGGAGAAGAAAAAATCATTAGAGTTGTATATCAAATGATACATAAATGATGCCTGTAAAAGGGCATCTGGACAGAGGGAGCATCACTGCAAAGCCAGAAGTAGAGATTGGGTGATAATACTTCGATTGTGTGAATCAGTGAACATTGTATTTTCTTGTTCAAATAATATGGAACTCTAGGAAGTTTTTGTTCAGAGGAGTAGCATATTGCAAATCGTGTTTTTGGTATATTGGTGGTAATGCGTGAGGAAAAATTGGAAAGGGGAAAGAGTTTCTAAAAGCAGCCTAATTAAGACACTTGTAAGGTGCTATGCATATTGCATTATTTGGAGTGATGGGATTAGAAATGATGAAGAAAGGATCTGTGAAGAAATATTTTAGTTCCATCAGCATCTATTGAAAACCATGTATAGTTAAAAAGAAAAAAAAAGGAACAGTGGTAGATAAAAAGATACCTTCCTATAGGATATAACCTGCATGGTAGAAAAAAATGCAAACAATGTGATAAACTGGGAACATTGTGAGACAAATAATTGATAATTTATGAGTCTATTATATGTTAAATATAATAAGAAAAAGATATCCCCTATAGTAAAATAGATACATAGCACTAGCAAGTAATTCATAAGAAATGCAAATGGCTAATAAATCAATGCTCCCAGTAATTTAAGGAATGCAAAATAAAACAATAATGGGACACAATTTTTGAATGTCTAAGGAGAATGCTTGTATTCTTGTATTTGTGAGAATATGGGTACTTGGATATTTTGATATGCTGCTAGTGGGCATGTAAACAGACACAATCGTTTGGGACATTTGGTATCAAAAGCCTTAAAAAAGTGTGTGTACCTGTTTGATTTCTAATTATTTATTTTGAAGAAACATAGATGGTAGTATGGATTTATGTGTAAGGGTAATTACATTGTAGTACAGTATATAATAGTGGAAAATTGGGAACAACCTAAATAGCCAACAATAGATGATTAGTTAAATTATGGAGCATCTATGTAATGTAACACTACGCTTCTATAAAAGATGTATTATAGAAAAACAGTCATTTACATGGAAAGATTGGTATTATATTTAATCAGAGTATTCAAAATACTTTCACCTGGTAATAGTATAATTTATGATACTCATACCTCCTGGGCTTTCATTTCCTTTAGGTTTATTTTATTGTTAAAGTGTGCCTTTTAGTAGTTCTTTTAAAGAGAAAACTTGCTTATAAACTGTTGTGTCTGAAAATGATTATTTTGCCTTCGTTTCTGAATAATAATTTACCTGGCCATATACCAACTCTCTCAGCATTTTGAGGATATTCCTGTCTTTTGATAACCTCGCTTTGATGAAAAGTTTGTTGCTTTTGTTGCTTTATTTTATCTTTATCTCTGGTTTGCCTTTTTTAAGATTTTTGTTTGTTTGTTTGCCCTTCACGTTCTGTAATTTCCCTTCCATGTGTTGGTAATTTTTTTTTTTTAATTTATGCCACTTGGGGCTTATGTACATTTTCGATTTGAGGTCTTGTATCTTAATTCTCAGCATGTTCTCTTGAATAATGCTTTTTCACCACTTTCCTTATTCTTCTCTTATGGGACTCCTATTTGTTATTGAGCTACTTATTTTATCTTCTATGTTTTTCATCTCTTTATTCCTCTGTGTTCTGACTGATATCTTCCAATCAATAATTCTCCATTCAGCTACATAGTTTATTGTTTAACACATTTTTGAGGTTTTTATTTCTCAATTTGTACTTGGTTTCTCAGATTAGCCTGCTACTATTTTGTAGTATTATCTAATATTTAAAAGGATTCTATTCCTTCCAAATATACGTATTTTAATTTTTTTTTTTTTTAGATTACTATCTGTAGTCCCTTAGCTATGAATTTTCTTGTTTTGTTGGGTCTGTGGACTGTCGGCAATGAACTTCTGTATGTATCTCCAATTCCCACTCACTACTGTAGCTGTTGAACTCTCTTTATCTTTGGTGTGTGGAGATTTCCCTTTTTTGCTTTCAAGCTTAAACATAAACGAACTTAACATAAAAAAAACTTAAACATAAAAAAATGAACTTACTAAGTTGATGAGATACTCTGTATAACCAATACTTCGAGATTTTCAACTGTGAAAGAAAGTTTCAACATTATTTAGATTTATAGTTCTTAATGCTTCTGCAGTGATATCATAAAAGCAATTTTTTAATATCATAAAAGCATTGGACTCTATTCTCTGACATAACTCAAAAATACATTCACAATTATTCATAAAGATTCAGGGACTCCATAAAGTATATTTGTGAACCTCTGTCTGTGTGGACCCTGGTTTAAGACCCCATAACCCACTGGGATTAACATAGTCATTTTTTTTTTCTTTTTTTTCAATACAGGAGAGGTTGTGGGCTAATGAGATGGCATGAAAGCAAGGTTGTACAACAGTGGTTTTTAAGCTTAGTTAAGCAGTGGAGCCCTTTACTGATGCAAAATCTAATATGCTCAAATTTATGAAATCGATATAAGTAAATTTTCTCCAGTTGAAGCAGGGATGGGGTCCTGGAGCCTGCTCATTTGCTATCCTCTACCCTCACCTACTCTGACCCCAAAGGCATACTCTTGGACATTCTGGAACAGTGATAGGAAACTGTTGGTTAATTAGAAAGAACATTTGATTGTACTCTCAGGAATCCTGGGTTCTTATTCCAGCTCTGTTGTTAACTGTTTATTTGTATTGGTTTTGGACAACACTAATCACTTTGTAAGAAAGGGAGGAGGCAGTTTAAAGGACATCAGTGAGAAGAATTGCATATGATGTTATAATATATTTGAAGAATATAATTATATAGTTACATTCAGAGGTTAGAAATGGAGTTTGATACAAGCAGAAATGTTATGAAATTTTTTCTTCTGGTTTTGCCACCTGACATCTTTTTAAAAAAAGTTTAGTCATTGTCCAAGATACATTGGGAAATGAAAACTTGGACAGTAGACTCATAGTTTAAAAATAAAAAAAAGTATTTAAATGTATACATTCTTATTTGGAAAAGAGCCTGGAAAGACATACATCAAAATGGAAAGAGTAGTTAACTGTGGGTGAGGAGATGATTGATTTTATTTTATCCTCTTCTTCATATTTTCTAAACATTTTAAAGTGCATATTCATCTGTAGAAAGAAAAAAGTTTCAAAATAAAAGATTTATTAAAAAAAAGTCATTCAAGTTCAGAATTAAGTTGAATATATATTTAGAAAAATTATAAAATTAATTGTTGGTTTTTAAAAATAACAGAAACTGATTAAAAACATTCTTAAATTCTTCCCTTTTAGGTTTTCTATGTGAGTGGAGAAGACAGTCGCTGCAAGTAGAAGTGACACAGCATTTTTTTTTAGGATGTCTGAAGATGAAGAAAAAGTGAAATTACGCCGTCTTGAACCAGCTATACAGAAATTCATTAAGATAGTAATCCCAACAGACCTGGAGAGGCTAAGAAAGCACCAGATAAATATTGAGAAGGTGGGCTGCTTTTCATTTTCTACCACAAGAAACAGTTGCAAATTCTGATTTATACTTGTGCATTTCAGCCAAATTTAGAATATTAGATAGGAGGCTTTGGTAAAACATCCATCTCCTATTGGTTTAGTAACATTCATTCTTTTCATCTGGGTTTTTATTTTACAACTACATCTGGTATTATTCCTTTTTAAGGGAGGGATTTAGGAATAGAAACTATACCTTTTAAGTTGTACATATTGACATACTGGGCAGTTAATTAAAATACAAATTGTCTGATAGTGCACCATAATGTGAAGGCAGTGAACTTTGGCTAATGGGCCTGCCTTAATTTCCTTCACCCTGTGGCTAGTTTTTTGAACTTTGGTGTCTATCAATAACTCCTATCCTCTTCAGGTGCACATAGAATAAAGAGGTAAATCATTGTGTGAAAGAGGGAATTTCCCAAATTGACTTCTTCCCTTTGAAGAAAGCCCCAAATTGAGAAATACCACCTGGAGGTTAGTTTAGGAAATAGGTGAGAAAGAACTAGTCTCCTGGATCATGGTGAAGGTGGCACAGAAACTGGACTGGCCAGCATCTGATGGAATAGTTGTGGCATTCATGGGAACATAGGGTTTACTACTGAGCTTTGACTTGGCAGATTATATTGTTTTATTTGCTGTAGGATAGTAAGTGGGATTTGCTCCTTCAAAAAGACCTCCCCCAAATAAATTTTAAGCCGTGTGGCCCTCCATTAATTTTTTGTGGTGGGGGGTGGGGTGGAAGTGGTCATTAAGCCTTTCAGTATAAACAATATTTATCACCCTCACCTGAGTACCTTATATAACTAAGAAGTGTCAGCTTTTATTTCCCCCAGATACCATTTGTCTTCCTAGTATTTAAATCTTTTCAAAAAGTATAGAAAATAAGCACCAGGAATATTAAGATGAAAATTTTAAAGCAAATATGAAGCTATCTAGAATTCAAGATTGCTATTTTGTCATCTCAAGTTTTTCTTTATCCGTAAGCAATAAGTTCTGTGACTTTCTAGGGTGGAGGAGTTTTCTGGTAAACTGGTTAGTCTTGTCATAAGCAGAAACAAATTACAGGGCTCCATGCTTTGATTAATGAGGAGGACTTACTCTTTTAGCACTGTAACAATATAGAAATCGAGTTGTTTACTCTGGTTGATCATATCTGGGTGGCAGGTTGATAAGGTGTATTTTAAAGTCCTGAGCTCATATCAAAGCACTCAGTTACAGAGATGACTAGAACTTGGCAGATGAATTGATTCTGAAACCTAGACATAGGTGGACTATGCTCTGTTAAGATTGTTTCTTTGCCCTATATTACCTTTGAGGTTTGGCATGTCTTAAATTTCCCTTTTCTTATACTTATTCTGTATAAAGTGCCTGCAATCATACCCTCAGATCCTAGCCACACATACCACCCAGTCAGTCATCTATGGAAAAGCCAGAACCCTGGAAACAAGGAAGGTGGGGATAGGAAAGGATATGTTATTGATTTGATTAGTTGTGCCAAACTTCATAAGAATATTATTCCAGAGTTATATTGATCTTTCTCTGCCATAACATTTTTCCTTTAGCATTTTGTGAAATTCTTACTTAATGTGAAATTTTTAGACAATGTCAGAATAATTGTAATTTACAATATAGGTGATGTCTGAAGCTAGGCAAACTCATGCTAATCTGTGTTTTATTCAGTACTCTTGGTCATTATACTATCTCTAGGATTTCTAGTTTTATTATGGAAGTGACTTTTTATGTATATAAGCTTGGATAACATATTTTAATAGTTTATGGCAATGCAAAAACATTTAAAAGCTGCTGTGTTCACTGTGGACAAAAGAGTTATGAACTAGGTTTGGACTCCAGGTGTTTGACAATGCCTCACTTTAAAAAAGGCATATTCTTCCTGGGGGGAAGGGTGTAGAAAGATAAAATATTTATTATGTTAGCCGTCAGTCATCCAATATGAATTTAAAAGAAGAAAGTCACACTGAAGAGAAATGAAGGTAAGCCTTGGTGGAGTGATTCTGCAACATCCGAAAACAATGAGAGTAGTGTGCTGCGCACACCTGGGACTGTATTCCATAGGTCCTTCAGCATTACATTTTATTACACATGATAGTCTTGATTAGAACGCAGCGCTGAAATTTGAAGTGTTAGCATTCAGCTTTCTCGGCTAACATAAGATAGGCTTAAGCATAGTTAATAGAAACAAGATCATGTTTGGAACATAATTTTCTTTGTTTCATATTGTAGGGTTAGGAGAAAACTTACTGTGTAGCATGTACTGTGTTAGTATATAGTTAAAATACAAGTGGCAGAAAACCCCAAAATAGTGTATTAAATCAGATAGACCTTTTTTGTTTTTGCTTTTATTTTTAACCGCTCATAGTTACAGAGGCACTCTGGGGCTGCAGTGGCAGCTCAGCAGTCATTAAAGACCCAGGCTCTTTTTATCCTGTTCTCTGACCCTCAACTTGTTTCTCTCTTGCATGTAAAATAGCAGCTCCAACCTCAGCTATTACATCCACATTCCAGCTAAGATGAAATAACGAGAGTTGTATTTTTGCTATGTTCTTTTTTCTGTCAGTTCTCTTTTTTTCTTTTAAAGGGAATCCTCCTGTTCTTGTTTCATGGTTGTAATATCATGGCATCTCTCTGGTGATTTTATTTGAAAGTTTTTATCTGCTTCTTTGTCTGTATTCACTGAGTTTTTTTTTTTATTCTTGCTCTCTCTTCCCCCACCTCCTTTCCTCCTTTCTTCTTTGTGTCAGCGTGCAGTATTATGGGCATTCCTTGGTGAGCTGTTAATGTTTAAGAGTGCTAATTGGAAGGTATTTGTGTGCGTAGCAGGAAGTAGGTGGGGTATTATACCTGGAGGGGTGAGCAGGTGAAAGCTCTGTTTTAATGGGGAACCACCAGATATTCTTCTGGAATGTGTTCTGTGAAGATAGGGACAGTGTAGTTGCTTGGGCCTGTAGAGAGAGCACTTGGTAGACTACCTCTTCCTTACATAAACTTTCAGCCAAGCCTTCTGCCCCACCATACACATCCTCCTGACTCCCTGGTAGCTGGTACCTCTGGTCACTGAGTCTTTAGGGAGTAGTCGTGTGGCTGTTGGCTTGTCACTCACTGCCTCTCACACACCACTCACCCCTTCTGCAGCCTCATGGTGCAGGCTTTCTCAGATCTTCTAAGTCAGTTGCAACATGTCTGTACTCTTTCCAGCTTCTAAAATTTTGTTAGAATTTCTTGTCAACTGATATCTTCTGTTGTATTTTCATGACTCTTGTGAATGTATACCTTTTAAAGTTCTTCATTGCCATTTTTGTTGGGTTTTAGAAAAGAGCAGAGATAAATGCTTGTGTTCAGTCTTCCAGGCTTAATGAGAAGGGAAGTCATTAATTATAAGAAATAAATAAGTTTGGGTGTTTGCTGTCTTTTATTGTTAGCACTGAAAAGTTCATAAAAAATATTTTTTTTTTTTTTTTTATTTAAATTAGATTTCTGATCCTTAGGAAGTATACAGTCCAGTTAAGGAAATAAATTAAGAAATAATTCAGAGAATAGTAGTGACATATAATTAAGTGTGAAAGTGAGTGGCATGGACTGTTCAGGTTAGGTGTGAAGCACAAGCTGTATGGTACAAAATCAAACCTAATCAGCCTCATTGATTTGTTATTTATCACTTCATGTATAAGAGCCTTATAATAATATACTTTCAATTCCTCTCTCAGGGTCTTATTATAGTGTTAATGTCATATAATTTGCTTCTGTATCCAATAATACATTGTTGTTATTTTTGTTTTAAACAGAGTTTTCTTTCAAAATGGTTTTAAAAATAAGGAAGAAAATTCTTTTTAAAGATTTTACGTCTTTCAGAGAGAGAGTGGGGGCAGGGGCAGAGAGAGAGGGAGAGAGTCTTAAGCAGATTCTGCATTCAGTGCAGAGCCTGATGTGGGGCTTGATCTTACGACCCTGAGATCATGACCTGAAAATCAACAGTCCCCACGCTTGACCAACTGCACCACTCAGGCACCCCCTCCCCCCACCCCGGCCAAATGTTTTATATTTACCATTTTCAGTGCTCTTCATTCCTTTGTGTAGGACCAGGTTTCTCTTCCATTTTTACATCAGCCTGAAGGGCTTCCTTTTTTTTTTTTTTTTTTTTTTTAAGATTTGTTTATTTATTTTGAGAGAGAGAGAGATTGAGAGAGAGCACAAGCAAGAGAGAGAGAGATTCTCAAATGGACTCCACACAGAGCCCATGGGGGTGGGGGGGTTCAATGTCATGACCTGAGATCATGATCTGAGCTGAAATAAGAGTTGGATGCTGACCTGACTGAACCACCCAGGCACCCCTGTATGGGACATTTTCATGTTTCTGTCCTTTCACAGTATTTCTAGGTTGATTTTTTTCTTCTTTTGACATGTAGTATACCAGTGATACACTGAACACCTACTAACATATGGATTGTTTGGATTTTTTATTTAAACCAAAAATAGTATGTGATGTCTGGTGTTGATGTTTGTATTCTACATAAATATTGTGCTATAATGTTACCACATTTTGCTATGGTTCCTGTCAAATGAAAAATTTTCTGTTATCCTGCTCATCAAGTTTCTTGGTTGAAACCCTGAAGGCTAAACATTGCTTTGGTAAAAACTAAAGAATGTGTATTTAGTGTTCATTCTCATTTTTGTGTACTTTCTAGTCTGCAGTATCAATGTTACTTTTTCTCAAAGTCAGATTTTAGTTTTTAATCCTTGACACTATCATTGACAAACTTAAAATTCTTGGTAAATAGTAACAATATCTCTTGAATACTCTTAATCTTTATTTTTTATTCTTTTACATTCTCATTATTTTTTTCATCTCCAAAGAACTTGCAAGACTGAGCACACTGCCTTTTTTCAGTAAAGTAAATTGTATCTAGTGATTTTTATTTGTTTTACCATTTGCCAGAATTTTGTAGGTGATGTTTTCAAAAATTTCCTACTCATATTGTCATTGGACCATTAACCGACACTATTAAGTCAATAACTTTGAGCTAGTATCTTTAAGTTTGGTTAGGTGAGTGGGGATTTTTGTGGTAACTAGAAGTAATAAGTTTAGTAATTAAAAAAAACCTGTACCTTTCTTCTCTTTTGTATAGTATCAAAGGTGCAGAATCTGGGATAAGTTGCATGAAGAGCATATCAATGCGGGACGTACAGTTCAGGTAAGGCTATTAATTGTTTCTAGTTAATCAGTATGGAAAAGACAATCTTAAGAAAATTTTGCTAAAATAAATACCCTGTGGTTGGATCCTTTTATGCATATTTGTAACTATTTCTTAAGGGTACATTTTTAGCAGGATTTACTGAATCAAATGTCATACATATTTTTAAGATTTTGATTCATATTACTAAAATTTCCTCCAGAAACAATGAATCAATCAACTTACACTCAAAATCAACACATTTTCCAAAAACCTTACAACCATAAGTATTACCCATTTCTTAAAATTTTGCTGATGGGTAGTTCAAATAATGTTGCTTTATTGTTTTTATCTAGAGTTTTTCTTTAATTGCTTTGAATGGTGAAATTTTTTTTTTCATATGTGCCTTGGATAGTAGTATTTCTTTTGTAAATTTCCTGTTCCTGTCTCCTGCATGTATTATGTTGTTGTCTTTTGCAAGAGTTTTTAGTCATTTTAAGGTATTGTTCTTCTATTTATAATACAGTTACAGTAACATAGTGTTGCAAATCTTTTTTGCAGCTACTGGCGTTTTAATAATAAATGTTAATTATTTTAAATTAATTTTAGAAAATCATGTATTTACATGGTGAAAATCCAAATAAAGTTAAAAGGCTTTACCTTACCCTTTTCCATCTCCAAGTCCTAATTGCAAGAAACCACTTTTAATCATTTTGACCATTTTCCCTGGTATTTATCTCTTTATTCCTTAATATCATTTGTAGACTGGTATTTCTCAATCAGGTTGAGGTATTATCTCTTCTTGTGGTATTATCTCTTCTTGGAGCTCTAGCTTTTTACTCTGCTTTTGTACTTCCTTTCCCCTTATACAATTACATATAGTGTAATTTTTGGTTAAATTATAAATCAGTATTTCATTATTTTGTTTATGAAGATATTGTTTCCTTCCGAGCCAAATGGTAAAATAGTATAGTCTTTGCTTTTTATGAAGTTAATAGTTGTTTCTCTTTTTCTCTCTTTTTTTTTTCTTTACTGGCTTTCTGTGTATTTGTAGTTAATTTTTTTAAATGTTCCACATCTCTGCTACATGCTATCAGTAATAATTTTCATATGCTCGGATTTACTACGTTCCATTCTTTATAATGAAGACTCCTTCCTATAGCCCGATTCCCAGTCCCGATCTGAATTTACTTTCTAGGCCTGTTGCATGGCTGCTGTTCTGGGATTTCCTTCACTGCTCTTCTGTGTGGGTCCATGTTTTCTGGGATATCATGTCTTACTCACTTTTGGTTTACTTTTGTTTTGTTGGAGTAGTAGGTCTCTAAATAAGGGTACCTTGGAGGTAAATTTTTATGTTATTATGAGTCTGAAAAATACCTTTTTTCTCCTCCCATGTGATTACTAATTTCAGTAGGTATAGAATTCTAGTTGGAATTCTTTTAGATATAAAGGTTTTTTAGTGTAGCTCTTGCTAAAGCTGATCTGATTTCCCAATTTTTATTTTTCTCTTTGGGAGCTTTTGTAATCCGTTTAATCCCTGGTGTTCTCAAATTTGATCATGGTGTGCTTAGTGTTGGACTCTTTGAATCTAAAAACTTATGTTCTTTATTCTGGGAAATTTATTTGTTTAATCATTTTTAAAGACTTATTTATTTTAGAGAGCATGCACTAGCAGTGGGGAGGGGCAGAGTAAAGAAGAGAGAATGCAAACCCCCACTGAGTACAGAGCCCTGTATAGACCCCAAGACCTGGATCATGACCTAGCTGAAATCAAGAGTCAGATGTTTAACCAACTGAGCCACCTGGTGGGAAATTTAAATTATTTGATAATTAATTCCTCTGCTCTTTGCTTTTTTTTTTTTTTTTTTTTAAATCTTTAATTGCAAGAGTCAGCAAAATATGGCATTTTCCTTGGAGGAACCTCCAAATATCAGTAGCTGGAGGCTTGTTCTGGTTCAGTTTTCTAAAGAAGAATCCTCTTTCTCCTGGGGCAAGGAGACACTTAACTTTTCAGTTATAGAAACAGACTAAGTGAAGGTTGCTAGGGTGTCCTTGTTTAGTGCAAGGTTTCACATACATCTCTTTTAGCCCTGTGCTTGGTGTTTCTGAATCTCCACAGTGGTTTTGTTTCTCCAAAGAGTGCATCTCTGGGCTTCTTGCATTTCAAAAAGGTTTCTATAGCTGCAGTGTAGTGAATAGATCGGGATAGAGTGAAATGAATGCAAGAGAGCCTTTAGGAGAGATTACAGAGATAGTGGAGATGGAAAAAAACAGATTGACTTGAGGTCTCATAGAAATTTGACTTACCTCTTTATATATGTATTTTACTGCTTGCTAACTAGATTATGGACCTAAAGATCAGGGATTGTGTCTCTGCTATTTGCGTGTCCCGCAGTACCTGGTGTTCAGCAAGATTCAGTGTTTATTGAATGGTATTAAGCATGTAAATGTCAATGAGATTATTATGACTAGGATTTCTTACCATCTTCCCTGTTCAGTAGGTCAGTAAAAATCACTTATTATCTTGAGACAGTGGCTATAATCAAAGTGTTTACTGATTAAAGAATATATGTATATTTACATTATTGATCTCCATCTGGCAAAGCTTTATGTGTGCCATTAAAGTGAGATTGAAACTGTTTTTAGATGTAAGTATTTGTTTAGTTTTATTCATATATGCTCTGAATTTTCTGGATAGGCTAGTTCTTTGCTAGTTTGTGTAAAACTTATTTTTTGGACAGTTTCCTGAACATTTACAATGGCTTTTCTAGATTTCTCATTATTAGATATATATGAAAAGAACTATCTTTTTACTTTCATTATAGCATCTTTGTTGAAAAGGAATTCTTAATTTAAACATACTCTAATTTTTCAGTCTTTTGTTTTATGGTCATGCTTAAGGTGTCTTATTCAAGGAATACTTTCTATTTTAAGATCAAGAAGATATTTTCCTATATTTTATAAAACATTTATTTATTTATTTAGTTTTAAAAGATCTTATTCATTTATTTTGACAGAGAGCACAAGTAGGCAGAGCGGCAGGCAGAGGGGAGAGGGAGAAGCAGGCTCTTCGCTGAGCAGGGAGCCCAACGCAGGACTTGATCCTAGGACGCTAGGATCATGACCTAAGCTGAAGGCAGCCGCTTAACTGACTGAGCCACCCAGGTGCCCCTAAAACACTTTAAAAAAATGTTTTAAATATTTTGCTTTTAACATTTAAGTCTTTAATCCATCTGAAATTGGTGATACGAAGTAGATACAAATAAAATTTCCCTTATTCTATTTGGAAAACCAGTTGTCTCACACTATTAACTGATTTCTACAATTCTATTACATATCACGATTCCATATATGTATGTGTCTGTTGCTGGTCTTTCTATCCCACTGGTCAGTTTGTCTGTTTCTCCATCAAGTTCCACACTCTTAATTAAGACAGCCTTATGATATGGCTTGATATCTGGTAGGATAGTGCTTCCATTTTTCCCTTTTTGGAAGTGTTTTGGCTGTTCGTGGCCCTTTAGTCTTCCATATGAAATTTGGATCTGCTTGTCAAAGTCCATATACAGTCTTGTTTGGAATTTGGGAATTGCGTTGGATTTATCCGTGTATTTAGAGAAAATTGACGTATTTATAATGTCCAGTTTTCCCACCTATGAATATGGGATATTCTTGTACTTTTAATGTATTTTTTAATAGTCTACATACCAGTTGTGGTAGATTTTTAAAGATACCTGCAAATATTTCCATCTAGTTGGTATTGCACATTATGATCATGCATTATGATCATGCACTGTGATGGTGCTATATCACAGTATGATTCCCTTCCTGTTGAATCTGGGCTGAGGCAGGAATAATGCTGCCTGATTTCTGAGGGCAAGTGAGAAAGGTCAGATAACTTCCAAAGTGGTTCTCTGAGGGTGCCTGCTCTGGGGGAACTTTGCCATCATGTGAAATGTCCAGCTGTCCTCCTTTGGGGGAGGTAGATATTCTTTTGAATAATTGGTTTAAATCCCTTTGGACTTTATCTTTATATGTATATATATTTTTAACAATATTTTTCTTCTCTTGTAAAATCACCCATTTTTCCTGATTTCTTCCTAGTTTTGATTTCTTGTGTTTTCTTCCCCACCCCCCCAAAACTGGCTTTCTAGTTATTGGAAGAAATAATTGGTTATAAACAAGCTTGCTCAAATTTATCTTTTTTTTTTTTTTTTTTAAGATTTGTTTGTTTATTTTGGAAAGCAAGTGCATGTGCATGAATGGGGGGGGCAGGGAAGTGGGGAGGGGGCTAAGGGAGTGGGAGAGAGAATCCTCAAGCAGACACCCTGCTGAGCGCAGACCCTGAGGCAGGGCTTAATCCCAGCAACCTGAGATAAAGACCTTAGCCTAAATCAGGAGTTGGAGACTTAAGAACTGAGCCACCCAGGTGCCTCACTGCTCAAATTTATCTCTTAAAAAAAGATCTTAGGGGCACCTGTGTGACTCAGTTGGTTAAGTATCTGTCTTGGCTTAGGTCATGATCTCAGATCCTGGGATCAGGCCCTGCAGCAGGCTCCCTGCTCCCCGTCTTGCCTCTCTCCTCACTCATGTTCTCTCTCTTTCACTCACTGTGTGCGTGCTCTCTCTCTCTCTGTCAAATAAATAAGTAATCTTTAAAAAAATTCGTATAAATGACGAATTTTGCTCCCTCTGCAAAAGAATTCTTATTTCTTTTTATACATAATGCTTTCTCTGAAAGTAAAATCTCATTCTGCTGTATTCCAGGATGATTGTAAGGATTGTTAATCATGTGTGCAAAGTGTTTACATAGCCCTTGTCATAAGTATGTATTCAGTAAATAAGAGGAATTGGAGTAAGCTTGATTTGATACTTTCACTTTTAACTGCTAGATCAAGGCAAGCAGAAGTGTTAGGTTTTGTTAGTTTAACTTAAAACACATTGTGGGCGCTTGGGTGGCTCAGTGGGTTCAAGCCTCTGCCTTCAGCTCAGGTCATGATCTCAGGGTCCTGGGATCGAGCCCCATATGGGGCTCTCTGCTCAGTGGGGAGCCTGCTTCCTCCTCTCTCTCTGCCTGCCTCTCTGCCTACTTGTCTGCCAAATAAATAAAATTAAAAAAAAAAAAAACCACATTGTAAATGCATCATTTTTTCCCCACCATGGTTCACTTGTCTTACAAAGGTACAAAATGTGTATTTTAAAAAGCTTAGTCTTTCTTGCCCCCCTTCCCAAGTACTTAACATACAATAATAATAGTAGCTGATAATATAGGATTCTCTAGAATATATCACAATATTAGCTTTGAAGAAACTTACCTAAATGTGAATTCATAAAAAGTTAAATAAAATATTTAAATAATAGTTTAAGGCTTTAGTAATAAAAGAAGTAAGTCAACATACAATTTTCAAATATATTATAGAGACCAGTAAGTGATATAGTTCCAGCTGGCTAGATGCTGGATAAAGGAAGTGTTATCCTCATTTTTTAGATAAAAGAAGGATGAATAACAAAGAAACGTAGTGTATTAACTGCACAAGGCCTTAATAAGTGGTAATGCAGGAATCTAATCTGGAATTAATATTAACTTAGTGAGTACTGCACTTAATACCTATATGTTAGTCCTCATTAGATACATGTTGAGTAAATAAATGGAGACTTTTTTCTCCTTTGAGTTTTACTGCTTTTGGTATTTCAGTTAGTATTTTTAAGCTATATATAATATATATATTTTCTTTTTGGTGCCTTTTGGTGTTGAAATAAGTGTAAAGTTGTTATACTACTATCAATATACAACTACTACCTTAGTGTAGTTAGGTAATACAAGAACAGTCCAGATTTATTGTAATTAAGCAGTTATGACTCTGGAGCCTTTAATAATAAATGATATGTCTAGAATGTGTTTACTCTAAGTTGTTTAAATGTTTACTAGTGGACTTGTGCTCTGTTTGTAAGGAAGTCAAGTTATTATGATACCAAATGTTTTTGGCAGTACACAATTTGCTCACAAAATTACATGTTGTAAAAACACATTAGGAATCCTTAATTCAATATTTAACACAAGTAAATATATGCATAGCCACTCTTTTAATCATTAAATACATAATTAACTTTTTTTTCAGAATTTTAATTAACTCAGAATAATTACTTTCTACAATTATCAGTAAAGATAAGTATATGTTTAAACATATTTTTTAATCTTTAGACAGAAACTTCAGGGTATTTCTGGAAGAAGGAGGAAAAGCCAAAACTAGTTATTAAATTTTGTTATAGAACTAAAGAGAGAGATATATAACCTTGATTATAAAAAGTTTGGCCATAGTTCACAGTTTACTGTTTGTATCCTATAAGCTTGCTAATTACTGAGTTAGTGTAGTTTCTTGTTTCTGAACTTACTTCATTGACTATCTAACTTGCAGATATAATAACTTGCAGATATTGTAAATTTTCAAAACTTGGCATGTCAGCCTTTCTGACCTGATTATTAAAAGAGCAGAAACATTTTAACTTTTGCTATGTTCTAAATACTATTCTAGACCCTGGGGGATATAGTCATGAGCAAAACAAAATTCTTATTGTCATTGAACTTATATTCTGGGGATGGCGAGTGGAAAAAGCAGAGACAGATAATTTTTTAACAAATAAATATATAATGGGACATGTGGATGGCTCAGTTGGTTCAGCTTCTGCCTTTGGCTAAGGTCATGATCCTAGAGTCCTGGGACCAAGCCCCATGTCGGACTCCCTACTCAGCAGGGGGTCTGCTCCTCCCTCTCTCTCTGCCACTCCCCTGCTTATACTGTCTCTCTCTCTCTATCAAATAAATAAAACCTTTTAGACATATAATATTTAGATGGTTATAAGTGCCATGAAGTAAAAGTAAAGCTGGTTAAAGGGAACAAAAAAATCACAGAAGGTGATGAATGTTCTCATATACACAGTGTTTGCGAAAGGTTTCTGATGACATTTAAGCAGAGACTTGAAGGAAGTTAGGGAATCAAGTGGGAAGACTGAGGGGAGAGGATGCAGTGGCATATTCAAGGGGTAGTAAGGAGGTTAGTGTGGCTGGTGTGAGCAAGGAGGATATAGGAGAAGTAAGGGCAATCACCTGGATCTGATGATGGACGACCTGGCAGATTGTGGTAATTTGAAGTTGGGTAGAGAGTCTTTGAAGTTTGGGTAGAGAAGGACCTGAGTGGATGATGAACTGATATGACTTTAAAAGATCACCTTGACTATTATGAAAAGGATAAATTCTAAGGAAGCAAGGATGGAAATAAGAATACTAGTTAGGTAGCTAATGTAATAATCAGGATATTGTGGGTTTACTTTTTAAAGATCTTTTTTTATTTTAGAGAGAGCACACTTAAGTGAGGGGGGGGCAGGGAGAGGGACAAGCAGACTCTACACTGAGATGGAACCCCCAGTGGAGCTCTGTGTTTATAACCTGAGCTGAAATCAAGAGTTGGCTGCTTAACCAACTGGGTTACCCAGGTGCACCTGGGTTTACCTTTTAGAAAAATGCAGATACACAGATGTATAGACAATTTTGTGTAGAATGTCAGGGTTGTAATATGTTAGATTTTTATCTACTTTCTTTGTAGCCCTGGTAAATGATTCTGAACTTACACGCTTGGCAGAGGAATAAAGAACTAACCCTGACATCAACCTAACTGATGAAGTAACTTTTTGACAAATTTTTCATATACACACTTCAAATATACAAAATATGGCAAATAGTAAAAATAATGTAACAGTTATGTTCTCATCACCCAACTTTGATATCACCCAAAATACTGATATTTTGTCGCAGTTTCTTCCTTTTTAAAAAATTTAATTACAAATATTATTTTTTAGAGGAGGGAGGGGAAGAGGGAGAGGGAGCGAGAGAGTCTTAAGCAGACTCTGCTCAGCAGGGAGCTTAATGTGGAACTTTATCACACAGCCCTGGGATCACCACCTGAGCAGAAATCAAGTCTGATGCTTCACTGATGAGCCACCTGGGCATTCCTTCCCCTTTTTTTTTTTTTTTTCCATAAGAAAACTTTACAAATACCATTGAAATCCCTTGTGTACCTTTTCTTGATTCTATTTACCTTGTTCCTACCTTCATCTGAAAAAAATCTTTTCTGCTGATTTAAATATTTATCATTTCTTTTTTAAAAAAATTATTATTATTATTATTATTATTATTATTTTAAGTAAGCTCTGTTCCCAATGTGGGGTCCAAACTCACAAACCTGGGATCAAGAGCTGCACACTCTACTGACTGAGCCAGCCAGGCACCAAGTATTTATCATTTCTGTGCATTTAACTCTTTACAAATAATAAATGATATCGTTTTGCATTTTTCTGTCTTTTTTTTTCCAAACAACTTTCTTAAGGTGTAATTGACATAAAGTGCACAATTTGATAATTTTTGACATGTGTATACCATGAGACCATCACTACAGTCAAGATAATTAATATATCCATCGCCCCAAAAAGTTCCTTCACACCTCATTGTACTGTCTTCTGGCTTCTCCCACCCACATTCCTGTGCACCAGTTCCCATTCTCTACTCTCCGTGTACATGTGCACACACACACACCCAAGCAACCACTGTATGGTAGTTTGGATTTCCTAGAATTTTATATAATAGAATCATGAAATAAGCACTTCTATGATCTGGCTTCTTTCACTCTGCATGCATATTTTGGGTGTATTCGTGTTATAGTGTGTATCAGTATTCATTCCTTTTCATTGTTGGGTAGGTATTCTATTGTATAAATATACCATGGCTTGTTCATCTATTTCTCTGTGATGGTCATTTGGGTTGTTTTCAGTTTGGGGTTATTAAAAATAAAGCTGCTATGTGGGGCGCCTGGGTGGCTCAGTGGGTTAAGCCTCTGCTTTCATCTCAGGTCATGATCTCAGGGTCCTGGGATCGAGCCCCACATGGGGCTCTCTGCTCAGCGGGGAGCCTGCTTCTCCCTCTCTCTCTGCCTGCCTCTCTGCCTACTTGTGATCTCCCTCTGTCAAATAAATAAAATCTTTAAAAAAATAATAAAAATAAAGCTGCTATGAACATTTGAGTAAAGGACTTTGTATGGACACAGGATTTCATTTCTCTTGGATAAATACTTGTGAATGGAATGGCAGGATCATGTAGTTGTTATTCCTTAATTATGTAAGAAACTGCCAAGCTGTTTTATGAAATGATCATACCATTTTACATTCCTACCAGTTCTTCATATCCTTGTCAACATTTGATATGCTTAGTCTTTTTTTTTTTTAAGATTTTATTTATTTGAGAGAGAAGGTGAGCAAGAGAGCACAAACAGAGGAGCAGAGGGAGAGGTAGAGGGAGATACAGACTCCCCGCTGAGAGGGTAGCCCAACTTGTGGCTCAGCGCCAAGACCCTGAGATCATAACCTGAGCCAAAGAGAGATGCTTAACCAACTTAGCCACCCTGGTGCCCCAATATGGTTAGTCTTACTAATTTTATCCATTCTGTAGGCCTGTAGTGGTATCTTATTGTGATTTTAATTTTTGATTAATGATGTTTCTGTTTTATTTTGAATTGAGTATTTTTTATTTTATGTATCTCCTTGCCTTGTAAGCTGTAACTTTTTGTGTTGTTATTTTAGTGGTCACTGTAAGGTTTATAATATACATTTTATTACAGTTTATCTTTTAAGTCATACACTATTTCACATATGTTTAAGAAACTTAAAATATACTTCTCTTTCTCCCCTCAGTCTTTGTGCTATTGTTGTTGTATTTTTACTTATACATATGTTATGTACTTCATAATGTTTAAACTCTCAATTATCTTTTTCAAGTGATATAGATATTAAGGGGGGAAAATCTTACATATTGTGTTATTTCCATTTCTGGTGTGCTTGATGCCTTTGTGTAAACCCATATTTCCATCTGGTATAATTTTCCTTTTGCCTGAAAGATTTCTTTTAACATTTTTTGGAACACAGTTATACCAGTGATGAATTCCTTGATCTTTTGTATATCTGCAAAGCCTTTATTTGGCCTTTGTTTTTAAAAGGAATTTTGCTCTTTATAGAATTCTGCATTGACTTTTTTTTTTCTTCCAGTACTTTAAATGTGTTTTCAACTTTTCCACTTGGGTTTTTTCCAGTGAGAAATCTGTTTCATTCTTATCTTTATTCTCTGTGTGTAATATGTCTTTATTTTCTGGCCGCTTTTACAATTTTCCCTTTTTTGCTGGCTTCGAGTACTTTGATTATGATGAACCTTGGTGGCATTTTCTTCACATTTCTTGTGCTTTCAATTTGTAGAACATCTCGGATCTCTAGGTTTATAGTTGCATCAAATTTGAAAATTGGGGGCATTATTTCTTTGAATATTTTTCTGTCCCTTCCCATCTCTCCTCTCCTTCAGAGATTCCCAATTACATGCGTGTTAGACTGCTTGAAGTTATCTTACAACTCACTGATGCACTTTTCAATTTTTTGGATTCTTCCTTCTCTTTGTGGTTAATTTTGGGTGTTTTATTTCTAAGTCTTCATGTTTACTAGTCTTAGCAGCAGCAGCATCCAATCTGCTGTTAATACACTCAAGGCATTTTTCTTCACACATATTGTAGTTTTCCATTCTAGAATTTGATTTGGGCACCTCTTTCTCTTTTTATTAAGTAGACTCTACATTCAACATGGGGCTTGAACTGAGGACCCTGATATCAAGAGTCAAATGCTTTACCACCTGAGTCACCCAGGTGCCCTGATTTGGGTATTTTTATAACTTCCATGTCTCTACTTAATTTTTTAAACATATCTATGTCAGTTGTAGGCCAGTTTCAATCAAGTGATTATTCTCCTTATTATGGGTCATACTTTCCTATTTCTTTGTATGTATAGTAATCTTTGGAAAGCCTTTGCTAGTTTTGTTTGTTTGTTTTTTGTTTTTTGAGTTTTTGGTGTTTTTGTTTTGTTTTTGTTTTTGTTTTGAGTGCTAGGTATTTTCATGTTCCTATAAATCTTCTTGAGCTTCGTTCTGGAATACAGTGAAGATACTTGGAAGCAGTTTGATTCTTTCAGGTCTTAATTTTATGATTTATTAGCCTTGATTGAAACAGTCCCCAGTATTGCAATAAAATCTTTCTGAGTTCTATACCCAATGCCCTGGGAATTTAAAGTTTTTAGCTGGTGGGAACAGACACTGTTTAAAGATTTGAGTGAGTACTAAGCATTGTTCCTTCTAACCTTTTGGGATGATTTTTTTTCTTCCAGCCTCAGGTAGTTTTCTCACATGCATGTTCTAGTTAGTTCTCTGCTAAATACTTGAAGGTTATCCCTCTGCATATCTGGAGGGTTCTCATTCTGTGCAGCTCTCTCCTCTCCAGTACTTTAGTACTCTGTTCTGCAGAAGCAGAGGTCTTCTATTATTATGTTTTGAAACTGCAAGTGGAATAAGTTTAACAGTTTTCTTCTCTGGGATAAGAAAACATAAGCATTCAGATAGATTTGGAGATCAAATTTTGAAAGAAAGTAAGTGGAAAAGTTGGAACCTGTTACTACTATAATGTTACTACTATAATAATTTACTGAAGAATATTTACCCAGTTATAGAAGAAACTTGATCAGCCTAGTCTCTGTAGCAGTGGTGATACAGGACTTGTTGAGAACGCAGATTTCTGTGACCCGTCTTAGAGATTCTGAGATAGTAGATTTCAGACCACATTTAGAAAGATACTGCTCCTGGAGTACCTGGGTGGCTCAGCCCGTTAACCATCTGGATTTTTTTTTTTGGCTCAGGTCATGAACTTGGGGTCATGAGATCTAGCTTGGAGTTGGGCTCTGCGCTCAGTGCTCAGTGCAGTCTGCTTGAGATTTCTTCCCTCTTCCTCTGCGCCTCCCTGCACTTGTGCATGCAAATGGTCTCTCAAATAAATAAAATCTTAAAAGAAAAAAAAAAAAGGAAAGGTGATGGTCTACACAGAGTCTATCCCAGTTCTATAGGCAATGAAAATAAGAAAATAAGATCAGCCTTGGAATTTATAGGAATAAAACATGACTTTCATAATTTTACCACAAGAAATGTAGGAAAGAGCTATGTATTTTTAATTTTTTAAATTTTTTAGGAGAATTTAAAAGGGAGAAACAGTAGAAAAGAGAGGGGATGAGGAGGGAGAAGGGAAATGTGAGGATCATAAACAGAAATTAGAGAACAGAAGAAGAGATTAGAGAGAGTCAGGGCCAGGTAAGGAATGGAAGAGAAGATAGACTAGATTCCAAAAATGAATGCTATTAGAAGATAAATTATTTTAGATTATTTTGCTGAGCTTCAGTTGAATTTAAATTTTAAGTTTGCCTCGAAATATTTATGAGCTGATTAATCAGGATTTAGGGGTTTTGACCCCCTACTCTGATTGGCATGGTACTATAGAACCTCAGGAAGGAAATTAAAATTAAATATATTGTAGGACACACCCTTGTTTTATGTACCTCTAAGAAAGAAAAGTGCTGCCAGTTAAGAATGGCCCATTTTTTTTTAACATCTATTTTAAGATGCAGTTCCAATTCTAACATCCAAAAGAAGTTAGAATGTGGGAAAGATACTGTGTCCTAAAATTGATAAAAATACATTATTTAGAAAACTTCTACCCTTGTACTCTACCTGTCTTTACCCAACTTGGCCTATTTAACATCTTCTGTTTTCCTAATATTCTTCATGAAGCCTATCTAGATTATGAAAGTAAGATATTTCAAGTTTCCTTTGAGCATGTTTCTTATGCCCCTTTGAGTTTTGAATATTTCTCTTTAATAGAGAATTAAAAGTGGTATAGGAGTTTGGTAGTTCTTACTCTGCATCATCTGTTAACATTATACCATCTGCCCCAAGCAGTAGACCTATTCCTCCTTTCTTGTTCTTGCTCTACATGTATTTTTTCCATTCTTTTTATTGTTCTTAACATTTTTCTTCAGCCTCCGCTCATTCTGGGCTTTTACTTACACGAATCTCCTTGTTTCACACCACTCTTTTGTATTCATCCTTGTTCACATGCCTTCCTTTTTTTTTTTTTTTAAAACAAATCTCTTAAAATTCTAAACTTGCATATCATACACAACCACATTGGATTCTTCAGATGCCCTTTCTTTTCTTATCAGATTAATTTTTTTGTTTATAGTTTCAGAATTTCACCTTTTAGAAACTATCTTTCTCTTTCAAAAGAAGATCTTCCTATCACAGTAAAATTTCTATGGCATCACACAGCTGTTTTCTCCAGAAAAATGTGATTCACTTCCCTAAAGTATTAGTGTTTTTATTATTCCCTTTTTAACTATTAAGAACTCCAAGATGGCATGGTTGCTTTTTTTCATGGGTTTCATTTCTACTTCACTATTTTATGCTTATAAGTCAGAATTAATTCCAAAAACATGGTTCCTTTCATTATTTCTTCCAGCTAATGAAAGATGAAATGTTTCATATGCCTAGTGACTTACTTTACGCATTCCTAGGGAACAAATCTAGTTGCATTCTTGAGAGTTGGTGATCTCTGTTGTTGGACTACTGCTTTGCCCCTTTAAATGGAAAATAATTAAGAAAGCATTCATTCATTAACCATGTTTATTGAATCAAACCATGTATCAGGGATCAAATACAGTCTTGAGGACATAATGGTAAAGAAATTAGGCATAAGTCTCTTGTCCCTACAACCTCACAATTTAGTCAAATGAATGAATTAATATCTTTTATCCAACAAGGTAGTAGGTAATATACTTCCACAATGAGATTGATATTCATTTTTACCCCTACCCAAATGCTTTCGTATTTGTTTCTATCTTAGCTTAATTGAACATACAGGTTGATATAATATTCTTTTCTAAAAATGTAATTAACACTTTTTACTGTGAAATATAACATATGTGCTATAAATACATATAGCATAAATACACACCTAAACAAATTATTATCCTGGGAACACTCATGTAACTACTACTCAGATCAAGAAATAGAAAATTGCCCCCATCCTGTAAACCCTATCACCTCTTTCCTATAACAACTGCTTTTCTCTCCCCCAAAATAATCACTGTCTTGATTTATATGGTAATTGCTTCTTAGTATTTCTGAGTATAGTTTATTTTCTTAGTATAGTTTTACCACTAAATGTGTCATTAGCTATAGATTAATATAGTCTGGTTTTGACGTTATGTAAATTGAAATAAATAATATGTCTTTTTTGTCTGGGTTGAGACATAAAACAGTACTGTATGGTCCAGTATATGGTCCATTGTATGAATTTAACATAGCATATGGTAAACATTTACTAGATATATTGATGGTCATTTGAGTTATTTTTAGCTTTTTTAAATTTTGTTTTCAGTTTCTATTACAGGTAATATTAACATTCTTGTATATTTTTATTGATATACATGTGCATTCATTGGTATACGTGTACTTACCTTTCTCTTAAATGTATTCCTAGGACAGGAATCGCTGGTTCATTAGGCATCCTTATTTTCAACTATAGTATAATGACAAACTATTTCCCAAAATAGTTGTACTAATTTTACAATCCTTCCAGGGATGAATGTGAGTTTCTGTGGTCTCCATATCCACACCAATATTTTGTAAAGTCAAACTTCAATTTTAGGTGTTCTGGTGGGTAACTAATTCTGGTTTAATTTACCTTTACCAGACTATTAGTGAGATTGAGTAACTCTTTGGTTTTGTTTGTTTGTTTGTTTTTTAATATAGATTTACTTATTTGAGAGAGAGCATGCATGAGCAGGAGGAGGGGCAGAGAGAAAGGGGTGGGGAGAGAGAGAGAGAGAAGCAGACTCCCTGCTGAATGGGAACCTTCTCGCCCACATTTCTACAGGTTTTGACTTTTTCTTATCTATAAGAGTTCTTTATTCTGTCTGTGACCCCTTTTTCAGTGTATGTGTTACAGTTATCTTCTTTCACTCAGTGATTAACCTTTTCACTGTCTTTGATGTATCCCTTGATGACTAGAAGTTCATTTGATTTTTTTAAAAGATTTTATTTATTTATTTGACAGAGACAGCAAGAGAGGGAACACAAGCAGGGGGAGTTGGAGAGGGACAAGCAAGCTTCCCGCTGAGCAGGGAGCCCGATGCAGGGCTCGATCCCAGGACGGTGGGATCGTGACCTCAGCCGAAGGCAGGCGCTTAACGACTGAACCACCCAGGTGCCCTAGAAGTTCATTTAATTTAGTATAGTCAAGATTATCAGTTTTTTCTTGGTGCTTTTTGTGCTACATTTAAGAGGTATTTCCTATCCTTACGTCATAAATATATTCTGTTGTTTTGCCTTTCACATTTAGGTCTATAATCCATCTGGTTAATTATTGCATATGGTGTGAAGTAATGTGTCCAGTTTAATTTTTTTTTCCCATGTGAATATCCAAATGACCACGTACTCTTTTGTGGAAAGATCATGGTTCCCTGAAGTGCCACCTTTGTTGTAAATTCAGTGCATATATGCTTGGGTTGTTTCTCAGCTATCTGTCTCATTGGTGTATTTGTCTATTCTTGCACTAATACCACACTATCTTAATTACTATGGCTTTATAATTAGTTAATATCTAATAGAGGAAGTTTTTATTAATCTTCTTCAAAGTTAGTATCAGCCCTCTATGTGCAGTTGCAAATACGTTTTGGAATCAGCTTGCCAAGTTCCACCAAAACAAAGAACCTTTTTCAAATTTATTCTAATTTATTGAATCTATATATTCAAACCCATGTTGTTATGGGTCAGCTCTACATGGTTTATCATTTTATCCTTTTACTTCTAACTATCTTTATGTTTTATTTATTTTTTTTAAAGATTTTATTTATTTATTTGACAGAGAGAGGCACACTGAGAGAGGGAACACAAGCAGGGGGAGAAGCAGAGGGAGAGGGAGAAGCAGGCTTCCCGCCGAGCAGGGAGCCCAATGTGGGGCTCAGTCCTAGGACCCTGTGATCATGACCTAAGCCTAAGGCAGATGCTTAATGACTGAGCCACCCAGGCACCCGTATATTTATCTTTTAGATGTATTTCTTGAGTTTTATATTTTTTCCAGTCTAAAAGTTTTTATCTTTCAACTGGAATATTTATCCCATTTATGTTTAATATGATTGTCAATGTATTTAAGTTTAGATATTACACTCTTTTACCTGCTTTCTACTTCTTCCACATATTCTTTATTCTTTTTCATATCCATTTTCACTTTCTTGTATTTTTTTTTAATTGATCCAACTGTTTTCAGTTAGTTTTGGAATTACATACTCTTAGAAATTACAACATACATCAATCCATAAACAAGACAGATTATACAGGTACCTTGGAATATTTTCGTTGTATATGTGTCCCCCAAAGTAAATGTTAATTTTAATGCTATTTTTATGTATTTTAATCATACACATATATTTAAAATATATTACTATTATTGTTTTAGTATAGTTACTGGTCATATAGATTTATCCATACTTTTTTTTTTTTTTTTACTTTTTTTTTAATGTTATTCATTTCTTTATGCATCTCCTCTTTATATCTGGGATTAATTATTATTCTTTCTGAAGGATACTTTTAGATTTACTGTGTATTTGCTGGAGACAAATTCCCTCAGGTTTTGTTTATCTTCATTTTACCTACCAAAGGATATTTTGCTGGGTATTAAAATTTAGGTTTACAATAATTTTTTCTCCATACTTTGTATCATTCTGTTCTCTTCTGACCTTTATTGTTGCTTGGAAGTCATGTTATAGTCTTACTGTTCTTTTTCTGGTCTTTATTATGGTCTTCTGGGTGTGGCCCTGCTTTTTTTGTCATTGTTCGAGGTTTATTGGTGTTTTTGTTGGTATGACCTTTGGGTAGTTGGTTACACTGCTTATATATGGATTTTTCTTTTTACATTATATGGCAATGTATGCTGTTCTTAACATATAGTACACAAAATAAGATCCTTTATAACAGTTATAATCATACATGTAATGTTGGATTTATATATTGGATCACAGAATGTGAGTGATTAGAGAGAAAAAGTTAGGCTAGGCATGTTGGATGAAGAAACCAGAAGTTATGTAACATAGAAAAAACATATCTAGTTTGAAGGGTAACTGTAGCATATACAACATTGGCAGGGGTGCCCCTGAGATGGGTAGGCCTTTTTACAAGAAATTGTATTGCCTCTAGTTCCTTTTTGAGCTCCTTGTGAGAGATCTTTTCCTCTCTCTTTTCTTTTTTTCCCTTTTTGGCTGTATGTTTTTATTTACTCTTCTCGGGATTTGCCAGTCTTCTTGAATCTGTGGATTGATGTCTTTTCTTAGTCATTATCTATTCAAATTTATTTTGTATCCTTTTCTTCTAGGGTTCTAAATATATGTATATTTTATTCTTTTTTAATTATATCCTACGTCTTTTACCTCTCTCCTATATCTTTTAACTTTGTTTCTTTTTTACATAGTTTCTTCATATCTAATTTTCAGTTTACTAAGTCTTGAGTTGGTCTAATGTGCAGCTGAATATTTATTTGACATGGAGAACGTGTGTGTGCACAGCAGGGGGAGGAGAATGGCAGGAAGAGGGAAAAGCAGGCTTCCCACTGAGCAGAGAACCTGAAATGGGGTTGATCCAAGGGTCCAGGGATGGTGACCTGAGCTAAAGGCAGATGCTTAATTGATTGAGCCACACAGGGGCCCTGTAGCTAAACTCTAATTAAATTTTTTCTTTTGTGTACTTATTTATTTTTTTTTTAAGATTTATTTATTTGGAGAGAGAAAGACTAACAGTGGGGGGAGGGGCAGAGGGAGAGAATCTTCCAGCAGACTCCCCACTGAGCGTGGAGCCTAATGCAGGGCTCAATCAACCCATGAGATCATGACCTGAGCCTAAACTAAGATCAGATGCCTAACTGACTGAGCCATCCAGGTGCCCCTGTATACTCTATTTTTTAACAAATTATTTTTATTAACATGTATTATTTTCCCCAGGGGTACAAGTCTGTGAATCATCAGGCTTACACATTTTATAGCACTCATTATAACACATACCCTCCTCAGTGTCCACAACCCAACCACCCTCTCCCTAGCCCCCCACCAACCAGCGACCCTCAGTTTGTTTGTGAGATTATGAGTCTCTTATTGTTTGTCTCCTTCCCAATACCATCTCTATTTTTAGATGATAGAATATTCATTCTTTTTAAAAATCTGTACTTTACTTTTTATAGTTTCCAGTGTTTGCTGAATTTCCAAGCCTGATTTTTATATCTTTTGATAAAATAACCACAGTTTTTTAGGCTACATTTGCTATTATGCATATCAAATATCCCTTGGATGTTTCTGTTGTCTGTTGTTTCTGCTGTTCTTCATCTTGTATATGCTCTCCTGTGCTTGATTATCTTTGGCGGGCATTATATTTGAAAACTTACTTAGAGAGATTTTTTTGAGGATAGGGATAATGTTATTTTCCTCTAGAGAGGATTTCATTTACTCCCTCTAAGCTCCTGGGGTACTAATTTTCCACAATTATCTTTATACAGTTTCAGGGATTAAAGTTTTTATGCATTACCCAAAGACGAAGCCAAACTGTAGTTCATGCGAAGGCTGATTTATTTCAGGATTACTTGGGCTCTTGGGGTACAGCTCTTTCGGATCCCAGCTCAAAGCACCATAGTGGTTATATTTAGCAGGCCCTAGCATTGAGTATTTTACCCAGAAATTTATGAGGCTTTCAGACACTCTGGTAAGCAAATACTTCCAAGCAAATGTGGCCTTGAGTTTATGACTCACCTCTGGATTTTCACCTTTGTCTAATTCTTGGCCTACAAATTTCTTACTATCTTGTTTGCTTTTTGATGCCTTTGAATTTTGTCTCTTTATGATTTGTCTTATTGTCGGCTTTTTAATTAATCATTGGTGGGAGGGTTAGTTTGAATTATCTACCTTGCTGTACCCTGAGGCAGAAACACCTACTTTATGTTTTTCACATATGTTTCTTTTATTTTGGAGAGATTCCATAGCTGTGCTGTCCAATATGGTACCTCTTAGTTACATGTAATTGTTGAACACTTAAAATGTGGCTAGTTTGGGGCACCTGAGTGGCTTATTCTGTTAAATGTCTGGGTCTTGATCTCAGAGTCATGAATTCAAGCCCCACATTAAAAAATTGTGACTAGTTTGAAATGTGCTGTGAATGTACAATATTTAATAATTTTACGTTAGTTACATGTTTAAATGATATTTTGGATGTATTGGGTTAAATAAAATATTAAAATTCGCTTCACCTTTTTACTTTTTAATGTGACTATTAGAAAATCTGAAACTATGGGGGCTCCTGGGTGGCTCAGTGGGTTAAAGCCTCTGCCTTTCGGCTCGGGTCATGATCCCAGGGTCCTGGGATCGAACCCCGCATCGGGCTCTCTGCTCAGCGGGGAGTCTGCTTCCTCCTCTCTCTCTGCCTGCCTCTCTGCCTACTTGTGATTTCTGTCTGTCAAATAAATAAATAAAATTTAAAAAAAATCTGAAACTATGCATATGCCTTGCATTTGTGGTTTGCATTATATTTCTGTTGGGTAGTATAGCTATATAGAAAAATTGTTGAGAACATATGCTCTGTAGCCTGGATTTAACTCCTGGCTGTACTTTTTTGCTAGAAGTATAATTCTAGGCTTTTTAAAAAAATGTCTTGCTTTAATTTTCTCTTCTGTAAAATGAGGATAAAATAAAGGTAAAATAAGACAGAAAAGGTAAATACATAGTACAATGGACAACTTACAGTTTTAATAAAAATATAGCCATTATTTGTGCTTTTGATACTATAGTATCAGATTTTATAGTTCAGTGGGTGTTTTCTTTCTTTCTCTTAGTATTTTCCTCTCCACCCTTAGTAATAGAATTCTGGACACCATAGTTTGATGGGGGACATAAATTTATGTGCAAATTGTATAAAATAGGAAGAATATGTCATAGGCAAATGTTCATTAGCTGCAGAAACTTAAATGCTTCTCCAAGATAATACTGCCTAAAATATTTCTATGTACTATGTGACAGCTGTTGAACCAAGTTTTACAACTATAGTTCAGAAAGGAATTGTACAGCCAAGAGTTGGTGGTATGTTAGAAATAATACTGTTCCAGCACTTGAAAACTGGACACTAGACTTAATTCTACCACTGTGTTCATCTGGAGTCCATTTTCCCTCTTGTAAAATCATAAGGTTGGACTGGATGATAACATAGGCCTATATGTTCTGTGATTTTTCCATATTAGTGCTTGCATATCACATATTTTTAGTTTACAGTTATCCTTAGGTTTTTTTTTTTTTTTTTTTAAAGATTTTATTTATTTGTCAGGGAGAGAGAGCGAGCACAGGCGGACAGAATGGCAGGCAGAGGCAGAGGGAGAAGCAGGCTCCCCGCCAAGCAAGGAGCCCGATGTGGGACTCGATCCCAGGACGCTGGGATCATGACCTGAGCCGAAGGCAGCTGCTTAACCAACTGAGCCACCCAGGCGTCCCGTCACCCAGGCGTCCCTATCCTTAGGTTTTTTAGTTCACATAAGAGTGACAGATGATTAAAGGAAGTATAGAGTCATGGCAGGATAGAAGCACAACTTTTTTATTCACCCAGAACATCTTACAAAATGCACTAGGCTGTAGCTAAACTCTTCTTTCCAGAATTGTTTTTGATTTTACTAGAATAAAATGGGTCTTTTGATTATATTAAGGAAATATATATATATATATATATATAAACATATGAGTATATGAATGAATGTATATGAACATATATATTATTGAACATATATATGAACACATGTATATATGAATTATGGTTATAGTTTAATGGGAAGGTAGCTGGACTTTTGAGAATACCTGGGTTTTCATAAAAATCCTAGAAGAGAGCAGCACAGGCAGTAATTTTTCTGACATTGATCATAGCAACATTCTTCTAGATAGATCTCCTGAGGGAAGGGAAATAAACTGTTGGGACTACATCAAAATAAAAACCTTCTGCACAGTAAAGGAAACAGTCAACAAAACTAAAAGGCAGCCTGCTGAATGCAAGAAGATATTTGCAAATGACATATCCAATAAAGGATTAGTATCCAAAATATAAAGAACTAATACAACTCAACACCCCCAAAACAGATAATCCAATTAAAAATGGGCAGAAGACATGAATAGACATTTCTTCAAAGAAGACATCCAGATGGCCAACAGACACATGAAAAGATACTCAACATCACTCATCATCAGGGAAATGCAAATCAAAACTACAATGAGATATCATCTCACACTTGTCAGAATGGCTAAAATCAAAACACAAGAAATAAGTGTTGGTGAGTTTATGGAGAAAAAGGAATCCTCTATGTACTGTTCGTAGGAATGCAAATTGATGCAGCCACTATGGAAAACAGGAGGTTCCTCAGAAAGTTAAAAATAGAACTACCCTACAGTCTAGTAATTGTATTACTGGTTATTTACCCCCAAAATACAAAAGCTCTAATTTAAAGAGATACGTGCACCCCTATGTTTATGGTGGTATTATTTAAAGTAGCCAAATTGGGGCGCCTGGGTGGCTCAGTGGGTTAAGCCGCTGCCTTCGGCTCAGGTCATGATCTCAGGGTCCTGGGATCGAGTCCCACATCGGGCTCTCTGCTCAGCAAGAAGCCTGCTTCCCTCTCTCTCTCTCTGCCTGCCTCTCCGTCTACTTGTGATCTCTCTCTGTCAAATAAATAAATAAAATCTTTAAAAAAAAAATAAAGTAGCCAAATTATGGAAGCAGGCCAGGTTCCCATGGATAGATGAATGGATAAAGAAGATGTCACACACACACACACACACACCAGAATATTTTTCAGCCATTAAAAAAAATGAAATATTGCCATGTGCAACACCAGGGATGGAGCCAGAGAGTATAATGCTAAGTGAAATCAGCCAGAGAAAGACAAATACCATACGATCTCACTGATATGTGGAATTTAAGAAACAAAACAAATGAGCAAAGGAAAAATGAGAAACCAAGAAACAGACTGTTAACTCTAGAGAACAAACTGATAGTTACCAGAGAGGAGGAAGGTAGGAGATGGGTAAAATTGGTGATGGGATTAAGGAGGGCACTTGTGATGAGCACTGGGTGTTGTATGGAATTGTTGAATCCCTGTATTGTACACCTGAAACTAATACCGTGCTGAATTAAAATGAAAACTTAATAAAAAAATACCCGGGTTTTAATTGAGCTTTGCTGCTAGGCAAAATTAAGTAAATCCTTAACAAGTTTTCTTTGTTCTGATTTTTCTGTAATGTAATAATGTGGAATGTAATAATACAGGATGTAACACCTCACCCAGAATAGGTACTTGAGAAATAAAAGAAATTAATACATTCTGTCCTGTCATACAGAATTTGCATTAGTACCTGTGAAAGTGAGATAGGGGAGAAGAATTAAAATATTATGTGAGAAATATTAAAATATATTCCTTTTTTTAAGATTTTACTTATTTGAGAGAGTGAGTGAGCGAGCGAGAGTAGGGGGAGGGGCAGAGGGAGAAGGAGAAGCGGACTCCTTGCTGAGGAGGGAGCCCGATGCGGGACTTGATCCCAGGACCCTGGGATTGTGACCTGAGCCAAAGGCAGACTCTCAACCAACCTAGCTACCCAGGTGCCTTAGAATATATTCTAAATTTTATGATAAATATTATAGAGATCATCATTTTTCGGAAGTATCATACTCATATCATTCTTGCAAGTTCTATTTCATTGTCAAAGAATAGTTGGTTTTTATGTTTTTCAAAGTATAGTCCATTGGAAAACATGGAAGGCTCCCCAGTTCATTCTGTGAAGCTAGCACAACCTTGAACTTGTTAAAGTGAATTTAAATCTGGTAAAGATAATATAGACACACACCATTCATGTATGCACACACAAGTATACACACATATAGACGGACGTGTGTTGAAAGTCCAAATAAATTATTAACTGATTGAATCAAAAAAATTACATGTGTTATCAGGAAGAGTTTATCTCAGGAATGTAAAGAGGGCATATTTTATGAAACCTACCCATAACTCATCAGCATATTAGAGGAAAATTGATGATTATGTCAGTAGATGATTCTAAAAAGAGTGAGAAATCACTTGATATAAATCTGACAGCTATACTCTGAAATGCAAATTGAAGCAACAGTGAGATAACATGTACTGGCAGTATGTGGGGAAATGGGCACTCATACTTCAGTGGTAGCATGAATTGTTACTTAGAAAAAACTGACAATAGCTATTGAAATAAGAATGCACATGATCTGGGCGCCTGGGTGGCTCAGTGGGTTAAGCCTCTGCCTTCGGCTCAGGTCATGATCTCAGGGTCCTGAGGTCAAGTGCCGCATTGGGCTCTCTGCTTGGCAGGGAGCCTGCTTCCTCCCCTCTCTCTCTGCCTGCCTCTCTGCCTACTTGTGATTTCTCTCTGTCAAATAAATAAATAAAATCTTAAAAAAAAATGCACACGATCCTTTGAGTACTCTCACTTTTGGGAATCATTTTTACAAAATGTAGTATATAGCATATACTATAATACTAATATATATATACAATTATGGTGTATCAGGATATATTCAAGGACTTCTGTTTTGGAAACAACATGAATGACTGTTGATCATTTGCAGGGGTCATTGAATAAATAATTTTACATCTGTACCATGGAATATGGTACATTTTTTTTTTTTAAGATTTTATTTTTTTATTTGACAGAGATCACAAGTAGGCAGAGAGGCAGGCAGAGAGAGAGGAGGAAGCAGGTTTCCCGCTGAGCAGAGAGCCCGATGCAGGGCTCGATCCCAGGACCCCAGGATCATGACCCGAGCCGAAGGCAGAGTCTTTAACCCACTGAGCCACCCAGGCGCCCCTGGTACATTCTTAAATCAAGAAGAATATCCATGATGATACTGTCATATTATTGGGGTGAGGAATAACAAATTATATAGATTATTACAATGTAGTCCATTTTTTTGTAAAAAGAAGGAAAGTCTATATGTGTTAATGTTTTCATGAGCAGTGGGAAATGTGTGGAAGGGACTGGATTAAGAGAGAAAGTTGTATTCGTGAAGGGGGAAATCATTTTTTCTTCATATGTCTACAGCATCTGATTTATTATGAAGAGTATCCGTTACCTTTGTAATAATCACATTTAATGAAGGAAAAAAATGCTAAATAAATTCAAAGCATGAAGATATGAGTTCTTAAGCTCTGGTTGGCTAGAGACATGAAAAATAGAACAATGTTATGTATACCTTCTGTTGTAGAGAATACTTGAAATCATTTCCATTCATGACCATTATCATAGGTTACCTCTGAAAATGAAGGTATTTTAGATTAACAGATGGTGGCTTTTATGATTTTTTTTTTCTTTTATAGCAACTCCGTTCCAATATCCGAGAAATGGAGAAACTTTGTTTGAAAGTCCGAAAGGATGACCTGGTACTTCTGAAGAGAATGATAGATCCTGTTAAAGAAGAAGCATCAGCAGCAACAGCAGAATTTCTTCAACTCCATCTGGAATCTGTAGAAGAACTTAAGAAACAGTTTAATGATGAAGAAACTTTATTACAGCCTTCTTTGACCAGATCCATGACTGTTGGTGGTAATGTACTAAGTCTTATTCTTTGATCATAGTAATGCAGTTCATTAAAGTTTACTATCTTATATAGCTCCTGCAGATACATAAGTTTCCATAGATCATGTTCTTTTTCAGTTTGTTGAGTTCTTGGACCTGGAGTGTGCCTCGGTATGCATACCCTAAAAGTTTTGTAGGATAAAAATTTTGAAGCTATGCTCTATAGAGTGGAACTTCTAGACTTCAAGTGCCTATTTGTCTATGTATTAAAAATAAAAGTTGGGGCACCTGGGTGGCTCAGTGGGTTAGGCCTCTGCCTTTGGCTCAGGTCGTGGTCTCGGGGTCCTGGGATCGAGCCCCACATCGGGCTGTCTGCTCACGGAGAGCCTGCTTCCCGCTCTCTCTCTGCCTGCCTCTCTGCCTACTTGTGATCTCTCTCTCTCTCTGTCAAATAAATAAATAAAATCTTAAAAAAAAAAAAGTTAAAATATTCCCTAAGGAGAACGTCATTCTTGATTTCAGAGCATGCCCCCTTCATGTCCAGGAACAGGAGTAGCCTAATCAGGCATGCCTCTTTCTTTGGCATTCTGATTTTCTTTCATAGGGTATGTTAGATCCACAAGCTCAGTTTTCTGAATTTAACTGAGAACACTAAAAAATATGTATCTGCATTGGGGGTCATGCTATCAGCTTTTATGAAGTGATACTCTAAGAAACAGTCCAGCAAAACTTGTCATTATATTTTTTTAAGGATGTAATTGATCATTGTTAATTATATTATAGTAATGCTTTTATAAGGAACCCTGAAAAAAATTCTTAGTTTAATATATAATAGTACTTGAAAGCATTTGTCTTTTTTTTAATCCTGTGGGTATTGGATGGCTTAACTGATAAGGTTTCTCTACTTGAGTTATTTACTGGAATGCTGACATCTGAATATTTTTAACTACCAAAAGCCAAAGTTTTTAACTGTCCTGGCTTTATTTTATCATTGCTATGCTCATATTTCCTTTTTTGTTTCTCTTTTAATTTATGTGATCTTGTTAACATTTTATATATGTTCTAAGATGCTTTAATCTTAATGGTAAAGGTGGGGTATAAATATAAATTAGAATCCGAGAGATGTTATACCTGTCCAGTTTTCATCTTTTTTATTTATGTAGGAGGCTCCATTCCCTGTCTCCAAAACCAGATCATTTTTAAACATTTTATTTTGCTGCTTATGATCCAGTAATGTATAGGGAACTTGAAATTTAAAAAATTAGGGGAAACAGGCCATCATCCACAGTTTCTTGGTAATCTTGCTTTTCTTGTATCCTTAGTACCTAGCACATAGTATATAGTGCTTGGTACATAGTGGACCATATGTAAATGTTTCATAAATGTGAATGAATAAATATCTTTTTAGAGACAGTTTTGTAATTTCAGATGCACTATACTCACTACACTCTATGGATAACCAGTACCTGAAGTGTTTTGCAGAGAAGGAGATGTTAGCACTCAGCCCCTCAGTTGAAGAATATTTGGGAAGATTGCTTTTGATAGTTTGTAGTTACTGTTTACATTATTCTGTCCATGTATATTTACCACCACCATATATTGATTAGGATAAATGTTGCTCATATTACTTAGTGTGAACTGATACTTAATGTGCAAGTATAGAGAAGCAGCTGTCCTGCTTAATCACCTGGACGTTGTGACAGTGTCTAATCACCTAGACTCCTTAATTACCTAGACATTGTAACAGTTGTGATGGTGGTAACAGCAGTGAAAATAGGCTGGAATTTCTGGAGTTGCTGACATCAAGTCTCTCTTGCTATTTAGTTTTGAATTGCCCATCACCAGCAATTCCCTAGCCAAACAAAAATTTTGAGTTCTGAGAGTTTCTCACAATATAATACTATTCTAAAACTTGCTTTAATTTGCATTTTTTTATTGCATTGAGTTTCTGCCAGTAGGACTGTTTGGGCTCAACAAACTTGGGTGTATATATCATCAGAGGAACTGGGTGATTATTAGAAGAAGGCAGTTGAACAGTTTGCTGGCAATTAAATTTCTCTGTAGGAAGCTGACTGGTGTTAAAATATATGGTGTTATATATTTATGTATATATGTATACACACACACATATACACACACATATATAATATATATAAAATCAATATTTGAGGAAGCACGTATAGAGAGAACATGAAAAAGATTGAAGCAGAGCTAGAGGATGAAGGAGATGAAATGAAGAGATTCATTTTCCAACTCTTGATTCTCAAATTTTTCAATTTCAGATTAGCTAATCAACATCAGATTAGCTGAAGACCTAATAATCACTTACCCCTGGGAGAAACTACAGGATTAAATCTCTGTAGCTAGTGCTGACTTGATTGAGACAGTCATTTTATTTATAAAATACCTAAGTTACACCTAAAACAATGTATAGAATTTAAAATTCCAAATGGTATACTGGTGAAATCGTGCTTTGATTTTGAATCCATTGTGAACATTAAGTAGTTAAAATGAACGTCTCACTGAGTGCCTGAGCATTTCACCAAATGTGAGAGTTTCTACTAGGTTGCCTTAAATCCAAAAATAATATTAACAAATAATTGAGAGGATTGGAAAGAAAAAAACAAAGCAACTAATTTACATAAGATGTTAACAGTGGGGTGGGAAGTGAGTTTGCGGCATGGGTGTTCTACTAGTTGTGGACTCTTTTTTGTCATTCTACGTGTTTTTATCCTGTGCTTTCTGGTTTTTCTTTGTTTTTGCTTTAGGTACTCATTATAGTAGTGACAGC
This sequence comes from Lutra lutra, assembly GCF_902655055.1. Taxonomy (NCBI): domain Eukaryota; kingdom Metazoa; phylum Chordata; class Mammalia; order Carnivora; family Mustelidae; genus Lutra; species Lutra lutra. The sequence goes on from NC_062290.1 coordinate 64,117,901, forward strand.
CTATACAGAAAAAAATGTGTTTGATTTGCATAGAAGTTAAGTGCCTTAAAATACTTCTTCCTTTAAAAATTCAATCTGATTCTAAATAAATTGGTTGGAAATATCAGCAGAGATTCAGGAGCAATGTTGCCACATTTCCATGAGTGAGATCAAAATACAAAAATAGTTTTTCATTTACAGATAGAAATAACAAGTAGAATAGGACGTTTTATGTTCTGGGGAGAGTAAAGGAAGCTTATTAAGTTTCGGGGGAAGCTGTGATGATTTTGCTGCTGCTTTTGTCCAGATTCTGAGAGTTCCTAAAGCAAATCTTCTCTGCCAATCTTGCTTGATCTGAGAAACTCCCTTCTGTCTCACTTGTGTGTCTGGTTTCATTTTTAGCATATTGCTTCCAACCAAGAGAAGTGATGAACCTACAAATTTGATTTGTATTTAGAAAGGTATATCAAGTCATATAGAGTGAATCAGTGCTTCTCTCCATCTTTGTCTTTCTTACTCCCCATCCAACACATAACAGTTCACAGAATCTTATTACATTTTAAACAAATATTCACAAAAGAAAAGAATCCAATCTTAAAACCGTTGGGAACTTCAGATCATGTATTGAATTTGATGAAATATCAGATTTTATCACAGGTATATATACATGTAGTGAACAGTTTTGTGAAGAACGTGGATAGTTTTGTATATTATTCAGAAGATACGTTTTCTGTTGGTTTTAATTTTCTTAAAAATCCTCTTTTGCGGCTAAGTCAAGCCATGATTTACAAGTCATTTTATTTTGATAGATAGGTTGGTATAGATGATCAAGAGATTAATTTCACTATTTTTAAGCTGTCAGAATATGAAAAATTCAGGAAATGCCTTTGAATTAATTTAGACTTATAATGAAACTTTTCCTAACATTGAAGTTTAATGGAAATTTCCTACATGTTGTGTTATAATTCTTAGTTAGAATCATTGCCTTTCATGAAATACAGAGAGAAAGACAAAGAAAGAATGTTTGCATGTATGGAGACAAAGAAAAAGTCTTAGATCTGTGTTATTAGCTTCAACTAAAAATATCTTCATGTTTATATGAGTTTGTAGTCAATAATAAGGTCTTAAAACTAGAATTTGAAAAACAGTGGGAAGTGATATATCTATTCTTCATGCCCTTTACACTTGGAGTTGTTTGCATTTGGATGGAACTATCTTAGATGATTTCATCATATAAAACAATAGCAATTTGACTTCTGTGCACAGGGTGTGTTCTTCATCCTTCTTTCCTGCAGCTATAATCTGTCTCAGTGTTTTCCCTCATTGTGTCTGTAGCAGTTCCTAAAAGTTCAAAGTCAGTGGATGTTCACTGAGGTAGTGATTTCTAATATAAGCTAGAATAAATGAATTATGGAAGTTGGAGAAATTAAAGGGTTTCTTTCTTAATTGTTAGTTATGCCTCAAATTGATTAGTGATATTCAGAGTTGTAAGTTTACAGCAGGATTTTCCATGGAATAGAACAGATTTCTTTGTTCTAAGACTTCATTTGAACTAAGATGCATATGCAGTTTGGTTTCAAATGAGACGTAAATGACTTAAACACTTTTACCGGGGGGAATCTTTTATGTTTGCTTAAAATGCCAAACATTTCCCACCCCTTCTTCATTCTTTTAGATAAAGAATTTATTTATGACAATCTCCCCTCATTTTGTTGTATACCCTGGGATACTTCATTTAAATCCTCTGTAATAGTATAAAGGCTATGGCTTATAAAAATCCTTTAAGTGGATGTTGTAATTATAAAGTTCTGCTTTACATTTGGTCTGTTAATGATAAAATTATCATTATTCATCATCCTCTTAAAGATGTTGGGGTTATTACAATAGAAATATTAAGTATAAGCAGTCTTAGAATAATTCATTTATCTTGACTGATGTGAAAATGAAAGTATCTTCACGTGATAAGTTAGAACATAAGGTAAGTAACTCTTTTAAACATTTGTAAAAAATCAGAGAGCTTTTAAAATATTGGATACTTGCCATAATGTAATGTAAAACTTACTCTAATGTTTTTGCTCTTCCTTTAAGATAAGGAAATGTATTCAGATAAGCTAAATTTCAAAATTAAAAGAACACTATCAATTCTGATAAGCCTACAAAATATTTCTTTAGTTAATTGATTATACCCTTCCTAAACAATTCAAGGAGATTCTTTTCCTCGAGAAGTAAAAACATTCGTAAGTTTCAAAAGTAAAATAGCAATGCAATTTTATAGAATATGCTAGGATGAAAAAAATTGAGAAGATGAACTTGAGTTATGACTTTTAATAGATCAGGTGTTACACATCATTATATCATGTCCTTGCATGTAACACTTTAGTATCTCTGGACTGTCAGCCAGATAAAGTCCAAAGTTTTTAACTAGTCTACAGTAAGGACCCTCCTAACCATCTGTGTAATGTTCTGTGTTTGTAACTTTGTGTCTTTTACTTTATTCTTTGACAAGACCAACCTGCTGATTTTATGTTAAGTTTTATTTTTTCTTCTCTGAGGGCCTTATTTATGCCGGTCTCTCTGTGTAGAATTTATATTCCTGTTTTCCTCATCTCATAAGATCACCTTTTCTGGGGAACCTGGGTGGCTCAGTCGTTGGGCATCTGCCTTCGAAGGGCTCAGGTCATGATCCCAGGGTCCTGGGATTGAGCCCCACATCGGGTTCCCTGCTCAGCAAAAAGCCTGCTTCTCCCTCTCCCACTCCCCCTGCTTGTGTTCGCTCTCACTGTGTCTCTCTCTGTCAAATAAATGAATAAAAGCTTTAAAAAAAAATCACCTTTTTAAGGAAGCTGTCTCGTAAACTGCACACCACACCAAGCTGGGTCAGATACCTTCCCAATTAGACTCTTACTGTTTTAGGATTGTCTCTATGTATGTCCGACTCTTCTAGAATATAAGTTCCTTGAGAATATCTCTTTTGTATTATTCATTTTCTCATCTCTGGTACCCAACACAATATGTAACAGGTGCCAGATAATATTAAAGTGGTAGGTATTTTGAGCTTGAAGTAAGGGTACAAAAGGAATTAGACTTTCCGATGTCTTCTTTCCATTTCCAGTGCCACTGTCCTAGAGCAGACCATCATCATTTTGCACTGGACATACTGCAAAGCTTCCTGACTGGTTTTTCACTCTGTGATTTTTTTTTAATTTCTTTTTTACCTTTCAACTTCATCCTTGATCTGTTCTTCACACTATAGCTATGGTTCCCTTTCTAAATCTAAAATCTGATTATAGCACCCTCCAGCTTCCCAGTAGTGTCCAACTCCTTTTAATAGTTCTCTATTGATCTTAGAGAAAAACAAAATTCTTCAGCATAGTTTATAATACCATGAATAATGTCACCTTTGATTTCCTGAAAAGCTCAGTCTTTGCTTTTCTCTTTCATAGTCTGTATTTCGTTTGAATTCTTTCCAGTTCCCAAACCTATGCACATATTATTTCCCCTGACCTGAATACTCTCTGCTTTTTCCCTCCATCTTTGCCCCCAGTTCACCTATGTAATTGCTGTTCATCCTCAGGCTTCTGCTTCAAAACCTCCAACTACTCTCCCCTCCCCAAGTCTAGGTTAAATACCTCTCTTCTGTACTGATATAGTGTTCCATATTTACTCATATCATAGTTGTTATCAGGCTATTCTGAACTTGCCTGTTAATATAGTATATTGTACATAATATGGTAAATTCCATTAATAATAGTAGCAATAGCAATAGTTAGTTATTATAGTAGTAACTATTAAGCCACTTATACTCAATTTTTAAGCCAGCCACAGTGCAAAATAAATACTTATCACCTTATTTTATTCTTTTTTAAAAGTTTTATTTATTCATTTAAGTAATGTCTGCACCCAACATGGAGATCAAACTCACAACCCCAAGATCAAGAATCACATGTTCTTCCAACTGAGCCAGCCAGGTGCCCCTTTCACCTTATTTTTTAAAAAATGAGGAAAATTAGCTAGTCATTAGCTAAGTCAGGATTCTAACCCAGGTCTTTCTGACTAGGCCCATGCTCTTAACCATTGTACTATGTTGACTCCCTATAGCTACTTTTGTGGTTTACCATTGTGTCTGTGCTACCTGAGTACACTGATTGGCATTTAGTGGTCATTCAGTCCATATCAGTTTGATGAATGAATGGTTGGTAAAACCAATACAAGGAAATAAAGACTTGAAGATGGGTTTGGAGTGTAAATTAAATCATTATCATACCAGTTTTACTGAGGAAGGCCTTAGGGGGTTGATGACTTTTTTAAAACTCAGGAAAGAAATAGAAGTAATGGAGAAATGGGCTAGAAAAATGCTTCTTAGAAGAAAGATGTACAAAAAGATCCACACAATAAGAGGTGTTCATTTGATGACAGATATATTGTTACCCCAAATGACTGATTTTTAGTGCAAAAAAATCATTTTCCTACTTTTAATACTGTATGAATCTGATACTTATTACTAAAATTCCCAAAGAAAAGGTTAATGATTTACATTGCAAGTGTGAAACCTATTTCTAGTGGGTATCTCTATATGGAATGTTGGCCAAATAGAATAGTTTTCCTTCAGTGCTTCTTCCTCACTGAGCTCTAGTTATTCAGACTGGGTGAATGGCATCTGTAGCCATTTTTGTGAGATGACTTTGTAGAATTAAAGAAAAAAATATTCGTTAACCTGGAAACAATCTGCCCATAGATGTATCTATTTCTAGGGAATAATCAATTTACTTCCAGCCTGAATTCAGTTAGCTAACATTTTACATGGGAATTGTTTTACAAAATTGATTTATGCTGTCTGCTTTCTAACAAAGCTCATAAACCCTAAACATGAGGCTGTGTTCATCCAGGAACATTTCACACTGCTGAGGCTGAAGCCGATCCTCAGAATATGACTCAGGTATATGCGTTGCCTGAAATTCCTCGAGATGAAAATGCTGCAGAATCATGGGAAACCTTAGAAGCGGTACGTTAAAAATTATTTTCATTTTGGTGGCTGTGAGGCAAAAAAGTAAGTAACTTCCTTTTCTTCTCTCTTTTTAAGGACTTAATTGAACTTAGCCAACTGGTCACTGATTTCTCTCTCCTAGTGAATGTAAGTATTAGAATTGTTGTTGGCTCAGAGATGTTAGATTAATAGGATAAGAAACTTTTATTAATTCCTATACTTTTGATTAGAAGTTTAATAGAAGTTACAATTTTTAAGTGTTGAGCCATGGATAGAAGTCTAACAGTTCTCATCAACAGTCCAGATCAATTTAATAAACATATATCAAGCATTTGTTACATGGAAGGTACTGTGTTAAACCTTGGCACCAAGGGTCTGACAAGGTTAGCTATAGGAATAAATGAGGCCTCTTCTCTGCCTTTAAGGATTTATAGTGGGTGTGGATAAGTTTGGACCCCCAAAACTGAAATTTCAAGCATGATTATTAAGTGCAGAAATGAGGGATGAAGGGAAGTATTATCAGCTCTAACAGAAGCATTTAATTCCAAGGAAGGGAGGTAGGGGTTGTGAGGTAGAAACATTAAGGATAGCTTTACGAGATAGGTAGCATTTGCTTGAGCCTTGAAAACTGAGTAAAATATGCACAGATGGGAGTGGGGAAGGCGGCACTTGAAAACAGGTGAACAAAGACACGGAATAGAGAAGTGTATGGCTTTCAAGAATGACAAAGCATGAGATACTATGGGCAGGCAAAGTAAGGAGTGTGAGGGCTTGATTGAGATGGTACTGAGGGCCATACCAAAGAATTTGAACTTTAGCTTGTAGGCATTAAGGAGTCAATATAGATTTTTGAGCAGGTTAGAGTGATATGATCCAGTTTGGTTGAGAAAGATTACCTTTAGCAGGGGGAGATAATAGGCAGGATGACTAGTTAGGAATCAGTAGCAAGAGACTCACCAAGAACAGGGGTGCCTGGGTGGCTCAGTTGCTAAGCAGCTGCCTTCCACTGAGGTCATGATCCCAGGGTCCTGGGATCCAGCCCCACATCGGGCTCCCTGATCAGCACGAAGCCTGCTTCTCCCTCTCCCATTCCCCTGTTTATGTTCCCTCTCTTGTTGTGTCTCTGTCAAATAAAATCTTTATTAAAAAAAGTGTTACCAAGAACAATGGCAATACAAGGTATAAAGGTAAAGAACAGCTGAGAGGTATTTCTGGGATAGGCTTAGAAACTGGAGGAAGATGGAAGAGTCAAACATTAAGGTTTTATTCTGCATAATTGGGTAGCCAGTGATACTGTTAACATAGATGAGGGAACATAAAGTAGGATTTGGTGGGAAAGACAGAATAGGTTTTCTGTCATTTTTTTTCTAAGTTATTCTTATGTTTCCTTCCCAGGAAGTACGGGAAGTTTGGATAGTTTATGTGTGTATCTGTATGTACCTATAGGAGGAAACCTGTGTCTGCTCATGCTTCTGTCTAGGCTTAGTTCTTTGTTCTTGACCAAACCATGATCTGGGGGTTTTACGTCTTTGAATTATGGTTTCCCTGACATCTGGCTTTCAAGTACAAGAAGTCCCTGGATTACATAATCTCAGAATGGAATTCGACCGAATTTATGAAGCCAGCTAATCTATTTCTTCTGTTCTTGCCCCAGCTTCTCATAAAGATGGTTTTTTGCCTCTTTTTGAACAATTACAGTGCAGGGATAATTTATACTTCAGCCATTCTGTTTGGAGACTCTCTCTGCCTCTTAGAAGTTCTTCCTTATATAAACTCTGCCCTGCAGTAACTTCCCTCTGGTACTTTTGCCCACTTGGAGCCGTACACTGAACAAGTTTTGTCATCTTTCCATATAAAATTTTTCAACTTTTTGAGACCAATATTACCCTTCCTCACCCTACCCAACCTCACCATATTTTTTTTCTTTTAAGAACTCTTAATTCTTTAATGTGTTCCTTCTAGAATATGATTTTCTAGACTTTTCAATACTAGTCCCTTCATCTGTTTGTTTTCTAGTTTTTGTATTTTTTCTTGAAATTTAATGCCTGAAATTGAACATCAGTAAATTTTTTAAAGCATTTTCCTTTTTTGATGCTGCTAAATCAGAAGAAGAAAAATGCTTGAAGTTTCTGGATTAAGTATCTCTATAATCTATCCATATACTTGCATATAAAAGGGAATGATACAAGAATCCCCAAATATTTGTTGTTTCAGAATAGAGATTTATTCAATTATTCTAACTCTCTGATATAATGTAGTTTGTAAAATCTGTACATGATATCTACACATTAAATGTGTGAGTTATAATGTATTTAAATTATACCTCAGTAAAGCTGATTTAAGAAACAAACAAACATGTACAAAGTTCGTCTCATTCTAGACAAATACATTTCCCTTCCAGAGAGATAGGCACATGAAAGAAAAATTGAGGGCTTGTGGCCATTTAATAATTATATATCCGATTAGCTTACGTAAATAGCTCCTAACCCCTAATCTAAGGAAGATTTGTGTACGAAGACTTTGCTATAGCCATAGTTCTATACAAATGTCCTATTTATAATAATCTGTGTGAGGACATGGAACAGAATGTATTAGGCAAAAGCTCAAAGGAGAACCACTGATTACTATTCCCAGGGTGATTGAGTTCCCATGACCACATGGTCAGTACTCACAGAAGCTCCATTTAGGCACCAGTGACTTGGGAACACAAGCACAGTGACCACATCCTTGTCACATGGATATGATAGTATCTAGACAAATTAACCATGTATTTTTGGAGTACTTTCTATGTGCATAGGACTGTGCTAAGTAAGCTCAGTGAAGACTAGAGAACAGTTTTAAAAAAAAACAACCTATAGGATAGTCTTGATAATTGCGTAACATTGTGAATGTACTTAATGCCACTAAATTGCACAGTAAAAACGGTTAAAATTTGTAGATTTTATATTATATATTTTTTACCATAATGAAAAATGAACCCACAAAGCTATCGAGAGATCCAGGTGTGGTCCAATAATGGATTAATGTCTAAGCACCCTGATTCAGTTTTCTTCACCCTTTATTGCTCAAGTGCCCTCTTCTCAAGTGCCGTCTAGTACTTATGGAACTAGCCCTGTTTCTTGGCAAGGGGCATTTAAAGAACTCTGGGCCTGTCAGTCAGTGGCATGTCACCCTGATGCTGGTCCAATTTTGTCTCTATTTTCTACCTTATTCCCTATGAGTAAAAATTGGGTCATAGTCGATTAGATCAGATCGATTGGATTTATTAGCCACTTGACCTTAAGGATGTTGTTTGACAACAATGAGCTTGGTAAAAATTGATGAGAGGACGAAATGAGATAATGTCTGTTACTTCCCATCCCCTTTCCTTTCTCTGACCCCAAATGCTTTCCCTGCCTTTGTCCCTCTCTTACAGGATTCCTTCTTTGGCTCCTTGCTTAGAGTTCTACCACTGTTACCTTTAGATATTTTAGTACTGTAGTCCCTTATAGTTCCCTCTTCTATTGCCAAATCCCATGATATCAGCATCCTACTTACGTACTCTGTTTATTGCCTATCTAGGCCAATATAATCCTGGACTCTGTATGTAGTAGTGTTTGTATGTTTCTGAGCTTTTCTGTGTGTATTATTTATTGCCTGTGATAAAGAATTACAGATTACATACTTTTGGACTTCAGAACTGGGATAGCTCAGTGTTAACCTGGATTGGCCAAGATCTAAGACTAGAGCTAGCCTCGAAAGATGGTTGTAATTGAGAGTCGGGAATAAAAGAAAATAACCACAGTTTTGGCACTAGCCTCTTAAACCCATAGCTTTTACCACATTAATAAAACTATACAACCACTAGCAAGATTCTGCAAGGGAGAGCATTTTTATTGATGTAAATAGATGGGGGAATGGATTTGTTGAAAGTATTACTGTTGCTTGATAGGATGCTGGGTATACAAGTGTCCACAACAAGCATTCAAGGGAAAAACAGTTCATTAGTTTTGACTTCAAATGCCCAAATTGCATTCTACTTAACCAACATTAACTTAATAAATCACATTTCTTTTTCAGAATCTTAGATGCTCTTATAACTGCTTATTAAGATTCATTTATTTTGGGGGGGGGTACAAGGGGACCTACTTCACTATTTTTTAAAATGAAATCAATCGACATAGCCTTAGAGTCTTTTGAGAATTCTTTCCCTTTGCAAAGAGAAGAGTCTTTATGTTAGTGTCTTTCATATATGGTTCAACTCCCTGTTAAAGGGATGCTGAGAACATGTATGAGGGGCCAAAGTATAAATGTCAGAAAGGGAGTTTGAAGATTATCAAATGTGGGAGGCCTGGGCAGATGAAAGCAAACATAAGCAAATCAGAAGCAAAAAGGGGAGGTTGGTAGGTATACAAAAATTATTTGGGGTCTGAGAGAAAGGAGGTGTATTGGCTATTTTCCCTCTACCCCTCAGCTCATCGAGGTGGAGGTTGGTGATCACGCCTGTGATTTATCTCCTAGCACAGACTTTCAGGCAAGAATGGAAAGTGTTAGGATGTCCCAAATAGAAACAACGACAGAAATTCAGTGTCAAAAATCCCAACAAGTTGGATGTTACTAGTGTTGGACTTATGCTTCTATGAGTTGAAAGAAGAGAACTAACATTAAGTAAGTTTATTGTCTGAGGGAAATGAAAACAATGAATGAATGAATGCCTAGGAAAGATCTAATGTTTTAATGCCCAAGAATTTTCAAGCCTCATAGGAAGTTTAATATACTTTTTAGAAAAGAAAGATGAGCGTTAAGCTTTCTTGAGAAGATCAGGATGACTTTTTCTATTTTTCTCCTCACACTTTACAGACCCTATCTCATTTTATCCTCACTTCAACTCCGTGAAGTATATCATTATACTTGTGAGAGAATATTGACACCTGGAGAGCTTGAGTAATTTGTCCAAGGGCACACAGTACTGGGATTTGAACACAGGACATCTGGCCAAGAAGGTTGTGCCCTTAATCTGATTGTGTACTTATGTTAGTGGTTTTTAAAGTGTGAGAAGCATGGACTTACAGCATCACCTGGGGACTCATATTTCATGCAAATTCTCAGGCTTCACCTAAAGTCTACAGAATCAAAAGCTCAGGGGGTAGGACACAGCAATCTGTGCTTCAGTAAGTTTTCTGGGCGATTCTGGTGCATACTCACATGTGAGAATCACTGTTGTACTTGTCTCTGACAGAAATGTTAAAAGGAAAACAGATAAAGGACTTTTTTTCAGGGTTGTGTTAGAGATTTCAAGAATAGCAGTGGAGAATACAGGAATGAAGGGATACCATAAAAGGTCTACCACTGAAAAGGTACAAACTTGGTGAATCAGAAGAGAAGGATGTCAGTAATGCTGATAGGAAGCTCCTGTGGGGGGAAAAATTAGCTGTGTTGTGTTTCATGATCTCATATGATGTTTGGAGTTAGAAGAGTGTTCATATCCGATTTAGTGTTAAGAGGGCAATTAAATGCTTCAGGATTAAAGTTGAATTATTTCACAGTTACACTAAAGAAGTGGGATTTAGCTGGGATCAAAGAGGGATTCTCTTCTTTCTTCTGTGAATTAAAAAAACAAAAACAAAAACAAAAAACCCTGGGGTGCCTGGGTGGCTCAGTCGGCATCCAGCTCTTGGTTTTGGCTCAGGTTGTGATCTCAGGATCATGGAATTGAGCCCCATGTTAGGCTCTGTGCTCAGCATGGAGTCTGCTTAAGACTCTCCCACTCCCTCTCTTTCTATCCCTCCCCACCGTGTGCACGTGCACTCTCTTTTGCTCTCTAAAGTAAATAAATGAATCTTTCGAAACAACAAAAAAAATCCTAGTCTATATATTCATGCGATAGTGGTTACTTGAGTTTTATACATTTGTCAGAATTCATCATTCTATACCCTGCAAGTAATGAGTTCCTATCACTGGAGGTGTTTGAGCTGGGGTCCAGTAACCAGTTCTGAGAAATGTAATGGGGCTTCACACACCTCTGAGGGGGAAAGTCATTCCTCCCATTCACCCAGAGGTTCCATGAGTCACAAGTTTTATTGTGTCAGCACGGGTGTTGCTATTTTTTTGTAGAATGCTTTATTAATATCTTTGATCTGAAACATTTTAACTTGTCATGATTTTAAAATGTATTAAAGAGTACAGGTGTGAGTTCAGAACAGTAAATTCATTCACTGCTCCCTACTGTATATCACAAGTAGAAAGTTTTTGTGATAGATCACACCAAATTGTATTCTCATTTTTAAAAGTAATCATTTGATTTTATTGGATCCAAGGGCATTTTACTCCTAAGGTAAATTTGCCTATTTTAAATCTTTGAATCTTCAAAGAAGATAAGTTAAAGAAGTTTTTTTGTTTGATTTTGTTTGTGTTTTTTATCATCAACCTCAACACGACGTGTAAATGCTTATTTGGATTTTTCTTCTCTGACAAAGTAGATTCATTTGGAGAATAATATGTTTGTATGTTTGAATGAATGTTAGTGTGAGATGCTTTTTCCTATAAAGGTGCCACCCTTTTATTATCTAATAATTAAATCACCCTCTTTTCTTTTTTATACAAATGAATTTGTACTTTCGGCATAGTTTATCAGATGCTATTAATGAACCACTATTCAGACTGCAAGGCTGTAGTACACGGGATCCTGATTACAGGAATTAAAATAGTGTGTATTGGCTGACTGCTGCTCCCCAGCAGGAATGCTCACTCATAATTCCTTTGCATCTAGTCTCAGCAGGAGAAGATTGACAGCATTGAAGACCATGTCAACAGAGCTGCTGTGAATGTTGAAGAGGGAACCAAAAACTTGGGGAAGGTAAGATTCTGCTCCTGCTGACAAATCAATGGTACTCTGGCTCCCAGGAATCTCTTGTATTAACCCAATTGATCTGCTCTCTTTAATGTGGAGCAAACCAGCAATTAAGAAAATAAGGAACAAATGACACATTGGTAGTGCAAGAAATCAATGACTGTTGTAATATTCTACTCTAAGATTTGTTCTGTCAGGAGAGAAATTTTTCAGAGGATAAACCAAAGCCCCACTATAAGGCATTTTGGTATTATAAGGGAATATTTGCAGAGGTTCAGAGAGTAAAGTGTCACCAGAATCCAGTAGGGGCAAGAGTGTATGTGGGGAGTGGGACCATCTATTTCCCATAGAACCCCAGGTATATAGCACAGAATAATGTCTATGCAACATAAAAGCTTTGGGGGGTTATCTGTAGCAGCTGAAACGGTTTAAGTAAGCTTGCTAGATAGTTAGTGGATTGATTGTTTTGCAAGTAAAATCCGTTTGTGGTAGTCCACTTTTCGTATCTCATTTCTCCAAATTCTGAGATCGGGAACAATTGTAGTACCTGTGGAATACTGCCTCCTCTCCTGAGCGCTAAGGCTCATTATGTACCAAGAGTTAAAGAGGCATTGCCAGGAGTAATGAGAGGAAAATGCACATCGCCACAGGCGGATATTCTCAACTCAGTTTCTAAATTGAATTTTTTTTTTTTATACAGGCTGCAAAATACAAGCTGGCAGCGCTGCCTGTGGCAGGTGCACTCATTGGAGGAGTGGTAGGGGGTCCGATTGGCCTCCTGGCAGGTTTCAAAGTGGCAGGAATTGCAGCTGCACTTGGTGGTGGGGTGTTGGGCTTCACAGGTGGAAAACTGATACAAAGAAAGAAACAGAAAATGATGGAGAAGCTCACTTCCAGCTGTCCAGATCTTCCCAGCCAAACTGACAAAAAATGCAGTTAAAAACCAAACGTCAGCATTATTGGCGCCAACGTGTCTATCCTAATGAGGACCTTTGCTGCTGTTGGACACTCAGTCAGCTTTTGGAACATGATTATGTCAAGAGAGTGGCTATAGATGCTCAAATGGGATTGAACTGTGCTAAGTAGATATATTTTGTTGTTTGCTGGAGTGTTAGGGAGACCTTAGAGATCGAGGAGCCTGGGCTGAGGGTGTGTAATGTCAGGTAAAGTTTAAAGACTGCCAAGGACCAGATTTTCTGCCTAGAAATGTAAAAAATGAATTTTTAACTTTGATAAGGACTCGAGATGTGTGGACATGATGGGTTATGGAAGGCTGGTGTATTCCATAACCCTGACTTGGAGACCCTAAGACTAACTGTATTATAAATATGCTTATTGATCTCCTATATGTAGGAGGTTATTTAGGCCTGTTAACAAAGAAAAGAATGGGGAGCTCAAGAGCCTTTCTTATCAAATAAGGAAATCAGGATCTAGTGAGGGGCACAGGTGAACCACATAATGGAGTCCATTTGGTGAACCCTATTACAGTTTGGTCCACCTGTATTTTCTGGTGAAGGACACTAATAGTGTAAGAAAATGGAAAGAGAGGTGCAGCTTCTCTTTGAGATACCTTAATTTGTGACACTGGCTTCTTTGAACTCTTCCTTCTATCTTTTGAAATAAAGAACACAGAATCTCAAGTGATAGGAGACTATTAAGCCAAGTCACTAAGCTTGGTCTGTCAGCCTGTCTCTTAACAACTCAAAGATCTAGTGCCCTCTGCCTTCCCTCCCTTGTAATTCTGCAAAGTTCTTTGACTTGTGGGGTGAATTCTACCCATGTGTAATGAGGACTTTTCTCCTAATCTGCTTTCTTGTATTGTCTCCCATATCCATTCATCCTTTCCTATAACCTCTAGATAAAAGAGAGAAAGAAAGGAAATCTCCAATATTTCCAGCATTGTTAGAGTTTGAGGTAAAAAATAAGCAGGTGGCAGGGGGTACCAGATCATTTCTTGGGGCATCTTAAAATTTTAAGAGACTGATGTACCGGCCATGCAGGGAATTTCTGTCCCTAAGTCTTTTCAGCTGGCCTTTTGGGGAGCTAAGAACTAGCTTTCTACCTCACTTCTGTTAACTACCATCCTTTTCCACAGGCTTTGCTGTCTCCTATGCTTTACTTTTCCCAGCTGTTATCTCTTCCCAGGAGTGGCGTTCTTGCTCACCTTTCCTCATATTCAAGATGATAGACAAAGCCTGGTGCCAAGAGTGATCCTGATGAAGGATTTGTGGTGCTAATCCCAACACTTCACATTGACAGCAAACATGGCCCAGCCCAACCCAAATAACAAAAAGGTTTTAATTTTGTGAAAAAAGAATTGAAAATCACAGGTAGCCTCATCCTGTACCCCCAGTTCATTTGAAATAGGAAAGAGCCACCTTTTGCCTTAATCTTTACTGTTTTCTGAGAGTAGAGGAATGGGCACCTGTACCACAAAATGTGTGAGCTCAGGAGCCAAACAGATTCCTCAGGTGGTTGACTGCTTATCTTTTCTCTCTTGTTGAGTTATTCTTAATAATTTTTATTATTTGCTTGCTACTTTTCTTTGTCTAATATAGCCAGACTTTTCTTTCTTACACTTTTTTTTTTTTTTTTTTTTTTTTACTTTTACCAATGAATTCTAATGAAGAGAAAGCGTCATTTCTTACTGGCATTAAATAACTGGAAAATATCAAGTATTGCTATCTGCGAATTATATCTTCAGTATAATGCCAAGAAGGAAGTGCCTTGAATAAGTGTCCAGTTCTGATATGGTATTTGATACTGGATACCTGTAAGGCTAGGATAATTACTTTCGAACTCCACCTTTTAAAATAGTTTCTGATCTTCGCTGTCCCTTTAACATGGGGTATTCAAACCAGAATGAGGATCAGACTCATGCAGGGTGCTTTTTTAAACAAGATTGCCAAACTTCAGTCCCATAGGGTAACTCTAACAATAGCCAGTCTGGCCTGGTCAGCTAAAACAAAGAATTTAAGATACAGTTCCATCAAGATTCAGCTGTAATTATTGAATTCTGTAATTTCTGAGTATTCTTCCCTTCAACATGGCCCAATCTTCCTTGCTCCATATCATTCCCACTCTGCCAACCCACAATTGGCTATGCTTTTTAGCCCACCATCTTTTTTTTTTTTTTTTTAAAGGTTGATTTATTTATTTTAGAGACAGCGTGAGAGGGAGGGGCAGAGCGAGAGGGAGAGAGTCTTAAGCAGACTCCAGACTGAGCACATGGAACTTGATGCGGGGCTTGATCTCACAACCCTGAGATCATGACCCGAGCTAAAACCAAGAGTTGGTTCCTTAACTGACTGTGCCACCCAGGTGCCCCTACCTTTAGCCCACCATCTTAATGGCCCTAGGGACTTATTATCCTGTCAGGCTAGTTTAACACTGGGAACTGGAGGAGAGAGGAGGCCTGTAATTGAAGTTTATATTTTGTTTGAGGATCTCTCATTTTTCATCAGCCAGTTTGGGACACCACTGTATGTGCTCAAATAGGCCTTTTGATTTTTACTACTCATCAGGATTGGAATATTACCCTACCAGCCTTCATGCTCAGGCAAATTTTAGTTGTTTTAAAAAGTCTTATAATTTAAAACCATTTAGAAATTCTGCCTAATTTCCCTGTAATAGAATCTAAAAGCTAACTTTTGGTAGAACTTTCTAGAAGTGTTTAATCAACTATAACAAACTATCAAGTGTTTAGAGGTATGAATTAATTAATATGACACAGAAACCAATCTTAAACTGAATTTAATGCCCTAGAGTATCAGATTAAATTCATCTCCTCCGTGATTCATGTCTTATTTTTAATACATTCAAGTTAGAAGGTTAAGGGTTACTTTGGTTAAGTTCTTAAAATTTACAGAGGTACAAACTTCCAGTTATAAAACTAAATCACAGGGGGGAAAGTGCGGAATGAGGGGGGTGGTGTATAGCAGTCCATTGGAATAAAGGCAGTGCTCCTAAGACCTTTTTTGTTTTTCTAAAGACTTTGTGATATAATAATCTGAGAATTTTTCTGTAGAGCATACTTTCAAACTTTGTGGTTGTAACCCACAGTAAAAAAATGCATTTATATCAAAACTCAGTTTACTTATAATGGAGAATACCATTACGTATAGTGTACTCCAATATTTTTTATTTCAGTTTTTAAAATATTGCTGGTTGCAACCTACCAAATTGATTTCATAATCTACCAATGGGTTGTGACCCTTTGTTTGAAAAGAAGAAAACACCCTATGGAGAAACTGATATTTATTGAATATCTTCTGTTTTCCAGGCACTTCATTAGGCATTTTACAGGTAAGGAAACTGAGTCTCAGAGAAGTTAAATGACTTACAGCTGTGAAATGTTGAAGCCAGGGGGATGTTAACTGGGTCTCTTGAACTACAAAAATTTGTTACTCCCCCACTATGCTACTTCTGTACATAAAATTGAGGTGGGCCATTCATCCTGCTTCACCCAAACACCAGTATATTCTGTAAGGCAGGCTTGCTGTGAAATTACATGTGCGTTTGCAGTTTTTTGTTTTTAATCTTTTCAGGAAGTGTCCTGCAGCCTCAAAGTTTTTAATAGTGGCTGATGCAGAAGTACCTAGTGCTGAATTTGGTCCTTATACTGTAAAATTAAAAATGCTTCTAACCCACCTACACGTCCTACAAATTTCCTTGTATTCCATGGGTTATAGCCATCTCTTCCACAATGCTTTTTGTATTAAAAATGAAATTTTTTTTTCTTAAATCTATCATAACTCATAGAATCAAATGATTGCTATCTTTTAAAATGGTACTCTTGGGAAGTCACATACTTACTCTAGTGACACTAGTATTAGAACATTTTTGAAACTTTTCTTTTGGAATTGCCTCCAAAGACATTTTGCAAAGTAAATAGAAGAGCCATCTCAGTGTGTATTAGTCACCGATTACACCCCCTTGTCCTTATGACCTCTCCTCTCTTCCATTCTTAGTTTTGCTTTTCTTCTGATGGTTTTGCTCTCCTGCTTCCCTGTGCTGGAGCCGATAACCTACAGGTGCCCAGACAGGGGGTATGCTGGCCAGAGCTCCTGGAGCAAGAACTTTTAGTTTATACTGAAGCTGAATGCTGTAAAGGGAGACTCCTGCAAGTCTAAAAACCTATCTCTGTGGGCTGCCTGTGCCATAAGTAGTTTGCACAGGAGTAAGGACTGAATACTGGTCATACTAGTCACAGGAAGGTGAGGAAACCTGAAATGTAAGTATGAATTGTGCAGCATTTCTCTGCAGTGAAGAACAGAAACTACACCAAGCCATGCTTTGTGTTAACTTAAAACTGAAAGGTGTTTCTCAGGGTCTCCTTTGCCCTTCATTGCTGCCACATAAAATCTGGGAGAAAGGATGATGAAAAGCCTGGGGGAAAGGTTCTCCTGTGAAATGGATGTGTTCTCTAAAGGTACCATGTGACTTTAGCTCTCTGGTACTTAATGAATGTTAGATAATGTTTGTAAGGAACCATAGGACTAATAAAAGGTAGGAAAGCTTCCCTGGGAGCCTAAATTAATGTAAGCAGTTTAGGTTCTGTTTGTGTTTTTAACAACATTTTGTTTCTAACAGGTGGTTCTTGCTATTTATATTCATTAATTTGACACCATTTTACAGAGGAACTTCTTCAGTATTATAAGCAATCAATGGCAAAAGATGAATATTATTGTCCACATTGCCACTCTCAAATTATATTTGGAGATAGATATATCTGTGCAAAATTAACAAAAGAAATAAATTGAATAAAAAAATAAATTGAATAAAAATGATTTGCCCAAGATCAAAGCTAGTTGGCACAACAGCTAGAATTATACCAAGGTCTAAGAAAAACAAAAACCCTCAAAGTAATTCAACTGAAGTTTTGTTCTGCCATCCCAAGTTGTATGCTGAGGCTTACGGTCTTTCAGACCAGCTAAAATTCCAGATCAGGCAGTGGCTATAGTGAAAAGAAAATTGGATGGGGCATCAGGAGATCACAGTGCTAATTTGGGCTTTGTCTTTCCCCTGATAAGCTTTTTTTCTCAGTGGTGGCTGCCTTCTCCTATTCCAGTCTGGGATTTGCCAACCATAAACCTCAGTGGTTAGCAACTTGACACTCTCCATTCTTCATATGTAACTTCTTACTGGCTCCTGTCAGTTCTACTTTGAATGTTAGTTGCATCTATTTCTAAATATGTTCGTAGTCATCACTCTAGTAAAAGACTGTGTTACCTCGCACCCCCTACCTCACTTCCTCCAACTTTAAGCCATTCCTCACATCAGTGCCACAATAATGAAAACTAGGTCCCTTGGCCATTTTTCTGCTGAAATATTTCATCAGTGGCTCCCCTGAATACTCGATAAAGTTCAAAACACTTAGGTTAGCATTCACAACTTTCCCTATTCTGGCCCTAGCTTTATCTCTTCAAACTCAACTACTCACCAACTGACAGTGCCATTGAGAATCAGACATTCCATAAAAAAGACTTTAAGGTTTGGTTTTTTCTTCCCATGGTGAAATTATAAACTGGTAATAAACTGTTTACATTTGAAAAATTCTGTAGTACTGCATTTTACACAACTGATCAGCCTAAAAGTTGTTTCTTAAGGAAAATCTTTTGTCCCCCCCAGAAGAAATTACATTTAATTTATTAACCCCTAAAACTGTCAGTTTTGTCACCTGTGCATCTGATAGCCAGAGCATGGGGATTTCTCTTCAGCAGCATAGATACTCCAGCCTTGAATGGACCATTGTCTAGCTCCTGTGAGAAACCTGACTAATAAATATTTGAGAAAAACAACTCAAGAATATACTTTATTCATACATTTCTCAAGTACTTGAGATTTTGTTGTATTATGGTCAATCATTAAAAAGATGTTTACCTGGGTTTCATTAATTAAACCCTCTAAGATATTTTCCATTTTATTGTTAAACCCTTGATGTTAGCAAGGGTCAGCACAAGAAAAGGCCCAGTGGTGAGAATATCTACAAATTCTGTAAATCTTACTGAATTAATTGTGTTGTTGAGTGGTGCTTGTATAAGAAAACATGCAATAAATTCATTCAACAAACATTGAATTGAATGCCTGTTTGTGTTGCATGCCAAGGCCACCATACATAGAAAAATCTTAGACCTATGGAATCTACCCTTGTTAAATCATTCATGCTAATGAATTCAGGTACGCAAAGCAAGTAAATCACAGTAAGACGTGGTTAGTACCTTAAAAGAAGAATAAACAAAGTAGGATGAAGGCACAGAAGATGGAAGAGAAGGGGAAGGCTTGGTAAGAGGAAGGCATTTGACAGGATTTTGACCAAGGTCTCCTATACCCAAGCTCATGTACTTTTCTTGATGCCTGGAAGAAGGTTAAGGCTGACTGAAGAGAGCTGTGGGCTTCGAGGTGGCAGAGGAGTTCCGTGTACAAAGGGTTGAAAACATGAAAGAACGTAGTGTGCTCAGAGAAAACCAAGGAGCTAAACTCAAGAGTGATGAAGATGTAGGATGGAAGTATAGACTGGGGTGGTTATACATGTTTTTAATTTAATAATTCTTTGTTTAAAGGAATCGATCTGTTGGTTTGTATCAGATAAGACTGTTAGAACCCTAGTTCTTCCTTTTGCCTTCCTTGCCAAGGAAGTTAGTAAACCTCACCTTTGCTGGAGTTTGTGGTATATTTGACATATTTGCTTTCCTTTCCCACATGTAAGAAATGATTTGTGCTTGTGTGTCTCTCTGCTGTGAGATCCCCTGCTTCATACTGAATGCCTGTTTTCGTCCTGTCCTCCTATTCATTCCATAAATATTTATTGAAAACCCACTGAGAAAATAAATAGCCATGAAACTTACCTGTTAGTGCCCAAGACTTTCATGGTCCAGTTTTCCATTTCTACACTATTTCTTAACCACTACAATTCACTGGCTTCATTCACTTGTGGCAAATTCTGCAGTGTTCTTCATAGCTATAAACTCCTTTCATTTGCGGTGGTATGATCTCACCAACTAGATTTTAAGCTGCTTTCAGGGCAGGGAGTAGATCATCTGCTTGTTGGAATATTTTATCACTTGAAATAACAGTGATGAGAAGGAAAAGAAATGATACGCCCCAAGAAACTTCAAGGTAATGAATGATGAGGGCCTAGCACGTGTGTTGTGCCATCTCTTGGTGGATACGTATGGAAATGTGAAAAAGCCTTCTAAGATATATCAGACCTTTGCTCAGTACTCACTTTTGTATATTAACTTAGGACGGAGTGATGCAACAGAAGAAATCTGGAAAACACCTCCAAGACTTGGGAGCCATGAATTGGAAATTTAAGAATTTGGAGGTAAAGATATTTCTCTTATCTCAGCTAAAAGTTGTGACTTAAGATATGGGACCTGAAGAAGTGTATGGAAAAGTTGGGTTTATCTTCTGTCTTAACCATAGGATTGATGGGGTCAGAACAGTAGGCACCCAGGAAGGATTTGTAATCTGATGGCCTAGTATTGAAACAGAGTAGCAGCAGGAATTTAATTACTCTGTTAGGCAGGCAGAGACTGGAATTAAGAAAGGGCAGAGGTGAAGTTAAAGGCATGTGACAGGATTTTGACCAAGGTCTCCGGTACCCAAGTTAATGTACGTTTCCCACAAAACAGCCTCTCAGCTGATAGGAATGAAAAGGAATAGAGTGCTTGGCACTTAGTAATTCTTCATGCACATTAGTTGCCTTCCTTTCCTCTCTAGGTTTGTTTCTAACAGCCTGTTATTTAGGTTAGGGTGAGGGTCAGCAACTCAGGACTTCTCTAGCCTTCCCCTTCTTGAATTTCCCCTTCCTTGTTGATACCTAGCCTGTCTTACAGGGTGGTCATGAAGATGAAAAAAAATTAATACATGTTAAGTGTCTGGAATGGAGGCTGGCTTGCCGTAACTGTACGAATATAAGTAGCTACTGTTATAATTGTTACTGTTTTTTTCCTAAAGTTTAAAGGAATAGCACATTAATGAAAAAGGGATCTATAAGAATAATGTTAGGGAGACACCTAAAATGAGTGGAGACTTTATAGAAATACCAAGAATTCTTAAAATGACTTTTTAAAAGGGTTTATTAAGAATGTGGTATAATGATGACACATGACTGGTTGAGAGTAAATCTTTTTTTTTTAAAGATTTTTATGTATTTGTTTGACAGAGACACAGCGAGAGAGGGAACACAAGCAGGGGGAGTGGGAGAGGGAGAAGCAGGCTTCCCACTGAGCAGGGAACCCCATGTGGGGCTCGATCCCACTACCTGAGCCAAAGGTAGCTGCTTAATGACTGAGACACCCAGATGCCCGGGAGTAAATCTTTTTCGTCTCTGGTAAGAATGATACCCAAACATGAAACTCTAGAACAGGTCCACATGGGAACAGGGTGATGATACATCGTAGTTTGTCTGGGACAGTCTTTTTCTTACATCGTGTCCTAGTGTAATTATTACTAATGCTGCTTTTCACTCTCAAATGTCCTGGTTTGGATGAAAATATTACATGGCCACCCTAGTGATAAAGGCAATGAAAGTGCAGAGTTGTTCCCTCCCTCCCCCTCAAAAAAGCATCTGTTAAAAGAATTTATTGTTTCTAGGCTTAGATAAAAAGCATCCTTTAAGGTTAGTGGGAACTTACAGATGTTATTGTAAAGCACTACCTGTAATTTCTGAGGGACCAGAAAACAGAAAATGTGCCAGAACACAGAGCTTGGGCAAAAGTTTAAATTTAAGGGGTTAAGTTCTATTTCAGAAGCCACAGACCAGGTAATTTACCTT
Source organism: Lutra lutra (assembly GCF_902655055.1). Lineage (NCBI taxonomy): Eukaryota > Metazoa > Chordata > Mammalia > Carnivora > Mustelidae > Lutra > Lutra lutra. The sequence continues at coordinate 64,139,474 of NC_062290.1, forward strand.
ATAATCTAGAAAAATTCTGAAATGGACTATTAAACAACATGTTAAATCAGAAAACCATGCTCATTATGAAGATATGAAGAATTGGTAAGTCACAATAGATGTCTTTTTGGGCAGTGGTTAGGGCAAGAAAACAATCGTAGTATCAGGCTTCCAAGATTGATCTGATCCTCCCTGTGTCATGTAGAAGTTTACATATGGCATCAGGAGAATGGCCATCCAGTTTCCTTCCTGTCACCCATCCCAGTTAAGTAAAATGAGACACAGCACAAATAGGCAAGTACACGATCTTCTGAGTAGCCCAGAGCTGGAAAACAGGGCAGCAATTCCTAGCAATGCTTTGCTATTACTGCAAGGTATTTTTTTATGATTTATTAATTTGAGAGGGAGAGAGCAAAAGGGGCACAGGGAGAGAATCCTCAAGCAGACTCCCCACTGAGTGTGGAGCCCCATGCAGGGCTCCATCCCCCAACCCTGAGGTGACAACCTGAGCTGAAACCAAGAGCCTGATACTTAACTGGCTGCACCACCTAGGCACCCCTACAGTATAGTTATTAATAGAGAAAAAGGGCAGCCTCTATTAATTTTCCTGGAGCAGAGTCCATTCTAGTTATGGAGATAATTTCTTGCCCTTTGTTCATTTATTATGTAATTTGGCTTTTATTTTTTCATAATAATTATTGATCCTATGGTGCTCTAGCTTGCTGGGAATACAAAATTAGAGGAGTTCCTGCATCTTTGACATTCACATGATATAAGGAAAAAGGATTCATGTACTTCTGTACATGAATTAGACTGGATCCTCTAAAATACACAGAGGGCTGTGGGACCACAGTGGGTGGTAACTGTCCTGGGCATTGAAGAGTGGATAGACAGAGTTTATTAGGCCAGGCAGGGGAGAAGGAGAGAGGACATTTTTTTTTTTTAATATTTTATGTATTTATTCGCTAGAGAGAGTACAGGCAGGGAGAGTGGCAGGCAGAGGGAGAAGCCGGCTCCCTGGTGAGCAAGAAACCCAACGTGGGACTCGATCCCAGGACCTGGGATTATGACCTGAGCCGAAGGCAGACGCTTACCTGACTGCGCACCCAGGTGTCCCGAGAGGGGCATTTTAGAAAAGCTGTTTGTAGGCTGCGCTTTTCCTCTTCCTCTCCAAAACCTATTGTCTAAGGGCAGGCCAGCCCTCGCCCAAAGTGCTCTGCAATGTGGAGTTTTGGCGCTTCCAACTAAAGGCCAGGTTTGAGCTATCAACTGAGGATTCATACAGCTTCCCATTCTGATTCAAGGACTACTAAGTAATCTAAAAAATAAAAACTGGAAAAGCTTGTGACTGGTCATCTGGATTCAGAGTAAAATGTTCACATTATGATATTTATGACACACTGAATTAGTAAAAAGTCTAAAATATAGAAATATTTTATAAATATAGTTTTATTACTTGGAAATACATACAAAAATTCAAACACAGCTAAAAAACAGTTGCCAGGCAGAGGTCCTATCCAACCGGTTCTAACGAACACAGAAAACAGTTATAATCAGCATAAAACAATTTAAGTCCTGAAACGACTTACTGTCTTCAGGGTCTTTAATTATTGGGCTTAAAATTGATTAGTTTTATTCTTATCACCTATTTAAATCCTTTCCCCAAATATAGATTACTAACATTACAGTTTGGTTCATGAGATGTTTATTTAGAAAGATAGCTATAGCAACTTAACTTAGTTATTCTGAGAGCGGGAATACTTTATGTTCATTTCCAGTCTTCTGTCGCCACAAATTCTTCATGATTTCCAGCAGCTGCTACCAGAGCACCTGTAACTTCCAGAAGCTCTTTGGGATACTCTTTGTTCCAAAGAGCCTTGAAATTATTTAGGGTGGCAGGATTGTTTTTACTTCTCACTTTTGCTTTTTTGTTTAATGTCAATTTATTTTGCCACACTAGACAACATTTCCTTGTCTGAGAAAAAATAAAAGTTGGGTTATTCTGCTTTTCTTAATTGTTAATCCATTACACTCTTTCATCTATTTATTTATTTATTTATTTGCCCTCAGGCTTTTCTATTTTTTTAAATGCCTTCTGGGCAAACTTAGCACTTTCTGCAAAGCTCATTCAGCTTTTATATTTCAACATATTTTTATATTTCACTCTCCTTTTTGGCCTTTATCATGCCAATTTTTCCTTCCTTTGTATGAGATCTTTCCTGACAACTTCACCATGGAGCTCAATGAGATGGTTTAGATGCTTATTCTACAGGTTCATTTAACTATTTGAAACATGTTTAGAATTTCATGTAAAGAAAGTTTTCCTCCTTTTATGGTCCCCCTCACTATTAGAGCAATTTTTTAAAAACTCGAAAATGTAGCAGGTTGACAGGCAGAAGGGACTGCTGCTAGCTTGGGTTTTGCAACTCAATTGTTCTTCAGTCTTGCATCCTCTTCACAGCTGAGGAGCCTGAGGCCCAAGGCAGACTGGATAAATGAGAAGACTTCCACCTAGAACATTTTCTGATGCATGGTTCAGAGGGGAAGAAGTCTAAATTGTGAGTTCTAAATTCCTGGACTTTCTCTTTGTAAGTCCAGCTGGTGACAAATCCCTACGGAATCTACATCTTTGTCATCTGTCGTATCTATTCCTCTCCATCTCTTAGTTCTGGCCACAATATTCTTTCTCAAACTTAAACATGAACATACTTCCTGGCTTAAAAATCTGAGTGGATCTCTGCCGCCTGTAAGATACAGTACAAACCTCTTAGCTTGGCATTCAAGCCCCTGTACAATCAGCTCCCATTCTTTCTCTAACTTCCATTCTCATATTCTTAGCCACAGGCCTCCTCCTCACCACCCCCGCCCCCACCTTTGCACTGGAACTATGGCAAAAACTTATCTTTTCTAATGCGTTTTGGTGTTTTGCACTTGAGCTTTTTTCCCCTTTTATAAAATGGGGCACCCAGTCCCGATGAGTGCTCAGCCCTTGAAGGGTATAAAAATTACCCAACATCACTTTGCAGCTCACTTATTCAATAAACATTTAAGTCCCAATATGCATAAAAGCTAAATCATGCAGCCTCAAATATATTTTAACAGCCACTCTGTTATCTTCAATCACACTGAACCTATGTTCCTTGAGGCCTTTTTCATAATAACTATTCTCAAGTCAGCTCTCTGCAATCCAATATTTGAGTGTTATCTTTTGTTTATAATATTTTTAAAGCCAATTACAGGATTATAAACTTATTCCAGTTAATTGCATATGCTGCTCTTGGTGTTGTACGCGGCCCTGCTGAATGTTCACAAATTTTCATTTTAACTGCCTCAGATTTGGTCCATCATCTGACCTGAAGACTACAACTTTGATTTCAGAGTTATTAATTAGAAGCAATGAATTGAACAGAACTAAGACTCAACCTTGAGGAAGCTCTGTCCTGCTTTTCTAATTAACAGTCTGGTAAGATATACTAAACATGCCCCTTATCACCTTATTAACAACATTTATTATTCTGAATGAAATGATGGATAAGTCATGCATAACTAAGAATTCTAGGCTGATTTTTTTAAAACAACAATCATTAAATATGCATTATAAATATTCACTTTATTTTAAAAGAATTGGAAGATGTTACATATATTACACACTACATATAATGGCACATGTCAGCCTTTTAAGCTTAAAAATAATCTTTCCCCAAACTGGGATTGACTTAGACTCCAAGTATAAAATGACTCGGCCTATAGCACCAACCCAGGCCCAGAGGAAAGCCAATTTTGAACCTGTCTTCCTTGGGCATTGGGCCTCCTGATATGACATGGAGGGTCCTCTCCCTCTGATTTTGTTCCCTGGCAGTACTGAGGCCTGGCACAGGAACCCATTTGACTATACCTCGCAGGCCTGGGAAATCAGGGAATCTAGTGGGGAAGGGTCCTCTAACAATTTTACAATGGGAAAAAAAAATTATGTGCCTTATTGTCTTTGATTTTGATCTATACAACTACAACAAGACTCTACAAGATAGAAGATTAGAATACTGAAATACAATTTTTCTGCTGGTTTTTGTCTTTGGAAATTAACGTGTCACAATAGGAAGAGCCTTAAAGATAATCTGGTTCAACACTGGTAACCTGCTCTACTAGTATCTCAGATTTAGGTATAATTCAAAGTTTTAAATGCCATCCATATGCCACTTTGTTAGATAAACACAAAGAAATTTAATAACACTTTTCATTTTCTTTTTCTTAATTCATAAGGACAATTCCACCAAATGTTCTGGCTTATGGCTCTCCTCCTCTTCATAGTATGTTTAAGATACATATTAAGAATCCAAAAAATACCACTGTGGAATTTTCATAAGCAATATCCAACCAATCAGTAAAACACAGTACACAGTGTGAAAATTTTAATTTATTCCCCTCCTAAGTATCCAGAATATATACCCTCTTAGTTTTGAGAAATGTGACAATGAAAATACCAACAGGATTGATCGTATATAAAGAAAAGCACATACTACACAGGAGACATCCCTAAGTCCTCCCTTACCTAGCAGTGCAAGTTAATGGTATGTTTCTGGCAATGTCACCTTTCACTTGATTTATAAAAATTTTACAGGACAGATTTAAAGCAAAGGTAGGCCTCTGATTTTTATTTTTATTATTATTTTTTTAATCCCTAACAGATTTTTAAAAAGAGGCTATATTAAATGACAATGCATTTTGAGTCAGGGGGAGAAAAAAAAATTAAAAACCCAAAACTTCTTTCAGTTTATTCAAAATAAAAATACACATAGAATTATGAAAATATAGGTTTACTATTTCCACCACGTAAGTTGATGCTGCTGTTTGAAAGGCTTGCAAATTGTTTTTCAAGTTTTTAAAGCTCATCTCGATCCCTCAATAAAGTATACCTATATTCGCTGGGTGCTAATTTCTGGAAGGAGCTCTCAGGTGGACTGCTTGCTACATCTTGGACTTGCTACAAGAGAAAGAATAAAACATATCAATATATTTTGTGGAATTACACTGTTTTAATAAAAGTATCACGCAAATGGTAGTTGTCTTGTAATTATTTGCTTAATGAAGATAGCTACTGTGTGCCAAAGATTAGAGTTAAGTTTGAAATCTTACTTTCCCTATTCAAATTCCCTTACTAATATTCTCCAGGGCAGGGCTGCTACAGAGCCCTTACCTCTGGACCTGCTGACAGTTCCTGAGGTGTAGTGCAAGGAAACAAAATACCTGACTCCTAAGTGCCTTCCTACACTGTTTTGTAGAGGAAGCACCACCATGACTAAGATGGCCCAAACCCTTCTCTCTTAAAAGTGACCACAGAGAGGATTAAAGGCACCGACAGAACTTTCATTTAGCGAATACCTGGATACCAGAATTTAGTTGACATAAGGAGGAAAATAAACACTTCCATGCTGTAAGAAATTAATTTCTATAGTATTCTACTTGTGCATCAACAATAGACAAAAATACACAGAACTCTAAGAGTGACTTCCAAGAATTTCAAAGGAAAGGCAGTGTGTTGTCCATCCCTTTTCTCCACATGACCAAATACACTGTCACTGTTTTAATATCCCCTGTAGTTAACACAGTGTCCATGTTACATACCATGGATACTGGCTTATTTCCATTATTAATGGGAAGCAATGTCTGCAAATTTCCCATTTTATTTTGTCATGTTCCCCCCCCTTCCCTAATACATTTTTCATTTGTATTTTTACTGAGATACATGTTTGGTTTAAGCCATAATTATATTACTATAAAATAGAAGTTCACTGTCTAATGGAGAAGTTGAAATAAATCAGGATAATATAATAATGGTAAGTAACATTTTTTCCTAATCTGATAAAATATTAAGCAGGCCTACTTTCCTGAGGAAATAATCACCTATGCGTTATTGCCAACAAACGGTTTCCTTCTATAGTTGCTTAATTATCAAAGAAAAATCTGACCTCAGACTTCAAGGAAAAAGCAAGTCATTGGATTCCTAAAGGGAATTCTTGACAACTGAACTTAATTTGACTCTTCAGGAAAAATTGACTTAGCTTTTATTTTTCTATGTGGAGGTTCCTTAGGCAAAACAATGAAGTTCTGGGCATATGAAATAAGAGTTTTGTTATGTGTCATCTTCCCTCTCAGTATAATGGCAACAGACATGATATAAATCAATAATGTATCCAAACGCAATTTTTAGACGTGTTTAACAAAGCAGAACAGAGAAATTATTTGTAACAGAAGGTACAAGGTAGAAACAGTCAAATCAGGCTAAAAGTTACATAAAAAGCAAATACAAAATTTTCATAAATAGTTGTAAAGCATTCTAAATCTCAAATGAAAAGCATTAAACCTTAAGTTTAAAAATTATAAATACTGTATTGGTGAAGGTGCTTAGGATGGTTTAGCAAGAATACCATATCATTATTTTCTTTGTATTGTGGTCAGTCTCCTGGCCACAGAGGAAGACTTGACCAGTTAACAGAATCCACTGACTTCTTCACTGATCTACCTACTTCTACTTCTTACCTCCTACTTCAGTATTTGAAGCCAACTGTATTTAATCCTTTTACCCATATTCCACAGGACATACTCACAGGACACTTCTGTTTATGTGATCAAGAAACTATTTTGTATCATTCTTGAAACTTTACTGAAGCTCTGTAACTTTAAAAATTAATTTTAAAAGGAACAATTTATTATCTAGAGTCTATTCAGAATTTCATTACAGAGACCTTTAGGAGCAGAAACTCAAGCCTGTACAAGAGCTTCACATCCTCCTCAAGGCTAACTAGAAAAAAGAGCGTTCCCACTGGAAAAAAAAAAAAAAAAAAAAAAAGAGTCCTACCTGTCCTGGGGCTATATCAGTTGGGTCAGGACCATGATGGAATTCTCTGTGCAGTTTTCCAGAATGTAAGTCAAATACGAACTGCTTGAGTTTTCCAGGAATTCTAAAACAAAAGTAAAATAAAAATTTAGCTTAAACTGTTAAAGTGGACTTACCTCTATTTTACCAACTTCAAACATTAAAAAAATTTTTTTTCTTTAAATTTTACCTACAGTCCTACCATTACTCTCAGAGGCCAGGTATATGCTGAACATTGCTATACACTTATCATCATGAAGTGCAGATGCTCAGTTTTGTGTTCCAGATCTTGCACTTGTTTCGCAAATTTTTCTACGCTTCTTTGAACAGATACATTAGAGTCTATCGGGATGCTGTCCTAAAACTTACTTAACCGTCCCTTATTGTTGGGCATTTTATATATTTTCCATAACATATGTGACTAAAAAAAATCTCATTCTGCAGAATCACGCTAAAAATGACAAGGCTCAAGGGAAAAACAGCATTAGGGCCTCACCACTTAAAACTATGTAGCTCTGCAACCAGAGTACTATAAAAACCCTGGAAGAAAAATACTAGCACTGTTTCAGCCTCCACCACTGTGCAGGCAAGGTTAACCTCTGTAGCCTTAACCTAGAGCCTGTAAGTCCTTTTTTGAGATACGAACCGAGGTCCTTGAGGGCATTCACTGCCAGTAGAACCAATTTCATCAAAATAATTTAAATCAGGATGTAGCTTTTTCGCTTACGCCCTCCACCCAAGCATAAGGGAAAATCTCACAATGTCTTCAACCACGTGGGCACTCCACTGGATAGCTTAATACTGTGAAAAGCAAAGCACTTCTCAAGGCCATGAAACTGACCGTCCTTTGCTTTTTTGGTTGGGGGAGGTCTTCATACACCATTAAAGTATTCTCTCCCTTTTCAAAAATATTTTTGAGAGCGCACAAGCACGTGTGTAGGGGTGGGGCAAAGGGAGAGAAGCAGACTCCCCCCCCCCCCCCCCGCCAGGACCCTGAGGTCATGACCCCCCAACCAAAACCAAGAGTTGGTCAGTTAACCGACCGAGCCATCCAGGTGCCCCTAAATCACTCTTTAATGGTGAAAACACTTTTCTTTGATGGCTTCAAAACATTCTGACGAAAATAGTATGAACCAACACAACTTGCTTATTTTAACAATATTCCCCTAATTATCGCTCATGCTATGAGCAAGTTTGCACTACAGAGACATGCACTGTAGTAAAACAGACCAATATAAGCTAAGCAGAGTCACCTATCAGCCTTCTTTTTTTCTTTAAGTATTTCCTTTGAGTTGTATCCAATAGAGTAGGAATATAGACTTTCCTCAACTTGCAAAGGGGATACAGCCCAATAAACTTACCCTGAATTGAAAAATCCTAAGCACACTTTAAACACGTTCAGAACATTTATAATACCCTCCTTGAGCAAAATCATCCAATGCAAAGCCTATTTTATAATAAAGTACTTAATATGTAACACTGCATTCTGTACTGGAAGTGATAAACAGTGGCTGCACAGGTCCAGTACGTGTGTCAGTTGATGCCTGTGATCCCAAGGCGTACCGGGAGCTGTGGCTCACTGCTGATCGCCAGCATCACGAGAGTGTCTTAGTGCACATCACTAGCCTGGGAAAGATCAAAATTCAAAGTGTAGTTTCTACTAAGTGTGTATTCCGCTTTTGCACCACCAAAAAGCAAACAATTGTTAACTCATCCTAAGTTGAGAGTCTGTTGAGTAAATAACTTCACTAAGTGTGGGCAAGTTATACCTACAAAACAGTCCATTTTTGCTATTTGTCTACCTGTTCTCTGAAGTCTTGCCAACATGTTTATTAAAATTTGTTTTACTACTTTAATAAAAGACACCTGCATTTCAATTTTCATCAGAAATTAAGCATTTTTCCACCGTTTTAATTTATATTTCTGCTCACATGAATTGTTAATCTTCTACTGAAATCCTGGCATTTCGAAAATTCATTATATATTTTAAATAGAAACTTTTCTTCATATCTCTTACAAGAATTAAAATGCAGGTCCATAAACAGTTTGAGTAGAATTGCCTCACTTTTTAAATCATCGTTTTTTGGTAGCACACTGCTAGTTTCTTTTATCCTCCCCTGAGGTCCTGCAAGTGCTGTTTCCTCCCTTCAATAACTCCCACTGAGATGTACCAACCAATAACTTCATTGTACACCCATTTTGGCTCCCCACTTAAGCTCCAATGCAACAGAGACCAGCAGGTGCCAAAAGCACAGTTTACAAATACAGATGACTGTCAGGTAGCTGTATTGACAGAAATGCCTCTGAGAGGGTCTGTGGTGCTGAAGAAATTGCACATGCACTAAAGATTAACACTGAGAGGAGATCAATTTAAATTTAATATGACATCATCTACTGTCACCCACAACAAAGTGAATATATCCATTCCAATCAAAGAATCACAAATGGTCTCTAATGTTTACGATAAAGCCCCCATTAAGTCTGTTATTTTATAAAGTCCAAAGACGACAGCAACCAATACGGAGTATGACTTGCTTCTGATAGTCAAAAAATAATTTATAATTAAATCTTAAATGGAACAAATTTGTAGAGAACACCCAAAACAGATTTTTTTCCTAACTTGGTTCTTTCCCCTTGTCAACAGATGAACGAATTGTGAGCAAAAGGCAAAGGGAGATAGGATGAATCTGAATTGATGTGGTAGAAAACAGATTACAAAAGAGCTCTTATCTAGCTTGTGGCCAGAAAATATCCATCTTTAAGTAACAATCAGTGAATCACAGTATACTGTCAAGAAAACAGAAAACATGGTTATCTGCTAGAAAGGAAAATAAAGGGATCCTTGCCATAATAAATTCAATTATATTTTCATACCTTAGGATAAAATTAGGATACAATTTTTCTAATTAGAACACCTAAGTGTTTCTTTCCCACCTTTCAAACACTTTTCTGTTTTCAATTTTGATTTTTAGGTGATGTAAAATTTAGGTACAGTGAAATGCACAAATGTTAAGTATCATTAAATGAACTTTGACATATGTATATCACAGTGAGAAGCAATTTTTTAAAATTCACATACAATGGAATTCACTCTTCTAGACTTATAGTTCTGAGTTTTAACATATGCACACAGCATCTAGTTACTATCTCCACAAATAGGATACATAACAATTTTTTTTTGGTCAGACCCTCCACTTCCCCCTAACTCTTGCCAGCCACTGATCTGTTCTTTGTTCCTATAATTTGCCTTTTCCAAAATGTCTTGTACTTGGAATCATACAGCATGTAACCGTGAGACTGGCTTCTGGCATACTGCTTTTGAGATTCACCCGTTCTGTTGCATGTATAACTGTTCCTTTATTTACTGAATAGCATTCCATTGAGTGGATATACCACAATTAGTTTATCCTTTTACCCAATGAAGAGTATTTGGGTTCGAGATCTTGGTGATTCTGAACAATGCTACTACAAACATTTGTACACAGGTGTTTGTGTGAACATTAAGTTAACTTCTTTAGGATACACACTGGCTTATATAGGAGGTATAATGTTTAACTTTTTAAAAAACCTGCCAAAGTGTTTAGAGTGGCTGTATCGTTTTGCAACCGCACCCGCAATGTGTAAGAGTCCAGCGTTCCAAATTCTCACCGGGGGTATTATAAGTACTTAAATTTAGCCATTCTAAAAAATGTATAATGGGATCTCACTGTGGTTCTAATTTGCATTTCTCTAGTGTCTAATGATGTTGAACACCTCATCATGCGCTTACTTGCCATCTGTATATCTTCTTTGCATTCTAACAGTATCTTTTATGGAGCAAAAGTTTTTAATTCGTTGAAAGCCAATTATCAATTTTTTCATTTATGGATAGTGCTTTGGGCATACTAAGGTCAAACAGAGTTTCTACATTTACTTCTAAGGGTTTTATAGTTTTACCTTTCACATTGAGGTCTACAATCAATTCCGAGTTAATATTTTATAGGAGAAGTTTCTTTCATGGAGATGTTTAGGTGCTACAGCACCATTTATTGAAAAGATTACCCCCTTCCATTGAGTTGTCTTTGCATCTTTAAAAAAAAAAAATCACTATTTGTGTGCCTATTTCTAGATTCTCTATTCTGTTCCACAGCAACACATACCTATTTTTTTCACAGATACTACGCTGTCATAAATATTTTAGCTATATAGTAGGTCTTAAAATTGGGTATTATGAGTCCTTTCTTTTTCAATTGTTTTGTTTCAATTATTCTAGTTTTAACTTCCCATATAAATTTTAGAATCAGCTATATCTACAAAAAAATCTACTTAGATTTAGATTGAAATTGCATTAAAGCTATAGATAAATGTGAGGAGTACTGACATCTAAACAGTACTGAGTCTTCCAATCCATGAACACAGTATGTTTCTCCATTAATTCTGGTCTTTGATTTCTTTCATTGGCGTTTTGTAGTTTTTGTCATTAGATGTATACATAGTTCTTTTTTCTTTCTTTTGGAGCCTATTATGAATGGTTATTTAAATGTTTTGGGGTTTCCAAATGTTCATAGTTAAAATATAGAAATAAAAGTGATTTTCTGGGGCGCCTGGGTGGCTCACAGTGGGTTAAAGCCTCAGCCTTCAGCTCGGGTCATGATCCCAGGGTCCTGGGATCAAGCTCCACATCAGGCTCTCTGTTCAGCAGGGAGCCTGCTTCCCATCCTCTCTCTCTGCCTACTTGTGATCTCTGTCAAATAAATAAAATCTTAAAAAAAAAAAAGGAAATAAAAGTGATTTTTTAAAAGGTGACCTTGTATCTTGCTGAACTCATTAGTTCTAGGAGCTTTCTTGTGAATTTACTGGGCATTTCTACTACATACACAATCATGCTACCTACAAAGGAAGATAGTTTCTTTCTAGTCCAAACACTTATTTTTTTGTCCTATGGTACTTGCTAGGACTTCCAGTATCACACAACTGGTGAGAGTGAACTTTTTTCTTTTTAAATTCACTTAATTAACATATAGCATATTATTCATTTCAGAGGTAGAGTTCAGTGATTTGTCAGCTGCATATAACAATACCCAGTGCTCATTATATCACGTGCCCTCCTTAATGCCCATCACCCAGTTACACCATAACACCCATCTCCTGTCTAGCAACCTTCAATGTGTTTTTCCGAGAGTAGACATCTTTATCAAAAACAATAAAATACTTAGGAATAAATTTAGCCACAGAGGTGAAAGAGCTGTATATTTGAAAACTATAAAACACTGATAGAAGAAGACACAAATAAATGGAAAGATATCCTGAGTGAATGGACTGGAAATATTAATATTGTTAAAATGTCCATACTACCTAAAGCAATCTATAGATTCAGTGCAATCCCTATCAAAATTCCAATGGCATTTTTCATAAAAATAGAAAAAGTTCTGAAATTCATATGAAACCACAAAAGACCCTAAATATAGCCAAAAGACCCTAAATATACAAAATATATTTTTGTATATACAATATACAATAAATATACAAAATACAATAAATATACAATAAATATACAAAAGACCCTAAATATAGCCATAGCCAAAGCAAAAGCAGTCTTAAGAAAAAAGAACAAAGATGAAGGCATCACATTGTGTGATTTCAAAATATACTACAAAGTTATAGTAGTCAAAACAGTATAGCACTGGTATAAAAAGACATAAACCAATGGATCATAACAGAGAACCCAGAAGTAAGTCCACACTAAGTCAACTGATCTTTGACAAAGGTGCCAAGAATACACAAGGTGGAAAGTACACTATTTTTAATTTAATTTGAGAGAGAGCATTGAGTGGGAGGTGGAGGGGCATGAGGGAAAGTGAGAATCTTTAAAAAAAAAATATCTGAGAGAAGAGAGAGTGTGGGGAGGGGAATGGAGGAGGAGGCATAAATAAGCACCCACTGTGCTGAGCACAGAGCCTGATGCAGGGCTATTCCCATGACCCTGAGACTGCAACCTAAGCCAAAACCAAGAGTCAGCCACTTAACCTGACTGACTGAGCCACCCGCGCCCCTAGAGAGTCTTAAGCAGGCCCCACACCCAGCGCGGAACATGATGCAGAGCTCAATCTCATGACCCAAGCCAAAATCAAGAGTCAGACACTTAACTGAGTCACCCAGGCGCCCCAAGGATGGTCTTCCAAATAAATGATGCTGGCAAAACTAGATAGCCAATGGCCAAAAAGTTAAATTGGACCATTATTTCACACCATACACAAAAATCAACTCAAAATCGATGAAAGACTTAACTGTGAGACCTGACAAACTGTAACACTACAAGAAAACATAGGGGAAAAGTTTCTTGAGATTGGTCTGGGCAATAATTTTTTGGATATGACTCCAAAAGCACAGGCACCAAACCCAAAGACGAGCACATCATTGCATCTGACTAAAAAGCTTCTGCACGGTAAACAGTGAAGAGACAACCTACAAACTGGGAGGAACTATTTGTAAACCATCTATCAGATAAGGGATTAATATCCAAAAAACAAAAGGAACAAAAATAACTCAAGAGCAAGAAAACAACCTGATTTTAAAATGGGCAAAGGACCTGAAAAGACATTTCTCAAAAGAAAACCTACAAATAGCCAACAGGTACCTGGGACTGTTGTGCTCAGTATCACTAATCATCAGGGAAATGGAAATCAAAACCAGAATGAGCGATCACCTGTTAGAATGGCTTTTATCAAAAAGACGAAAAAGTAAGTGTTGGCCAGGATATGGAGAAGAGGGAACCTTGTTCCCTGTTCATGGGAATGTAAACTGGTACACTCACTACAGAGGTATGGATGGAGGCTACTCAAAAAATTAAAAACAGAACTACCATCCGACCCAACAATCCCACTTTTGGTTTATACCCAAGGAGATCAAAGCATCGTCTTAAAGAGTTATCTTTACTCCCATGTTCACTGCATTACTCTGAATATCCAAGATACAGAAAGAACCCAAGAATCCATCTACTGATGAATAGATAAGAAAAATATGGTGTACACACACACACAGGAATATTGTTCAGCCTTAATAAAGAAGGAAATCCTGTCATTTACAACAATATGAATGAAACTGGAGGACACTATACTAAGTGAAATAAGGCAGACACAGAAAGACAAACACTGCGCGATCGCACTTACACGTGGAATCTAAAAGAGCAGAACTTACAGAAGCACAGTGGTGTAGACGAGCAGCTACAAGGGACCAGAGCAGGAGGGTGTGGGAGGAAATGCGAAAATGTTGGTCAACTGTACAGTTTCAGCTACAGGAAGATTACGTTCTAGAAATCTAATGTAGAGCAATGTGACTATAGTTATTAGTACTATATTATACACTTGAAAATTGCTGAGAGTGAGTAGATTTTAATTGTTCCCACCAAAAAAAAAAAAAGGAAGTGAGGTAATGGACATGTTAATTTGCTTGACTGTGGTAATTATTTCAGTGTATACATACATCAAAATATCATGTTATATAATACAAGCAGTTTGGTCAACTATGCCTCAATAAAGCTGAAAAAAGGAGGGGAAGACAAGTAACTTGGGGTAGAGAAGGAACCAATCTATGTGGCTTGAGGCAGATATCTCAAGAATGCGAACTAAGAGAGGTAGGGAGCACGATCAAATGATTAAAGCTGAAAGTCCTACCAGGTTCAGGCTACAACCTGTCACGGTAAATCAGAACCCCATCCATGCAGAAGTTATGACACAGCAGAGGGAGAAGCTGGTATTGGGAGAGAAGGATGGAACAGCTGTGAAGAAAGGAGCCCAGAGAAGAGCTTTTGGGCCCCAGAGGAAGGGAAGGGAGTAGCTGCCCCAGCATTTTCCAGCAGCGCGGGCCAGCTGTACCTCCTGCAACTCAGCTCCTGGTCGGGTTCCTGTAGTTTCCAGCACAAACCCCTCACTTTGAGCTCCATGGAGTGAGTTTCTGTTCCTTACAACTGCATGCCCTCCGACAGCAACAGAATGTCCAACAGAACTTTCAATAAAGATAGAAAATCTTTCAAAGAAAGATTGTGTACCTGTGCTGTCAAATACAGTAGCCACTACCCACATATGGCCACTGAGCAGTCAGAGCACCTGAGACAATCACTTCTACATTCTACATCATTTTAATTAAAACCAGTATTCATACAGGGCAGGCAGTACTGGACAGCACAGCTCTATGATTATTACCACAAGGGGTCAAAGACAAGAAGCACAATCAGAAAAAACAATGAAAGAGCCAAAAAAAAAGGGGGGGGGACCATAATGGTGTGTCACAGAACTCAAGGAGAGGGTACTCCATGGCACTAGAAACGACAAGAATGTCAATGAGGACGAGTCTGGTAAAGTCCCATTAGTAGAAGTGTGTTACTCATTTGTTCACAGGAAAACCTGGATTCAAACAACGGGTTAAATCATAAAACCCATACAAAGGCAAACTGGCCATTAAAAGGAAAGGAAAAAATGTTAATCACATGGGAAGATGTCTATAATGTGCTGGACAAATTAAAAAGACAATTCATAAACTAGCATGGCCCTGATGACATTTATAACACACAAGTGTCTAGGTCTCTGGTTTGTGCATTTATGCATGATTTTAAATTTATTCTTTTGCATTTTATTAACTTCCAGAATTATTCACAAAGAACATAAAATTTTTTATACTCAGAAATAAAGGAACAAATGACATGTTAAATGCACACATACACAGAAACAGTAAACATCATTGCCTGGTTCCTGATTTCAAGGGGAAAGTATTCAGTCTTTCACTATTAAATATAATATTAGCTACAGGTTCTTCATAAATGTTCTTTATCAGACTGAGGAAGTTTCCACACACCAGTTTACTAAGCATTTTTGTCATCAATGGATGTTGAATTTTGTCAAATGCTTCAGCATGTGGTAATGTGATCAATTTTTTTGTTATTCATTAATATGCTGAATTACACTGACTGGTTTCTGAATGTTGGATTAGCCTTGCACACTTGGGATAAACCCCACTTAGTTGTATATTGTTCTTTTTTTCTATATTGCTGGATTGGATTTCCTAGTATTGTTCACTCTACTTTTTAACTTATACAGTAATGTACTATAGTAGTAAGAAAACAGTATTTTGCCCTTAAAGTTACTTGACCTCTTTGAGTGTCAGCTTTCTCATTTGTAAAATGAAAACAACACCTGCTTACTTAATTGTACTATTTTTATAGTCTAACGACTTAGATTTGAATCTGATTATTTCCTGTAACAGGCAATATAGCCTTATCATAGCACCTACCATGTTATCAGACACCGTTTTAAGAGCTGTAGATACACACATTCAGTTAATACCCTATGATGTAGATACTGTTAGCATTCCCATCTTACAGGTGAGGAAACTGAGGCATAGAGGTGGTAAGAAATCGCCAAGAGTGATATAACTGGTAGGTAACTGACTGGAATTACCATCTGAGCAGTCTCGATCTGGAGTCTGAGCACCTAACTGCTCACCATTTTGCCTCTTTAGTGACTTGGCGTTAGTTAAGTTACTCAGTCTTTCAGAGCTTTAGTTCTTCATTGTAAAAGCAGAAATAATACCTGTTTTATATGCTTCTTACAGAAACTGAGAACACACACAAAATAGAAAGTGAAGCTGGTACAGAGCCTGCCGCTGTCTTTCAGGTTTATCTTGCTGGTAGGTCCAAATAAGGTAAAATGTAACGACTTGTAAAATATAAAGTACTTGTAGGAAAGTAATGAATGTTGGCTGAATGGTAAGTACATTCCCTGAGAGTAAAAACGGTGTTTAGGGACTCAGCCCACTGTGTGCACTGCCCTGTGGCTGACAGGAGAGACACACCCAGAAAAATCACAACTACAGAGGTGACTAGCACAGGACGGGAACAACGGGGCGAATGGCTAGTTGATCAATACTAGGATATGTTCCCGAAGTGCAGATGTTCATCCAAAGTAGTCAAACTCTTAAATGTAAAATAAGCAAATTAAGAGCAAATTAATCAAAACATTTATTGAACATCTAATGCTGTCACAAAGCAGCTGGTAAAGCAAGAGATTTAAAAAAATCCTAAATAAATAAAATTTGCCTTTTAAGCAGCTTTCTCAGTACCTATTTTTTCCACTTAAAAAAGCCTCATTTGGCTGGGGGGCAGGAGCACCTAAATCATGAAGAACAAAACGGAATTCTCAGCATTAAAAGAGACCGAATGGTGACCTGGTTTAAAAAGCTTCTTCTACCTCGCCCTCCCAGTTCTTTATCGTTATGCCCAGCTCCTGGTTTGTTCTCCGAGTTCAAGAGGCACGCGAATTTGCCATGGCAGATGAGCAAGCTGCTGAGTTAGTGCGACACTTACCCTCCGTTTCCGTTCTGTCCCGCCCCTCCCAGCTCCCCACCACAGCCGCCCCTCACACCGCCAAAATGCAGCCCATCAGCTGCAGCCAGGTTTCCCAGAACGAGTAGTTTAAGGAATTATGATAATTTTTGGTGATTTCATGATCTGAGATAAATGACCTAGATCCCAGAGCTGGGGGACTCCTGCTCCCTTTTCCCAGGAGGGATCTGAGGCCTGTCTGCCCTTTCCCGTGTCCGGGGCCCCAGCAGCACTACGTACACACATTTCAGCAAAGGTACACACGGTACGGCATCCACTGGTCACAATTTTTTAGAAGGTGAGTTTCTTTTGAAAGTCCTTCGATAGCCTTCTGCCACACACCACCATCTATTTTCTCCTCTTGGGACGGTAGACCATTTCCTAGACCTGCCCTTATGTGCTCTTAGCTTCCTAATACCCCCCATTCTTTTCCTTTACATGTAAAATCTATTCCTTTACATTTGGCAAGAAATCAATCTGGTCAATCTACAGAAAAAAAAAAAAGATTCACAGATCTGTGATTTAGTTTCAGGTACAAGTACTATCTCTTCAAACATCTTTGACATTCACACTTACACTGCTTTTTCTATGTACTGAAAATGGAACCACTTTGATAGGATGGGTTAAAAGCTTGGGACTTCGGTTCAATATGCTCGGACATGAATCCCAGGCCTCCCACTAGTTAGTTGTGCGGTCTTGCGGGTTATGTTACCTCCCTAAGGCTCAGTTTCTCTGAAATAAGGGAGAGGTCAATAGCACACTGGTAACATGTCCCCCTCCCCCAACGCCATGCCAGCTGTGGAGTGGGAGGAGACCATGTAGCATAAATCTGCTTTCTTGCTGCTTACCCCAACTACTTCCTCCGACTGACCCCAGAAATGCTGAGTTACTAAAAGTAACAGTAATTACAGTAATTTATAGAAACTGCTTATCATTTAAGCCTTAATTACCATGCAGCACAATAACAATTATGCAAGCCATGAAATGGTCAGATTCACTTTGCTACATATTTTGATTTTTAACACCAACATCTATTCACATAGGCTCAATGTGTAGCTCACACAGCATGTGCCTCCTTACAATTAAAAAATATTAGAGTGAACAGTGCCTAGGAGGGAAAATCAGGCACGTAAGGGAGAAATTAAAGAAGTAATTTGTTTCAAAGAGCTTCAAGTGTAATCAATTCTCTTATCTCCCTCCCTATTCACAGGACTGAACACTTGCAGGATAGAGGAGGACTATTTCCCATTTCCAGATTTCTCTGGAGAATCTTACTGGTGCAGTTTCTTTTTACAGCAGGGCATAAGGAGAATGCTGCCAGCGGACAGATTAGTTTTTCCTGGTCAAGTGCCCACCTCTTGGTCCAGTAAACTAGGGCTGGAGAAAGGGGGACTGGGTCACGTGATAATGAAGACACCTGCTTGTGTTAGTTGGGTTCTGTGACCAACAGACCCCAAGAAGGGACTGGAAGTGCCAAAGGAACACTTAAATCTGACTTCAAAACTGGAGAAGAAAACTTAAGATGGCCAAGATGGAAATCCTCACAGATGTCCCTTCATGTGTAACACGGGGCTCCTAGGAACAAAAGCCAAAGTTGGGCATAGTCTGGTTGCCAACTGGTAGTAAAGTCAGTATCCTGTTGACTTCCACTAATAAGAGACTTTGTAATTGGGGCTGCAAGTCTGCAGTGAAAGTAAAGAGGTAAACAATCGGAGATTTCGCCCCTGTAAGAGGTAGGGAAATGTGCTAGCAACTTCATAGGAACAAGCCATGCATAAGACAGGATTTTTAATGCCAAGCACAGTCTCTCTGCCTGGAAGCACTTGAGGCGAGACCAGACACTAGAACTACCCTCTTTCAAAAAGCTCATTCTTTAAGCTTGAGATTGTAGCTTCAGGAAGCAAAGCTAAGAAATGAAAGGAAGAGGACACCCAACCAGGTAGGACATTTCCATCAGCCCCGAAGATCAATGCTCACGCTTGCTAAGGGAACTGTAGCAGTTCCACTGGGATGCTAGGGAGATCTGGACCTTTCATATGGCTTTCTGGGTCAACTCTTCCTTATAAAACCCAGCACAGTCCTGCCTCTCATCTCCCTGCCTCATCACTCTCAGTAAATGATCTTGCTTCTCTAGCCACAGTTAAAAACAAGAACTGGACAGGAATGTCTGTGTTCTTCTGCTAATGTCACTAACACCATAAGCCCCAAATACCCCCAAAGGAATGCACCCTTCCTTTTCTCTCTTTCTCATGGGAAAGGAAGAAGGTTCTTTCTTTTGCTTCTCATTCCCTCTGTGCCCCTTATGGCTCTGCTTGATCAATTAGCCCCTCTTTTTCCTGTCTTTACAGTAACTCTTCAATCCATTTGGTTCTTTCCCACAAGCACTTAATCATGGCTACTTTCTTGTACTCTAAGGGGGTGGGGGGAAAAAAAAGAGAGAGAGAGAAAGAAAAGCCAAAACCTCCCTTTATCCTGTCTCTCTGGACCCATCCCCTTAGTTTTCTTTCCCTTTAGAGGCCAGCTTCTTGCAACAATTTTCATCATCAAATCTCCATCTCCTCACCAAACAGTACTCTTTGATTCACGCAATACAGCCTTTCCAGGGAGCAAATCTAACAGATCTTTCATCCTTCTGATTGAGCAGTCCTTCCTGCTTCAAGTGCTCCTCCATAGAACTCTTCTCTGGTTTTTCGTTCATTTCTTTGATTCCTCCTCCTTCTGAGTCTTTCACACATGTTCCTTCTTCTGTCCTCCCTTAAAGGCTGGCATTCATCAGGGTTCCATTTTCAGCCCTGTGCTAAATCATCTCATCTGTTTCAATAACTTCGGCTACATTCTTATGTATTTGAGACCCCGCCCTTATCTCCTTATTGAGTCTGGAGCCATGTCAACTCCCTACTGGAAACGCCTCCTTCGTGGCCCCTGGCACCTCAAATTCAGTGTGCCAGGAAAGAAAACTCATTTCCTTTACCACAAGGCTGTTCCTCTACTGAGTGCTCCAGCTCAGTTAATGGCTAACCCACTTAGCTGTGCAAGTCAGGTTCCTGGCCATCGCTCACCGCTCTCTTCACCCATTTATTAAGATACCAAGTCCTCCTATTCCACCTACAAAATATCTTGAGATTCCTGCATCTCTCTAGCTTTAGTTCTACTGCCAGAACTTATTTAGGTAATTTGTTCATTCAAGATTCATCAACTTGTCTATCATCAACTCTTGTTTGGATTACTGAAGTCTCCTGGATTCTATTTTGACTCCCTCTCATCTAGTCTCCAGTTTATAGCCAGAGGGATTTTTTTTTTTAAAATAACCTTCGGATTCAAACTTGTCACTGACTCTTCAGAGTTTTCAGGATAATGTCAAACTTCCCTAACACATCGTAGGGCTTTCAGAAGCTAACCGATGCATGCTTCTCATGGCCTCATCCCTCAGCATCGCCCCTCCTATCCACACATACTCAGCCACAGTTTCATTCTTGTCTCTGCCAGTATCCCCCATCCCTCTTCTCTAAGACCTGTCTCCTCCTCCATCCATGATAAGCCTGTATAGAACTTTAGGACCCACCTCAGGCATCCACATCTCCAGAGCCTGGATCCAGTATCTCTCTGTTGAGCTCTGTCAGAGCCCTTCTCACATCATAAAACACAACTGCCTGTTGCCCTACCTGTCTCCTTTCTCTACTTGGCTGTGAGTTCATTGAGGGCAAGGACCCAGTCTTAGGAAACTTTGAACCACTGGTTTATATGACTTGGTTTATATTATACAATGACTGTCATATAGAAGACCGGGATCTCATTGATATGTGGAATTTAAGGAAAAAACAAAACAAAACAGAGGAGCCTAGGGGAAGGGAGGGGAAAACAAAACAAGACAAAAACAGAGACAGAGACAAACCATAAGAGACCCTTAATCATAGGAAACAAACTAAAGATTGCTGAAGGGGAGGGGGTGGGGAAGATGGGGCTACTGGGTGATGGACATTAAGGAGGACACGTGATGTAATCAGCACTGGGTGTTATAGAAGACTGATGAATCACTGACCTCTACCTCTGAAACTAATAATACACTATAAGTTAATTAATTGAATTTAAATTTTAAAATAACAATTAAAAAAATTCACCAACTGACAAATAGAAGAAATATGGCATACCTATATAATAAAGTTTATTTGGTAATAAAAAGGAATGAAGTGTCAATATTTGCTAAAATATTGATGAACTTTGAAAAAGTTATGCCCAGTTAAAGAAGTCAGACACAAAGGATAACAAATTGTTATGATTCCACTTACATGAAATTATCCATTAGAGACAAATTCACAGAAACAGAAAATGGATTAGTGGTTGCCATGGGCTGAGGGGAGGCAGAATGGGAAGTGACTGCTTAATGGGTTATGGGATTTCTGTTTAAGATGAAGAAAAAATTCTGGAACTAGTACTAGTGATGGCTGTATAACATTGTGAACATCAAACCACCAAATTTTACTCTTTAATTAAAATGGTAAATTTTATGTTACATGTATTTCACAATAAGAATTTACAAAAGACCTACGTAAGTATTTAATGAGTTGATAGGCTAAAGAGTATTCTTTTGAGTGTAAGTAAAGTAAAAAGAACAAATATTTGTTAGTACCTATGGTTCCTAACACAACCGTCATCTCTCATTAATTTTCATAGCAATCCCATCAAGTAAATTATATCACCAACCATATTTTAAGTGTAAAGAAACAAGATCAGGGAAGTTAAGTGACTAGCCCAAGGCAGGACACAAATCTGGGTCTGCTATGCAGTAAGACTGAGAATCTTCTATCAAACAACTACATCTCTATAATGAAATACTGAGTTGTGAGTGAGGTAATTCATTCTGCAGCGGATTTCAAGTCATCCACTAACTGTGCAATTTAATCTCTGGACATAAAACAGGGTACTTAAATAAATTTAAAAGAAGAGATCTAGTTTGAATTAATACCTATTGCTTAAAACTTTCATACATGAAGAAACATCTCCATTTTTTAACCACTGTATTTAACATCTTCAAAAGCAGATAAAAATCTACTATCTGTTGTAGAGACAGGGGTAACATATTTATTTATACTATGAAGAGCTGAGAATAGAGAATGGAGAACAGAGTCAGAAACCCCACCTGTTCCTGAAAGGATCGTGCTCATACCCACAGACAGGCCTAGCCATGGCCATCTTCTGGGTCTTACACACCACAGTGAGCAGTGATACTACCGATTACCTTTAACCTGACCTGGGACTAGAATCTTTTCTTCGACATGCTGACAAACACCACATTCAATTCAGAATTAACTTCCGGAAGGGCAAACATTTTCTTTCAGAGATTCATTCCCAAGCATTAAGATCACCTAATTCTGGTATTTCTATAGGAATATATCAGAACTCTCACAATTATACCACACTCTAGAATGAAAAATAAAACCTTCTCCATCCAAATAATGAAGTATTCCTGGTTCAACACAGGATTATTTAAAATGTTCAAACAATGGTTTTAAGTTCATTTTTGAGACACATATCAGTAATTTAAGAAGAAAAAAGAGAATACTTACAACACATCCCTGAAGTCTCCAAACACATACATGTGCCTAAAGCTGTCAATAGCTATGACAGGGCAGTCTGCTGGAGTTTTCTGTATGTGCAAAAGTGGATGTCTAAATTTGTCACAGTCCGCATGCAAAAAGTTTATGGTACCTTTATAGGAAACAGAATTTAGAGAGGCAGATTAGAATTTTCTTGACTGTAGTCTCATAAGATTGTTAAGTTCATGAAAAATGACATAATTAACTAATTAATTAAAAACCAACATGCTTTAGAGTAATATAGATCACAAAAACTTCAACCTAAATATTACATTTGAAATAGGTAGAATTTAGTGCTTAGGACATGGTATAATTTCCTGAGAAATTATATGAGCTCAACCTGAATTCAAATGCTATGGTGAGTTTTTTTTATTTTTCTTGAATGGGCAATTACCTATCCAGGTCTCAGTGTGAGCAAGTTCATGAAACTGACAATGTGCTGTTCTCAAGGGCCCATTTTTACTTCCTTAAGGATGCCCTTCCGTACCTACTGGTTGACATTTAATATAATTCAGCCCCCAAATACTTATTACGTGACTAATAAGAGCAGGGCTCTACACAGTGCCCTGACTTTATTCTCTCACTACACAGGAAAAGTGGGTAAAAACTCAAACTCCTTTCTGATGGTTTGGAGAACCCTGAAGGGAACTAGTCAACTTCCTTTCATTTAGAAATAAATGTTAGACTGTCTAAGTTCTCTCAGTGATCTCTCTGGGATTATCCATTAGAAAGGGACCAGGCAAGTATCAAGGTGCTGGAAGAAAGTACCTAAAACTAACGTTGTCTGCCCATGACCCCACTTTTCATGCTATTTGATTTGGGGGGAGCTAATATGGTCATGTGTTTGTTTTAAAAGCCACTACTTCGTAATATCTCTACTAATGCATCCCACACCCATGCTGACATGTCAATTCAGGGGTTGAACAGACTTAACATTACTTTTTAAATTTTTAACCCAAATATGTTTACATGGATATGCATGTAATGGGGAAGGGGAGGGACAGAAGAAAGGCTGAAAATAAACACCTTAATCTGTCTACCTTTTTCACTTATTAATTGTCGGGCTACTTCATTCTGGAATATTTCTAAACTTTCCGTATCTTCTTTCATGTGGAAGAGTATGAGAAAAGGCAGTCCTTCTTCTGTCAATTCCTGTATACAGAAGTAGTCAATAAGAATTACTAGGCCTTGCCATTGCTCTAGGTAAAAACAACCTGAACCCAACCCACGTTAACATGCATAACGGTTTCAACATGCCAGGAAAAAAAGGTTCAATGGTGTAAACAAACGTTAGCCTCATGGGAAGAAGGAACCCATGCCCTCTTCCTCAAGTACCCAAGCAATCAGAGGACTCACATGTCCTGCTCTAGGGCTGGAACTGATCTGCCTTAAAGTAACCACTGGGCTATTCTATCAGCTCCTTTTAGATGACACCATGACATTTAAGAAATGAGTTGACCGAAGGAGGAACTATGCTGGTTCTTTATGAAGATGTTGACTTTAGGGTGGGGTAAACATGATTAGTATTTTCAGTCTTTGTAAATAACACTGAAAAATTGAGTGTACCAGGAACATATAAATCTGACTGGGAAACATGCTTTTTCTAAAGTTTATTGCAACAACCACTCCACTTACATGAGAACTACCCAACGCTGAAAAGTGTTTGATTCAGAGCAAAAGACAAAAGCCCCACAAGACAGCCAGCTTTTAACCAATACATAATGTATGGACTTATTAACAAGTATCTGCCACTATATATGTGTATGTGTCTGTACAAGGTACAAACACGAAAGGACCTCAAAAATTACTGACTGCCTTAAAATTTTGTATTATTGCTATTGGGGAAAAATCAAGATAAATGTGATGAGTAGACAGCAGATTTTCATCATTTATTCTCTCTGACAAATGTTAGGTTCTGACTCACAAGAAAAAGTCCAGAAAGGGCTTCATAATAAAATTATTAAAATAAAATTAGTTCCATCAACTAACCTCTTGCGTGTCTTTCTGTAATTTAGGAATCGCCAGTAGCAGAAAACACAAACATCCTTTATGCTAAAAAAAACTGAAACTGGAACCTATCTTCTATGGCATGAGTTTGCTTATAGTTTCCATCTCCGTGTTGAAGCCCGTTACACTCATATACAGAATAAATTATTAAGCTTCTTGTCATGTTTACCTTTTTCAATTGAGATATAATTCGCATACCATAAAATTTATCATTTTATTTTTTTAATATTTTATTTATTTATTTGTCAGAGAGAGAGAGAGAGCACGCGTGTGCACAAGCAGCAGGAGTGGCAGGCAGACAGAGAAGTCGGATTCCCACTGAGCAAGGAGCCCGATCGGGGACTTAATCCCAGGACC
The DNA here is from genome assembly GCF_902655055.1 of Lutra lutra. Classification (NCBI taxonomy): domain Eukaryota; kingdom Metazoa; phylum Chordata; class Mammalia; order Carnivora; family Mustelidae; genus Lutra; species Lutra lutra. The sequence continues at coordinate 64,164,639 of NC_062290.1, forward strand.
TTGGGATCATGACCTGAGCCAAAGGCAGAAGCTTAACTGACTGAGCCACCCAGGAGTCCCAAAATTCATCATTTAAAGTGTACAATTTGGTGGGTTTTATTATATTCACAAGGTTTTCAAACATCAATACTACCCAATTCCAGAATGTGTGCACCACTCCAAGAAGAAAACGCATATTCACTCCTGAGCGGTTGCTTTCCATCTCTCTTCCCCCGCAGCCCCAACACCACACTGATCTTTTAGCAAGCTTACAACTTCCTCCTCACTTTTTATTTCTTTAGCTTAGTTTTTTTTTTTTTTTCTTTCCCTAACACATTCATTGCTTCTACTCCCACGGTTCTGTCTTTGGACTCCTCTGCTCTAGCCTGGCAACTTCAACTAGTCCAACAATCTCCATCATCACTAACCAGTTCCTTCTCCATCTCCAAGCCCTGTTCCAGTCCACAGTCCAAGTCTGGATTCCCAACTTCCTGTCTGAGAGCACCACTTCAAAGTCCAACCAGTGCCTTCACCACTCGACAGTAATGCACAGGCCCCTCCTCTTACTTCCCTAGTTCCATGAGTACTTCTAGTTTTTTTGTCCTTTTGTTACAGGACCAAAATGCCTCCTCAAGAAAGTCATCCCTGATTCCTACCTCATTTCTGCTAAAGGTAAAAATGAATTCTCTCCTCTGAATTCCCAGAAAGTTTTCAGAGTGCCCCTCATGTGGCATGGGGCATGTCTTTAATGTTACATCACCTGCACATGCAAACTACTGGACCAAAAACCTCTTAAAAACAGAGAATCTCACTTTACTTCTCTTTCGCTCACAGATTACTATACACAATAGTGTGCAATCAACCTATGACTCAATAAATGAAGACAAATGTTGCTGAATAAATATTAATTGGGAAATAAGACTCAGCAGTCACCTTCTAGAAAATTTAAGAGCTAGGTTCAAAGTAAAAACAAATATAATGTATTGCTTTATTAAACTAAGTAAAGGTATGGTAGCACTAACAACTATTAGGAGAAGTAATGAACAGATGAGTAGTTTGAATACATCCATGTCAATTAGTTTGCTGTATCAATTTACACACATTAACACAGTAGCTGACAGTTCATGTGGCCTGGACTCCCAAGTTTACCTGTGTCCACACCAACATAGCCTTTATGAAATCGGTCTTAAAAGATAACCCCCCAGGGGAGGATTATCCAGATAACCAACTTTAGGGGATAACAAATCTTTCCTTGTAGTTTAAATGATTTTGGGTAGTGGTTTACAACATGTAATTAAAATCTAAAGAATTTAGGTTTAAGAGAGAGATTCTAAAATGTGTGAGCTACTATGGGGGTGGGCAGAGGAGCCCTATTTATTGTTGAAGATTTTTCCAGGTCTATACATGTTGACTCTGTGTTAGAAACTATTTTTGTAAGAACTGCCGAAGTAACAAACAGTATGGATGTTCTTTAAAAAATTAAAAATAGAATCACCATATGACCCAGTAATTCCACTACTCGGTATTTATCCAAAGAAAACAAAAACACTAATTTGAAAAGACATATGTACCCCTTTGTTTATTGCAGCATTACTTACAACAGCCAAACTATCTATGGAAACAACCCAAGTTCTATCCACAAGTAAATGGATAAAGAAGAGGTGGCATGGATATATATATATATATATATGGTGGTATATGTACTATATGTATGTATGTATATGTATGTATATGTATATGTATGTATACATATGTGTGCATACACTTATACATATGTACACACATTGCAATATTGCTCAGCCATAAGAAGAATGGCATCTTGCCATCTGAAACAACATGGATGGATCTAGAGGGTATACGGCTAAGTGAAATCAGTCAGGGAAAGACAAATACTATGATTTCATTCACGTGTAGAATTTAAGAAACAAATGAGCAAAGGGAAAAAGAGACACGAATCAAATAACAAACTCTTTTAACTATAGAGACCACACTGATGGTTAGCAGAAGGAAGGGGTGGGGGGTGGGTGAAACAGGCACTAGGGATTAAGCACTGCACTTGTGGTGAGCATGGGGTGATGTACGGAACTACTGAATCACTGTACTGCACACTTGAAACTAATATGAAACTATGTTAATTATACCGTAATTTTAAAAGTCAATTAATTAAAAAATAAAGAAGAGAATGTACATTTTGAAAAAAAGAGAGAGAGAAAGAACTACCAAAGCAGATGAGTAATTGTGACAAGTTACTAAATCTTTCTAGGCCTCTGAGGACTAAATAAGCTAAGGCAATAAACAAATACATTCAGCTAAACATACCCAAAGCCTAGAGAATGGAGAAAAGTAGCCAGACGTTCCCTCGACAAACCAGGAAAGACACAAGCAAGCAAGCTTTACTGCAACGTTCCCGCACAGACCCAGATGTCCTACAAGGCTGCTTCTGGGCCACATATGCAGAGCCTAAAATATTCAGCACCTGACTCTTGACAGAACTGCTGACCACTGACTAGGTGGTGGTTATACAGCTATGTGAAAATTTCAACTATATATTTAAAACCTAAACTATACACTTAAAATTCTTCCATGTGTAATGCACAGCTCTTATGTGCCTCATAGACAACACGGCTCTTTGTACGTGTTCCTCCAATATTAGACTTTTGTGTTTTGTTTTCATGGGAGTTGTAAGAGTTTGGATGGACTTGGGCACCTGGGTGGCTCAGTTGGTTAAGCAACTGCCTTCGGCTCAGGTCATGATCCTGGAGTCCCAGGATCAAGTCCCACATCAGGCCCTCTGCTCATCAGGGAGCTGGCTTCTCCCTCTGCCCCTCGCCCCTTTCATGCTCTCTCTCTCTCTCTCAAATAAATAAAATCTTAAAAAAAAAAAAAAAAGAGTTTGGATGGACTTTATTTCAGGAGCATGGGATCACTGAGGACAGTTATAAGGTAACATCTGATAACTGCTTTCATTACTACGATGAAAGAACACAATTTCATCTTTTAGGATAGACAGGAACCAGAAAAACCTTTTTATGGCAAAAGATTATTCACTGTATATAATTAATTCTAACTAAAATGTGCACAGCACTGCTTCTATAGGGCATCCCCTTAACCAAGGGGGAGTATCAGAATCACCTGAGAGGCATGGTCCAATTCATTTTCAAGGCTACTGCTAGAAATGCAACGGAGAGGGGTTCTGGGACTGCAAAGGCTAAGAACCAGTGGCCTCTATTACAGAAATGGCTATGACATAATTCTGTTCACTGTATGATTGTTACAAGTGGTAAATGTGTAGCAAATAGTAAGATGGCTGGAGGAAGCTTGCTCTTTCAGAAATCTGAATTAAAGACAACACACATCAGAAAGTCATACCTCTCCATTTTCAAATGTTATTTCTCGAACAAGAGGAACACATTTATCTTGAATCCAATTGTAAGTCCCATCGAAATTTGTCATAGATCCCAAGTATACCATATCTGGAGCAGAATGCTGTTACAAAAGCAGGGAAAAATAATTAAATCTAACCTGTGCTAGCAAAAACACATTCTCAAAGCCATCTATGAGCCCAGAAAATCTACAGGGTATACAAAAATCAAACGAAACCCCCCCCTTCCAAAAACAAAAACCATGGAACTTCCAAGAAAGAGAGCTGTAAAAATCTGTATTTATCAGAGGCCTAGTTATCCAACCCGTGACGTTTAAGCCTTCTGCTTTTCCTCAGATCTGAGTCAATTAATTGTTTATCAGTATCTTCACCAATGGCGGGCATTGTGAAAAATAATTATCCAAATTAATTAACTCAGCTATCCCTTAGAGTTAAAAATGTTAGAAGAAAATTTGGAAACTTCCAAGGAAAAGGCCTTGAGAAATATAAGATACTATATATATATATACAAATCTAAGGCACTGCTATCTCTAATATTACTTACCTACAGTAATCTCTCCACAATTCACTCAAAATCAGTATTTATGAAGTGCTTAAAATGACAACAAAAATAATAGCTGCCGTTAACCGAGTAAACTTACTGTATATGTGTAAGTAGACTTACAAGCGCTGCTGGTTGTAAGCACTTTCTATGTGTTCACTCTGTGAATCCCTGAAACATCCCCATAAGGCAAGGACTCGTGTAATCACAGCTATTTTTATGAATAAACAAACCAAAGGACAGAGAAGCTAAGAGACCTTCCCGGAGTTACCCACCTAGAAAGGTGGCAGATCGGACACTAAAATGGAGTCTGATTCCGAGCCCGTGCACATATGAGCCAATGGTACTGGATGCTGATAATCTGGAGATAGTCACACTATGTAACCTACTGTTAATGAAACGCACTTGCAGAAAATACAGGCGAACAGTTATCTGAATTCAGAATAGGAAATGAGCTTTCTAGCAAAAAATTCATTCATTCCTGTAGTCACAGGACTACATAAAAATCAAAACCTTTAGTGTATCAAGACACTGCAAACAACATTAAAATAAAACTATGAATCGAAAAAATACCAACAGTTTTCCATCTGAGCGTGTATGAAAAATTGCAATGACAGACCAGCAGGTCAACTGAGATGACAAACACCATGATTTTTGCCTCTTGGTTGTGGCTACCATCGTCTGGGCCTAAGGACCTGCTTCTAAGTTTAGATACACTTAACTTCTTAGCCAAGGCTTAAAAGCAACCTAGTTGCTCCTTGTTGTCTGGCAAGTATCAGGTTAATTTAAACCCCAGAGGACTTGGGAGCTTGGCTGGTCGGACCCAGGTAGAAGTGATGATCACAGACCACTGAAGCATTTTTTAGAATCTGGGTCTCATAATGAATGTAAAAGAGAGAGATGGATAAGGCCTGCAGATCAGGAGATCTCTAGTCCCAGCTTGGCCACTAAATCCCTATGTAACTTTGGGCCTAGGTGTCCCTATCTTTACTTCGAAAGGTTTGAATTAGTACGAGATGACGCCTTAAGGTTCCTTTCTATACTAAAATTCAATGATTCTGTGAATTAACAAGTATAAAACTATGATTATACTATACATGTATTTAATTATATTTAAAATTATACACACTAAGAAATAACAACTTACCCCTGGTGGTTTGTAGATTATGTTGTCTCCACTGTATCTTTCTGGCTTTGAAACAGCTCTAATAGAAGAAAGTAGTAGTAATAATACTTTTTAAGAATAATAATAGCAGTGTTATACTTGAATGAAACAGATTTGGCTGACTGTTTTGCAATGTATGTATAATAATGACTTGAAATATATACCCGTCATCATCTTTCCTCCTCGTAAGACTATGCAATACCAACAAATGCATGTACTTAAAGGAAAACTTTAATATGAGGCAGACTTTTTTTAAAGGAAAATTTTAGTTAGCTGTTTTTGTGACTCAATATTTTATAAGTTTGGATTGGCAGCTTTAGCACCAAAAAGCTATTTTTGACACCAGACTGCTTCCAGTAACTGGGGGTCAAGGTCATTAATGTGGTCATATAGATCAATCACAAAAACACATTACTTGCTTCTAAGTCAGACTCAATCAGAATTCTCTACTTTTCACTCTTTAAAACCAAAACTTACTAAAAAAAAAAAAAAAAAAAAAGTAGATGAACTGAAATCATCTCCATCATTAGAATATAATTCTCCAATAACCAATTTTTTTGTTTTATTTGTTCACCATTGTTTCCTATGCCCTAGTACAGTATCCAGCACATAATAGGTACCCAATAAATGTTTGGTGAGTGAATTCTACAACAAATACTTAGTTGAATGGCAACTTTTTTCTCTCTCTAAATTATACTTGGGTTACTTGAACACTGATTTATCTCTAGTTTCTGAATAGAGCAGTACCACACTCCTTTCATTCATTCATTCATTCATTCACTCACTCACTATTTACTAAGCACTTCCTTGTACCAGGTATGGTCTTGGCACTGGGTACACAGCAGTAAACAAAAGTGACAGTGCCTGTGTTCTCACGAAGCTTACATTTTGGTAATAAGAGAAGCAAATAGATATATTTATTTTGGATGATCAAATACCCACAAAAAAGGTGTTCTGAAGAAAACTAAGTGGCGAAAGAATGACAAGTTGGATGATGGCAGTGCTATTTTATAGAGAGTTACCAGGAAAGCTCTTCCTGAGGAGATGAGATCAAGGAGAAGCACTTTAGACACCAAGACAGTAAGGGCGAGGGCCCCACTGCAAAAGCGCCCTCTGTGTCTGAGGAAGCCAGCAAGGGGCCCGTGTGGCCGGAGAGCGGCCGCACACAAAGCGGGGTCTGTGGGGCCGGGAGAAGTTCTCTATTATTTACGCCCACACTGATGTCCCAAAATCACTGATAGTGTTCACAAGAACACACACACAAAATCTACAGAAGAATTACTACAAGGACAAAGGTCACAAAATGGAAAGGACAGGCTGTGCCAGAAACCTGGAATCTACTCAAGCTATGCACTAAAATGGAGTCTAACACTCACGGGCCAAAGCAAAGAGAGAAATCATACTGCAAAAAGTCAGAGGACAATGGCGATAACCCCCAGTGAAAAGCGGAAGAACTACAGAATGATACCATTTTGAGAGAGAAAGGAAAAAACAGGAGGGAAAGACAGAAAAGGAAGGAGCAAGCCAGGGGGATTCAAGGTAGCCTAAGTGTAGACACAGCAGAAAAAGGCCCGAGTAGCTGACTGTCCCAGCCTTCTGAGAAACCGAAGAGGATTAAAGACTGAAAAAAGGCCACTGGACCTGGCAATTAAGAAGCCGTTTGTGACTGTGCAGAGAGAAGTCTCACGAGAGTAACACAGGCAAAAGCTGGCTTTCCAAAGGGTAAGGATTTTTCACTGGTTGGGGTTTAAGAAATTCAAGGTAGCCAACCATAAACTAATCTTTGAAAAATTTAGAAATGAAAAGAGATACCAGATTATAGCTCAAGAGATAGAAGAGAAAGGTCAGGAAAGAGAGAATCATGTTTTTGGCAAAAGAAAATAGGTCATGAAAATGGTCACGGTGAAAACACAGGAGAGCGAGGACAACTGCTGGATGAATGTCACAGAGGATCCGGGAGGGATGGTTACAAACACAGAAGGAAAGAGACTAACCTTAAAGTACTGTTCCTATGGAACAGGGAAGACAGAAGAAAAGGTGGTAGAGTGCCAAAGATTAATCAAGACAACGAAGCCCATGCTTCTTCATGAGAAAGACTAGGAGTTGTTTCAGTTTGGAAACCCCAAGTTAGTACTTTGTGTGAACACATAATAGTGTTAGTAAATGAGCTGAATAAAAGCATGAGAGGCAGTTGTTAACTTATCCATTCTTTTCCACTCACCCATACTCTGAAATAGAATACAGTACAGAAAGAATAAACAGACTTTTAAACTCTTAAAAAGAAGTCAAAGATAGGTGTAAGGAAGACTAGTTGGTGACTGTAAGGGAATGGAGATCACATCTGGAGAGATCATCTTCAGAAAATAACCACACACAACCAGAATGTCACATGGCAGCCAAGTAGAGCCACTAACACACTCTCAGTTAAGACACTTACCCAAATGCAGAAAGGAAGGCACAATCATCGTGCAAAATATTTGCTACTCTTTCAAAAACTCTATAGTTTTCTGAATCCTTTTGCTCAAAATATCCAATGATATTTCTCTTGCTGCGCTGTAAAATAAAGTATGTAATTATTTTGCAAACATATATAGTGATGCTATAAACATGTTATTTCATTCACCCAGCTGTTGTTCCGTTATCTACAAATGGCGTAGCACTATAAATACATATTTGGATTTTAACACCTAGTCCAAAACTATTAAAGATTACATTAGGTTGAAAACAATCTTACCTCCCATCTAATATAATCATAAACATTTCCTTCTAGCATTTTATTTTAACTGATCGATGAAAATCTTTTACTAAATAAGGTGATGAATTCCAAAGTAAGGTGACTATTCTTCAAATAATACATCGATTCATAACGTGTGACTGTTGGTAGAGACTCCTCCATGGGTCTCTCACGCTCCTACACAGGTAGGTGCAGCTAAATGCAGGACCCTGACCACTCTTTACCCAGGCCGTCCCTCAGGGTTGTGCTCGCGGCAAGCAGCCCTGATGTATGAGGTGATCTCCCTCAGGCAGAGAATAGGCTTACTGCTGGGTCAGAAACCACAAATCTCCAAGGCCAGTTCTTCCACCACAGAAACCACGGCATGTGCAGGTATCCATCTGGATCCTCCATGTCACCTCCACAGGACTTGGGGGCGGGGAAGGGGAGACAAATGCAAACATGCTCCCGCTGTTTGCTGGGATGTAAGAAATGAAGTCCTTTATCTCTGACCCAGGAGCCTTGCGTCTTCTGATAGGACCCATGAAAGGCTAACTAACTTCTTAGCGTGGAAGCAGGGTAAAAGTCAAATCTCAAACCTGACAACGACAACCTAAAGCTCCAACTCCATACCATTTTTTTGTTTAAACACTACTTAGTATACAATGGGAAGGGTTTTTATTAAGGAGGACTATTTTAGAGGACCCTAAAAGTTATACAAAGAGCTAATAGAGGAGTCATTAGTGCAGATATCCTGAGTGTCTCCACTAAGGAAGATATGCAAACTCTGGTTGTGTTTGCCTGACATTAACTTCTATGTCTTCACAACTCAAGCTTTGCTTTGCCTTCAATTAATTTAAATTAGTGCAGCTCTACTGTATGCTACATATTTTATCCAAAGATTCAGTAAAACATGAGCATTTCCCTTGAGAATTAATTCAAGAAAAATTTAGCTCGCTAAGTCTGTAGATGTCAGATCCATTGCAATGAACTCCAAGAAAATGTCCCGATTCTTTGATTACATTAGACTTTGTTTACATTAATTAAACAGGCATGTTCATTTGATTCAGTAAAAGTTAACAACTTACATCAAGAGTGGTGATTTCTGCTAAGTCATGAAGTTCTTGAACAGGGTCGCTTTTTTGTTGCCTGATGTAATCTGCAAGAGCTTTCACTGAGCGCTGGCCCCTGTATTCTCTCTTCATCATCATCCCATTACGAAATAATTTGAGGGTTGGGTATTTGCTTATCCTATATCTCTGGGCTATATCAGCTAAAAGAATGAAAAACAAAGTTAACTTCATTCTTGTATTTGTGTCTAGGTGAGCCCATGAGTCCAACAGTCAAAAATACTACAATTATTTAGTGAGAATATTTTGGTTCATGTAATTCCTTCACAATGTCAGAGAAAAAAATTAATCATGGCAAGTTTATATCAATTAAAAGGCCAGGCTCTGGACATATGTTGCCTGGTTTAGATCCCAAATTTGTTATTTACTGGCTGTATGAAATTTTAAGTTCTATCAACTCTCTCTGCCTTAATGTCTCATCTGTCACATAAGGAAAATAATTTCTACCACACAGGGTTATATTAAGGACAAAATGAGATAATACAAATGCATGACCCAGTGAGCTTAGTGTTAGTAAGTATTATTATAGTCAGAAAATTAGAATGTGCAAAATTCCCATTTTGAAAAGTTATTCAACTCACTTTATACTTGTGAGAATCTCTTACATCATTTAATAAAGGAAAATTAAATTTAATTTAAAACTATGCTCAAAGTCTAAAAATATTAGATTCTTTGGCTAGTAGAAGAATAATTTATAATCCAAATACATAAATTTTGTGTAAGCTAATAGAATAAAATCCCAAAAGTCAGCAGTATACACTAAACAATTAAAAAAAAAAAGTCCCTTTGTATGACCTATCAGTATATTCTCAGGCATTGGGGATTTTAAAAAGAACACACACACACACCCATAAAATTAGTACGTATAGTCTAAAAATAAGAACCTAAATCAAAATGTATACTGATCTCATTTGTAGAAATCACAATTACTAAGATATAGATTCAATCAGGATGTGAAAGCCTTTAAATATTTCTGCTGCTTTTTCCAAGAGGTGGCAAATATGAGAAATCAATATTTTCTAGGCACTGGAAAAGCTCAAATGCCATACTACTCACATGGATGAAAATGATAAAAGATACAATGAATTTTTAAAATGGAGGGGATCAGAGAGTGGACTGAAGTAGCCTAAGGTGACACTTTTGTTTTTATTTTATTTTATTTTATTTTATTTAACACAGAGAGAGAGACAGCGAAAGAAGGAACACAAGCAGGGGAAATGGGAGAGGGAGAAGCAGGCTCCCCACTGAGCAGGGAGCCCGATGTGGGGCTCAGTCCCCGGGCCCTGGAATCATGACCTGAGCCAAAGGCAGCCACATAACCGAATGAGCCACCCAGAGGTCCCACATTTTTGTTTTCTTAACTGAGTTGTTAAATGAGGGCAGAATTCTAAAATGGGGGCACAAGAAATCATGACAATTCTCTTACGCCACCTCGCATTTCTAGTAGCTACAAAACAAAACCAACAGAACAGCAATAGGCTTTGCTGACCACCTTAATTTATTCCCCCACCTTAATTTTCTAAGAGATTCTATGGTAGAAACAAGTGTACTAGAGAATATACACATATGTGTGCTGACAGTTTCATGGGTGTATACGTAGGTCAAAATTATCAATTTGTACAGTTTAAATACATAGTTCACTGTACGTCAATTATACTCAGTATAACAGCTTTAAAAATCTAAGTGAATACGGACTATAGGAAACAATGACAGTTACACCTTGTGGGGTCTAACACAAACCAAACACATGATGACACCAAGAGCGTATAAGCTGGGGTAGGAGAGGTGACAAGCAGGTTAATGATCCTAAGTATTTTAAGGTCTTTGTATGGCTCTGGAAGAGGGAAAAGTACTTACAGTATTTGGTTAAGTCCCAGTGTATTCATGTTTTCTCTAGGATAAACAATCAGAGAGCTAAACCGATGTATTAGGGGTTACATACGAATATGGGTTCTCAGTAACTAACAGCACATTTCAGTAAACTCCATGGCAAATCTATAAAGGAGGAAATAGTGCTTGACTACTAAAATCCTTTGAACAGAAGACACACCTAAGCAAAAGGGATCCACTGGTTATATACGAGGCCAAAGAGAGTACTTTATTCAACAAATCACAGAAATCTGAAATAATATTAAGGTATCTTAATATACACATACTTAATATAGACACTAATGTATTTAGAAGCAGGTACTTCTTGAAGCAGAAGACTAGTGGATGTATCACTTTTTCAGACTGATGGGTTATAATGAGAAAACCATCTTTGAGGTGTTGTAAGAATGGTGGGTTCTATCACCTGAACAAGGAATTAATGAGGTTACATTGGTGCTGCAAACAGAGGGGTGTGTGTGCTTCCGTCAGCAAGCAGAAGTCTTTTAAGATAAACAGAAGCACCTGCTGTAAGGCAAAGCCCACGAAGGCTAAAAACACCAGCCCAGAGATACAACAAAAAGTAGGAACTTCAGCTTCCTGATGAAAAGCCCCTTCAGTCCCCAGGACACCACATAGTAAAACTTGGCATATTATAAAGTGAATGTCTGCAGTGATGTAAAAATGAAAACGGTTCTAATAAAAATACTGTTACATGAGGTTAAATAATTCTACTGGCCAGTGCCACAGTGCTGTGGTCTGGAATACGGAAAATGTCTTTTTAAAAGTTACTATTTCTTCCCAAATGCCATTAAGAGAGGACTGCTTAAGTACAGGAGGTACACCCATACAGGGAAGTACTAGGCTGTTATGTAAAGGGATAAAAAAGATGTCTTTATGCAGCTAAAGAGCCATCTCCAAGATACACTGTTAAGTCAAAAAAACCAGGTACAGAAAGATGGGTATAGGTATGTCATTTTGTGTAAGAAGAAACTTAGGAAAGAAATATAAACACACACACACATATACACACGTATAATGAGTGTATATATGTGTGGCTAGCAGCAAATGTGTGTGTGTGTGTGTATGTGTGTATATATATTTACATAATCTTTGTGCCCATTCTCCTCCTCCCTCCAAAATTACACCACCAATAAGAGAAAAAGCAAGAAAAGGTCAGAGGTGGAATTTAGATTTCCTTGCCTATACCCTGGTTTTATACTTCAACTCTGGAACTACGGAAAATTTTTTAATAGTAAAATAAAATTAGTTTTAAGGAAATTTTAATACTGGCATTGTTATTTTGAAATAAACACACATAAAGTACATGAATAATTATGCTAATGCCATTAAGAGTCAAGATTTTCAGCATCAGAGAAAAAAGGATACAAACAGAAAATTGAGAAAATTAAGTAAAAGCCCTGTAATGTTTATCTGAACTGGAACTACCAGCAAAAATCCATGATGAGAACTAGCCAATCCGACCAAATAGTTAAGGAAGAAATAATTACATTTCTGCACAAAGTTTTCCTAAAAATTGAAGAGAAGTGTTCACTTTCCAACTCATTCTATGAGGCCAGTATTAACCTGATTCCAAAACCAAAGACATTTTAAGAAAATTACCAATATCCCTGATGAACAAAACCAGAGGGCTTACACCAGTGGACTTCAACACTTACTGTAAAGCTACAGGACTTCAGACAGTGTGTTACTGGCATACAGACAAACAGATCAATGGAATAGAGTCCAGAAATTGATCTACATATACATACAGAAGTGATCTTTGATCAAGGTGCAAAAAGTAAAATCTAACTACATGTCCTTATAAAATACACATCATAAGGATGCTCAAAGCTTGAAAGAAAAAGGCTAGGGAAAAATATACTGTGCAAAAACTAACCAAAAGAAATCTTGTGGGGCGCCTGGGGGGCTCAGTGGGTTAAGCCTCAGGTCATGATCTCAGGGTCCTGGGATCGAGCCCCACATAGGGCTCTCTGCTCAGCAGAGAGCCTGCTTCCGCCATCTCTCTGCCTGCCTCTCTGCCTGCTTGTGATCCATCTCTCTCTGTCTGTCAAATAAATAAAACTTGAAAAAAAAAAAAAAGAGAGAAATCTTGTATAGCTATATGAATAGTAAATAAGTATACATTAAGGCAAAAAGCATTGCTAGAGACCAAGAGGGATCCTTCATAATAAAAAGTCCAATTTCCCAGGCAGATACAACAATTCTGAATTTATATATATCAAATAACAGTCTAGAAATATATAAAGTAAAAATTTACAGTACTTTAAAGACAAATTTATAATCATGGCGGGAAATTATTAACACACTTCTTTCAGTAACCAATACAACAAATGTAACCAATAAAGTTAGGAGAAACTGAACAACACATCTAAGAAACATGACTGAACTGACACATGCAGAACACAATATTCCAAAGCTGCAGAACCCACGTTCTTGGCAGGTGTGTATACATTATAAAAAACAAACACGATGAGTCACAAAAAAGTTCTCAACAACTTTCAAATGATTCAACTCTTTATGAGAATTAAAAACTATGTAGACATGGATCGGAGACAAAACCACAAGAGAAACTGGAAAATAATGTGAACCGAGTGATAATGAAAATATCTATAAGAACTTGCAGCATGCAGCCAAAGTGATACGCAGAGTGAATTTATGACATTAAAATAGATTATGTCTTGGGGCGCCTGGGTGGCTCAGTGGGTTAAGCCGCTGCCTTCGGCTCGGGTCATGATCCCAGGTCCTGGGTTCGAGCCCCACATCGGGCTTTCTGCTCAGCAGGGAGCCTGCTTCCTCCTCTCTCTCTGCCTGCCTCTCTGCTTACTTGTGATTTCTCTCTGTCAAATAATAAAATCTTTAAAAAAAATTAAAAAATAAAATAGATTATGTCAGAGGGGAAAGGCTGAAAAACAAAGAGCTAAGCATTCATCTTAAAACACTATAAAAAGAACAAACAGAAAACAAAGGATAAAGGAGTGAATGAGAAAGGTAAAAGCAAAAATTAATGAAGTGGAAAACAAATATACAATAAAGAAGATCCAAAAAGCTAAAATCTGGTTCTTTGCAAAGACTAATAAAATTGATAAACCACTAGAAAGACTGGTCAAGGAAAAAAATGAGAGAGAAAACAATTTAAGGAATGTGGAACGAATATTTAACTCAGATAAGAAGAGAGTATTATCAATAACATGATGCCAATAAGTTTGGAGATTTTAAACTGGTTTTTTTTTTTTTTTTAAGATTTATTTATTTGAGAGAGAAGAGAGAGAATGAGAAGGGACGGGCAGAGGGTGAGGAAGAAAGACTCTCAAGCAGACACCTTGCTGAATGCAGAGCCCAACAATCCTGAGATCACCACCTGGGCCAACAGCAAGAGTTGGACACAACCAAACTGCACCACTCAGGCACCCCTAGGTAAAGTTGTTTTTGTTTTGTTTTGGTTTTTTATTAATTTTATTTTTTTAAAACATATAATATATTTTTATCCCCAGGGGTACAGGTCTGTGAATCGCCAGGTTTACACATTTCACAGCACTCACCATAGCACATACTCTCCCCAATGTCCATAACCCCACCCCCGCCTTCCAAACCCCCTCCCCCCATCAACCCTCAGTTTGTTTTGTGAGATTAAGGTAAAGTTTTTAAATTCCCATTATTTCTCCAAAGAAGACAACCATCTGACGAACAAACACATGAAAAAATGCTCAACATCCCTCATCACCAGGGAAATGCATATCAAAACCATAACGAGGTATCACTCACACCTGCCAGAATGGTTAAATTCCAGTGGGGGTTACTCCCACAAAGTGTTGGCAAAGATTTGGAGAAAGGGGAACCCTCCTGCACTGTTGGTGGGAAAGCAAACTGGTGCAGCCACTATGGAAGACAATATGAAGGTTCCTCAAAAATTTAAAAATAGAACACCCTATAATCCCATAATCACACTACTGGGTATTTACCCAAAGAATACAGAAACACAAATTCAAAAGGATATATGCACCCCTATATTTATTGCAGCATTATTTACAACTGCCAAATTATGGAGGCCGACCAAGTGTCCATTGATAGACGAATGGATAGAGAAGTGGTGTATATATACAATGGAAGATTATCCAGCCATTGAAAAAGAATGAAATCTTGCCATTTGCAACAACATGGATAGAGCTAGAATATAATGCTAAGCAAAATAAATCAGGGAGAGAAAGACAAATACCATATGATTTCACTCATACGTGGAATTCAAGAAACAAAACAAACAAGTAAAGGAAAAAAGAGAGAGAGAGACAAAACCAAGAAACAGACTCTAAACTATAGAGAACAAACTGATGGTTACCAGAGGGGAGGAGAACGGGTGGACGGGTGAAATAGGGGATAAGAATTAAGAGTACACCTACCATCCTGAACCCTGAGTAATGTAGAGTTGCTGAATCACTATACTGTATGCCTGAAATGATTATGACACTATATATGAACAATACTGGAATTAAAATTAAAAAATTAATTTCAAAAAAAATTCTTATTAAGACAACTTACCAAACTGACACCAGAATAAATAGAAAACATAAGCAGTCCTAAAATTATTATTAAGTAAATTAAATACATAATCCATAGCTGTCCCACAAAGAAAACTCCATTTCTAGAAAGCTTCACCATCAAGTTCTACCAAAAATTTAAGCAGCCAATAATGCTGTTAACACAAACATTCCAGAGAATACAAAAAAAAATGAACATTTTCCAACTAATTTTATAAGGTCAGCATAATCTTTCTGCCAAATCTGACAAGGAAATGATAAGAAAAGAAAAGTATATTTTAGTGTAAGGAACACAGATGCAAAACTTGAAAAGAAAATGTTAAACTAAATTTGGCACTGTGTACAAAGGATAAAACATCACATGAGCTAGATTTAGTCCAGCACTTCAGTTTAATGTTTGAAAATCAATCGATGTAATTCATGACCTTAACAGAATAAAAGAGAAAAATTCCACTACAGTGGCCCCCTCACTGGTCCACAGAGGATATGTTCTAAGACCCCCAGGGGATGCTGAAACCAAGAATAGTACTGAAACCTCTATATACTATGCTTTTTCCTTTACATACGTACCTATAATAAAGTTTAATTTATGAATTAGGCACAGTAAGAGATTAAGCATAACAAATAATGAAATAGAACAATTATACTAAACTGTAATAAAAGTTATGTGAACATGGTCTCTCCCTCTCTCAAAATACCTTCTTGTGCTGTACTCACCCCTCCTGTGGTGATATGAGATGATAACATGCCTACGTGAAGAGATGAGGTGAGAGGAATGACATTACGTGAGACTACTACCGACCCTCTGACAGTTCACCGGCTTGGGAACTGCACTTGGCCGTGGGTGACTGAAACCATGGAAAGCAAAACTGTGGGTAAGAGGGACTGCCAAACCTCTCAAAGGCAGCAGGAAAACATTTGATAAAATTCAAAACCCATTCACACTTAAAATTTTTTGGCAAACCAGATATAGAAGGGAACCTCCTTAATCAGATAAAGGGTACCCAAATTAGCAAATACCAAACAACTTGATAGTGAAACATTTGAAAGCTATCCTGCCGAGATCAGGAAAGAGACACAGATGCCTGCTATGGCTTCTGTATCACACTGTACTGGAGTTCCCAGTCAGTGGAAAAAGAAAGAGTAGATACACTAAAAAAGAAATAAAAATATTATTACTTGCAGGAGATGTTACTGGGTTCATAGAAAACCCAAAAGGGAACCTCCTAAAGAATTTCCATTTCCAAGGAGGATGTAGTAGGTGGCAGAAATCTACTGGTCCTGCCGTGACGACTAGGAAAAGAATATATATTTTTTAATTTTTTAAGTTTTATTTATTTATTTGACAAAGAGAGAGAGATCACAAGTAGGCAGAGAGGCAGGCAGAGAGAGAGGGAAGCAGGCTCCCCACTGAGCAGAGAGCCCAATGCAGGGCTCGATACCAGGACCCTGAGATCATGACCTGAGCCGAAGGCAGAGGCTTAACCCACTGAGCCACCCAGGCGCCCCAAGAATATATTTTTTTACATCATATTTTAAGAGATATCAGACACCAATGAAACCAATGAAGAATAAGTGAACCGAAATCTTAGAAAGGAACAGACCATTCCTAAGTGAGCAAAATCACCCACTGGCTATTTTCTTTCCTATATTCTGCCTATGTAATTCCTCTTAAAAATTAAAACTGTTCATCTGTACAGATTTAGGGCTCAGGACCATGCCTGCATAGACAGAAAGGGAACTCAGCAAAGCTTTTCATAGTCCCCTGGGCTGGGGGACTATGGGGGGTTGGAAGGACCCTGAGACACACCGCGAGCTCTCCCCAGAGGACATTACTAAATGCATGGGGCACAGGAAGCTGGAGGCTGGGCCAGAAAAATAGAGTAACATCCCTCACTGCCTTGTGGTGCTTAAAAAAAAAAAAAAAAAAGTGTACTTGTGGAAAGGGCCTGCATCAGCATCAAACACATAGCCAAGATATTTGCCAAACTTTGAAGCTGTATAGGCAAAGGAAGCACCTAGATATTGAAGAACACCATGAATTTTTTTTTTTAAAGATTTTATTTATTTATTTGACAGAGAGATCACAAGTAGATGGAGAGGCAGAGAGAGAGAGAGAGAGGGAAGCAGGCTCCCCGCTGAGCAGAGAGCCTGATGCGGGACTCGATCCCAGGACCCTGAGATCATGACCTGAGCCGAAGGCAGCAGCTTAACCCACTGAGCCACGCAGGCGCCCCGAACACCATGAATTTTAAAGACAAACTGGAAGATATCTGTGTCACATACTAGAGATAAATTAATATTTGGAATACCTAAAAACCATTAACAAAGAACCTCCAGAAAGATAAATGGGCTAAAGATACCAGTTGATTTATAAAAGAAACACAGTCAAGTTAATGTGTTAAAAAAAAAAAAAATGCTCATCTGTAATCAAGAAGTTACAAATTAAAACTACCAGATAACATTTTGCCCATCTTTTTTTGCAAAATAATAATAAGTTGTTTTTAAATTCAATAAAATCAAGCCCTACAAAGGGAAAGTATTCCTACTAAGTCCAATTCAGGTGCACATTCAATGTTAGTAAAGCTAAACTAGCCGAGCTGGTGCCTAACTTGGCAGCAGAAAGCCATAGAATTTTTCTAATCCCCAAAGGATTTGGCAGAAAGTTTATGACGCAGACCCATTAATAAAGGAACTAGTCTAACTGGAAACATCCATTTTCTATTTATGGCCTAAGGATCATTAGGAAACTGGACAATAAGAGACACTGCTGGAGTCATTAACTTTCTTAAACTAGTGGGCATAATGGGAAAATAGTGTGCTGATAACAAACATGCGTAAACCAGAAGTAAAGTAAATGAGGTTATAGGTGGACTCCAGAGAGTCTTAAATTCTAGGTTAATGGAGTTTGAATTTTACCTGTGATAAGCAGCCACTGAAGCAGCAGAACGGGGCTTTAAAAATATTCACCTGGCCGGGGACGCCTGGGTGGCTCAGTTGGTTAAGCAGCTGCCTTCGGCTCAGGTCATGATCCCAGCGTCCTGGGATCGAGTCCCACATCGGGCTCCTTGCTCGGCCGGGAGCCTGCTTCTCCCTCTCCCTCTGCCTGCCACTCTGTCTGCCTGTGCTCGCTCTCTCTCCCTCTCTCTCTCTGACAAATAAATAAATAAAATCTTTAAAAAAAATATATATATTCACCTGGCGGTAAATCAGGGAGAATCAGGGAGACTAATAAGGAAGCTACTGCAACAGTCCTGGCAGAAATAACAAGAGTCTGTTTACAAACTTTTAACATTACAACCCTTAGGTTGCCTTAAAATTCTAGTTATGGATAGAAACAAATTAAATAATACTTGAAGACTATTAGAGGAATAGATACTTGCCTGCTTAATTCTCAAACAACACTGTGGCAGCAGGTGTGCTGCATAATGAGGTGGCTTTTAATTATTAAGAAGCAAAAACCTTAAAATTACATTGATCAATAATCTCAGACATAAAGGTGACTTTTTACAGGCTTTGGTCAAAAATGATTTTAAGATAATTATAATGTGACATTTTGACAATATAACAAAGAATGATTTAAGGGGTATAATAAATGTTTTTTTAATTAACTAGATGGATCAAATGTTAAAATGCTTGTCAAAGGAATTATAAATTTCAGAAGGTTAACAGCTCCCTGATTAGAAAATTAGCATGTACTTTTGCTTCAATGGTCACTTACTTTCCCTTGATGGGTTCTGCCTGCCAGCCAGCCCACCTTCCTCACTCCTGCCCAGCAGGGCTCCACACGGGGAAACTGCCTCCCTCTCCATCTCAGCAGTGTGTCTCCCCACTGTGATTACCAATGGCAGATGATTTCAACAGAAGGTCTCACTGTTCTTTTGGTTCAGGGATGATGGCCACTGCTGCTTCTATACCCTTTTCCATTCCCAAACCATGCCTTCCCCACAATGAGGGTAAAACAACAACCACAAAACACCACAACAAAATAAAGCCCCGAACAAAAATCATCAACAAAGCCTAGAGGCTTACTCAGGAGTCAGGCATCCAACTTCTGTTTTGTGCACATGAATTCTTAAGCATACATTTTCTTTTTTATAGTTTTTAAGTTGAAATATATTTGACATATACCACTGTATAGTTGAAGGTATACAATGTTGATACATTTATTTATATACTGCAATACGACTGTCACTGTGGCACTAGCTAGCACCTTACCACTTCAGTAGTTATCACTTTTTATGGTGAGAATAAATGAAATCGAGTCTTTTAGCAAGTTTGTTTTTAATACAATACTGCTGTCTATAATTATTTTCTTATTCTTAATGCCTCATTTACATATAGCTCTTATAAAAGCTTCTCAATTTCCACTATAGAAGGTTCAAGCTGTACCGGAAGGCACACAGGTAATACTAACTCTCGTATTTGGGAGCAAGTGCTGCGTAGTTCAAGAACAATGATAAAATACTTCCCTAAAATGCTAGCAGGAGAGTGAATATTTTGCACTTCCCGGCAAATAATGTCTGGAATGTCTCCTGCTGTATGCCATGCGCCCTAGAGCCACTGGAGGTCAGCAGAGATCCTGTCCCACCAGGGGCAGATTGAGGAGTCTTTCCACATCTAAGGCAGCAAGACCACCAGGGAGAGTGATGAATTCAACTTCCAAACTCCCCATACAAGGAGGACACAGAAGGTGAGATAAAGGGAGACCATGATCAGCAGCTGAAGAGAGGGCAAATTTAATTGTGTGTATGTGTAGAAATTTTGGAAAACAAAGACAATTACAAAGAAAACAAGAACCATTTGTAATTCAACCACCACGAGGGAAAACCACTGGTAACATTTTTTTTTTTTTTTTCAAAGATGTATTCATGTACTTGAGAGAGAGCGTAAGAGGCAGAGGGAACAAGAATCTTCAAGCAGACTCCCCACTGAGCACAAGACCCCGGGACCCAGAGATCATGACCTGAGCCAAAATTAAGAGTCTGCCGCTCAACTGACTGAGACATCCAGACACCCCCAAAATTTTGATTATATCTTGCTGACTTTGAATAGAAGTTGCTTAACAAGCAGTGATATGTTTCAGTGGAGAAAAAAATAAACTCTGAGATTAGTCAAACAGTTAAGCGCCAGCATCAACACTTGCAGAATGGGTATCAGCAGCTTGGAAGAAAATCCCAGGAAGAGCTAGAATAATGCTCTCCAATCAAAAGCACTACCAACACCCTTAATGGCACAGAAGTCAGTATTATGTGGAAAAAACACACAAATTGATGACTTAGAATCGGAAAGTGATGTACAATAGTCAGATTCCAAATGTCAAATTTTTTCAGGATTACTTGAACAAATTTATTTTCCTTTTTAGGTATGTACACGAATGATATGACAAAAAAAAACCTTTAAGTCCAAAATAGTTCTCATGATAAAATTTCTAAATGAAAAGCACTGTGTTATAGTTCAATTTTTCTCATTTTTTTTCAGCTACAGATAAAAGTGCCTTAGAATCAATGACAAATGAGATTTGATGAAATATTGCAGAAAATACTTAATCATATTGCTGGGAGATGAGATAATCCATATGAAATTCTTAATGGAGTACCTACAAAACTAACAGTTCATAAATGCTGGTTACTACTCATTACATCTATCCACCCATCTGTTCAACAATTATAAATGGGGCACCTCCTACAAGCGAGGCACCCTTCCAGTGCTGGGGACACAAGGGTAAAAAAGACAAGGTCCCCTCAATTACACAGTTTACATTTTATCATTATTATTATCATCATTACTATTACGATTACTACTGTGACTAATTGTTTCCACAGGCTAGAATCTTAAATGAAATTCATAAAACTCTTAATACATAATACATGTACCAAAAAGATGTAC
Source organism: Lutra lutra (assembly GCF_902655055.1). Lineage (NCBI taxonomy): Eukaryota > Metazoa > Chordata > Mammalia > Carnivora > Mustelidae > Lutra > Lutra lutra. The sequence goes on from NC_062290.1 coordinate 64,185,860, forward strand.
CAAGTATGGATTCCCAAAGTACAATATAAGAAAAACCCACTATGATAGTCAGCGATAAATATATCCTCACCCGAGATGTAGAGATTCCTTGTAGGGGACCCCCCCCCCTCCGCCACACACACATAGGAGAAGCTAAAAGGGTGACTGTCAGATCTGTGGCATGGATGAAACTGGACACCTGAGTCCTGTGCAGGGTGAGTGAGGACACCTGCTCTGCTGCCATCAGAACCCAGATATAGATGCCCACCAGGTGGGGAACAGGTTGTTCCATAACATTCTGCCTCCTGATTCTCTTTAATTGCCCTGACTTCCTTTTCCCTTTTTCTCTTCCTCCTACTTCTCTCCTCCTACTCTGTTCCCTACTTTAAATGCAACAAATGGAGAATTCAGGGGCTTGGAAGGTGAACTAAATTTGAACCCTAAGATGAGGGTTATTTAAGCTACAAGCTTTACACTGAGGTTTCAAAAATATATGCCTAAGCTTAAAACATGGGAAGCTTCCAGATGACACTCTAGTGTCAGTCTGAGTTCAAAATTCTCTTTCCATAGTTCCCACCACCTCTCCCACCCCTTTTGTTTTTGGTCAGGGGACAGGAGAGGGGATTAAAGCGGCTGCATCTAGCTCATATGTAGAAGGAAAAGGGCAGACAGGGTGAAATTAGCCTGTTATATCTACCTTTGCCTTCTTTCTCCTATTCTATGTTCTCAGCCTATTTAGCTCAACATTTGAACAAACCAAGTCCTAGAAAAGGCATATAAATAAGTGAGGTCGAGGTAGGGCAGAAAATAGTCCACAGGATGCTGACAGGTGGAGGACAGAGAGAGAAGAAAATGCAGGCAGCAAACCAAAGAAGGGTGCTCTGTGGCTGTGCATGGAGATGGGCCTTCCTGACCAACTAGGAAAGTGGCATAGAAGACAACTCCCAAAGAATTTCCAACACATTCTAAGGAATGAGTACATGTATTTCCTCCCTAAAGGGACTACTATGAAATATTCACTTGGAATGTTCTGTGAAAATTAGAGCCATTACATTTTAATAGTTATATAATTATGTTGTTTGGTTTTTGACCTTACAGTCTCACCTCATCCTTAATTCTTTTTAAAAAAGATTTATTTATTTATTTGAGAGAGGGCGAGAGAGGGAGTGAAGAGGGAGCAAGGCTGAGGGAGAGAGAGTATCTCAAGCACATTCTACGCCCAGTGCAGAGCCCGATGTGGGGCTCGATCCCACGATCCTGAGATCATGACTTGAGCTGAAATAAAGAGTCAGATGCTTAACCGACTGAGCCACCCAAGGTACCCCTCATCCTTAATTCTTAAACAGGGCTAATAAAGAAAAAAAAAAGGTAACTTAGCAGGGGCAGAAATTCCCAAGACAATATACAAAATTTATCGCGAAGTTAGATTTCACAACTAAATTCAGATATGGGTCACACCTCACTTCAAGCTTGCAACCTACTAGGAAGCAATAAAATAGTCATTAAAGTTTTTAAAAATTCCATGCAAGCCAGAGCTGATTCATACATTTTGCCACATTAATTTCTTCCAAGAACCTACACTTTTTTTTTTTGGTCAAGTCTTTCAGCATCTATTGATAAGATAAGCTGGTTTTCTTAATTTTACCTACTGATAGGGATTTATTCTGTTTCTTAACAAATAAGCCATCTTTGCAATTATGGGCATAAATGCCACCTGGTAATGGGAGACTCTTCACAAAGGCACATCTACCTTCCATGACAGCTGGTGGTCAGACAGACATGCTCATGCCCAGGAGGTAACAACTCATGAAAGAAGGTAGTTTCAGGACCAACAAAATGGCCTCAACTGCCAGACCTGCTCACAGGAGGTCTGCACTGAAAAATTCTGACAGCCACTGACAGAACTGTGGGTGTTTCCAGAAGTCACCAAGTGGCTCTAAGTTGTCCTCAAAATGCCAGGAAAAGTCTATTCAAGAAAATTCTTTTCAAATTCAATGACTGTGCTAAAGGCCATTTATCACAGTAAAAATAAACAGAAATTACAATTAACAATAGCACAGCACACCTATATGGATTTCAAGCTTCTTCCACATGTATTTTCTCAAAAACTCTCAAGCAACAAGACACTCCTTCCAGCTCTTTTCTTAACCAAAGACAACGTACAGGTTAGGAGTCTTTTTTTTTTTTTTTAAGACTTTATTTATTTATTTATTTGGAGAGAGAGGGAGAGAGAGAACAGGTGGGGAGAGGGGCTAAGGGAGAGGGTGAAGCAAACTCCACACTAAGCAAGGAGCCGAACACGGGGCTTGATCCCAGGACCCTGGGATCACAACCTGAACCAAAGGCAGATGCTTAACAGACTGAGCCACCCAGGCGCTCCAGGTTCACAGCCTTTTTATACCAACTTTGTATTTGAAAATTTTCCAACTCACATAAAATATGAAAAAGTAATGTAGTGAGCACCTGTACACCCTCACCTAGATTTAACACTTTTTATCACATGTGGTTGCCAGATTTCTCTTTCTTGCCACGCACACACACACGCACGTCCCTACACACACGCACGTCCCTACACACACGCGCACACACACACACACACACACACACACACACACTGTGGCAACAAGCGCTGACTCAAGTTTACTGATTTTTCAAGTAACTTGTCCAACTGTATAGAACCTTGGTAAGCAGTGGGGTTCTGGTATTAGAACAGAGAATTCTAACTTAGTGGAGGCTGGGCCACACACTGTAAGGAATAATAACGCCACATACATGTAATTTCATTTTTGTTTATACGCTGACCTACTGGAGATAATTTAAACAGACTATAATGTAATTTGTAACAGACATTTTTATGTAGAAGTCAGGTGAATTCTCAGTTTCTATGAGTAATCCAATTTACTTTATTTTGACCTTCAAAATACTCAAGCTACCTGGTATAAGCTGAATCCTCCTGGGCTCCAGTCCGGCTCCCTGTACTCATTCTGAAACCCCGGCAAATCACTCAACCCCTCTAGGTCTTTCAGTGTCCGCATCTGTAAAGTGACTGATCACATACTTCTGCTCTCTGAAAGCTTCGTGTTCCTTCCACCTCAGAAACTTCACACCTACTCTTCCTTCTGCCTAAAATACACTTCTTCCTCTATTTCCCTTAAAAATTCCTACTCTGTCTTCAGGCCTCGAAGCACTGTCTCAAAAAGGCCTTCTCTACCCACCCTGGGACTAAGTCAGACCTGGATTATCTCATAGCATCCAACACCTCTCTTCAGAAAAGTTTCACAAGGAGCAATTGTATATTTACTGCTCTTGCCTTTCTGGGTGTATCTAGTTCGTTGCTGTATGTCTAGAACCTGTGCATATTGCATGAGAAAAAGGCATATACAGAAAGCTTTTTGTTGGATGAATGAATAACACTATCTAACTCAAGGGGCTATGGTGAAGACAACAAAAATAATGTGTGTAAAAGCACATCTAAATCCAAGTGAACATTATATACATCTATTTTTCCCAGCAATATGACTAGAAACTTTTCATAGGAACTTTTCCAAGAATAACACTCTTACTTTGGATGGAAAGCCTGAGTGACACAGTACATCAGAAGCAAGACAGACAACGTATCAGAGGGCAGGAAAGAGTAGGCTGCCACAGCGCCAGAAGGTAATTAATAAGAACAAGCCGCACATGGGCAGAATGGTATCTTCAATCTGAAGTTACCATTTTGCCTTTACTAGAAAGCTTTATATATCTTCTATCTCAGAGAAATTAATACTAAAGCAGCAAGTGGGTACATTTGCCAAAAAGAATACTGTAAGGACATACAGACCACCAGAAGTAAAACTTTTTGTTTGCATACAACATAATTGTCTATGTAGAAAATCCAACCGTACTTACATAATACCTATTAGAATTCTTAAGTACCAGGATATAAGATCAATACACAAAAATCAGTTTTACTTCTAGCAGTGACCAATCAGAAATTTAAATTTAAAAATCAATGCCATTTAGAATAGCACCCAAAACCAAGACATAACTAGGGACAGATTTCACAAAGATGTGTGAGACTTAAGAAAAAACACCGGACAAACCCACAATGAGAGTATTTTACAAAATACCTGATCAATACTCCTCAAAACTACCAACTGTCAAGATGACCTGATACTTAAATGCAATATCCCGAATTCTGGAACAGAAATCGTTTCTTAGTTGTAAGAAACGTAGCAGGGTAATGTAATATGTCAACATCAGAATAAACTGCGTAAAGGACTTAAGAGAACTCACTGTATTATCTTCGCACCTTTTCCTCCTCACTTTGGTTAGAAATTAACAAGCCGATTCTAAAAGTCATACAGAAAGCCAAAGCAACTGAAGTAGCAAAACCACTTTGAAAAAAAAGTACAAAGCTGGAAGATTTATATATTACTGACTTCAAGACTTATAAAGCTATGGTAATCTAGAAAGTGTGGTACCAGTATAAACACAGACAAATCAGTCACAGATAAACACACCAATAGTACAGAACAGACAGATTAGATATAGATCCACACCTATACAGTCAGCTGATTTTGAAAAAGATGCAAAGTCAATGAAGAAGGAATAGTCCTTTCAACAAATAATATCAGAACAGCTTGATAACTATATGCAAAGAAATGAACTCCAATCCATACATTGTGCCACATATAAAAATTAACTCCAGATGGATCAGAGAGCAAAATGTAAAACTTTATACTACGAAAATTATGAAAGCAAACATACCAGAAAATCTCTGAGATCCTGGGTGAGGCAAAGATTTCTTAGATACAGCATGAAAAGCATAATCCATTTTAAAAATAAGTAAGTTAGACTTCATCAAATTAAGAATATATGGCCTTCAAAAGACACTCTCAAACAGAACTGAAGGTCTCACACCTCCTAATTTCAAAACTCAGTATAAAGCTATAGTCATCAAAAAGACGTGGTTCTGGCACAAAAACAGACATACAGACAAATGGAACAAAACAGAGTCCAGAAACGAACCTTCACACATGTGGTCAAATGTTTATTGATGAAGGGTACTAAGATCATTCAGTGGGGAGAAGATACTCTCATGGTGTTAGGAAAACTGGATGTCCACATGCAAAACAATGAAATTGGATCCTTATGTTGCACTCTACACAAAAATTAACTCAAAATGGATAAAAAACTAAACATAACAACCTACACTGTAATGCTCTAAGAAGAAAATGTAGAAGAGTTCCAGAACATTGGATCTGCAATGATTTTTGACTAGGACCCCAAAAGCATAGGCAACAAATGTAAAAGATAAACTAGACATCAAAACTTAAAACTTCTGGGGACCCTGGGGGGCTCAGTTGGATAAGTGTCTGCCTTCGGTTCAGGTCACGATCCCAGAGTTCTGGGATTGAGTCCTGCTCAAACTCCCTGCTCAATGGGGCGTCTGCTTCTCTCTCTATCCCTTCTACCTGCTCGTAATCTCTCTCTCACACACACACACACTCTCTCTCTCTCTCAAATAAATACATAAAATCTTGAAACAAAACAAAACTTCTGTGCAAAGAATATAATCAACAGAATGGGAAAAAGTAACTGCAAATCATTTATCTAATGGGGGTTAATATCCAGAATACAATACATAAAGAACTCCTATGACTTAACAACAAAAATTCACCAGATTAAAAACAGGGAAAAGGCCTCAAACAGAATATTTCTCTAAAAAAGATATACAAATGGCCAGCATGCATAGGAAAAGAGGCTCAATGTTACTAATCAGGGAAATGCAAATCAAAACCAGGATGAAGTAGCACTTCACACCCCTTAGGACAGCTGTGATCACAAAAACAGAAAATAACAAGTGTTGGCAAAGATGTGGGGAAAACTAAACCCCCTGTCCACTGCTGGTGGGAATGTAAAACTGGGATAGCTACTGGGGAAAACAGTATGGCAGTTCCTTGAAAACCAAAAAATTTAATTACCGTATGATTCAGCAATTCTCCTTCTGGGTTTATATCCAAAAGAACTGAAAGCAAAGCCTCAAAGAGATATTTCATAGCATTATTCACAATGGCGAAGAGGTGGAAGTAACCCAAGTGTACATCAACAGATGAGGGAGTACAAAAAATGTGGTATATAACATATAATGGAATACTATTCAGCCTTGAAATGGAAGGAAATCCTGACACATACTACAACATGGCTGAACCTTGAGGACATTAACATTATGGTAAGTGAAATAAGCCAAACACAAAAACAAATACTGAATGATTTCACTTATATGAGGTATCTAGAGTCGTCAAATTCATAGAAATAAAAAGTAAAATGGTGGTAGCTAGGGGCTGGGGGGGTGGGGGAAATGGGGAGTTGTTTAATAAGTGCAATGTTTTCAGCTTTACAAGATCAAGTTCTAGAGACTGGTTGTACAGCAATGTGAATAGACTTAAAGCTACAAAACTGCACAATTAAAAATGGTAAAAATGGCAAATTTTATATTCTGTGGATTTTACCACAATTAAAAAGAAAGACACTCTTAAGAGAGGGGAATGAGAGAAAATATCTGCAAATTACACACCTGAAAAAGAACTTACATTTGTAATGTATAAAGGGCTCTCAAAACCCAATAAGAAATTATTATACCTGCTCATCATTTAACAGCCATGTTAAATTAAATAGACTGACCATACCAAGTGTTGGCAAGGATAGGGAACAAATGGAATGCGTCTACTCTGCTAATAGATATGTAACAGAGTACAAATACTTTGGAAAGCAGTTTGGCAGTTTATTACAAAGTTAAACATAAACTAACATACGACCCAGGTATTTCACAGCTAAGTATTTGCCCAGAAAATATGAAAGCATATGTACAAAGAATTGTACCTCAATGTTTATAGCAGCCTTATTTGTAATAGCCCCAAACTGTAAACAACCCAACCGTCAATAAGGGTATAAGAGAACTATGGTGCAGAGCCATACAACAGACTGCCACTCTGTAACAAACATGAACGATATGTGCAACCATCTCAAAATAACCAAGCCGAGTAAAAAAACACCACCGCACACACACACAACACAGCATATGATCCCACTTACATAAAATCCTAGAAAATGCAAACTAACCTCTAAGAACAAAAGGCAGTTCCATGGTCCCCTGAGACTGATGGGAGGAGAAAGGGACCAGAAAGGGACTAAGAACAATTTGGGGAATGACAGATATGCTATCTTGATTGTGGTGATGGCTTCACAGGTGTATACGTGTTTCAAACATTAAATTGTGTAATGTAAACTTGTGCAGTTTATCTTAATTATATCTCAATAAATCTCCTTTTAAAAAGAAACAAATCCTACCAAAGAACGACCTGCCTAACAGATGTTTCTCCCCAGGCCACAGGATTCTTAAGGAGCTTCCAGTTCAAAACCTCTGCATTCCAACTGGTATCTAAGGAGTGACGGAGGGGCCACTGTGTCTTACAATCTCTAAAGAGAGAGTGGAAAATGTGACTAAATTATCAATAAGGGCTTCATAATATCACTTTTTAAAAATGAAGAATTACACAGAAGGGATAAAATATTTAAAGAGATTATACTATGTCTCAGATATAACTTTCATTAGTAAAAAATTAATTTTATAGATCTCTCATGGATCAAAAAGCATCTGAACTATAGATGTTTACTCCCACAAAAAGAGAGCCTGAATAAAGGAAGTTAATTTGTTTAAAAATAAGAACAAATGATATTTATGGTTCAACAATAGTTAATTTGTCTTCCCAATGACTGTAAGTTTGAGAGTACAGTTTCAGATTTTATGGTCCAAATTCACTGAAAGTTAAGGACTACTGTCTATACTGTAATGTCTAATTAAATACATAAAAAACAGAAAGATGTGAAATGAGAGCCCACACCAAAAACACCATCTCTGCCAGTGAAAAGTGGGAGGAATGATCCAGAGCACAGCATGAAAATGTGAAAACGCAGTCCATGACTGTACTGACAACTTTTACTGCTCCCTTCATCTTATCTAGTTATGAATCCCAAAAGGCAGAAATGAGGGCTACGGTTTGTAAAATACTGAAATGTTTTGCTGTTAAGCATTTCTGTACCAGTAACCCCCACCAAATGTTTAACCTGAACAGAAAAGAAAGTAATGGGTGTGTGAAGGTATTTGGTCAGGAGATGTGGATTCTAATTCTGGTTTGACTAGATGTTAAACTGTCTGACAGTGGTTAAGTCACTTCCATTTCTCATCAGTAAAATGAAAAGTCAGTGTACACACACACACACATACTAATTCTAATCATCAGGCTAAGAGCAAAGTGTAAGAAATGTGCAGTATGGAGAGTTCTGTATTCAGGCCACCTTGCCAGTAACTCAATGCAACAAGCTTTTAACAAGCAGTCTCTGTCTCCCAGAAATTGTCAGATGCATGAGATTCAAGATGAATGGTTTGGTCTCCACTTAAACGGGAGAATTAGAACTAAAAAAAAAAAAAAAAAAGAAGAAGAAAGTTCCTGACTTTGAAGAACTGACATTGCAACTAACACACATGAACCAGAACTGCAAAACATGGTCAGTTTGGTACCAGGAGAGAGGAGAGTTCACGTGTGATGGACGCACCAGGAGGAAAAACCGCCGCAGGCTCACCAGCTCAAGCTAGTGAGATCTGTCATGCATACAAAAACCACACTCCACTGGGACCAGAGAAACCCAAGAGGCTGGACTATCCCTGAGTCTATCCTAAGCTTCTCAACACGCTCAGTAACTCTAATCTGTAACTACAGCTAATTATACCTCAAAGACAGTCTAAGCCAATTTTAGTAGAATCTTTCAAATAACAGAAACACAAAAATCCGAGATAATTTCATCTGCAATGACGACAAATAGTATTTTTGGAGGATGTTAGATCTAACAGAAATCCATTTTTCCCTAAAATTTTATTTCAATTTTATTTATTGATTTTGTTATTCACTTTGGCAGAAACATTGCTAGTTATGATTTACTACCTATATGCTTATTCTACTATATTTTAATTTTAAAAAGTAATTACTTTGCAGGCAAAATGCAAAGTAGTATTATAAGTACATAAAAATATTAATATTTATCCAAAGTCACTAGAACCTTCCAAAGCAAAACATCTTTTAGCATTAAAAGAGAATGAGAGTGAGTGTGTGTGTTTGTGTGTATAGCAGGAGAGGTGGGGAGAGGTGGGGATAGGATGATTTCTTCCAGACTTCCTACTGAGGTACTTACAGTGCTGATCACAATCAACTCTGGCAAACACTACTTGATTTTCATTGGGATATTCTTCCTTAATGACATTAGAAGCTTCCTCAAAAATTGGATGCAACATTTGGCTGAAACGACACCTATGCACAAAGAAGGATACCAATTAAAACTCAAAAGCAGAAGCAATAAAATCCTATTACAGTTATTATCCATCGATACGTAGTATATGTACAATAAACGGCTTCTGAGACAATCTCATAGTTAACTTAATCATGCACCTGGATGTCATGGATTGAGGATGAAGACAATTTTGAATTCAAGGACTACTCCAATTCAGACTGTACATTAAAAGATGTGTTTTTTACACCTTAAGAAAAGGGCCAATATTACAAAGCACACAGCTAAGGATCTCTCCCAGAGGCCGAGAAACAAGTCAAATATAAGCCCTGAGGATGCATCTCCACTTGGATTTGCAACTACTAAGACTTGGATATTTATAAGAGAAATCAGCTTTCTCTAAATAATGAACATATTTCTAGATACTATACAAAATCCTTATGAGGGTAAGTAAGTTTATTGCAAATACTAGACGGATTCACCTGACTAGGCCAATCAAATTTCACAGGCAAGTTAGTATACTAAATAAGTAAGCTGCATGAAAAGAATATATAGTATACCATATAATGATCCCCCCCTCAAAATGTACCCCTGCTTAAAACAGGCTTTCATATCTATGAAATAGATATGAAATATATTAAGCTTAAATATATTAAGCTTAGGAGCAAATTGTGCAATTCCCAAACAAGACTTCTATTCATGTTTCCTTTGTGGTTTCTGTTTGTTCTGTTTTTACTCTTAAAAAGGGCACCAACCCTACAATATTCCAGAAACTTGATACTTCTAATTCTGACTGTCCCTTAATCAGGCCAACTACCTCACAAATATGTTGTAGATTGTTAAACAGATCTGCTAAGAAAGAGAAGAAGAATCAGAATCAGCACACAGCCAGCGGGGTTAGAATAGCCATTCTTGTACGAAAAAGGTACTACTTTTTAACAAACAAAACAAAACACAACTGTAATTGCTACTATTGCTTCCAGAGTCCTTTTTCATGAAGGAATTTACTTAAATGAAACCCGTGTACCCTTTAATCCACGGGTGATTAGGTCATACCTATAATGTATAACTCAACAAAAGTCTGATAAAGCCGTGAAACGGTGTAAATGGTATCCTTCTTCCTTGTCTCTTTTTATAGATACCTCCTCTAGCCCACTCACCTGACTTCCTAAGGAGATGTCCTAGAATATATCAAGGAGACACAATCTGTATCTTCAATCTCTTGCTTTCAAGTGGCTCTTTCCTCTTTTAGCATTCTTAAATCTCTCCCATCTGGGATAGGTGGGTGGGGTCTGTAGACATCAGGGACCGTGTCTTATTTGACTATGTATTCTAATAAGCATTTCAATATATGTCTGTTAAATGATTAAACTGATAGGATGAAGGAACAGGAAAGGCTAAGTCCATAAGTTCGCAGTTTCTTTTTTTTCTTTTCTTTTTTCTTAAGAAAGAGAGCGAGCGAGCACGAGCATTAAGCATGAAGGGTAGAGGGAGAGAAAGAATCCTAAGCAGGCTCCGTGCCCAGTGCAGAGCCCCACATAGGGCTCAACCTCACAACCCTGAGACCATGACCTGAGCCGAAACGAAGAGTCGGATGCTTAACCAACTAAGCCAGCCAGGCACCTTAAGTTTGCAATTTCTTACGGTGCTGAAAATATGGTGCTGGAGGGCAGAGGAGGCAAAGGGTAGGAACTGATGAATGATTTCTTGAAGAATTAGGATATGGCCCAAAGAATTAGTGCATAGGCTCCTTGCTTAAGGGCAAGGTAAAGGCATATATTAGGGGCTCCTTTCTGGATTGTCCAGTTTGCTGCCCAGTAAGCGTTTAAGCAAAGGTTCATGTTTAAAATAGGATCAATTTGAATACCAGAAGGTGAACGGGAAAGATGAAATAAAAATTCAACGCAGTATCACCGTACCTTCATACACATGTATCCGTACATATGGAAAGTTACATTTATGAAATATAACAAAAGCAACAGATCTATTAAAAGGGCCTTAAGGGTCATCTCCATCCAATCTTCATTCTAGTGCTTGAGTCCACCCGTTACGAATCAACCAAATGGGTAAAAGTCTTTGCAGGGACAATTTTGGGGGTACTTACTAGTATACTTACTAGTATGACCTAGTGGGAGCAGGGATGGGAATAAGCTTCGGAGTCAGACATACCTGAGTTTAAATCCCAGTTCCACCACTTACTAGCCGTATGACCTTTCTGAGCCTCAATTTCCTCAACCTAAAATGGAAATTATAATACCTACCTGCAGGGTAGTTCTGAGTATTAAAAACAATGTACATAACAGAGCCTGGCACATAACAGCATTACTAAGTACCTACTATGTTTCATTATTCTCGGAGGCAGACAGTATTTTTAGGTAGCTCTATTAGAGAATTCTTCCTTAAACTGTGCCACATTCATAACTTCCAAACAGAACTCAGAATCTAGCCTTTTAAGGCTAGATTCTGAGCATAAGCCCGTGTCATATGATCAATTTCTTAAGTTTTTTGAGCTGAATGAAAGAGTACTAATTCATGAACAACTCAAGGTGTTCTTTGGGGCTCCTCCCAAATAACTGCAATTAGTCCACACTTCCAATTCAGCTTTTGCAACAAGGTCAGTGGCACGTTCTATTTCTCTTTCTTACAACACACAAAATCCCTCAATCAAGAGAAATGTGTTCTAGTTTTAACTCTGCCACGACTCTGTCAGCTAACCTTGCGAAGACACTTCCCTCCTCTGGGTCTGAGGTTTATTTTTAAAGTGGACTGGACTAGATAATCTTACACCCAATTTTGTGGCTTCTGTTACATGTGGACAAACCCAATTTCCCTTGGAAAATGCTACCTTGGTTATACATTTTAGAAATGGCATTTTCTCTGTGTATCTTCAACATTTTACTGAAGTTCTTTAAATAGCTATACATCATTCATTCAGTAAATATCTATTATGTACTTATCAGCCAAGTACTATGCAGAGTGCCTGGGGATTAATGTTGACAAAAGATAGATATGGTAACTTCTCATAAAGCTAAGGCTGTAGCAGGTAGCCACCAACTCCAATGCAGCATGCAAGTGTTCTGATGAGCTAAGTATGTGGTGTTATGAGAAGATAGATAAAGGGTTGGAATAGGGTAGGACTACTGATCTAGGAAGGTGATCTGGAGGAAATGGCATCTAATCTAAGACTTGAAAGATGGTTAAGACTAAACTATGCAAATAAACGGGTGAGAGAAGAGTGCCCCTTCCAGGTAGAGAAAAGAACTTGAGTAAAGGTCCAGTGATGAAAGAGTATAGAATATTACTGAAACTGAAATACATTCAATACAACTGGCACAGAATGTGAGAGTGGAGAGAGGCAAGAAATAAGATGTGGAGGTAGGGTAACTTTAGGTCTGAAGTCACTGGGGGCTTTCTAGGCGAAGGCAAGGGACTTCAGACCTAAAGTTACTGGAACACCATCTAAGGGCTTTAAGATGAGGTATACCCTTATTCAACTTGCACTTTAGGTAGACCACTCTGGCTTAACTTTACAGAGAACAGAATGGAGACACATAAGACTTGACACACAGAAAATAAATAAGGAGCCTGTCACAAGGGTCTAGGTAAGCTGGACTGTGGCCTGAAGCAGGGTGGTGGTAACGAGTAGCTAATAAGCCTTAAAGGGTCAAATAAGATAGATTGTCTAGGAATAAGGATTATGTGAGAGTTTCCAACTTCTCTCCAATTCAAGCTCCCTTCTACACATCCCCATGTCACATTCTTTAACATCTACTATGTGTTTACGCCAGGGGTTTTAGAGGCTGGAAATGCTAAAACATTATCTCTGCCCTCATTGTTGATTTGCACAAACATAAAAGACAAAATAATGTATTAAGAAAAAGAAAGTGGTATCCAGTACTATATGAACACTAAAGACAAGAATCTGATTCAGACAGGGGAAGGAACAAAGGCTTCCTAGAAGTAGTAGAAGACACATGTTTAAAAAGTGTCAACAAGACGATGTGGATGGAACTAGAGGGTATCATGCTTAGCGAAATAAGTCAATCGGAGAAAGACAACTATCATATGATCTCCCTGATATGAGGAAGTGGAGATGCAACATGGGGGGTTAAGGGGGTAGGAGAAGAATAAATGAAACAAGATGGGATTCGGAGGGAGACAAACCATAAGTGACTCTTAATCTCACAAAACAAACTGAGGGTTGCTGCGGGGAGGAGGATTGGGAGAGGGGGGTGGGGTTATTGGCATTGGGGAGGGTATGTGCTAAGGTGAGTGCTGTGAAGTGTGTAAACCTGGCGATTCACAGACCTGTACCCCTGGGGATAAAAATATATTATATGTTTATAATAAATAAATAAATAAATAAATAAATTCACACTCTACTTAAAAAAAGTGTCAACAAGAAATTTCCTTCTAAACTCACCATACCCACATCCTCACCTCCAAATACTGTCCTACTTCCTTAGGAAAAATACAGAATTAAAATGTGTGTGTGTGTGTGTGTGTGTGTGTGTGAGAGAGAGAGAGAGAGAGAGAGAGAGAGAGAGAAACGGAAAGATGTATTGGGGGTAGAGGGGATGGATTTGAGTGGGGTAGAGGGGATGGATTTGAGTTTCTGTTACTGCTTTTAAGATGTGGGATAATGGAATCAGATCTGTATTTCTCTTAAAATACAAATGATCATGAAATTAAGCTACTCACTTTGTGACTGAACCTTAACTGACTTTGTATATGGAATATTGTGTCACATAGGAAAAAGGCTTCCCCCTTCATCCCTTCTAGCAAAGAAAAATTCACATGTAGCAAGATAAAAGAAAAAAAATGCAACTTCACCCCCTACTGCAAAAAAAACTTCACCCCCTACTGCAAAAAAAACAAAAATAAAATTATTACTTACCAGTCAGCATAAAAATTTACTAAAGCAACATCAGCATTGTCTGAAATTGAAAAACAAAACCAAACAATCCAAGTTAATTGTGTCCACATAACCAACATTAATCAAAGAGATGGTTTCCATCATGGTCTTTTTCTCATTTATGTAAAGGCCTGCTAAAAACACAGTTAACAATTAAGTTACCTCTCACTCAGAAACCCATACCCAGAGTCACAGACAGATTATATAATTTGTGGGAATCCCTGAGCCCTTTCTCTATATCCTCCATCTTTATAACTTCACTGAACGAATATAAAACAAAAGGGGAATCAAAGCCAGATCAGGAAAGTAAACTACTCAATAGCCTACACTCATTATAAGTGCGGTGGGATGCTCTGGAGTTGAATAACCCTTTCTTTTTTTTTTTTTTTTTTTCCTTAAGAGAGAAAGTACAAGTGTGACTGGGGATGGGGAGTAGCATGAGCAGGAGAGAAAGAATCTTAAGTGGGTCCCAAAGCAGGGCTTGATCTCATGACCCCGAGAGCATTACCTGAGCTGAAATCAAGAGCCAGAGGATCAACTGACTAAGCAACCCAGGTACCCCTTGATAATCCATGTTTTGATCTCCCCTATACATGAATAACTGAGAACTGGCTCTGTAAGAAAATTCTATTTCACAGAAGAGACCTGTGTAACTAAGCTATTTCTGAAGTTCAGATGTCTCACCTCGTTGCAACAAATGATCTACAACTAATAATGCTGCATAACATGCACACATTCTGGTTCCTAGCCATTAAACAGCTCTCTGTTGCAAAAAATAACAGCATCGTTTGCATATGAGGATGTGAAGTCATGAGAAAGATACATTTGTTCCTTTTGCTTAAACTTCATAGAGAAACTAAACTCCTCAAGTACTCACAAAAATAAAACATAAAGATATTCTAGAATTTGAAAAATGAAAGGAGAATGATTTGTGGGTTTCAATTCTCTTCTTCCTCTTTTACCTTCAAAGCAGTTTTTATCCACCTGCTTCTGCACTCTGAAGCAGTGGCTCACAAAATGCACTCCCTGGACGAGAAGCACCAGCAGCAGCTAGAAACTTACAGAAATGCAAATTCTCAGGTAGGGGATAGCAGTTTCTGTTAGAAACTTAGAACCAGGTCTAGCACTATAGATATTAATAAGCCCTCCACGTGACTCTTGCATGCTAAAGGTTACAGAATCATGGCTCTAAAGAGATCCCAGAATGTGGGATAGAC
Source organism: Lutra lutra (assembly GCF_902655055.1). Classification (NCBI taxonomy): domain Eukaryota; kingdom Metazoa; phylum Chordata; class Mammalia; order Carnivora; family Mustelidae; genus Lutra; species Lutra lutra. Next base: position 64,201,298 of record NC_062290.1, read on the forward strand.
TTTTTAGCATTTAAAACCAGTTCCAAGAACATAAAAGAATAACTACTTTTACTTTTCTTATTTTTGGCTTAGTTCTGCTTACAACCGTGGATAAAATGGAGTGCTTTAAAAAAAAAAAAAGAAGAAATCGTTTATGGATTTTACGTTTTCTTAAATCTCCTAAATTATGATTTTTCTATCAACCATGTGTTTACCTTCCCTCTACTATTTTTAAAAACAGAAATGTTACCTGCCTCCAAGTTAACTGTATTCACAATCTCACTGTCAGCACACAAAGCATTCAGTAAAACACTTATTTAAGTTAACTGAACCAATGACAATAAAAAAGATCAGAGTCGGTGAATTAGTTAAAGAAGACAAAATATTTCTAGACCATGTCCTAAGATCATGAACATTTAGTATCACACAGTGGGAACTGCTAGCCTCTAAGTAAGCTCCAGCGAAAAACTTTGTATCAGTGGTATTTATGACAAGGCAAAGAAATATAACATTTGTTATAACATAGTGACAACTAAGTTAGGCCCTGACGAGAGTTTATTTATATGAAAGTTTATTTTTAACACAGGAAAAGAGACTTAAACATTTTAAATTTTACTACAAATCAAAACCAAAATGCTTTCTTAATTCAGGAAACCATGAAGCTAATCAAAATGCCAGCTCCTCAACTGTTCTTGTAATTGAGATTTAACTTTGTTTTTGTATACAAACTAGCTCTTTATAAAGAAGTGTACTTTAAAAATATCAAGGTACTTACTTAAAATGTCATCTATATTCTCTGTATCAAGACTTGTTATTTCAGTTGTTACAGGAGTAAAAACCCAGGTTACCTGTAGATTTTAAAAATGCAAAATTAATGAATGTTTCCATAAAAGGCAAATAATGCAGAAACTTTAATAAAAAGAAAATGAAAATTTATTAAGTTGATTCCATTTATTTACAAAATCACTCATCAATTGTTTTAGTTTTATCTTTATTATTATTCTAACCCTTCACTAGATCAACACAATAGAAGAACTTTTTTTTTAAGATTTTATTTATTTTACACAGAGTAGGAGATAGAGAGAGAGCACAAGCAGGGGGAGAGGCAGGGAGAGGAAGAAGCAGACTCCCTCTGAGCAGGGAACCTGATGTGGGGCCCGATCCGAGGATCCTGGGATCATGACCTGAGCCGAAGGCAGACGCTTAACCCACTGAGCCACCAGGGTACCCCAGAAGTACTAACTTCTAAACCTAGAAACTGGTCAAATAAAACTTCCTATATTTCCAAATACACAAAAGCAATTATTTCTAAATTAAGAAATTAAGAACTGATTCACTCTTTTAAATTAATATCCCAACAAATTTATGGTGCAGCAAGAAAAAATTTACTGTATTATTATCTATTTGGAAAGAATACAAAACCAAAGCTAAGTCTGCTAACTCTATCCCTACCATGTATCTAAGATAAAACAAAACAATAAAGAGAAGAATTCAAGAAAGACTTCAAGTTGTGAACCAAAAGCCTTTCCTGCCTCATCTGACATACTGGTGATAACAATGTGTTAAGTAAGAGGCTCTTAAAAAGAGTATACGAATTTTCTACTTCCAAAACATTGAACCCAAAGTTCAAGTTTATCAAAGAAAATATTAGTTTGCCATCTGTAAAATAAAGAAGAGATAAACTAATCTAGCAACAGTTCACTTCGTTTAAAAAGTAATACTTAGTGTATTTTATTCTTAGGTTCCACCTTTAACACCCCGTGTGTTTATGGAAATCCATTCACTGAACTGTGGCTACGGAGTGACAACTAAGTTAGGCCCTGACGAGAGACTGAAGACTACCCCTGTGCCCACCCGTTTCACAGACACCTTAGTAGTCACAACTGTTATAACTCAGAAAGTGACTACTTCGCCAACAATTCAATTTCTGAATGATATAAAGAGCCATGTTGATGTTGGCATGTAAACAAGCACAGCTATTTGAAATATTTCTATTAATTTATTATTTTCTTAGAAAAAGCCAAATAGCACTAGTCTTATTTTCAAGTTACCATAATCATGCAACCAATAGTGGACTACCATTTCTGCTAGCAACCAATAAATTATACTCTGCTAAAAGTAAACTAGCTAAGTTAAAAATCTCTGAACATATTGACGTATACAACTTATTTCATTATTTTAACACTTTAAACATTAACTGGAAAGATGTGATTCCCTCATTAGTCATTATTCCCTCAGTATCTATATCTCAACTAACAGATCCTTCCCTCATCAGTGTATGACCAGCTGTGCAATCTGTTGAAAGATTAACTGAGGCATATTAAAAATTTTAAGAATTCATTTGAGCAAAAATCAATTTTAATCAGGCAGCATCCAATCTAACAGAGAGAAAAGGAGCTCCAAGGACCTGTATAAAATGAAATGAAAGGCAGAAGTGAGCAGGAAAAAGGAAGATTTACTAGTCAAAAAAAAAAAAAAAAGTGGGTTATTGCAAAGTCACTTTCCTTTCAGGGATTCCAGAGGTCTATGAGGCATATTAGTGAACTACTATGGACAAGGCATTTCCTTGTTGACTGTTTTAAAATTCCATTTCTAAAGTCAATCAGAGAAAGACAATTATCATATGATATCCTTGATATGAGGAATTTGAGAGGCAGGGTGGGGGCTCGTGGCGGGGAGGGAGGAGAAAATGAAACAAGATGGGACTGGGGTGGGGTAGACAAATCATCAGAGACACTTAATCCAGGAAACAAACTGAGGGTTTCTGGGGGTTAAAGGGACAGGGTGGCTGGGTGATGGACACTTGGGAGGATATGTGCTATGGTGAGTGCTGTGAACTGTGTAAGACTGATGATTCACAGACCTGTACCCCTGAAACAATAATACATTATATGCTAATTTAAAAATTAATTAATTAAAATTCCATTTCTGGGAGAATCAAAACTATAATTCTAAGTTTGGTAACATGGGGCTTATTAGCATAAGTAACTCCATTTTGGGCCTGTTGTTTTGTTTTTAACAAAGCCAATTATATTGATACAAGATTTCAGAGTGAATTGCGTTGAAAAATTCAAGAAGGTGATGCAAAAATATCATAAAGCAACAAAGTTGGTCATTATCAAAGTCAAGTCATTAAATAACTTGACAGTCATTTATGGAGTATCTACTAGGTACTGAGGGCACAAATGCAGAAGCCATGGTATGCTCTACCTGGAGAAGCTCTTCAGATAGTGATGATAAAGAGGGGGGAAAAACGTCAAATACAGATAATGATCTTCGGTTGTATAGTCCAAGGAAGCCCATTTTTGAAGAGTTAGTTGTCACCCATCAAACTGTTTACAGAGAAGTATATTCTAAATTTAAGTGCTTTTTACTTTGAAATATTTACATGGCAAAAATACATACATGCCAGGTGATAACAGAAATGAAACAACAATCAAACTGGGTTGTATTAAATACCTATTAGTTTAGAAACATCGTGCTTATTAATAAGCATGCACTTATAAGACACATTCAGCTAACAGATGTGTTGACGAGGGCCCAAAACAAGAAAATGGTCTCTGACCCAATCATCTCTCCACCCTGTAGGGTGTAAAAGAGGTGTTTCAGCATTAACATTTTTATTAATATGCAGTATAAAGGGAAAGACAGGTTGTTTATTTAAATTGTTAGCAAGCTCCACTAGTCTGACAAATTGTTTCTTTTCATGTCAGCCCTAAGCCTAAACAAAATTCTCCCAGGGAAACATCTTTATGTCAAATGCTTTAGTGCTTAATAAAATAAAGACAAGTAGCTCTAGACGAGGAAGAGAGGGAGTGTAATCATTCATTTTTTTAAATTAAGACTTGAAGTAAACTTTTAAATTTATTTTCTTTAAAAGAAACAACAAAAATCTATAAAGACATTTTGAATAGAAGATCTTAGACATGGAGAATTTTAGCTTCTAATGATGAACTATTTAGACAATATATGTAAATATACAGATGTAAACTTAAGATATTTTATAAGTTGGTCATTTTCTTCAGTTCATTAGCTCTTTTCCTTGTCAAGAAAACTGAGAAGCATCTCCAGTCACCTAGAAGTCAATAGATAATTCCATCCACATTTCTTGTGCATTTTGAAATATTAAACATCTCAATCTGAGATGTATCAAGTGATGTGATCTTATATAAAAGGCATATCAGTGAAATGTCAAATATTGTACCCTACTTCATTAAAAAAAAAAAAAAAAGTTGACAGGCTAGCTTTAAATAGGTGCTTCTCCAACAAGTAAAGAATATTTTCTTCCATTAGAAGGTTTTTTAAAATTGAGATGTCTTTGGGAACTAAGAAGCTTTCCTTTCCTTCTATTTCCCTGTATCTTCCATGTCAGTCTCTTATTTCCACAGTATTTCAGAAGCCAGTCAGCAGCCAGTTGCTTTTCCCAAAGCACATCCCACAATTTTTCTGCTCCCCCTTCTCTTTTTTTTTCTTTAAAGATTTACTTATTTGAAATAGAGAGCACACATGGTGGGGGTAGGGGTAGAGAGGGAGAGAATCTCAAGCAGACTCCCTGCTGAGTGCAGAGTACCAAGTGGGCTAGACCACATGACCCACGAGATCTCGACCTATGAGATCATAACCTGAGTGGAGATCACAAGTCGGACACTTAACCGACTGAGCCACCTAGGCACCCCTCCTCATCTCTTTGCATACAAGGTTTCCTCTACCCAGAGTGTCGGCTTCTCTGCTACTGCATAATCAATCCTTCAAAGATTGATTTCTTCTTCCATGGAGATCTGTCTGGTTCTCCTGGTCAAAAATAACTCTCCTTTCTCAAAAGTTCAACCTATTCCATAGGATGGGAATAGAAAAAGGCAAAACGTGCACTAGAGGAATGGAAGCTACTGTGAAATTAACATTCTTTCCTGATAGACATCAAGTTGAAACAAGATATAATGAAACACCAATTACATGATGAAAGACTATTTTAGAAATAAATTTTGTAAAGATTTTTTGAGTAAGCACTCTCAGTGTTAAGTCAAATTTTAACTGTGACAATATTAACATATACGTATATGTGCATGCTATAATGCTAGCCCATACAAAATGCTCTGGCTCTCACTGCTAAATCCCAGAACTGTTCCTCTTTTGTGAAAACATTAACTGAATAAGACACTAATCCAACAGGATCTTCAGAAGTATGAACTAAGTCAGTAAGAATAATACCTATTGGAAGCGAATTATTAAAGCTTCTCTGTTCATAATTATAAAAACAAATTAACACATTTTCTTTGTACACGAAGCCCATTTGAGTGGCTGTTATTCAAATATACCCTAAGTGGGAACTACTACGACACTCTCTGAATTGAGTGTTTCCCTTCAATCGAACCTGCCCACAGAGGTCAGACTAATCTTTCCAAATGCTGCTTTGCATACATCAAATCATATGCCAAAAGAACATAAAAATAAAACCAAACAAACAAAAAAACCTCCCAGGGTTTTTCTCTGTCTACAGTATAAAAGCCTAAATCCTTACCTTGGCATTTAGGACCATCCACAGACCTGCTTTCCTAAATAACATCCTACTGCTCCCGATCCATATCCTATCCTCCAACTACCAGGAAGTACAGAGTAATCAGATATTCTCGTGGGCCATATACTCTGGCTGGCTTAAGACAAACCCAGTATTATGCCTGTTGCCATGGCATATTACTAAAAGCACCACTCCTTTCAAATGGGTCCCAGTTCGGCAATAAATCATATGGTCACCCTATATACAGACCTTTGGCAACTGGAATTATAACAAGCTCCTCACAAATCCTAAATTATTAAGAAGTATATAATGTTTTCCAACGTAATATACAGTAAAAGGAAAAATGGAATGAGAATGAATAGAGAAGAATAAAGAATGGATATGAATGCTGCTGAACCAATTACTAGCCTCACTCACTGACTGAGACACTAGGCTCTTTGCAAGGAAATAAAATCAGTAACTCAGGAAAACCTTTCAAGGGTCACTCACAAACCAACAGTCCATATCCTGAAGTTACAAATAAAAGAATGCAAGGAGTCTAAAGTACATGTGATTCCTAAAATGCATCTCCTTATTGTCCTGCATCCATGCCTGTCGCTGGTACACTTTCCTCTCGGAACATCCTGCTTGCCAACAGGGCTATCTAGCTTTTGAGACCCAATTCAAAAGCTATCTTTTCTATGATACTCTCCTGATGATCCCAGACCCCAGTGATTCATTTCTCTCTCCCCTGAACCCACAGAGGACTTTCCAGAGTGTGTTAACAGATTATTAATTCACACAGGTTTTCTATGCTATCTTACCTCCCTCAGGAGACTGAGTACCTTGGAAGAGAGACTGCACCTTATTCAATTTTGTATCCCATAGATCATTTACTACACTAACCTAGTATTGTATACAGTAAGTACCTTCTATACCTTCTATACAGTAAGTACTCAAGCATGTACTAAGTGAATGAAAGAGCAGATGACGTTAATACACTAAGAATATAGAGGGACAGTGCTGGAAGTAAGAAATGGGGGAAAGAGGTTCAGAAACGAGAACAGCCAACAAACATTTTTTTGAGAGAGAGAAGGAGAGAAAGAATGAGTTGGGGGTGGGGGAGGCGTAGATGGAGAGGGAGAGAGACAATCTTAAGCAAGCCCCACACTCCGCATGAAACTTGACACAAGGCTAGATCTCACAACCCGGAGATCATGACCTCAGCTGAAATCAAGAGTCAGACACTTAACTAGTCAACTAAGCCACCCAGGTGCCCCCCAACAAACATTTTTAACATGTTTGAGGATAAGGTTATCAAGTAGGAGTAAAGTCTATTAAAACTTTTTTTTTTTTAAAGATTTCATTTATTTATTTGACAGAGAGAAATCACAAGTAGGCAGAGAGGCAGGCAGAGAGAGAGGAGGAAGCAGGCTCCCTGCTGAGCAGAAAGCCCGATGTGGGGCTTGAACCCAGGACCTGGGATCATGACCTGAGCCGAAGGCAGCGGCTTAACCCACTGAGCCACCCAGGCGCCCCAAAACTTGTTTTTAATTATGTAATGGTGAAGAGCATACCACTAGGTGATTATTTACAGACTTAGATGGAGAGGGAACCTCAGAACTCCTACAGAACGCCCTCCATCTCACCAAGAGCTGGGCTGAGCTTATAGTTACACTCGCTTCTGTGTCCCCCGCAGCTATATACTCTGACATGATTTCCAGACACTTCCATACATGGAACACTCCTATTTAAGAATAGCTATGTTACACTGATGGATAAAAATCTAATACCTTTTTTTTTTTTTTAAGATTTTGTGTATTTGAGAGAGAAAGAGAGCACAAGCAGGGGGAGCAGCAGAGGGAGAGGGAGAAGCAGACTCCCCACTGAGCAGGGAGGCTGATGTGGAGGCTCAATCCCAGAACCCTGGGACCATGACCCAAGCCAAAGGCAGACACTTAACTGACTAAGCTACCCAGGCATCCCAAAAATCTAATACTTCTTGTATTGTTCATTTTAAGGTGTTAAGTCAGTCATGAAAATCAATAATTTAGAACTTTTAGGATCAGAATCTAATAAGGTATCCGGCAGAAGACGTTATTAGGTATTATTTCTGTTAGCAAGATTGGTAAGCCACAAAAGCATTAATTAGCAAGGCTTTGCTTTAAGTGTTTTATTAACATATTTTAGTTAATGTGTTTAGAAAAAAAGTATTTCCAGTGAATTTGTTTTAAAGCATAATATCTTAAAATCGTGTTATTCGAATAATGGTCTCTAATGTAGCAGCACTGGCATCACCTGGGACCTTGTGAGAAACACAAACTATCGGGCTCCAGACCTATGAATCAGAATCTCCCCTTTGATAGGATCCCCAAGTGATTCCCATGTACTGAACGTTTAGGAAGCACTGCTTTAGAGAGCAAAGCATCTGACTCTACAAGCAAGCACGTAAACCACTGTAAATTCTGTACAATGTTTTTACTCCTCAAATATGAACACAGGCACAAGTAAGACCCATTTGTGAGAAGTCTGTATTGACATGCAAAATACTGTGGTTTAAAAAAATGTGGAGTCTGTAATCTTATTAGAAATTTACAAAGATGTTAATTTTTTGAAGTATGCTGCCTACTGCCTGAATAGATATTTCTGCATGAAAATTACGGGCATAAAATAGGAGCTTTAACAGAGAATGTTTCCTTCCATGTGGCATTACCATTCTCAATTGACATTACATCTGCTAGGCATTCTACAATAATAGCTTAGTGTATTTGTGCTAAATCTTTCATTTTCCTGCCTGTCAGGAGAGTCTCAAAGCCCTTTACAAACTGTGTCTCTCCTACAGCAAGAAATAAGTAATGTACCAAGCAACAGCTCTCTTCCATTCTAATCCAAATTGACAAACCAGCCTGCTACCTGAAATCTGGATGCCATGAGACCCAGGCTGTTTCTCCTCCCTGGGGCCACTTCTCTGACTCCGAGTTTTGCATTAAGCTGGCAGGCAACAGAAGCACAGAGATTTTCAGTTGGCTGCAAGGAGCTAAGAGATATGAAAGGTCCCCAGAGAAGAAAAGCTGAGGCTGACAAGCACTGTAAGAGCCTTGAAGCTGAGTATAAATCGAGGCACATCTCACTGTTAGTATTCCCAGAAGTATTATAATGAACTAGAAGTTCAAAGAAAGGGGAAAAATAGGACTAAGTATAGAATAACACATGGAAGCTACTTTAACCCTTAAGTTGCTCAGTGATATAACTTTTGGACAAGTGATACAAATTTTGGGCAAGTCAGAACCAATATGCTTTTATAAAGAAACATGAGAACAATTACAACATTCCTCATTAAATAAGTCAAGATATGGTGAGTGCAGACATGTTTGGGAAAATAAATTCTATACCCCCCAAATAATCATTCAAATATAGGTAATATAACCCCTAAACTCAAATTCTGCCAATAGAAACAACCATAGAAAATAAAAATAGGGGCGCTTGGGGGGGCTCAGTCAGTTAAGTGTCTGACTCTTGATTTCCACTCAGCTCATGACTTCAGGATTGTGAAATGAAGACCGGAGGCAGGCTCCATGCTGGGTGTGGAGCCTGCTTAAGATTCTCTCTGTCCCTCTGCCCCCCTCCTTCCTCTAGAAAATAAAAAATAAAAAGAAATTGCTGACATTGATACTTTTTCTTGCACATTAGTTACCTGATCACGCATGGATCTCCATTAAAACTGATGTCATTTCACAACGTACTACACAAAGCTTCACTAACCACAACAGTGTGGTACTAGCACAAAAATGGACCGAGATCAATGTAACAGAATAGAAAGCTCAGAAATAAACCTACAATTATATGGTCAATTAATCTATGACTAAGGAGGCAAGATTATACAAATGGGGCAAAGAAAGCTTCTTCAATAAATGGTGCTGAGAAAATTGGACAGCTACATGCATAATAATGAAACTGACCACTTTCCTATACCGTACACAAAAATAAACTCAAAATGGATGAAAGACCCAAATGTGAGACCTGAAACCACAAAAATCTTAGAAGAGAACATGACAGGGGCACCTGGGTGGCTCAGTGGGTTAAGCCGCTGCCTCTGGCTCGGGCATGATCTCAGGGTCCTGTGATTGAGCCCCACATCAGGCTCTCTGCTCAGCAGGGAGCCTGCTTCCTCCTCTCTCTCTCTGCCTGCTTCTCTGCCTACTTGTGATCTCTCTCTGTCAAATAAATAAATAAATTCTTAAAAAAAAAAAAAGAAGAGAACATGACAGTAATTTTTCTGATATTGGCTGTAGCAACATTTTTTAAGTATGTTTCCCCTAAGACAAGAGAAACAAAAACAAACTACTGGGATTACATCAAAATAAAAAGTTTCTGCACAATGAAGGAAACTTCAATAAAACAAAGGCAACATACTGAATGGGAGAAGACATTTTAAAATGGTATATCTGGGAAGCCTGGGTGGCTCAGTTGGTTGGACGACTGCCTTCGGCTCAGGTCATGATCCTGGAGTCCCGGGATCGAGTCCCGCATCAGGCTCCCGGCTCCGCGGGGAGTCCGCTTCTCTCTCTGACCTTCTCCTCGCTCATGCTCTCTCTCACTGTCTCTCTCTCAAATAAATAAATAAAATCTTAAAAAAAAAAAAAATAAATAAAAATAAAATGGTATATCTGATAAGGGATTAATATCCAAAATATATGAAGAATTTATACAACTCAACATACACACACACACACACACACATCTGATGAAAAATGGGTAGAGGACCTGAAGAGATATTTCTAAAGACATACAATCGGCCAACATCATTATGAAAAGATGCTCATTATCACTCATGACCAGGGAAATGCAAATCAAAACAACAATGAGAGATCTCCTCCTACTGTCAGAATGGCTAAAATAAAAAAGACAAAAAATAACAAGTGTTGGTGAGGATGTGGAGAAAAAGGAACCTTCATGCCCTGCTGGTGCGAATGCAAACTGGTGCAGCCACTGCAGAAAACAGTAAAGAGGTTTCTCAGAAAATTAAAAATAGAAGTATCATATGATCCAATAATTTCACTACTCAGTATTTGCCCAAAAAAAACAAAAACACTGAATCAAACAGATATATGCATCCCTACGCTTACTGCAGCATTATTTACAATAACCAAGATACTGAAGCACCCAAGTGTCCATCCATGAGGAATGAATAAAGAAGGTATGGTGTATGTGTATGTGAGTATACACACACATGTACGTACATACACACACACACATACGCATATTGGAACATTACTCAGCCATTAAAAAAAAAAAAAGATGAAATTTTGCCATCTGTAACAACATGGACAGACCTAGAGGGTATTATGCTAAATGAAATAAATCAGAGAACAACAAGTATCACGTGATTTCACTTACACGTGGAACCTAAAAAACAAAACAAACACAAAAAGCAGAAGCAGACCCATAAATACAGAGAACAAACTGATGGTTACCATCAGGGGGAGGGTCATGGGATGGGAAAATGGGTGAAGGGGAGTGAGAGATATAGGCTTCCAGTTATGGACTGAATAAGGCACAGAAGTAAAAGGCACAGCATAGGGAATATAGTCAATGGTATTGTAACAGTGTTGTATGGTGACAGATGGTAGCTACACTTGTGGTGAGCAGAGCATAATGTATGAACTTGCCTAATCACTATGCTGTATACCTGAACCTAATGTAACACTGTGTCAACTATACTTACAAAAAAAAAAAAAAAAAAAAAAAATTGACATTGGGGCCCCTGGGTGGCTCAGTCACTCTAAGCATCTGCTTTCAGCTTGGGTCATGATCCCTGAGTTCTGGGATCAAGCAAGGCATTGGGCTCCCGGCTCTGCAGGGAGCCTGCCTCTCCCTCTCCCCCCGCTTGTGCTCTCTCTCTCTCTCTCTCAAATAAATATTAAATCTTTTAAAAAAAATTTGATGAGAGCCTAATACAACACTGCATGTTAACTGTACTAGAATTAAAATTAAAAACTTAAAAAAAATGGGATGAACTAATTTAACTGGAATAGACAATACAGTTCTCTGACCTTCAAAGGAGAGTCAAAAGCTTTTCAGAACTGGGAGTGATCTTCTCGATGTGTAAAAGGATTCTTCTCTTAAAATCACCCTATACTCCTCTAAACCCCCAAATTCTAGCAATGGTGGTACTAACAAAGCATGGGAATTGAGAGAAAAGTTAAGATGAAAATAGTTACCTTCTTTTTCTGTACACATTCTGGAACCAGGGGTAGGGGTGAGGGGCACAGTGTGAGACAACATTCCACTCACTGTCTCCTGATTAGTACCTAACACTGGATCTTACAGTCCAGAACAAATACTTGCAAATATATGCCAAGAGAAACTTATGACTACTCTTCTTGTGCTACAATGTTATTCTTGCACAGGATGCCTGATGAAGGAAAGTTCCCTTAAAAGAATCTACATATATGTTGGTACATACATTCTTTTGTATAGGTCATTCATTCTACAAATATCTCACTAAGTCATCTATTAACTTACATGCCAGGCACTGTACTAGGCACTACAGAAAGGGATGTGAATAAGACTATATACACACACACACATATACATACACACACACACACACACACACACACACACACACACATATATATACATACACACATGTATAAAACATCTAGCAAGATCATCAAAATTTAATTTTTTCTTTCATATTAAAAAAAGAGAGAAGATTCTCTCAAGTGCTTTACATCTTTTTTAAAAAAGATTTTATTTATTTATTTGAGAGAGAGAGAGCGCACAGGAGCTGGGTGAGGGGCAGAGGGCGACAGAGGGCGACTCAATTCCAGAACTCCAGGATCATGACCAAAGCTGAAGGTAGATGCTTAACCAATGGAGCCACCCAGGCACCCCTCTTTCAAGTATTTTAATTGAAGAATTATCCACAGTTCTTGGCAAAGTCATTATCTATTCTCAAAAGATAACTGCTAGGCACTCAACAATGGGAATCTACACAGTATGTCATACTCCCCTTTTGCCTAGGCTTTCAAGAAGATCTGAGTTAATCACAACATGGAACAACTACACTGACACTGTTATTGAGCAATCTTAACATCACTAAAAGTGGAACAACCAGATATTAATGTTCTTGATAGGATGCAATAGGAAATAAAAAGCACTACTTGTGAAGTGTTCTTAACCCCCCAAACTGAAACTGACCTCAATTTAATCAAGCCCAAGAACTACTGTAAGGAAACAATGGATGAAATATGAAATGACACCATGGGGATACAGGCAGCAGCATCAAGCAATAGGAAATTTTATAGGAAAAATGACAGACCCCAAGAAGTGGATCCTGAAACAAGTAGTTGAGTACAAGTAGCTTATCTGGAAGAAAAAGGAAGTACCCACAGAGAAATGGGGAAGGAGGCTGGGGAAGACAGCCAATATACAACATAATATAGTGAGCTAAATGCCAATGTTTTCACTTTTTTAAAAAAATTTTTCAAGGTTTATGCCATAAAGGCTCTGAAAAACCCTAAATTGTATAACTGAAATTCTTCAACTGTCTTATTTACCAGTTTCTACTGGTGGCATGTGTATTTCTAAACTGCACAAAGTGAAGAAAACACTTCCTACTATGTCAAAAAATGTTTTTACTTCACTACTAAACATGTGACCCTGACCCTTTATGGTGAGTCAACAGACTTCAGTAAAAAACTGTTCTTCAGTAAAACCTTTGGTTTCTTATTAACCATATTCACTTAATTCTGCATGACTCTAGGGCTTTTTGGTTTCCTGTTCCTGAGTACATGTTCTACAATAAATATATATATATATATTTTTAAAGATTTTATTTATTTATTTGACAGACAGAGATCACGAGTAGGCAGAGAGGCAGGCAGAGAGAGAGGGGGAAGCAGGCTCCTCTGCTGAGCAGAGAGCCCGATGTGGGGCTCGATCCCAGGACCCTGAGATCATGACCTGAGCCAAAGGCAGAGGCTTAACCCACTGAGCCACCCAGGCGCCCCTACAATAAAAATATTTTATTAGCAAATCCAATTTTTATATAGGCCTAATTTTTATATAGGCCTAATGTGTTAAACCACTGCTTACTTTAAAATCTGTATCTTCAGGGGCACCTTGGTGGCTCAGTCAGTTAAGCGTCTGCCTTCGGCTCAGGTCATGATCCCAGGGTTCTGGGATCAAGCCCCATGGGGAGGGCGGTCCCTGCTCAGTGGGGAGTCTGCTTTTCCCTCTACCCTCTGCCCCTCCCCCTCGCTTGTGCTTACTCACGCTCTCTTTCAAATAAATAAATAAAATCTTAAACAATATATATGGAAAAAAAGTCTGTATCTTCAAAATGGTACTGTTCCTTCTAGCTAAACCAATTCTAAATGTCAATCAGAAGTAGTCTTTGCAGGGTGCCTGGGTGGCTCAGTCATTAAGTGTCTGTCTTTGGCTTGGGTCATGATCCCAGGGTCCTAGGATGGAGCCCTGCATCTGGCTCCCTGCTTGGCAGGAAGCCTGCTTCTCCCTCTCCTACTCTCCTTGCCTGTGTTCCCTCTCTTACTGTGTGTCTCTGTCAAATAAATAAATAAATAAATAAATAAAATCTTTAAAAAAAAAGAAGAAGAAGAAGAAGTAGTAGTAGTAGTAGTCTTGGAAGGCCTTATACTTGCTGAAATACTTACCCTAATTCAATCATCAGAAAAAAAGAATATTTAATGCTACCCATAGGTCTCGTACAATTTTAATTAACTTTGCAAAGCAAATGGATTTGTCTTTCCTCCTTTGGTCTAAAACTCCCCCCTAGTGGTGGTCTCAAAGCTTTCATATATATAAAGCGTGATTACTTCATGATCTCCATCACTACCATGTAGTATTTTAGCTTTCTAAGCACTTCCACTGAAAGTAATCAGGGAATGACCATAGCTTATTAAAAGGAAGTCTGAATGTAAGACTCTATTTCCCTTGTGCACCTCTGTCTTCCTTTGCTAACTGCCATGAGATACAGGTAAAGAAAGAAGGAATAAGGATAGACCTAGAGGGTATTATGCTAAATGAAGTAAGTTAAATAGAGAAAAACAATGATTTTACTCATATGTGGAATCTAATTTTTTTTAAAACATTTTATTTATTTGACGGAGAGAGAACACAAGTAGAGAGAGAGAGAGAGAGGAGGAAGCAGGCTCCCTGCCTAGCAGAGAGCCCGATGCGGAACTCGATCCCAAGACCCTGAGATCACGACCTGAGCCAAAGGCAGAGGCTTAACCAGCTGAGCCACCCAGGCAGCCCTCATATGTGGAATCTAAAACAAACAAATAAACAATCAAAAAGCAGAATCAGACCTACAAACACAGAGAAGTTTAAACTGATGGTTGCCAGAGTAAAAAGGGGGTGAGGGGCGGGCAAAATGGGGGAAGCTGAGTAGAAGATACAGACTTCTATTTATGGAATAAACAAGTCACAGGAATAAAAGGCATAGCATAGGCAATATAATCAATGGTACTGTAATAGTGTTTTATGGTGACAGATGGTAACTACACTTGTGGTAAGCAGGGCATTAATGTAGAGAGATGTTGAATCACTATGTTGTACACCTGAAATTAACATAACATTGTCTGTCAACTATCTCAAAAAAAAAGCCACGGTTCTAGAAAGTTTACAATCCTCTGAAAGGACAGAACACTAAACATTATGTACATAATAGCATAACTTTTATTCACTTTACAGCTAAATAAGGCTGTAAGATGACCTAAATAATACATTAAAAATTTTTATCTGATTTACCTGATACTATTACCTCAAGAAAGGGGGAAGGAAATTAGGAATGGGAAGGGGCAAAGGGATATAGGTTTTCATTTTTTTCCAATTATACTTTTCTTTCCATATTAAATTGTTTAATCAAGAACATTTTCCTGTACCATTTGAAAAATTATTAACTAAGCAGTATCATTTGTTTTTACTTTTTTGACTTGTGTGGTAAGATTTTTTTTAAAGATTTTATTTATTTATTTGACAGAGAGAGATCACAAGTAGACAGAGAGGCAGGCAGAGAGAGAGAGAGAGAGAGAGGGAAGCAGGCTCCCCGCTGAGCAGAGAGCCCGATGCGGGCCTCGATCCCAGGACCCTGAGATCATGACCTGAGCCGAAGGCAGCGGCTTAACCCACTGAGCCACCCAGGCGCCCTGTGTGGTAAGATTTTTAAACAGATTTCCTAACAGTATCTTCTTAGAATAACTCCATCTGCTCAAGTTGCAGATTTAATATTCTACTAAATTCTACTTGCAAATATTTTACTAGAGTATCTGTGCTAATATAATAGTTGAGACTGTTCTGCAGTTCTCTTCTGTACTGTTTTTACTAGATATTAAGGTATTTTACTAGATATTTATGTCTTGAAAAAATAACTGGACAAGTTTCACCTTTATGATCTGAAATAGTTTAGACAGCACAGGAGTGGGTATAGCATGGTGGCTGAGTGTAGCCTTTGGAGACAGACTGCCTGGATTTACATCCTAGATCTGTCACTTCCTAGTAGTTGACACTAGGCAAATTAACCATTTTGTGCCACAGTGTGGTCAAAAACGAAAGGGGTGATGATGATGATGGCAGTATGATTTCACAGTGTTATTTTCAGAATTCTTACAAAGCACATAGTAAGTTTTCATAAGCTCCTTGAGTATTTATAAGCATTCATCCATGAAATTGTCTGAGCCAGGCCCTTTTAGGGAGTGTATCTCTTTTTAACGTTTTTTTTTTTTTAAGTTTTATTTATTTAAGTAATCTCTAAAACCAATGTGGGGCTCAAATTCACAACCCCGAGATCAAGAGTTGCATACTCTTCCAAATGAGCCAACCAAGCACCCCTCTTTGTAACTTCTCTGTGTAGTCATAGTGATACATATAGGTTGAACTGCTATGGGAAATAATATGAATATAGCACTACTATTTCGTCACGTCCTTCCCCAGAGCTCTGAACCCCAGCTCAGTGACTCCCCCTTTCAAATCCCTATATTTTGATGATAACAATCTCTTCTTTTATCTCCCTCAATCTAGGATGGAACTACTCCATGGAGTTATTATTGTTTTTGGTTTTTGCTCTTTCAGCCCCCAACACCTATGAAACCAATTCCCTATATTAAATCCCTCGGTTGGGGGAAAAGAAAAGGAACAAGCACAATTAAAAATTATTAATATCAGAAATGAAAGAGAGGCTATCACACTACAGATCCCATAGACATTAAAAGGATAATCAAAGAATACTATGAACTACTTTGTCCACAAATTTGATAACCTAGATGAACCAGAACAGTTTCTTGAATGACACAATCTGCCAAAACTCACACAAGAAGAAAGAGACTACCCATATTAAAGAAATTGAATCAATAATCAACAACCTTCCAAGACAGAAAGCACCAGGCCCAGATAGGTTCACTAGTGAGTTCTACCAAACACTTCAGGAAAAAATTATACCACTTCCCTGTCATCTCTTTTAGAAGACAGAAGCAGAGGAAATACTTCCTAAATCATTCTATGAAGCCAGTGTTACTGTAATACCAACACCAGGCAAAGACATTATAAGAAAACTACAGACCAATATCTCTTATAAACATAAATGCAAAAATCCTCAGAAAGATACTAGCAAATTGAATCCAACAGTGGATAAAAAGAATTATATACCATGACCAAGTGGAATTTATTCCAGGTATGCAAAGCCAATTCATCATTTGAAAATCATTCAACGTAACCTCTCACATCAACAGGTTATAGAATAAGAATTATATGATCATATCAATACATGCAGAAAAAGCATGTGACAAAATATAATGCCCTTTCATGATAAAACTCTCACTAACCTAGGAATAGAGATGAACTTCCACAACTTGTTAATGAACTTCTACAAAGAAACTACATATAAATATATTTAAATATATTTTAATATATTTAATGTATTTATATTTATATAAATTTATATAAATTTAAATAAATTTATATTTATTTAAATATTTATTTAAATATTAAATATTTATTTATTTAAATATTTATTAAATATTTAAATAAATATAAATTATAAATATAAATATATATAAATTATATATTTAAATAAATATATAAATATATATTTATATAAATGTATATTTATATAATGTAAATAAATAAATACATTTAAATATAAACCATTATATTTAATGGTGAGAAACTTGAAGCTTTCCAATAAAGATCAAGTACAAAGCAAAGATGTCTCCTCATGCCACTGTTTTTCAAGATCATACTGGGTGTCCCACCTAATGCAATAAGACATAAACAGATTAGGAAGGAAGAAACACAACTGCTTTTGTTTGCAGATGACATGATAATCAAAGCAAATCCAAAAGAAATGACCAACGGAAAAGAAAGTCCATAAATAGACCCATATAAGTAGAATCAATTGATCTGACAAAGATCAATCAATATAATGAAGAAAAGAGCCTTTTCAACAATGATGCTATGACACCTGGACATCCACATGCAAAGAAATGAATCTAGACACAGACCCTTCACAAAAATTAATTCAAAATGGATCACAGAACTAGGCACATAAAACAAAAAACTATGCAACTCCTACAAGTTTATAAAGGAGAAAATCTAGATAACCTTGGTTTTGGTGATGACTTTTATTTTTATTTTCTTTTAAGATTTTGTTTACTTAGGGGGCGCCTGGGTGGCTCAGTGGGTTAAAGCCTCTGTCTTCGGCTCAGGTCATGATCCCAGGGTCCTGGAATCGAGCCCCACATCGGGCTCTCTGCTCGGCGGGGAGCCTGCTTCCTCCTCTCTCTCTTTGCCTGCCTCTCTGCCCACTTGTGATCTCTGTCTGTCAAATAAATAAATATTTTTTTTAAAAGATTTTGTTTACTTATTTGACAGAGAGAGAGTACAACAGGGGTAGTGGCACACAGAGGGAAGGGAGAAGCAGGCTCCCTGCTGAGCAGGGAGCCCAGTATGGGACTTGATCCCAGGACCCTGAGATCATATACCGAGCTGAAGGCAGACACCCAGCTGACTGAGCCACCCAGGTGCCCCCAGGTGACTTTTTAGATACAACACCAAAAGCATGATTCATGAAAGAATGAACTGATATGATGGATTTCATCAAAATTAAGTTTCTGCTCTGCAAAAGACACTGTTAAGAGAGTAAGATTACAAGCCATACATTTGGAGAAAATATTTACAAAAGACACATCTGATAAAGGGCTCTTATCCAAAATATATAAAGTATTCTTAAATCTCAACAATTAGAAAACAAACGACTTGATTTAAAAATGGGCCAGATACCCTACAGACACTTCACCAAAGACATGCAGACAGCAAATAAACATATGAAAAAATGCTCTGCATCATATGTCATCAGGAAAATGCAAATTAAAAGACTGAGATACCACTATACACATATTAGAATAGCCAAAATCCACAATGCTGACAACATCAAATACTGGCAAGGATGTGGAGCAACAGAAACTCATTCACTGCTGGTGAAAATACAAAATGGTACAGCCACTTAGGAAGATAGTTTGGCTGTTTCTTCCAAAACTAAATATCCTCTTACTATGTAATCCAGCAATCCGTGCTCCTTGGCACCTACTCAAAGGAAGTAAGAGTGTATGTTCACCTAAAACCAGCCCATAGATATCTACAGAATCTTTACTCATAATTACCAAAACTTGGAAGGAACCAAGATGTCCTTCAGTAGGTGAACAGATAAACTGTGGCACATCCAGACAATGGAATATTATTCAGTGCTAAAAAAGAAATATGCTATTAAGCCATGACAGGTTATATAGGAAACTTAAATGCATACTACTAAGTGAAAGAAGCAAATCTAAAAAGGCTACACTATGTTTGTTTCCAACTATAATATCACATGAGAAACAAGAAAAGAAATGGTAAAGCTATCGAGATAGTGAAAAGATCAGTGACCAGAGGTTAGAGAGGAGAGATGGATGAATCAGTAGAGCACAGAGGATTTTTAGGGTAGTGAAACTACTTTGTATGATACTATAATGTTAAATACATGTCATTACACATTTGTCCAAACCCACAATAAAGCCTAATGTAAACTATGGACTTTGGGTGATAATGATGGGTGAATGTAGACTCATCAACTGTAATAAACATACCTCTCTCATGGGGGATGTTGTTAATGAAGGAGTCTACGTATATGAAGGCAGGGATTACACAGGAAATCTCTGTATCTTCTGCTTAATACAGCTCTGAATCTAAAATTGTTTTTTTAAAAAGTCTATTTTATTATTCCTTATTTCATTATTAATGCAAATAAAGTTATTTTACTAAATATCTTCAATGCAACAAAAATATTTAATTCACTACTTTTATTTTCAAGCCTAAGGAATAACATTTGAGCTACATATACATGCACACAAGTATTTTTTTTCCTCCCTATGTATCTACATAAATACAGATTTGGGGTTAAAAAGGACCACAGAGACTGCAGTGGGTTGAACAGGGTGCCCCCAAAATTCATGTCACCCAGAACTTCAGAATGCAACCTTATTTGGAAATGGGGCTCCTGCGGACCTAACAAATGATCATGAGATGAAATCATCCTAGACTTAGGGTGGGCCCTAAATCCAATGGCTGGTGTCCTTGAAAGAGGAGGAGAGGACACAGAGACAGAGAGAAAAAGATGATGTAAAGATGAAGATAGGGATTGGTGATGCATCTATAAGTCAAGGAATGCCCAGAGCCAATAGAAGCTGCAAGAGGCAAAGAGGGGCCTCCCTAAAACCTCCCCCGCCAGAACCTTCAGAGGAATCAAGGAACCATAGCCATGCTAGTACCTTGATTTCAGATTTTTTCCAGAATGGTGAGAGAATACATTTGTTTTATGCCTTCAAGTTTGCGTTAATTTGTTGTGGGATCCACAGGAAACTAAGACAGAGGCAAAATCGTATCAGTTCACTTTCAAGAACTAAGTATGTGTACCAAAGAAGTTATGACCATTCGTATAAGTATCTGGCAAATCAAATATATCATAGGCAACAAGTCTTGATCATTATGATCCTTTCATATGATAATGACCTTGCATGTGAAAAACCTGAGACTATTATAAAATAATGAAAGTTATTTCACTGTGAAAATGCCTCTCTTCCTGATTTATTTTACTTTTGCCAAGGAGGTGGAAGTTTTATACTATTTTTTTTTGTTTTGTTTTGAAGATTTATTTATTTTAGAGAGAGAGAGAGAGCGCGCATACAAGCAGGAGGGGCTGAGGAAGGGAAAAAGAATCTCAAGTCAACTCCACCGTGAGCATGGAGCCCAACACAGGGGCTGGATCTCAAGACAATGAGATCATGACTTGAGCAGAAATTAAGAGTTAAACACTTAACCAACTGTGCAATTCAAGCACCCCAGTTTTATTCTGTTTTATTGTTTCCTTAATACCTAGTATGATGTTTGACAAATAGCAGAGACTCCACGTTTGCTAAATGAACAGACTGAACCAAATAACTTTAAAGTTCTTCATAGACAATTCTATGAGACCACAAAAGAAGCCTATCAACTTAAAGATGGGAGAGGCCACGAGTGACCTCTGGTTTGCAGTCAGAATGGGAAGCATTTTTGGAAATCTTTGCTTGAGGACTAGAACTCAATTATAACAGTGAAAGGATTACTTTTAAATAGAAAAAAAAAAAAACATATACTTACTTCATCATGCAGCGAAAATTCTAGAGACCTCAGTCCCCCCAAAAGACTTGAGAAAAATACTGGGCCTGCCTTAGGACAAGCTAGCAAGCAGAACAGTGACAAATCAATTCACAGTCAAGAGAATGGGCACAAAAGCTACTGTGTTCATCACTGGATCTGATTTAAAGAGGCAGAAAAAAAGCAAATTTCAATCAGCTTAAGTTCACATCTTTTTTATCATTGTGACAATTGTAAGCATAATTCTCCTATTTACCAGTAAGTGAAACAACTGCACACTCCCGATGAAAATTTTGTTTTCAGTAATTCAAAATAAGTTTCCAAATAAAGAGCCTGCTTCCCCCATTCCCACTCTCCCTGCTTGTGTTCCCTCTCTCTGTCTCGCTCTCTGTCAAATAAATAAATAAAATCTTTTAAAAAAATAATAATAAAGAGGCTATGTAGGTTAGATAGTCTTCTAAATGGAACTCTTTCAGTAGTCAAATAAACGTGAAGGCCACAAAAATATTATAATTTTGAAATTTGTTTTCCACATCATAAAATGTAAAGACAGCACTGAAAAGTAGAACCATAAACTATAATGATTACTCAGCTATAAATTATCAGTATTATTGTTTTAACTTCTTCACATCACCCTGGCCAACCCCTCAACTCCCATTGGTCTCTCTGACCTCTACGTTATTAGGTCAAAATAGTAGTTATTTCAAATGACAAAGCTGAAAGGGCCCAATTTTATCTAAGTGCGTAATACCTCCCCCCATGCCCCCCTGTGCAGGGCTCTCCCTGACAGCATCCTTGGAAGAGGAGCCATTTAGCCTCCAAGGAACACCTGCTATGAGAGACAGTTTACAAAGCAAACCAATCCAGGATGAAGCAGCACCACTAAAAAGTTTTACCTTCCTGGGAGGAGCATCTGCTCATCTTTCCCTTCTACACATTCATCACAATTCTATCAAGTACAGCTCATCGAGAACATATCCACAAGCTCATGGCAGTCCTTGCATGAGAACCAATGAGGACAGAAGCACTGAAGCAGGCACGGCCTGTGGGGAATCCAAAAGCACATTCCATTCTTCAAGAGCTTCACGACCAGGTGTGAATAGTACACAAGAGAGATGATGCACGCAATGTAAAGCTTACACAAAGTATCTTAGAAAAATGTAGAGTAAGCAGAAAAATAGCAGAGAGCATTGCCATGGGTTCAATGAGCAGAGTAGTTTCTATGGGTAAAGTAAGTGAACAGCAAAGCCTGGCTATGGAAGTTCATAATACAGGACGGGTAGGTACACTGGAAGGTTACATTAGGGCCAGATTGTTAAGAAAAAAATACCAAGGTATAAGGAGAGTAAATATAATACCCCTGAAAGATAGGCAGAGGGGTCGACATCTGCTATAGCGGAAAAGAAGGCATGAGAGACTTCTCATAAGTGAGGAGCACGATGACTTCAAGACTTAAGAAAGATGAGTGGTCCGTATTTTATGAAGTAAGACTACACAGTTAAAAGAGTGAAACATAATACAGGGAAGGAACATAAGGGCCTAGACTGGAGTGGGGGAAATTTGGGAAACTTTTAAAAGAAAGATGACTAACTAAAGGGTTGAAAAATTCAATGAGGTACTCCAAACTTCAGAATGGCAATAGTTAAAGCTGACTGGATGACAAGACTGAGATTGAGGGGAGGAGAGAAAGGCAGCTCTTGTACAGTCAAGAACATCCACATTCACTTCCTTATTGCCTTCTGTCACTCATATGCAGGCCCTTCCCTTTTCCCCCACCCACGGTGTGGTATGGGCAGGGAGAGAAAGAAGGAACCACTAGAGCATAGAAGCAGTAGGGAGAACAGCATTTCAAGAAGAAATGGGGTAGTGACCAGTATGAAGTGCTAAAAGGGTGATGAGCAGAAGACTTTCCAAAGAGTAGTGTAATTCACAAATAGGAGGCTAATGTGACCTAGGGAATACAACACAATCAGCGTTTTTAAAAAGTTAAGTCATATTTGTTAGCCTCTAGTAAGGCAAACATTGGATCCTCTACCTACAAACTTTGAATCTACAAACTTAAAAGTTTCCACAGATGTAAATCAAAGAAAACCAAGTAGATTCTGCCTGCCACCACTGGATAAAAGAAGTCATGCCTTGTATGATATGTCAAGAAATACTTCTTTATATTTTTGAATGATTTCCAGTGAAAAAATGGTTCGTTTGAATGGTATTAGTTTTAATTACCAAAATAACTTACTGATAGGAATTACCTCAGTCCTAACCACAGGTTAATATGCTTTACTGATAATACAAATGTTCTTTATTTCTTTTTTAAAAAGACTTTGAGAGAGAGAGAGAGAGAGAGCACGTGCGGACAAGTGGGGGCGGAGGGACAGAGAGAGAGAGGGAAAAGCAGACTCCCTGCTGAGCAGGGAGCCTGTCTTGGGGCTCAATCCCAAGACTCTGGGATCATGATCTGAGCCAAAGGCAGACACTTAGCCAACTGAGCCACCCAGGTACCCCGGTCCTTTATTTCTCCCAGAAGAAAATGTGCCCTGGGATAGCTGGGTGGCTCAGTCAGTTAAGCATCGGACTCTTGTTTTCAGCTCAGGTCAAGATCTCAGGGTTGGGAGATGGAGCATCATGTCCCCCCAGGCTCCCTGCTCAGCAGGGAGTCTTCCTGGGATTCTCTCCCTCTCCCTCTGCCCCCCACCCTGCTGCACTCTCTCTCTTTAAAATAAGAAAATCTTAAAAAAAAAAAAAAAAAGGAAGAAAATGTGCCCTGAAGACAGCCTTGTTCCTTCCTTAAAATAAAAATCATTTCAACAACCGGAATAAAAGTACCTTTTAAGCCATTAAGAAAATATTTTCTATCCTGTCTTTACAATAGGGATATTTATTAGCTTAGCACTTCAAAATAATATTCCAAAATAGGTGATAGACTTGGAAAATCATCTCATGTAGGAATACAGACAAGCTCTCTGCTAATCTCCTCAAATATCAAAATCCATTTTGTGTTACAACAGCTAAAGTTGGTCCAGGGAAATTAATACTACTGTGCAAATCAATATCTTGCCCCAAATAAAATAGGCAAGAAAGACTTTCACTAAAGCATCAAACATAATAGGCATTGATATAATTAACTATTTTAGTCATATCTAGCCAGGTGGTTTCTCTTGCCTCATGGGCCAATGAGAAAGACTGAAACTCTGATTATTGTCCTACAGAATACTAGATACTTCTCAAAACTAAAAGCTATTTCTCGAGGGCTCATCTTATTATATACCTTAAGTTACTCCTGTTCGTGATGATAACTGGTACATATCAAGGAGATATATATATAGAGAGAGAACTAGAAAACACAATTTACCCTCCTCCTTTTTTTTTAAGAGTTTATTTATTTATTTGAGAGACAGAGAGCAAGAAAGAACATGAACAGTGGGGAGGGGCAGAGGGAGAGGGAGAAACAGAGGGCCAGGAAGAAGCAGACTCCCCATTGAGCAGGGAGCCCGACAAGGGGCTCGATCCCAGGACCCCAGGGTCATGTCCTGAGCCAAAGGCAGACACTTAACCAACTGAGCCACCCAGGCGCCCCTTCCCCTCCTCTTCTAACCAAGTACTAATCTTCCCAATTGGAGGGACTTGTGGATACATTAATGAGATTAAGCAAGACTCTATGATGAGGTTTTCTTTTTTTTTTTTTTAATTTTTTTTTTAAGATCTTATTTATTTATTTGTCAGAGAGAGAGAGAGAGAAAGAGAGAGCGAGAGTGAGCACAAGCAGATAGAGTGGCAGGCAGAGGCAGAGGGAGAAGCAGGCTCCCCGACGAACAAGGAGCCCGACGCTGGGGGACTCGATCCTAGGACGCCAGGATCATGACCCGAGCCGAAGGCAGCGGCCCAACCCACTGAGCCACCCAGGCGTCCCTGATGAGGTTTTCTTGATCCAAGCTGAAATACCCATCATAAACTAACTTATATAATAGGTTCTCAGCAGATATCCAAATTCAAAAATTCAAAAAAGACTCAGTTTTCATATCTATAACAAAGTGTGAGGCCAAAACTTACTGAAAGTATTAAATATTATACATGTAAATAACTTTACTCTCCAGTGGAAGCAATATTTAAAGATGACTATCATATATGTAAGTTAGGCTTATAGGAACAAACCGTATAACCAGCAATTTGAAATCTTCCACACCTATACAAATAGGATTTTTATTTTTGCATCTTTTCAGTGGCCAAAAATATGCTATAATAATCTTCTCTTCCCTTACTAAGTTCAACAAGAGAAAGATTATATATTTCCAAAGAATCATCATCATTTTTCAAATATCTAGTCAATTACAGGAGTGAGGGATATATTTTTTTTAATGATTTTGAGTGTACGAAGTCACAGAAATGATGCCTTTCTTTGTGGAGCAAATGATACCTTTCAAACAGCAAAGCATAAAGCATGTTTCTCCACTTGCATTTCTACCACTTACGGGAATTTATTTGCTTTTGTATTAAAATAGAAATGCATATCAAGTGAGATTTTTATTTCTATCAGTCATAGTTACATTTGTCACTATTTTGATAAGACTATGTCATAACTCACCAGGGGGAAGAGACAAGTTGATAAGTACTTTAAGAAACCACTAATATCTAGAACTAGACTTTTAGAATAAAAAGCCTCATCCATTTACTCACTTCAGAGGGTCAAGAAAAGATAGGACCGACATGGAAAGATGGTCAGCACGATGGCTGTCCTCCTCCAAGAGACTTTCTCCATTTCATAAGGATGACTCCATCCACTTGACAAGCTTTCCTTCTCTATCCATTACCTTACAAAAAAAAAAAAAAAAAAAAGTCTCTTATATGCCAGATATGATGCAAAATATCCTATATAACATATATCTCAATTCTGCAACCTTACAAAATAATCATCCCTACTTTTAAAATGGAAAGTTTGTGGGTCAGAAAGATAAGGAAATTTGCTTAATATCAATCACACAGCTACAAAGAGGCAGAGCTAGGAATGAGCTAGTTCTTGCCAACATCAAAGTCACTCTACCTTCTGGTATTGTCATTATCCTGGCAATTCGACCCTAGAACTATTTCCATAATGCATCAACTTTTCCTGAAAAGGATATACACCACATACCTAGGCTTCCAGGTAGAGAAACCAAGTAACAAACATACATCTGAAGTAAGCCAAAATCTTTCAGTCAAACAACTTTTATTTACAAACCCATGTATTATCTCTTTTACATCACTGTAACAACTCTGCAGCTGAAGTAGGAATTATACTATTCCTGTTTTATAAATGTGGAAACTGAAACTTTCCAGTATCTGGTATACAGTAAATGCAACTATTTGTTAAATGATTAAGCATCAAACAGGCTAAGTGACCTCACCAAACCAGTGGAAGAACAGGTTTCAAACCCAGGACTCTCAATTATAAAATCAATGGCCTGTACAACAAAATGCAGAAACTGTCTCCATAAACTACTGTCATCATATACTGAAGTTACATGCAAAACTAAGCACAGTTATAAAAAAAGAGGTAGGCAGATAACTTGCTCACTTAATAGTCAGACTTTTAACCTGCTCTTGATAGTATAATAGTGCAATTATCAGCATCAGAAGACCACAAGAACTGGAAGCTAGTGGTGCCGACTCATTACTTAAGTGCACTCAGTTTCAGTATCACTGGATGGACAATCTACAGATGACCCCTCCCTGCACCAAATGTATTCAAACACTTATCACTCACTGATTCTCTCATCCAAACATTTGTCAGGAAGTGTCTACTATGTACCATGAACACATTCCAAATAGTCTTATCTTCCCAGAACTCTGCAGAAGAGGTCTTTATCCCCATTTGATGTGTGAGAAAATGGAAACTCAGAAAGGTTAAATACTTTGCAAAGTGAAGTGGTCAAACTAGGAGTCACTTCCAAATTACATGAATACAACAAGTACATGTACACATAGGGGCACCTTCTGTATTCCTACGTAAACAGTGGTCTACCATTCTCCAACAGGACTGAACAAAAGCAAAAAAACACAAACCTACCTTGTTCAAAACATGCATGTTACTATTAAAAGTCCTTTCACATATGCACAGGAAAAAAAAACTGGGAGAACATATATTAAAATGTTATCAGCAGTGGGGATATGAAGCTTTTTATTTTCTTTATGCTTTTCTCTATCATGAAAGCATACTCCTTTCAGGACTCAAAAAAACATTAGGAAAACTTTTGTTTTAACATTTGAAGTTACTACAACTGTTGGCTATGACCTACCCTGCCACATACAGAGAATATTTTTAACTTAGCAAACTGGGGGCCCACAGGGGTAAATTAGATACTGGCACACTACATCACTCTGAGCAGGAGCAACTGGGCCAGGGCTGAGGAGATAATTACTTCCAGTAACACTATTAGGAAGTTCTACCTTATTGGGTCAGTTATGCAATTTTTTTTAAATAAAATAAAGCAGAGAAAAAGGAAGGAAGGGAGAAGAGAAGAGAAGGGAAAAGGAAAGAAAAGAAAAAAAGGAAAGAAAAGAAAAGAAAGAGGGAGGGAGGGGAGGATCAGCAAACAGCATACACAGTAAGAATAAGCACAACTTTGCAAAACGTGTTTCAGCTGCATGACTTAATCTTCTCCAACACACCTTATTCACAGTTATGACAACCATGCTGTCCTCCTGGCTGGTCCATGAATATGCTTGGGACACTCCCACATTTGAGACTCAGCCCCTGCCTGGAAGCCTTCTTCCTCAATAAATCCAAATGACTGACTCCCTCACTTACTTTAAGGCTCATCTTTGTGATACTTACCAACTATAACTCCCCTAAGCATTCCTGATCATCCTTACTCTAGCTCTACCTTTTCTTTTTTCCATACACTTAACAAAATCATTATGAAGCGCTTAACCTGTATAAGGTATTGTATGAGAAACTAAGATCTAAGAATAAGAAAATGTGATACTTCCTGTTCTACAAAATCACAGAAGTGTGCAAATAATAACACCTCCTAGGAGTCGGACATAATACTGGTATTGGGCCTCAGGAGTTAATAGGCAAGATACAGTAGCAGATCCAAGACTGGAGCCCCCGTCTCTGACTCCTAAACTGAATACTCTTTCTAAAAAGCTTTCTCTTTAGCCAATATACTTTCAAGTTATCATCAGGGGTAAGGTTATTCAAATCTTCTGGAAGATATCCTAAGACTCGAACAGAGGCACAATTAAATAATACACTGAATGATTTCTGAAACAAGTTAAGTAAAACATGCTTTTAAAACGTAACACAATTTTTACAATTCTTTTTTTTTTTTAAAGATTTTATTTATTTATTTGACAGAGAGATCACAAGCAGGCAGAGAGGCAGGCAGAGAGAGAGGAGGAAGCAGGCTCCCCGCTGAGCAGAGAGCCCGATGCAGGGCTCGATCCCAGGACTCCGAGATCATGACCTGAGCCGAAGGCAGCGGCTTAACCCACTGAGCCACCCAGGCGCCCCAATTTTTACAATTCTAAAACAAAATTAGGGTCTCTAAAACTGTTCATTCAAAGATTAAAACAACAAAGAACCAAGTACTGTGTGACACTGCAATACCTCTGTTCATTGTGGGCAGATCACAAGACTCCCTATAGACTCAGTATCCATTCTTATAGTAAAAACTGGTGCCATCTAGAAAGCCTGAGGAATGAGCCAGTTTTCTAGAAAATTATTTTTACTACCAAAAAAAAAAAAAAAGTAGCTCCTCTTTATTCTTAGCGCTTTCAGAATGTGAAGTCATTACAGTGTGTGCTTGTCATCAGGCCGCTGAGCTTCTACTGCACTTGGGCCAGAACCACAGTAATAGAAGTCAAAGGAACTGAGAACGTCCATATCTATTTTCTCAGAATAAGCCCAAATCACACCAGTTATCTGACCCTTGAAACAGTTCTTTTAAGCAAAGAGACAGACTTCAATGTGGTACGGTCATTTTCCCTCTACATTTTCCAAAACTTCAAATACAACAAAACAGCTGAATGGCAGGCATGTAAATACGCAAGTATCTTGTCCAAAGGACTGACAAATGTTAACTCCATTTAATATAAGTACTAGATATTAGTCTGTCTTCATGAGCTCATCTAATTTCTGGCCACTTTGAAGCAGGCAGGGGAGTCACATTAATTTGTGGATTTATCAAATCAGAAGATTAAGCTGCTTCATGAACTCCTTCTGATACCTGAAACAAACAACAGCTACCAACAGACTCTTTTTACAGGTAATTGTACTAACTAAAATGTATTACTCAATAAAATGCCCCTAAAGCATCATTTCTAAAGATGTCTCCCCCCCTCAAAAAGGGATTTTTACCACAAACTGCAGCTCTTTATTCCAAGGTCAGAATCACATTCCATCAGAATGCCCACTAGATTCTCAAAACAGTCTATTCAATCTTACCCAATTTTCAATTGAAAAACTAAGGCCTCAATAAAGAAAATGACTTGCCCTAAGTGACCTTGTGAACAAGTGGAAGAATCAATACTAGCACATAAACTCTTACTTTCTAGTTTTAACTAGTATTCTCTCGTGCCTTCTTAAATCTGCTAACAAGCAGCCAAAAGCCAAATCCATGCTCACTGATAAGATTACTGACATTTCCCAGATTATTGTTGGAGAGGAAAAGACATATGTTCCTCAAAAGCCTTGAGACACTATTTGAGGCATTTTCCTCACTCTTTATTTCAGTTTGTCTTGGTTTCTGAGACCGACTTCAAGAGCAAGATCTGAGCAGCACTATCCAATAGCACTTTCTGCAATAATGGAAATATTCCATAATTTGCATTGTTCAGGATGGTAGCCATTAGGCACTTGTGACTTTTGAGCACTTCAAATGCGACTACTGTGGCCGAGGAGTGGAATTTATACTTTTTTATTTAATTTTAATGAATTTTTTAAATTTTATTTCTTTATCTGGAAAAAGAGAGAGCACGAGTGGGGGTGGGGAGGGGGTGGCAAAAGGAGAGGGAGAAGCAGGCTCCCCACTGAGCCAGGAGCTATGAGATGCTGATCCCAGGATCCTAAGACCATGAACTGAGCCAAAGGCAGATGCTTAACTGAACGATCCACCAGGTGCCCCTGTAATTTTAATTTACAGCACAACTCTAGACAATTAATACCTTCCGTCATTATTACTGCATGTGATCCACTCATGGTTCTTACATCCCTTCTTGCCTAAAACTCAAGCAAGACACTAACGGTTGAGTACCACAGAAATAAACCTCCAATTCATTTCTTCCAGAGTCAAAAACTCTTCTAATTCCTAAAGAAAGAACTTTTTCTAAAATCTCTTAAATCCAATTACCAACCTTACCACTACTAGACTGTGATAATCTTAATGAAGAAACGGAAAAGGTATTGGCACTCTACTATTCATTCACTCAACAGCTTTTTTTTTTTAGCAAATACTACTAGAATGTTCGAGATGATTTCCTTCTTCTCTTTCATTGCTTTTCTCTATTAGTAACGTTCATGTCTACAAACTCAGATGACTTGAAGAGTTAAATGTAACGCTCAAGGTTCTACATAAGGACAAAATCACGTCATCTGGAGGATCACAGAGATCTTGACCACAGTATTTGATTCAATGGAATCAAAACAGTTAGAATTTGGTTTCAGTCTTTACAATAACATAACAACGACCTGAGATCCACAACATTACAGAAGAGACTTTGGAAAAGTAGCATTTTCCCTCCCTCCTGAATGGAGTAATTGGAAGACAGGTTAGAATCCACTAATGACCATGATTTTATTTCAGCTGAGGTAATAATGAGTTCTAAAGGAAACTGCTGAAGGGTTTTGCCAACTTCTTTAGGGCAGATTCTGACATCTGGCCATGTCAGCAAGACAGACAGCAAGACTTCTTTAAAAAACAAAACACCATAGGTATTCAATTCAAGTAAGAGATCTATTAAGTTATTGAAAGGCACAACCCTTTCTATTCATTCCATTGGGGGCTGAAAATCAACCCATCAATTTAACCCTTTCAGGCCCTACTCAGCTTTCCTCAAGAAGACTTCTCTGATTCGCCCAGAGAAGTAATCTTTTTCAAACATCTGCAGCTGTACTTCCCCTACATTAATGGTCATATATGAAGCAGCTGTGTACACTGTTAAAGTGCAGCCTGAACCAGCCAGGGACGGGTTGAGGACATTAGAAAAAACCCACAGTTGATGCAGATGTCTAGGCTTTACAAACACACTTCTGGTAGCAAGATCTATAAACCACTTCCACAAATACCTTAAGGGCACCTATCACTTTCCTTTTGGAATTTTAACTATTTACATACACATCTTCTCTCCCCAAGTGAATTATAAATTTCTAGGAAGTATGACATGCATCTCAATTTTATTTTTCTCTTCCACAGCAGATAGCAAACAGGCATTCAAGTAACAGGAAGAAAGAATAATACCAATGATATAAAGTTACTGCCGCCAGGGCCACAGATAATTCCTCTATAGGGAATCAAGGACAAGCTAAAGATCAGTAAATGCTATGAAAAGCCAAACTTTTTCATCATTTCCTTGGTTAGGTGAAATGGAGTACAGCAATGGGCAGTATCAGAAAAGCTGTGACCAAAGCATGCTATTCCTTGCACTGGATCAGAGTGAGGAGACACAGACCTGCAACCTGTTCAAAAGTCAGATTTTTGGGGGCGCCTGGGTGGCTCAGTGGATTAAGCCGCTGCCTTCGGCTCAGGTCATGATCCCAGGTCCTGGGTTCGAGCCCCACATAGGGCTTTCTGCTCAGCAGGGAGCCTGCTTCCTCCTCTCTCTCTGCCTGCCTCTATGCTTACTTGTGATTTCTCTCTGTCAAATAAATAAATAAAATCTTTAAAAAAAAAAAAGTCAGATTTTTTAAGAAGATAGCCAATTACATATTAAATATATTAATTAGGGAAGATACAGAAATATCCTTTCTGAAAAAAAAATATACTATACAAAGATTCCTTGAATCACTTAATCCAATGTGCTTACCTTATACACTAAAAAATTTAGTTGGGTGATTTATCTAAGGTTACGATGTTAAGTACATGCAAGAGAATGTGTACAGAGATACTGGACATTAAATCCAGAATTCTTTGCACTCTGCTACCTCTTGAACAGATGTTAAACCAATCAACAAAGGAGTAACACTCTTCATTGTTCCTAAACTATATCTTGTGAGTGTATCTATTCTGAATTACTAGAGGAAATAAGAGTAAAAACAACTTCTTGAAAATGGGACAAATAACATGAACACATACACAGAGAATAATAAAAATATTCAGATTAGGTTGCAATGAAAGAAATGTAAATAAAAATCAGATGCCAATTTTGGTCTACTAAGTTGGCAGAGATTACAAGAACAGTCACTGTTGATTAGAGTGTGAGGACTCCACATACTCCTACATTGCTGGTAGGTATACACATAAGTACAACTTTTCAGCAGGGCAATTTGGTACAATGTACCAGAAATCCTAAAGAATAGACATATCATGTGAACCCAGAAATATAATTCTAGGAAAGTATCCTGAGGATGTATTTGGAGATTTGCAGTAAACATCTTGCATATATCTTTCATACATTTTTTCCTGTGAAAAATTAGAAATAACCAATAATCTAAATGTCTTAACAAAAGATGAAGTAAATTAAAGTGCATCTAAAGGCTAAGTTATTATAAGGCTATTAAAAATCACGGTGAGTACAGAAAAATTTTTTTAAAGATTTATTTTAGAGACAGAACGTGCACAAGGGAGCAGGGGGAAGGGGCAGAGGGAGAAGGAGAGAATCTTCAACAGATTCCCCAGTGAAATCAGACTGGGGAGGGGGAGGAGCAGGGATCAACCCCAGGACCCTGAGATCATGACCTGAGCCAAATCAAGAGCTGGCTGCTTAACCAACTGAGCCACTCAGGCGCCCCTAGAAAATAGTTTTCAATAACTGCAGCAATCAGACATCTTCTCCAAGATTTTTATAAGTTTAACCCACGAGAAATATTACACAATTCTGAGACGGTAGTATATTCTCATGCCTCTCAATCTAGCTGCATCATAGAATCAACTAAAGAAATAATGAGTTAAGAACTCGAATGCAAATGGCCTTTATCCATAAAAAACTCTATCACATTCATATTAAAAAACAATCAAATCAAAATGCACGGAGATACCATTTCTCACCAATCACATTAACAAACACCCTATCTGTCCATATCATACCTTGTTAACAAGGATATATGGAAATCCTGTTATAATGTTGGTAAAATCACTAGCAAAAACATGTATGCACCAGATAATCTTCGCAGAACTATTTGCTACAGCAGAAAAACGGAAATAAGAGTGGATCTGGTACATCTACCGAAGGAAGCAGTAAGCGGTTTAAGAAGAAATAAGGAATATTTCTATCCTGATCTCTAGGATACACTTTTCTTTTTTAAGTTTTTATTTAAATTCTAGTTAGTTAACATTCAGTATAATATTACTTTCAAGCATACAACCTAGTGATTTAACATTTACATACACTTTAAAGTTGAAAAAGAAAAAAAAAAGTAAAGTATAATAAGCTACGGTTTACCAAAGGGGAGGGAGAAACATATACACACACATACGAGCAGACTGCTGAATCTTTTAAAAATAATTTTAAAGTTTCTTACATTAGGAGGGATAAGAACATACAGAGAGGAATAGAAGCTAGATTTTTATGGATTTAGTTTTGGAAGCAGTAAACATAATTATACACTAGAAGGTAAGTTTTTGAAAACTAAAAAATGAAAGCTAAATGAAACAAACTATGTCAAACTATACACTGAGTTATGGTTGAGACCACATAAATTTAATTACAAATTTATAGGAAACACAAGAAAGAGAGAAACCGAAAACCACACACGGGATACCATCAGCAATATCCAAATATGGAAAATTCTGGATGATAGAGGATCTAGTTCCTCAATAATAAATTAAAAAATGAGGGGGTCTGGGTGGCTCAGTCCGTTAAGCATCCTACTCCTGATTTCAAATCAGGTCATAATCTCAGGGTCCTGAGATTGGGCCCAGCATGGCTCAATGCTAGGTGTGAAGCCTGCTTAAGACTCTCTCTCTCTCTAGCTCTTCCCCTTTCCTCCGCCCTGCCAACCACACCCCACTCTGCCCATCACTGCCTTCTCAAAAACAAACAAACAAAAAAAGCACACACAACTGGAAGCAATTTCCCAATCCAGGTATTTCATACACAGTGCTGTAACAGAGAATCACTGCTGTCTCCAGCATTCGAATCATCCACAAAACATGAAGAACAAATATGAAAACTAAAGGACATTTAGTTTGCCTTATATATTCATATATTTAAATATGAAATATATATGAAATCCCAGGAAAAAAGTTACCACATTGAGCTTGTGTGTTTAGTTACCCGTCCCAGAAAGGCTTTTTAAGCATTAGAGTGCTACAATCCAAAATGTTTCTGAGATCAGGAAAAAGAAAAATATTTTACTAGGAAGTCTAAAGATTATATGCTTCAGCTATTATCTTATGAACATGACTAACTCTGAACACTCTGAACAGATTTAGTTCTTTAGGGCTGAGGTACAGTTTGCCTGAAGAAAAAAAAAAAAAAGTACTGTAGTAAGAGTACATATGGCTTTTTAGTGCAGGCCATTTGAGGGAAAAATGATGACCTCAGCTAGGTGGGAACTTGGATATTCGATGACTGTATGTGGGAGGGAGTAACTTGAAGTCTGAGAGGGGAAGTTGGAGGGAGGAGGAAGAAAGTACATTGGGGAAGATAAAGGATATATTTTTAAACAGGTGGGATGCTGATGAAGCAGGTTCCATCACTAGGACAGAATTACCAGTTAAATAGCTCAAGTAGTGATTAAACAGATGTTTTATAAATATTTGCTAACTAATCTAGGATAATCAAAACTGCTTTGGTAAACACTGTTCAAACTGAATCTAGCTTGACTTGTAATTCTGGTTTATTAAACCTTTTCTTGGGCTTTATTTTCAAGTCCATTAACTTTATAAGTATTCTCTAAAATGTCTTCAAAGTTTTATTCCTCTATGTTTACTTAAATATACAAACTATTAATCAGATTTTAGAATTATTAGGGGAAAAATCTTTTTA
The DNA here is from genome assembly GCF_902655055.1 of Lutra lutra. Classification (NCBI taxonomy): domain Eukaryota; kingdom Metazoa; phylum Chordata; class Mammalia; order Carnivora; family Mustelidae; genus Lutra; species Lutra lutra. The sequence goes on from NC_062290.1 coordinate 64,236,588, forward strand.
TATTTAAATAGATTTATAGGTTTTCTATAAAAAGTATGAATTATTTCAAAATAAATACGTTCTCCTTCTTAAACTAAGTTCTATAAGCAAACATACCATTCCGGGGAAGTACATCTAATGTAGTTTTCCTATTCAGTATTTCAACTTTTCTAATGTCTTAGGATTTTTGTCCTTTGTTTTTTTAGTTGATTTTATTTTTGTTGTTGATTTTTTGTAACCTAAAAGTAATTTCTATCAGACAACTCACAAGTGAGAGCATTTTACCATTTTACAGATAGGGAAAAGATTAAGATCTAGTATCTTTAAAGTGAGAGTTGTCTTTAATAACAATGAATTTTATTCCAGTACTTCTAAAAGGAAAAGAAGCACAGTGTATTAATGCAATTACCAAAAAGAACTCTCTACAGAATATTTAACTCTATAGAAAAGTCACTGCTGTACAAGAAATGGCAGTAAGACACTTCATCATTTAATATGACATGTGTATATTCAACTCTTAGTTCTCAAAAGTACTTTGACATCCCCTTTAGTTTTTCATAGTGCTTTTTCTCTGAGAAGACCCAAATACTGTATATGGCTTTTTAATAGGACTTGCAAATCAAAAAGAAAAAATGGAGAGAGGGAAAGAAAGGTTGGGGGGGTGGTAAAGGGGGAGAGAGAAATTAAGAATTTCAAATACAAATATTAAAAGCGTAACGTGCTATGGTGGAATAAGCATTGCAAGTCAAGAAACGGGCTTCAAGTCCCGGTTCTGCCAGTAACCAGCTAGCTATACAGGTCACTTAATTATGAGTCACTGAATTATGCTTTTTAAATTGTTTTTTTTTTTAAAGTGAGTTTGACCTAATGTTCATCTTAAATTCGGTTTTCCAAAACCTACCACAATTAAAGTATTTTCAAATATTGTATGATAACAGCTCGATTAAAGGTACGTCATTTTGCCATATGGAGTCTGTCCTTCACTTTTTTCTCAATTTGACCTGCAGCCTGAATTACTTAGGCTGTACATTCCAGGTGTACTTTGGAGGAAGAGGGACTGGGTTCCTTTACACTATGGGATGGAGCCAAGCAGGTGAGGAAGTTTAGGAATGAGTGCAAATATATGCAGAAAACCTGGTCATTCTTAAATCAGGAGCACTGACAATTCTGCTTAAATTTCGGAGAGGGGGATGTGTGACAAATCCGAGGGAGGCCTTGAGCTGAGGTTTTCAGATAGGCACTGTCTCCACCCTTCAAACCTTTATTCCCGGGGTGGACTCCAAATCTGCCTCCAGTTCCGGGTTCCCAACCAATCGCATCAAGCCACAACAGAGGGCTCTGCCAACCCGGGCACCGTTTCAGAGCTCTGGCGTGAGATTCACAGGACCCCAGCACCTGTCGGCCTTCCCAAAGGGAGGGGGTGGGAGGGAACAGTAGGTCTGTCTCCCGTCCTTTTCAATTCAAGCTACCAGCAGGTCCATGAGCCCTCGAGCCTGAAACAACCTCCGTTAGTCTGGGGGAAGGGAGAGCTCCTCGCCCGTGACCCTCCCACGTATCCCTCTCCCAAGGCTAATTTCTCCAGTTTCCAGGTCCCAACCTCCGACCGTGGTTTCTCAGGCCTCGGGTACCGCGGGCCCGGGAAGCGTACAGACGGATGCAGAGAGTGAAGGCAGCGGGGGAGGGTGCACTCCTCGCTACCGGAGGAAAAAATAGGAAGGCAAGGGTGTAGGCAGCTGTGTTCCCCCTTAAAGAGGGCGTGAGGCCGTCCGAGAGTCGGTCGAAGGGTCTGTCATTCCTTCACTCACTCACCAGGAGCAGCAGGAAGCATCTGAGGTCGGGTAAGGATAGGAAGACGGCAGGATTCATGGTAACGCCGGGGTTCGCGGCTGGGACTGGGCAGGGTTGGGTTGGGTTAGGAAAGGGCTGGGCTCCGGGAGCCGGCGGCAGCGGACGATCCTCCCCGCAGCTGCACCTCGTCCTCTGGACCCGGAGCTCCAGCGGCGAACACCCGAGACAACTTCCAGAGAGGCCTCGCACGCCCTCACTTCCGGGTCCTGCCCACCTCGGAGCATATTGGGAAATGTAGTCCTGCACCCCTCTCGCTGAGTACGTCATCGGGCATCCAGAACTTCTTTCCCATCAGGCTCTCATCCCAGGTCCACCGACTCCTCCGCGCGCGGGGTCCTGTGGGATGGAAAGGGCGGAGGACGACGAACCTCTGTTTTTAGAGGATGGGAACTACAATTCCCAGAGGGAAGTGCGGTCGAGCGCCTCGGGCGGCCTTCGGAGGGGTTCTTCTAGTTTCAGCTCGCTGGGGTCTCTCCCAGCCGGATGTAGTGTACAGTCCTGGCGGGAGGGGCGGCCCACTGCGGGGTCGTGCCTCCTGGAGCCGCCCCCGGGACGTGAGTCCTGGAGGAGGCGAGGGTGAGTAGGAAGGGGCCTGGCTGGGGAAACTCCCGATCGATCTGCATCATTGCCTTGGCCCCTGACTGAGACTCCAGGCCCACCTGGCCTGGGCTCTGGCCTGATCCTTCATCACTAGCCTCCTCGCCTGCTGCCTCTTCTTTCTGCGCTAATTACTGCATTATAAAATCGGGCCACCTCTCAGGGCCTCAGTTGAATGAGTCGATGACTTATCCCTAATTTAATTGTCTCTGGGCTTGTGTAGGGAGTAGATGTGGGATAATATGGGAAAGCACATTGTAAATTGAAAAGCTCAGTGCGACTGCGATTACTACTAATGCATGGATCGCTCCTACAGGATAATTACGGAATTCATTAGCCAAGCAATTGAGGATCTTAATCTGGCCCTAGTTAGCTGCCCAGCCTCCTCTGCAAACACCAAGCCAGGTCCACGTGTCCCAGATGTTAACCACACAATCAGTACTAAGTACTTGGGAGGCATTCTGCTTTTTTGAGGTTCTCCCTACTCCTTGCCTGTACTCTAGCTTTCCTGCTGCCATGGATTGGATTTGGTCCTTTCTCTATCTGGAATGCCATCTCAAGTGTCACCATCTCTGAGAACTTCCCAAAAAACCAACCCTTTAGTCCTGATCAGAAAGACTTTTCCTTCGCTTGTGACTGCTGCACCACTATTTTTGTACAGTTATAATTATTAAAGCATTTATTACACTGGCTGGTTTTATGATTAGTTAATGGTATCTGTACATTTTATAGCACTTTATAATTGACAAAGCGGTTTTACTATTCATCTATAAAAATTATTTACTAAAAAAAAAGCACCGTTTGTGTGTGTGTGTGTGTGTGTGTGTGTGTATAAATATATTTGGGATTTTTCTTGAGCTAGTAAAGGGCCCTAGAGAACTTTCCCCGAGTGGCAAAATTAGATAGTGGTAGAACCAAGACTTTTAGTTAGGTCTCTCTCTTCTAGTCTTGTGTTTTTTGTGGGGTTTTTTTGGTAAAGATTTTATTTATTTATTTGACAGACAGATCACAAGTAGGGATAGAGGCAGGCAGAGAGAGAGGAGGAAGCAGGCTCCCTGCTGAGCAGAGAGCCTGATGTGGGGCTCGATCCCAGGACCCTGAGATCATGACCTGAGCTGAAGGCAGAGGCTTCAACCCACTGAGCCACCCAGGTGCCCCTAGTCTTGTTTACTTATCTCTAGACCACTTCACTACCTCTCTGACAGAAGATACAGAAATGGAGAATTTAAAAAGAGCAGATGCTCATGAGTATGACCTCTTTAGTCCAAGAAATTAAGCTTTGATCCTGCTCGCCCTCTGGACTTAGCACTCAGCCTATGACTTTTCACTGGACAAATATTGACTGATACCAGCTATGTACCTGTTACTGTGCTAAGTGCTAATAATTATGGGGTGAAATGTATATAACTGAGATCAAACTTTCGTGTATTTTTCAAAGGGTATGAAGAGGTTGGGGGGAGGGATTGTGATGTGCCTAAAACTCTGATCACTTAGAATCGGAATTGACATGTATTAGAGTTCAGAGCAGCGCCTAGCACATAGCACTCAACCTACTGAATGAATCAATGTAGTCTACCTTTTTCATTGCTCATATTTTACAGAAAATCAGAGAGCTGAGGTAGCCTGAGGGCGCGCTGCTTATTATTAACAGAATCAGGCCTAGAGCCCTCCAATTCCTCCTTTCCTGTGTTTCCACCTCCACCCGTTTTATAGCTTCTTTCAAGTCACTTCAGCATAATCCTGCCTGTGACAGTGGTTTTTCTGACATGACAGAAGTGTCTCACAAAGCCCATATTTTCTGCCAGCATGTTAACTCAAATTGTCAGCAAAATAAAGACAGGAAGAGCTGACTTTTACCAAAATTAAGAAAACACTTTGACTTTAAGGCAGAATTTGAACCAATAATCCTTGTCAATGACAACAGAAGTACTAACTCATCACTGGTGATAAATTTCTCCTACAAAGCTCCCAGATCCTCGGAAGTCAGAGATTGGAGTGACATTTTTTGGTGAAATCAGAAGAGGGCTTTTCTGCCCTTTTAAAGGCAGCTGTTAACTAGCTGATTAGCAGCTGCTTTCTTTAGATATGCATGTATGCTCCAGTTTGCCACGCTCCGCATGACTCCTTTTGTTTCTTACCCTTTTTACCCTCCTGGTAGGTAAAGCCTGGTCCTTGCAGGCATTCAACTTTGATACGGTATCTTACCTTTAGGAAGGAAGTTTAACATCATTGATGGAACTACCCCTTCTTCATTCCCATCAGGTGTTTGAATTCTTCACGCTGCGTTTCTGACATAATCCAGCCTCTGCTACAACAGCTTTGTGCTGGAGAGCTCATGGTTTCTATGCAGCTAATGCATTTCTAGAAGGTTCTAGCAAACCATATCAGACTACCAGTCAGAACAAAATTTTCCCAATGAAATATGGTTGACCCTAATGATGTAGTTTTCCAAGCGAAATCCTAAAGTCAAGAGGCATAAGGAGAGACAAATAAAAATTCTTCCTTTCATCAGCATGAGAGAAAAAAGTACTATTTATTTTTTTTAGAAGTATGCACATTTTAGCACTTAAATCTAGTTGATTTTGACCTGATGATGTGGCTTGTTCATCATCTTTATTCCCAACATCAATTCTGATGTTTAGTATTATGTGGCATCAAATCAGAAGTCATTGTGGCTTGGGGCACCTGGGTGGTTTAGTCCCTTAAGCATCTGCCTTCAGCTCCAGGTCCTGGGATCCAGCCCTGTGTCAGGCTCCCTGCTCAGCAGGAAGTCTGCTTCTCCCTCTCCCTCTGTGATCTCTCTTGCTCTCGCTCTATCTCCAATAAATAAATAAATATATATATTGAAAGAAAAAGTCTCTGTGGCTTTTGAGCCCTATGCCTAAGGTTAAATACTGAGCCTCCCTTTTTATTTTTCCTCAGATAACCCCTGATACTGAGGTGCCTGGGTGGCTCAGTCATTGTGTGTCTGTCTTCGGCTTGGATCATGATCCTGGGGTCCTAGGATCAAGCCCCACATCAGGCTCCCTGCTCAGCGGGAAACCTGCTTCTCCATCTCCCACTTCCCTGCTGTGTTCTCCCTCTCATTATCTCTCTCTCTCTGTCAAATAAATAGAATCTTTAAAAAACAAAAAAAGATAACCCCTGGCAAGAGTCTTAGGAGCATCCAGCCCTCTCATTTTACAGATGAGCAACTTGTACAAAGGGTCATCTAATTTGCCACAATATGGCAATTCTAGGTAGGACCACAACTGCAAACTTTTCGAATCCTTGTCAAATATTTCTTTTTTTTTTTTTAAGATTTTATTTATTTGAGAGAGAGTGAGAGCAGAGCAGGGGGGAGCAGCAGAGGGAGAGGGAGAAGCAGACTCCCTGAATGAACTGAAGGCAGACACTTAACCGAATGAGCCACCCAGACAACCCCCTCATCAAATACTTCTATTCAGCCATATTTATAATATACCCACTTGGGACTGATGAGACAGCTTTCAGACATGTTTTCTGCATCTAGTCACGTTTAAATCATTGTTTCAGGGTGCGCCATTTGTTGAGAAGACTATGAACAGGTCAGAGAACTTGTTCCTTCCCGGCTCCTCATTAGCATCTCAAGTTCATGCTGCTGCTATTAATGGAGATAAGGGCACTCTCCACAGGCTCATCATAGGTGAGTTGTCCCCATGAATACAGAAAAGTTAAAAATAACTCTGTCCGAAGGGAGTATGTTAATCTTAGTTTTAACTGCACTGTACTCACACATTTTAATGGCAACGTATCATTATTTATATTTCATTCCAGAAGTTGAACAAGAAAATAATTAAGTCCTGAAACTTAAGAATATGGATTAGGATTAGGTGAAAGGTACTTGAGAAATATCTGTGTGCTTGACACTGAATCTGGCTATGTACTCCAAGGTGCTAAGAGAATTAATTCATCTTTATAGTAACAGAAATCTAGAATGCGATAGTGGATAATGATCTTTTGCATTTAGTATATACCCAAAGTACTAAAGCTTACAAATAACTTAAATTGATTTAAAATTGACTCAGTGTTCTCCCTATCATTGATTCAAATTGATTCAACGTTCTCCCTATCATATATAAACAGAGAGAGAGGCCCGGTATTAAAGTTCTAGAGGGAGAGAACCAACTGAGTAGGAGAGAGGGTATTCAAGGACAAGAGTGGGTAAGAATTTTTTAGATGTAGAAAACCACATTTCTACCTATGCAGAAGTCATTAGTCTTTATTTCAAGAAAAGGAATAAAAATGTATATTGTTTTTAATATTTTTACACACCAGTGTCTGGTGACATGATTGACAACGTGGGGCTTTAAAATAAAGTCCATACTACTTAAATTTCCATACTGGTTCCATCAGAATTCATTTTTGTCCTACATCCCCAGTTTCTCCAAAATCTCCTATCCATGCACCCTAACCTCTGGCTAGGCTTTCCATTCCCCCAAATGTCATGAATTTTGTCTTACTTTTCTCTATATATATCTGTCTCCTCTCCTCTTTTCTATCTCTTTTCTCTGCTACACTCCTACTTATCTTTATTTTTTTTTAAGATTTTATTTATTTATTGGACAGACAGAGGTCACAAGTAGGCAGAGAGGCAGGCAGAGAGAGAATAAGGGAAGCAGGCTCCCTGAGGAGCAGAGAGCCCAATGCGGGGCTTGATTCCAGGACCCTGGGATCATGACCTGAGCTGAAGGCTGAGGCTTTAACCCACTGAGCCACCCAGATGCCCCTCCTACTTATCTTTAAAGACAAAATTCTTTTACTACATACTCTGTGAAGGTTTCTCTTCTCTATCAGAAACATTATCTCCTGATACCTCGGCTTCAAATTAGCTATCTGCATTCAGTTACTCCTTGGAAGGGGATATCTTCAGTAATCTCTGAGTCAGTCATTCAAACATTCCCCCATTCAATTGAAACTCTCTTACTTCCAGTTCACCTACTGATGAGAACAATAGTTTTTCTTTTTTTTTATATATATTTTATTTATTTATTTGACAGAGAGAGACACAGCGAGAGAGGGAACACAACACGGGGAGTGGGAGAGGGAGAAGCAGGCTTCCCGCCAAGCAGGGAGCCCAATATTGGCCTCAATCCCAGGACTCTGGGATCTTGACCTGAGCAGAAGGCAGAAGCTTAACAACTGAGCCACCCAGGCACCCAAGGGAACAATAGTTTTTCAAGGGGCACCTGGGTGGCTCAGTCGGTTAAGTGTCTGCCTTCAGCTCAGGTCATGATCTCGAAGTTCTGGTATGGAGCCCCATGTGGGGCTCCCTGCTCAGCTGGGAGCCTGCTTCTCCCTCTCCTCCCCACTTGTGCTCTCTCACTATCTCCATCGCTGTCCCCATCTCTCTCAAATAAATAAATAAAATCTTTTAAAAAATTTTTTTTCAAGTCACTGAGACTAGCAATCCATTATCTTCTGCAGTTTTGAATACGCATCTCTTTCTGTCTTTACTTTCCCCGCCATTCAGCCCTGATTCCGTGATCCACTACAAAAATTCTTACCTTAGAAAAATCATCTTTTCTCCTCACCGGTGGCACCTGGCTGCTGAAATCTGAACCATGGACAGACCTAATCCATAAACCTCTGCCAACCCATGAACAATTTAACTGGTCGCAAATACCGTAGTGCGGTTACCTACTTCAAGTAGGCAGTCCGCACTGGCCATTCATCACACCGCACTTCTTCATAAAGAGTATTTCATACCTTCTCATTCTGCCGAAACCTCGGACCACCAGTTCTCCCTCCTTCCATTCTCATCTAATGCTTTATGTTCCCCACAGAAAATGAAGACATTAGGTAGGAACTCCCTCACCTTTCAGCATAATATCTACAAATCAGACTACATCTGCACTCGTCTTCTCTATTTCTGCCAAAACAGAGCAAATGTCCCTTTCTGCCAAAGGTACTCCAACATGCTCTCTATTCCATCCTTTCCTACCTTTTCAGGAACTTGCTACCATTTTTTTTTAAGACTTGTGATTATTACCCCTTGGACTTTTTCTTCTATTTCATATTCTTCCCATCAATATTTAAACATGCTCTGTTGTCTCTATTATTTAAAAAAATCCCTTCCCTATTCCTTCATCCCCCTCTGGGTATTTTCATATGTCTCCACTTCGCATCATAACTGTATCAGTCACAGGCTGAACTGCTCTGGCAGTGACTTAAGAAAGGGAGACGAATAGGGCCACCCGGGTGGCTCAGTTGGTTAAGCATCTGCCTTTAGCTCAGGTCATGATCCCAGACTCCTGCTCAATGGGGAGCCTGGTTTCTCCCTCTACCTCTGCCTGACACTCACCCTGCTTGTGCTCTCTCTGTCTCTCTTTCTCTCTATGTCAAATAAATACAATCTTTTTAAAAAATAAAAAGTAAAGGTCGACGTATATTTTATTCCCATCATAGTGCAAATGTAAGTGGGCAGCCTATGGTGGGTAGAAATCCCCGCTTCACAAAATCACCCAGGGATGCTGCTAGGACTTGGCTCTGCTGTTGTCAACATGTGGCTTCCATCTGGGGGGCAAAAGCAGATGCTTCTGTTGTAGCCATAGCCCCGTCAGCAGGAGCAGGGGAGTTCAGTAAAGCATTTGTCATTTAGGAGGCGGACAGGACATGGACACAGAGCCACACCATGGACAAAGGAAGCTAACGTGTCTCTCCTTTGATGGCATCATGCCCAGCTAAAATTCAGGGTGCTCGATTCTTAGAAAAATCTGAATGGATATGGGGAGCAATTGTCACTCTTTGTACCACAACCAAGCTTCTTTACCTCAGTCCACTCTTTAATTAAGAGAAAACAAAACAAGGGGCACCTGGGTGGCTCAGTCGGTTAAGCATCCGTCTCTTGATTTCAGCTCCCATCATGAGTCATGATCTCAGGGTTATGAGATCGAGCCCTGTGACATATTCCGTACTCAAAGGGGAGTCTGCTTGAGGTTCTCTCTCCCTCTCCCCTCCCCCACCCCACCCCCAGCTTGTGCATGCACACGTGCACAGACCCTCTCTCTCTCTAAAATAAATAAATAAATAAATCTTTTTAAAAAAATACTTATTTTGAAGTAAACATATGGAGAAATACATACAACTTACGTAAGTTTAACACATAAATAAAGCAAACATCTGTGTAACCACCACTAGGTCAAGAGACCGAACATTATTCCCCCAGAATCCCCTTAATGCATTCTTCATTCCCCCTTGGAGTGATTTGCTATCTTGACGTTTACAGTAATAATTATATTATAGTTTTACCACATAGGTATAGAGCTCAAATACTATAGCCTACTTCTTTTTGTACTTTTTGAACTTCTTTTGTTGTGTTACAATTTTTTCTTGAACCGAAAGTTCCATATACAGTTTTGTCATTTCCCTACTCAGAATTCTTTAACTGCTTCCCGTTATACTTGGAATAAAACTTAAAAGTGCGCCTGTACCTCTTCCCCTCTCCGGCTTCACCTTTATCTACTCTGTTCTGAGAAAAACTGGCTTTCTTTCATTTTCTCAAACCCACCAAGCCCTTTTGTGTCTCAGGGCATTTGCCTGAAATACTGTTCTCATCCTTCAGACCTCAGGTTCTAGGTCACTTCCTCAAAGAGGCCTGCCCTCATCCTCCAGGCTCAGTGAAATCTGTTTATTATGTTCTATCTTGGAACTCTGCAGTGTTTCTTCACTGAACTTGGATATTTATACGTATGACTACTGTAGCATCTCTTTCCTATCAGCTAAGTAGCCTCTGTGAGAATAGACGGGGTCTGTTGAATCCATCACTTTATCTGCAAAATCCAGAACAGTACTCAGCACATAGTAGGGCCATGAGATATATTTGTTGAAGGAGTCAATGAATGTTGTAATCATTCTTTTAAGTACCTGTCCCCCCAAGAAGCCTATAATCGTCTTGAGGGCCGGGATTAATTGTGAATCGAGTTGAATTGAATTAAATTAAGTTAAATTAAATTGACTTGAGAGGCAGGTTCGCGCTAAATTCCATTGGAAATTTTTTTTTAAGTCAGACTACCTCAAGGAAAAACATCTTATAAAATGAACTCTTTATGGTTTTAATGAAAAATAACCTTCAAAGGAAATAAAACATGCAGGATGTTATAAATTAAAAGTGGTTGTACAGGTTCAGTCATGCGAATTAACTAATGTGTTACATAACAAAACTTGAAATCTTCCTATAATTTTAAATCCCCCCCCAAAAAAAGATTTTTTTAAGGAAAAAAAATCCTTCAAAACAAAGCAGAACAAAATTATGTGAAACTAGTGTAGAGCTGATAAATTTACTTTATAAATGTGTTCCCTCTGTGTTCTATCCCCTTGTCTCCTTACCGACTTGAGCTGTAACCCTGCTCATCTTTTCAGAATTCTGCCATTATGTCGTCTGTGCAGAGACAGGCATACCTGTGCTCTTGGCATTTCCCAGTATTTGTATATCCTTACCAAAACAACAACCCTGTCATCTTAAATCTCAGCGTATCTTACGTCTTCTTTTATGCAGTGCATCTTGATGATCTCTAAATATATGCTATTTCTCTTTCCTAGACTAGTAGCGTAGTACTACAGGATGAATTATTTTTTTCCTGAATCTTTGCTCACCAACTGCTCACTGAATTCATTCACTTTCGCATTTTCTGTTTTCTCTTCTCTGTTTCCATGGAGAAGTATGTCAGTGATGTGTTCGACTCCATGGAAACAGATGAGCATCTCTTTCTACATACACAACTAATTAAATCGAACACTTTCTCTGCCATCCATTGTTCTGGAGGAGGACTGAAGAGGCTTTCCCTGAATGAGACATCATTTTAGTAGCAATTTTTAGTGTCTAACCTAATACAACGGATTAATGTTTTAACACAATATTACATCCTCGATTCAGATGACTTAAGGCTCAGTCCTGGGCCGTAAAAGCATAAACAAACATAGTAAATTCCTTATATACTATGGCTATCATTTGTAAATATGTAGCTTTTTCTCTTAACTCAAATAATTTGAATACCAGCAATATAGTTGATAATAGAATTTAGTAGATTCATTTTATTACTATACAATGTAGTATCATAGAAAGAATGTGGGTTTTAGAGTCAGATAAACCCAAATTTGAGATTTTGCTTTGTCACTTATTAGCAGTATTCCCCCAGATAAGCCACTTAATCTTTCTGAGTCTCAATTCCTTATCTGAAAACTATGGACTATGATACTTTGCTTATGTGAGAGTTCATCAGGACAATGACCGTAAAACATCAGGGTTGACTGTAGTTAATAATACTGTATTGTTTATTTGAAAGTTTTTAAGAGAGTAGATCTTAAAAGTTCTCATCACAAGAAAAAAATTATAACAGTGTGGTGACAGATGTTAACTAGACTTACTGTAGTGATCTTTTCACTATATATACAATTATCAAATTATTATATTATACACCTGCAACTAATATAGTGATATATGCCAAGGATATCTGAAAAAAAAAAAAATCTAGCATCACACCTGACACATAGTAGACAATATATATAGGACCTTAGCTTTACGCAGTGGCAGTATTGTAGCCAATGAGGTTTATCCGAGGTGCAATTATTGCTAATTAAATAGGACCTATTTACTGTTATTGTCAGGTTGGACTTACAGTGAAATGATCGACTCTTACATAGTTTCAGAAATGTCTTAAAATGGAAAATCTCTAAATGCAATGGAGAATAATACTGTTTGCTTTGTGAATACTAAACAGAATAATTTGAAGATATGCATAGTGTGTAATGATTGGTCCTGTCATCACTGCCAGTAGTGTTTGGATTGTTTGCAGTGGTAAAGTGACAAGGCAGCACCATGCTGATTCTTCCACAACTTTTGATGACCTGTCAATGTCCTAAACAAGTGCAAATCTCTAAGTTGTCTTCTCTCTTTGTTTATGACATCTCCCAACACGGTGGTTAGGTCATTCGAGGGGGTCTCCTAAGTGGTAGAGTAGTGACATTATTTCAAGTTAGGTCTTCCTTTGCCTCAACAATGATCTTAAATGTTAGGGTCACCCAATGTTTTATAAATGCTTATAGATATATGTAGTTATTTTAAAAATTTTTTACTTATTTGAAAGAGAGAGGGACCGTGAGTGCACAGACACATACCAATGCCTGAGCCAGGGGAGGGGCAGAGGGGGATGGAAAGGGAGCAGCAGATTCTGCACTGAGCGTGGAGCCCAACACAGGGCTCGATCTCACCACCCTGACATCATGACCTGAGCTGAAATCAAGAGTCGGAGGCTCAACCAACTGAGCCACCCAGGCGCCTCTATACATATGTGTTTATGGACTTACATGTATATATACCATACTAATAAAAGTAATGAAATTAGCCAGCATTTAATAAAGTTATGTTATATGTGCCAGGCCCTGTGTTGGTACTTTGCAACTCATTAACTCAATTAACCAGCAAAATACTACAAAGAGTTTTGGGTGCTCTTGTTACCCTCATTTTGAAAATAGATGAGGAAACTAAGGTATGGAGAGATTAAGTAACTTGTCTAATAATTAACAGAGCTTAGACTGAAGCTTGGAAGTCTGATTCCAAAGCTCATTGGAACTGCGGATCCTCCAGGCAGGGGAGGTATTTCTGTATGCATATGCGCATTCATATATATGAACACAGAGAGAATAAGAAACACAAGAGAGGGGCACCTGGGTGGCTCAGTGGGTTAAGCCTCTGCTCTGCCTTCAGCTCGGGTCATGATCTCAGGGTCCTGGGATAGAGTCCCACATCAGGCTGTCTGCTTGGCAGGGAGCCTGCTTCCCTTCTCTCTCTGCCTGTCTCTCTGCTACTTGTGATCTCTCTCTCTCTCTGTCAAATAAATTAAAAAAAAAAAAAAAAAGAAACACAAGAGAGGAATAACTGATTAGGTCTGAACCTTGACTGATGAACTTAATAGTTATCTAGGCTGGATCGATCTTTCTTTCTTTCTTTCTTTTTTTAAGATTTTATTTATTTGCCAGAGAGAGTAGGAGAGAGGGAGAGTACAGGCAAGGGGAGCAACAGGGAGAGGGAGAAGCAGGCTCCCCACTGATCAAGGAGCCAATGTGGGACTCGATCCCAGGACTCTAGGTTATGACCTGAGCTGAAGGCAGATGCTTAACTGACGTTAAGCCACCCAGGCGTCCCTAGGCTGGATTTTTCTAAATGATTTTTTATGCTACAGGTCTTTTTGGTAATCTGATAAAGTTTACGAACCCCTTCTCAAAAATATATTTTAAGAGCTTTAAATATGACATATAGGAATCCAAAGAAAAGCAGCTATATTGAAATACACATGTCAAACTATTCTAAAATTATAATATAAAAATATGCCTACAATCATATTTTATTAACATATTAAATAGCAAGGTCTAATGGAAGATCTAATAGCTATGATAATTTCAAAATATCAGGGGCATCTGGGTGGCTCAGTCCATTAAGCACCAGCTCTTGATTTGAGCTCATGTCATGATCTCAGGGTCCTGGGATCAAGCCCTGAGTTGGGCTCCATGCCCAGCTGGGGAGTCTGCTTGTGGATTCTCTTTCTCCTCTTCCGCTGTCCGTTTCCCTGCTCATACCCTCTCTTTCTCTAAAATAAATAAATCTTTAAAAAAAAAAAAAAAGAGGCAACGAGTATAAATGCTATTTTAAGATGCCAACGACAACTATAATGAGATAAAATGAATATAAAAATATTTTGTAAAATCTCAGGTGACCTCAAAATATAATATGTCCCTTGTTATTAGTATAATTCTCATTTTATATGTTAGGACACTGAGACTCACAAGTTAAGAAATTCCGTTGCAATAATTGCACCGCTGAGGCTCAAACCAGCTTATTTGGTTTTGAATCCTATGCTCTTCCCATCGTTCCCACGTTGCCCTTATAACCATAGGCAAATCCTTTTTTTTTTTTTTTTAAGATTTATTTATTTATTTATTTATTTATTTATTTATTTGACAGACAGAGGTTACAAGTAGGCAGAGAGGCAGGCACAGAGAGAGGAGGAAGCAGGCTCCCTGCTGAGCAGAGAGCCCGATGTGGGGCTCGATCCCAGAACCCTGGAATCATGACCTGAGCCGAAGGCAGAGGCTTTAACCCACTGAGCCACCCAGGCGCCCGGGCAAATCCTTTTTAAATGACCACAAACGCCTTCCCAAGATTGTGACAGTGCAAAAGGTGTGACGTAAGAAGTGGGTGAGAGCAGACGAAATGCATCTCTGATGCCACACACAGGTTAACATTTGAGAGCCAGCAAAGAGGAGGTTAGTAAAGAAGGCTAGCCTGGCTCGTGGTGCACCCTGTGGCGCAGTAGCCCTGGTCATCACCGGAAGCGGCAGTCGTGTCTTCTAACCGCTGGAGCTCTGGTTTCTGCACACACCATTCCATTAACCAAATGGAATGGTTATTCCTTCTGCTTCAGCCAGCCTTAAAGTAACTGCTCGCAGTGGGGCGGTGGCTTTCCGATCATGGCTCCAGCTCGGCTGTGGGAGCTGCGTTCAGGCCGAGCACATGCGGAACGCCAGCCCCCGTTCAGCGAGCACCAATTGGTCACGGATTAGAGGCTGTCCCCACAGTTGCCAGAATAATTAAAACCACACAGCACACGAGCCAGCTGCTTTCTGTATTAGCTGCTTCTGACAGGAATTCAAATTCAGGTGCACTGCTATCCAGTGAGCCTTAGTTCACGTCCCAAGCCCTACCACGTTTGTACAGCGTGTTGCAGTCACCAAACGCTTCCAAACAGGAAATCATTTCGCTTGAACATAAAACTCAGCTGTTGTGCAGACCGGAATGGCATCGGCTAAATATTATAATTGAGGGAACTGAGGAAGGGGGTAGGGTAGGTGGGTAAATGCACAGGGCTCTCTCAGTTATTCTCTTTTTTAGCCAAGAAGCTCAGAACCTGACGGGACTCTCATGACTCAAACTAGCCATAAAGCCACCATCCCCCTAAAGCAACTCAAAATAGGACCTAAAGGAGGCCGAATGCCGCTTTTCTCATGGTAAATAGGGGAGACTTGCTTTCAGGTTCCTCAAATACACGAATTCTGCCAGATAGGCAAGCCTAACACCTTGGATGGTGATAGCATAACCCAATTAAAGTCTTCTGTGTCGGGAATTGTAACACTAGTCACCCAAAAGCAAGTGTTTTGGAGATTGCAGAGAAGGCTGGACGTTTCCCTGTACCTTATAGAACACTGGGGAAAAGCATAGCAATGGTCCTAAGTTCTGTATCCTATGAGGTACAGTTACTATTAACCCCATAGTGCTAGCTTCACTTTGGCCCTACGAAGCCTGATCAGTTAGGGTTATCCTGGGATGTGGTGATGGACTCCATTTCTCAACATTTGTTCTTGTGACCACAGTTCCTAAATCTTCTCCCTCACTGAAGTTTTTATTTAAAGAGAATTTAAATATGAATCACCATCATCTTGCTAATCCTAGGTCCTACTCTCTTTGCTCAGCACTGGCAGACGAAGTGTCCGTAGAGAGTGCGCGTCCTTTGTGAAAGACAGCTAGAGACTGCCCTGGTTACTGCGTATATGCTCTACAAGTATCATTCTGACTCCAGAAGGGCTCATGTGATGAAAGGAACATGCTCTACCTATAAAGATGTTTTAGTTTTGTTAGGGAGTTTGGGCTTAAATGAGTCCTTATCTACAAACGCAGTGATAGACTCTCTGGAGTCTTCTGGATCAGACATTAGAGGCCCTTGTGGAGGGAATGGTAGCTAGTCCTGTTCTACTGCTCAGAAGACTTGTGCACGGGGACTTCTGTTATTAGATATGTTGAATCAAATGCAGAACTTGCCTCCATCTTCAAAACCAAGACTCTAAAAAGGAACACCTGCCTCCTCCAGGAGTTACACACCAATTGTAAGGCTCTTTCAGATTTCAAGAACAATGACCTTTCTTGATCTGTTACCAGAATACGGGGGAATCTGGATCAGCAAAGCAAGTTATCTAAGAAACTATAAAGTACTTCTGGGTCCTGTTACGTTTAAGATTTAAATATATATTATGTAATATTACATATATAAACATACATATTGAAATATTTAAAGCTAACACAATGGCTTAATTTTAGGCATAAAACAACCCAAACAGAAGTGCAACACCTTCTTTTTCTTCCCCTAGCATTTATATTTCCCTTTAAAAATACTTTATATTTCCCTTTAAAAGTATTTAAAAATATTTCCCTTTAAAAATACTTCATTTGATCAGTTTTCCCATCTGCATTAGCAGAGTTTATGCCAAAGCACTTTAAAGTAACTGGCTTCCCTCATTTTCAACTTGTATCTTACCCTCAACTTATATATGAATTCCTGATTACTGTCCATCATGAAAGTAGCAAAATTTTTTCACTTGAAGTGCAAGCCAGGAGGTATCTTTTGTTGTTTTTAAGTAAACTTTATTGAAGTATAATACCATAAATACAGTAAACTTAATCCTCGGTAGTGTACAGTTACTTAATTTTAACAAAAATGGAGTCATGTAATCACCACTATCAAGATAGAGGCAAGTTCCACCACACCCCAAAATGCCTCTGTGTCCCCTTATAATCAGTCCCTCCCCACATCCCAGTCACTGTTAATCACTGGTCTCTCCCTATAGTTTTACCTTTTCCAGAATATGTTGTAAATGAATACCATATGTATCCTTTGAAACAGAGTTCTTTGACTTAGCATAAATGTGTTTGAGACTTTTCCTTGTTCAGTAGATCAGTAGTTTATTCCTTTTTATTACTGAGCAGTGTTCTACCGTATGGATGACTACAGTTCTTTTGTCATTCTCCACTAGGACAACGGGGATGTTTCCGGTTTTTAGCAATTATGAATGAGGCTTCCATAAACATCCAAATACAAGTTTCTATGTGAATATAAGCCTTCATGCTTTTGTTTCTTCTGAGTAAACACCTAGGAAAGAGATTATTGGGCTATGTAGTATGTTTATATTTGACTTAATCAGAAACAGAGTTTTCTGTAGTGGCTGTGCCATTTTGTTTTGTTTTTGTTTTTAAAGATTATTTATTTATTTGACACAGAGAGAGAGAGATCACAAGCAGGCAAAGAGGCAGGCAGAGGGGGAGGGGGAAGCAGGCCCCTGCTGAGCAGAAAGCCTGATTCGGGGCTCGATTCTAGGACCCTGAGATCATGACCCGAGCCGAAGGCAGAGGCCCAACCCACTGAGCCACCCAGGTGCCCCAGCTGTGCCATTTTGAATTACTTTCAGTGATATCTGACAGTTTTAGGCATTCTATATCCTCACCAGCATTTGCTGTTGTCAGGTTTGTTTTCAGTTTTGGTTTTGTTTTAGCCATTCCAATAGATATGTAATTTTATCATATTATAGTTTGAATTTGCATTTCCTTCTGTATCAATGATGTTGGGCATCTTTTCATAAGCTTATTCGGGGAAATGTTTATTCAACACTTTTACCCATCTTTAAATTTCATTATCTGTCTTTTTATTATTCAGTAGTAAGAATTCTTTTTTGGCAATGTTGAGTTTTATAATAAGTTCTTTATGTATTTTGGATACTAATCCTTTATCAGATATGTCATTTGCAAATAGTTCTCCTGGTCTGTTAGTTTGCCTATTAGTTTTGTTGATTTATTCTAGGTAAGAGACCTTACCAGATATGTGTTTTGCAAATATTTCTCCCAATTTGTAGCAGTCTTTTTATTTTCTTAACAGTTCTTACAAACAGTATTTTTAATGTGGTACAATCCAATTTATTAATTTTTAAAATGGATTGTTCTTTGGTATCATGTCTAAGAAATCTTTGTCTAACCCAAGGTCACAGAGGTTATCACTTTAGTTTGCTTCTAAAAGTTTTATAAAGTTATAGAGGTGTTACATTTAAGATTATGATTGATTTTGAGCTAATTTTTGTACATGGTGAAAAGTATAGGTTGAGAGTTTCTGATTTGTTCATTTTTTGCTTTTGGGTATGAATTCCAGTTTTTTCCGTGCCATTTGCTTAAAACTATCCATTGATTTGGCTTTGCACCTTTGTCAAAAGTCAATTGATCATATTCTTTTATAGGTCTATTTCAGTGCTCTCAATTCTATCCTATTCATCTGTGTGTGTGTGTATGTGGGTCTCTCTCTCTCTCTTGCTGTTTAACTTAAATTTGAACTTATGGGGATAAAATTGTTTATGATATTCCCATGTTTTCCATTTAATAACTTCAGGCTCCGTAGTGTTTTCTCTGCTTTCATTTCTGATATTGGAAATTTCTGTCTGGTCTGTTTTTAATGATCACTCTGATCAGAGATTTATCAATTTCATTGATATTTTCTAAGAACCAACTTTTAGCTACATTGATTTTTCTCTAGTGTTTTTCTAGTTTTAATTTCATTGATCTCTGCTCTTATCTTTATTATGTACTTCCTCTGCTGGTTTTGGATTAAATTTGGTCTTCTTTTTTTAGTGTCATAAGGTAGAAGTATAGACCATTGATTTGAACTATTGTTCTACTGTAATACAAGTACTCAATGCTGTATATTTCCTTCCAAGCCCCCTCATGTTTAGAGTAGGAACCTTACAACACTAGTATTATTTTCATTCATTTAATTATGTTTTTTAATTTCCCTTGAGATTTTTCTCTGAAACTCATGGATTATCTGTGTGATGTTTAAATCCTACATATTCAATGATTTCCCATTATCTTTCTGTTACCAATTTCTAGTTTAATTCCGTTATTGTCAGAGAATATACTTTGTTTAACTTCAATTCTTTAAATCTGTTAATGTTTGTTTTATGACCAGTATATGGTCTATTTTGGTAAATGGCCCCATCAGTGCTTTAAAAGATTATATATCTGGCTGTTGTTGAGTGACACAATCAATAAATATCTGTTATGTCCTGCTGCTTTATAGTGGTATTCCATTCTTTTCTATGCTTGCTGCTTTTCATTTTAGCAGTTCAAGCAATTTTTGAGAGAGGGGTATTGAAGTTACTAATTATAATTGTAAATTTTTCAAATGTTTCATCCAATTCTATCAGGTTTTGCTACATGTTTTTTGAAGCTCCATGATTTAGTACATACACATTTAGGATTGTTAAGTCTTCTTGGTAAATTGATGCCTTTATCATTATATAATGCTTCTGTTTGTTCCTGGTAATTGTCTTTGCTCTAAAGTCTATTTTATAAAATATTAATATCTGACGTTAATCAGCTTTCTTTTAATTCATGTTTATATAGCATATCTGTGCTCATTCTTTTACTTTTAACCTCTCTTTTTTTATTGGTGTGTTTTTTTTTTAATCATTTACCTTTAATGGAATTATTAATGTTAAGAATTAAGAATTCCAGCTTACTATGTGTTTGCTGTTCCCTGTTTTTCATTCCTGTTTTTTTCTTCCCTGTCTTTCCCTGAATTTCTCGAATGTTTTTAGTATTTTAATTTAAAATTTTTTAAATTATTTTAACTTTTATATAAATTTTAAATTATATATAATGGGGCTATTTGTAACAGCTTTATTGAGGTTGACCGTACCACCATACCACACAGTTCACCAATTTGAAGTACAATTCAATGGGTTTCCTATATTCAGAGTTGTAGAAACATCACCAAAATTAATTTTAGAACAATTACCCACACCCTTTAGGAAGAAACCCTATCCCCTTTAGCTATGACCCCTTTAATACCTCCCCTTCTCCCCAGTCCTAAGCACTGGATATAGAATTCTTGGTTAACAGCTCATCCCCATCCTTATCCCAACACGTGAAAAATGCTGTGTCATTACCTTATTGACCACATAGTTTCTCTTGAGAAATACACTGTTATTTGAATTGTTTTTCCCCTAAAGATAATATGTTGTTTCTTTCTGGCTGCTTTCATGATTTTTTTCTTCTTTAGTTTCTAGGAATTTGATTATGATTGACGTAGAGGTTTCTAGGGGTTTATTCTGTTTGAGTTTTGCTCAGCTTTTTAAATCTGCAGGTCTGTGTCTTTCACCAGATTTGCACCATTTCCAGCCATTATTCCCTCAAATATGTTTTTAGCCCTTCATTCTTTTTCCTCTCTTTCTGGAACTCTGATGGCATGAATGGTAGGTATTTTGTTATTGTCCCACAGAGCCCTGAGATTCTGTGGATTCTTTTTGCTTCTGTGTTTTTTATCAGCTGTTCAGATTGGATAATATTTATTGGACCGTCATCAAGTTCAGTGGTTCTTTCCTCTGTCATCTCCATTCAATGAGGTTTTTATTTTAGTTATTTTCTTTGCTAACTTATTTATTAAATGTTTATTATTCTGAAATTTTCATTTAGTTCATCCTTATATTCTGCCTTTCTTTGCTGCAACTTTGTATTTTCCATTTGTTTCAATAGTGTTCATAATTGCTTCTTGGAGCATTTTTAATATAGTTGCTTTAAGATCCTTGTCAGTTAATTATATCCGTATCATCATGGTATTGGTGTCTGTTGATTGTCTTTTTTTGTTTAAGTTAATGTTTTTCTGGTTCTTTGTCTAATAATTTTGGGCTATATCTTGGACATTTTGTATATTATGTTATGAGACTCAGGATCCTATTTAAATCTTCTATTTAATAGACTGAAGATCTGTTTAGGTTTAGAATAAACTTTCTGTTCCAGTTTTGTGGACTGTGGTTCTAATGTCAGGTTAGTTTTCACAGCTCTTGTAGGGCTTTTCAGTCTGCCCTACCTATGTATTACCTAAGCTAATTTAGAATCTGGGCAATATTCACCATAGTTCAATTCTCAAAACTCTTGCACTTTGATTCTGGTTAATCTCACACATGGGTTGTTCAGAGTTGTTTATGACTTCTTGCATCAGTTTAAAGAGTTGCTTTCTCCAGCCTCCTTCTCTCCATAATCCTCCCTGCTTCTCTAGTCGGGAAGGGGTAAGATACTACTTCATTGCTCTCCTTTGCTTAATTCAGGACGTGATGGCTTATAGGGCTCCTCTCCACAGTCTCTGTGGTGCCCAGTGGGGAGGAAAAGAGGTACAGTTTCTTTAATTGTACGTGCTTTGAGTAGAGCCAGGGGTAAGTGCTCCAAGGGCTACCCTCTTCCCAATCTTTTGACTGGAGAGAGCAGGCTTCCTGGGGAATTTTGTGTCTGCTCTTTTGCGTTTCTGGTTGTGGGCTATTCTAGCCCCCAGATTGTACTTAGGAGGCAAAAAAAAAAAAAAAAAAAAAAAGACAGACAAACAGACAGGAAACTCACCATCAGATTGTTCTGAGTCCCTAGACAGTTTGCCTTTTTTTCTCCACCTTTCATGTACTTTGCCTGGGGTTTTTAGTTGTAATTAGCAGGAGAATCAGGGTAGTATGCCTTGCTCCATATTGTCAAACATGGGAAGCCAATCATGATTCAGTTTTGTATCTCTCATAAAAACATACCACTATGCTTAGCATTTAGTCTCTGAAAGAGAGGAGTGAGTGAGGAAAACAATTAGGTCCATATCTCACAATATTAATTGAGCATAACATATAGTGGTTAAGAATATGGCCTTTAGAATCAATTACCAGATTGAATTTTAGCTCCACCTACTTTCAGTGTACTATAAGCAGGTTACTTAACTTCTCTGAGTCTCAGTTTCCTATAAAATGGGGATGGTAATATCTGTCTCATGGGGTGAGTAAGTGGCATATTTCATGCTTTTAGCACAGGGCTTGCTAATAAAATTAATAAATGTAACTCCTAGTCCTGTTAGTATAACAACAGCAATTATCAGATATCACTATCTGTTTCTTGCACTCATAGGAAACTCTGCCCTTAAAGACAAAGAAGACCAATTTGGGAGGACACCGCTTATGTATTGTGTGTTGGCTGACAGACTGGATTGTGCAGATGCTCTCCTGAAGGCAGGAGCAGATGTTAATAAAACTGACCACAGCCAGAGAACAGCCCTCCATCTTGCAGCTCAAAAGGTGAGAAGTTAAATTACTTTGAAGTGTAAACCTTTTGTGAGGTATTTAGAAGTTGATTAATGAACTATGCAATTGACAGGTGATAAAGA
This sequence comes from Lutra lutra, assembly GCF_902655055.1. Lineage (NCBI taxonomy): Eukaryota > Metazoa > Chordata > Mammalia > Carnivora > Mustelidae > Lutra > Lutra lutra. The sequence continues at coordinate 64,259,024 of NC_062290.1, forward strand.
AATCTTAAGTATGTGACTCTTAGTTTTATGTGCTTCTCTAAAAACAGTCTAAACTGCAGAGAATAAAAATAGGTAATCATCAGTGGCTCTGTTCATTTATCCAACGAAGTTCTTTGAGCAATGGAATTCATTTTATGATCTAAGATTAAGTCAAGGAAAAGGAATCAACCATATTACAAATCAGTTTATGCATGGGGGAAAGCAAAGGCCAGAAAGAAAAACACTAAGGTACATATTTTTTTTTTTAAGATTTTATTCATTTATTTGAGAGAAAGAGAGAGAGAGAGAGAAAGCATAGAGGGAGAGGGAAAGAGAGAAGCCGACTCCCCGCTGAGCAGAGAGCCCAACATTGGGCTTGATCCCAGGACTGTGGGATCATGACCCAAGCCAAAGGCAGACTCTTAACTGACTGAGCCACCCAGGCACCCCAACACTAAGGTATTACTAGTGGTTGGGTTTTAATGTTGGTAACATTGGGTACTTTTTACCGTTTAAAAATTTTCCCCTGACAAGTATTAATTACTTTTACAACAAAAACTTACTGTCTCTCTTAAAGTATGGGCATTAAGAAGCATAAAAGAAATTTATTTTCTAAATGTATTTCAACTTTTTAAAAATCTAAAACCATATTGCCAGTAAAAAGGATTTCAGGTTTTTTAAGGGTATTGTTAAGAGCTGAGATTTTTAAGATAAATATATCAAAAAATTAAAATGGGAAGCTTCTATATTTATTGAAAGACTTATTTATTTGAAAATGATTTTTCCTTCCATAAAATTATGGTGTATAAAATATATTTCCAGTGCCTGATATTTTCCTTTTTATTATTTTAGACATATATTTTTGGAATAAAAAGCAATAAAAATTAGATCCAGCAGAGACTATTAGAGTTATTTCCCATTAAAAAATGTGAACCAGATATAGCTGATTAATTGAGGGGTTAGAAAAATACCTTTTTCATTAGTTGAATACATAAAAAGAGACTGACATTAAGATATCCTACTGAATATGCTAGTTACACGCTGTGATCAGTTAGGTCTGTCAGGTTATTCCCAAAGTTATTGCTCTTGAATTTGCTTTTCATTATAGTAATTTTTTTTTAAATCTCCCTCATTTTCAATTTCAGTTTTAACTACTATGTAGGTATTTATAACCTTTCACCTAGGCTTGTCAGCTGTTAAAATTATTCAGTCAGGAAGGGTAACTCCATTTAACTTGTTATCATTAAAAAGTAAACATTTCAGATTAGAAATAGCCCCAGTATTAAGAATTTGATACACTTTAGATTTTTCATTGTGGTTCATTTAGGTTTAAAACCCAACTTCAGACATAGAGGTTGGAGGAACCTAACTTCACATCAGGTGGGTCATGTGAAAAAACTGGGGATTTGAGTTGATGAGCCTCCAATCATCTCTGTAGAGGTAGAAAGTGACCCAAAGGGAAGAGAAGGGGTCGGTTGTAAGTCTCTCCACAGGATGTGGTGCATTTGTTTTCTTCGGCTTTTTGTTTCTTCTTTATTTTTTTAAATTGTGATTTCCTACAGCATCAAAGAATAAATAGAACTCTGATTTACATGTCACAATTTTCATAGCTGAACTCATAAATAACACGTTTCATGGTCTTTTGACTATCTGATAATTACACATTTCCCCCTTTCTCTGTGTTGTGGTTTGTTTTTGCATATTTGCCCAAAGTGGCAATCTATCTTTAGGCTATACTTGCACTAGTAAAATTTCCAGAACAAGGGTGGTCATAAACCTTTAGTATTCTACTCTGTCCAGATCAAAACTGGGTATTGCATTTCATTTTGTGCTTTATGCAAAAGCACTGTTATTTTCAAAATCAGAGATAGTAGAGATCCAACAGGAGTAAGATTGTGAAGAGTCTAGAAGTAACTCTCAAAGAAGAGTTGGAAATATGTCCCAGGTCTATAGCACACCCTGCCTCTGAGCAGACACAAACACAAATTCTCTTTAGAGAAAACATCTTCACCCTAAACTTCCAGGATTCCCCCATATTACATAGACCAAACAAGATCTCACAGTGAAAGATCCCCATATATATGAGGAAGCAGTCTATCACAAATGAGAGTCAGCAGAAACAATAAACAAATTTGACTGTGGAGTCCCGGGATCGAGTCCTGCATCAGGCTCCCTAGTCTGCTTCTCCCTCTGACCCTCCCCCTTCTCATGCTCGCTCTCTCTCACATTCTCTCTCTCTCAAACAAATAAAATCTTAAAAAAAAAAAAAAAGAAACACAATGTAAAATAACAATTGAATGGTTAAAGAGAAAAGAAGAGGGGTGCCTGGGTGGCTCAGTTGGTTGAGGCTCTCTTGATTTTGACTCAGGTCATGATCTCAGAGTTGTGGGATCAAGCCCAGCATCAGGCTCCACACCTGGCGTGGAGTCCACTTGGGATTCTCTCTCTCTCTCTCTAGTCCTCCCCCTCCTCTGGCACTTGCATGTGCTCTCTCTCTCTAGAAGGAAAGAAACAAACAAAGAAAGAAAGAGAGAAAGAAAGAGGGACGGAGGGAGGAAGGAAGGAAGAAAGAAAGAAGAGAGAAGAAAAGGAAAGGAAAAAGAAAAGAAAAATGAGCAAGCAACAAGACTTTCATGACTAGGCATCAGTTCTGGCCGTGACCACTTATTTTAGAACAACCCACCTGCCAAAAAAATTTCTGAAGACTGAGTAAAATATATATACATTATTTGAAGGCACTGAGAACAGTCAGCATAAGCTAGGTCTAAGAAATTACAGTCATTCAGAGAAGAGAAGCATGAAGAATGCACACCACATTCATCCGGCTGTATCCTTTAAGGCATCTTCCAAAGTGGAATGCAAATGAATACAACCCTAGCAGGAAGCAATTATCTTGGTAGGGCGAGAAATCACAGGTAGAGCCTGGCGTTAGCACTGGCTGGAATGTGGAAGGGCAAAATCCTGGAGCGAAGGGAACTGCAGAGAAGGAACCCAAAAATCTGAGTACAAATTCTTTGCAAATCATTAGCAGATTCCTAAACTGTGCTTGTGCTGGGGGAGGCTCAAAGAAACCCAGCAGTAAACAACAGCTGGGAGACCAAACAGCTAAGCAGAGATTGTTTTAATATTGTCTTGTATTTTCTTTCCAGTGCAAGTCTTTAAGACATAACAAGTTGATTTTTGTGTAGGGGTCCATTCTCATTTTAAATTACATGAATAACTCATTTTCGCAGCACACCCTAGCTCATTAATTTGTAGCCGAGTCTGTGCTCTGGGCCAGTACCAGGATCTTGGACTATGTACCTCCCATGGTTTTTTGTTTTGTTTTGTTGTTAATTTGTTAATTTGTTGTTTTGTTGTTAATGGTTTTAAAATAAAGTCCTAATACAAGGGAGCTACTTGAGAAATTTGAAAATAGAAAATACACCATTGAAGTGCTTTAGGGAGATGAATATGGCAACTAAAGCTCTTTTAGAAGAGGAGATACTTAGAAAGTATTACTGGTCAGGCCAAGAGAGGAGGAGTTTGATCTAAGAGATACATTGTAAAGGTAGAACAGTTCATTCATTAAGTAGTTGCCATATGTCTACTATGTAGTAGTAGGTGTAGAGGATCACCTAGAGGAAATATTAAAAAATGAATCACATATGTCTGCTGTTAAAAAGTGCTCTCCATGCTGGCCTGTATTAAATTTCCATTTGTCTTTGTTTAGTGAACCTCTCTGACATATCACATATCAAATATTCTTTCCAAGTATTGTCTCTCCCACTTACTTCTGTAATCTGTGAACTCAGAAGTGTGCTATTTGGGTAATCATCAATATTCATATATGTGTGCATGAATGCATTCATTCAACATATGTTCATACTGTTACTGTGGAACAGGTGCTGTGCTAGGGCCTTGGAATACAAAGATGAAAGACAGGATTCCTGCTCTTAAGTTGTTTACAAAGATCATGGATAAAGATATCAAGTGGTAATTAAAGCTGGCCTATCTCCCTTATATATCAAGTGTTTTATAAAATATCAATAGCCATGCCATGTAAATAGTTATTTATTACTACTGACCTGAAGATCAGCCATTCCCATGTTATTTATTATGTTTTTGCTTTTTTGTGATAGTGAACTAATTATGTTATCTTCCATTCATAGTAGGAAAAACTCTTGTTCCCATAGCATTTTGTTGATGTCTCTATTAGAGGCCCATTACCTTGTTTTGTTTTGTTTTTTTTAAAGATTTTATTTATTTATTTGACAGAGAGAGAGATCACAAGTAGGCAGAGAGGCAGGCAGAGAGAGAGGGGGAAGCAGGCTCCCTGCCAAGCAGAAAGCCCGATGTGGGGCTCCATCCCAGGACCCCGAGATCGTGACCTGAGCTGAAGGCAGAGGCTTCAACCCAATGAGCCACCCAGGCGCCCCTCCATTACCTTGTATTGTAATTATTACTTACTTGTCTCTTTCCCACTAGACTAGATCTCTAGGCAAGAACATTGTTTTATTTAATTTTTAATTCCCTAGAATCTAACACAGTGTCTGACATGCTTTGGTTGAATGAATGAATACACTTAAGGTTACTTATATAGAAAGTCATTATTAATATAAATGCTAGACATTTGTTTATTAGAAACATTTATCCAGTTTTAAAATACATATATGGGGAAAACTTATTGAACTGTGCTGATTGGCTTAGTTATTTTGACACATACTCAGTACTCTGGAAACAAATTGCTGTTAGTCCAAGCAGCTAAGAAAATGGTACCCATAAGAATAAAATTAATCTCAATATACTGAACATCTGTACCTAATTTGTTTTTCATTTGTACCCTCAGTATAATCCAAGAAAGCAATCAGTCATACCTTTACTGGGTTTCTCACAAAAGATATCTAATTCTTAGAAATGTTTTCCTCCAGGGAATCTACTATTTCTCTGACTTCTACAGATATATTTATTTGTTAATAAGGATAAAAAAGCCTTAGCAATCTTACTAAATGTTAATAGTTATGCATTTTTAATCTTCCAGGAGGTTATTAATTTGGCTTCAAGAAGATTAAGACTACGCACTCTGAAAAATTATATCATGTCAAACACAAAAACTAAAGAAGCTTCGTACTGTGGTTGTGTTGTGTGTGTGTTCTTTTTCTTTTAATTCACACAGAATTCTCAATTCATCTGTGAAAACTGAATATTAATTTTAATTAATATTCATTTTTGAGATATGCTGTTTCCATGTTAATGACATAAAAATTAAAGAAGAAGAGTAGAATACCTGTAAAAGTTTTCAGGAAAACTTAGTATCAGGTGACAATATTAGGATATTGGATTTCCTTATTTTATACACACTCACACTTATACACAAACACAGCAAACAATCCATCTCTCAGTCCCCTGTAACTCTATATTCCTGTGTGTATATGTACATACATATACATACATATATCTATATATATATATACACACACTTATATTTAACTCCCTCCCTACCCCATTAGCCTATATTCCCCCAATGAATGCTGTTTGAAGGCAGAGGCTATGTCTTATTTGATTTATTAGTTCCCGTCTTAAAACAAGTCCTGCCGTTTAAAAAAGACTCAGTTCATATTTAACGAATACATGAATGAAGGAATGAATCAATCAATAAATTCGAACATCAGATAGATTTATTATGAGCGGTATGATCTTCAAAACTATTGAAGTGTAAATTAGTTGTTATATTTATTCCTTTTCATTATCCATTCCACCCCCTTATAATTTTGCTAGCAGTATTTTACAAGCTCTGTGAGCTTAATTTCCCATCATGTATCACTCTTGTATGCCTCAGTTTCTTCATCTATAAAAATAGGACAATACACTTCTCCCTGTCTACTTTTTAGGAATCAGTAGATGTCACAGATAAAAGGGCCCTTCAGGATAGCCTAGTCCAATTTGTTACTGGATGAAGAAACTGAGCCAATTCTCCTTTCAATTCTCTTTTCTTGGTAAATTATTCATCATTCTTTTTGCCTTTGCCTAAACCTGAATGTTTTTTGTCTTATTTTTTTAAAGTTTTTACTTAAATTCCCATATAGTTAAGGTATATTAATATTAGGTTCAAGTGTACAATTTAGTGATTCAACCTTTCCATATAACAGCTGGTGCTCATCAGGACAAGTACTCTCCTTAATCCCCATCCCCTACTTCACCCATCCCCCTTTCCCCCTACCCTTTGGTGACCATCAGTTCATTCTCTACAGTTATTAAGAGTTTGTCTCTTGGTTTGCTTCTCTCTCTCATTCCCCCACTTTGTTCATTTGTTTTCTTTGTTAAATTCCATGTGACTGAAGTCATATGGTATTTGTCTTTCTCTGACTTGTTTCACTTAGCATAGTACTCTCTAGCTCCATCCATGTTGTCGAAAATGACAAGATTTCATTCTTTTTTAGGGCTGAGTAATATTCCACAGGGTGTGTGTGTGTGTGTGTGTGTGTACCACATCTTCTTTATCCATTTATCAGTCATTAGACATTGGGGCTATTTCCATAGTCTGGCTATTGTAGAGAATGCTGCTACAGACATTGGGGTACCAACAGACACATGAAAAGATGCTCAACATCACTCATCATCAGGGAAATGCAAATCAAAACTACAATGAGATATCACCTCACACCTATCAGAGTGGCTAAAATCAATAACACAAGAAACAACAGGTGTTGGTGAGGATGCAAAGAAAGGGGACCGTCCTACACTGTTGGTAGGAATGCAAGCTGGTGCAGCAGCGGTGGAAAAGAGTATGGAGGTTCCTCAGAAAGTTCAGAATAGGGCTACTCTACAACCCAGCAATTGCACTACCAGGTATTTACCTAAAGAATACGAAATACTAATTCAAATGGATACATGCACCTCGATGTTTAAATTAATTATTTTTAAATTGTAGAGAAGAATAGAGAATATCATTAGAAATATTCAGAAGAGATAAAACTGAATATTTTTTATTTTTCTTCCAGTTTTCGTTATTGAAATAAAACAGTAGAGATGCACTTGAAGTTTTCTATTTATCCTCCCAAATCCCATTCCCCTCTTTTTGTATGTTCTCAATCTATCTTAATTTTGGTGGTTTCAATTCCCACGCATTTTTCTACCTTTATTTTATATGGATATAACTATAAACAATATTATTTTGCATTTTAAAATCTTCATATAAATGGTATTATACTTTGTCATTCCCCAACTTGCTTTTTTAACTTAACATTATGTTTTTGAGATTACTTGATCTTGAGGTATATGTTGAAATGTGTACCTCTGTTCCCAAAAGATTGTATACAAATGCTCAAAAGACAAATGAAAAGGTGTTCAGCCTCATTACTAATTAGATAAATGCAAATTAAAACCACAGTGAGATACTATACAACCATCTGAATGTCTAAAATGAAAAGGTCTGATAATACCAATTGATGGTGACGATATGGAACAACTGGAACATTTATAGTGAGAATACGAATTCATTAATCTACTCTAGAAAGCAGTTTGACTGTAACAAAGCTGAACACACACACACACACACAAACACACACAGAATCCTCACAATTCACACTCCAATCCCAGTAATACCTAAGAGAGATAAGTGCGTCATTCTACCAAAAGGCATGTATGAGAGTGTACATGATATCGTCATTTATAATAGCAAACACTCTTAGTAGCACAAACTACTGAAATGTGTATGAATAGGCAAATGGGTGAATAAACTGTGATGTATTCCTACAACGGGATACTACACAATAAAAAATAATGAACTACTGATACATTGCACCACATGAATAAATTTTGTAGACCTCATGTTGAGTGAAAGAAATCCGCTCTTTAAAAAGAAAAAAAAGAAGAAGTCAGCTATTTATACAAATTTTAAAAACAGCCAAAACTATATGGTGATTCAAGTCAGGTTTTTGGTTACCCAGTATATAGATATTAACTAAAAAGGGGCATAAAGGAAGCTTTCAGTCATACTGGAAATGATCTATATCTTGATCTGTGTGTTGATTACATAAAAAGTTATCAGTCTGTACACTTAAGATTTATCTACTTAACTATGTATATAAATATATTATGCCTCAATTTAAAAATTATTTATAAAAAATGGTAAAATTCCAGATATTGATGAGTATTATTTGTCGGTAGGATGAGGAAGAACAGAATGAAGGATGCTTCTGACCTAGGCTTTGAAGCACTTCGGTCACATTTTCCCAGTGTCAGCTTCAGGGGCTCTAGGAAAGCCCTATAAACTTAAGCATGAATCAGAATCACCTGGAGGTGTTTAGTAGGTACTTCTAGGCTTCTCTGTGGCTATAGTCACTCAGTAGTTTGTTTTAAAATAGCGGTTAGGATTCCTGGTTTTCACCCAGGCGGCCCGGGTTCGACTCCTGCTGTGGGAATGCCCAACTTTTGGGGCTCCTGGGTGGCTCAGCGGGTTAAAGCCTCTGCCTTCAGCTTGGGTCATGATCCCAGAGTCCTGGGATGGAGCCCCACGTCGGGCTCTCTGCTCGGCGGGGGGGACTGCTTCCCCCTCTCTCTCTCTCTCTGCCTGCCTCTCTGCCTACTTGTGATCTCTGTCTGTCAACTAAATAAATAAAATCTTTAAAAAAAATTTACTAAGTGCCCACTCTACTACAAACTATATAGCCAATGGATATCTGAAGAATAAACAAATGAGGTTTTTGCCATTTGGTATGCTTCTAAAAGAAGGCACTGAAAGACATTCATGATGCCTGCATTACTTAGAAATGTAGGGAAGTCTGAGTGTATGAAACCCTTACATTCTGGAATGTTAATGATCTCTCAAGAAATCTCTGGACTGAGATGGGTGATGTTAGACAACTCTTAGAGTTTGCCCCATTTGACATCAAACCTAGCTAAGCTGCCTTTCCCGGCAGGCGAAAGTCCCAGGCTAAAGAATCTTTGCTTCAGTATATTCCTACTTCTGAGGTTTCCAAATAAGCTTTAAGTTGGTCCTCTCGAGTATTTAGAAATTATCTCTAAACCTACCCTCTGGTTTTCCAGTTTAGAAACTCCTTCCTTCCTTCCTCCTTCCCTCCCTTACTCCCTTCCTTCCTTTCTTCTTTCCTTTTTCACGTGGCTCCATGCCCAGCATGAAGGCCAACTCAGGGCTTGAACTCATGACCGTGAGATCAAGACCTGAGCTGAATTCAAGAGTCAGACACTTATATGACTGAACCACCCAGATGTCTCTAGAAACTGGTTTCAGATATTTAGGATTATATATTCAAGAGCGTTCCAACAAATCCAGAGTTGGTCTGCTTTTAAATAAATCTGAGAATTGAATTCAAGCCTATCTGTCCTTTAGTACTTTCATGATAGTTAATGTATGTCTACTTGCATGGATGAATTTTGTAGCGACAGAGAAGAACATGTCAACAAGTCTTGGTTGAAATCACTACTTTGAATTTTTCTAACATAATTCAGTTAAAAAAAATCATTCATTTAGTTCCATAGCACTTTATAGCAGTCAGAACAGTTAAATATTATATATTCTGTGTAAGTAAACTGATGTATAGTTTGACTGAATTCTTCTAGGTCACTTTGATACTTATAGTCAGGAATTACCTTGTTTTTCCGATTCCCAGCTCAATGCTCTTAATTATGCTCCACTGAAAGAAAACTTAAGTACTTTTGGGAGGCTTACTTTCTCAGTCTTCTGATTCTTCCAACCTAGAGTCATTCCCAAGTCCAGTTTCCCAGTCAAACTTCCAAAGAAGTACCTACGGGTTTCCTTCTCGTGGGCCAGATTCAGAACTTACCCAGGGCTTCCACTACATCTTCTTCTTCTTCTTCTTCTCCCTTCTCCTTTCTCCTTCTTTCTCCCTTCTCCTTTCTCCTTCTCCTTCTCCTTTCTTCTTCCCCTTCTCCTTTCTTCCCCTTCTCCTTTCTTCTTCTTCTTCTTCTTCTTCTTCTTCTTCTTCTTCTTCTTCTTCTTCTTCTTCTTCTTCTTCTTCTTATTTTAAAGGTGGGGGGAGGTGGGGGGGAGAGAATCCTAAATAGGCTCCTTGCCCAGCGCAGGGGGGAAGGTTTGATCTCATGACCTTGAGGTCATGACCTGAGCTGATAGAAAGAGATGGACACTTAACTGAGCCCGCCAGGCACCCCCAGAGCTTCCTCTTTTTTGTTAATATTTTACCTTAGTGTATGACACCTCTCAGACACAGCAGAGCAGCCTTGCAGATTGTATTTTAAAATCCATGTGGCTCACCGAATTTTGTTTTGAACATGTTCCTGTTTCCTGTAACCATGGTCATTTTCTAATCATCTTTATCTCTTTGCTGACCCCCAGTTTTACTAAGTCATGAAAATACAAGCATCTGCTTTCTATGAATAGATTAGAGATCCCCACAAGCCTAGATTCCCATGGAAACCAATCAAAAACTAAAAGGAAAAGAAAGAGTATATATTGAATTTCCCTGAGACCTGCAGCTTGTTTTTCATTAGACTCATGCTGATTTCTTTTAAACTCTGGGCACAGGGCCAGTGAATATTTTTACAGCTGATAAAAAGAAACTTCAGATCCATTTACTTTTCATTTAAACTTTTAAAAATTAATTTTGTGTATAACATCAATTCCAAAGGAAATTTGAGCATTAATTTGATAATTGCCTTCTTATGCCATAGGATTCTATTTGTTCATATAATTTTCCCTTTTTTTTTTTTAAACCTACTTATATTTTACTGTTCAAAAGAGAATAAGAGGGAATCAGGGGGTCTATTATTCCTACAATATGAATGTTGTCAGCCCCTGGGAACAGCATTTTCCCTATGACCAATCATAGGGCTCTTTATAAAGCTCCTTTGACTATTAAGCTTTACAGAGCCCAAATAATCATTTACTAATATGACAACAGAAATTTAACCAAAAGGCCAAAGTAAGGGGGATCCAGAAAGCCAGGGAGGAGGTGACTGGGGAGAGAGGGTGTAAATTTAAATAAGGTAATCAAAATAATTTTCATGAAGATAGTGACATTTGAAACAAGGCTTGAGGGAGGTGAGGAAGTTAGCGATGTGAATAGCTGAGAGAACTTTCTTTTGTTCCTGGTAGAAGGAAGAGTTAGAACAAAGGCCTCAAAATGGAAGCATGCTAGAATGTTTGAGGAATAACAATGGAGCTAGGACTAGCATGGTTCTAATGAGTGAGCCAGGAGAAGCAGTAGGTAATGAGGACATGGCAGAAGTGGTAGCCAGATCCTATAGGGCCTTTTGGCCATTGTCAGGAATATGCTTTTGCTCTGAATGGAATGAGGAGGCATTGGAGGGTTTGGGGGAAGGGAGTGACATGATCTGACATATATTAATGAAATAATCATCCTAGCCCAGCAAAAACATTTTTCTGCAGGTTTATTATTATCTGTGTCTTTATTCCTTCTTCATGTATGCTCTCAAGTCTCCTTCCCGTCCTGATCCCTTTCACCATCTATGCATACACTTGCCGAAATCCCTCGCCTAGAATCGAATACAATGCCACTCTGATGAGCTCAAAGTACACCATGATTTTCCTTATTACCATTTGGACAACCAGATGCAGTTGATTCCTGTTGAAGATTTTTCAAATAAAACTTCTAATTTGGGGGCACCTGAGTGACTCAATTGGTTAAGCATCTGCCTTCGGCTCAGATCATGATTCTGGACTTCTGGAATAGACCCCCACGTTAGGCTCCCTGCTCAGCAAGCGGTCCGCTTCTCCCTCTCCCTCTGCCTCTCCCCCAACCTTGTATTCTCTCTCATTTGTTCACTCTCTTTCTCTCAAATAAACAAATACATATATAAAATCTTAAAGAACTTCTAATTTTGCTTTATGCTTATTACTGCTTAAACTAATCCTATATTCATGTTGTTGTAGTTTTGGACCCAAATGTAGCATCTTACTGCCTCCGTATTTACTCATTTATTTGAACTTCCCAGACTTAGGTAGAGTTTAGCATTCCTTTCCTTGTTCCTCCAGTACCTGGTATGCTGAACCACTGTTATATCATATATCCCTCTGAAAAATATTTATTTGTTTACACATTTTATTTCCCCTCAATGAGCATTAATAATATCAGCAAGAGTGTGATAGTCATATTTTTTATTTCCAGTGCCTGGTACTTAACCAATGATTAATACTTGGTGAATTGAATTGGGTTCATCATATAACTTTTCCAGGTCCTCTTGATTCTTGAGTCTGTCATTCAGTATAGTTGTCATCTCTCCCCCATATGAGTCACCAGAAGTCTCATCCTAGTCTTCGATATCGAAATAGATCCTGCCTGCAGAAAAGCTTAATCATTGAAAATATTACTACTAAAATTAACTTCACCTATTTGAAAGAGTGTTATATTCTTTCCTTCTACTTGTCTAAACTATGTCATCAGTGGTAATTAGGCCTCTTGAAAAATTGTATTTACTCTATCAGAGTCCACTTGTTCACCATTCCAATTCTGATGAGTCATTCATTCATTTGTTCAACAAATACATTTTTAGTATTTAATCTGTATCGTGTTGCACTATCATCTTGAAATATTAAAATCAACTTTTGTCTAAATATTTAAAGTCTTTCATATTCTGAATCATCATAAAGTTAACATTTCACCAAGAAAACTACTCATTTTCAAGAAATTTATTGAGTATACTCTGTTTATTTCAAACAGTTTTAGATTTCAGAAGACATGGTTTATATCCCTTTAAAATTTTTATTCAAATCCTTTTGGTCTCTTTGTCATTCATCAAGCTGGTTCTTTGCAAGCCATTTGTTAGGAATTTGAGCTAAAATATGAATTTGAAGTAATGGCTCTAATCTTCTAAACATGTATGTAATTGGTCATGTTAATGTTGTGCAGATTGTGAACTAATACAATCTATACGAGTTTGTGTATGTATCGGTACATGCCCACAGGTGCCTGCTTTACATTGTTATTTAAGTGAATGATAATAGTGTATACATATTACAAAACATCAAATATACCATGAAGGTTTACAATGCATAACCTAAGAGCAGGGAAAACCTTCTATCTATAAAGCAAAATGTAGAAGCGATAGGAAATAATGGCTACATAGAAATAAGGAAGACTTTTCCTTTAAAAAAAAAAAAAAGGAAAGAAAGAAAGGACTTTCCCCTGCAGAAAACTATGAAAGCAAAGAAAAAGAAGAAAGACAAACTGGGAGAGAACATTTGCAAATTATGTCACTAACAGAGGGTTAACAGCCCTAAGACATAAAATGGAGAAGAAAAAGACCAGTGAGTTTATAAGAAATGAGCCAGAGATATGAATAGATAGTTCACAAGAAAGGGAATGTGAGTGGCCCTTAAAAATGTGGAAATATGCTCAACATTGTTCATCATAAAAGAAATGCAATTAAAATTGTAATGAGATGTTTTTCAGGTGCCGGATTGGCAAAAGTCAGAAAGTTTGAGAGTGCTCTGATGGCAAAACTGTTGCTGAAGGGAATGAAAAATTGTATGACCCCTATGAAGGGAAACTCAACAATAGCCAGCAAAAGTAACTAGAATAGGCATTTACTTTTGACCCAACATTTCCACTTCTAGAAACATACACTGGCAAAAATAGGAAGTGATGTATGCACAAGGCTATTTAATTGCAGCATTATTTGTAATAGAGCACGAGGGGAAATGTCCTGTTGGAGGACTAGTTGAATAAAAAGAGTGTGTCCTCACGATGTAGTGCTATGCAGCTATAAAAAGTAATGAGAAATATTTTTATAAAATATTTTAAAATGAAAAATAAAATAAAATAAAATAAAATATTTTAAAATGACTTCCTGGAGTGAAAATTATAGACTCTTGTGTACGGTCTATCAGAAGTGGAACTTGTAACGCAATTGACAGTGGACAAGCTAGACTTGGAGGGTGTTGGGGCTGAGGGCATCCCTAGGATGGGCAGAAAATGGAAGAAAGTTCACCCAGAAATCGTGGGCGGTATCCCAGCCAGTGGAGCTAAAGACAACCTAGAGTATAAAACATGCTGAGTTGTGGTGATGAGGAAAGTAGGTAATCTGTCCACGAGACCTCAGCCACCAAGATGAGAGAGCAGATAAGGCGTGATAGGACACCGTTCCCTGGGAGAATCACAGAGGACAAGGCTGCAAGAATTTGGGTACTAAGCAGTTGTTGATTTGTTTGTTTGTTTTAAGATTTTATTTATTTATTTGAGAGAGACGGGGAGTGAGAGCATGAGGGAGGGGCAGAGGGAGAGGGAGATGCTGTCTCCCCGCTGAGCAGGGAACCCAGCTGGGGGCTTTCCACATGGCTAGATCACAGGACCTGAGGATTAAGGATCATGACCTGAGCTAAAGGCAGACGCTTAACCGACTGAACCACCAGGTGCCCCACTAGGTAGGTTTTTAAGTTAGCATTTAAAGAATATAATTGGAGCCGCAATGCCTAAGACCATTATACTGTTGAGTGGGTAGATGAATGGATGGATAGATAGGCATTAATTTACTAGACCTTAAGTACATGACTGAAACTAGATTACAGAAGCAAGACGGAAAACCTGAATTACTCTACCTGAATCACAACATTAAGACATACAAGCTGACTTAACCCTCACTGGTCTCACTAATGGCTAGACTTAAATCTTTTCTTAATTAGGGTCAAGGTAAGTCCCAAAGCTGGGGGAAAGATAGCATGCCAACTACGGTATTTAGAAGCAGAGAAAACAAAATGCCCTTATCTTGTTTACTTTTTTTTTTTAAGATTTTATTTATTTGAGAGAAAGAGAGAGAGAGCACAGCAGGGTAAGAGGCAGAGGGAGAGGGACAAGCAGACTCCCTGCTGAGTGGGGAGCCCCATGTGAGGCTCAGCCCCAAGACCCCAAGATTAGGACCTGAGCTGAAGTCACACGCTTAACTGACTGAGTCACCCATGCTCCTCTTGTTTACCTTTTGAATAGAGAAACCTTCCCAGAAGTGCTACAGCCAGCCTTCCTTCCACCTCTTTGACTCCCAGCCGTAATCCACTCTCTTGGCAAAGATGAAACCACCATGATTATTCATATCAATCAATCACTGGATTTGGGGAGGGCCCAGCCTTTTCTCAAGGACATAACTGCTTAAAGGAAGATCAACAAAAATCAAGGTTCTAAAAAAAAAAAAGGAAAAAAATCAAGGTTCTGTTAGCCCAGAAGTAGATGGGCATAGACATTAGGTAGGCAGTCTCTAGTGGTGGCCACAGTGTCCTTTGACAGTTACAGAGCTTTGTGGACCTAACTACTCTCTAAAGCAGTGACCGTGAATCAGTGACTGGAACTGCCCCTTAGCTCGAGGCTACAAAAAAAGCTGGAGATACCAACTCTGTTTACAATAGGAGTAGCCTAGCATGTTTCTTTTCCATAGTGTAGTGGTTATCACGTTCGCCTCACACAATAGGAGTAGCCTAACACTTACCCTACTTGTAGTCCTTCCTATTTTTAGCCTATATGGGCATCTCCTTCTGAATGCTCCCAGATTAGGGAATGGTTCAGTCACTTAACTTTGTCAGTAACGTACATGAGCACCATATAGCGTGTTACCTTTCCTTCACCCAGCAAGCTTAATTGAGAAGTACAGTTTTAAAGAGCACTGGTCGAAAATCAAAAAAATTCATTTAGTCCACAGATATTTATTAATTGAGTATCTGCTAAGCATAAGGTATTGCTCTGTATGTTTGGTATATAACAATGAACAAAACGGAACAAAAATCCCTGCCTTCAAGGAGCTTACCTTTTGTTGGTACAAAACAAACCGGAAAATGAAAAAGATTATAAAATATGTATTGTGTTATGTCAGGTGAGGATACTCGCTTTAGAAAAAATAAGGCAGGTGAAAGAGATAGGGAGCTGAGGGGTTGCGTAATAGAAATAGAGGGATCCGGATAAATCTCTTTAAGGAAATAACATTAAGTGAACAATTAACATTTAAGTGACCTAAAGGCAATGAGAGAATAAACCTTGCAGGGGGAGCGAATGCCAAGTGCAGAGACCCTGAGATGGGAGCATGGTATTACATGGTATTACAAGAAAGTCAGCAGGAAGAGCCCTGGAACTTCAGGGTGAGGATGAGGTCAGAGATCGTGTAGGACCTACAGGATATTGAAGGGCTCCACTCTTACTCTGCACGAGAAGAGAAGGTTATTAAAGGGTTTAAGCACAGAAAGTATGATCTAGCTTATATTTTGAAAGGCTCATCTAACTGGTAGACTGTCAAAAGCAGGAAGAGGGAGACTAATTAGAAAGCTGAGAGATGATGTTGGCTTGGGCCAGAGTGGTTGTGGTGTCGGTGGTAAGAAGGGGTCCAGGTTCAAATGTATTTTGAATTTACTGTGAGATTATGGTTATGAAAGTAGGAGGAACCACTGAATTTGACACTAGGTTTTTTTAAGCCTCATATCTTTTTAAATGTTTTATCAAAGGGAACTTCTCTCCCTCCCATGTTGAAGGAAATCTCAGATATTACACTGTTACACCGATATTTATTTGCAAAAAAGGAAAGAAAGAAAAATGATTCTTGGAGCACCTGGCTGGCTCAGTCAGTAAGGCATGCAACACTTTTTTTTTTCTTAAGATGTTATTTATTTATTTAACAGAGAGAGAGAGAGAGAGAGAGGGTACAAGCAGGGGTAGCAGCAGGCAGAGGAAGAAGCAGGCTCCCTGCTGAACAGGTGCCTGATGCAGGACTCAATCCCAGGACCTTGGGATCATAACCTGAGCCAAAGGCAGACAATTAACCGACTGAGCAACCAGCCGTTGCAGCATGCAACTCTTAATCTCTGATTCAAGTCCCACATTGAATGTGGAGATTACTTAAAAATAAGATCTTTTAAAAGAAAGAAAGAAAGAAAGAAAAATAAAGAAAATGACTCTTTAAATAGGACCATTGTAATACTAAACATTTAACAAGAATTATTTAATATCATAGTATCATAAAATAGCCCACCCATGTTCAAATTACAAGTTGTCTCGTAACCATTTTTGTTTGTTTTTTTATGTTTGTTTGAATTGGGAATCAGGATCCAAGTAAGAGTTATAAACTGACATTGGTTTATGTTTTTAAGTCTTTTTTTTTTTTTTTTTTTTTTTTTTTTTTTTTTTGAGAGAGAGAGAGATAGCAACAGAGGGCACAAGCAGGAAAGAGAGGGAGAAGGAGGCTCCCTGCTTCGGGGCTCCATCCCAGGACCCTAGGATCATGACCTGAGCCCAAGGCAGATGCTTAACAGACTGAGCCACCCAGACACCCTATGTCTTTTCAGTCTTTTTAAATTTATAGATTCCTACTCTTCCTTTTTTTTTTCTTACAATTTTTTGTAATTATGGCTTACCTTCTTCCATAACTTGAGGTCTTAGTCCAAACTAACCATCTCAGTCTATATCATGTTGATTCTCTCTCTATGTATACTTAACTTGTTCCTCTGTCTTCCATATTTCCTATAAATTAGTTATTGGCTCTATAGGCTTGATCTGATTCCGCTTCAATTTTTTTGGCTAAACTACTTCATTATTTTACTACATTTCTCATCAGGAGGCACATAATGTTCCATTGTCTCCATTTTTTTGATGTTCACAGTTATGTCTGTTCAGTGCCTAAAGCCAGTGTGTTTTCAAGAGTGACAAAATGGTGCTATTCTATTTCTGCCATCCTTCTACAATTGTTTGCTGGAATAATTCATCAAAGGAGAATTTCCCCTCACCTACTATTTGATTACTCACTGATACAGAAAAGGAAGAATTAATCCTTGATTCTTTCTCTTTATTTACCAATTTTCAAAATAAGGAAATACGTCCTCCCGTGATGACCAATCAGTTTTTTCCTTTTGAGTCTCATCACAAGCAAGGCATAGGATACTTTTGGTATCTTTTTAACATAGTTGCCACATCAGTTCATTGACATTATTATCCCTAATTGATACATTACTCCATCTTTGGTTATGAGAAGTTCTCCACATTGGTTCCTGGATCCCTTTGACGTGATCCCCATTTTTTGATGGCTTCCTTGCTGAATGCTACAGCCAAATATTCCAGGTTCATCTCTGTCTTTTTATTAAGCTTTTAAGCTCCAGTATAGTTAACATACAGTATTATATTCATTTCATAATTTCTGTATCTTTTACTCCAGACCTGGAATCCACCATTTCCTCAAGGACCCATGGTTCTTGAAAGCAAGAGCAAGTATTGGGAGACAACAGTCTAGAGTCTGTGTGTCCTCACTCTTACGGGTGGATGATTGTTTCTAAGTATTTACTATGGTCACTGTGGTCAGCTTGGAGCTGTATTTTTTTTTTAATGTCATTTTGTCACTTCCTATTCTAATTCAGGACTAAGATATTGTTGTTTTTAACTTTACCTCTTCTAATTTACATCTCTACTCCTTTTTCTAACCCAGCTGAGAATAATAGAATATCACATAATATAATATAGATGAAGAAACCAAGACTAAAAGAGCTTGAGTAATTTTTCATTAAGTGGCAGAGTGAGAAGGCAATACATAGATCTGTCTGACTCCAAAGTCTTTCCTTAAATTGGTTTTTTTAAATTTTGACTTGACACAGTTCCCTTGCTTCAAGGCATAGCATTTTTTTTTAAATGCAGAGTGTTTTGTTTTTTGTTTTTTGTTTTTTTTTTTAGATTTTTATTTATTTATTTGTCAGAGAGAGAGAGGGAGAGAGAGCAAGCACAGGCAGACAGAATGGGAGGCAGAGGCAGAGGGAGAAGCAGGCTTCCCGACGAGCAAGGAGCCCAATGTGGGACTCGATCCCAGGACGCTGGGATCATGACCTGAGCCGAAGGCAGCTGCTTAACCAACTGAGCCACCCAGGCGTCCCAAGGCATAGCATTTTTAATTGAACTGTCAGGTAGAGAATTCAATTTAACTGACCTGTATTGGGCACCCATTTTTTATGCAAAGGCCTGTTGTCTTGTGTGAGACTGATATCCATCAGCAAATCTTGTCAACTCTGCATACTAAAAATTATTCAGAAGTCACCAATTTCTGAACACCTCCTTTTCTACTACCCTGGTCGTAACAACCAGCATCTTGGATTGGATTAAGTAAGAGCCTTGTTTGGATTATGATAGTGACCTCCTAACTGACCTTCTGGCTTCTACTCGTGCCCCGTGCAGTCTGTGCTCATGACATCAGCCAGAATGAACCTTTTAGACTCCATTCGAATCATGTCAGTCTCTGCTCCAGACTCTCCAAGGATTTTTTTTTTTTAAATCTCAGAGTAAAAGCCTGAGCACTTCCCATGACTTGTAAAACACTATATGTTTTAAATCTCCAGTTACCTAGATGACCTTATTTTTAATCTTATTTACTGCATAAGCCCACTCTGGCCTCGATGCTATTCCTTT
This sequence comes from Lutra lutra, assembly GCF_902655055.1. Lineage (NCBI taxonomy): Eukaryota > Metazoa > Chordata > Mammalia > Carnivora > Mustelidae > Lutra > Lutra lutra. Next base: position 64,278,355 of record NC_062290.1, read on the forward strand.
AAATGGAAAAGAATGCTCTTGACATGAGGTTTTTTTGCATTTGCTTTTCCCTTTGCTAAGAATGCTGTTCCAGTAGATGCCTCTGTGTTGAACACCCTCACTTTTTTTTTTCTTTTTTTTTTTATTTATTTATTTGACAGAGAGAAATCACAAGTAGGCAGAGAGGCAGGCAGAGAGAGAGGAGGAAGCAGGCTCCCCGCTGAGCAGAAAGCCCGATGTGGGGCTCGAACCCAGGACCTGGGATCATGACCTGAGCCGAAGGCAGCAGCTTAACCCACTGAGCCACCCAGGCGCCCCACCCTCACTTTTTTTTAAGTGAGCTTCTACTCCCAGTGTGGGGCTCAAACTCCCAATCCTGAGATGAAGAGTTGCGTGCTCTACCAACTGAGCCAGCCAGGCGCCCCCAACTCCCTCACTTTTAGCAGTTCTTACTTAAAAGTCATGGTTTCAGTGAAGCCTTCCCTTGCTATCCTACCCAACAGTCCCTCATTTCACACATTTTATTACCCCTAGTCTATTTTTTTTTCCTTAGCACTTAACACTGTCTAAATACCATATGTTCTACTTGTTTGCCTTATTGTCTCTTCCCCCACTAGAACGTAAACTCCACAAAGCTGGGGATTTGGCAGGGGGGGGCCCTTTTCCCCCACCCTTTCTTCCCATTGCCTAGAACAGTGCCTGGTATATAGCTGATGCTAAAAGAAGTATTCATTAAATTAATGAGTCTACTTCTGAAGTTACAGCTTTATTAATTCTCCCGGGTGGTCTAGCACCTCTCACATTATTCAGGTATTCTTGACTAAGAACCTAGGATGACCTTCCAGTTGTCTAATATTAGACTATATTTTTAAGGAAGAATAGCTCTGCTCTGCCATCTCTCTTTTTCTGATACAACCCTCCACCCCCACCCAATGACTCCTGCTTCTTCTTCAGAGAATACTTCCTCTCTTGGGAGTGGATTTTTCTTTTTCTTTTCTTTTTTTTCCTTTTTTTTTTCCCCCTCCTTCTGGTTAAATAGCCGCAGCCTGGCGGGGTGAGCTGCCTCTTGTTGGAAAGGGAGTCAGTGCAGCCTCGTGGAGAGCAGAGGCCCGAGCATTTGCATCTCCAGAAGGTTTGTATTGACAAATGGCAGTCAGTTATTGACATTTATGTCCCTTGGTGATACTTCAATTGGCTTATCTTTGCTGGTCAAATGCCTTAATTGTTCTGGCCTTTAATTCAGTCAAAGTCGGAGCTCGAGCAGAGGGGAAAGAGAAGGAGAGAGTCTAACAGAACATCAAACTTGAGCTAGGAGGCTGCTGGCAACGATCAGCCTGTCATAATGTTATGATTTGTTCATTTTTATACCATTTATTAGCCTTTACTTGTTGTGCCATTTGGCCTCCAGGGCAGATAAAGTGCTGTCTAATTTGGTGGGTTTGCTTCTGTCAGAGCAGCCTCGACAGGGAAGGTGTTAGCTGCAGTGACAAATAATCAATAGCTGTCGTTGTCATGAGGAACGTGAGCAGTCGGGCCTTTCATCTGGAGGATTAGAGGTCTAATTGGATTGAGAATAGGGAGGGTGGGCTGTTGGGTAACCCTGTCAGCCTTGTGAAGCTGTCAAATGTCAGCCTTATTCATGGTGAAGGCAAGAAGGAACCGTGCGCTCTCGGGATGGAGGAGGAGGGCATGTGAAAGCCCTTTTATACAAAGGAGCAGATCCTGAAGTCAGCCCCGCTAGCATATGCCCCCATCTTTATTTAATTAGATGTCCCTTTGGATAATAAATCTATGTAACTTTAAATGATATCTCTGAGCCCGGATGTGCAAAACATACACGTATACACACACACACAGAGTGCAAACCCAGAACGGCTCCTTTTGTCTCTGGTCATGCTAGCAAGCAGCCCACTTACATGGAGATTGAAAATGAAACTGTAGGGAAGAAATGGCCAAAGTTGTCCTCTTATTGTCAGAATTAACAAGTGATAAGCATCTTTAATGCTTAAGTGAGACATTTAAATTAAAAGGATAGATGAGTTAATAATGAAGTGTGGCTATTTGATGATATTTTTCTCCCATACCCATTTAGAAATGTGGTTCCTTCTAAAAACAAAATCTTTCATTTATTTATTCCTATATGAACTAACCCAAAGAAGAATTATGTGTTGGCTAAATTGTTTCTTTCCAAGATATGCTTTATTCTTTTTTTCCTTAGCAAATTAGAACAAGTGACAGGATTGGGTTTAAATTATACCAGTGCTATCATATCCAATTCAGTCTCAAAATCTCTTCTCCGGGGTGCCTGGGTGGCTCAATGGGTTAAGCCGCTGCCTTCGGCTCAGGTCATGATCTCAGGGTCCTGGGATCGAGTCCCGCATCGGGCTCTCTGCTCGACAGGGAGCCTGCTTCCTCCTCTCTCTCTACCTGCCTCTCTGCCTGCTTGTGATCTCTCTCTGTCAAATAAATAAATAAAAATCTTAAAAAAAAAAATCTCTTCTCCTATACCCCCATACTTATGCTATTCTACATGTTCTCATATATATATATATATATGAAAAACGCTATAATGCTATCGTTCAGGAGTCTGAATGGAGAAGATATTTGAAAAGAAATCAGTTGACTTCTTCTCCCATGTACAGAGCCCTTAATACCACCTCTTTATGACCAAGTGTATGATTTTAAATCCCACTAAATTCTATGGAACAAAGTTAACCGTGATAAATTCTAAATACAATGTTATAAGCAACATTTATAATTTTCCTGTATATACATTCTCTATGTATGAATTAAACTTAGTGCATTGCTGTTATCCAAAAGCATATATAATTTTTAAATGTTTTTAAAATATACTATGTACAGAGAGCATTTGTAAGTATCATTTAGTTAGGTAGGTATTTTTTTTTAAGATTTTATTTATTTATTTGACAGACAGAGATCACAAGTAGGCAGAGAGGCAGGCAGAGAGAGAGGAGGAAGCAGCCTCCCAATGCGGGGCTTGATCCCAGGACCCTGGGAACATGACCCGAGCTGAAAGCAGAGGCTTCAACCCACTGAGCCACTCAGGTGCCCCTAGGTAGGTATTTTTTAACGAAGGCCTTGAATAAGGGTGAACTGACAGTAATGTCCAGAGTGTGTGAATAGGCATTCTTAGGTTATGGCTTATGCACTCAGCCCATCTCTATATCCCTATGGTCTCCTTTCAATAGTCGTTCAAATCCCTGCCAACCAATTTGAAATGACTCAAAAAGGACTCTAAAAGAACTGGATGGACATTCAAACTAGATACTAGATACCCGGGACCTCATTGTGCCCTTCAAAACCTGAGATTCATTACCATTACAAGTACTTCATTAAGTTCTCCCTATTTCAGTCCAGCTTGAAGATCCTGTGATCTTATTTTGTAGTCCACACTGAAGATTAGCACAGGTCTCAGTGCTATGGACTAAGCATTTAGAGTTGTGGTTATCTAAAGTACTTGTTTTGCTTGAGCCAAGCAAGAAAAATTTAAAGTTTCAAAACAACTATCCAAGGTTGCAAAAATCTCTCAGATTTCATGCAATTCTTCTAGAACTATATCTGTGGAAGTATAATTATGACCACATCTTTTTTTTTTTTTAAGATTTATTTTTTTTATTTTAGAGAGAGAGAGCATGAGCAGATGGAGGGGCAGAGCAGGACTCAGTCTCACAACCACAAGATCAGGACCTGAGCCAAAACCAAGCATCCAACGCTTAACCAACTAAGCCACCCAGGTGCCCCAACCACATTTTCTTAAGCAAAACTGTTCGCAGGAAGTGGTAGAGACAAACTTGATATCCTGGCAAAGGAAATTCAGTGTCTAAATAGCTAGATTTACATTAAGGTCTTGGATCAGAGCATACTATCTATGACCTACAGTCAAAGACTTTGTTCTTGAGGTCAGGTTAGAATATTTTATTGCTTTGCAACACCTCAAACTCTCTGCCATTTATTCATTTAACAAGTATTTGTGCAAAAGCTACTGTGCTGTGTTTTGGGAATACTCATTACACGGGGCTTAATCCTATTCTCAAGGAATTCATAGTTTAGTGGGGAAAACAGACAAGGTAAATGGTAATTGTAGTAAAAAGATTTTACTTATTTATTTGACAAAGAGAAATCACAAGTAAGCAGAGAGGCAGGCAGAGAGAGAGGGGGAAGCAGTCTAGCTGCTGAGCAGAGAGTCCAATGCGGGGCTCGATCCCAGGACCCTGAGATCATGACCTGAGCCAAAGGCAGAGGCTTAACCCACTGAGCCACCCAGGTGCCCCTAATTATAGTATTTTTGTGTTAAATCCTAGAAAAGGAGTAAGCCTGGGGATATCATGGGAAGATATAAGAGGGGCACCTAAGCCTCCCTTGGGTGTTGTGGTCTGGAATAGCTTCCTTAAACAGATAGCATTTATGCTAGGTGACAGGGGAAAGAGGTAGAAAGTCCACTCCAAGAATACCTTCGTGTATTCTTGTATTGTTCTCAGGGAGGGAAAGAGTATATGGTTTAATATGTATGGATCATTGAATATGAGGTAGAAAATATGGAAAGATGATACTGGACAAGTAAAATGGGGTCAAACCACAAAGGATCCTACATGGAAAAACAGTGAATAAATAGATTTGAAATTTTATTAAGAGATTAGATTTAAAATGTGAAAATTGATTATATCAGCTGAAGGAAAGGGATATGCCCCTAACTCACCAATGATTTTCTGATTACCAAATTCAAATACTTTTCCTGAGGCCTCATCCTTGACTTTGTCGATCTGTTTGACCTTCTTTATAAACCTGCCCATGAATCTGCTTTCCCTGATGTATATTACCTGTAAGTGACAAAAGCAATGGACTAGACTTGGAAGTCAGAAGAGCTAGGTTCATGACAGGTTCTGCTTCTTTCTAACAGTGATTTTGGGTAAGTTTTAAGCATAAACATTCTGGGTTTCTGTTTCCTATTCTTTTGAATTTGTGACAATACTTAGCTCAAAAGGTTCTTATGGGCATTAAATAAATTAATGAATTCAAAAGAATTTATTTGAAAGGACCTTTTGATTCTCTTAAAGGACATATAGTCTAAAAATCTGAAAATGGTAAGTACTTTGGGTGGAGAAAAAAATGTATTCAGACAGATCAAAAGAGTCATTTTGAAGTAAGAGGCAGTGACCAAGACAACCAGCTAATGGTGTTCTGAGAATACCATTAGACTCTCTCTTACGGATCTTAGCACCTTTTGTCTTATCTTATGGTTATTCATGAACAAACCCACTCTTAGGACTCTGCAAGCTCAGAGAATACACAGTCTCCTCAAATTTACTTTTGTATCCCCTTGTAATTCAGCACTAAGTACAAATACAAATAATAGGCACTAAGTAAATATTTGTGTGTTTGGGGGCATGAAACAGTGAATTCTTGTGCTAGTATTGTCAGAATTAGCTCTGGATCCAGTTTAATATCAAACATTCTTGAATCAAATTATTCCCTCATTTTCTGCAGTTCTGCAGAGATGTTAAAAATACCACTCTTGGTGGGGCACCTGGGTGGCTCAGTGGGTTAAAGCCTCTGCCTTCGGCTCAGGGCATGATCTCAGGGTCCTGGGATGGAGCCCCACATCAGGCTCTCTGCTCAGCAGGGAGCCTGCTTCCCCCTCTCTTTCTGCCCGCCTCTCTGCCTACTTGTGATCTCTGTCTGTCAAATAAATAAATAAAATCTTAAAAAAAAAAAAACACTCTTGGGGCACCTGGGTGGCTCAATCTGTTAAGTGTCTGCCTTCAGTTCAGGTCATGATCCTGGAGTCCCGGGATCGAGCCCCTCATCTGGCTCCCTGCTCAACAGGGAGTCTGCTTCTCCCTCTGCCCCTCACGCCACTCATGCACTCTCTCTCTCTCTCTCTCAAATAAATAAATAAAATCTTTAAATTTAAAAAAAATACTACTCATTCTATAAAACATTTTATTATCCTAACTTTAGGATTATTAATGAAGTATAGCATTTGACTAATAGTAAGAAAGGACAGAAGCTTGATACTGGTCCCATTTGCATGGACAAGGACAACTCTGAGAGAATGTATGTTAACCAGATGGTTATAAGAGCTCAGCAGGAGGGAATGTTGAATTGTGTGAAAGATTATAGTTGATCTCTAATTAAGGACACCTATTGGCAGCATGAGATCCAAAATAGATAGTCAAGCAGTACTTATGAGGATGGTTGACACCACCTAAATACTTCTTCCATCATTGGGATTAGGATTTGTACAGTGGTGCTTAGCTACCTAGAGAGCTTTTTAAAAATCACAATGCCTTAGGGCGCCTGGGTGGCTCAGTTAAGTGTCTGCCTTTGGCTCAGATCAGATCTCGGGGTCCTGAGATTGAACCCCATGTCGGGCTCTCTGCTCAGGGGAGTATGATTCTCCCTCTCCCTCTGTACTCGTTCTCATTCTCTCTCTCTCTCTCTCTCTCTCATTCTCACTCTCAAATGAATGTTAAAAAGAAAATAACAGTGCCTTTTGGTTATGGTGGACTAGCTCATATTGGATCAACCATCCTACAAGTCACATTTAAAAACCCTGAGCAAAATATAAAAACAGCTATCTGGAGGAACTAAGGAGCAATCAGAAGCAGGCAGAAATTAGGGAGGAATCAACTCTTAGAAGAAGAAAAAAACGGTGTTGGATGAGTTTCTGCTCTTACGGTAGGGACTAGTCAGTTGTTCAAGGAGAAAGAAAATTAAAAAGAAACCTATATTCTTACTAGTTGAGAAATCAGAGTACAGCATTTTGGGCAATGGCTGAAAGTCAAGCAAGAGATTCCCAAATAGAGGGACCCATGGAAGGGAAGCCCCAGATTCTACATATGAATTGCCAAAATCTCTAGCTCATCCCTTACCTAAACATACGTGGGGAAAACTACAGGAAGCCAAGCTAAGGCTAAAATAACTCATCGGAGATTTTAGCTGCTACCTGACTATATGGAAGAAACGAAGTTTGGAATTTGGGTTCAGCCAAATTAACTACCCGCTAAAACAAGCAAAAATTACTCTTCAGTGTAATTTACAGAATCCAGACTCTCATTTACAGTGTCCAAAATGTTATCCAAAATTGATTAGACATGTGAATGAACAGGGAACTTGTGATGCATACTCAAAAGAAAAGGAAATTTCGGAGAACAACTTGCGAGGTGATCCAAATGTTATAATTAGCAGACAGGGATTTTGAAGCAGCTATTTTAACTCTGCTCAAAGATGTAGAGAAAAATATGGTCTTAATGAAAAACCAATAGAAAGTCTCACAGGAAAATAGAAACTATGAAAAAAAAAAACTAAATGGAAATTCTGTAACTGAAAAATATAATACCTAAATAAAAATTTCACTGGAAGGGCTTATCCTTGAATTGGAGATGACAAAAGAATGGACTTGAAGACAGATGGATAGAAATTATCCGGCCTAAAAAAAGAATGTATTATTAAGAGGAGGAAAAAAGGAGTGTCTCAGTGATTTGTGAGACAATACTGAAAGAGCTCACATACTTGCAATGAGATAATCGGGAGAGAAAAGAGGGAATGGAACTGAAAAACAATTGGAAAGTGATGACCAAAAATTGCCCAAATTTGTTGAAGATATAAATTTAAAGATTCAAGAGGCTTGGTGATTACCAAAAAGATAAAGAGACAGAAACTCTGCTTAGAAATGCCATTGTTGGGCGCCTGGGTGGCTCAGTGGGTTAAGCCGCTGCCTTCGGCTCAGGTCATGATCTCAGGGTCCTGGGATGGAGTCCCGCATTGGGCTCTCTGCTCAGCGGAGAGCCTGCTTCCTCCTCTCTCTCTCTCTCTCTCTGCCTGCCTCTCTGCCTACTTGTGATCTCTCTCTGTGAAATAGATAAATAAAATCTTTTAAAAAAAAAAGAAAGAAAGAAATGCCATTGTTGGGGCGCCTGGGTGGCTCAGTGGATTAAGCCGCTGCCTTCGGCTCAGGTCATGATCTCAGGGTCCTGGGATTGAGTTCCACATCAGGCTCTCTGCTCAGCAGGGAGCCTGCTTCCCCCTCTCTCTGCCTGCCTCCCTGCCTACTTGTGATCTCTCTCTGTCAAATAAATAAATAAAATCTTAAAAAAAAATACCATTGTCAAATTATTGAAAACCAAAGATGAAGAGCAAATCTTGAAGGCAACCAAAGAAAAAGACATAATCTAAATGATAAACTATGAATTCAGATAACTACATACTTCTCAAAAACAATAGATATAAGAAGACAGTAGAATGACAGGTTTAAAGTGAGAAAACTATCAACCTACTATTCTAAATGTAGTAAAACTATCTTTCCATAATGAAATTAAAAGAAGGCCAAATAAAACTAAGAGAATTTATCTCAAACAAGCCTACACTGTAAAAAAAACTAAATGAAGTTCTTCAGGCTGAAAGGAAATTATACCAGATGGAAACTTAAAAGTTCCCACTGCGTCTTCTACTAATAAAGCCACATTTTATGACAGCTGGCAAAGGAGAAATGGTTACCAATTCCAGCACCACAAATCAGGGTAAAGAAGAGTTGATTTGAGGTTGAAAGTCAAATAGTTGACAATTGGTACATTGATAAAGAAATTTTTCTTTTGATTCTAGTTTGCTGAGAATATATACCAAGAATGGGTGTTGAACATTGTCAAATGCATTTTCTACATCTGTTGGGATGATCATACTATTTTTCTCCTTTATTTAATCAATTTTGCTCATTATATCAACTGATTTTTAGATGTGAAACCAACTTTGCATTCTGGGGATTAAGTCCTTAGTTAAGTATTAAGCATTATGCTTTTTATATATTGCTCAATTTAATTTGCTAATATTTTGAGGATTTTTGTAGCAGCATTAAAGGATTTTGATCTACATTTTAGCTCATTTTTTTTCTGATGTGTTTGTCAGGTTTTGGCATCAGGATTATGTCGTCTTTATAAAATAAGTTGGGAATTGTTTCATTCTCTTCTATTTGAAAACTTGAGTAAGATTGGTGTTATTTTCTTATTAAATTTGTATAGCATTTACCATAAACCCACTTAGACCTCGTGGTTTTTAACTTCCTAACTTTGGTAGGAAGGTGGTTTGTTGGTTTGTTGGGTTTTTGTTTTGTTTTGTTTTGTTTTTTTAAGATTTTATTTATTTATTTGACAGAGAGAGAAATCACAAGTAGGCATAGAGGCAGGCAGAGAGAGAGAGGGAGAAGCAGGCTCCCCGACGAGTAGAGAGCCCGATTTGGGGCTCGATCCCAGGACCCTGAGATCATGACCTGAAACGCAGGCAGAGGCTTAACCCACGGAGTCACCCAGGTGTCCTTGTTGGTTTGTTTTTAAGGTAGGCTCCATACCCAGCAATGTGGGGCTTGAACTCACAACTGAAAGCAAGACCTGAGCTGTAATCAAGTATTATACACAACTAATGAATCATTGAACACTACATCAGAAACGAGTGATGTACTGTATGCTGGCTAATTGGACATAATAATTTAAAAAAAAGAAAAGAAAAAAACCTACAGTTTAAAAAAAAAGAAAAAAAAAAGAGTCAAATGCTTAACCACCTGAACCACCCAGGCACCCTGGGAAGGTTTTTTGATAACAAACTGAATTTCTTTAATAGATCTAGGCTATTCAGATTTTATATTTCTTCTTATGTGCATTTTGGTACATTGTCTTTTTCAGTGATTTGTCCATTTCATCTAAGTAGTCACATTTATTAGAATGCAGTTATTTTCTCTTTTTCCCTGTTGCCTTTTTTTAAGATTTTACTTATTCATTTGACAAACAGAGATCACAAGTAGACAGAGAAGCAGGCAGAGAGAGGAGGAAGTAAGCCCCCTGCTGAGCAGAGAGCCCGACGTGAGGCTCTATCCCAGGACCCTGGGATCACAACCTGAGCCGAGGGCAGAGGCTTTAACCCACTGAGCCACCCAGGTGCCCTCCCTGTTGCCTTTTTAATGTTTATAGTGATATCCCCTCTTTTGTTCCTGATATGGTAGACAGAATATTGGCTCCCCAAAGATGTCTATTACCTAATCCTCACATTCTGTGAATATGTTACCTTACATGGCAGAAGGGACTTAGCAAATATAATTAAGTTAATATATCTTTTTAAACATTTATTTATTTAAGATAGAAATGGCATGTGCAAATGGGGAGAAGGGCAGAGGGAGAGAATCTCTAGCAGATTCCACACTGAGCGTGGAGCCCCATGTGGGGCTGAATTCCATGACCCATGAGATCATGACCTGAACTGAAACCAAGGGTAGGTCACTCAACCTACTGAGCTACCCAGGCATCCCTAAGTTAATATTTTTGATACTGGAAGGTCATCCTGGGTTATTTGAGTAGGGACAGTATAATTAAAAGGGTCCTTGCAAGGGGAAGAGGAAGGCAGGAGCCTCAGCAAAGAGGATATGATGACAAGAAACTTGGAGTGAAGACATTGATGGCTGGACATCCCAAGAAATATAGGCAGCCTCTGGAAGTGAGAAAAAGGCAAGAAAGAGGGACGCCTGGGTGGCTCAGTCAGTTAAGCATCTGCCTTCAGCTTAGGTCACGATCTCAGGATCCTGGGATCAAGTCCCACATCAGGCTCTCTGCTCATAGGGGAGTCTGCTTCTCCCTCTCACTCTCCCTCTGTGTTTTATTTCTCTCTCTCAAATAAATAAATAAAATCTTTAAAAAAAAAAAAAAGGCAAGAAAGCAGTTTCTCTCCTAGAGCCTCTAGAAGAAATGAGGCCCTGCCCCACACTTTAATTTTAGTCCAGTGAGACCCTTGTTAGACTTCTGACCTACAAAACTGTAATATAATAAATTTGTGTCATTTTAAGCCCCTAAGATTGTTATAATTTCTTACAGCAATAACAGAAAATGAATACAGCTGATATTAGTAACTTGTGGGTTTTTCTGTTTTTCCATCCTCAATTAGTCTTGTAGATGTTAATTTTGTTAATCTTTCCGAAGAAAAAATTTTACTATGTTATTTTTTCTGTTATTTGTCAGTTCCTATTCTAATTAATTCTCCTTATTTTTATTCAATTTTCCTTACTTTGGGTTTAATTTTTCACCTTTTTTAAATGGAATCTTCATCTTTTTCTGTCCTGGAAACTTAGGTCAGTGATTTTATAGAATAGTAATTATTATAAAATTATGGTAGAGGAGCACCTGGGTGGCTCAGTAGGTTAAGTCTCTGCCTTCAGCTCAGGTCATGATCTCAGTGTCCTGGGATTGAGCCCCACATTGGGCTCTCTGCTCATCAAGGAGCCCGCTTCCCTCTCTCTCTCTGCCTGCCTCTCTGCCTACTTGTGATCTCTGTCTGTCAAATAAATAAAAAAATCTTTTAAAAAATAAATAAAATAAAATTATAGTAGAATATTTTCATGTTTATTATTTAATATGTTATATGTAACTACTTAAGCATGCATTTATATAATTTAATTAAATGTATAAATATAATTATTTAAGGCTATGAAATTTCCCCAAGTACTGCTTTAGCTACAAGTCACAAGTTTTGATATTTTGTACTTTTGTTGTCCTTTAGTTTGAAATATTTTCTAATTTCTCTAATTCTTTCTTCTCTGAACCACAGATTATTTTTTAAAAGTACTATTTAATTTCTAAATATTTTTTAGTTTTTCCATAGATACTGTATTATCTAATTTTACTCTGTTGTGATGTGTTGTAAGATTTCAATCTTTTTCAAATGGTTAAGACTTATTTTTCAGCCCGGGATATTTTCTATTCTGTCAGCATTTCATGTGCAATTATATTCTGCAGTTGTCGGGTATAGTGTTGTTGTTGGGTATAGTGTTCTATAAGATATTAAACAAATGTAGTTGACAGTGGTGTTCAAATACTTTATGTACAAATTAACTTTAATAATTTTTTGGTAAATTTTTCACACTTAGAGAAAAATTACAAATATATTACAACAAACTTATTTTCCTGAACCATTTGAGAGTGAATTGCTGACCTGATACTGCACCACTTCCAACTACTTTTGTGTATATTTTCAAAAAAATAAGAATATTCCTCAACATAATATAATATAAACATCATATAAACATAATATAAACAACATTAATATAATTAATATAATACAAACATCAAAATCAGATAATTAACATTGGTATAGTATACCATCAAATTTCTAGATTCTGTTGTTATCCCAGTAGTATCCCTAAAGATTAAGTTCAGAATCATACATTTCCTATAGTTGTGAAGTTTCGTTAACCTCCTGCAATCTGGAAAAATTCCTAATCTTTCCTCGATTTATATGGTGTTGACACTTTTGAAGATTAGTGGCTAGATATTTTATGCACTATTCCTCAATTTGGACATGTTAGATATGTTCTTATAATTAGATTTATGTTATTCATCTCAGCAGAGATATTATAGAAGGGGTGCTTTGTTCTTCTCATTGAATCCTATCAGGTAGCACACAATTTTTTTTTTTATTTTTCCCATTCCTGATGATGTTCACATGCTCAGTTAGTTAAGGCAGTGTTTGCTTTTCTCCAGTGTAGAGGTACTCTTTCATCTTTGTCATTAATAAATATTTGTGGGGAGATACTTTGAAACTGTTTTGTAAATATCTTACTGTGTACTTTATCTGATATTAAAGTAACCCACTTCAGCTTTATTATAATTATCATTCCAGACGTAAGTTTTTCTATCTTGTTACTTTGAACCTATCTGTGTCTTTATCTTTAAAGAGCACTGCTTATAGATAGCATAAAGTTTAGATTAAAAAAAAGCAAGAATCAACTTTATCTAGTCACATAATATCTGCATTTTAGTTGGGATGGTAGTCCATTTACATTTAATGAATTATTGATATGGCTGAGTTTCAGTCTTCCATTTTATTATTTTCATTTTATGTTTGAGCCATCTGTTTTTCTTCCTCTCAACCTGTTTTCTTGTATTGTTTTGGAATCAAATATTTTTTAATATTTCATTTTAGTTCCTTTATTGGATTTTTAGCTATATCTATGTTTTTGTTTTTGTTTTTATTTTTATTTTAAAGAGGGAATAGGGAGGGGCAGAGGAAGAGGGAAAGAGAGAATCTTAGGCTCCACACTCAGCACAGAGCCCAACCTGGGGCTCAGTCTCAGGATCCAGAGCTGAAATCAAGAGTCAGACACTTAACTGACTGAGCCACCCAGGTGCCACATATCTACATATTGTTTTAAGAGCTTGCTCTAGGGTTGCCTTTATGCATTCTTTACTTATCACATTGGAATATTATACTACTTATTATAAAACATAAGTTAAATATGTCATTCCATTGTCTTCTGGCCTCCACTGTTTCTGATCTACCATCATTCCTAATGTTCTCATGTGTATAATGACTGTTGTTGTTCTGATTTCTTTCAGTATCTTCCTTTTAATTTTGTTTTTCAGCAGTTTGCCTATTATGCCCCTCGCAGTAGTTTTCTTTGTATTAACTATGCTTGGGCTTCACGGAGATTCTTTGATCTAAAAGTAGTTTTTTTTTTTAACCAAATTCCTGTAGTTATTTCTTAAATACTTTGTCCCATTCTCTCTTCTTCACCTGGGACAAATACACATATGTTAGATTTTTCTACATTGTCCTATAGGTCATTCAAACTCTAAGGATTTTTTTTTAATCTTTTGCTTTTATTCTTCAAATTAGAATTCGAACAATTAGAATTTCAACATAAATCATGTTGAAATTAACTGGCCCTTTTCTTTGCTATCTAAGCTAATATTAAATCCATTCCATGACTTTTACATGTCAAATGTACTTTCCAGTTCTAGAATTTTATTTGGTTCTTTTAAAATTTTTTTGAAGATTTACTTATTTATATTTAAGAAAATGAATAGCGGGGAGGGACAAAGAGAGAGAATCTCCAAGCAGATGCCTGTGGAGCCCAATGTGGACTTGATCTCACTACACAGAAGATCATGACCTGAGCTAAAAAAAATAGTTGGATGCTGAACTGACCCAACCACCGTGGTGCCGTGTATTAATTGTTTTTTTTCTCTTATCACTGAGTCCTGTTTTCTGTTTTTTTCTTCCATGTATAGTCCTTTTTTATTGTACACTCAGAATTTTGCATCACGCATTGTATGGAATCCTCATTTTGTTTTCTCCCTCTCAAGAATGTTGTTTTTTTTGTTGTTGTCAAAAACAAAACAACAACAACAACAAAATCACACTGAACTTGTTGAATGTTTCGGTTTTCCAGTCTCCAGTTAAATATGTTAGACCTGGTTCATAGACTATACTTTTAACGAATGGGTCTTCTGAGGTGTCAGTGAAAGCCTGGTATACCAAGTCCTCTGGGTGGGACTCAAATCCAAATTCTGTCTTGGGTAATAACTGAAATCTCTTACCAGCTTTTTCAACCTTCCATTTGTTGTTTCCTGCAGACTTCTTGCAGAATTTGCATTTGCAAATTCAGGGGTCAGCTGAGGATTTTAGAGGAGTCTATATGCATAGTTGAGGTCTCCTTCTTTGGCTCTTTTGTCTTCCATCTTTGTTATTCAGTTATTCTAATCCAGTCCACCAGATCTATTTTCTAAACAACTGAAGTTGCTTATCAGTCTTCCTAATTCAAGTCTTTTTCTCTTCAAACCATTCTCCTTGCTACAGCCAGATTTCATTCAATCATTTATTTGACACATAGTTGATGGGTACTCACCCAAAAGACAATACTGTCATGTAGTCAAGCTGTTGCAGCTACTAGGTTGGCTTGCCACATGAATTCAACTGGTAATGAGACCACAAGACCCAATTTATTTAGATAATGTAGCACTTACAGGACATCAGGCAGCAAGAGCTTCATGTTTGCAATGGTTCTCCTTGCCCCCAAGTCCTATAAGGGTGATGTTGAAACAGGTGATGTGGAAACAGGTCCAGTAGATTCTGCACAGGCAGTAGGTCTATATCACACCTGAGGAAACCTGAAATTTGAAAACCCCTAATCTTACATCAGGACTTTGAGCAAACTGCCCCAACCTTTGGCCCTAAGTGAGACATTGTCTTTATTATCCTGGCCCGCAAGCAAATCTCTCCTCCAGCCTGAAGGGAGATAGTATCTCTAGCTTCCAAGGCCACTCACTATGCAGACATCCTCGAAAACATGTCCAAGTTACTAGATACATAGACACACTACAGAGAATCAGCTCTAAAGAAGTAAAAGGTAAAAGCAAACTTACTTTTTGTGAAGCCTGGAGAGTGATTTTAGAAGTAATAGAAATGTGTCCATTTGTTCTACCAAGTCGTTTTATCCTTCTCCTTTCCATTTGCAAAGGAAAAAAAGAAATCTCAGCCACATGTTAATTATAGCCTTCATTTTCTACAATAGTTTTTGTTTTTTTTTAAGATTTTATTTACTTACTTGACAGAGAAAGAAATCACAAGTAGGCAGAGAGGCAGGCAGAGAGAGGGGGAAGCAGGCTCCCTGCTGAGCAGAGCCTGATGCAGGGCTCGACCCCAGGACTACAAGATCATGACCTGAGCCAAAGACAGAGGCTTAACCCACTGAGCCACCCAGATTCCCCTTTTAATCTTTCATCTGACAATAAGATACAAGGCTGAAAATCATAATTACCTTGGAAGTCTGGGGCTTATACTCTTTTACGCCAAACTGGAAAGGTATGGTTGGCAAAGGCATTATCTGATTATAATTAGCAATTTATTAATACTTTGAACAACTATCCCAAGGAATTGAGTTATATATGATCAGAGGAGGAAGAGACTATACACTGTGATTCTTGTTGCAAGGATATTATACCCAAGATAAGGAGAATGGGCCTATACTTGAAGAGGGTATTAATCTTACAGGACAGCATTAGTATGCTGAGTGTCCCTTATAAAGAAAACCGGACTGTAAGTGCTTCACAGGTGGGAACAATCATCAAGGGAGGCTTTTATGGACCATTCTGGTATCTATTATTCCTTCTCCAGGTGTTGAGAGGCAATTACTACAACAGCTTATTTTATTCTAACTTTCCGATGCAGCTACAGACCTGCATTGAACTTAATACTGTAGTCACAGTGGTGACTTTGCATTGTTCAGGGAGTCATTCCTCAAAGCCTACCTAGAGTGCTTCTGATTCTTTTATAAGCATATAATTCCCTGCGTTAAAATTCTTCCTGCCCAGGATGCCTAAAATAGCTACTGTTTTCCTGTACTAAACTTGCCTAATATGTGGTGGAATTGAAATTTTAGGTACGCCCTAATGAAATGGTCAAACTTAGACAAGGAATGGGAATGGGGGATAGAATTTCAGGCAGAGGGAACAGAGTGAGCAGAGGCTGAAAAAGCGGAAGGGCTGTGGAATTTTTTTTTTAGAAACATTGAAAAAATTACAGAAGAGAATGAAAGGTAGATTAGAGTTTCCATTGTACAAATTTCTTTCTTTCTTATCTAATCCTAGCTTTTTTCATTTCTCTTTTCTTATTTTACTTTCTTTCTTTCTTTCTCTTTCTCTCTCTCTGTCTTTTCCCTGCCCTTTCTCTCCCCATGGAACTTGTCTAAAGCTTCAATCTTTCAGTTTTTCACAGTAGCTTCTCTAGACATTGCTTACTCGTTTTGGTGGCCTGCAGAATTAAAGAAGTTGCTGCATCTCCAAAGTTGTGTCCTTTCCATTGACTATCCTACTATTGGGTCAGCAGAGTCGTTCTTGAACTTGGCTCTATTACTGAGCAGACTCATTCATAAATCTAGTCTCCTTGGGCTAACTGGATTTATTGTGGGCTCCCAGAAATCCTCCTCAGATGTGCCTGACTGCCCTTGGAAGCCCTGAGCTTTTGCTGTCACCTGGTTCTTACCAAAGCAATATCTTATCCGTTGGCAAAGGAGAGTTAAGGATGTGATTGGGAGTTTGAGCATAAAAGTAATATGATGGGCTTGAAGAGGCTGAATGCAAGGCATGTGGGGGGTAATAGGATAGACGTTTCACCATAGCTATAGGCAAATTTTATCTCCTACAGTGCAAAACATAAAGTCCAATATATATTTGATGTTTGGCACCTATGGCAACTGGTTAGCCATTGTGAAGTAAATACTGGGTACTCTTGATAAGGGAGGTTGAAAGGAGACTTGATTGGAAAGAATCCAGGCTGCTGGTATTTTTGTCTTTTTAAAAAAATTTTTTGGTGAATTTTGTTATCCTGCCACATTTTCTGGCATTCGCTCTCAATGTTTTAGATTAGCCATTATCCTAGCTTGTTTTTGTTGATAACTGTCGTCTCAAGTAATTTTCTTCTTGGCCTTGTGAGAATTTTTTTTCAAGCATTTTTCCCCCAAGTTTATTCTATCCAAGAAAAGTGAGGTTAGGTATTAAGTAGCTTTTTGCTACTTAACCAAAAAACAAAAAACAAAATTATAAAAGCTTAAAAGAACCTTGAAAACCATTCTGTGCAGCATTTCCCAAAGCTCCTTCCTTAGAACAATATTCTCCTGGAATATTGCGTGAAAATGGGTCCCATGGCCAAATAAGTTTGGGAAATACTGCATGCTCCTTCTTGGAAATTAAAAGTGCATATTAACATCTTAAAGGCTCTGAGAAGTCATACAATGAAGACCTTTTTTTTAAGCCAGGATTTCTCCTGATTGTTTGATCTCAATATACATTATTTTTATTTTTATTTATTTATTTGACAGAGAGAGATCACAGTTGACAGGCAGGCAGAGAGAGAGAGAGAGAGAGAGAGAGGGAAGCAGGCTCCCTGCTGAGCAGAGAGCCTGATGCGGGACTCGATCCCAGAACCCAGAGATCATGACCTGAGCCGAAGGCAGCGGCTTAACCCACTGAGCCACCCAGGCGCCCCTACATTTTTTTTTTTTTAAAGCTTAAACTAACAACATCAAAAGGAACTGGTGATTGGTAAAACATTTTGGAAATTGGAAAGTTGTTTCACCCATCACATCTAAGAATAATGCCTTGGAGCATGTGGCTGGCTTAGTCAGTAGAACATAGGACCCTTGATCATGGGGTTGTAAATTCGAGCCCCATGTTGGGTGTAGAGATTACTTAAAAACAAAATCTTCAGCATTTAATAATGATAATGCAGCTAAACTTATATTCACTACTTTTTAAGCTGGTGGCAGATTAAAATAGATTTTATCATTGCTACAGAAGGTGTGACATGCTAGCTAAAAAGGCAAACTAAAAGTTGAGTGGTTTGCTAATGTTTTAAATAGTTTTAGACCACAGTTTGCTCTCTCTTTGGTCTGTAACAATGTCAATTGTTGGTCTCTTGAAATTGGTTAGAGCACTCTGGGTTTTGAAAAACCAGTTCAAGTCTGTCTAAAGCCATCTGAAAGGGGAATTTTCTGAAGCTTTTTCTATTCCCATGATTCTCACAGAATTCTTCAATTCATTCTACTCTAGAAAGTAATGGATCTTCCTTAAAGAAGTGCTAATCCCAAGGTGATCACAAAAGACAGATTTTCCCACCTCTGATCAGGTTTTTTTGTTTTGCTACATTTTTTTTTCAGCATGGTGGTGTTTTATCCCCAGGACATTTCATTTTACACAGAATATTGTACTATCTATAAGAAATACTCTTGGAATTTTTATTTTTCAGGACTCCATTTTGGCATAATATCTTTTGGTCATTACCACACTTAGCTAAGTCATAGTCCACTATCACCAAAGATATCTTAGAATTAAATTCTTGAATTGCGCTCGACCTTTCCAGTTGGCAGACAATTTAAATTAGATAGTATCTGCCATCATCTTAAAACAGATATCGTCTCTTAGGAATGCCATTATTTGTCAAGAAGGAAACTGGGGCAATAGGAGAAGGGTGTGGGTAAAGAAAAAGCACGGTCTTTTTCATCAAAAATCTGTGCATAGTTTTTATTGCTAGAAAGAAAACGTGTATCATGTTTGGTGTATGGGGGTTCACATTAGTATCAGAAGTTTTTATGGGCTCTCTGCTGATTCCTTGATACAACCCAGTATATTGTGCTCTGTTTTCTCAACTGCCTTTGTAAACACCGTCTCCTTAATAGATCATTTTGAAAGAAGCTACCATCCTGCTGCATCCGTTGGTAGCTTTCTTTCAGGTTTCTGACATATCCTTAATCTGATGCTCAGCCTTGTCATTTGGATCAATAGTAAACCAGATAAGATGTCTTCTACTTGCAAGGCTATGGCTATAAAAGGTATTTGAAAAATAAATTCACTTTTTATGTCCATGCCACAAACCTGGGGAGTACTAATTTGTCATTTGTCTCTCCATCTGTCTGTAAACAGTCAGTTAAATTGGTTATTGATGCGAATAAGGTGAATTATACTTGAACAAAGAGTAATATAGAAATAAACTTCATAGTAAATTTCTTAGATTCTGATAAAAAGGTGACATCTTTTTTCTTTTTTTTTTTTTTTTTTCAAAAAAGCTGGCATATCTTAACTTGAATCTCTATTTTAGAATGACTAATTACTTTCACATTGTTTTCTATTACACGTAACCAGTAATGACAATCAATTATAATTATGTTATACATGACAACGCACTTCATATTATTTAACTTTGTAGCCTCTGTAACATAACTGTCCATTTTCTAATTTGTAATGCATCTGTTATTCACTGAGAAGTATTTATCTAATGCTTGCTATGTGTGAGGCACTGCACCAGGCACTGCAGATTCTTTATACAGAAGAAAATGTTAGTGATAATAGATGAGGTTAGAATTACAGCATTTTAGTATTCGAGAGAATCCCAGAAACCATCTCCAAACTTATCATTTTACAGGAAACTAAATCACAGTTTGTGAATCACGGGCAACCAATTATTTAGTGACATTTTTTTCTGCCGTATATGTTATCTGATGATCTTTTAAAAGGAAACCCATAGTTTAATCTTTTCAAATGTGTGTTTTCTCATCTATGAAGCGACAGTAATTCCGGCTTTCACAACAGGGATGTTGTGACTATTAACTAAGGCATGATTATGGAGCATTTCAAAATTTAAGTGCAATCTGAGGATAAGAAACATTCCTGATAGATAAGAGACAGGAAGAGAGTACATCAAAATGTAAACCCTAGTTGGCTCAGGTTTGTGCATTGAGGGCTGGTCATTGTTTACTGCTTTTTTTTCCTTCTATTTGTGACATTTCTTTTTTTTTTTTTTTAAGTAAGTTCTATGCCCAACATGGGGCTCGAACTCACGACCCCGAGGTGAAGAGTCATATGCTCTATGACTCCAGTGAGCCAGCCAGGTGCCCCTATTTTTGAAATTTCTTTAATGAATATGTTATTACTTTTATAATATAAATTAACTTTTTTTCTTTTTTCTTCTCACTTTATATTTTGGCATAATTTCAGATTGACTGAAAAGTTTCAAGAGTGTACCCTTCACCCAAATTCCCCCAAATGTGCACATTTAACCACATGTACTTTATCTTCCCCTCTCCTATATGTGTATGTGTAGATATTGTCTTCTGGACCATCTGAAATAAGTTATAGACATGACGCTCCTTTACCCCCAAATGTTTAGTGTATATTTCCTAAAATCATGGGCATTACATAACCACAGTTCAATTAGCAAAATCAAGCAATTAACATAATAGACTATTATCTAATCCTTACTTAGATTTCCCAATCGTCCCAATAATGTCATCCATGTATAACGCAGGCGCAAGCCTTGGGGCAAGCTATCCTGTCTTCCACTTTGGATTTGTCGGATGTTTCCTCATAATTAGATTCAGATTGTGTCCTTTTGGTAACAATACCACAAGACTGATGTTGTTCTTCTCAGGGCATCATATCGGAAAGCACATGAAGTTCATTTGTCCCACTCCTGGTGATGTTCATGTTGATCACTTGGATAAAGTGGCAAGCTAAGAAGAAGTGGAAGAGATTATGCCAAAATGGTAACAGAGTTTGTGTTAGGCTTAGGGTAATGGAATTGTACGTGATTTTTTTTTTTACTATATTTTCCTAATTTTCAATAATTTTCTAAATTTCTCAATGCATATAAAATATGTATTTCATAATTTTGGAATGGCTTTCTATAATGGATGTTTGTTTATTTCCAAATGATCCACCAAGGGCTTGCAGAAAATACTAAGATGTTGATTTAAGAATTGTGATGTTCAGGGCGCCTGGGTGGCTCAGTGGGTTAAGCCTCTGCCTTCGGCTCAGGTCATGATTTCAGGGTCCTGGGATTGATCCCCACGTTGGGCTCTCTGCGCAACAGGGAGCCTGCTTCCCCCCCTCTCTCTCTGCCTGCCTCTCTGCCTACTTGTGATCTCTGTCAAATGAATAAATAAAATCTTAAAAAAAAAAGAATTGTGATGTTCTTGGAATTGGAAAAACTCAAAAAACTCAAAAACATGGCTGTGGCAAACAGGACACCTGCCTGAGCTCAGATATAAAATGGTACATCTAAAATAACCTTCAATCTCCAAATCTTTCTTCCCTACCCTTACCACAAACTGGGGCACTATTCTTTTTTTTTTTTTTAAGATTTTATTTATTTATTTGACAGACAGAGATCACAGGTAGGCAGCGAGGCAGGCAGAGAGAGAGAGAGGAGGAAGCGGGTTCCCCGCTGAGCGGAGAGCCCGACGTGGGGCTCGATCCCAGGACCCTGGGATCATGACCCGAGCCGAAGGCAGAGGCTTTAACCCACTGAGCCACCCAGGCGCCCCATGGGGCACTATTCTTTACCAGCTCTGTTACCTCTCTCTTAGTTTCGAGGAGAAAAGGTTTAGAATGGTGGAAAAGAGAGAGGTAAGGGGCAGCCCAGAGTTCAGAGATGGATTTGAAGATAGAGGGTGGGTTGTGATATGATTTTTAAGAGATGGCTGGACTTGGGACTAGAAGATACAGGTTTGAATTCAAACATCATCAGCGTGAGGACCCTGGCTACCATTCTAAAAATGAGTAAGAGTTACCAAGTCAGATTACTAGTTAGTGCTTTTAATTAAAACCTTTAATGTGTAGGTTCATTAAGGATTTTGAGCTTAATTGAATTTATTTATACATTTATCTGCACATTTGTCTTTTCCACTGTCTTAAGAAATCCCATTCATTGTGTAGGACTGAAGTAGAAAAGGCAACAGATGGATTCAATCAGTTGTTTGAAACAGTTCCCCCGAAGGCACATATCTTAGCCGAGTAGATGAATTGATTTTTTTAAACTGCATGTTAGAATCAATAAAACTAAGGTACATTCTTGGAAAACTAAAGATAGAGCCTACCACAAGAGCTGGGGTGCTTCAAAGGAACTAGGAGGTAAACAAGATTTGTTGCATTTAGCTTTTGAATTTAATATTAAAATAAGACTTTTTAAGTGACAACCAGCATTGTAACTCAGAAGTCTGGTCAGGATCTGTGAGAAGAACAGCCAGGCAGATTATAATGGACATCAAGCAATGAGAACACGAGAAGCAAACACTCTCTTATTTTTCTATATTTGAAACAAGCATGGCCAAATAGAAGATATTTTGTTTACAGATTACTTACTTGCATGAGAGGAGAACAATAATGGTATCTGAGAAATAAACCAATATTTATTGAGCACTTTCTGTGACCTGGTCCCTATGTTTTGTTTTGTTCTTTTTTACCAATGGGAAATCTGAGGTTTCGAAAAGTAACACGCTCACAGTTAATACAACCAGTGAAGTACCCAGATTTGACCGGTTCCTAATATACTCTCATTTAATTATACCATTCTGCCTCCCATGGGGTAGCGTTTCTGGATTCCCTAAAGCTTCCACTTCAGTAAGCTAGGAAAATTAATTTTTGTATCAGGAAAAAGGAAATCGACTCAAAAATTATTAGCCTGTGGTCAGAAAAAATAGAACTTACTAGAAATGAAGTTATTATTGAGGCAGCTTGAATGAAAAAAAAAACATCGTGTTTTAAAATCGGCTGGAAGAGCCTTTAGATCATAATTCAACCTTCTTATTTTTCATATGGGAGGAAATGGAGTCTAGGAGAAATTTAGTGATTTCCCGTCAGATGGTGAGGGCAATCTGCCTTTCTTAAATCCTTAGGGACTGCTTCAGAAACCCAAAGGGTGAAGTCCAAACAAACCCCTTGGTCTGACACCTTTCATCATCAGCTCACCTGTCTGGCCTCTGCTTCCTGTGTCCCCCTTTATACTCCATCCTCAAGCGTGTGAACTATTGAAAGCTTTGATTCAAGTCACTTTTTCCTCAGCCTCGTTCTGCACGCAGTGCCCTTGCACATTCAGCTTCCTTCCCATTTAAGCTAGCCTAATCGTGTATACACAGCTCAGGTAGCATTTCCTCCAAGAAGCCTTCATTGGCCCCTCAGGGCTGAGTTAGGGGCCTCTCTTCAGCGTTCTTACTCTTGTCTGTCCTTATATGGGACTTACCTCACTTGCCGTATGACAATAGTGAGTAACACGTGTGTCTGGCTTCACTCTCTGCTATGGCCAAAGTGGGGGATGGTGTGGGAATTTCTGCCCCATGCGATAAGTGGATACAAAAGACCTGATACATGCAAGTTAACTAATGTTAGCTTGGAAAGTTCAGTATAGGAGGAGCTTATGGGAACAGATTAGAAGGGGTAGGAGTAAAACCTGAAGTTATTTTTGTATAAGACTACATAAAATTCAGAAAATACTGTCATATCAAGGAAATGGGGAAGGAGAGTGAAATGGAGACACGGAAAAGCACTAAAGTATTGATGATCCTAAGTTAAGATCCCCCTCAACCGCCCTCTCCTTCATGAAGCTTTTCCTGATCTAACCCTTTCCCCTCCACACAAAGAGCTAAAAGTACGTCCTCTTACCAGCCTGTCTCTGTGTTCTGTTTTCCTATCTTTTTTTTTTAAGATTTTATTTATTTATTTGACAGAGAGAGATCACAAGTAGGCATAGAGGCAGGCAGAGAGAGAGGGGGAAGCAGAGCAGAGAGCCCGATGCAGAACTTGATCCCAGGACCCTGAGATCATGACTTGAGCTGAAGGCAGAGGCTTTAACCCACTGAGCCACCCAGGTGCCCCTGTTTTTCTACTTTTTATTGACTTACCGTTCCTTGCTTATACAGTGTTATATTGTATCTGAGTGTACATATGTATTTAATTATTTTTTAAAACTTCCAAAACTCTACCTGAAGCCATAAATCTCTTAGAATAGAGCACGGGCAGTAATTTCTCTGACATTGGCTGTGGCAACATTTTTCTTTTTCTTTTATTTTTTAAAAGATTTTATTTATTTATTTGAGAGAGAGAGAGAGACAGAGATAGGGTGAGAGCATAAGCAGGGAGGAGAGGGAGGAGCAGGGAGCCTGATATGGGGCTCAATCCCAGGAGCCTGGGATCGTGACCTGAACCAAAGGCAGACACTTAACTGACCAAGCCACCCAGGCACCCCAGTAACATTTTTCTAGATATGTTTCCTGAAGCAAGGGAAACAAAAGCAAAAATAAATTATGGGGACTACATCAAAATAAAAAGCTTTTGCACAGTTAAGGCAATCAATAAAACAAAAAGGCAACTTACTGAATGGGAGAAGATATTTGCAAATGATATATCTAATAAGGGGTTAGTATCCAAAATATATAAAGAACTTCTATAACTCAACACCAAAAAAAACAAGTAATCCAGTTAAGACCTGGATATTTTTCCAAAGAAGACATCCAGATGGCCAACAGACACATGAAAAGATGCTCAACATCATGTATCATCAGGGAAATGCAAATCCAAACCACAAGGAGATATCACCTGACACCAAGTGTCCCTTGTTAGATGACTGGATAAAGAAGTGGTGTACTCACACACACACACACACACAGAGGAATCTTATGCAGCCATAAAAAAGGTGAGATCTTGCCATTTGCAACAATGTGGATGGACCTAGAAGGTATTTTGTGAAGTGAGATAAGTCAGACAAAGGAAGACAAACATCATATGACTGCACTTGTATGTGGAATCTAAAAAACAAAAAAAATGAATAAACAAAGAGCAGAATCAAACCTATAAGTAGAGAATAAACTGATGGTTACCAGATCAGGAATGGACAAAGTGGGTGAAGGGGCATGGGAGATCCAGGCTTCCAATTATGGAATGAGTGAGTCATGGGAGTGAAAGGTACAGCATAGGGAATATAGTCAATGGTATTGTGTTTTACATTGTGTATACAATGGTATTGTATGGTGACAGATGGTAGCCACACTTGCGAGCACGGCATAACATACAGAGTTGTTGAATCACTGTGTTGTACACCTGAAACTAATGTAACATTGTGTGCCAACTATGGTTCAAAAAAAATTAAAACTTCTAAACTTCTTATGTAGTGTTGGATATAGAGTATTCATATAGTAAATAACTATTGAATATTGAATAAATGATTGAATTAGGCCAGCACTTCTCAATATTGACATTATTTTTAATCACCTGCAAAGTATTTAAGAAATATTAATTCCAAAGTCCCAGAAATTCTGATTGCATTGATCTGGGATAGACCAGAGTTTTGTTTTCATATGGGTTTTTCTATTGTTTGTTGTTTAAGCTTCTCAGAGTTGAAAACTCCATATTAAGTTCTTTTTTTAAGCAATGGTTCTCAAAGTATAGAATTCTAGAATAGCAGCACCAACATCTCCCAGAAACTTGTTTGAAATGCAAGTTTTTAGACTCCACACCAGACCTAGTAAATGAAAATCTCTGAGGGAAAGCCTTAACAAGTTTTTTAAGTTCTCCAGATGATCCCAGTACATGCTAGAGTTTAAAAACTACTGATTTAAGAAAAAATTAATGTTTTCCTATAAACATAAACATTCATATCAACTATGGGAAACAATGCATTTTTTAAAAATTTTTAAGAGATTTTATTCATTTCACACACACACACACACACACACACACACAGAACCCATGCACACAAGCAGGAGGAGTGGCAGAGAGGGAGAGGGGGAGAAACAGGCTCCCTGTTGAGCAAGGAAGTCAATGTGGGGCTTGATCCCAGGACCCTGGGATCATGACCTGAGCTGACACAGACTCTTAACCAACTGAGCCACCCAGGCGCCCCCAACATGCATTTTATAATCATCCCAAAAAGTTGTGCCAATTTAAAACACCACTCTAAATACACAGAATGGTCTCTCACAAGTACAACAGAATTCTACTGGTGGACATACACATCACAACATCTTATAACTTTTTAAAAATATTTATTTTTTGTATGAAATGTTCTCTACTGAAGGGACTAAATTTTGTATTAATCTAAAAACAATACACTCTAACAGACAGAGAGAAAAAGTACATGATGAATACAGCACTGGGTAAGGAAGCCCCCAAAGTCAAGGACACCTTTACATCATTTCTTCTCTTAGAGAATCTAAGTGTACATTTCTCCCTGTGTGGGGGGTTGGGGGGGGGGTGTTGTTTTGACAGTAACGTTTCTCTTTCTGTTATGCTGTTTGACTGTGTGCCACTTCATAGCTCTGTCTATTCCTATGGAAACCAAGTTGGTAGGAGCCAAGGCTTGGAGGAGGCACTGGGGAGAAATATTAGAAGAGTTCAGCCACAGAACAACTAGAGATGTTGCCTTTCCTTCAGTCAAATCCTCTTTGAGAGCCAGAATCTGTTTCAAGCCAAGGAGATGTTCTTGGCTGATGTATTGTCTAGCTGCTCTGCCAGATGGATGAACATCTTAAACTGGAAAAACAACAAATAGAGCTCCTATTCTGTCTTTGAAGTGCCATTCTTAGCCTTTGCTTAGCAAATTCTCAAATAGCTTTTAAAAAATCTTTTAAAGATAGGCTGAAGGTGGCAGGTTAATGATGTGGTGACCATTGTAGTTTTGAGTAATTAGAAATGAGAAATTTAGCTCTGAAGCAAGGTGTTTAGACTGGGCTATCAGGAATTTATGGAAAGAGGGAGAATACCTGAAAAACTGGGGAAAACAGTGCAGATTTAATTTCAGTTCTAAAGCCCAGTGAATTCATGTAATTTGAAAATGTGGTTTTTGTAACCATTTCCTTTCTTATAGAGTCACATTAAACAAAAGACCAAGAAACCAGAGTACAATAAGACACCCAAATCAACTGAAATGAGGAAATGAGCCAAGCATACAAGAATATATGTCCCTAATGAGGAAGAGCCATTCTTTTCCAATCCACTTACACTCTGTATTGGATGTAATAGTGGTAGGTCATGGTCTAGGAAAAAGAACGGTACTAGATTGCATTGTACTGAGCTATCTATATGAATATTTAAATTATGTTTATATTTCATTAGGATGTAGAGGTTCATTGTTTCAATTTAATGTGGTTTTGTTTATACCAGGATTAGCTATTAATATAGATGATTCATAACCCTGTGTCTTGAATCTAGCCATCTCCTTCAGTCTTCAGATCCATGTGGATTCTTTTCATTTTTTACTATTTTTGCTAGACATCTCTATATTGATATTCCTCAGAATTCCCAAACTCCTCATGTTAAAAAAAAAATAGAACTCAAATTCTTCATTCCTAACCCCATTTTCTTTCCATCTTTTCCGTTGTTGACACCACTGTCCATCTTGTACCCATGCAGGAGTCCTCTCATGTTTTCACTAATCACTAAGACTTGTCCCCCTCAAATTGAGGCTCCATGGCCTCCAGGGCATTTTTTTAAAAAAACACAAATCCTCTCATGTCATTTCCTTCTTAAACTCCTCATCGACTCCCTCTTACCTACATAATCAATTTTAGACTTACTGTAATACTGTATTAGACTTTTTGTTTTCTGTGCCCTGCCCAACTTTCTAATCATGTTATACCTTATGTCATATTACATTAATAGAAAATTATTTTCAGGGTCTGAAATTTTATTTTACCCTACAAACAAGGTAAGAAGTTGACCTATTACCATATCATGGATGCTGACAATAGACAGACTCCAGGGCCGGAGACAAAGAAGTTTACTATTCACAGTACAACAAAAAACATCAGCACCTATATGTTTGCATTGATTTCCCTTGCCCCGAAGAATAATGAAGGAGTTTCAGAAGGCCCAGTTGAATGATGTATACATGGTAGGTTTCCATCAGAACTGAGGAATCTACTGCTTTATAATAAGCAATAACTAAGCATGGAGGTAAAAAGTGACTTCATCTGTCCAGTTGATTGCTGCTAACACATCCCTGAGAATGGTCAGGACTTTGCATTTTTGGCATTAGAACGTGCAGAGATGAGGGCACCTGGATGGCTCAGTCAGTTAAGCATCTGACTCTTGTTTTTGGCTCGGGTCATGATCTCAGGGTCATGAAATTGAACTCTGAACCTGGCTGCACACTCAGCATGAAGTCTGCTTTGGGACTTTTCTCCCTTCCTTTGCCCCTCGTCCCCACTTACTCTCTCTCTCTCTGTCTTCCCACCCCCAACTTCACAACTCAAATAAAAAAATAAATATTAAAAACAAAACAAAACCCAACATGCAGAGATGACTAGGGTCCATGGTAAATTGCCTCTCCCAACAATCCATCACTTAGTCCTACATGTTCTTGACATGAGCATGCTATTCCATCCGCTACTCTGATTAATCTGACCAGCAGAGGCTGAAAACAAATCTGTTTAATATGTCTCCTATGACATTTAATTAATAGGACTCAAAGCAACAGGATGAGAACAACCCACAATATTGATTCAACTATGGCCCTCAGTGTCTTGGATTAAGTCAACTGTTAATAAGTACCAGGGGAAAGAGTAGGTCTTGTTTTATACAACCAGGATGCACTCTAAGATGAGTCTATTATCTATTATGACTTATGCAAGGGAGTTTGATTGACCTGCTGATCTTTGCTGGGATTACCAGTAATTACAGGAAGCACTAGATGGACTAATGGAAGCATATTTCATGGTCCTCTCTGCCCCATACAAACATATAACCTGAAAATTTGCTGTTAAATTTGGTTTGCTGTTAACTTCACCATTAAATTTGATTTACTGTTAAACTTGTGTCCCCATAACATTAATTTGGCTATGCCACATGGGCAATATCACCAAGTAGTTACAGCTTGATTGTCATGCATGGCATAACCCAAAGCTTCTCACACATCAGGAGAGACATATGAATTTGTATCCATTAGGTTAAAGTAAGGTTGAGCCCATTCCTGTGTTTCTACATGTACAAGGGGATCCACATTCAGGAGCTGCCATTGATGGTGTCAAGCACAGCAGAAGATTTTAGGACCATCCATGTCCACCTGAACCTTTCTGTTTAATAGCATGTTAGTGGCAATGGCAGACACAAGAAACAGATCATAATGCTAGCCTCAACTGCTCTTTCATTCAGGCAGCAAACAATATCCAGGATGCAATGCTGGATCCAGAGGACAGAGAGAACATGAGTTATTTTCTCTATCCTTGTACCTCTCAAGATCTAAGATATTCCCTTCCCAGGTGCTGAAGTGTATCCCATCCAAATGACTATAACTCTTCACCTTTTCTCCCGTCATCTACTACTTGTACCCATACCCTTCATCTAGAAGGGTAGGTGCATATGGAACAAACTTACAGAGACTCATTATATCCCCCACTTTGGCCCATGTGGACACTGTAGGAAGATGTCGTAAACAGTGTACTCAATCAGGTGGTCATTATGAATGTTTCTGATCTAGGACCATGTCCATCTAACAAATCCAGGTGATTGAACCAAAATAAAATTTGAATCTCTAAGCCCCCTTTTGTCTGGGCTGCCATCCAGGGGCTGTACCAACCAGGCCAGCCTGGGATAGTTCTTAGGGGAAAGGAATAAGCATCATAACCAGGAATGGGCATGGAAAAATCCCAAATTTTCAAAATAGGTATGTATAATCCTCACTCCTTTTGTTCTGATTATTTATCAGGAGGCTTCCCTGAGGATATGAAGTCTTTCTAGGGGTGGTAACATTCAGTAGCCAAACTGCCTCTCTTAGTTGTGTGGACCAGGAGGAGGTAACTGAGGTAGAACCAGAAATCTTTTTTCTTTTTTTTTTTTTTTTTTAAGATTTTATTTATTTATTTGACAGAGAGAGACATAGCGAGAGAGGGAACACAAGGAGGAGGACTTCTAGGACCCTGGGATCATGACCTGACCCAAAGGCAGACACTTAACGACTGAGTCACCCAGGCACCCCCAGGAATCTTTTTTATTTTACTTCAGAGGAAGCCATATCCACTCTCAACAATTTCAGATTCTTAAGGGTGGTAGAGAGCATAGAATGCCAGTCAAATACCTTAACCATTGGCCCATTGTTCGGTGGTCTTTGTGACAAAAGGTACACCATAATCAGACTAATACAGTCAGATGGTCTAGAAACCCCACAACGTGAAATGATTTCAATTCAGTGGTCTCAGTGCTATGGCTGGTGTGGGCTAATCAGGCTGGAGCAACAATATTGTAACCTGAAAAATGTTGGCCATGGCGAGGCATGAGGTGGCCTTGACAAGGAGTTGTCAAAAGTCCTTGCAAGGAATGGGCAGGAGCTCTGTTAATGTGGCCTCCTTCTCACATACACACAAAACAGGCTTACATAGAAGAATCACAAGTTTGGCATGCAGTGGTAGCTTCTACATCAAACACATACCTTTTACTTTATGCCTCATCTATGATGATGGATTCATTGCTATGTTTAGTGCAGTGATGGATCCAGGTGGTACATGGCCAGTGACCTGGGCAATGCAGGCTTATTCAGCAACCTGATTCCAGTTGGTCTTATAAGAGAATGAGCCCTTACTGTGGGCATCTACATGAGAGACTCAGGCTGTTTAATGGCAGCTGCAATTGTTTCTGTAATTTGTAACCACAAAGAGGAGTATCTTTAATATTCCGCCATATATAGTCTTCCAAGTGGCAGACCAGATGACTAGAGCATTGACAACAACCCAAGAGGTAATAAAAACATACCCCATCCTTAAGAGTATTGTCTAAGGTAAGGATGATGGCTTCATTTCAGCCCACTGGCCTGACTCGCCCTTACCAGTCAGTCTTCCCAAGTTGTCATTGAGGTTGGGCTGCCTCCTAGTGGAGACCATCAGGTTTTAACTTGGCCAAATTATCAGTAAACCAGGCCAAGACAGAGCATCAAGGGCACCATTAAGCCAGGAGCTTTGCTTCAGACAGTGACCACCTCTATACCCAGTGCTCTGTCCTCATTGCCAGACAAATAAGGCTACAGCAGGGATCAGGTGCAAGATGCACTTGGCTCTGTGCTATTAGGCAAGTCTTTGCATTTGCTTTCACTTTTGAGCAGCTGCTCATTCCTTGTTGCTCTCACCATTAGTTTCCACTTTGGTTCCTTGTCTCAGCAGCCACACCCATACTGCCTTCAGCAAGCCCTCCCGTGGTCATGTTAACATCCCCTCCTCTGCCTGCCCACAGGAAGGTGAGCAGAGACCAAGGCACCATTTAGGCACCTGGTTTTAGTTCTACTTGCCACCATTTAGATTCTTTAACAGATAGAACTGTGGGATCCCTCTCTCTTTTTTTTTTAATAATTTTTTAATTTTTTTTATAAACATAGAATGTATTATTAGCCCCAGGGATACAGGTCTGTGAATCACCAGGTTTACACACTTCATAGCTCTCACCATAGCTCATACCTTCCCCAATGTCCATAACCCTACCACCCTTTCCCTACCCTCTCCCCTTCGCCAACCCTCAGTTCGTTTTGTGAGATTAAGAGTCTCTTATGGTTTGTCTCCCTCCCGATCCCATCTTGTTTCATTTATTCTTTTCCTACCCCCAAACCCCCCATATTGCATCTCCAGACAGTGGGATCTCTTACCTCCCCCACCTTGCCCACCACTTGAGCACCATCTCAGAGACTCTTCTTGTCCCTGAACTTGGCCTGCCGGGCCCTTGTCCTGACTCTTTGAGGAAACTATGTCTTTGTCAGAAACCCTTCCTCATTGCCTGTACTGTTAGGGCTTGGATTTAATTTTACCCTACATTTTCTTTAACGCATACTAACTTACTACAAGACAATGAATTGCCCATGGGTACCAGCAGAAGACTCAAACCTACCAAAAGAGAGCAAAAAAGCTTTATTACTTACTGATGGCGAAGTAACATGAGCATTTGCATGCTTGCATCAGTTTCCCTTGCCCCCAAGATCTGTGGGAGCAACGCAGAGGACCTGGGTAGACACTGGGTACACGATGGGTTTGCATGACATCTGAGAAATACTGAGTTTTGGGAATCCCCTGACCTGATGTCCTGGATGACATTAATGTCCTTCAAGATTGCTGGCTGCAAACCCAACTCTGAAAAATGGCTTAAGAGGAGTCAAGGCTTTGCATTCTTGGCATACCCAGTAAACACATGCAGGGACACTCAGGGCCCATGGCAGATTGCTGTTCCCAGCACTCCTGTGCTATTTCCAAGACTCATTTGTGTCTGCAACCATTACAGGAAAATTTGATATAATGAGATCACTAATATTTGTGACCTAAATGCTTCCTAGGGATAGTGAGTCTTTTAAAAAAAATTAATATTGCAAATGCCTTGAGTGTTTATAAATATATAATTATAGAAATATTAGAATTAATAATAAATCATGTTTCTGTATTTCCATTTCAGTTATAAATAATATATCTTTGGGTACATAATGTGATTAGGATTTGGAATGAGATAGGACAGAATGCCTACCTTACATTCATATGTGCTCTTTTATATATATATATATATATATATATACACACACACACACACACACACACATATAGATGTATATATATATTTATAATGTATTATAGTATAGTATATACTATAGTGTAGTATAGTCCAATCTCAACTGTTTACTATATGTGTATATATACATATGTATATATTTTTTATAGTGTTTCCAAGACAAAGTTATATACAAACTTATAAGTGAACCAAAAATGTAGTGAACATTTGTAAATATAGTCCAACAGTTGCTTTCTCCTCAAGTACACTGAGAGTAAATATAAGTGATGAGGACACAGAACAAGAATGCAAAGATCTTAGTTGGGAAACATGTAGGTCCCAAAGTATGATATTGGGTTGGGGAAATCTTTGTTCTCTTTTGTGTTTCAGTAGGGAGAAGGGCTGCTTCAGGCAGGGTTAGCCAAGTCTTAAGCTTTGGAGTCTGTTCAAGTAATTGTTTCAGCTGAAGAGGAACCACATAGCAAAGGTCCCAAGAAGCCGGGTACAGAAAATACAGTAGCTGTTTGGAGAAAAAATGTAAAGGTGGAGATTCAGAATGTTTTGAAGGTCAGCTGTCAGTAGTCTAGAAGTTCGTGATTAAAGCACTTAAACCAGGAACAGAGAGCAGTCTTGTCAAATATGATTTCAGATACTTCCGGTTCAGGAAGACACTCCCTTTTTCCCACTAAGCAAGTGAAAAGTGGTCGTATTCACACTAAAGCCATGAAAATACTTAGAATGGGGGGGGGTATTCTTTACCTTAATATGAGGCTGTTGCTTTAGAGGAAGCTCTTTGTCTAGAGAAGTGGCAGGGGCAGGATAGAGATCAAGCCTCAGGACAAGGAAGACATCCCTCAGATTACTGGAGACAGGGCTAGAGTGAGCATTGTAAAGAGCAGATTCTTAGTGGGCCAGGAGTGGATGTGCAGCTGGGTGGGTGAGCAAGGAGAGAGAGGGAGAGGGAAAAAGAAAAAAAATGAAAACAACAACAAACAATCTTCACTTTAAAATAAGCCTGCAAACAAAAATTCTGAAATAGATGAAGAACTCTAATGCTAAGAAAGCTAGCAATATCATTATTCAGATCATGAATGCATTCCCCATTGAAGACCATAAACAAAGCAAAAGACAAGCCACACAAAGAGAGAAGATATTTGCAAACCAACCAAGAATTAGTATCCAGAATATGTAAATAACTCCTACAGATCATTAAGGAAAACAAATAGCTAAATTGGGAAGTGAGTAAACAACACAAAAAGGCTATTCACAGAAGAAGCAAATGGCCAATAAACATATAAAAACATTCCATCTCAATCAGGGAAATGAAAATTAAATCCACGGTAAAAAGCAATTATGTGTCCATTTTATTGGCAAAAGGTAGCAAATATGACAAGTGTGGTGTGGATGTGAAGAAGCAAGAATTCTTGTATGTTACTGGTGGGAATATAAATCGGAGTAGGAACTTTAAAGAGCAATTTCAGGGGCACCTGGGTGGCTCAGTTGGTTAAGTGACTGCCTTCAGCCCAGGTCATGATCCTGGCGTCCTGGGATCAAGCCCTGTATTGGGCTCCCTGCTCAGCAGGGAGTCTGCTTCTCCCTCAGACCCTTTCCCCTCTCATGCTCTCTCTCTCAAGTAAATAAATAAAATCTTTTTTTAAAAATTAAGAGCAATTTCAACCCAGCAATTACAGAAATTCTTGCACATTTTACCAGGAGACATGTACAAGAAAATTTACTACAGTACTGTCTGGAATGGTGAAAAATGGGAAACATGCTAAATATTCCTTTAAAGAATAAAGACATAGTTATTATCATATGACAAAATACTTTCTCCGTGGAAAATGTGTGAATCAGAGCAACTTGGATAAATCCCAAAAATGCTGCTTTTGAGTAAAAGATGACAAGTGACTCATACATTACTATTTATATAAAGAATGAAAACATGTAAAGCGATACTGTGTAGCTTATGGATACATATATGTATAAGAAGCAAGAGTATTAATGCATTCATTGAAATGATAAACACCTTTTTGAGGATAGTAGTCTCTAGAAAAGGAGAAAAGGTAGTGGAATTGGAGATGAGCACAAAGGGAGTATCAACCGTATCTGTTATATTTTATTTCTTAAAAATAAAAAATCTAAAGGAAAATATCAAGGTATTTCACTCAAAACTCCTAAATTATTGTTATTAAGATTAACTGACTATATGCTTTTTCTTTAAAAAGTCCATTTGAGAGAACTGGACAGACAAAAAAAAAAAAATGTAAGATTAAAAGTAGCATTTTGGATTGATATGTTTCCCAGACTCCTTTCCAGTGCTGTTCTCTGGGTCAGAAAACTTTTTCATCCCCTTTTACCCTTTTAGATATTATAGTCCTTTTCATGCATTTAGGGGAAATCTAAATGTTATAATAATTTTCATTACAGACAAAAGAAGCTCTTGTTAATTACGGGAAGATTAAGATGAGGGTTATGGCTACCTAACAAAAGAAAACATCTTATTCAATGTTTCAGAGACATTAGCAAATGTTTTCTCATTTCAGTGGCATAACAGACCTGGCCACATTAAGGTTAATGTCCTTTTAGTGACTAAATCAGGTCTTTTCTATAACTTCAGCTCTCTTACTTGTGCTCTCTACCACCAATTTTCTTTTTCTTTCTATAGATTTTTGAAAGTGGTGACAGGTACGTAGGTAACCAATGTGTAGAGCTGGTTTGGTGAATCTTCATCCTTGTTACGTTTTCTGGACAACTGCACACAGATATGGTATGGAACATTCCTTATTCCTTTGGCCCAGAGAGCTTTGTTGACCCTGGTGTCAATGCATACATCTGGAGTTCCCATCTCCTTCAAGGCAAATTTCCGGATCTCTGAGTGCCCAAAGGGCATGCTTCTTGAAACCCACTCCACGGATGCACTTGTAAATGTTGATGGTGTGTTCTCTGGTCACTACCTCGCTAATGGCAGAATGGCCCTTCTTCTTCTCACCAGCCTTTTTTGTGGGAACCATTCTGCTGGGCCCTGGTTGGAAAAGTACCACCCGTTTTCTTAAGAATATATACCCCTTTAGGGCCCCTGGATGGCTCAGTCAGTTAAGCATCTGCCTTGGACTCAGGTCATGATCCTGGGGTCCTGGGATCGAGCCTTGAGTGGAGCTCCCTGCTCAACACGAGGTCTGCTTCTCCCTCTCCATCTACTCCTCCCCCCAATTCATGCTGTCTCTTTCTCTCTCTCAAATAAATAAGATCTTAAAAAAGATAAAGTATATATACTCTCTTCATCTTTTATCTCATTCACTCTTACACTGTTTCCTACTCAGTCAGAAGTTATAAAAGCAGATCCTGAAACAGTGTTCACCTCAGGATCAGGTTCTGTATGTCCCTGAGAGATGGTGCTAAAAGATTAACTTCCAAATCCTCCTTATTCTTGGATTTAAGAATTAACCAGAAAATTTAAGGATTCTGAATTCCAAGGAATATTGAGGAAACATTTAAGCATTGTGTTTGTTTGTTTTTATATGAGAGGGCTTTGCAGGAGACAGAATTGTCTGTGATGTGGGTCCCCAGAGTCATACAACCTTCAGAGAGTTATCACATTAGCTTTCTGTCTCAAACTGGTATCTTCCCTTTTCCACTGACACTAGAAATAGTCTCCTGATTTTAGCTCTTAGAATTCTCTCTTCCCTCCACTCATTCTCAGAATTGAGTTTGCACACCCTGGGCATCTAATAAATGCTTGTTCATGAGACCAGGAAGTTGACCGTGGTCCAAATGGATTATAGTGTTTCTAGTCCCAGCATTTGTAGATAAGACCTCTTTTGTGTCTCTGTCCTTTGGAACAGACGCTGACATCTCCCCAGGGTTCCAGTTGAATTCCTGCTGGGTATGCCCTTATTGATCCCATGTCATCATTATCTGTAGGCAGAATATAGGCATCTTTCTCAATGTAAAAAAAAAAATTTTTTCAGAAAACCACTATTGATAACATTCCAACTATTTTTATTTTTATTTGTTCCTAACCTCTCCAGCTGAGTTAATCACCAGCTGAAGTGTGTATGCTATATGTAGTCAGATCATTCTATACTCCATCATGAGCCATTCTTGGTTCACTTGATTGGCTACATTTTGTTGCCTCCTCCACACTGGCAGATTGTTCATAATAAAACTAGCAAACATTTACCAAGCATTTGCTTTGTGCACTGTTCAAAGTATTTTACAAGTATGATCTTTATCCTCTCATATGCACAATAATCTCAGGTACTGTTATCCCTGTTCCGCAGATGAGGAAGTGGGAGCCCAGGACAATACTTCGTTTCATCTGTAAAACCTTTCCATGTTGCTTCAATGAGGAGCAAAGATAAAATCTGTATCAAAGAGCTTTGTAATAAGTAAAGCTTAGTGTAAACATTTTACTAGGTTGCCTGCTTCAGACAGGGCTCAGTGAGTGTTTTTTGAGTGAATGAATAAATATGGTTACTGAGGGCATCATGCTTTAACAAGCTGAATCCTCAGAACAGTGTAAGCACTGCGTCTGTAAGTGATTTGTCACCCCCACGGACATATTCTTGTTTCTCTCTTTTTCTTCCCTTTTTCCCTAAATTTCAGAATCAAAATGATTGTCTGATTGAATATCTTTAAAAGGTCATGATGAATTATTCCATAATATTTGAAAAGTTATGCTCAGAAAGGTCAAGCCTTATTTTTTGGTAGGAAGTACCATATAGAGATTTGTTTTTGCTGGGGATCATTTCTTTTTTCAAAGAAAAGATGGCAAGAGATTTAGAGTAGGGTGCCCTCTTGAGGAAATTTTAGCACCTTACCTCTCAAAAGCTGGCCCCGGATGCCATGAGAAAGCCAGATGAGTGACGCCCAAATAAATAAAACATTCAAAAGTAAGAGTAACCGAATACCAGAGATCTGAGAATTAGGATACTTAACTATTATTATCTGATATAGCAACATTAAGAATTTTTAAACAAAAAGAAAAACCTCGGGAAGGTATTTTCTTCCCTCTCATTGACTCCATCCTTCAGGTAAGCCCCTCTGTTGTGCCAGGAGCTATGCCGAGCCCAGTGCTCCGTAGAACCTTGTCTCTGTCTTCATGACGCGTACAGCTTGTGATGGAGATCGCAGTCAAGGGAAAAAGCAAACATGTATGTAACTCCAAACTGAGCAAAGTACTATGAAGGCAATGGGAAGGTGCTAGAATAAAACATAACAAAACAAGCTCCCACATTAGGGTGGTCAAGGAAAACCTCTCTGAGAGGAAATAATTGAGCGGGATCACTTCGCTTTTCTGTCCATTGCCAGTCTGCCCATCTAATATAGACAGCCTGATGGGCGCTTGCTTAGCCCCTGATTCTTACCTGTGGCCCAGCCCTTGAGCTGAATTGAATCCTGTCGCTGCCCCTGTGGGTGAGCAGACAAGTCTTCATCCTTCTGCACCTCATTGTCCCTCTGGCTGATCCCCTTTGCCTAAGACATTTGTCACAATGCGGGGTGTGCTGCTTCACTGAAAGGTATGTTCTTACTAACCCTACTAGCCACTCATGGTAGAATATCAATGAGTTATAATGCTAAAAAAAAAAACAAAACACATTTCCAACAATGTTAAGGATATAGAAGATCTCTGAAGATGAAAAGGACAGATAACCTGACTGCCACTCTGCTCTGAACAGGGAGAGATAAGTAGGCATGAAGGAGGCACAGAACTTGATCCTAACTATTGCTATAGTTTGGTCATATTGAACTTCAGGCTTGGTACCAAGTGAACTAGAGGCTCCAACCAGAATTGGAAATATGGGACTAGATCTCAGGAAGGAGCTCCGAAGGACCAGTTTTTGAGGGTTTGGTTCTGTTTAAAAGCGCCCGTACAAGACACGTGCGGTTGACCTGGAGCCCCACTGGTGTGTTGTTCTAGTCCCTGTGGCTTAACTGCTTTCTCCAGATGGGTTGATTCTACCAGATTGGAGGGTTTAACTGATACGGAGAGTGTTGCCTGCAAGGGGACAGCCTGCAGTGACTTCTGGGTTGGTGTTTTGGTGACCGGATGAGTCTGGGACCCAGACTTTGAACAAGATGCCTCTGTCTCTGTTGTACCTATACATTGCTCTCTCCAAGAAAACTAACCACCTACGCTATGAACCAGATGACGGTGAACAAAGCATTCAGCCCCTGTGAATGTCACTCCCCTCACCTGCAAATTGGAGTTTTATATCACCACTCATTTCACAAGGTCATTATACTTTGCATATTAATAATAGGTGATAGATATATTGGTCAGAATGAGCCAAAACCCACCTCCTTGCTGCTACTAGATAGCAATTTGGAAAATACGCCAAAAACCATGAAATGTGCAAACTCCTTTGACCCAGCAAATTGGTTTCTGATCATTTCTTCTTACGAAGAAAATTAAGAAAAACTGTGGGGAAATAAAGGTACATTGTAGCATTTTCTAGAAAAGAAAATATTAGAAACAATAATAGAACAGTTTAAAAAAGGGTAATGCTTTAACACAACGAAGCGTTGACCAGCCACTGTGTAAACTGTATGCACTAGAAAGTGGTCGGAAGGGAAGATGGAAAAGGAAAACAATTGACGGGGTAGTGGAATTGTAAGTATTTTTCCTTTGGTCAATTTACCTGAATATTTTTACTCAAACGGAATAGTTAAAATATTGAAAACATTTTAAAATTTAGAAAATGTCTCGGCCCCAGACTACATTTCTTCTTCCTGTCTCTTATTTTTTATTTAGGGGAATTATCGTTTCATGAAACTCCTACTCACACGCAGAGCGAACTGGATGCAGAAGGATCTGGAAGAGATGACCCCCTTGCACTTGACCACCCGGCACAGGAGCCCTAAGTGTCTGGCGCTCCTGCTGAAGTTTACGGCACCTGGGG
This sequence comes from Lutra lutra, assembly GCF_902655055.1. Lineage (NCBI taxonomy): Eukaryota > Metazoa > Chordata > Mammalia > Carnivora > Mustelidae > Lutra > Lutra lutra. Next base: position 64,317,839 of record NC_062290.1, read on the forward strand.
AAGTGGATACACAGGATAAGAACAAGGTAAGGGACTCTCAAAATTGGACGCAAATAAGAGCAACGAGCAAATGCTTCCTTTTATGATGTAAAACCTCAAGAAGAATTATCACTCATCACTTACTGGAACATATCCTCATCTTTGTACCCCCCCAGTGAAATATTTCACTTAAATTTGGTCCTTTTATCCTCCTACCAGCCATGTGCGGCAGGTAGTATAATCACCTTTTCACAGATGGGGAAGATTAAAGTTCTGTCCAAGATCCAAGTGGCAGGACCAGAATTCAACCCAGGCCTACCTTCAGACCCCACTTTTTGATAGCTAGTAGTGCTAGTTACCATTGGTGTTAGACTTGTGATGGCCAAATGGCTGGGGGCAACGTAGGAGACCCATAGTGGTTTAATGGCCTGGGCGTTAGCATCAGACTCCTTGGGTTTCAGTCTAGAAGCCACAATGGAACCCGTTCTGCACCCTTGGGCAAATTTGCTTAACTCCTCTACGCTTCCATTTTCTCTTATGTGAAAAGGGAATGATAGGGTTGTTGAAGATAAAGTAAGAGAACACATATAGTGTTTAACACAATGCCCAGATCTCTGATCTTCCCAGCTCTTGACTTTCACCAGCTTGTACAAGCCGGTCACTGTTTCACTCAACGCTTTCACCGCTCTTTACACGAACAAAGTATGGTGTTTAGTTAGACGAGTGCAGTAGTCCTCTTCCTTTCTACCAGGCACTGAATCATGGAGCCTTGCTAACTCCAACACTCCCACGTAATTAAAACTCTTGGGATTAAACCCACTGGGTCCACCTCCAGTGATCCCTTTATTCTCACAGGTTCTTCGTGTCATTTTCAGGTTTTGTTTAGTTGTTATGTAACACAGCGTTCTGAAATTAACATTGACTTTATTTTGCAGCGACTATAAACTAATATTATTCCTTATTCACAGCATTTGTAGTGCTAATATTTTGCTGAAAAAGCACGTTGATAAATCTACAAAGACCTGTTAATCACTTGCCAAGCCACAGATATCTTTAGGCTCTAAAATGTCCTCCCCAGTATCTTCTAGGACCTCCCTGCTATCTTCCAGTACTTGTGTACTCTTCTGTTACTGAACAGGGATGGGAAGTTATCCAGTCAGACAGATGGAAATCACATCTGCAAGATCTAGACAGGCATGCAGAAGAGAGCAAGACAAAAGCCTAGAGCTGGGATTTTTGAACCATCTAACAGGAAGGATCTGCTTTTGTATTTTCTTTAAATTTCCAGTGCATCACAGACCAATAATTTTATATCATATGTTAAAACTGAACAACAAAAAAACCCCCATGAGACAATACTTCACACCCCTTAGGATGGCTGTTATTACAAACACAGAAAATAACAGGCTTTGACGAAGATGTGGAGAAATCAGAACCCTGTGTTGTGCAGGTAGGAGTATAAAATGATACAACCACTGTGAAAAACAGTGTGACAATTTCTCAAAAAAAAAATTAAACATGGAGCTACTCTATGATCCCACATTCTACTTCTGGGCATGTTCCCAGAAGAATCGAAATCTGGAATGTGAACAGTTATTTATACACCCATGTTTATAGCAACATTGTTCACAAGAGCAGGAAGATGAACACAGCCCAAATGTCCACCACTGGATGGTTAGAGAAACAAAATGCAGTACGTGCAATGGAATATTATTCAGCCTTGAAAAGGAATAAAAATCTGACACATGCTACAAAATGGATGAACTTTGAAGTTATTATGCTGAGTGAAAGGCTGGGAGGAAGTGGAAATTGAGTATCACTGTTGAATGGGCTTGGAGTTTCAGTTCAGGAAGATGAAAAAGTTCTGGGGATGGAAGGTCCTGCTGGTGGCCCAGCAGTGGGAATGTGCTTGCTACTGAATCGTACATTTAAAAACAGTTGTTACCTCCAATTTGCCACAGTAAAAATAATAATAATAATAATAATTACTGGAAAAAAATTTTTCAAAGATGAAGAAAATACATCCCGAACTCTGTACTGTTAGAGTCAATAAGTCTCATGTTACATTTCAGCAAATATATTCAGAACAAACATAACATAGCAAAAGAATTACAGAAACAGCATGTGTTGTTTATTCAAAATGTGGATCTAGGGGCCTGACCAGCTCAGTCAGTAGAGCATCCAACTCTTGATCTCAGGGTAGTGAGTTCAAGCCCCATCTTGGGCATGGAGCCTACTAAAAATATAAATAAAAAGAAGGGAGGGACAGAGGGAGGGAGAAGAGAGGGAGAGAAAAAATGTGGCTATAGGAAATTATTTGCTATTTACATTTGTGACTGTTTTGTTCTGTAATCATTACTACATAAAAAGTAATGAGTAACTCTTCATATTAAATACCTATAGGTACACTTTCCATGAATACCACTTTTGTTAACATTTAAAGTTCTCAGTGTAGCAAGTGAGCTTGGTTCCTACTGTTTAAATTATCTGATTCTAGACTGAATTGATGACGCTGCTATTTGTAAGGGATGATGTGCAAAGGGGATTTCAAAGCAATGCCAACAAGTTCAGGATGTTCTTTTTGTAAAATAAATTTTATTTATGGAACATTTTATTTCATTTTTATTTAGTAAGCCCCATACCCCCACATGGGGCTCAAACTCATGACCCTGAGATCAAGAGTTGCATGCTCTTCCAACTGAGCCAACCAGGTACCCCATCAAGATGTTCATTTTCAACTTCTATCTAAAATAAAGCAAGTGTTGCTCTATTCTCAACATGGATCTTCACATCAGTAGTAGGTATAAGAATTTATCCTGTAAAATGAGAGTTAAATTTAAATTTGTACTTTGATGTAAGAAATGGATTCCAGATCCATGATTTCCTGTGCATGGAGATCTTTTTGATAGATATTGAAATTCAAAACATTCTATCAAAGTCCTAGAGTGTTTGTTGTAATATCAAAATCGCCACTTGCTTTGTTGATAATTATTCATAAACCACTGGGCTGCTTTTCTTTTTCTCAGTATTATTAATCTCATTGATTAGTACCTAATGACCTAAGTGCCTATCATGATTAAGAGGTCAGATTCTGGACTCAGGCCGCCAGGGTTAAAATCTCAGCTGGAGATTATGTTGGAGATTACTACCTTTATGTCCCTGAGCAGATTACTCCTTCTGCTGGGGCTCCATTTTCTCATCAGTCACATGCAACTTCCAGAGTACTAACCTCCCAGAGTTGTCCTGATAGCTGTCGGCGGTTAAATACATAAAGCTCTTACAACAGTGCCTTGTCACACAATGAAAGCTTAGGAAAAGTTTGTTGTGTTGTTACTGTTACTCTGTTACTGTTGTTTTTTGGAGACTCTCTCAATTTTGCAGCAAACAGCTCTGCATTGGAGTGCTTACTACAACAACCCTGAGCACGTCAAGCTGCTTATCAAGCATGACTCCAACATTGGGATTCCTGATGTGGAAGGCAAGATCCCCCTTCACTGGGCAGCCAACCACAAGGATCCAAGCGCCGTTCATACAGTGCGATGCATTCTGGTGAGTACGGTGGTGCTGCCGGACCTTTCCGGCCGGACCTTTCCGGCAAAAAACTATGGAATCGTTTTTTATTATGAAATAGCCAATATACAAAAGCAGATACATGACACTCAAATTATGAAGCAAAAGAAATCCAGCAAACATGTGAACTCATCACACAAGAAATACAACATCTTAGCGCTGCTATTTGAGGTCACAGAATTTCCTGTGTGCCAATTTCTTTTTTTCCTTTTTTTGAAAATTTTTAAAAGATTTTATTTATTTATTTGACAGAGAGAGATCACAAGTAGGCAGAGAGACAGGCAGAGAGAGAAGGAAACGGGCTCCCTGCTGAGCAGAGAGCCCGATTTGGGGCTCGATCCCAGGACCCTGAAATCATGACCTGAGCCGAAGGCAGAGGCTTAACCCACTGAGCCACCCAGGTGCCCCTAATTTCTTTTTTTAAAGATTTACTTATTTATTTGACAGAGAGAGAGAGAGAGAGAGCAGGGAGTGAGGGGGCAGAAGGTGAGGGAGAAAGTGTCCCACGCAGACTCCATGCTCAGTCTCCACGACCTGAGCTGAAACCAAGTCAGACACCACCCACTGCACCATGTAGGCGCCCCTCCTGTGTGCCAGTTTCTAAATATTCTCTTCCCTGGGCCTTGCTTGCCCTGTCCCCCATCAACCACTTCCCTGAATTTGTGTTCATTATCCCCCGACTTTGTTTCATACTTGTGCTTATTAAATACTGCATGGAGATAGCATTTGTAAAATACTCGTAAGATATAAAGAATATGGAAACCACAAATAGTCATGTACTCATCCCTGAGTTTTGTTTTTTGTTTTTGTTTTTGTTTTTGAGAGAGAGTGAGCATGTGCACAGGGAGCAGGGAAGGGGCAGAGGAGCTTAAGGAGCTCCATGCTGGGTGTGGAGCCTGACGCAGGGCTCGATCTCACGACCCTAGATCACGACCTGAGCCAAAATCAAGAATCCCACACTTAACTGACTGAGCCACCCAGTCGCCCCACATCTCTGAGTTTAAGAGTGAGTACGTTTCTGTTACCTTTGAAGCTCTCTGGGTATCTCCCAGCACCATTCTATTCTCCCCTTTCTGAGAGTCAGCCACCATCCTCAATTCCATGTTTATCATTCCTGATTTTCATTATAGTTTTACCACATATATTCATATCCCGAAACAATATATCGTTTCATTTTGAATGTTTTTGACTTTTGTATACATGGAATCACATTGAATGTATTCTTTTGCAACGTGCTTTTCTTGCTCAATATTAGGCTGGTGATTTAATCTATGCTGTGTATAACTGTAATATATTTTTTTACTGTTACATAGTATTCCATTCTATGAATAAGGCACACATTATTCAGTTATTCATAGACATTTGGAACTATTTCTGGTTCTTCGCTATTTAAAAATAGTGCTGCTTTGGAGCACCTGGGTGATTCAGTGGGTGAAGTGTGGGGACTCATTGATTTTGGCTCAGGTTATGATCTCAGGGTGGTGAGATCGAACCCCTAGAGCGGCTCTGCACTCCGCAGGGAGCCTGCTTGTAGATTCTCTCCCTCTGCCCCTCCCCCCACCAGCATGGACTCTCTCTTCCTCTCTCTCAAATAAATAAATCTTTTTTTTTTTAAATAGTGCTGCTTTGAGCTTTTTTTTTTGAGTGAGTCTACAGCCAGCATGGAGCTTGAACTCATGACCCTGAGATCAAGCTTTGCATACTCTACTGACTGAGCGAGCCAGGTGCCCCTGAACTTTTTTTTTTTAGCATGTCTAGGATATACATGTAATTGGCTGTTGCAGGTGCATAGAAATGCAGTTGATATTTTTTATTCATTAGCATATGCATCTAACAAGCTTGCTATACTTCTTGTTAATTTTGAATTTTTTTTTAATTTTGAATTTTTTTTTAAGATTTTATTTATTTATTTGACAGACAGAGATCACAAGTAGGCAGAGAGGCAGGCAGAGACGGGGGGGGGGGGAAGCAGGCTTCCCACTGAGCAGAAAGCCTGATACGGGGCTCGGCCCCAGGACCTTGGGGATCATGACCTGAGCCGAAGGCAGAGGCTTTAACCCACTGAGCCACCCAGGTGCCCCTAATTTTGAATTTTTATCAGTGGACTCTTTGAGATTTCTAATCACTCCTTAGATTCCAGCTTGCAAGCTCTGGTAGTCCAATATTTAGCCCTATCCATTTATAACACACAAATTTGACTTTAAAAGATAAAATTATTTTGTATGTGCACTGATTAGTTCTCAACTCTTTTAGGCTATTATTTTGCTTCTTTCTGCCTTTCATTGTTCCTCTGGAGGAGTCTGTTATTGGTCTAATTGTCTTACTTTACAGATGATCTATCTTTTCTCTCAGACCACTTTTATATTCTTCTCTGTGTGGAATCCTGCAGTCTCACTACAGTGTGGCTTGGGATGGGGCTTTTTTTTTTTTTTTTTTTTTTTTTTTTTTGGTCCTGTTTTGTGTTTACTCTGCATGTCAGTTCTGGAAAATACATAGCTATTACCTCTTTAAATATTCCCTCTCTTTCATTCTCTATACCCCTGCCTTTAGGGTCCCAGTTACACATATTTTAGACCTTTTCATTTATTATCTGTGTCTCCTGTCTTCTACAATCCACGCTCTCCTCTCTCTTGCTGTGTTCTGGATTAGGACCACACATGTGCCTTCCTGTTGACCGAGCCTTCCCTCCACTGAGTCCAGTCCCTTGTTTGTCTTCTTCATTGGGCCTCTAACCCTAGTGATTATATTGTTACATCTACAAGTTCTACCTGGGGGGCGCCTGGGGGGCTCAGTCAGTTAAGCATCTGCCTTTGGCTCAGGTCCCCAGGCTCCTAGGATCAAGCCCAGCATCAAGATTCCCTGCTCAGCGGGGAGCCTGCTTCTCCCTCTCCCTCTGTCTGCTGCCTCTCCCCCTGTTTGTGCTTACTCTCGCTCTGTCAGATAAATACAATCTTTAAAAAAAATTTTAAAAATAAAAGTTCTTCTCGTTTGTTTTTCTGTCTGCCTCATCTTTTTGATAGTTTTTGTTCCTTGCTCACCTTTTATTTCATTTTTTATTTTCTTCCATGCTTTTTAGTTATTTCATATTCTTTATGTGTCAGTTTCATTATCTGAAATCCTTAGAGAGTACTTGTCACTCATAATATCTTATTTCCGGGCGCCTGGGTGGCTCAGTGGGTTAAGCCGCTGCCTTCGGCTCAGGTCATGATCTCAGGGTCCTGGGATCGAGCCCCGCATCGGGCTCTCTGCTCAGCAGGGAGCCTGCTTCCTCCTCTCTCTCTCTGCTTGCCTCTCTGTCTACTTGTGATCTCTCTCTGTCAAATAAATAAATAAAATCTTTAAAAAAATAATAATAATAATATCTTATTTCCTCACAGATTTGCCCCCCCCCCCCTTATAAACACATCTTAGTCCTTGGGAGACTCAAAGGCCCAAAATACCACCATGGTAAAATTCCGCATCTCTTTTTTGAGGTGTTTATAATACCTTTCATGCACTGATTTTTTTTTTTTAATTGGGAGCTGATTTATTTAGATAAATGACTCCACTTCATTTTGCTTTTAGGCCCTTCCGAACTATTCTTTTTTTTTTTTTAATAATTTTTTACTTTCATGCACTGATTTTATAAAATAGGGTGACTGTACAGGCAGCTCTAAACCTGGAGTGGCCCTTTTGAGAGTTCTCACATTGGGGCAGGACCTCTTGGCTTTGTATATGACCTGATCTGGGCAGGAATACGACCTTGTGGGTGACAGCCGTGTCTAGCTGAAGCAGCCGCAGAGCTCTCATCTGCCTATGACACTCATAGAGGCTGGGGAAGAAGCCCTTTATTCTCAAAAGGGGACCTAACCAGTGGCTACAAAGCCCTCATAGAAAATAATGAGTAAATGTGAACTGTCGATTTAAACAGGACAGCCCATAAACATACGATAAATCCCAACCTCATTCATAAAACAAATACAGATTAAAACATCAGCAAAATGCTTTCCACACCTACAAGGGAAGCAATGTAGTAAGCCTGATATAATACCACGGGGTGAATTTGTGCTGGCATGTTGCCGGCATGTGAGGAGATAAAAACTTTTACACATTGTCATGGATGTGTTAATTAGGGTAACCATTTGGAGAACAGTTTGATAATACCTAGCTGAAAATGTAAATATCCTTCTACCCAGCAATTCCCCTGCTAGGTGTCTGGGCTAGAGAAAAATCTCACGCGTGGGCTACAGGAAGACCTGTAAAGAAAGCATGTTCAATGCAGCGTTATTGTTAATAATGGGAAAAATGTAAATAACCTAACTGTCCTTCAGTAGGAGAAGGGGTAATTAAGTTGTGGTTTAACAAATGAACTAGTATCAACATAAATACCCAGAAGTATAGCACTGAAAGAAAAAATGGCCAAAGGATATACAGAGTATAAACTCAAAGGTATAAATATTGAAAGCACACATACATCATTTATGTATTGTTATGGATGTACAGATACATAACAGAAGTACAAAACATGCAGCTTTAGCTGAACCCATAGCAGATACAAAAGCACCTTAGACAAGATATTGACAACTATTTAGTCTGGATAATCAGTACTGGTGTTTATTGTTTCTTTTCTGCATTTTTTTAGGGTTAAACATGACCAGTTTTTAAAGATTTAGAATGTACGCTTTTTTCTTGAATTTTACCACTTTGTGCTAAGAGAGAATATACAAGTTTAGAAAATTGCCCAGTTACTACATATGTCCAGTGTGATTTATTGAGGATTCCATATGTGTCTAACATCTTCAATTCCTTAAAAATAGGATGCTGCTCCCACGGAGTCTTTACTGAACTGGCAAGATTACGAGGGTCGGACCCCCCTTCACTTTGCAGTTGCTGATGGGAATGTGACAGTGGTTGATGTCTTGACCTCCTATGAAAGCTGCAATATAACATCTTACGATAACTTATTTCGAACCCCGCTTCACTGGGCAGCTTTGCTAGGTGAGTTAACTATGAATCAAAGGATCAACGGTAAGAGGAACTACACGAATACAAGAAACTTTCCATGGCTTCCCTTACCCCATCGGCTCCCACCTCCCATTTAATTATTTTAATTTTCAGTTGATATGTGGCATCCCATACTTAAATCCCTCTGTTTTATGCTTAAATTTTAGTACTACAAATATATTCTCTGTTATATGTTGGTTTTAATTTCAACATAATGTCTTAACATGTTTTAATTTGTATTTTAAAAGGAATGCACATTTGGGTGCCTGGGTAGCTCAGTCAGTTAAACGTCTGCCTTCGGCTCAGGTCATTATCCCAGGGTCCTGGGATCGAGCCCCACATTGGACTCCTTGCTCCGCAGGGAGCCTGCTTCTCCCTCTGCCTGCCAGTCCCCTTGCTTGTGCGCTCTCTCTCTCTCTCTCTCTCTGTGTCAAATAAATAAATAAAAAAAAAAAGTCATCCACATTCATCAACAAATGTAAATATAAAATAATCTTTTCACATTCAATGCCTATGTGTTTGGGAAGGGATTTTAATTTTATGTTTGTACAAATACTACAATATGGTATTTGTTTTCTTCATATTTTCCCAGTAAGCCTTTTACTTAACCTTTTTGGGGCTCACTCTGTCACATGAAAGAGTGTAAATATATGTATGTGTCTGATTTTGCAGGGGACACAGTCTGAGAGCCTTTCTCTTTTAGTGAAGGAGGTTTAGCTGTTAATAGTCACTGTTATGAGTGCGTGGGTGGCTCAGTTGGTTAAGCAACTGCCTTCGGCTCAGGTCATGATCCTGGAGTCCCACAGGGTGGAGTTCTGCATGGGGCTCCCTGCTCAGTGGGAGTCTGCTTCTCCCTCGGCCTTTCCCCCCACCTGTCTTATACTCTCTCTCTCTCTCTTTCTCATTCTCTCCCTTTCAAATAAATAAATAAAGTCTTTAAAAAAAAGTCACTGTTATAAGGTATATAATTTGGTCTTTTTTCTGCTGTTCTGCTCTTTGAGTATTATTGGTGGGTTTTTTTCCTCTTATTTTGGGTCCCCCCCCCAAAATTTCCTTTGTTTTCTGCTTTTTGGTATATAGATTAGGTTTGTTGTTCTTTGGTTTTGAATTGCCTAATGTTTTAGGAGGGTTTTTATTTTTTTTTATTTTTATTTATTTATTTTAAGAGGAGGCAAGCTCTTCCAGAGACTTGAGGGTTTTGTTGTTGTTGTTGTTGTTTTAAGATTTTATTTATTTATTTGACAGAGACATAGTGAGAGAGGGAACACAAGCAGAGGGAGTGGGAGAGGAGGAAGCAGGCTTCCAGCCAAGCAGGGAGCCCAATGTGGGGCTCAATCCCAGGACTCTGGGATCATGACCTGAGCTGAAGGCAGACACTTAACGACTGAGCCACCCAGGTGTCCCTAGGAGGGTTTTTAGATTCTACTTTAAAATTCATCAAAAACTTTTTAAAAAAACTAAAAAACTACGTCTACTGATTTCCACTTAGCACCCTTTTCCTTGTCATTTTTTTAGTATTTGTTAATATAATCTGAAGTTTTCCCAGTTATTATTATGGACTTAGTTTTTAGATTACACACTGCGTCCTTCTAAAATACTTTTGCATTTGCATTCAGTTTTATTGTCAGATTTAAAATTATTATTTAGATCTCATGTCAATATGCAGTGTCATCCCCTCTTTCTTTTCCTTGGCATCCTAAGAAGACTTCCCAAATTTGTCTCAACATCAGTACCTTGACTTTGTTCCGTAAGTTCTGCTTCCTTTCTGCCCATCATCGATTGTATTTTAGGTTGTGTTTTGATTTCCTTCTCTCATCCAAATTTCTTTGTATCTCGACTTATTTCCTTTTCCCCTCCTTCCATCACCTTTTCATTTCAGATTATGTCCTTTTTAGGATATCCTGTTTCATTTCATAGAGCCCATCTCTTTGCACAAGTCAAGGATGCCAGACAGTTTCTTGAAATTTTCCTCTGGATCCTTCTCTGGATCATTTTCTGAGGTACACGCTTCATCTTTGCAATAATGTTCCTTTTCCCCTGCCCCATAGTGTGTTTTCATATGGCCTTTACTGAATTTTTCCTCTTCATCTTTCCAACAAGATGGCATGTGTCCCGATAGCCTGCCTGTGGTCCTACTCTTTGCCTATCTCCAGGAATCACAGCTCAGATCATGTGTGGGAGCTGGTAGAGGAGCACGACTCCCACTCAGATTCCCTCTTTCTGCCTGGTTTTCATGCAGTGCGTCCTTGTTCTGCTGATGTGGCATCTTCATCGCCCAGGTCCCCACTGCGCTGAGGCAATAAAATGCCTGAAATTTAGGTTTCCCAAATCTGCTGGTTTTGGGTTTGTTCATTCTTTGATCCTCCTTACAGCCCCTCGCTTGTGGAAACCACAACCTCCTGAATGAATACACCGCGGGCTGTTTCCTCTGCCACCACATCATCATTCCTGCCACGTGCTTCCTTGGACTTACAATCACTGCCTAAATGTGAAAAAAGTGGAGGGGGGAGGACAGAGGGAGTTGGGAGGAGGCGGCAGAGATCACAGGGGACCGTATGGTAGCGCGTCCTCCTGAACCACGGAAGAGAACAGTGGCGCGGTGCAACCTGGAAACTGGGGACAGTGACGGCTGCCAGGGGCCGGCTTCCCGCCTGTTCTGTGGGCAGTGTCATAAGGTGAAGTCACGAAATGCACTGAGCTGATACCTAGTACACTCCTCACTCTAGCAATTATAATGATTGTCATTTCCTTTCTGATTGAAGCATTAAGATTTCAGTGTTGTGTTTGCCTTTGTTCCATGTTAGCATAGTATTTTAGCGAGAAGTTAGAAGAGGCTGTACTAGGGGCTGCTATTCAGAAAATTTCCCTTTAAAGAGATTATGAATTAAGTGGTCCTTTAACGTGCTCAGTCCTTGTTGTGTCTGCTCTCAGGCCACGCACAGATCGTCCATCTCCTTTTAGAAAGAAATAAGTCTGGAACCATCCCATCGGACAGCCAAGGAGCGACACCTTTGCACTATGCAGCTCAGAGTAACTTTGCCGTAAGTAAAACATGACAGTTCTCTTTTTTCTTAATTAAGTTTTTATTCTGACGCTGTTCTAGATTCGTACACAGCCGTAAGAAATAAAACGAGATCCCATGTACCCGTCACCCGGTTTACCCCTATGGGAACATCTTGCAAAAGTATGAAACAGTATCATAAACAGGAAATTGGCATCCCTACAATCCACTGATCTTATCCAAATTTCAGTTTTGCACGTACTCATTTCTGTGTTTGTGTCCCAATTATATCTTAACAGTTGCTCACACCGTTAACTCTGGCTGAGATGCAAGGGTTAGTCTTCCTCTTTGTAAAGTTGTTAGTCATAGGAAATTGTAAGACCGTTTTATATTGGCTGTTCAGTGTAACATTTTGTTCTGTGTAAGTATATTTCCATTTCTGGTTAATTTTATGGCACTAACATTTTATATGCGCTGTGTTCAGCTCTCCGTAATTGTCCTGAAAGGAATATGGCAAAGCCTTAGAACGGGTTCCACCTGGCCTAGTGCCCTGACTCCCCTCTCTGCCGGCTGGATGGCCTGGCCCAAGGTTCTTTACCTCTCCAGTCTTAGTTTCTTCATATGTAAGATGAGGATAATTATATCTTTTCCTTCAGGATTGTTGTAAGAATTACAGAAAAGTTGTGACCAGTGCCTAGTGTAGTTCTTGGTACAGAGCAGGTACACAAGAAATGCCATGCATTCTTACTGTTGCTAGTGCTAATAATTTTATGCATTATACAGCTGAGAAAGCAAAAATATGAATTATTATTTCCAAAGATACTGAATATGGCTAATTCTTCCCTTGCCACCCTTTATATAGTTTACATAGCATTTTCTAATCCATTATGTCGCTGCTTCTAGCCAGCAGTATGTAACGGCTAGACTGCTTCAGCTCTCTGAGTAAGTGGCCACCAAGAACTACAGATTCATCCAAAGACACACACGTCAAAACAGTCCGAGTTGATTCTATGCCTTCTGTGTGGGTGTGTGCAGTGAAAACTTTGGTTTCATTAAATTATAAGAATGCTGTCGTCAGCAGAGCATAATTGCATCTTCCTGACCTCCCCAATGCATCACTGAATACGTCAAATACTCAGATTGCTAAAATATCTTATTTTCCCAACTTTCTTTCTCTCTGGTACCCAGAGCAACCTTCCTTCTTGACATTTCTAAAACTTTATCACCCAGACTTTTGGTAAACCATTTTCTTCTACTGTCTCCCATCATTCTATTATCTCAGACCCTTTCTTGCTCCAGATAGATAAGAAATTCACTGGCCCAGCCTCATCAACCTGTGGAAATCAGAATTCAATTCATACTTCAATACAAGCCAGTGAGAGGACATGGTTTCCCTAATTTACAGAGGAAGAAGCCAATGTTTCAAGAGATTAATTGACTTGCCCAAGATCTTGAATTCAAGTCTTAGGCTCCAAATTTAACACGTGCACAGATACTAGCAATTAAGTGACTAAGGCTGTTGGGAGTAAAAAGGAATGACAGAACATTATGGATGTTTATTCAAAAAAATACTTGCTCTGGATAATCTGCCTACTAAAGAGATGATTTTTCAATAATTCTGCAAATCTTCTAAGCTCAGTTTCAAGTCCCTTGATCTTCTTGGACTCTGTTCACTCTCAAGAGGCTACAATTCCCTGTTAAGAAAACAGCAACAACGAGACCCACAAAAACTTCTGTGAACACTCACCGTTAAGAAAACATACCCAACAAGGGGTGCCTGGGTGGCTCATTGGGTTAAAGCCTCTGCCTTTGGCTCAGATCATTTAAAAAAAAAAAAGAAAACATACCCAATTAAAAAATGTTTACAAATTAGTAAAAAGAAAACAAACCAGAACATTACCAACTTTTAAAAAATATAACCTATTATTTCTTTTTTTTTAAGATTTTATTTATTTATTTGACAGAGCAAGATCACAAGTAGGCAGAGAGGCAGGCAGAGAGAGAGAGAGGAGGAAGCGGCTCCCTGCCGAGCAGAGATCCCGATGCGGAACTCGATCCCAGGACCCTGAGATCATGACCTGAGCTGAAGGCAGAGGCTTAACCCACTGAGCCACCCAGGCGCCCTATTTCTTAAATTATGATAACATTTCTATCATAATCAACAAGTCCAATGTAGTGGATACTCTTAGTTATCAGCTTTTAAAATCCATGTGTTTATTCGAATCTAGCATGTACTAGGCATATACCCTAGATCCCAGGAGCATGACACTGTAATGCCTCCGCAGCTCAACAATGAGTTTTAAGACTAGGAAGCAGTGTGTACAGTGGAAAGCGTGCTGTGACTGAGCTCTGAGTTCTACTCCTATATCTGCCATCGATGTTTGTATGACCTTGAACCTAAATTTCTTCATATGGAAAATGAAGGGTTGCATGAGGCGAGTCCTTGAATTTCTTCCTGCGTTAGAGTACTGAGCACCAACACTTGACACGTTTTTGGCCAGTTCACAGCCTCCAGAATTTTCCTTTTTCTGAAAGAAAGCCAGGAGTTCCATCCAAGCAGGAGTTACTATGATCTCCCTAAAAGTTTGTAAGCATCTGAGGCTCAAGGAAGGAAACAATTTAAAATGCTGTGCATGTTAGCCCCCATTAAAACTGTTAGGCACTCTTATCAACAATAGCCAAATTTCACAAAGAGCCCAAGTGTCTATTGACTGATGAATGGATAAAGAAGATGAGGCATACATGTGACAGAACATTACTGAGCCATGAAAAAGAATGAGATCTTGCCTCTTGCAACAACATGGATGGAGCCAAAGAGTATTATGCTAAGTGAGATAAGTCAGTCAGAGAAAGGCAGATATCATATGTTTTCACTCATGTGTAGAATTTAAGAAACAAAACAGATGAACATAGGGGGGAAAAAAGAGAGAGAGAGGCAAACCATAAAACAGACTCTTTACTATAAAGAATAAGCGGAGGGTTGCCAGAGGTGAGGTGGGGGGTTGGATGGGCTAAATGGGTTGATGGGGGTTAAGGAGGGCACTTATTGTGATGAGCAACGGGTGTTGTATATAAATGATGAATCACTAAATTCTACTGAAACTAATATACTATATGTTAACTAGCTGGAATGCAAATAAAAACTTGAAACTAAAAAAAAAAAAAGACAATAAAATTGTCAGGTACTATTAGAATTACTGTGGGTCCTAATTTTTGTGTGATTCCATAGAGGAAGGACCTTGTATACAGGAATTGCTAAATAAATATTTGTTTAAATGAATTGAACACTGCATTTCTCAGTAGTCACACATCATTATTAACAATAATGCCATAAATGCATTAAATAAATAATTAAATTTATAATAATGTAATAAATGCACTGAATATTTTTTACATTATAGTAACAAAACCACGAGAGAATGTATTAACCTCCTCTGTAGGCATGGCTGAGTATACAGGTCTCTGCATGGAATGTCCAAGATAACCTATAGGTTAATGTTGCTTATGACACTGAATACTTGTTAGTCTTTTAACTGTCATAAAATTTTAAAATTTGATTGAGGACGATCATTCTCAATTATGAGGATGTTGAATGAGGGAGTTAGGTTATGTGTTTGAGATACATGGAAACTAATACTAACATACAAAGAAAGAGGATTGTTACCTTCAATGGAAATTGTAGTTTCATTATTCATAAAAAGATAATTTCATTTGATTCAAAAGCAGGGAAAAATACTTTGTGTCTTAGTGGAAGTCACATATACCACTGGCTTTATAACCATAGAAAATGCCACCCTCTTGTCTCAATTTTTTTAATGAAGTTTTCTTACAGGAAACAGTTAAAGTATTTTTAAAACATCCTTCAGTGAAAGATGATTCAGACCTCGAAGGAAGAACATCCTTTATGTGGGCTGCTGGAAAAGGCAGTGATGATGTCCTTAGGACTATGCTGAGTTTAAAATCTGACATTGATATTAACATGGCAGACAAGTATGGAGGTACAGGTAAGAACTGGCAGACGCTTTTGGTTTGCTTTCTTTCGGGTTCCAAAGTGGGTAGGTGCCCTAAAACTTATACAGTAGTGCCTGAAAGCATTGTTCCTGTTCTAATATTGTTTAACTTGCAATTGTACTTGTTAAGTTGCAGCTACCAGGATATCACTCCAAAGGTTTTATTTCCTCCAAGTTCGATAGCTAAATTTAGTTTGTGTTTCCACCAGATGAATGGTGGCATTTGGTTTAAAACTCTGGTTGCTCCTGGGTGTTATATGCAACTGATGAACCACTAACCTCTACCTCTGAAAATAATAATATGATATATGTTAATTAATTGATTTTAAATAAAAATTTAAAAAAACAAAAACAAAATCTCTGCTTGCTCTTGGGATGCCTGGGTGGCTCAGTCAGTTAAGCATCTGACTTTTGATTTTACCAGAGGTCATGATCTCAAGATCCTGGGATCAAGCCCTGCATCAGGCTTCCCATGGAAATTCTTTCTCTCTCCCTCCCTCAACTTGCTCTCTCTCTCTCTCTTTAAAATAGATAAATAAATCTTTTTAAAAAATAAAACTCTCAATACTCCTTAGACATGATTATAGGAACTCTTCTTATTTATCTTTGTGTAAAAAAAACCATAAGCCTGTACTTTAAACTATGTATATTTAGTAGTTATCAATTATATTTTCAAAAATTTAGAATCATATTTTAAGGAATAACATATCTAAGTACGTTCTCACCATTCTCATTTAATGTGCTCTTTTCTCAGATTTGAAGAACATTCCTTCCTTCCAAATCTCCCATTTTAGAGATGAGCCCCCATGACTCTTGAAGCTTCAGAGCTTCGCGTTAGATTTGCATCAAAGGCTCTCGTAGATGCTTCTTTTTCTCTTTTTCTAATAAGAGAGCACTTTGTGCATTGGTTAATAAGAAAGGTATGAATTTTTTAGCTTTCATTGTCAGCTTGGAAGTCCCTACCTTGTATCCTAATTGCAAGTCTGAAAAAGAAAGACGATCACACAATAGCACAACAATGCAGAACAGAATAAAAACTCAGTGTCAAGCTTCTCGGTGTTATGTTTTCGTATTTGTAGAAACATAGTAGAGCCATTTGTACCTATCAGTTGTCCTGGATAAGATCTTTCTTGGCTTCCAGAACTACTGATACAGCACTTAGTGGGGAGCAGGGTTATACCTAATAATCTCTGTCCTATACCTAAACCATCACCCCTTCTAAATTTTTTTTCAAAGTTTTTGGGTAATATCAATTCTAATAAAAGCTTTAACCGTCAAAAGTAATTCTTTAGCAAAGCTTTGCAGTAGACCTTAAGCTTCTTAAAGAAGGATATAGTGCAGACATGTAGGACATTGAACTTATAAATGGAGTGAACATTTCATTTTTTGTCAGACTTCATTAGTATGTAGCCTTTCACTTTCTCACTAGCTTTCCTTTTAGTTTAACTTTTTCATGTATTTTAATAAAGTATGGTCAAGGATGGTTCCATCCTTTTAACCAAAGGTATCTTTCCGACGTGCACCATAGTTAGAGTTCAGACATAAATTGTTCTCAGATCCATTAATTCCCTTGCTCATTCTCCTAAGGGGATTTATTATATGTCAGCCATGCCTTCCGGACATTTCTTTTCTTTAAAAATGAGTTTCTCTCCATCATCCCTCTACAGGGTAGTTTTTCCTTCCCATGAAAAAGAGTTCTCATCAACAGCAACATACAGACATTATTTGGATCTTGATTCAAATAAGCTATAAAAAAATTATAAAACCATCAGGATAGTATGGGCACTTTCTAAATATTTGATATTACAGAATTTTTGTTAATTTTTAAAATTTTTTATAAACATATAATATATTTTTATCCCCAGGGGTACAGGTCTGTGAATCGCCAGGTTTACACACTTCACAGCACTCACCATAGCACATACCCTCCCCAATGTCCATAACCCCACCCCCCCTCTCCCAGCCCCCCTCTCCCCAATCAACCCTCAGTTTGTTTTGTGAGATTAAGAGTCACTTATGGTTTGTCTCCCTCCCAATCCCATCTTGTTTCATTTATTCTTCTCCTACCCCCCTTAACCCCCCGTGTTGCATCTCCTCTCCCTCATATCAGGGAGATCATATGATAGTTGTCTTTCTCCGATTGACTTATTTCGCTAAGCATGATACCCTCTAGTTCCATCCACGTCGTTGCAAATGGCAAGATTTCATTTCTTTTGATGGCTGCATAGTATTCCATTGTGTATATATACCACCTCTTCTTTATCCATTCGTCTGTTGATGGACATCTAGGTTCTCTCCATAGTTTGGCTATTGTAGACATTGCTGCTATAAACATTCGGGTGCACGTGCCCCTTCGGATCACTACATTTGTATCTTTAGGGTAAATACCCAGTAATGCAATTGCTGGGTCATAGGGTAGCTCTATTTTCAACTTTTTGAGGAATCTCCATGCTGTTTTCCAGAGTGGTTGCACCAGCTTGCATTCCCACCAACAGTGTAGGAGAGTTCCCGTTTCTCCGCATCCTCGCCAGCATCTGTCATTTCCTGACTTGTTAATTTTAGCCATTCTGACTGGTGTGAGGTGATATCTCATGGTGGTTTTGATTTGTATGTCCCTGATGCTGAGTGATGTGGAGCACTTTTTCAGGTGTCTGTTGGCCATCTGGATGTCTTCTTTGCAGAAATGTCTGTTCATGTCTTCTGCCCATTTCTTGATTGGATTATTTGTTCTTTGGGTGTTGAGTTTGCTAAGTTCTTTATAGATTTTGGACACTAGTCCTTTATCTGATATGTCATTTGCAAATGTCTTCTCCCATTCTGTCAGTTGTCTTTTGGTTTTCTTAACTATTTGCTGTGCAAAAGCTTTTGATCTTGATAAAATCCCAATAGTTCATTTTTGCCCTTGCTTCCCTTGCCTTTGGCGATGTTCCTAGGAAGATGTTCTGCAGCTGAGGTCAAAGAGGTTACTGCCTGTGTTCTCCTTAAGGATTTTGATGGATTCCTTTCTCACATTGAGGTCCTTCATCCATTTTGAGTCTATTTTCGTGTGTGGTGTAAGGAAATGATCCAATTTCATTTTTCTGCATGTGGCTGTCCAATTTTCCCAACACCATTTATTGAAGAGGCTGTCTTTTTTCCATTGGACATTCTTTCCTGCTTTGTCGAAGATTAGTTGACCATAAAGTTGAGGGTCTATTTCTGGGCTCTCTATTCTGTTTCATTGTTTTGGTGTCTGTTTTTGTGCCAGTACCATGCTGTCTTGATGAAGACAGCTTTGTAATAGAGCTTGAAGTCTGGAATTGTGATGCCACCAACTTTGGCTTTCTTTTTCAATATTCCTTTGGCTATTCGAGGTCTTTTCTGGTTCCATATAAATTTTAGGGTTATTTGTTCCATTTCTTTGAAAAAAATGGATGGTACTTTGATAGGAATTGCATTAAATGTGTAGATTGCTTCAGGTAGCATAGACATTTTCACAATATTTATTCTTCCTATCCAGGAGCATGGAACATTTTTCCATTTCTTTGTGTCTTCCTCAATTTCTTTCATGAGTACTTTATAGTTTTCTGAGTATAGATTTTAGCCTCCTTGGTTAAGTTTATTCCTAGGTATCTTATAGTATTGGGTGCAATTGTAAATGGGATTGACTCCTTAATTTCTCTTTCTTCTGTCTTGTTGTTGTTGTAGAGAAATGCAACTGATTTCTGTGCATTGATTTTATATCCTGACACTTTACTGAATTCCTATACAAGTTCTAGCAGTTTTGGAGTGGAGTCTTTTGGGTTTTCCACATAGAGTATCATATCATCTGCGAAGAGTGATAGTTTGACTTCTTTGCCGATTTGGATGCCTTTAATTTCCTTTTGTTGTCTGATTGCTGAGGCTAGGACTTCTAGCACTATGTTGAATAGCAGTGGTGATAACAGACATCCTTGCCGTGTTCCTGACCTTAGCGGAAAAGCTTTCAGCTTTTCTCCATTGAGAATGATATTTGCAGTGGGTTTTTCATAGATGGCTTTGGTAATATTGAGGTATGTGCCTCTATCCCTACACTTTGAAGAGTTTTGATCAGGAAGGGATGCTGTACTTTGTCAAATGCTTTTTCAGCATCTATGGAGAGTATCATATGGTTCTTGTTCTTTCTTTTATTAATGTGTTGTATCACATTGATTGATTTGCGGATGTTGAACCAACCTTGCAGCCCTGGAATAAATCCCACTTGGTCGTGGTGAATAATCCTTTTAATGTACTGTTGAATCCTATTGGCTAGTATTTTGGTGAGAATTTTTGCATCTGTGTTCATCAAGGATATTGGTCTGTAGTTCTCTTTTTGGATGGGATCCTTGTCTGGTTTTGGGATCAAGGTGATGCTGGCCTCATAAAATGAGTTTGGAAGTTTTCCTTCCATTTCTATTTTTTGGAACAGTTTCAGGAGAATAGGAATTAGTTCTTCTTTAAATGTTTGGTAGAATTCCCCCGGGAAGCCGTCTGGCCCTGGGCTTTTGTTTGTTTGGAGATTTTTGATGACTGTTTCAATCTCCTTACTGGTTATGGGTCTGTTCAGGTTTTCTATTTCTTCCTGGTTCCGTTGTGGTAGTTTATATGTCTCTAGGAATGCATCCATTTCTTCCAGATTGTCAAATTTGTTGGCGTAGAGTTGCTCATAGTATGTTCTTATAATTGTCTGTATTTCTTTGGTGTTCGTTGTGATCTCTCCTCTTTCATTCATGATTTTATTTATTTGGATCCTTTCTCTTTTCTTTTTGATAAGTCTGGCTAGGGGTTTATCAATCTTATTAATTCTTTCAAAGAACCAGCTCCTAGTTTCGTTGATTTGTTCTATTGTTTTTTTGGTTTCTATTTCATTGATTTCTGTTCTGATCTTTATGATTTCTCTTCTGCTGGGTTTAGGGTTTCTTTTTTGTTCTTTCTCCAGCTCCTTTAGGTGTAGAGTTAGGTTGTGTATCTGAGACCTTTCTTGTTTCTTGAGAAAGGCTTGTACCGCTATATATTTTCCTCTCAGGACTGCCTTTGTTGTGTCCCACAGATTTTGAACTGTTGTGTTTTCATTATCATTTGTTTCCATGAATTTTTTCAATTCTTCTTTAATTTCCTGGTTGACCCATTCATTCTGTAGAGGGATGCTGTTTAGTCTCCATGTATTTGGGTTCTTTCCAAATTTCCTCTTGTGATTGAGTTCTAGCTTCAGAGCATTGTGGTCTGAAAATATGCAGGGAATGATCCCAATCTTTTGATACCGGTTGAGAACTGATTTAGGACCCAGGATGTGATCTATTCTGGAGAATGTTCCATGTGCACTAGAGAAGAATATGTATTCTGTTGCTTTGGGATGAAATGTTCTGAATATATGTGTGATGTCCATCTAGTCCAGTGTGTCATTTAAGGCCTTTATTTCCTTGTTGATCTTTTGTTAGGATGATCTGTCCATTTCAGTGAGGGGAGTGTTCAAGTCCCCTACTATTATTGTATTATTGTCGATGTGTTTCTTTGATTTTGTTATTAATTGGTTTATATAGTTGGCTGCTCCCACGTTAGGGGCATAGATATTTAAAATTGTTAGCTCTTCTTGTTGGACAGATCCTTTGAGTATGATATAGTGTCCTTCCTCATGTCTTATTATAGTGTTTGGCTTAAAATCTAATTGATCTGATATAAGGATTGCCACTCCTGCTTTCTTCTGATGTCCATTAGCATGGTAAATTCTTTTCCACCCCCTCACTTTAAATCTGGAGGTGTCTTCGGGTTTAAGATTAGTTTCTTGTAGGCAACATATAGATGGGTTTTGTTTTTTTATCCATTCTGATACCCTGTGTCTTTTGATTGGGGCATTTAGCCCATTAACATTCAGGGTAACTATTGAGAGATATGAATTTAGTGCCATTGTATTGCCTGTAAGGTGACTGTTATTGTATATTTCTCTGTTCCTTTCTGATCTACTACTTTTAGGGTCTCTCTTTGCTTAGAGGACCCCTTTCAATATTTCCTGTAGAGCTGGTTTGGTGTTTGCAAATTCTTTCAGTTTTTGTTTGTCCTGGAAGCTTTTAATCTCTCCTTCTATTTTCAATGATAGCCTAGCTGGATATAGTATTCTTGGCTGCATGTTTTTCTTGTTTAGTGCTCTGAATATATCATGCCAGTTCTTTCTGGCCTGCCAGATCTCTGTGGATAAGTCTGCTGCCAATCTAATATTTTTACCATTATACATTACAGACTTCTTTTCCTGGGCTGCTTTCAGGATTTTCTCTTTGTCACTAAGACTTGTACGTTTTACTATTAGGTGACAGGGTGTGGACCTATTCTTATTGATTTTGAGGGGGGTTCTCTGAACCTCCTGGATTTTGATGCTTGTTCCCTTTGCCATATTGGGGAAATTCTCTCCAATAATTCTCTCCAATATACCTTCTGCTCCCCTCTCTCTTTCTTCTTCTTCTGGAATCCCAATTATTCTAATGTTGTTTTGTCTTATGGTGTCGCTTATCTCTCGAATTCTCCCCTCGTGGTCCAATAGCTGTTTGCCCCTCTTTTGCTCAGCTTCTTTATTCTCTGTGATTTGGTCTTCTATATCGCTCATTCTTTCTTCTGCCTCATTTATCCTAGCAGTGAGAGCCTCCATTTTTTATTGCACCTCATTAATAGCTTTTATTATTTCAACTTGGTTAGATTTTAGTTCTTTTATTTCTCCAGAAAGGGCTTTTATATCTCCGGAGAGGGTTTCTCTAATATCTTCCATGCCTTTTTGGAGCCCGGCTAGAACCTTGAGAATCGTCATTCTGAACTCTAGATCTGACATATTACCAATGTCTGTATTGATTAGGTCCCTAGCCTTTGGTACTGCCTCTTGTTCTTTTTTTTGTGGTGAATTTTTCCGCCTTGTCATTTTGTCCAGATAAGAGTATATGAAGGAGCAAGTAAAATACTAAAAGGGTGGCAACAACCCCAGGAAAATATGCTTTAACCAAATCAGAAGAGATCCCAAATCGTGACGGGGGAGAAAGGGGATAAAAAGAGATTCAGAAAGAAAAAAAAAAAAAGAAACAATTAAAAAAAGAAAACGAATAAAGAAAAAATATAAAAAAGAAAAAAATAGGGCGCCTGGGTGGCTCAGTGGGTTGAGCCGCTGCCTTCGGCTCGGGTCATGGTCTCGGGGTCCTGGGATCGGGTCCCGCGTCGGGCTCTCTGCTCAGCGGGGAGCCTGCTTCCCTTCCTCTCTCTCTGCCTGCCTCTCTGCCTGCTTGTGATCTCTATCTGTCAAATAAATAAATAAAATCTTAAAAAAAAAATATATATATATATATTAGATAATCTAGTTTAAAAACGTTAAAAAAGAAAAGGTAAAAGTTAAAAAAAATTGGCAGAAGAAGAGAAAAAAAGATTGAAAAAGAAAAAAAACATTAAATTAACTGCAAGGCTAAAGAATGGGGAGAAAGCCATGAGTTCCGTGCTTTGCTTTCTCCTCCTCTGGAATTCTGCTGCTCTCCTTGGTATTGAAACTGCACTCCTTGGTAGGTGAACTTGGTCCTGGCTGGATTTCTTGTTGATCTTCTGGGGGAGGGGCCTGTTGTAGTGATTCACAAGCGTCTTTGCCCCAGGCGGAGTTGCACTGCCCTTACCAGGGGCCGGGCTGAGTAATCCGCTTGGGTTTGCTTTCGGGAGCTTTTGTTCCCTGAGCACTTTCCGTAAAGTTCTGGAGGACAGGAATGAAGATGGTGGCCTCCCGGTCTCCGGCCCGGAGGAGCCAAGAGCCACTCCTCAGTGTGCCCTCAGAGAACAGCGCCCAATTACTCCCATCACCCTGGCCTCCAGCCGCGCTCCAAGCTGACCAAGCCTGTGACTGGTTCAAGGTAACCCCAGGCTTAGAGCTCACTCCTCGGCTCTGTCTCTGTAGCCGGCCTCCCCAGTCTAATACCTGCAAGCTATGCGACACTCAGACACCTCCCATCCTTCTGTGACCCTGCGGGACCTAAGGCCACACTTACCCCGTGTGGGCTTCACCCCGGTTAAGCCTCTGGAGCGATGTCCCTCAGCGGAACAGACTTTTAAAAGTCCTGATTTTGTGCTCCATTGCTCCGCCGTTTGCTGGGAGCCGGCCCCTCCCCTGTGGTCTATCTTCCCGTTGCTTTGGATTCACTTCTCCTCCAGTCCTACCTTTCAGAAAATGGTTGATTTTCTGTTTCTAGAATTGCTGTTCTTCTTCTCTTCGATCTCCCGTTGATTTGTAGGTGTTTGCAATCTTTAGATAAGCTATCTAGCTGATCTCCTGCTACCTGAAGTAGGCTCAGCCTGCTACTTCTCTGCCATCTTCCAAAACCCTCCTTGTTAATGTTTTTTAGGTACAATAATAAGACTAGCCTTTCCTTGCAATGCCAAGGCTAGGACTCTGTGGAGCCCATTTCTGCTTTGCCAGTAGGTGCCCTGTTAGAATCCTCCTGTAGGGGGCAGTAGAGGGAACCTGGAAAGCTGGAAGAATGGGATTACAACTTCCTGTCTGCTGGTTTCCTGTTCCTCCACAGGGCTCCTCTTCTAGGCTTTTAAGTTTTAATAATCTATCTTCTTTTCATTCCCACGGTCCTAGAATTGCTGGCTGTCTTTTGCATGTACTACCTCTGTGATCCCTTAGTGTTCCTTTTTTGGTTTTTTCCTTCTTTGGTCCATAGCTAATAATTCCTTATTTTGAACTCTCTGTTAAAGTATCTGGCATGGTTTCTGTCTCCTGAATGGACCCTGACTGATACTGTGATTGTGTTTTTAAAAAAGAAAAACATTGTCTTTTAGATAGACTGTACTAAAATATTTACAAATGAAAGTCTAGGACTCTAGAATTTTATTCAAAACAAAAGTGGGGACAAGGGATGGCAGTTAGATGAAACAAGACCAGGCATCTGCTGATTGTCCCTTAAGCTAGGGAATGGCTGTATTGAGTTCTCTAGATTACTGTTTTTTCTTTGGATATGTTTGAAATTTTCCATAACAAAAAGTTAAATTAAAAAAAATTAGGGCTCCTCTGTAAATTTGTGATACCTTCTCAAAGAGGGAGCAACAATAGTTAAATCTAAAGTTATTTTAAAGTAATATAAATGCAAATAGAAATGGGGAATTTCAATTGATAAGAAAATGAATTCTATCTTTTGCCTCGTCGGATTTTGGTATTTTTTTTTTTAAATCTGAACAGTATTCATTCCATATTCACACCACATCACACAATTGTAGAATTTTGAAATTAGAAAGTACATTAAAATCAAACCTAGTCCAGGGTTTTCCAAGCCATATTTTTCAGAACAATAGGTTTCTATAGAGTGTTTAAAGTGTTGCTGAGAGGGGCGGGTACTTAAGTGGGCAACCCTCCACCCCTGCTTTAGTCAGAACTGCTCAACTCTTACCAGTTTTATTTATTTATTTATTTATTTATTTATTTATTATTTATTTTGACAGACAGAGATCGCAAGTAGGCAGAGAGGCAGGCAGAGAGAGGGAAGCAGGCTCCCCGCTGAGCAGAGAGCCCGATGTGGGGCTCGATCCCAGAACCCTGGGATCATGACCTGAGCCGAAGGCAGAGGCCTTAACCCACTGAGCCACCCAGGCACCCCTCTTACCAGTTTTATATGTTGAATGTTTTATAAAGCTTCCTTTGGGGGCAGATGTATTCTTATGCTCTTAAAATGTGAAAGTCACCAAACTATCATAGATGTAGCACACTTAATCTACCTTACAACATTCCCACCGGCGGTCTGTCAGCCTCTAGTGACACGGCTCCAATATGGAGAACCCATTACTTCCGTCTTAACCTAACTCCTGTCAGAATGTCTTCCTTACACTGAGCCCAGATTTATTAAAGTGAAATTCCCGCTCTGTGCCATCTTCCACATGGCAGCACCTAAGATATTTGAAGTCTCTCACACTCTTCTGAATTTTGTCTGGGCCAAACTAACATTTAGCCACGTAGATCAGGGTCCTCCAACACAAACGCGTGTAAGAATTGCAAGGGTGTTTGTTTAAATACAGATTCCCAGGCTATACAGACAGAAATCTGTTTCAGATCTTCTAAGTCCTATTGACTCCACCTCTAAAGTATATCCTTAATCTTTCTGCTTCTCTCCAGCTCCACTCCTGCCAGCACAGTTCAAGCCATCAGCATTCTTTTTTTTTTTTAAGATTTTATTTATTTATTTGTCAGAGAGAGAGAGAGCACAGGCAGAGACAGAGAGAGAAGCAGGCTCCCTGCTGAGCAAGGAGCCCGATGTGGGACTCGATCCCAGGACGCTGGGATCATGACCTGAGCCGAAGGTAGCTGCTTAACCAACTGAGCCACCCAGGCGTCCCCCATCAGCATTCTTTAGTGAGTCTGCTGCAATAGTGTTCACTGGTCTCCCTGCTTACATTCTCACCTACTACAGTACATTCTCTTGAAAGCAGCTAGAGTGATCTGATTAAGGCACCGGTCCGGGGCGTGTGGGTGGCTCAGTGGGTTAAAGCCTCTGCCTTCGGCTCAGGTCATGATCCCAGAGTCCTGGGATCAAGCCCCGAGTCGGGCTCTCTGCTCAGCAGGGAGCCTGCTTCCTCCTCTCTCTCTGCCTGCCTCTCTGCCTACTTGTGATCTCTGTCTGTCAAATAAATAAGTAAAATCTTAAAAAAAAAAAAAAAAAAAAAGGCACCGGTCCAATAATATCACTCACCTGTGTGAAGTCCTTCAGGGCCTTCATCCCTGGGACCTGTGCGGCCCCTTAGGATCTGGCCTTCTCGACCTTTCTGCCTTACTTAATTGTGTGGCAGCTTCCTTGCCTTCCCTGAGCATATAAAGTCATTCCTGCTCTTGGACTAACTCCTCTCTTTGCTCGAACTACTTCCTCTCAAGATCTCTACATTGCTGTCTCTCTAGGACCCAGGTCTCAGCTTCAGTGTCAGCTCCTTACCAAGGCTTTTCGTCCCCACCCGTTCAAGTGGTCTCCCAGACACTCTGAACATCAAGATACCTTGTATTACTCCAATCATACCATCCACCATCATCTAATACTTTCTTGTTTATCTGTTCAGTTTTTATTTTGCCTCTCCTGCTAGAACATAACCTTATCTATTTTGTTGTCTGCTGGATTCCCACCATTACATTCATACCCAGCCCATAGAAGGTTCTCAACAGATGCCCAGGAATCTGCACTTTTGTAGGCATCCTGGGTTTACTCCATGGATCACAGTTTATGAAAGAAACATTGTTCTAGGCATTATAGGGCCAGGAGACTTAGAAGGAACTGGCCCAGTCCTCTAGACAGTCATGCTGGCAGACTCAGAATTTAAGGAGTGATGTATTTAAATAGAATTTAAAGCGTAACCCAGAGAGGACTGGCCTAAGTCAAGCACTAGAGGGGAGTAACACAGGCACAGGTCAGCAGAACCTGAAACCCCAAAGAATCAAAATTACTCTTTCAAACCCCACAGGAAGGCACCAGAGAGGAGACCGTGTTCCTCCTCAGGTTTTTTCTCCCGTGTTCAGACATATTGTTGTTTCTTAAATTGGGCCCGGAGGAAATGAGTGATTTGCATTTGGAGCCACATTGTATGAAAAATGCACTCAAGGCAGTGGGCTGTGCATATCCTCGGTACCACACGGGTGCACAGGCCACTGGCAGGAATAGCTCGGCTCAGCCACTGAAGGACCCAGGGATTGACGCTTCCCGTTGCACCAACCCCCTGAGCATATGTTTATCGAGCGGGTTGGTGGGCAGAACTGCTTGTATCATTCAAATCATCTCTCTTTGTCAATTTTGGTTCCCTCACCCTCTTAGAGGAAGGAAAAGACGAACTGGTAACCGAGGAAGGGAAAGCATCCGGACCCTTAGGATGGAAAGGAAAAAACAGTGAGATGAGAAAGGTAGAAGGACCGGGAAAGTGTGAGTAGTGCCTACGACTAGAAAGGAAGACTGAAATCTATAGGAGTGAACAGGAGGAAATCCTGAAGATTCAGCTGCATTTAGCCACAATGATGAGGACATCAGAAGAGGAGAAGATGCGCGGGTAGAGTAAGGAAAAGGCGAAGCTGTTACCCAAGCATCGGTGGCTCTCTCTCGCTCTCTTTTCAGCCTTACATGCCGCTGCCCTTTCTGGCCACGTCAGCACCGTGAAGTTACTGCTGGAAAATAACGCTCAGGTAGATGCCACCGACGTCATGAAGCATACCCCGCTCTTCCGAGCCTGTGAGATGGGACACAAAGATGTGATTCAGACGCTTATTAAAGGTTCGTTAGTAAGGGTGCTCCTACTACGTCACTCTCAAAAGGTAGGAATTGTTGCAGGCGCTGTTTGAAACGAGGCTTACAGAGCAGAGGGCCACCTGGGTGGGAGCCTGGGGTCACTCTGAGCTCCACCTGTTGAGTGGTTTGGGAAAAGCCACTTCACCTGCCTGATCCTATTTCACTTCGTATAAAGAAAAAATGACTCCTGCCTGACCAACTTACAGACTTACTGTAAAAATCTGAAGGAGATAATATACACGGAGGTATTTTGCTAAGAGTAAAGCATTTTAAGGGACTGTTGTTACATTTTTTTTCCAGACTTCTGTTCTTTTTGATCGATGTTCTCTCTTTTGGACATTGTCATTATATTTTTGCTTTTTCAGGTGGAGCAAGGGTAGATTTAGTTGATCAGGACGGACATTCTCTTCTACACTGGGCAGCACTGGGAGGAAATGCTGATGTTTGCCAGATATTGATAGAAAATAAGATCAATCCAAATGTGCAAGATTACGCAGGACGAACCCCTTTGCAGTGTGCGGCGTACGGCGGCTACATCAACTGCATGGCTGTGCTCATGGAAAATAATGCAGACCCCAACATTCAAGACAAAGAGGTAGACAGTCTAGAACTTTCTATGTTGCTTGCTCCCAGATGTTCAGAATATTGCTTTGTCATTAACTAAAATGAAGTAAAACCTTTTCCCAAATAGATAACTTACAAATTTATCTGTTAATTAAAAATGAGTTTTGGGGCACCTGGGTGGCTCTGTGGGTTGAGACTCTGCCTTCGGCTCAGGTCATGATCCAGGGTCCTGGGGATGGAGCCCCGCATTGCACTGGGCTCTCTGCTCATCAGGGAGCCTGCTCCCCCTCCCCCTCTGCCTGCCTCTCTGCCTACTTGTGATCTCTCTTTCTCTGTCAAATAAATAAAATCTTTTTAAAAAATGAGTTTTAATTTTTCCCTGTTTTCCTTCTAGTTCTTGTCTATATCCATATATACCTTAACAAAGTCATAATAGAGAATGGGAATAATTTTATAATTTTCATAAAATATATATACACGGCATGTGTGTATGGATGTGTATACATATATATGATATTTCACAGACCACATTTTGTTCACTTAAAATCATCACCAGTATTTTCTCATTTGGTGCATCATCTTCTGCATAATCATAGATGCTACATATTCCCAAGTTCTAGGACCTTTGTTTAATAACTCATTCAGTTCTTACAGCAACTCTGTAAAGGAGTTGCTATTATTATTCCCATTTACAGGTGACAAGATTGAAGCTCATGGAGCTCACCCAATTACCCTAAGGTAGACAATAGTGGCAGGGCTGTTGTGGGGTGTCACGGTCCAAACTATGCCTGTAACCCCAATTTTAGAATTAAGTAATTTCCTATTGCTGGGTACTTTTCATTGTTTATAGATTATGTTTCATTAGTCATTGTTGTGCATTTAACTTTTCTTTATTATTTCCCTAGAATAATTTCCCCAAGTGAGATTATTTATTATTGGTATATGAATGTGACTGGGCTCTGATATATACTATTGAACTGATTCTTTTAAAAGATTTTATTTATTTATTTGAGAAAGAGAGCATGCACGTGAGCAGGGGTAGGAGCAGAGGGAGATGGAAAGAGAGAGAATCCCAAGCAGACAGACTCCTCATGGAGCACGGAGCCTGACTCGGGACTCCATCTCATGACCCTGGGATCATGACCTGAGCTAAAATCAGGAGTCGGTTGCTCAACCAGCTGAGCCACCCAGGCACCCCTGTTGAATGGATTTTTTTTTTTAAGATTTTATTTATTTATTTGACAGAGAGCGAGAGATCACAAGTAAGCAAAGAGGCAGGCAGAGAGAGAGGGGAAAGCGGGCTCCCTGCTGAGCAGAGAACCCAATGCAGGGCTCAATCCCAGGACCCTGGGATCATGAACTGAGCCAAAGGCAGGGGCTTAACCCACTGAGCCACCCAGGAGTCCCTGTTGAATGGATTTTTAAACCATGTGGCTTAATCTCCCCTCCCCAGCTATGCAGTATTGTATTAACGTCTCTCAGTTTAGCCAGTATTGGTATTTTTTGCTACTTTAATTATATTAAGTCTTCAAAAATGCTAGCATATCATGTTTTCTAAGCCAGAAAATATATTTTCTATTAATTCATTCAATAAATACTTCTCAAGATTTTTCCTATATGTGGGACACCTGGGTGACTCAGTCGGTTATGCATCTGCCTTCAGCTCAGGTCATGATCCCAGGGTCCTAGGATTGAGTCCCATACCAGGCTCCCTGCTCAGCAAGAAGTCTGCTTCTCTCTCTGCCTGCTGTTCCCTCTGCTTGTGCTCACTCTCTCCCTGTCTCTCTCAATCTAATAAATAAAATCATTAAAAAAGGATTCTTCCTATATGTAAAAGTAACATAATGAAAAATATATGAAATAATGGTCCTTGTACCCAGGTTATTAGAAATGAATCTTTTGTAATCTGTAGTACATTTTACATTGTTTTTACAAGTTACTGGTTTCTTACAGAAGTAGTATATACTAAGCTACATTCCAATTCTGTTAGTTTTCATGTTTTGGATAATCTGTATAAACAGCATATCATTTGTGAATAGTATGCCTTCATTGAACTAACTAATAACTCCAGCACAGTGTCAGATAGAATAGGTGATAGTTGGCATCCTTAATTATCCTGGTTTTTCGGGGCGCCTGGGTGGCTCAGTGGGTTAAAGCCGCTGCCTTCGGCTCAGGTCATGATCCCAGGGTCCTGGGATCGAGCCCCGCATCGGGCTCTCTGCTCAGCAGGGAGCCTGCTTCCCTTCCTCTCTCTCTCTGCCTGCCTCTCTGCCTACTTGTGATCTCTGTCTGTCAAATAAATAAATAAAATCTTAAAAAAAAATTATTCTGGTTTTTCAAGGGGAAAGTTTGAAATATTTCACCGTTGAATATGATATTTGCTATAGGTTCCCTTATATTGCTAGTTGCTAAGAATTGGGTTTTTTTATTCACAGCTGTTTAATTTTTGTCAGACACTATTTCTGCATCTTCCAACATGATTTTTCACCTCTTTGCCATTAATATGGTGAGTTAAAAAGAGTCAGGAAATAGTTCCTCTTATTCTCTTACAGAATTTCCGTAATATTGGTATCACTTCTTTCTTAAATATTTGTAAGAATTCCCTGGTGAAGCCATCTGGCCTAGTGGTATTCTTTGTATCAAAGGTATTAATAACTAATTCAGTGTCATTTGTAATTATAAGACCATTCAGATTTCTAATTATTTTCTTTTCAGCTTTGGTAAGTTGCATTTTCTGAGAAATTTATCCATTTTATTAACATATCATATATATATATGCGTGAAGTTGGTCCTATAATCTCTTACCTTCTTTATGAATATAAGACCTATAGTGATTTCCTCTTATTCATTTCATATATTGGTAATGTGTGTTGTCCCTTTTCTTTTTAAAAAAAAATTTTCATCTTATTCATCTTTTCAAAGGACTAACTTCTTTGTTGATTTTCTATATTTTATGTTGTTTACTATTTCATTGGTGTTTCCTCTTTATTATTTCCTGCCATCTACTTTCCTCAGGTTTAATTTACTATTTTTTTAAAAGATTCTTTTGCTAGAAGTTTAAATCATTGATTTTTTTCAATATTCATTTCCAGTATATGTCTTTAATCATGCTTCTTATTCTAAGCACTGCTTTAACTTTATCCTAAAAGTTTAGATAAGTTGTACCATCACTATTATTCAGCTCAAATATTTTCTAGTTCCTATTCCGATTTGTTACTTAACCCATAGGTTATTGAGAAGCGTATTGCTTAATTTCCCGACGGTTAGGCATTTCCTCGTTATCTTTTGGCAAATGATTATATTGGTTTCCTCTTGCTGTTATAATAAATTACCACAAACTTAGTGGCTTAGAACAACACAAGTTTTTTATCTTACTCTTCTGGATGTTGAAAATTCCAAAATGGGTCTCACTGGGCTAAAAATCAAAGTGTTGGCAAGACTATGTTCCTTTTGGAAGCTCTAGGGAAGAAGCTCTTTCTTTTGTTTTTCCAGCTTCTCGATGCTGCCGTCTTTCCTTGGCTTGTGGTCTCACTCCCCCATCATCAAACCTAGCAGTGACTGACCGAGTCTCTCTCATACTGCGTCACCCCTCCTTCTCTTACAAGGACCCTTATGATTACATTGGGCCTATGCGGATAATCCAGGATAATCTCCCCATTAGCAAAATTAATTCCATCTGTAATCTTAAATTTCCCCTTTCCAATAACACAACACAGTTACAGATTCTAGAGATTAGGATGTAGACCTTTGCAAAGGCATTTATTCTGTCTAGCACACTGATTTGTAACTTAAACTTTACTGTGGTCAAAAAACAGTCAGAATAACAGAATTATTTTATTTTCTTTCAGAATTATTTTAATCCTTCAAAGTCCTTTAGGACTCTCTTTGTGGCCCAGTATATGATTGATTTTGGTAAATGCTCTATGTGCACTTGAAAAGAATACTAATTGTGTCATAGTTGGATGCAACATTTTATATGTATCATTTAGGTCAAAGTTTTTTACTGTATTGTTCAGGTCTTCTGTATCTTTACTGTCCTTTCATTTATTTGTTCTATGAACTATTATAAAAGATGGGTTAAAAATCTCTCACTGATTATGGATTTGACCATATCCCCTTCTAATTTTGTCATTTTTTGTTCTGTATGTTTAAAAGCTGTGTTAGTGAATGCATACAGATTTAGGGTTGTGGTATCTTCCTCTCTGATTCCTTTAAAACTATGAAATAGCCCTCTTGTATCTCTAACAATGCTTCATGCCTTCTTTATCTTTCATGATATTGAATTGTTTTAAGAATACAGGTCATTTATTTTTGTAGAATCTCACTCCATTTGAGTTTGCCTTATGATTCCTCATAATTAGATTTATGTTTAACATTTTTGGTTGGAATGTTATACGAGTGATATTGAATCCTTCTCAGGGTATCACCTCTGGAAACACATGGTCCCTCTTAACATGATATTAGTTTTGATCACTTAGTTAAGATACCATCCATTTTCTCCACTGTATATTTAATATTTTCCCCTTTTGTAATTAAGCAGTTTGGGAGAATTATTTGTATTTTTGAGTTAGCATCAATAACTATGTGTGCAAAAATACCTATTCCAGATATACCTGATTTTTCTTTGTGCTTATAGGGAAGAACAGCTTTGCACTGGTCCTGTAACAACGGATACCTTGATGCCATTAAATTACTACTAGACTTTGCTGCTTTCCCTAATCAGATGGAAAACAATGAAGAAAGGTAAGCTGTTGACAAAAAGAATGTGTTTCAACTCACATTCCTTTCTGCTCTATTAAAAAACTTCAAGTTGAGATACTAGTTCAGAAGTACTAGGTATACTCATAAGGAAATGTTACACGAAGAAATCCTAAACCAGAAGGAAAGAATGAAAGTCCATGTAGTGTTGATTTAGAATCATGGGATTTTATAGTTATTCAGAATTTCAGATTTACCTCTGGCAAGCTCACAAACTACAGAGGAGGAAATGTGTTCTTGTGGCTTGTGGCTCCATCAGGGGAGTCCTGATGGACCAGGCCTAAGAATGGGCATAGGTTCAAGACATTTCTCTGGATGAACAGGATCTTATCAGGTAGTGGACAGAGATGCCACCATGTGGCATGAAGAGACAAGGAGAAGGTGGGGTGACTGACTAACACAGGATTCACAGAGCTAGGCTGGAGTTATGCCCAAGGGCCCAAGCCCCTTAAAAAGGACTGGACACAGTGCAAAGTCTAAGCAGGAAAGGTTCTTGGCAGGCTTGGGTCTAAGAAGATTCTGATCATCTGTAGGTGACAACCAAATTTGTGATGAGACTTCCACACCTGAGCTCCACTCAGTCAGGTCTGTGCCTTGGTTGTCATCGTTTGGGGCTGCTATAACTGCAGCGGCTCTCCCTCTGACACCGTGCCCCTCCCCCAGAGCCACCACCACTTCTTGCTGGAGATGGCAGACCTTGTGGAGAGGGAGGAGCTTTCTTTAGGCCACCTGCCTCCAGAAACCCGCTCCTCCTTTCTGGGCTGAACCCCTTTATCTCTCCCACCTCTTTCGGAACCTCTCCCCATTAGTGATGGCCTCCAGTTATTTTCTGAGGTTTGTCTTCTCTGCCTGTAAAGCCCTCCTTCTCTGGGAGGGTCCGCACTGCCCCATTTCCTCTTGCTCACAAGTCTTGTTTTCACAGTCTGGCGTCCATCCTCACACTGATGCTGACACCATGCTGAATGGTCACTGACAGACTCACTGATAAATCCTACGCCGGTCCCTCTGTCCACTCTCACCGACCTGTCTGTGTCACCTGGTTCTGTTGACCCCCCTTCTTTACCGTACTGGGACTGTATCTTCTCTAAGCTTCCTCAGCAGTATATTTTCCTGATTCTCTGCCAGTCATGTCTGCTCCTTCTCCATTTATTTTAGCTCCTGTTCCATTTTTTATTTTTTATTTTTTTAAATATAAACTCTTCAGGGACTGGGTCTTTTCTCTCAAGCCCATCTCCTTGGGCTCTCTGACCTACCACCAAGGCTTCGGGAGTCACCTGGGGGCCAGTGAGTTCTAAATCTGTCCTTCAGGCTCAGTGTCTCTCCTCAGTCCCCACTGCCATCTCTTCATGACCATCACTGTCATCTAATGTTGCCCTCTGGCGCATTCCTGGGACTGTCACAATGCTTCCTCCCTGTTTTCCTCCCTTGGAACTTGCCCCTATTCAGTTCATCTGCTTCCAAAGTAGCCTCCCTAAATCACATTTATAATGTAATTATTAGTCATGTCCTTCCTCCATTCAAATGCAGTCTCGCCTGAGAGGATTGTTCTGATCCCAGAGGCATGTGTTCCAACCAGTGTTCTCCCCTACACTGTGAATTCGTATAGCACTTGGCACATTTCGCTTTATATTATAATTTTATGTAAACTGTCTTCCATATTAGCGGAGAACTCCTGAAGACCATTGTCATCTCTGTGTTGCTCACAGTACTTTTCAGGAAGTAGATAGTCAGTAAAGAACTGTTGCATTGTTAGGCTCCCAGTACTGTCCCCTGCCAAATACCTGCATTAGAAACTTCTGGAATTTTTTGAGAACATACAGAATTAAATAAATCAGACTAGTATATCTAACTTTGAGAAGGGTTATATAAAGAACTCTCTCTATTATCGTCAAATGACAACTGTAAAGCCAAAAAGACTCGAAGATTAAGAGGTTTGGACATTCAAGGAAGCTGGAACGCCAAGCAGAATCCTCAGGGCTGAGGTTTTGACATTAAACTAGATACATGAAAGTGCAGATTTCTCTCTTTGAAACACTAAAAAAAAACAGAAAAGGGAAAGATTTAAGAATCCTATGAATTAGTGGTTATTTATTTCTATTATAAAGGATTTATTCTCTAACAGTATTTACTGCCTGGCTCCTGTTTTCTTAGGAAACAATAAAAACGTTTATTTTTGTAATTCAAGTCCCGTTTCTATG
Organism: Lutra lutra; assembly: GCF_902655055.1. Lineage (NCBI taxonomy): Eukaryota > Metazoa > Chordata > Mammalia > Carnivora > Mustelidae > Lutra > Lutra lutra. The sequence goes on from NC_062290.1 coordinate 64,353,162, forward strand.
GTAAAACGTGAATTTTAGGCCTAGGAAAGAATATGAGTTACGGTGCTTACTGCCTCCTGGAGTAAACGTATGTTAATTACAGACCGAAAGACCACAGGAAAAATCCTCCTAACTGGACTTGCCAATCTACAGATGAAGCTGGACAGTGGCAATATCCCAGCTTCCTCTAACGTTTCATCAGCAATGCACCTTGATGTACAAATGTCAGAACCTGACACTGCCTTTTATGTTTATTGACATTCCAGTTTAGGCATTCCCCTCATCTCATCAGACCAGTGCTGCATGGCAAGTCCAATTGTATCTTGTATCTGGTCTTTATCTACATTGTTTCTTGACTGGTTACCATCAGTGTAGTGCTAATTTTTACTTCTCATGAATTGACACCAACCACTGAATGTGCACCGTATAGACATAATTTTTGCCAACTACTGCTGGCTTGCAGTCAATAACTATCTGACAGCCACCCTCCCAACATCGATGGGAATATTCACAGCACTTGAATGTTTCTAAATTGAATCTGGAGTGAAGAAAGATTCAGTAGTAATAGTTACAGCACGGTCAGTGCCTAAACACTAAGGCATAAACTCCAGTCTTAAAATCTTTCAAGATATTTGGACTGTGTTTCCCTACATCAAAAATTGACAGAGAATCCTAATTTGAATAAACCAATTATAAAAAACACTTTTTTGAGAAAATCGGGGAAATTTATATTTGGAATAGGTACTAGATTTTGCTGAGGAATTCCTGTTAATTTTGTTAATACCATAATGACATGGTGCTTATGTCCGTATTACTTATTGATGAATACTGAAATGCACAGACATTAAATGATAGAGGAATTTTAGAATTTGCTTTAAAGCAGTTGAGCAAAAATAATAAAGAAGGGGCTAGAGGGAGCAAATGTGGCAGAAATGTTGCTAATTGTTAAATTTCGGTAATAGGCATATAAATGATGATGCTATTCTCTCTGCTTTTGTTATGCTTGAAGTTTCTCATAACAAAAATACAGTTTTTCCATAATAAAGGTATTTAAAACATTTGAAATTCAATTTTCCGTCCATAAACCCTGAGAGATATAGTAAAAGCAGAGGTCAGGCCTTACTTTCATAAACCAGATTTTGATAATCCTGCTTGTATATTGTGTGATAGATGCCCCGTATTAGTAATTATAGAAAAGATGACCAAGCTTACTACATACATATGTTATTTGCACGTTGGTTTGAGAAGCACTTTAATTCTGTTAGAGATTTATACTCAAAAACTGATAGACATCTGTGGAAGGATGACTGAACAGGGAGTCGTATGGTCTTAGTTTGGGTCTGGGTTCTGCAGGGAACTAGTTACATAACCTTCTGCAAGTTGCTTAATCGTTCTGGGTCTGTTGACTCATTTATAAAAGGAAGGTGATAGACTAAATGACCTCTCAAATTCCATTTAGCTCTACTATCATGGAGTTCTGTGACTCTGATAATTTTTTCCATTGGGGAGAGTACAGTCATGAAAGGCATTTTAAAATACACAGTGATTACATTTCATCACCGTATCACTATAGTGTATACCTGAAACTAATTTAGCATTCTATGTTTATGACACTGGACTTAAAATTTTAAAATAGTAACAAACTTTTCCAACTAGATTATATAGTGAAAATTTTTTAAGTTCTTCTGAATTTACAAGATGCCATCTACTTACGGAATAATGTTTCTTTGGGGAACCTGGGTGGTTCAGTCATTACGCGTCTTCCTTCAGCTCTGGTCATGATCCCAGGGTCCTGGAAATGAGCCCTGAGCCCCCCACCTGGCTCCCTGCTCAGCGGGAGGCCTGCTTCTCCCTCTCCCACTCCCTCTGCCTGTGTTCCTTCTCTTGCTGTGTCTCTCTCTGTCAAATAAATAAATAAAATCTTTTAAATAAATAAATAAATAATGTTTTAAAGTTTATGCAGGCACCTCTGCTTTCTGGCCTTCTGATCCCTGGACAGGAGAGGCAAATCAAGATGTCCTAAAATGAGAGTTTCTTAATTGTAGTATTTGGGACTTCTTTCTGAATTTGGTTTCCTTCTAGAAGTGACCAAATCACCCTTTTGCTTATATTGAGAAATCTCCTCCTTTTATGTCTGACCGACTGTCTGGTGACTTCTGAAAAGAGAAAATTTCTATAATCACTGGACGATTTTCTGTGTCTAACCATGCATCCATATAATCATCAGTGTTTCCACCTCATAAATCAGCTGATGATGTCTTCCTAGCACTTCTGACTGCACTGGACTAGTCACACCCACCCAGACAGGACTCATCCCTGGCAGCCATCTGGCAGTCGTAACTACTAGTTTGGGTCCTATGGAAATGATATTGATGACGTGCGACCACAGTGTCACCAACCCCGCTGCAAGGGTGTCCTAGCATAAGAACAACAGCAACTGACATTTATTAATGGCCTCTTTTATGCCAGGCACAGTATTATCCTCTTTGTACTTATTATTTCCTTTCCTTCTTGTACCAAGTCTGCAATGAGGAAAGGTAAGCGGGTTAAGAAGTGGCAGCGTTACCATTGCTGGAAGGTAGAACTGGGTTGTTTGTTTGTTTGTTTGTTTGTTTTTAACTTCAATTTTTGTATTTTTTGCACTGTTGGAATTCTTTAAATATGTGTCGTGATTGCAAAGTAACCATTTTAAAAAGTAATACCTGCCCAGATAATAATATTGGTTAATTCTAAGGGTGAGAATACAGATGACCATTATGTTCTGTGTATTTATCTGATTATTTTGTATTTCTGAAAATAGAGAAGATATATTGTAAGAAAGGAATTTGCCTAAAATTATGCATCTAGAAAGTAACCAGTTGAGATTAAAATATACAACCATCTGACAATACAACTCATCTTTTCTAAATAATATATTTGTAAAAAAAAAAGGTATGCACACTGTATAAAATGTAAAAGGCATGAAAACTAAGTGTCCCTCCCCCTGGCCTCAGAGACAACCAGCATCCTTCCCAGGGACATCACTGCCACAAATTTCTTGGTAAACTTCTAGAGATATCTTTTACATAGATAAGAATACAGAGATATGTTCTTTTTCATACAAATGGAGCATGCCATAATACTGCTCTGGGTTTTTTAAAGATTTATTTATTTTAGAGAGGGAGAGACCTGAGAGGAGGGGCAGAGGGAAAGAGAGTCTTTGTTTGTTTACTAACATAATGCATTACTTGTTTCAGGGGTACAGGTCTGTGATTCATCAGTCCTACATAATTCACAGCACTCACTACAGCACATACCCTTCCCAATGTCCCTCACCCAGCCACCCCATCATTCCCAACCCCCTACACTCCAGCAACCCTCAGTTTGTTTCCTGAGATTAAGAGTCTCTTATGGGTTTGTCTCCTCTGGTTTCATCTTGTTTCATTTTTTCCTCCCTTCCCCTATGATCCTCTGCCTTATTTCTCAAATTCCACATATCATTGAGATCATATGATAACTGTCTTTCTATGATTGACTTATTTCGCTTAGCATAATGCCTTCTGGTTCCATCCATGTTTTTGCAAATGGCAAGGTTTCAGTTTTTGTTGGCTGCATAATATCCTGTTGTGTATGTATACCACATCTTCTTTTTTTTTTTTTTAAGATTTTATTTATTTATTTGACAGAGAGAGATCACAAGTACGCAGAGAGGCAGGCAGAGAGAGAGAGGGAAGCAGACTCCCTGCTGAGCAGAGAGCCCGATGCGGGGCTCGATCCCAGGACCCTGAGATCATGACCTGAGCCGAAGGCAGCGGCTTAACCCACTGAGCCACCCAGGCGCCCCTACCACATCTTCTTTATCCATTCATCTGTTGATGGACATCTAGGCTCTTTCCATAGTTTGGCTGCTGTGGACATTGCTGCTATAAACATTCAGGTGCACATGCCCCTTCAGATCACTACATTTGTATCTTTGGGGTAAATACCCAGTAGTTCAATGGTGGGTTGTAAGGTAGCTCTATTTTCATGTTTTTGAGGAACCTCCCTACTGTTTTCCAGAGTGGCTGTACTAGCTTGCATTCCCACCAACAGTGTAGGAGGGTTCCCCTTTCTCCACATCCTCGCAAGCATCTGTCATTTCCTGACTTGTTAATTTTAGCCATTCTGACTGGTGTGAGGTGGGATCTCACTGTGGTTTTGATTTGTATTTCCCTGATGCTGAGTGATGTGGAGCACTTTTTCATGTGTCTGTTGACCATCTGGATGTCTTCTTTGCAGAAATGTCTGTTCATGTCTTCTGCCCATTTCTTGATCGGATTATTTTTTCCTTGGGTCTTGAGTTTGGTAAATTCTTTACAGATTTTGAATACTAACCCTTTATCTGATATGTCATTAGCAAATATATTTTCCCATTTTGTCAGTTGTCTTTGGTTTTGTTGACCATTTCCTTTGCTGTGCAAAAGCTTTTTATCTTGATGAAGTCCCAATAGTTCATTTTGGCCCTTGCTTCCCTTGCCTTTGGCGATTTTCTTAGGAAGAAGTTGCTGCAGCTGAGGTGGAAGAGGTTGCTGCCTGTGTTCTCCTCTAGGATTTTGATGGTTTCCTGTCTCACATTTAGGTCTTCGACCCATTTTGAATTTGTCTTTGTGTGTGGTGTAAGAAAGTGGTCCAGTTTCATTCATCTACATGTGACTGTCCAATTTTCCCAACACTCTTGTTGAAGAGACTTTTTTCCATTGGACATTCTTTCCTGCTTTGTCGAAGATTAGTTGACCATAGCGTTGAGGGTCCATTTCTGGGTTCTCTATTCTGTTCCACTGATCTATGTGTCTGTTTTTGTGCCAGTACCATACTGTCTTGATGATGACAGCTTTGTAATAGAGCTTGAAGCCTGGAATTGTGATGTCACCAATTTTGGTTTTCTTTTTCAAAATTCCTCTGGCTATTCTCAGTCATTTCTGGTTCCATACAAATTTTAGGATTATTTGTTCCATTTCTGTGAAGAAAGGTGATGGCATTTTGATAGGGATTACATTAAATGTGTAGATTGTTCTGGGTAGCATAGCCATCTTAACAATATGTTTTCTTGGAACACCTGGGTGGCTCAGTCGGTTAAGTGTCTGCTTTCAGCTCAGGTCATGATCCCGATCAAGCCCTGCACTGGGCTCCTTGCTCAGTGGGGAGCCTGCTTCTCCCTCTGCCTGTTGCTCCCTTTCCCTGTGCTCTCTCTCTCTCTCTGACAAATAAATAAAATCTTTTTAAAAATTCAATATTTTTTCTCCCAATCCATGAGCATGGAACATTTTTCCATTTCTTTGTGTCTTCCTCAATTTCTTTCATGACTATTCTATAGTTTTCTGAGTACAGATTCTTGGTCTCTTTGGTTAGGTTTATTCCTAGGTATCTTATAGTTTTGGGTGCAATTGTAAATGGGATTGACTCCTTAATTGACTCCTTAATTTCTCTTTCTTCTGTCTTGTTTTTGATGTATAAAAATGCAACTGATTTCTGTGCATTGATTTTATATCCTGACACTTTACTGAATTTCTGTATGAGTTCCAGCAGTTTTAGGGTGGAGTCTTTGGGTTTTTCCGGGAGAAAGAGTCTTAAGGAGACTCTGTGCTGAACGTGTAGCCTGATGCCAGGCTTTACCTCATGACCTGGCGATCCTGACCTGAGCTGAAATTAAGAGTCATTTAACCGATAAGCCACCTAAGTGCCCCAGTACTGCTCCATTATTATTTCTTCTTCCTCCTCCTCCCCCTCCTCCTCCCCTCCCTCCTACCCACCCCCCTCCTCTTCTTCTTCTTCTTTTTCTTCCATTTTCTTCATGTAACAAGATATCCCAGACGTTGTTCCTTATTTATTCATATGCCACAGCACAGCTGTGACCGCATCACACAAATGGCCTGTACTTTATGTAAGAGGTGCTCTGTTGGTAGATACTGAGGTCATCTCCATTCTTTCACTGTTTCAGACTGTGCTTCTGTCATTATCCTTGTACAGAAAGCATCTCATACACGAGAGCAGGTCTATGGGATGTATGCCTGCAAGGGACATGTCGAAGGGCAGGTGCATGAATAATGTTGACAGATCTTGCTAAATTGTTCTCTCTACAGATTAAAGTAGCAAATAGAGAGCCTGTCTCTCTGCATCCTTGCCAGCACATTGTGTTATTAAACTTTCTGATCTTCATTTATCTGATCATTAATGTACTCTCTTTGTTCGTCCTAATGTGTATTTTTTAAAAATGGGTGAGGTTGAACATATTTCTGTATATTTAGGAGCCATTAGTATTTCCTATTCTGGGAACTATCTTTTATCTTTGTTCTTGATGATTTTTTTGCCCTGGAAAATTTTGCCATTTTTATATAGTTGGATTTATGATTTTCTCTTATGTTTTGAGTTTTGTATCATTTTTATTAGAAAAGACCTTCCCATCCCAATTTTTTAAAAATCTTCCATGGTTTCTTCTAGTACTTTCATGGTTTCTTTTTCTATATTTAGATCTTTGGTTCATTCAGGATTCATTTTGGTATAAAATGTGATATAAGAATCATTTTTTTTTCCACATGGCTATGCAATTGGCCCAACACTATTTAATAATCCATGCCTTCTTATTTAAAGGGCCAACCTCATCATAGACTAAATCTTTCCATTCAGAGATGTATTTTTTTACTTTGTAAGCATTAACTATCAGTGGTCCTGGGCTTAAACTTACGAATCTCACAGGATATTATCCATAGTACTTTTTCAGATCAGAGTGGGGTATTATTTGGCACGTGGGGGAGAAGAAAAGTGATCCTGTGTTCCCACAGCCCCCAGTTTGTGAGCCAGCAAGCAAGACTCAGGAACCATCCTGGTCAGCAGCACAGAACACCTGACCCCAGCTCCGCCCTCATTTTGTTCCCTCAGAGAAAAAAGGAACAGCCCTGGAGCACAGAACTTAGCCTTGCCTGAGGAGCAGCCCTCATCCCAGAGTGAAATTTCTTTCTGCTGCACAATATGGTCAGTTAACTGTACCTCTGACTCCATTCCAACACTTAAAAATGCCTTCCTGCTTCAGGTACACTCCCCTGGACTATGCTTTGCTGGGCGAGCGCCACGAAGTGATCCAGTTCATGTTGGAGCACGGCGCCCTGTCCATTGCAGCCATTCAGGACATCGCCGCCTTCAAAATCCAGGCGGTCTACAAAGGGTACAAAGTCAGAAAAGCTTTCCGAGACCGGAAAAATCTCCTCATGAAGCATGAACAGTTGAGAAAAGATGCTGCTGCCAAGTAAGTCTGAGCTGTGGGACTTGTGTTCTTTTTTTTTTTTTTAAGATTTTATTTATTTGACAGAGTTGGGGAGAGAGAGAGAGAGAGAGACAGAGCGCACAAGCAGGGGGAACAGCAGAGGGAGAGGGAGAAGCAGACTCACTGCTGAGCAGGGAGCCTGATGTGGGGCTCCATCCCAGGACCTGGGGATCATGACCTGAGCTGAAGGCAGACGCTTAATGACTGAGTCACCCAGGTGCCCCAAGGACTGTGTTCTTACACCCCTGGGAATCAGGGGAGAAAGGGTCGGGTTGGGGAGCAGCCAGGAGAGGGAGTCCAGAGAGGATCAAAATAATGCTGATCTCTGTACCATGTCACTGCCCCACTTCTGCCCACCGGGCCTGCACAGCACAGGGGCTACAGTGAAGGACAAAAGCCTAATCTCTACTCAGTGGCTGTTCCTCCAGGTCAGCCCCTGATGTTCCAACATAGGGACACACCTGGGCCACAGCCACCCTGACAAGGAGTCGAGGGTGGGAGGTTACCTACAGGAAGCTGCTCCCCCTCCTACCTTTCCTGCCTTTCCACAGGAAACTGACACCAGTATCTAGCCTACCTCACTAGAATTGTCTGGTTCTGATTTGATTAAAGCAACCAACTTGTGTAAATACCTTGCCCTCCCCCCCCCGCCCCCGCGCAAACAAATCTTTACTAACTAATGTAACTTATTCAAGAAATATTGACTGAATTCTTGGTACATACAAAACTCTTGGCTGGAGCCTTTGGAGAAAATAGTGACGAAAAGCAAAATGCTTGCTTCAAGGACCTCACACTTTTTGGGTAATGTTACAGAATGTGTAAAATAGTCATTTGTGCCTATTATATATACATTGTGATTATTTTACCATAAATGATGGATTTTTAAACTGTGCCTTGGTTTTCCTTCTTGGCTACCTTTTTTGGGTACTTCACTTATTTATTTATTTACTGACTTACTATTCACTTACTTACTTTTTTTTTAAATGAGTCGTAGCTTCTTCTTTTTTTTTTAAGATTTTATTTATTTATTTGACAGACAGTGATCACAGTAGGCAGAGAGGCAGTCAGGGAGAGAGGGGGGAAGCGGGCTTCCCACCGAGCAGAGAGCCCGATGTGGGGCTTGATCCCAGGACCCTGCGATCATGACCTCAGAAGACAGAGGCTCTAACCCACTGAGCCACCCAGGTACCCCACTTACTTACTTACTTTTATTTGCATTTATCCTCTGCAGAATTAATTTCCGGGCCATAAGTTTTTGTTTCTTCAGTTTCTTCTGGGATATCTTTTCCTCCTGGGCAAACTCCTGTTCTGGTTTAGGAACAATCTGCTCCTTTTCAGTGGGGATCATCTCGGTGCGTCAGGGAGAGCGCATGTGTGGGTTAATCCGACCTCGAGCCCTGTAAGTTCCACACTGAGTCTTGGGAACTTTCTTGACCAGGTTATACTCCATGACCAGAGAATCTGCATCTAAACCCTTCAGGTCAGCATGACTCCCCGTATTTTTAAGCATGGGCGGGAAAAATTCAGCACTCTCTTTGGGCCACCGACCCTGTGTGCATCCCCACTGTTTGTCCTGGCCGCATGGACCAACTCCACCCTTGTCATGATGGAATGGCACGCATTGCTTCTGCGAAGTGACATCATTCCTGTACCTGGTAGCATTCCAGATATGCGCACCCTAGATGGCCTGGGCAGTTTCATGTGTGTTCTTAAAGTGAACATGAAGATTTGAACCTCTTGATTTGCATGATTTTGTACAGTTTTCTGGGTTGAGCAAATAAACCATTTTCAGAGATCACCTCGGGGTGCTCAGGGGAAGCGGAAGAGCGATGGCTCCTGGGAGAACGCATGAGAACCCCCGTTGGGTACTTTAAACAGCAGGAGAATGTTGCATCGGTAGGTGTAGATGCCAAAACCTCTGATGAGAAAGACAACTGGAAGATTCTTAACGGGTCACTTCCTGGCTGTACCTTAAATGTTTCCCAATCTTGAATCCTTCCAATCTTGCCCACAAGGGGGAAGCATAAGTGTAATAAATAATCATCTAAAATAATAATAAAAAGCAGGATAAATCTTTTTAGTGAAAAGTTAAATACCACTGTGAACGGGGATGCTGACCATAATGGCAGCTTTGGGTAGGTAGGACCGACAGGAAGAGCCCAGTTTCTGTGAGTGAAGCCACCACAGTTAGCGGCACCCTCGGGAGTCTGACCTTGCACTGTTGTCTTTGTGAGGCTCTCTTCTCTTCACTTCGGCCAGAGGATCCAGTTTAACGTAAGGTCTGTCTACATGCCTCTTTTTCCGGCCTTACAAAAGTTCCCCACACGAGAGTGACTGCTCTAAGTGGGTAATGCATGTGGCACATTATCCTGAGTTACAAGTTAAAGATTCCCCACAAGGGCAGGAGCGTGGTTTCTCCTTCTAGCTGATGTTTTCATAAACTCCAGTTTTAATGTGCAAGAGTCTGTTTTCAGATTTGAAGTCATACCTACCTAAATATGAGGTGGGACTCTACAAAGTCAATATGACTGACTTTGTATGTCCCCCGCCCCCAGGAGCCTATTTGTCCAAATACATTCCACTTTGTTCTCGTAGAGAAGGGGGCCTGGAGTCCCCAGACTCCCTTTCCAGCAGAATAGAGGGTCTGTGGTGAAACACAGCATTCCTCTCCCTGCGTCTCAGTTTTTTCATCTATGAGACACAACAGGTTAGAGCAGCTGACTTGAAGGCAGTCTCCAGGTCTGTGGAAACCCTTGGATCTTCACTGTTAATGATCTCAGCCTCTCCTTCCTCTCCTTTGCCCCCGTGGTGCTCCCTGGAGGCCACATGCCCAGCACCGAGAGTTTGGACAGGCTCTGCTGGGTCAGTGTAGAGCCGAGAACCAGGAATCCATTTGTCAGAAGATTTCCTATACAGTGGACGGGCTTTCACATCAGCACATGCTTAAAGAGAGTCTTAAGATTTTTTTTCTTTTCCTAACTAGGCCTTCTGTGACTCCCAGCCGTGTGGGCTTGAAAGGGCAAGGGGGTTCAGGCATCATCTTATCCAGTCTCACAATAGTTGTTATCCTGGTTAGCGTCCCTGTCATGGAAGGTGTGTCCTCCTTGTCCTAGTGCTTCGTTTCTGAAGCTCATTTTTAAAAACCCTTTTATGTGGGAGCTGTGCTTACTGTGATATGTCTGAAATTGCCCAAACTGGAAATTTATAATCTCCTTTCCTTTTTCTCAGTCACAGTCCTTTCTTTATTAGGTGTCATTATTGGAAGTAAACAAATTTCTCACAGTCTAACCATCACCTCCTACAGTTTTTGTGGCATTGAGCTCCAAGGGAAATATTTAAATGGAAAAGAAACTGATTTCATTTGTTTTAATTTTATTTCTCAAAAGTTATTTCTTAAGATCTGAGCCAGTGTTTAATTTTGCCTCTGGTTTTTGCTTTAAGGAACAAAAATCAGAATGTTAACTTCAGTCCTTGCCACTGCCGCCTCCCTGGCTAAGGCGACCCAGGCATGTCCTGTCACCTGGCGTACCTCTCCCGGCATGGCTCGTTAGGAGGGCACGGATCACCTTCCTTAAAGCAACGATGTGAAGGGAGCTTATTAAAGTTAAAATTACTTCTCATTTACTGATAGAGAAATTGAGAGAGAGAGTGAAGTTTTAGTCCTATTTTCCAAGGCCTGTGGTTTTAGAAAATACCATTTAAGAAATAGCTATAATCCACTTAAAAGCACTTTATAACTCACACTGCACCACCTGTGTTGTTGCCAAAATGAACATTTCTGTCACCGACCTGCCACAGCACACGGCTGAAGGCAGACAAGATGAGACTGTGTCTGTGTTGCTCACTCTTCTCCCCGGAAGCTGCCTGTGCGCTGGGTTTCTATTTCACTCTCGGATCTCAGCTCTCTTCTGCCTCTTCCTTCTCACATCGTCTCTATCACACCACCTCCTCACTGCGGTCGGCTCTACACACTCACTCCCTAGACTTCTCCTCATGCTCAGCTCTTTTCCACTGGGAAGGTGTCTACTCTTGAAGCCTGAGTGACTTCATGTCAGTAGACCGTCCCTCACTCGGTCTCACATCCTGACCTCCTGGAACTCTGATTCCACGTCCTCAGTCGCCTGCCAGGCATTTCCCCTTCACTGTCGTTTTGTGACTTGCCAACACTTTCCATTTGTGTGTCCTGTTGTCACTGTCACTTCAGACTCACCCTGAAACCTGCAACTCTCCACCACAGCCCGTCTCTCTTCTGCCTCCTTATTTCCCTGCGGCGGCTGCTATCATTGATTCTGTGAATTCCTCTTGAAATGTGCTCTTGCCTCCATCTTCGGTCCCGCTGCCATGTGCCAGCCATCACTCTTGAATCCCATCCACGGTGCTACAGGAGACCCTTCACCTGTCTGCCTCCACTTTTATCTCTGAGGCCCATTTCTCTACACAACTACCTCCCTCCCCTCACACGGGAGGGTTTAGCCATCCTGAACTTGCCTCATTACTTCCTCATGTTTTTCACTTTCTGGAACTTTCCATGGTCTCTGGGAGCCCTGAGCTGCTTCCTGGCTACAGTAGGAGATTGCACGGGTCTCCCAAAGGAACATAATCAAGTCCAGTTTGGGTCACCAAGTTCAAACTTTTGGAATGCCACAGTCCCTTCTAAGGAGGTTGTTCTCAGAAAGTCGAGTGACAAAGAATTCAAGCAGCACATTCCAGTCATGGACAGTTCTATCTGGCAGAAGTTATTTTCTGTCTTTTCTGTCTTTTCCCTTGAAGCAAAAGAGAAAAGTCTAAACATTTTTCCATAAACCAACTTTCAGATCGTTAGAGTAGGTACCCAACTCCTACCCCAAGTCTCCTTTTCTCTTCATAATAGATCCAGTTCCATTTCCTGGAACACCTTCAGTCTGTCACTGAGTTTCTGCAGGGTTGACCCAGAGGCCTGGCTTCTGTTCATACTGCAGTCAGACGGATGGGGAATCACTCCCATGATTCTACTCCATACCATCCCACCTCTCTGAGCCTCAGTTTCCCATTAGTACAATGAAAAGACTTCTTAATCCGGGATGGTCTTTGGGGCCCCATGAATACCCCAAAACTAAATGCAGTGGTTTGTATATTGAGCATAGGTATATTTTGGGCAGTGAAAATCTATACATTTTTTTATCACAATTTCAAAAAAGGTCCATGAGTCACAAAGAGATTTTTAAAAACCATTTGACAAAATGATATCTGAGCTTCCCCCTCTCTCCCGCCCAACTCTAACATTCTGTAAGTCAAAGGTTCAAAGACATGTGACATTTTCTTATTCCCTCGAGAGAAAGTCAGAGCCCAGATATTCTTCAGCCTGTTATTCGGCGACAATGATGAGACAGTGTCGCACAGCCCCTACACACGGCGGAGTACCGACTAAAAAGGTTAGCACGGAAGCTTTTCTGTCCTCTGAGGTAATCAGTCTCTTCTCGCTGGAAATGTTCCAGCCGAAATGGAATTATCATCTCTCCAGGATAGTATACAAGGAATTCTTTTTTTAATTATATAAAGAACTAGTCTTTGAGATCTCTTCTGAGTCAATGATTCTGTGAGAGCTAGGTTGCATGTCCTTGCTCTTGCCTCTGCCTAAAACAATCTCTCGCTTCTCTCCTGCTCATTTTGACATTCCTTCTAGGTGTTTTTTTTTCCCTTCCACACAGTGACTGCCTCTCACATCCCTATCTCTGTGTTAGCCCCTATCACATCTAGAACCCATCACATGCAGAACCATCTATGGGAGTGAATGGGTCTGACTCCCCTCGAGATCCACAGTTCCTTGGGAACAGGGATTATATTCTGTATCTCTGTTTCTCCAGTGTCTTAAAATACCTATTTAATAAGCATTTAATCATAAATATTCGATCACTGTTCCTACAGTGAGTCTGAAACCTTGCATGAGTCATTTCTCACTCTAGGCCTTACTCTCCCCCTCAGCCAAGTGCGAGGCTTGGACCACATACCCTCTTAAGTCCCCTTTGAGTCTGTGAAACTCCATGAATGTACCACTTTAATTTGTTTGCCATACTCGGGCAGGAGATACATTTATGTTCCATTTACCCTCACAACAAACACTGGTGCTTCTAGATTTGTGCATTTGGCTTCCTAGCTCCCTCCATATTTATCATGAGCAAATTACCACTTGACAGGTTTATGATAGTTCTGTATTCTGATTTTTAAAAGAAGCATAAGAGCAAAGGGGTTCGCCACTGCACTTGCTTGAACACGAGACCCGTTATGTGGCTTCCATAGAGAGTTGTGTCTGCCCTGTTTTGAGGAGAAGAACATTCTGTCAGACTCTGCAGAAACATGCAGGCTCTTTCCCATTCCAGTTCAGGATATAAGTTTCCATGGCCGTGAATGCAGGACCTGCAGCAGGTCGGAGAGGTCTGCTTAAAATGGCTCTCACAGGGCGCCTGGGTGGCCCAGTCAGCTAAGCATCTGCCTTCAGCTCAGGTCGTGATCTCAGGATCCTGGGATCGAGCCCCATGACGGGCTCCCTGCTCAACGGAGAGTCTGCTCCTGCCTCTCCCCAGCTTGTGCTCTCCCTCTCTCTCTCATTCTCACTCTCAAATAATAATAAATCTTAAAAATAATAATGATGAAATGGCTCTCACAGAAAAGGGAGTTGTGTGGCTTCAACAATGAGCATTTCTGAAAATTATCATTAGGCCCAGCCCTCTAGCTCTTAGACTGCATGGCGCTCGTGCCAAACACGAATTTCTTCACTTCTCACCAGATCCTGTCACAGGGAAGCTTTCTCTTAACAGCTTTACATAAAAGTAATAGTGATCAATGATATTTATACAGTGCTTTACAGCTTACAAAGTTCTTACGGGTTACTGCATTCAATCCACCTAATCATTCCGTAAGGAAAGACAGGGCAGCCATCCTTCATCTCATTTCACAGGTGGGGTTTCGCAGAGGTTAACGTTCCTGAATCCACAGCCAGTAAAGGAGAAAGACGGCACCAAAATCTCAGCCCTCCCCTAAGCCGGGGTTCCTACCAGCCGCACTTACGCTGGAGGCTGTCTCCAGCTGCTGGTGCCATCTTGGTAGACCAGCAAAAAACAGCCCTACTTCTTTTTTTATTATTATTATTTTTATTTTTACTTCTACCAGAACCAGGTCCCTAGTCAGTTTTTCTCTTACCCCAGTGCTCCTTCAGTTGTTCCCCTCTTGTTTCCAGGAATTGTTGAAAGAGTGGTACCAAGCCACCATCATCTGTTCTGCAACATAGTTTAATAAAAAATCTTCCTGTTACTCTGAAAGTTAACTAACATGGCAGAGCACATCAAGTTCCTCCTACATTTTTGAGAAAAGTAAGAAAACTAGTCAGTTCCAAGCCTACACTGAGACTATAAACAAGAATGTAATGAGGGCAAAGCCGAGTTAAATTGGTACAACAGGACCTGCTTAGGTAGACGTCCCTTTTCTGTGAGAGCCACTTTAGTCCCAGCTTTCAAACCTCTCTGAGGTCCTGCCTTCACAGCAGTGGCGACTTGAGTACCCCCCAGTGCAGCAGGGAGGAGCTTGCTTCTATCTACAGTCTCTGACAGAATTAATTAATTCTTGCTCACCTGGGCCACTACAACTCTCTGTGGAAGCCACATCAGAGAGTAGAGAACAGCATCACCTTCCGGGACTCCTATTGTCCAGGCCCTGAGATGGGTCTGTGCCACATTGTGCACATTGTACAAGCAAACACACCCCAGTGCTGAGATGCTGAAGCCACTGGATGTCCAAGTCACTTAAATTATGGCCCTTCATCTGACTTACTGCACATCAAGCGATCTTTAAAAAAAAAAAAGATTTTATGTATTTATTTTTGTAAGAGAGAGAGAGAGTGCGCGCAAGCATGAGTGGTGGGGAGGGGCAAAGGGAAAAGCAGACTCCACTGAGCAGGGAGCTGACAGGGTACTCAATCCCAGGACCCTGGGATCATGACCCGAGCTGAAGGCAGATGCCCAACCGAGCCACCCAAGTGTGCCCCAGCAATCTTTTGATCGCTGAATTTCTTATGGGCCCATTTCTGCAGTCGTTCTCTAGGCTGCTCATTTGTAGAAATCCCCGTCCTAGGGACTCAGGTCTGTTTTTGCTGGGGGGTTGGGGCGGGGGTGGGACTCCAGGCCACGATGCTGCCTCCTGGTGGCCCTTCAGAGATCTGCAGGAGCACTGTGGCCCTTACATCTTTTCTCCCCAGGGTGACACACCGGTTCCTTCAGCCCACAGTTTGGAGACTTTCTTTGCTCTGTGATGCACAGAACCTGAAATGGACATTGTCAACGACCTCATCTTCAACTGACTTTCTCACTTTTCTATACTGTGAGCCTCTGCGGAGCTGCAAATATTGCTCCAGAAAAGACGACAGTACAAACCAGACTAATGGGCAGCCCATCAAAAACTGTTGTCTAGTCAGTTCCCCCTTAAGATAATAGAAAAAAAGAGAAGACAAGGTAGAACTACTTTATGCATTAAGATTCCACCATTTAGTAATTTTCCTGCTAAAATGTTATCTGCTGTGCGTCGACAGGATTTTTTTTTCTCTTTAATTTTTCATATAAACTAGAATAGCATTGGTTCTTTCTCTGGTATTTGTTTCCAAATTTGACAAAAATAGGTCAAGTTTATAACTTAACCCCCATGAAGATTACTAGATCTTCAGATATTCATAATAAATTAGCTGGAGATAAAACACTTAAATTTCACAATAATTACTGAGTCTGAGAGTTTAGAACTAAAAGCTACATCTGAACTTAGTTTGAAATGCTGCTAACAGCTATTCTGATGTGTGGCTGGCAGTTTCTTCATATGACCCACTTCATTCTTTGAGAAGTGGTGGTCGGGGAGGAGCAGAGGGAGAGAGTAGTCACTCTGCCTCAGTTTCCTTATCTACCAAATAAAAGTGAATAAATTGAGATTCCTTTGAACTCAGACCAGGAGCCGTGGAGCTGGACCTTATTCCCCAGGGATGTGTACACGAAAGATCATGTTCTTGACTGTAGCGCACGCGTGTGTGTGTGTGTGTGTGTGTGTGTGTGTTGTGTATATCGCTGCTGTTGCTTTTGTTTTAAGGCAGCAACATGTAAATAGGTTGTAGGTTATGCATAGTCCCGGTTCTAATCCTACCCACTTTTCCGCAATGATCACTACTTTTATATCAAGAGCCACAGCTCTGGGGAACTGCATGGTTGTGGGCCACAGGCCACCTGAAGATTTTTTAAATGCATCAATTTGTTTAAACATTAATTTATTTCTATTAACAGGGTCTAATGATATATTCTGATTATTATGGTCTTCCTTCCAAATCTGCTTTACTTAGTTCTACCAACATGAAAAAAACACTTTCCTACAAACATCCCGTTCCAAACAAGTCTTCAGAAGACAGAGCGCCCTGGGTCTCTGGCCATCCTGATCACTCTAGAAGGCTGGATGGTCTGGGGGTCCTGTGGCTGCCCCCGCTATTGGCCCAGAAAGGTCCGCCATGACGGGGTTTGCCCAGAACCTGAGTGGAAACAGCTTCTTGGAATTGAAAAGGAAAACTGTTTGGTTTCCCTAAGAAAGAGAAATGACCAAAAGTCTAATTTATCACCTCTGAGCCCTTCTTAACGGCAGCGAGATCCACATAGATGCCAAGGCAGACAGCCACACGTGCGGGTCTGTCTGCGGGACCAATATTCTCCTAGAGTGGCTCCCTTCATCAGTGCGTGTAAAAAGAGCAGCCGTGCCCCTCCTGCCGGGAGCACGGCTGCTCCATCAATTAGCGGCACTTCAGCCGCCCAGATGCTTCCAGCTTCTCCCGAACAGCAGCCTTCTCCCAGACAGCTCACGCTGAAATGGCGCCTGCTAGCTTCCAGGTGACTCTCGGGCGCTGACGATGACAGGCTGTCCCCCTGGCTTGTCGGGTGCAGTGCTCAGGTGTCAGCACTCGGCAAAGCGTGGAAAAAACCAGAGTCAAATGAAAATATCAGAGCTATACAGGAGTCAGCACGGTCCGCCCGGCCACTCTTGCTAGGAATGGGGCTCAGTCGGAAACGACCAGACAAACAGGCTTGGCTCCCAGATCAGGAGCTTTGCCGTGGGACAGGAGACCTTCAAAAGGGGAGGTTGAAGGCTTTATATCAGAGGGAACCCAGATCACTGTCATCTGGGTCTTCTCTGTCCCTTGAGGTCTCAGTAAACATTGCCTCGAATCGCACAGCCTGTGGAAGTCTGAATTCTGTGACTTCTTGGAGGCTTAGGGTCTCTGCCTCACTCACTCTTGTTTCTGCTTCCATGTCTGGTATCTTAGCTCTGCAGCTTGTCTGGTTGCTTATAAAACAGCACGTAGGATCCTGGGAGACCTTCCCAGACCTTGATGTCATTGTGGACAATCCATTTCATGTCCCGTGATGGTACAGTTAATGGTCCATAAGAGGGGCGCCTGGGTGGCTCAGTCGGTTAAGCATCTGACTTGATATCAGCTCAGGTCGTGATCTCAGGGTGTGGAGATCTAGCACATTGGGCGTGGAGCCTGCTTAAGATTCTCTCTCAAAAAAAAAAAAAAAAAAATTCTCTCTTCCCCTCTCCCTCTTCAACCCCTTCTCTCTAAAAAAAAACCCAAAAGCCAAAAACCAAACAAACAAACAAACAAAACAGTCCATATGAAACTTTTCTATTGTCTTAAGCCTTGCTCCTCAAGTTGTGGTTCAGAGGACCAGCAACACCTCTATAACCTGGGTGCTTGTTAGCAATGCGGAAGCTTGAGCCCCACCCCTGGCTGCTAAATCGGAATCTAGATTTTAACGAGATCTCAGGAGACTCCATTCATGAAAGTGTGAAGAGCACAGACCTAAAGTCCTTGTCCATCAGCTCCCCGTGGAGGTTCTCTTTGTCCTGGCCATTGCTGTACACACTACCCAGCCCTTCATCTTCCCTTTCTTCCCCCTCCTCTCTCTCTATTTCTCTCATGTTCTTTCATCTCTTCCCTCCCTGTCAGGAGCTTCAAACATATTCTCTTTTTGTCAGGAGCAGCCCTCCGCTCCTCAGAGCCAATCACCACCAAGGCCCTGAAGGGCTCACCTGCTACCCCGCCTTCCATTCTGTTCCCAGGCTGATTAAAATATTTTTCTAAACAAGGCTCTCCCTCCCCCAAGAGGGACTCTGATACCAGCTATAACAATAAAAGAAATCTATCTCATTACAAAAGATACCCCAGATTTTATAAAGATATCTAGCTTCCAAACAGACCCCTAAATCGATTCCAGGTTATAAACTATCATACAACTGTTAGATCTGGGGAAACTGAGTCTCCAGCAGGAAAGTGACTGGCTCAATACCATTTTGTAGTTATTGGCAGGTACAGGACTAGAAAAGTTCTTATGCTTCCCAGTGTGGGCTTCTCTCCACTACAGCCCTAATCATTCTGCTTTAACCTGAACCTTTATGTGTCTGCCTGATTCTCTTCCTACACGGTACCTGGGTCGTCTGAACCGCATGTATGGGGCACCTGCTGTGTACAGCAAGCACTGTTTGAAGATGAGAAGAGGCAGAACAGACCCCGTTTTCCCACGCCCCGTGCCCTTGCCCAAACAGCGCCTTCACACTGAAGTCCTCATTCCCACCACATCTGTCTGGCAAACCTCTCCAAGTTGTTAAGAATCAGCAGCTGGGAGCATCTGAACTCCTCCAGACAAAATTAATCACTACCCCCTCCGTGCAGGCTCACAAGTGTAACATGTCTCCCATCGTTTGTTAGGTCCTTTTCTCCAAGCTGTCTTCGAAATCAAGTTTCCTCCAGGGGTGGCCCACTGGGCCCAGCACAGGAGAAGCTCAGTAAATGTTCTTTTTCTTCCCTGTTTCTTTCCCTGGGAAGTCCCCAGCAATTAATGCTATCGATCAAACAAACCATGTCCTGAACTCAACCCCTTCCTCCTCAAGCAACTTGCCCCTTTCTGGATCGGGGCTGCCTGCCTCAGGCCCTCGTCCTCCTCCCACAGCCTCTCATTCTGCGGCCTGGCCCCTGCTGGCCAGCCTCCTTCTAGTAGGTTGCTCTCCAGAGGGGCCAGCCTCACCACCAGGACTTGTGTAGGACTTTTTGAAGATCATCCTACCTTCTGGACCTCATCTGCAAAATGGGTGGGTTTGCCTTGTTAGCGGTGTTGCAGCTCACAGGCGCGTTAGCGTCCATCATGAGGAGCTGAGTGAGTGATTGTTCCATGTACCCGTAAGCTCACCAATGGTCTTTTTTAATAAATAGAGAAGATTAAATGTTGTCCCTGTGACTGGCAGGCTTGGTCGCATTCAGCTGTGCTTTCTGGAATCGGAGGGAAAGGCCTGTAGTTGCAGGGATCCCACACAAGCTGGGGCACACACCCCTCAGGATTGCGTCCTGTCTCGCAAACACAGAGATTCCCATCATGTGTGCCCCAACTGGGCAAGGCCTGGTCTATAAGGTTCTCGTCAGCTCCATCATCTTTGGAGCTGTAAGGTCTGGAGAAAAGACCAAAACTTGAGAAATTATGGAAACTGTCCATTTCCAAGCCCCTCCTGTGATGTGGTAGCTCCTCATAAAATTCAAATCTCACTCAGGATCATTTGAAAGGGTAACACTCTTTTAATTTTTTTCCTCTGCCTCCTCGGCTTTGCTTCCAGGAAGCGAGAGGAAGAAAACAAACGAAGGGAAGCAGAACAGCAGAAGGGACGGCTGAGCCCAGATTCCTGCAGACCCCAAGCCCTTCCTTGTCTGCCCAACACCCAGGCTGAGCCCCACAGGCAGAGCCAGGCTCCCAGCAAACAGCCTCCCACCAGCAACGCAGCCCAGGACACTGAGGAGACAGCCTGTCGAGGATCTCCGGGCAAACTATCTCCAGACAGAGCCCCCCAGCGGGAGCAGCATCTTTCCCCAGATGTGCAGGGAAGAGACCCCAGAAAGCCAAACGGTAGGTGTATTGCCTTTGTTACCTGATGTCAACCCGTGGACTGTGGGTTCTCTTGATTGGTGTACTTAGTCCATTCATATCTAAGGAAATTATGTCAACACTGAAGACTACCATTTTATTATTTATTTTCTGTTTATTTCCTCTGGTTCTCCTCCCTGTTTTTTTTCTTTTTTCCCCTTCCTGTAGGGTACTTGAACATCTTTTAGGATGCCATCTTGATTGATAGTGGTTTTGAGTATATCTCTTTCTACAGTTTTTGTGGTGGTTGCTCTGAGTATGTATTGCTTATGTATATTGTATCTATAAGTTATAAGGGACCTATAACCAGTTCTACTACTTTGAGTGAAATGTGGGAACCTCACTTCCATTTAGGTACCTTGACCTTCCCCACTTGTAAATGTCATTGATAGGCTACCAGATGGTATTATGATTTTTGTTTCAATCATCAAATATAATTTATAAAAACCACAAGGAAAGGGTAGTTTCTTAGATACCCATAGTTCTCTTTTTCTGTTGTTTCTTCTTTTTTCCCAGTGCATCAGATCCCTTCTTTTATCATGTCCTTTCCGTCTGAAGAACCTTTAGCTGGTATTTAAGGGTAGCTCCACTAGCAACAATTTCTTTAAGTCTTCCTTTGCCTGAGAATGTTTTGATTTCATTCCTGAAGAGCTGATGAACCAGATCCAGAATGCACACTTAGCAGGTTTTTCCTTCCAACACTTGAAAGAGGCTGTGCCACTTCTGGCTTCCATGGTTTCAGACAAGAAATCCACTGTCGTTTGCAATTGGTGTTCCTCAGGAATGTTTCTAGCTAACATGTCACTGCTCTCTGGCTGCTTTCAAGATTTTTTCTTTATCTTTAGTTTTCAATAGTTAAATATGGTGTGTCTTGGTATGGATTCTTAGAATTTATCGTGTTTGGATCTCACTTCGTATGTTGGGGATCCCCGAGACTCCCCACCCCCAAAGTTTAGAAATTTGCTAAGAGTACTCACAAGACTCAGCATGTATTTCTACTCACAGCTACGATCTTTTATAACAAAGGGATACAAATCAAGATCAACAAAGGGAAAAGCACATGGAGCAAAATCTAGAAGAAACCAGATGCAAATTTCCAAGAGTCTTCTCCCAGTGGAATCACACAAGATATGATTAATTCCTCCAGCAATGAATTGTAACTACCAGTTAGCCTTTGTCTACCAAGAAAACACACCTACACTTAGGATTCCAGGATTTTTATTGGGGTCAGTTACATAGGTACCCTCTCCCCAGCATATACTACAACTCCAGATTCCCAGAAGGAAAACAGGTATTCTGCACAAATTATATTGTTTGCCCAAAGCAATTTAAGCATATTGAGCCATTCTTAAAAATTAAGGAACAGTGAGAAACCTCCAGAAATCTAAGTGCAAAAGCCAACATAGTGAAAAAGGCAAAAAAATGTCTTAGTATTATTATAAAAATAGTTTTGACCCTGTGGACCCCAGAGTCTATGAAATCTCATGGCGACCCAATTCAGGGCATGAGCAATTCATTCTATCTCTCTGAACCTTAATTTCCTTACCTATAAAATGGGTTTGGGGGGAGGAATACTCAGAAAACAACAAAGGAACAAACAAAAAAGGCAGAAATAGACTAATAAATACAGAGAACAAACTGATGGTTGCCAGAGAGGAGGGGAGTGGGGCATGGGCAGAATGGGTGAAGCGGTGTGGGAGGTATAGGCTTCAATTGTGGAATGAATAAGTCATGGGGAAGGAAGGTATAGCATAGGAATACAGTCAATGGTATTATAGTGCCTATGAAGACAGATGGTAGCTATACTTGTGGGGAGCACAGCATAACAAAAATACTATGCTGTATGCCTGAAACTAATGTAACATTGTATCAAATATACTTCAGTTTTTAAAAAGAAAATAAAGGGTACCTACTCTCTATCCTGCAAGGTAGTTTTGAATAGAAATCAAATAATTAATGTAGAATACTTATTATAGCCCATGACATGTAATAGGTCTTCAGTAACTACTGTTATTAAACCACACTGATGATCTAGCCAAGAACAGCCACATAAAAGTACACATGAATGACCACAAACATATCCAGAATATAATTCCATAACCCACTGTACAGTGATAATGCATCAGTAATATATACCTTGAAGAGGTCTGATGCCCTGTTACATATTCATTCATTTATTCATTCAGCTAGTGTTAACCAGACTCCCCGATGTAACAACCACGTTGAATTTCCTCATTCTCTCTTAGCTTGAGGTCACTGCATATTATAATTCCCCATCCATATGGATAAAAGTGCCTCTTATTTTTCAGGTCTCAGAATGAATGTTCCTTCCTTTATACAGCCATACCTCCTCACTAAACAAGGCTTCGTCTTCCTGCTTATGTTCCTATAGGTCTTCTATAGTTCCATAATAGGAAGATCATGACCTTTTACTGTTCTTACTGGCTTGTCTGTTTTTTCCAGTAGATTGCAAGATCTTAAGATCAGGGTTGTTTCCATTATGTGCTGCTATGTAAAAAACAAAACACAAAACACACACACACACACACACACACACCCCAAAAACAAAAGTACACTAAAACTAAGTTGCTTAAAATAATAATTTATTATTTCTCATGATTCTGTGGGCCAACTGGGCAGTTCCACTGCATTTTCACCTGGTCTCTCTTACCTGGCTCCATTCAGGTAGAAGGTGAGTTGAATCAGATGGTCTAAGACAGACTGACTTAAATGTCTGGCAGTTGATACTGGCTATGAGCTGGGATTCCTTGACTCTGCTTTATATGGCTTTTCATCCTCCACTAGGCTAGACTGGCCTCCCTACACAGTGGTCTCCCAGCATCATTCTAAGAAAGCAAAATCAGAAGCTACAAGACCCCTTGAGGAGTAGGCTCCAGAATTTGCATGCTACATCCTATTGCTCGAAGCAAGTTATATGGCCAGCCCAGACTGAATGATATGGAGAAATATACTCAACTTCTGTGCATACTAGGATGGGAGCAATTTTTGGCTAGTAATCTATCACAATTCCTTTTTGGTCACAGATTATTCACATTCCTCCCACAGGCACAGTATTCTCAAAATTATCTCTGGACCCCAAAATGTCATCTCAGTTATCACATTAAGCTTGAAGTTTGGGATCTTGAGACATATGTCACATCCAGATGTTGTCAAGATTCCCCAGGTATAGGGGCACCTGGGTGGCTCAGTCAATTAAACCTCTGCCTTCGGCACAGGGCATGATCCCTGGGTCCTAGGATTGAGCCTCGCATTAGGCTCCCTGCTCAGTGGAAAGCCTGCTTCTTCCTCTCCCTCTGCCTGCTGCTCCCCCTACTTGTGCACTCTCACTCTCAGTCAAATAAATAAATAAATAATCAACCCCCAGATATGACTCTTTCCTATTTAGGGACTAGCCCACCAAAAACACACATTATCAACACGCCCCCCAGACCCAAGCAATAGTGAGGCAGGGACAGAATAACCACAGTAGACACCTTTGTTCCAAAAGGGGAGAAATAAGAGGTACATAGCAGTCACTAGTTCATAGCAATTCTGAAAGCTAACTGGTTATACATTAGCAGTGCTAGAAGTATAGAATGTTCCTTGATTAGGGTATGGTTTTCCCCTATGTGTGGTTTCCTATTTGATTATTCTCCTTGGCCCTTGGCTCTTGGCTCTCCTACCAGAATTCTTGGTACTGCTCTCTGAGACATCTTCCTTTTCCATAAGACATAGCCCGTGTTTGCACCTAAACAGTTTTCTCAGCCTGTTTCCCCTCTACAGGAAGTTGAGGTTCCAGAGGCTCCTGTTTGTCTTGAATAGCCTCAGCGGTTCAAGCTAGTGATACTCTTTGTGATACAGTTACCTGGGAAATTTCATGGGCTTCAGGGGCCACTTGGGTGACCCTCGGTTAAGGATCTGACTCCTAATTTCAGCTCAGGTCATGATCATGGGATTGAGCCCCGCATCAGGCACCACGCTCAGCAGGGAGTCTGCTTGGGCTTCTCTCTCTCTTCTCCCTCTGTTCCTCCCCCTGCTCCTGTGCTTTCTCTCCTTCCCTCTCTCTCAAATAAATAAAATCTTCTTAAAAAAATTTGTGGGTTCCCTATGATTTTGACTGGACTCATTCCATGTTCCAAAACTACATCCATACTTATTTCTCAGACGGGCCTCTCTCTACTTTGGGTGGCTCAGGCTGCTGTAGGAAAATGCCCTTGAAGTTCTTGGAAGTTCTTTTGTGTAGCTTACAGTACCTTACAATGTACCATCTTCGATATTTTGAAGTCTTAAAAAAAAGAGTTGCACGGTAATACTCTTGATTGGATCTTATCCTTAAGTCATATTTTACTAAGATACTCTCAGTAAAATTAGCTGGAAAGAATGAATATGCTAACAACTTTCTTTTCCAACCTGGCACATTCTAGGCTCTCTGTATTTCCTCTGGATTCTGCTTGCAAGCTGAGCAGTTCCTTCCTGATTTTCTTTCTTTCTCCCCATACCTACCACATGCAGGTAAAAAATCCAATTGATCTTTTCTTCAGCTATTGCCCCCTGGAAGTCTATTCCGTATCCACAAATTCATTAGATATGTTTTCTGTCTTCTAAGCTACTGCAGGTTAACTTTTGCCCATTTGCCAATTTTTCTGCCATTGAATAATACAACTGACCATTCTCCAAACTCCAACAGCAATTTCCTCTCTGCTGTCTCAGCCTTTGGTAACAGTCTTTTCATTGCCTTCCTGGCTTCTGTCCGCTCACCAGTCCTTAAGTCAATGCTATGGGTTTTTGTTAGCCAGCACCTCTCTTTTTTAGCTATTGGTTTCTGTGTTGATTATTTCTAGTGACGTTACAAATTATCCCAAAACTAAGTGGCTTAAGATAACAATGACTTCTTACTTCTCACAATTCTGTGGCTTGTCAGAACAATTTCCTCTCCTGGGTCAGTCACTTGGGCTCACTCATGTGGCTGGTGCAAGGCTGGCTGGAACGGAAAGCCCAAGATGGCTTTCTTTATGTGTGTGGCCATTGGTGCTGGCTGTTGGCTGAGAGGTCTCAGATCTCTTCTCCATGACCTTGCATCCTCCGGGAGTTTAGACCATCTTCCTTGCATGTTGTTCTCAAGACAGAACTCCGAGAGAGAGAAAGCCAGAAGCGACAAGCTCTCTTGAGGCCTAGGCTCCAAAACGTCCCTATCATTTTTACCACATTCTGTTGATCAGACCAGTTTGCAAGGCCAGCCCAGATTCAAGGGGGTAGAGACAGAGACTCCACCTCTGGTTTAAAGATGTTGCAAAAGGCACATTTCAAAAGTGAGTGCATAGTGGGATGGAAAGAATCTTTGACCATTAAACAGTGTATCACAAGGAGCAATGTGTCTCCTACTTCTGTGTACCAAGCACCCAGTAGGGTGTCTGGTACATAAGAGACATAATAAATATTTGTTGAACATATAGCTGCATGGGACTAGCTAGGTGCTTGAGAGTAAGACATGAAAGATTATTAAATAGGACATGAGGGGCCCCAGGGTGGCACAGTCAGTTAACTGTCCAAGACTTGGTTTCAGTTCAGGTCATGATCCCAGGGTCTTGAGATCAAGCCCTGAGTTGGGCTCTGAGCTCAGTGAGGAGTCTGCTAAAGTTTCCCTCTCCTCTGCCCCTCCCATGGTTGCTCTCCCTCTGTCTCTAAAATCAACCTATCTTAAAAAAAAAAAAAAGACATGAAAGTATTCATTGGGTGTACTCCTGTTTTCTGTAACAGAGTTCCGTTCTCTTAGTAAGTTATTTCTTTCTTCTCTCTCATAGTAATTCTCCCCTTCTTATTTACAGTGCATGTAGAGCATGACGGCTGAGTGCACAAGCTTAGAATTGAATAACGAGGATCATATTTAGACTCTACCACGTACTACCTATATAATCTTGATCAAGTTACTTAACTTCTCCTAAGCCTCCATTTCTTTATTTGTAAAAAAAAAAAAAAAAAAAAAAAGACAGAAAGAAAAAAAAAAGAAAGAGGAAGAAAGGAAGGAAGGAAGGAAGGAAGGAAGGAAGGAAGGAAGGAAGGAAGGAAGGGAGGGAAAATGCCTGTCTCAGAATTTTATGAACATTCATGAGATAACCCGTGGAAAGATTTAACACAGTGTCTAAAGCACTCTATAATATGAGCTGTTAGGATAACTCTCTCACTATGATTTCAAGAGGTAGGGGAGGAAGGAGGCAGAACACTTAGGAAGATTCCTGCGGCTGAGTGGCGGGTGGGCCTGGAGGCTGACACTGAGACACAGCGGCAGGGTGAGGAGGGAGGATGGACTGGAGAGGTGCAGTGCAGAGGACTTGCTAGCAGATTGCCTGTGGGAGGTGGTGAGATAAAGTTGTCTTTGAGTCAGTGTGGTTCTCAAGAGAGTCTAGTGGAGGAGAAACTCACTGTTTTAAGGGCCATCCCTGGCGTTGTCTTCTTTCTCACCATATGGGCTGCCAGAACTAGTGGGTACGACTGGTGGGAGTAAGCAGGCCCTTACGTTTGGTGCGTGTACAGTGGCTAATACAGAAAATCCAGTTACCACCTGTGTGCCGAAAACTCCCTGACCTCCTTCCTTTATTCCAATTATGTATATTTAACTCTTTACTTATGCCCTCACTTGGATGTCCCAAAGGCATCCCAAACTCAACCTATCTGCGACAGGACGGATGAAGGTTTTATGTAAGCCTGCTCTGCTTTGGTTAATGACACACTCATCTGTGTGGACATTCAGTGCAGGAGTAATGATTAGTTCCTTTTCCTTTACCGCCCATACCCAGCCTGTCACCAGCTCTTGTCTCACTGACTTCCTAAACATCTTTCAAACCTGTTTTCTTCCTCTCATCCTCCACCACCGTATATTCTACCTCACATCTTCTTACCTTTGTCTCTAACTTGGACTATTGTAGTAGCTTCCTCACGGGTCTTACTTATCTGCTCCAACTCACCTAATCCATTTTCCTCTCTGTGAACAGATTAATCTCTTCGAAATGAAACCTCATTGTGTCTCTCCCCGATTCAGAGCCCTAGAATTAACCACTTCTCCAAAGAACCCTGGTTCCCTCTGTTGAAGAATGATAATAGAAACCAAAATCTGAGCACTTGGTGGGCGTATTACTATTTACCATTATTCCTAAGCCCTTTCAGCAGACAGAGCTAAAAATTATTTACATCTATCTCTGCATTTATCTGTGTGTATGTGTATCTCATACACACACACACATAAACGCACGTACACACACACACACACACACACCCCATGAGTTCATATTCGTGATACCTCCGGTTCCATTCAACACCACAGCGATTATTCTATCTCTTCTCTTTACTTCAAGAGTTTTCCTCCAACAGTGAAAGATCTGTTTCCCATCATCTAGGAGATATATGCTTCTTTCTTCAGTTCTGGTGTACACATAAAATAGTTTCAGAATTGCTAACCCAATCCTGTGAGAAACAAACTTACTAACTAGAGCACAATCTTTATATACATTTCTTTTTGTCCTTATTCAGCCAAAATATGTTTTTAATAAGTTACTTAGGTCAGTTCTTTTCTTCGCCTTTTAGTGTGGTTACCTAATTCATTTGTAATACAGTTAGGTTTGTTTGTTACTATTTATATTCCATTTTGAGTTCTTTCCCACATCCCAGTTGATTTTAATTGTTGGGCTTTTTCTTTCTTTCTCTTTTTTAGTTGGGTACTTTATTTATTTTATTTTATTTTATTTTATTTTTTTGAAAGATTTTATTTATTTATTTGACGCAGAGAGAGAGATCACAAGCAGGCAGAGAGACAGAGAGAGGGGGAAGCAGAGAGCCCGATGCGGGGCTCAATCCTAGGACCCTGAGATCATGACCAGAGCCAAAGGCAGAGACTTAACCCACTGAGCCACCCAGGTGCCCGGTGTTGGGTACTTTATTGAAGCAGAAAATGATGCTTTTTCCTAATTACAAATCGGTCATTGTACATTATAAAATAATTGAAAACAGAAAAGAACAAAGAAAAAAATAAAAATCCTCCTTAAGTTAAACAACTCTTATCACTTTGGCACAAATCCATCTTCTAGAACTTTCTTTTTCTTTTATTTCAGAAGAGTATGGGCATCCCCATTTTGAGATTTTCTTACATTATCTCCTTTTTTCAACAAAAATATTAGTGACTGCTTAGTATTATATCAGATTATGAATACAGCATGATTTGTTTAATCATGTCTGTGTTGTAGGACATATGAGCTAAATAACCTCTCGTAAATTTTTGTGTACATCTCTAATTTTTATGGCTCTTTAAACATCCTGCCAAATTTCATTCCAGGAAGGTTGCAAAAGGTTATTTCAGCCTTTCAAAAGCAAAAAACCCAAAACTCTCTCCAAACATTTAGGCAAATAGTGATTTTATTGAATCCTAGTTAGCAGGATGGAATTTTGTCATATTTTACTGGCTCTGTGTATTTATTTCTAGATTGTTCACTGATGTACTATGTCAATTTTTATATTGTTTTTTTTCATTTTCTTAACCACTCTAAAAGCTCAGCATATAATAATAGTAACCTTTGTCTATCATGAATAATGAATGTCTTTTTAAAATTTACCCTTTAATTCTGTTTAATTTTTTCTTTTGAGCTTTTTATCCTTGTGGTTTTCCCTAAGAAAAGGTTTTTCCCACTTCAAGATGTAAAATCACATATATTTTCTAATTTTTACTATTTCAGATTTAATTTTTTATATAGTAATATTGGAATCTAATGACTTCTTTTTAGAGAATAGACAGTTGTTCTAGGCATATACATGAAATAATCTGCATAGAATATACAATAATATACATGGAAATGAGCCATATACTTGGAGCCGTGACACTGGCAGTGGGCTTTGTGAATAAGGCTTCAGGAGGGGTACAGCATCCTCTCTGGGTTCACACCCAGGGGCTCTAAGCAGCTCAGCTCCTCACCACAAATTAAAAGCACTATCCTTATTATGTATTTTTAATATATGGGTATACTTCTAGCTTTGTATTCTTTCTCACTGATCTATCTCTATTAATACCCAAATCACATCATTTTTATCATTACTAGTTAGTAGCATCTAATATCATCTAGCAGTTTCTTCATTATTTTTCTTTTTTCTTTTCTTTTTTTACTGACGGATGGTTGACACACAGTGTTACGTTACTTTCAGGTTTATGACATAGTGATTGGACGATCCTGTACATTACGCAATACTCACCATAAGTGTGGCTACCATCTGTTACCTTACAACACTATTATAATAATATTGACTATATTTCCTATGCTGTATCTTTCATCCCTGTGACTTATTTATCTTAGAACTGGAAGTCTGGACCTTTTTTTTTTTTCCTTTTAGTAGAATTTACTTTTTAGAGCAGTTTTAGGTTTACAGCAAAATTGAGCAGAAAGGGCAGAATTCCCATACACTCCCGGCCCCCCCCATACATGTACTTCCCCACTCAGCGTCCTCTCCCAGAGTGGCGCATTTGTTTAAATTGATGAACCTACATTGATACTTCCTTATCACACGAAGTCCACGGTTTACATCAGACTTCATGGCTGGTGTTGCACATTCTGTAGGTTTTGACAAACATATAATGACTCATATCCACCATTACAGCATCGTACACAAGAGTTTCATTGCCTGTATTAGTCAGGGTTCTCCGGAGAATCAGAACTAATAGGATATATATAAAAGAGGAGGTTTGCTATAGAAACTGGCTCACTGGATTATGGAGGTTGAGAAGTCCCACGATTTGCTGCCTGCAAGCTGGAGAACCAGGAGAGCTGGTGGTATGATTCAGTGAATCTGAAGGCTTGAGAACCAGGGTGGCAGATGGTGTGAGGCCGAGTCCAAAGGCCTGAGAATCAGGGGGATGAGGGGGCTGATGGCATAAGTTCTGATCCAAGTCTGAAAGCCTGAAAACAAGCAGCACCTGTGTGTAAGCGCAGCTTTGTCCCAGCTCAAGCAAAAAGCAAATCTGCCCTTCCTCCACCTTTTTGTTCTACTGAGGCCCTCCACAGGCTAGATGTTGCCCACCTGCATTGGTGAGGGCAGTCTTCTGTACGCGGTCTACCAATTCAAATCCTAATTTCTTCCCAAACATCCTCACAGACACATGCAGAAGTAATATTTTAGCAGCCATCTGGGCACCCCTGATGCCAGTCAAGTTGACACATAAAATTAACCATCAGAGTGCCCTGTGCTCTCCCTGTGTATCCTTCCCTCCCTCGAACTTTTAGCAACCACCAATCCATTGACTAGCTCCACAGTTTTGCCCATTTCCAGAATGTCATAGGGTTGGAATCATACAATAAGTAGCCTTTTCAGATGGGCTTCTTTCACTTACTAATATGCATTAGTAATATTCATATGAGGGAAGTAATATTTCACTTAGGAACATCCTCCAAGACTTGGTAACTCCTTTCTGTTTAGCACTCATTTCATTTCCTTTCAGTTCATTTCTTTTTAGTGCTGAATAATATTCCACTGTTTGGATGTTCCACAATTGTTCATCTATTCAGCTAGTGCAGGACTCCTTGGTGGCTTCCAAGTTTGGGAAATTATGAATAAAGCTACTCTAAACATCCATGTGCAGGGTTTTGGGTGGACATTAGTTTAAATTCACTTGGGGTAAATAACAAAGAGAAAACTGCTGGCTCCTGTGGTGTGAACAGTTTTGTAAGGAGCTGCTGCACCACCTTGCAAAGTGGCTGTACCGTCTTGCATTCCCAGCAGCAGTGTCTGAGAGTTCCGGTGGCTCCGCCTCCTCATCAGCCCTTGGTGTTGTCAGTGTTTTTGAGTTTCCACCATCTAATAGTGGTATCTTGTTGTTTAATTAATTGGGGCTTTAGTAGTGTATGTGAAACATTATAATGGTTCTAAGAGTCAGAACTATACAAAAAGATATACCCATAGAAGTATTGCCCTCCTCAGCCCCACTAGCCAGGTCCCATTTCCCTCTTTCTCCCCCTTTCCTGCCCCATCACAGTAGGTACCCAATCTCTTCGGTTTCTGGTTTATCCTTTGTATATTTCCTTTATACAAATGAGCAGATACAAGCGGATTCCCTTATTTACCCTTTGTCTTACATGAAGCATAGCAGAGTTTAGATACATCTTTGCACTGTAAAATGGTTGTTTTAAAGTCTGTTTCTGAAAAGAAATTATCTAGATAACCTGTGTGTCTGTCTTATTGTCTCCCCCACCCCTTGAATATTATGTTGTCTGTTTATCTGCCTGCATATTTTTGATTGAGTGGTAAGCATTTAATATAAAAAAAATTACATGATAAATAACATGAGACCTAAGATGATAGTAATTCCTCCACAGGAATTTACATCGGCTTCTGGCCGACATGTAGGAGCATGAGTGATCCAAGTTTGAGCAATCCAAACCTTAATCCAGTTTTCAATACTGAGAGGAAGCAAAGCTGCCCTCAGTCCCTACAAGGATCAATTTACTATGAGTTCACCTTTTCTCCTAAGATATAGCCCTCCAGGGTCCCAGCCCAAAAACAAACAAACAAACAAAAAACTTCTTGGCAGGTTCTGGATTCCAGGTTTTGTCCTCCAAACCTTGAGGGGATGATATAATTCTCTTAGGAATACATGTCCCCAGATGCCTTGCCCATCTCTGTTGGTTACCCAATTCTCCTGCATCTCGGCCCCCACATGTTTTCTGTCCTGTTAGCTCTTCGATGCCTTCAGACAGGTGGTTTGTAATATTTTGTTTGGCTTTTCTGTTGTCCTCAGTGGTGAGTGTGCCTCTGTTCTGCCATTACAGAAGCAGAAGTTCCCTCATTGCTTTTGGTATTGAGTCTAAACTGTTTCATTTTAGAGGTTATATTTAGTCCTTTTTCAAATCTGTTCTTTTCCCCTCTTTTTAAATTCTTTTGTGTTTAATCACAGTTTAATCAGTGCATGTGTATTTGTGTATGTGCACACTGTTCTATTAGCTCAGTTCTTGTTGATCTGATAGAGCTATTGTGTCTGGTAGCGCATTCGCAGTAGACTGTTTCCTCGTGCATTTTGTAATTTTGGACTGTGACGTCATTTTCAGAAGGACCCCTCTGTGCGAGCTGAGTGGAGGGAATGCCACGTTGAAGTAATACTGCATTTGCTTCAGTGAAGCATTCTTACCACCATCCTGAGACTGGTTTTTTATATTAATTTTTCCTATGGGTTGAGAATGAATGAATGTGAACCCCGTGTGAGGCACAGGACTTGGGTTTCAGATCCTCCAAGGAGACTCTTCTCCCCATCCAGAACCCAGGCGAAGACAAATTTGCTTGTTGTTTTCCAGTGCTGGCAACTCGATTTTTTATCTGGACTATCATAGCCCAGAGGACATACCCCCTCAAGAGCCTGGCTTCCTGCAGGGTCTTGGTCCTAGCTAACTTTCTGCCTGCAAGACCTTGTCTTCTGAGGCACCCGGGTGGCTCAGTGGGTTAAGCCTCTGCCTTTGGCTCAGGTCGTGATCTCGGAGTCCTGGGATTGAGCCCCGCATCAGGCTCTCTGCTCAGCAGGGAGCCTGCTTCCCGCCCCCCTGCCTGCCTCTTTGCCTACTTGTGATCTCTGTCTGTGTGTCAAATAAAGAAAGAAGATTTTTTTTAAAGGCCTTGTTTTCTGTCCTTATCTGGATATTAAAAGACAGCCAGATATTTTTAGTAAGACCAAAATTGTCCACTCCACCATGAGTACCTGCCCAGACGGTTGCTATATCAACTCACACACTTAACACCCTGATTTTTGGTTTTCTCTTTGTTTTGGCCTCTCCTTTGTTTTTGGATTTTCTTTATTTTCTTGAAGGCACTATTGTGCTTGTAGAAGAATGTTTATTATATTTTAGTCAGCATTATAGTGGGAAGACTTTCAGGTTATCTGACATTCCATTGCTAGAAATAGAAGCTGAACAGGTTGGGTTTATTTTTTTCCCTAATTAGAATCACTACTATCATTAGTGTTGCTAATAGGACAAGTCTGAGTATTTTATGTGACCAAATGAGCAGAACTACTATGCAAGTTTGGGCAGTAAATATTCTTTCCCTTTTTCCTTGTCTCCCCAAGAATCACCCAGACAACAGTCTAAAGGCCGATCTGCCTGTGTCCACTTCAGCCCCAGTGAAGGCAATGATGGAAGCAGACATCTAGGAGTCTCCTCTGTTGAGAAGTCCAGAGGTGAGACAGTTGGTGAGCAGCGGTGTGACAAAGGGAAAGGCTTCTTGAAGCAGCCTTCCTGTACCAGGGTAGCCAGGCCTGATGAGGAAGGAGAGGACCCCAGTTGGGCAGCAGCAAGCCTTCCACAGCAGGATGGGCCCCGGAAACCCAGCCGGCGGCAGGACACAGCACCCAAGGCCAAATGTGCATCCCAGAGAAGGCGCATTCAAGAGCTCCGAGGAGGAAGGCACTCCCCGGCTGGTTCCAGCCGGCCTGGGAGTGCCAAGGGGGAGGTGGTCCATGCTGGGCAGAATCCTCTCCACCATCGAACACCAAGAAACAAAATGACACAGGACAAGCTCACAGGAGGGATCTACTCAGATTTGCCACAGAACACGGAGGTGTTGGGGTCAGGAGTCAGGAAGTCGGGAACATCCACCCTGTCTGAGGACACCCGGATATCCAAGGAGCCTGATCCAGCACCTGGTGCTCTCTCTGGGCAGACTCTGAATATTGACCTTCTCCCTGTAGAGCTGCGGCTGCAGATAATCCAGAAAGAAAGAAGCAGGAAAGAGCTGTTTCGCAAAAAGAACAAGGCAGCAGCGGTCATCCAGCGGGCCTGGAGAAGGTAGGCGGGGGAGGTGCCACAGCTCCTCATACTCCTAACGTGACACGCCCCGTGCTCTGTTTTTCTAGTGAACTCCACGTGCTGGCCTAACAGGCCAATTTTACTGAGCATGCCCATAAAATTCACTCACGGGTAGGTCCTTGTAATTTACTCTGCATAAGCTATTTGGAAGACAGCTTTGCCAAGAAAGTTAGGAAGCACCCAGGATAGCCTGGTGTAAAGGAAAAGAGTGTTCAGTTTCTAACCAGGAAGCCTGAGTTCCGGGTGTCTGACAAGTTACCTGACCTTTGCCAGTCACGTGGCCTCCCTGACCTTCAGTTTCGTCATCTGTAAAACAGGGTTTTGTCATTGCTGCGTTCTGCTTGTATGGCAGGTTGCTAGAATGAGATCTTGTGCCCTTCCTAAATTCTAAAGCACTACACATGGAAGATATTTTATTTTTCTTTTTATTTCTTTACTACCCAGGAATTAGTCATAGCCTGAGTACCTAAACCAGGGCCTGGTCATAATGGATTAAGTGGCTCTTAGATTACAAAACCCTGCGCATGCACCTGCCAAGCTGGGGGTATGGCATGGGTGCCAGGAGGAGTCGTGGAGGTGTCCTGACATACGGAGACAAATTCCTCCAGGGAGTCATCATGGGAGGACTGGAGGAGTCCTTTGCTGCAAGTTTTTCACATATTTCAGAATCTCCTTCATCTGCAGGCCCCCCCAAGGCCTAAATCTAGATGAGGCCTTAGTCATGACTGGTGTCTGGGGGAGGGCTGGAGCCATGGCCCACAGGTGGGGCTCAGGTGGCCTCCATCTCCAGAGAGAGGAAGGCCGATGGGGGAACAAAGCAAGTAAATCACTTCGAGCACAGGTGTGCCACATGTCAACACCCCTGTCAGGAGATAAAAGGGCCAGAAAGCCCCTCCTGTTGGCAGAAGGAGAGAGAGAGAGTGGAGAGAGCAGGAGAGGTTCTTGGGAGATCCGGGGAGAGGCCTCCGGGACTGTAGTGCCAAGGACTGCCTGGCTGGGAGTCGGCCGATCTGCTCCATGTGGGCACAGCCTCTGCCACAGTGCGTCCTCATGTCTGTTCAAGCCGCTGGCCTTATAAAGTCATCTGCCTGGTCCCCCTTGCTCTCCCCACCACCCCGGGAAGCTGTCACCATAGGGATCAGTGTCTCCATTTTTCAGACAAGCAGATTGTCTCAAGAAAAACGACTTGTCCCAGTGGTACAAAGCAGGCCCCTGAAGCTCTGACTCAAGGGCCTTTCCCATACGTTCTCGGTAAAGGGGGTGTTTGCTGTGGTCAGAGTCACAGCAGCTGAGGCAGACCTCGTGCTCTTTACCTCAGAACAGGCTGGAGCGGAAGGGCTGCATGGATGGGCTCACACTGGTCAAGGTAACGTTGATGTTGTCATTACTGTGGCTAATACTAGTACTTGGCATTGATCAGGCACTTGTGCCAGGGGCTGTTCTAACGAGTTTTACCTGTATTACCTGAGTCAGGCCTCCCAACAGCCCTATGAGGTAGATCGTGTTCTTGTCCCCATTTCACAGATGAGGAAGCTGAAGCACAGAGCGGTTAATAAACCCAGCAAGTTACAGAGCTAAGAAGTGCCAGTTTGGGCTCGGAGCAGAGCTACTCTGCCTCTGCAGCCAGAGATGGGCGCGGGACTTGCTCCCCCGACTTGGGGAGTTCTGCCAGATGCACACTGGCGACCATCCCAGAGGAACTTTTTATGTATTTCAGCTGAAACTGGGGATCTAAACAAGCCAGAAGGGTTTACCACATCAGGCCCCACAGCTGCTCCCTAGCCGAAATGCCTTCCCGTCAAACTGTTCTTTGACTCCTTTGAAGAGTCAGAAGCTGACAGGTCCTGTCCGTAAGTGTCCATAGCAGCAAATGAGCCTTCAGTCATCCCCTCAAGAACACTGGGCTCACAGTCTGTGTGCCCATCTGGGGAGGCAATTACCCAGCCCTCTGGCTGCACCGGTATGCAATTCTGAGACCTGGGACATTGACTCCCAAAGGGACTGTGGAATGCTGCACGTTGTGGGAAGTCACAGGTCTGGTGACAGTAAAAACCCTCTTACTGATTCTGTTATATAGCCTTACGCATCTTCCATTTTAAGTACAGGAGACCAAAGCAGTGTCCTGGGACAGTGTGTGGTGTCTGACACCCAAGCTAAGGAGCAGCGAGGGGTGGGGCGGAGAACAGGGTCTGGCACATAACTGCTCCACAGAGAGGCAGGCTGTCGTCCCAGGAGACACGTTAAGGACAGAGGCCACCTGGGAAATGCGCAAGGAGAGGGTGAGCAGAGGGAACCTTGGGCATGGAGAACAGTGAGTGAGGCTGAGTCTTAAAGTGTGAGTCTTATTACCAATCAAGACTTTATTTTCAAGATTGAAACAGGATACTGGGTGATCTAAGTGAGGCTAGAAAGTTGCTGTGGCTAAGAACAGTCGTATTAAACACTTCCTTTTACCTGAACATTTGTAAGCGACCTTCCTGTCAGCTCTTCTGCAGCACGTGGTAGGGTGAGTTAGCAAGGATCGGCTGGACCATACTAAGGGCCGTGAGCCCTGGGCTGAACGGGATGACTGGGCATCTTAGGGCTCCCAACAAACCAGGAGTGCTGTTTTCCTCGAGGATGGCAGAACAGAGGCTATTCCTCTGAGCCCTGGGACCATCCTGTCCTCTGGACACAGACTCAGAATTCTACATACCAGAATGATTAGGTGGAAGATGTACCCACTGAAAGCCAACACCTGGGCTCCCCAGTGAGATTTCTGCCCACAGAGAAGAAGGTGTAGACGATGCGTGTCATCACAAACCAAAGCAGCTGAACTATGGAGCAATACTGCCCCATATCTCCAGCTTTTTCCTCCAGAGTTGGCTTTTTGGAAATGTGATCTATATTCTAGTGGAGAAATCCCATGGTTTGGCATGCTACAGGAAAAAGGAGAACCCTGCAGTATGAATGAAATCAGTCTTGAGGGCAAGAGAGAAGGACTGCTCCTAGCATCACAAGGAGACTTTTTAGCAGACTTTAGGAAGACCTCATTTCTCATTTGGTGTATTTAAAATCAGGCATGGGGCCTGTCTCTGCAGTGCCTTTAGGCTCCCTAGTAATTAATCAGCTACCAATCAGAAAAAAATCAGATAAACCCTGAAAAAGCTTTCCTTGGGAGTCTCCAGAACAGCTGTGTTCAATAAGAAGTTTAGGAATGCATGTGGGATAGACACCATCCAATAAACACTGGATATAAAGACAGCCATCATTGCCATGCCCCTCCCCTCTCTCCCAGTCCAGGCCCCAACCTCCAACAGAATGAACTTAGTAAAATACAGCTCTTACTTTTGCCACCGCTTTTTTTTTTTTTTCCTTAAGATTTATTTATTTTAGAGAACGAGCCGGCACATGGGGGAGAGGGGCAAAGGGAGAGAGAGAGAGAGTCCTAAGCAGACTCCATACTGAGCACAGTCCAATGTGGGGCTCAGTCTCCTAACCCTGAGATTATGACCTGAGCCAAAACCAAGAGCTGGATACTTAACCAACTGAGCCGCGCAGGTGCCCCACTTTTGCCACCCTTTTTAAAAAAAAACCTCTGCAGATCCCCACCAAGTACACCGTACAGATCAAGATCAAAGTCCTTAGCTGGACTTGGCCTGTTGGGTCAGACAGCACTGAGTTTGAATGTTGATCTCTCTTGGCTTTAGCTGTGAGAACTTCTCCAAGTTACTCAGCCCTTTCCCTCCACCAATTATTGAGAGAGAATTGACATACAGCCTTGTATAAGTTTAAGGTGCAGAGCATAATGACTTGACTTGCATATATAATTTATATGAAATGATTACCACAGTAAGTTTAGTTAGGGTCCATCATCTCAAGTAGATATTAAAAAGAAGCAGTGGGGAAAAATTGTTTTTTTTTTTCCTTGTGATGAAAACTCTTAGGATGCTCTCAACAACTTTTATCTATATACCGTAAAGCAGTGTTAATATAACCATCATGCTGTACATTATATCCCCAGTACTTATTTATCTCCTAACTGGAAGTTTGTATCTTTTGATCATCTCCACCCAGTTCCTCCTCTGGTGACCCCCTACCTTTGGTAACCACAAAATCTGGTCTTTTTTTTTTTTCCTTTTTAAGATTCCACATATAAGTATAATAAGTACAGTATTTAGCTTTCTCTGGCTTATTTCATTTAGCATAATTCCCTCAAAGTCCATCCATGTTGTCACAAATGGCAGAATTTCCTTTTTTATGGCTCTTGTATGTAAACCATAATTTCTTTATCCATTCATACATGGATGGACAACTTAGGATGTTTCCGTGTCTTGACTATTATAAATAGTGCTAAAATGAACATGGGGATGCAGGTATCTCAACATAGATTTTAATTTCCTTCTACATATATCCCCAAAAGTAGAACTGATGGATCATATGTAGTTCCATTTTTAATTTTTTGAGAAAAATCCATATTGTTTTCCATAGTGGCCAAACCAATTTACTATTCTACCAACAGAACAGGGCTCCATTTTCTGCACATCTTGCCAACATTGGTTATCTCATCCTCTGATAATAGCCATGCTACCAGACACAATGTGATCTCTCATCTTGGTTATAATTTGAATTTCACCTACAATTAATGATGTTGAGCACCCTCTCATGAACCTTTTAGCCACTCATGTATCATTTTTGAAAAAATGTCTATTCAGGTACTTTGCCCATTTTTTCCAATGGATTATTTGGGATTTTTTTGCTATTTAGTTGTAGGAGTTCTCTATGTATTTTAGATAATAACCTCTTATCAGATATATGATTTGTAAATATTTTTCCCATTCCACAGATTGTCTTTTCATTTCCACATATTGTCATTTATTTTGCTGTGCTTAAGCTTTTATTTTGTAGTTCCACTTCTTTATTTTGTTGTTTGTGCTTTTAGCATCATATCAAAAAAAAAAAAATCATTAGCAAGGGAGTTTTTTTTCCTGAGTTTTAGGAATTTCTGGTCTTATATTTAGGTCTTTTTATTCCATTTCCAGTTAATTTTTGCAAGTGGTGTTAAGATAAGGGTCTAGTTTCATTCATTTACATTTGAATATCCAATTTTTCCAGCACTATTAAACAATTGTGTTCTCTCCACTGAGGCTCCCTTATCAAATATAGTTGACCTAATATGCATGGATTTATTTCTGGGCACTTAATTCTCTTCCATTTGTCTAGGCATCTTTTTTTATATGGGTACCATTCTGTTTTGATTACTATAACTTTATAATTTATTATATATATATAATATATATGTAATATATATAATATATATAATATAATATAATTTAGTTGGAAATCAGAAGTATGAAACTTCTCCCCTTCTTTTTCAGGACTGCATTGGGTACTGGGGTCTTTTATACTTCTATATGAATTTTAGAATTTTTCTACTTCTGTAAAAAAAAAAATGCCATTGGACTCTTGATAGGGATTGCATGGAATCTATAGATGGCTTTGGGCACTACAGATGTTTTAATAATATTCTTCCAATCCAAGAACACATAGTACCTTTCCAATTATTTGTGTCTTCAATTTATTTCATCAGTGTTCTGTAGTTTTCAATGTAGAGATCTTTCATCTCTTCAGTTGAATTTATTCATATTTGTGTGTTTGTGTGCGTGTGTTTGTATACATGTCTTTATTCATTTTTTTCCCTTTTTTTAAGTTAACATATAATGCATTATTTGCCCCAGGGATACAGGTCTGTGAATCATCAGGCTTACACATTTCACAACACTCACCATAGCACATACCCTCCCCAGTGTCCATAACCCAGCCACCCTATCCCTCCCCCACAGCCCCCAGCAACCCTCAGTTTGTTTCATAAGATTAACAGTCACTTACAGTTTGTCTCCATCCCAATCCCATCTTGTTTCA
Source organism: Lutra lutra (assembly GCF_902655055.1). Classification (NCBI taxonomy): domain Eukaryota; kingdom Metazoa; phylum Chordata; class Mammalia; order Carnivora; family Mustelidae; genus Lutra; species Lutra lutra. Next base: position 64,393,100 of record NC_062290.1, read on the forward strand.
TTTTTTCCTTCCTTAATCCCCTGACCCCCCACCCTGCCTCTCAAATTCCTCATATCAGAGAAATCCTATAATAATTGTCTTTCTCTGATTGACTTATTTAGCTTAGCATAATACCCTCTAGTTCCATCCACGTCATTGCAAATGGCAAGATTTCAGGGCTTTTTGATGGCTGCATAGTATGCCGTGTGTGTGTGTGTGTATCACCTCTTCTTTATCCATTCATCTGTTGATGGGCAACTAGGTTTTTTCCATAGTTTGGCTATTGTGGACATTGCTGCTATAAACATTCAGGTGCACATGCTCCTTCGATCCCTACATTTGTATCTCTGGGGTAAATACCCAGTAGTACGATTGCTAGGTTGTAGAGTATGTCTATTTCCAACTTGTTGAGGAACCTCCAGAATGTTTTCCAGAGTGGCTGCACTAGCTTGCATTCCCACCAACAGTGTAGGAGGGTTCCCTTTTCTCCACATCCTTGCCAACAACATCTGTCATTTCCTGACTTGTTAATTTCAGCCATTCTGACTGGTGTGAGGTGGTATCTCACTGTGGTTTTGATTTGTAGTTCCCTGATGCCAAGTGATGTTGAGCATTTTTTCATGTGTCTATTGGCCATCTGGATGTCTTCTTTGCAGAGATGTCTGTTCATGTCTTCTACCCATTGGTAAGTTCTTTATAGATTCTGAATACTAGCCCTTTATCTGATATGTCATTAGCAAATATCTTCTCCAATTTTGTTGGTTGTCTTTTGGTTTTGTTGACGTTTCCTCTGCTGTGCAAAAACATTTAATCTTGATGAAGTCCCAATAGTTCATTTTTGCTCATGCTTCCTTTGCCTTTGACCGTGTTTCTAGGAAGGAGTTGCTGTAGCTGAGGTCGAAGAGGTTGCTGCCTGTGTTCTCTAGGATTTTGATGGCTTCCTGTCTCACATTTAGGTCTTCCACCCATTTTGAATTTCGTCTTTGTGTGGTGTAAAGAAAGTGGTCCAATTTTTCCAACACCATTTGTTGAAGAGACTTTTTTCATTTGGACATTCTTTCCTGCTTTGTCAAAGATTAGTTGAGGGACCATTTCTGGGCTCTCTATTCCATTCCATTGATCTATGTGTCTGTTTCTGTGCCAGCCATACTGTCTTGATGATGACAGCTTTGTAATAGAGCTTGAAGTCTGGAATTGTGATACCACCAACTTTAGTTTTCTTTTTCAACATTCCTCTGGCTATTCGGGGTCTTTCCTGGTTCCATATAAACTTTAGGATTATATTTTCCATTTCTTTGAAAAATTTGATGGTATTTTGGTATAGATAGCATTAAATATGTAGACTGCTTTAGGTAATATAGACATTTTCACAATATTTGTTCTTCCAATCCATGGGCATGGAAAATTTTTCCATTTCTTTGTGTCTTCCTCAATTTCTTTCATGACTATTCTATAGTTCTCTGAGTACAGATTCTTTGCCTCTTTGGTTAGGTTTATTGCTAGGTATCTTATGGTTTTGGGTGCAATTATAAATGGGATCAACTCCTTAATTTCTCTTTCTTCTGTCTTGCTGTTGCTGTATAGAAATGCAACTGATTTCTGTGCGTTGATTTTATATCCTGACACTTTACTGAATACCTGTGTGAGTTCTAGCAGTTTGGGGGTGGAGTCTTTTGGATTTTCCACATAAAGTATCATATCATCTGCAAAGAGTAAGAGTTTGACTTCTCTGCTGATTTGGTTGCCCTTTATTTCTTTTTGTTGTCTGATTGCTGAGGCTAGGACTTCTAATACTATGTTGAATAGCAGTGGTGATAGTAGACAGCCCTGCCGTGTGCCTGACCTTAGGGGGAAAGCTCTCAGTTTTTTCTCACTGAGAATGATATTTGCTGTGGGTTTTCCATAGATGGCTTTGATGATAATGAGGTATGTACCCTCTATCCCTACACTGTGAAGAGTTGTTTTGTTTTGTTTTTTTCCACTGTGAAGAGTTTTGATTAAGAAAGGATGCTGTACTTTGTCGAATGCTTTTTCAGTATCTATCGAGAGTATCATATGGCTCTTGTTCTTTCTTTTATTTTATTTATTTTATTTTTTAAAGATTTTATTTATTTATTTGACAGATCACAAGTAGGCAGAGAGGCAGGCAGAGAGAGAGAGGGAGAAGCAGGCTCCCTGCTGAGCAGAGAGCCTGATGTGGGGCTCCATCCCAGGACCCTGGGATCATGACCTGAGCCGAAGGCAGAGGCTTTAACCTACTGAGCCACCCAGGCGCCCCTCTTTCTTTTATTAATGTATTGTATCACATTGGTTGATTTGTGGATGTTGAATGAAACTTGCAGCCCAGGAATAAATCCCACTTGGTTGTGGTGAATAAACCTTTTAATATACTATTGGATCCTATTGACTAGTATTTTGGTGAGAATTTTTGCGTCCGTTTTCATCAAGGATATTGGTCTGTAATTCACATTTTTGATGGGGTCTTTGGTTTTGGGATCAGGGTAATGCTGGCCTCATAAAATGAGTTTGGAAGTTTTCCTTCCATTTCTATTTTTTGGAACAATTTCAGGAGAACAGGTATTAATTCTTCTTTAAATGTTGGGTAGAATGCCCCTGGGAAACTGTCTAGCCCTGGGCTCTTTTTGTTGGGAGATTTTGATGACTGCTTCAATCTCCTTACTGGTTATGGGTCTGTTCAGGTTTTCTGTTTCTTCCTGGTTCAGTTTTGGTAGTTTATATGTCTCTAGGAATGCATCCATTTCATCCAGATTGCAAATTTGCTTGTGTATTGTTGCTCATAATATGTTCTCATAATTGTATTTCTTTGGTGTTGGTTGTGATCGTTCCTCTTTCATTCACGATTCTATTAATTTGGGTCCTTTCTCTTTTATTTTGATATGTCTGGCTGGGTGTTTATCAATCTTATTCTTTCAAAGAAACTGCTCCTTGTTTCGTTGATCTGTTCTACCATTCTATTTGTTTCTATTTCCTTGATTTCTGCTCTGATGTTTATTATTTCTCTTCTCTTGCTGGGTTTAGGCTTTCATTGCTGTTCTTTTTCTGGCTCCTTTGGGTGTAGGGTTAGGTTGTGTACTTGAGACCTTTGTTTCTTGAGAAAGGCTTGTATTGCTATATACTTTCCTCTCAGGACCGCCTTTGTTGTGTCCCAGATTTTGAGCAGTTGGGTTTTCATTTTCATTTGTTTCCGTGAATTTTTTTCAATTCTTCTTTAATTTTGTGGTTAACCCATTCATTCTTTAGTAGGATGCTCTTTACCCTCCATGTATTTGAGTTCTTTCCAATTTTCCTCTTGTGACTGAGTTCTAGCTTCAGAGCACTGTGGTCTGAAAATTTGCAGGGAATGATTCCAATCTTTTGATACTGGTTAAGACCTGATTTGTGACCCAGGATGTGATCTATTCTAGAGAATGTTACATGTGCACTAAAGAAGAATGTGTATTCTGTTGCTTTGGAATGAAGTGTTCTGAATATATCTGTGATGTCCATCTGGTCCGGTGTGTCATTTAAAGCCTTTATTTCTGATCTTTGCTTAGATGATCTGTCCGTTTAAGTGAGGGAGGTGTTAAAGTTCCCTACTACTATTGTATTATTGTTGATGTCTTTCTTTGATTTTGTTATTAATTGGTTTATATAATTGGCTGCTCCCATGTTAGGGGCATAGATATTTAAAATTGTTAGATCTTCTTGTTGGACAGACCCTTTAAGTATGATATAGTGTCCTTCCTCATCTTTTATTATAGTTGTTGGCTTAAAATCAAATTTATCTGATATAAGGATTGCCACTCAAGTTTCTTTTGGTGTCCATTAGCATGGTAAATTGTTTTCCACTTTAAATATGGATGTGTCTTTGGGTCTAAAATGAGTTTCTTGCAGACAGCGTATTGAAGGATCTTGTTGTTTTTTGTTGTTGTTTTGTTTTTTAATCCATTCTGATCCCCTGTGTCTTTTGATTGGGGCATTTATCCCATTTACATTCAGGGTAACTATCAAAAGTTATGAATCTAGTGCCATTGTATTGCCTGTAAGGTGCTGTTACTGTATATTGTCTCTGTTCCTTTCTGGTCTGTTACTTTTAGGCTCTCTTTGCTTAGAGGACCCCTTTCAATATTTCCTATAGGGCTGGTTTGATGTTTGCAAACTCTGTTTTCGTTTGTCCTGGAAGGTTTTTATCTCTCTATTTTCAATGACAGCCTAGCTGGATATAGTATTCTTGGCTGCATATTTTTCTCCTTTACTGCTCTGAATATATCATGCCAGTCCTTTCTGGCCTGCCAGGTCTCTGGGGATAGGTCTGCTGCCAATCTAGTATTTCTACTGTTGTAGGTTACAGACCTCTTGTCCTGAGCTGCTTTCAGGATTTTCTCTTTGTCACTGAGACTTGTAAGTTTTACCATTAGATGACAGGGTGTGGACCTATTTTTACTGATTTTTGATGGGGGTTCTCTGTGCCTCCTGGATATTGATGCTTGTTCCCTTTGCCAAATTAGGTAAATTCTCTGCTATAATTTGCTCCAATATACCTTCTGCCTCTCTTTCTTCTTCTGGGATCCCAATTATTCTAATATTATTTCATTTTATGATATCACTTATCTCTCAAATTCTCCTCTTGTGGTCCAGTAGTTGATTGTCTTTTGTTTCAGCTTTTTTATTCTCCATCATTTGGTCTACATCACTAATTCTCTCTTCTGCCTCAATTATCCTAGCAGTAAGAGCCTCCATTTTTTATTGTACCTCATTAATAGCTTTTTTAATTTCAACTTGGTTAGATTTTAGTTTTTATTTCTCCAGAAAGGGATTCTCTAGTAAACTCCATGCTTTTTTCAAGCCCAGCTAGCACCTTGATAATCGTCATTCTGAACCCTAGTTCTGACATATTACTAATGTCCATATTGATTAGGTCCCTAGCCATTGTACTGCCTCTTGTTCTTTTTTTTGTGGTGAGTTTTCTACCTTGAGATGAATGAGAGAACAAAATACTAAAAGGGTAGCAATGACCCCGGAAAAACATACACTAACCAAATCAGAAGAGACCCAAAACTGGGGGGAGAAAAGGGGAAAAAAGAATATATATGTGTGTGTGTGTATTTAGACTGGTGAATAGAACAGAGCCACACACTTGATTTTGGGTGTATTTTAGTCTGTTAGAAGAAACTACCTCCCAAAATTTTAAAGAAAGAAAAACTTATATATACACAAAAATAAGGCTAAACACAATGAAGGGATGGAATATGATTGTAAAGATGAAAATTTAAAAAGATACTAAAAAAGGAATTGATAAGAAATTGGCTGAAAAAAGAAAAAAAAAGAGGAAAGAATGTGATCAGCCTGGAGACTAGAACAAAGCCATGCACTAGATTTAGGGTATATTTTGATCTGGTAGAAGAAACTGTATCCCAAAATTTTTTTTTTAAAGATTTTATTTATTTATTTGACAGAGAGAGATCACAAGTAGACGGAGAGGAAGGCAGAGAGAGAGAGAGAGAGGGAAGCAGGCTTCTTGCTGAGCAGAGAGCCCGATGTGGGACTCGATCCCAGGACCCTGAGATCATGACCTGAGCCGAAGGCAGCGGCTTAACCCACTGAGCCACCCAGGCGCCCCTGTATCCCAAAATTTTAAAGAAGAAAAAACTATATGTATAGAAAAAATAAGGTTATATACAATGAAGGGATAAAATATGAAAAAAAAAGATTTTTAAAAATGTATTGATAAGATAAAATACTTAAAAACGGGGTGCCTGGGTGGCTCAGTCATTAAGCATCTGCTTTTGGCTCAGGTCATGATCCCAGGGTTCTGGGATCGAGCCCCAGGTTCTGGGATCCTGCTTGGTGGGACGCCTGCTTCTCTCTCTCCCACTCCCCCTGGTTGTCTTCCCTCTCTCGCTGTCTGTCAAATAAATAAAACCTTTTAAAAAATAGTTTAAAACATTAAAGTAGGAAGGAGAAATTTTAAAAGAAATAGAATAAAAAATAAAATAAAATTAACTGTTAAAGACTAAAGGTTCATGGAGGGGTGAGATAAGCCATGAATTCTATGTGATGCTTTCCCCTAGCGCTGCAGTTTTGCAGTTCTCATTGATCAGTGATCTTGGTCTTGGCTAGATGTTCTTGCTGATCTTCTGGGTAGGGGCCTGTTGCAGTGATTCTCAAATGTCTTTGCCCAAGGCAGAATTGCACTGCTCTTCCCAGGGGCCTAAGACTCTGCTCTAAAATGTGCTCGGTTTTGCTCTTAGGAGCTTTTGTTCCCTGAACACCTTCCATACAGCTTTAGAGGAGGAGAATGAAGATGGCGGCCTCCCAGTTTCTGACCCATAGAAGCCTAGAGTTCAGGGCCCCTCTCCTCAGTGCGTCCTTGGAGAAAAGCAGGCAATCCCTCCCATCTCCCAGGTCTCCGGCTGCACTCTAAGCTTACCCAGCCTGTGACTGAGCCTTTCTATCTCTGGTGCACAGCCCTGTTTGGAGTCTCCAAACCCAGCAGATTCCTGCAATGTACTCCTGTGCCACTCCACCCAGAGGAAGAAGGAAGGGGGTCTCTCCGGATCTGCCATTTGTGGGGTCCCTGCTCTAGCAGTGGCCTGACTGTGCCTTAGATCTCAGTTTAAGGTATCCCCGAGCTGAGAAACCCCCACCCCCATCCCAATGGCTCAGTCTCTGCAGCCAGCTTCCCTGCTCTGATACCTGGCAGCTCTGCCACACTCAGATACCCCTGGTCTTTGCGACCGCGCACATCCTGAGACCACGAGGTCTCCACCCACCACTTAGCCTCTGGAATGATGTCCCTCAGTGGAGCAGACTCCTAAAAGTTCGGATTTTGTGCCCTGATGCTCTAACGCTTGCCAGGAGCCAGCCCCTCCCCCGCCGTCTATCTTCCCATGTCACCTCAGATTCACTTCTCCACACGTCCTACCTTCCAGAAAGTGGTTGATTTTGTTCCTACAATTGCTGCTCTTCTATCTTGAGTTTGTAGGTGTTCAGAATGGTTTGATATTAGCTGAACCCCTGGGACCCAATATTTAGGTCTCCTACTCCTCTGCCATCTTGCTCCTCCCTCTCCTACTTTGTTTTTGATGCTATTATAAATGAGATCATTTTATTACTTTTCAGATAATTTGTTGTTAGTGTTAGAAAATGCCACTTATTTTTGCATGTTATTTTTGTATCCTGCAACTGCACTGAATTTGTTGAATAGATCTAACCGTTTACCTGGTAGAGTCCTTAAGGTTTTTTATATAAAGTATCCGTAAATAGAGATTAACTTCTTCCTTTACTTGCACAATGTCTTTTTTTTTTTTGCCTGATTGTTCTAGCTAGGACTTCCAGTACTTCTAGGACTGTGTTGAATAGGAGTTGAGTAGACACCCTTATCTTGTTCCTAATCGCATAGGGAAAGTTTCCAACTTTTCACCATTGAGTTTGATGTTAACTGTGGACTTGTCATATGTGACCTTTATTATGTTGAGGTATATTACTTCTGTACCTAATTTCTTAAGTCTTTACCATGAATCAGGTGTTAAATCTTTTTCAAAGATTTTATTTATTCATTTGAAGAGGTACAGAGAGAAAGAGAGAATGAGCAGAGGGAGAGGCAGAGGGAGAAGCAAGGCTCTCCACTGAGCGAGGAGCCTGATGTGGGGCTTGATCCCAGGACCCCAGGATCATGACCTGAACTGAAGGCAGACACTTAACCATCTGAGCCACCCAGGTGCCCCAGATGTTAAATTTTGTAAAATGCTTTTTCTGTTTCTATTGAAATGATCATGTTTTCCTTTCATTCTAGTAGTGTAATGTAGCACTTTAATTTTATGTATGTTGAACTATCTTTTCATGTCAGGGGTAAATCCCACTCAGTCATGGTAAATGATCCTTTTAATGTGGTGAATTCAGTTCTTGCTATTTTATTGAGAATTTCTACATCTATATTCATTAAGAGTGTTGGCTTGTAGTGTCCTTTCCTGTCTTTGGTATCAGGGTAATGCTGACATCATGAAATGAGTTTGCGAGTGTTCCCTACTCTTCAATTCTTCTTTGGGAAGAGTTTTAAAAGGATTGGCATTATTTCTTCTTTTAAGATTTTATTTTTAAGCTATCTTTACACCCAACATGGAGCTTGAACCTACAACCCCAAGATCAAGAATTGCATGCTGTACTGACTAGGCCAGCAGGCACCCTGCATTAATACTTTAAATGTTTGGTAAAATTCACCAGCCATCTGGTCCTGAGCTTTTCTTCACTGGGAGGTTTTGATTACTGATTCGATCTTCTTACTAGTAATTTGTCTATTCGCATTTTCTATTTCTTCTTGACTCTGTGTTGGTAGGTTGTATGTTTCTATTAATTTCCATTTCTTCTAAGTTGTTTAGTTGTTCCTAGTAGTGTCTTACTGTCCATTGCCTTTCTATTTTATCAGTTGTAATGTCTCCTTTTTCATCATAATTTTGATCTGCATCATCTCTTTAGTCTAGCTAAAGGTTGTCAATTTTTTTTTCAAAGAAACAACTCTTAATTTTGTTAATGTTCTCTGCTGTTTCCTGCTATTTCACTTATTTCTGCTCCATCTTTATTTCACTCTTTCAGTAATGTGGGGCTTAGTTTGTTTTCCTATTTTCTTAAAGTGTAGGAGTAGGTTATCTATTTGAGATCTTTCTTCTTAACGTAGGTATTTATTGCTATGAAGTTCCTTCTTAAAACTTGTTACTGCATTCCACAAGTTTTGGTGTGTTGTATTTTCTTTTGTTTGCCTCAAGATACTTTATTTTCCCTTTGATTTCTTCTAACATGGAAAATGTTAATTTCCATGTATTTGTGTATTTTCCAGTTTTCCTCCTACTACTGATTTCCAGTTTCATACTACTGTAGTCAAAGAAGATACTTGGTATGGTTCCAGTCTTCTTGAATTTGCCACACTTCTTCTTAAGACCTAAGATATGGTCTCTTCTAGGAAATGCCCCATGTGTGCTTGAGAAGAATGTCTATTCTGTTGCTGGATGGAATGTTCTATATGTCAGGTCAAATTGATCTCTAGTGTTATTCAAATCCTTTTTTTCTTTACTGATGCTCTAAGTGATCTATCCATTGAGTGTGGGGTATTAAAGTTCTCAGCTATCATTGTATTGCTGTTTATTTCTGCTGTTAGCGGTCAGTTTTTGCTTTTATATGTTTAGGTGCGCCAACGTTGTGTGCATAAATATTTACAAATATATCTTCTTGGGGGGCCTGGGTGGCTTAGTTGGTTAAGCAGCTGCCTTCGGCTTGGGTCATAACCCCAGGATCCTGGGATCGAGCCCCACATCAGGCTGCCTGTCAGCAGAGAGTCTGCTTCTCTCTCTCCCTCTACATGCTGCTCTGCTTACTTGTGCTGTCAAATAAATAAAATCTAGTAAAATAAAATAAACCCCAAAAAACAAATATATCTTCTTGATGGACCGACCTTATTATCATTATATAATGGCCTTCTTTGTGTCTTTTTTACTATAAAGTCTGTTCTGTCCAATATAGCTACCTGTGCTATTTTGTTACCATTTGCTTGAAATACCTTTTTCCATCCCTTCACTCTGAAGCAGCATATCATTGGATCATTTTTTTTTCCAATCTACTGAGCCATTCTATGTCTTTTGGAGGACTTAATTCATTAACTTTTTTTTTAATGATTTTATTTATTTGAGAGAGAGAGAGAGAGAGAGAGCATGAAAGGAGAGAAATCAGTGGGAGAAGCAGACTCCCCACCGAGCAGGGAGTCCGATGTGGGACTCGATCCCAGGACTCCAGGATCATGACCCGAGCCGAAGGCAGTTGCTTAACCAACTGAGCCACCCAGGCGCTCCAATTCATTAACTTTTAAAGTAATTATTGATAAATAAGGACTTACTATTGCAACTTTTTTTCTGGCTATTTTGTAGAACTGTTGCACCTTGTTTCTTATCCTGTCTTGTGTGTTCTGATATCTTTTGGTATCTGTATGCTTCTTTATCATGTTTTGTGTAACTAGCACAGTTTCTCCGTTATGGTTACAAAATATCTTCTAGTTATGACACCCCAAACTGGTAACAACTTTAATAGCACTCCTAAACTTTACACTTTTTTACCCACCCACATTAGCTTACTGATGTTGAAGTTTACATATTTTTTATACTGTATACCCAATAATGGACTACTGTAGTTGTATTTTTATTAAGTTTTTGAACTTAAAAAAAATGTTAATTTAGAGAGAGAATATGGGGTGGAAGAGGGAAAGTCTTAAGCAGACTCCACACTGAGCAGAGTGCCTGATGCAGGGCTCAATCTTATGACCCTAAGATTATGACCTAAGTTGAAACCAAGAGTCAGACATTTAACCAACTGTGCCACACAGGCACACCTAAATTTTTAAACTTTCACACTAGAGTTGAAGTACATTATGCACAACCATTATCATATTATAGATTCTAATTTTGACTATGTGTTTACCATTAACAGTGAGTTTTATGCTACCTTCTGATTTAGCATCCTTTTACTTCCACTCAATTCCCTTTAGCATTTCTTATGAGGAAGGACTGTTGATTATGGATTCCTTGTTTTAGATTGTTCTTTATCTCTCCATTTCTGAAGGACAGCTTTGCCAGCTATAGAATTCTTCCCTCTAGCATTTCTTATAAGGAAGGTCTAGTGATTATGGGTTCCTTGTTTTAGTTTGCTCTCTCTCCATTTCTGAAGGACAGCTTTGCCAGCTATAGAATTCTTAACTGACAGTTTTTCCTTTCATATTTTAAATATATTGTCCTATTCTTCCATGCCTGAAAATTTTTTTGCCGAGAAATGCATTTATAGTCTTATGGAAGTTGTTTCAAATTTAACTTCTTTAGCTTATTTGAAAATTTGAGTTTTGACAATATAATATGTCTTAGTATACCACTATTCAGGTTCTATTTAGAGTTTTTTGGGTTTCATGGGTCTGGATATCCATTTCTTTCTCCAGGTTTGGGAACCTTTCAGCCATTACTTATTTAAACATATTTTCTGTCCCATTCTTTCTGCTCTGGAATTCCCATAATGCATTTCTGCTCTTCATTTTGCTCTTCCGATTTCAAATGTCCTGTCTTCTAAGTGACTGGTTCTTTCTTCTACATGGTAAAGCGTACCTTTGAAGTTCTCTATTGAATTCTTCAGTTCAGACATGTATTTTTCAGCTCTAGGATTTTTTTTAATGTTTTTTGTTGTTGTTGTTTAACTCATTTTGTTCATGCATTATCTTGCCAATTTCATTTGGTTGTCCGTGCATTCTTGTAGTTCACTAAATTTCAGGGGGGGTTCTGAATTTTTTATAGAACAATTCATAGATTTAGGTTTAGTTAGCAGAGTTTTATTCGTTTCCTTTGGCAGTGTCCTGTTTACCTGATTTTTTGTGATTCTTGATTTCTGATGTTGCTGAGTGAGTGGTCTTCTCTTCCACACTTTACAGGTTTGCTTTAGCCAAGACAGTTCTTCCCAGGCAGCTCAGTTTGGGTTTCTGGACCTGTCTACTAGTAACATCCTTGGGCAGGGAGAACCTTGCTATCAGAGCAGTCTATTTGGGGGCAAGGAAATTTGAGTTTGTGCCCTGCCTGAGAACAGCTGGATAGGCCTACTGGGTTGGTTCTCTGACCAAGCGAGGCTTTAGGAGGGACTGTGAGTTGCCTGGGGTTTCTGGTCAGGCCTACTACATGTTTGGGTGGCTGAGTACTAGATTTAGCAGTAGGTGGGGCTATGAATTCACTTCTGTGAATTGGCAGGGCAGCAGGACAGGCATGCACTGCTTGTTTGGGGGCTCAGTAAGACAAGACTTTACATTTGGACTTCCCTAGCCAGTTGGGGCCACCAATTTTGCCTGCATACAGGGATAGAGCCAGGCTACTTTCTGTTTAAGTGCCACTGTAAGAAGGGCTGTTGGATGGGCTACATAGCTTCCTGTGTGCTGTGGCTAGGTTTCCCGGTCCCATGGGCTGAAGGCTGTAATCAGCAATGGCTAGGGCTATGAGTTATCTTCCTTGCCCATACAGGTCAGGGAATTGGCTCAAAGGCCTAAAAAGCTCTATAAGGTTGACTCAAGCTGACCTGTATCGCAAGCTCCCTGGGTATACAGGGCCACTATTTTTTGCTCTACAAATAATCAGCTGTGTGTGCTGTACCTCCCTGCTTGAGTTTGCAGAGCTATGCAGCTTTCTAGGTGTTCTGACCATGCTTTGATCATGCAGGGCCAGGAGCTACACTCATGTGTGGGACAGGCTATACCTCAGCTCTCCACCTGAGCTGAAGCAGACTAGACTGCAAGGTTGACAGAGCTCTTTGAGGACCCAATCAGGCACCCTGCTGTGTTCCCTGGTCAGACTGCACCTCTGTTTTGGCTCTGCAGATAAGCAAAATTAAAGGTTGAGACTACTACATGGGCACTGCAGGTACAAACTTGGTCTACCAAGATCCATGTCCTGGCTACTTTTAACCCCTTCCCTTCCCCATCAGTCAGATTCCTGGAGATCAAGCCCTAAAGATTCCCTGGCAGTTGTCATAGGTGAGACCAGAAGAGGGGTTCCCAAGAAGTGACCCACAATGCTGAGGGAGCTGGATTCCACCATGGGTTCTCTTTTCCCATTTGAGGAACCATACAAAGGCTCAAAACAGACATTTTGGCGTGGTGCTACACCAGCCTGGTGTGCATTCTCCTGTGTAGTGCAGTCAGCATGTAGGTGTTCCTCATATGCCAATGCAGTGTATCTGGTCTCTGTGATGCAAAGGGCTGCAACCTCACTCCCATATTCTAGCACTTTTTCAATAGTGTCTTATCTGTGAATAGTTAATTGTTCTTGTAAGGGGAAGCCAAGTCCAGAACAACCTATGTTGCCATCTTGGTAACATCCCATCTACTCAGCCTTTATCAGACTCCTCATGTCTGCCTCATGGATTTATTTTTGGCTTAATCATAAGGAAAATGCCTGATATATAACAGACTCTGAACAAATGTTGGCTCCTTCCAGTGTAGTATAGCATTCCATTTTTCCTTCACCAAATACAAAGTGCTTTAAATACATCTCATTACTGATTTTCTGGCACATATGCCCACACCTCTGCTTATGCCAGTTCTGCTGCCCAGAGTATCTTCTCTGCCTGCTAAGCTTCTAACGCATCCTTTAAACCCAGCACAAACACCAGCCTTATAAAGCCTTATCAGACCACCACCAATTTTCAGTCCCCACATTGTCCCATGCCATCTAGCTTCTCATTCTTGCACAGTACTTCTCATACTGCATTTATGTGTTTAGACATTGGCTTGACTGACCCTAAAGGCAGACTCAACTGATTCCTAGTTCAGGAAGTGTCTGATTTAAAAAAAAAAGAAAAATCAACATTAAACATACTGCTACTGTAAAGTAAAAATGGGAGCTTAAATGAATCTCCCAGTTCATCAAGTACTATTCCTATAGCTTCCAGGAAACTTAAGTTTCACAGTACTATGATCTTAAAGCCTTTCTCTTCTGACCCCACCAGCTACCAGCTTAGGAAGCACCTGTCTCACCTTCTGCATATGAAGGAGCTTGGAGCCAGAGATGTGGACAGATGGAACCGAGAGTGCCTGGCATTGCTGCTCCAAATTTGGAGGAAAGAACTGGAACTAACCTTCCCAAAGGACACTGCAGTAACCAGGACCACAAAGAGTTCATCCAGGGGCAGCTCAGGCACAAAGTCCACTAGACACTCAGTACTCAAGCAAATCTACGGTAATTGTCCTTTGGGCACTCTGTGGTTGACAAGCATCCCCAGAGTGTTGCATCAGTATCCAAAATAGAATTTAATTACAATGGGCAAACCTCCATTCAGGTAGGAATTTTATTATTCTATTTCCAGGCACCAAAAGAATCCTCAGCATCCACATTTAATGCCTCCAGCAGCTCTGGGTCAGAATTGGTTTCATTATGCATTCTACCATTTCAACCCAGAGAACCTTCCAGCCAAAACGTCTTCTGCTGGCCTTCATTACTAAATGCCTCATCCTTTAAACCCCTCAAGACCACTGCTTGTGTCTTCCCATTACCCATTTGGAGGGCTCCAGGAGCAGGAAGACCCTGTCTGCCTCACTTTGACCTTAGGGTTGCCCTTCTGTGGGAATGCCCCAAACCCATGCACTACAGTAAATACCTGTTCAGCAGATGAGCTGCTTTAAATGGAAACATTTTCAGCTCTGAAAAAAGCCCATCCAAATAAACCCAGCAGACACAAGCCTGGCTAGCTCCCCAAAAGAAAAGCGTTGAGCCAAGGCACCTTTAGAAATAGACTTGCAGCCCAGGCAGCAAAACTTCAGGACTTTACCCTTGGCCTACATGGTATTTCCACACCATACCTAATTTATCTTGGCAGATACCAACAAGCTCAAGCCTTTACCTCAATGAGGAATTTAGAACTTGGTTAGGCTACAGCTGTCATGGTCAGAAATGGTCATTGTTGGTTATTTCAGGTTGTTCTCAAGAAGGAAAAGTACCTTATCCCACAAGATCTTCCAGAGCTTATCCTGTGCTGCGTCTCAATTCAGGTAAGGTAGCCAATGCACTGGCAAAACAGACTGGGGAGATACGGGGGCAGAATTTGCCTTGTTTCATCCCCAAAGGTGGAAGATATCACAACAGAGACTGCCAGAGGTTTCCAATGGTCATTTGATTTGAGCTGTGCATACTTTTCATTCCCCTTTCATGGAATTCTTACTGCAGTCAACGTATCTCCATAAGAGGCAAGTCATTGTTAACATTACCTCCAGCAGAGACAACAGACGACAAATGGTACCTATTATTGATCACTTTTACATATTTGTTCACAAAAAGGAAGTGAAAATACTGTCTTGTCTTCAAATAAGACCTTGGGGAATTCTTGCTCCATATTGGTTTTACATTAAGATTCTTCATCTCCTTCTCAAAGTTGAGAATAAGTTCTATAACCACAAATTCTGGCTTTTGCCTTTCATGACCCTGTGAGGAGGACATTTAATATTTAATAACCTGTCCTGCTCCGGCTTCACTGTGCACAATTTCACTCATAGAGAAGCTCAGGGAACTTTTTCAGCTATAAGACAAGAGTGTTTTACTCAGAGCCCCCTTCATTCACACCAGCATTAAATTTGGGTGATAAGTTCAGTGCTGTCAGCAGTTAATGTCAGATCCAGTGTTGCTCATGGGTGGCTATGGCAACACAGTTCCCCCACCCTTGCCGACTTAGTCATCCTGCAGAACAGAGTGCAGCTGGGAAGGTGAACAATGATTGTCAGCATGAACTTTAACATTCATTTAGTTTTTGATGGGGAGAAAACCTGGATGTGGGGGTAGAGTCATTACTGCCCAATCTTTAATAATAAGAGTTGGGCAACTCATATAATAGAGGCAGGCTGATCAGGTAGTAGTGGGTAGCGCAGTAAAAACTGAAACTGATTCCTTAGAAAGATTCCATGTAAAAAAGAAAACTTTTGTTATACTTGAATGAACTGAAAATTAGTTTCAAAAACAATGGTCAAATAGAACCACCAGAGAAGTAGCATCTAGATAATCAGAGCATTTTGTACTTAGTCTTGGATTTTTCTCTTGAGACGATCAGAAATCTTAAAAATGAAGAAGGGCTTTAGAAGCACAAAAGGTTTTTTACATAAAGGGCAGAATAAATAAATTCAAATACTTAGTGGTTTCTTGGGATTTCACATAAATAGCTTGTTTGTCCTACATACGTAATTCTGACTGGCTTGGAAACAGACAAGCACTGAAGAAAATCTTTTCCTAACCCTAAACTTGGGGGAACAAAAGGTTTTGTTAGGTCCACCCATTCACATTAAGCATTAACCAGTGAATCAAGCTGTCAGGGCTAACTAGTTTAGCTGGAGCCAGTATGGGTTTTATACAGAAAACACGTCTATAAATAATTTCCACGAAAATGGGCACACAATTTTCTGCAGTGTAGTATCACAGATGCCAAACTGAACCAAGAAGAGAACATTAATTTTGGTCTTCTCCATGAATAAAAGTTTTCATTCTTCTGCTTTGAGAATTCCATGGGATTAAGGATCTTCTGATTTGTTCACTGTCCTGTTCAGTTGAAGAAAATTATCTGGCACATAGTAAGTGCTCCAATATTTGACTGAAGGCTTTAGTAGTGCCTTTACCTCTTTAAAGAGGAAGCAGAAAGGCAGCTGGATATCACAAAGTATATATATATAGCCTCCTTGGGCTGTTTCTCCACATGCATTTGGGAGACTCCACATCCACAATCCCTGTTCTCTCCAGTCCTTCAACAGTAACCCCTGCAAACCACCTACAACATAGCAGCATAATACCACAGTAGCATAAGACCACTTATGTATGTACATAAAAATATATATAATCGGGGCGCCTGGGTGGCTCAGTGGGTTAAGCCTCTGCCTTCGGCTCAGGTCATGATCTCAGGGTCCTGGGATTGAGCCCTGCATCAGGCTCTCTGCTCAGCAGGGAGCCTGCCCCCCCAACCCCCTGCCTGCCACTCTACTTGTGATTTCTCTGTTAAATAAATAAATAAAAACCTTTTAAAAAATACATATATATATATAAAAATATAAATAAAACCTTTAAAAAATACACACACACACACATATATATATATATAATCTCCTAAATTTGTATTTTTTTTTTTAAGATTTTATTTATTTATTTGTCAGAGAGAGAGAGGGAGAGAGAGCGAGCACAGGCAGACAGAATGGCAGGCAGAGGCAGAGGGAGAAGCAGGCTCCCTGACGAGCAAGGAGCCCGATGCGGGACTCGATCCCAGGACGCTGGGATCATGACCTGAGCCGAAGGCAGCTGCTTAACCAACTGAGCCACCCAGGCGTCCCCTAAATTTGTATTTTTAAATACAAAAGAACTACCTTTAAAAAAACCCACTCCAATGAATGGAATAGCCATGGCTCAAGTGATTACTGGTAATAACTCCCTTGTACGAATGCAGAATTCCTGCCCACCTATAGAAGGCTATGCAAGTAACTCAAGACTTGATACAGTAAAGGCAGCCAAAAACAGAGTTCCAGATCAACATTTCACTGTAAAAGAACTTTAAGTAATAGTAATAAAACCAGGAGAGAAATAATAAGACATGTTTGTAACTTTTTTAACTACTCCCCTTTCATATTTGCTGCTTTGTTCCACAAAAAGTTAGGAGCAACAGATAGAATATGGCCTAAACAAGTTCTCTTAACCATCTGGGGCCTTGGCATCCTCATTTATCAAATGAGAAGGTTTTTACATCAAAGTTTTCCGACTGTGGCGCCCCATTTCAAGATTATATGCCTATCAAACTATCATCCTTAAAGATAGAGCTTTCAACAAACCTATTTTCTACAATGGACTCTATAGCCAACTCTGTGGCCTGTGGAAAGTTGAGCTATGTATGTGTATATGTAGGTTTGTGGTATTTTATGTTGAAAGCAGAGAAAGCTATACCAATTATTGCAGACAGACTGAAGACCTAGGTCCCAGTCACAGCTCAAGCACCTGACCCCTTTAGGTTCTTTAAGAGATGTCCTATTATCTTGGAGAATGAGGGAAAATGCAAGGCCAGTAAGTCATCCTGTCTCTACGACAAACTGGCGATCACCTTTACTAGCCCCATGGATAGCCCATACTTAAATCCTCCTTCTTCACCAGCAATGAACTCTTTTCAGTACTAAATTTAATAACCTGATTATCTCTCTGGTATTTGCTTTTAACAGTGAGCAACTTGCAGTGTATACACCTCCTTGAGAACAGTGGAAGATCAAAGAATTTTTCTTATAACCTACAATCAGCTACTCAATCAAAAACCAAAACAAAGCTCTGACCACCTCTGGAGGAAGAATGTGTCTGGGGTAGCTGGAATAGCTAGTGCAGAGTTCTAATTCTCTGCTGATTCATCTTTTACATCTTGAGACAACTTTAATCCTCACGCCTAAAGCCTTAGTGGCCTGAAAATGTGGTAACAATGAAGTGACCGTGTCTGAATGTTCTCTCTCTGTTCTTCTACCACACTGTTTTGTAAACTTAGCCTGTGCTACAAGGACCATGGTACACTGTGCCAAAGCTTCCTGGCTGTCTACCTTCACTTCAGTCAGTACAGCTGTAAAGCAGAACTTATCATTAACAGTAAAATCTAAGTAAAATTCAGAACATGAGCACTAACATGAGATTTCTGCCAGCCAGCTGGTGCAGGCCTGGGTTTTTGGCCCTGGTAAAGGACTAGATGAGATGGGTGGTTAGGAGCCTGTCCTACAGCACCCATCTTCTTCATTTCACTTTTTCTCCAATCTAATCTTATTCCAACATTATCATTTTTAAATTTTAGAGCAGAATCATGACCCAGCATTTGCATTTACAAATTAAGACAAGGGGCACCTGGGTGGCTCAGTAAAACGTCTGCCTTTGGCTCAGGTCACGATCTCCTGGAGCTGCAGCAGGCTCACCACTAACTGGGGAATCTGCTGGATATTCTCTCCCTTTCCTTCATAACCCTCCCCACCCCAAACACCTACACGCTCTCTCATTCTCTCTCTCTCTCTCTCACTCTAAAATAAATCAATCTTGGGGCACCTGGGTGGCTCAATCAGTTAAGCATTTGCCTTTTGCTCGATCTCCAGGTCCTGGGATGGAGCCCCTCATGAGTCTCCCTGCTCAGCAGGGAGTCTACCTGTCCCTCTCCTATTCTCCGTTTGTACTCTGTCAATAAAATCTTAAGAGGAAAAAAAAAAATCGGGGGCACCTGGGTAGCTCAGTGAGTTAAGCCTCTGCCTTCAGCTCAGGTCAAGGTCTCAGGGTCCTGGGATCGAGCCCCGCATCAGGCTCTCTGCTCAGCAGGGAGACTGCTTCCCCCTCTCTCTCTGCCTGCCTCTCTGCCTACTTGTGATCTCTCTCTGTCAAATAAATAAAATCTTAAAAAAAAAAAATCGTAAGACAATAACAGGCACTCTGTTGATCCCTTACATTTTATAGTTCCCATGTTAGCCTCTGAAGGCCTCAGGTTGCTGCTGTGTCCTGTGAACAGCAGTCTCACTTGCTGAGCACCAGCAGCAGTATCCCAGCACTGAGGAATCAACTGGGGAGGTTTACAGACCAGACCATTTACGTATAAGGTACCAATTCAGGTCTTTTCTGCCTGACCTGTACAGCTGAGCAATCTTGTCAAAATGCCATTCCTACTGGCAAGGAAAACCGTCCTAAAACTATATACATTCTAAAAACATCTGGCATAAATACAATCCAGTGATCACAGGCTTTTTCACATTTTTAAGAGCAAAGTTACAGCAGGAATATAGACAGAAGGCCTAAACAGTGACAGGCTCAAGTATTTCTAGGACCATTTTCATTTTCTGAAAATTACTGCCACCTGTCCTGACAGTAAGAGATAAGAAGCAATAAAGTGTTAACTGTAGCAAACTGTAAAAAATTAAGGTAATTATTTCATAATTATGAAAATAATGAATACAGGTGACCATTGAGCAGCCAGGTTTGTATGGATCAACTGAACATGGTTTTTCAATAAACACATATAGTATCGATAAATACAGCTGTAGTGCTGCAAATGTGTTCTTTTTCTCTAGCTTGCTTTAAGAATTAGATATCTAACACCAAAAAAATATGGGTAAACGGATTATCAATAAGGCTTCTGGTCAACAGTATGCTATTAGTAAAGGTTTGGGGGAACCAAATGTTATACACAGATTTTTTGACTGGGGGAAGGGTGTCAGAACTCCCTAAATCTCCAATATTGTACAAGGGTCAATATAAATTGCTATATACAGCTTCTAACAGACCAATAGTGGAAAGTACTTTTGAAAGAATTAAACTTGATCAAAACAAGTTCCATTTAGGTATAGAAAAACCCAAACAACTGTAGCAGTATCTTGAAATCTTGCTCCTGCAGAGAGGGAGAGAAAACTGCTGTATATAATAGGACTCCATGGTCAGAAGCTGAATGTCATGATGGAGAAGGGCAACTATTCCCAAATAAAAAACTGGTTTCTGCTGCTGTCTGAATGAACCGGAGGTGAGACCACACAAACAGACTCTGCTACTTTCTTGATAAATAACAGAAGATACTATATTATCACTGTGTATTTTGTAAATATTTAGTTCCTATGAAATGCAAAATACACTAACCACCTGTAAGCAAGTATTATGTACTAGTCCCAGAAGCCAGCCTGCATTATTTTCCTACCTTAGAGTAAAGGAAGGATCATAAACTTCTTTAAAAGTTCAACTTTAATGACAAACATTACATCAGTCTCTCTTCAAAATTAGATGTGAATAAACAGTTTCAAACAGGAGGTACCACGATGTCTCTTACTGTACTCAATACACTGTACTCAGCGCACTGGGCCCCTGGGGATGCCCAGTGATATAAACATTGAAGCAATAATGCAAGTCTGTGAGCCACTGTTCCTGAATACCTCCACTCTTCAAGGTCTGCAGAGAAAAACAAGAGGAATTTGAGAATTGTACCAAAACTGTTATGCTACCTGACAGTATTTTACAACCCAAACGAGACTTCCAAACCATGGCAATCTCATCTTCCATCTATCAATCACCACAGGAAATCTTACTAGAAATGGAGATTTGTTAATTGGGCATTACCACTGGCAGTGAAAATTCCTAGTTACACTCCCATATACAAGCAGTACTACCAGTTTCTAGTTTCATCTGTTCCCTCTCAAATACTAGGAACTAATGAAATTTCACCATCAACCATCCCTACACTCTGGACTTCCTCACAGTCTTTGCACTAACATCAATTGAGAATAATTCTACAAGGCCGATTGATAGTTTCTGTCATTCTCTTCCTTATAGAGGTAAGCTGATTCTGCAACCTCAGAATAATCCAAATTCTTGACTTTTCTTCCCTTCTATTTCTGAATGGTGCCTCTTCCATTACTTCCAGAAGGCTGCTGAGAAAATTCAGAACAAGAACCTGTTACATATATCTAGCTAAGTTCTATTACTCTGAAGTATTACACATAACAACTAATAAAACTCCAAATACCTACATAAGAAACTCTAACTCTTCCAAACCAAAACCACTACAGGAATCCTAGAGATGCCCCTGCAAAACAGAACCAACCACTAGACAAGACTGAAACCTGCAACTTCTTAACTTTCTCTTATTCTCCAGTGAACTAAGTGACTAGAAATTGGTTATAGTGTATTTCCTGGTAAATAATTTTTTTAATGAAAGCTGACATTTGTTGAGAACTTAGTTATCTGTTACACTAAAAACTTTGAGTAATCTCATTTTATGGTTACCAAAACAATTGAGTTGCTATTCTTACAGCAAGGTAAAACAACTGACAGGTTTAAAAACGATGCCAAACTATCACAGTTCATCATCAGAGTCCATATCAGACTCCTGGTAGGAGTGACTCTGATGCCTGTACTTCTTATAAGTTGCTTGCCACCTGGTTTCAATATGACTGCTTTATGGCTTTTATTATGGACTTTGGATCAAAGATCTCTACTGGTTAAGTGGCAGGTGCTAGTGTTCAGGGGAAGCCCTGGAAAATCACCACGGTGGGCTTACTTCCAGGAGTCAGTCAATGTACACAGGGGACCTAACCTCCCAAGAGCAACAGTCCCATTCCCTGTGAGCAATCCCTTTTTCTAGTTAATAGTACAAAGACCTGTTCCACACTTCTTACCGTGATATTCTTGATGATCTGCTGCACCAAGATGGCGTTGGTTAACATATGAGTCCTGAGGGGTGCGTGCTGAAGCAGCAGGCGAAGCAGCTGGCCCACAACAGGCAGCTCCTCAGGCCCAGCTCTGTTCACCCGCAGGCTCTGCAGCATCAACCTGAGGACTCGAGGCAGGAGAGCCAAGATGGAGACACAGACCCCCCACAGTTTGTCCCTACAACAAGAGACAAAAATGAGTCAGAGAGCCAACATACATAGAAAGAGTACCCTTTTCTGTATTTCCTAAAACTGAAAAATGTCCTTTTTAAGAAACATGGTGTTCTCTGATAAAACTCCACAAATCAGAACTAATAACTAGATTTCATCAGAGCTAAGTTTAAGCAAATCCAATAAAGAACCAGGTGCTCTCCCCAATTTAATGAGTTCTAGGAAGCCTAAGCAATAAGCACTTTCCTGGGCTTAACAGGACATTTTTGAAGCCCTGGTGATCATATAACACAGAATTAGCCAAAGAACAGAATAATCTATATATGCATACTATTCTCTATTACTGAACATTATTCAAGTATTACACAACATCAAAAATCAAGAGTAAGACTATCACACTGATTAAAAAAAAAAAAAATGGGATGCCTGGCTCAGTCAGTACAGCATGTGACCCTTGATCTCAGGGTCTTGTGTTTGAGCCCCAGGTTGGGGGTAGAGTTTACTTAAAAAAACAACAGAGGCACTTAGGTGACTCAGCTGGTTAAGTGGTTTCAGTTCAGGCCATGATCTCAGAGCTGTGCAATAGAGCCCCTCACTGGTCTCCACACTCAGCTCTTGAAGTCTGACTGAAATTCCTTCCCTCTCCCCTTCCCACTGCTCTCTCACGTGCTCTCTCTCTCTAAAATAAATAAAATCTTAAAAAAAAAAAAAACCCACATAAAACAACAAAACTTCATGAAACTCTATGCCTGTGACCTGAATTCTGAGCTGCTTCAATATTTTGAAGAGGACAGATTTGTGGAGAAAGTTGTGTTCACAAGGAACCAAAATGGATTGCAGAAAGTAGCCAATTAGGGGACTATTACTGCATTACTAGGTCATGAAAGGCCAGAAATAATAAATCCAAATTTTAGTATGCATCATTCTCTTGGTATTGTTATACAGCAGGAGCAAAAATGTTTTATGATAAAGGTTAAGTGGACTTGCAGTCAGCCTAACCACAGTCCAGAAGAGTGTCAATTAAATGGAGCAATGAAGGGTCCACTGGCTAGCTGCTAAAAGCCCTGACCTTAGTCTGTTACAGATTCTCTATCAGGAGGGCATAATCCTCCTAGTCCCGAAATCCTTCAGAGAATCTTACTACTTCCAGATGTAGAAGCTACAGTCCTTTCACAATTTGATCAACCTCCCCAACTTCATATACAGCAACTGCATCAAAGGTGGATACTGAATCCTTCTAAGCGAACCAGACCCTCTTATTTGGAGACTTTATTCACCCTGTTGACTCATGTATAGCCAGGTTAGTAGAGCCACATGCAGGGAGAAAAAAGCCAGATTGCAGACACAGCTAATAAGGAGGCAAAGGCACAGAGATAAACACTACACAATCTAGAAGAAAATGTAGAGAGAACTACTTTGGCTCCTAAGGAGTTTCAGTTCCTGCTTCCACAATTCCTAGCCCTTGGGTTTTCTAAGTTACCCCTGTATGCTCCAATACTCATTTTCTATTTTAACTTGAGTGGATTTCAAATAATTGCTGAGCAAAACTATGCTAAAAGGGCTCAGGAAGGGCGCCTGGGTGGCTCAGTGGGTTAAAGCCTCTGCCTTCAGCTCAAGTCATGATCTTGGGGTCCTGGGATCGAGTCCCGCATTGGGCTCTCTGCTCAGCAGGGAGCCTGTTTCCTTCTCTCTCTGTCAAATAAATAAATAAAATCTTAAAAAAAAAAAAAAAAAAAGCTCATGAATTCTACACAATACTAAATATAAGTACAGTGGAATAGATCAATAAAGTTTACAACTCCACTTTAAAATACACAATTAAAAATTGTTAAGCCAGGGGCGCCTGGGTGGCTCAGTGGGTTAAGCCGCTGCCTTCGGCTCAGGTCATGATCCCAGGTCCTGGGTTCGAGCCCCACATCGGGCTTTCTACTCAGCAGGGAGCCTGCTTCCTCCTCTCTCTCTGCCTGCCTCTCTGCTTACTTGTGATTTCTCTCTGTCAAATAAATAAATAAAATCTTTAAAAAAAAAAAAAATTGTTAAGCCAAAAAGAAATACAAGAGACCTGGATTCCACAGGCAAGAAGAAGAAATACCATACGAACAGCCATTCCTAGGGTTTTCTAAGAGTTGTCATGAGTGTACTCATTCTAAGTGTATGCATGCTAAAGTATTTAAAGGACAGAACTGGGGGTCATTTGGGTGGCTCAGTCAGTTAGGTGTCTGCCTTCAGCTCAGGTCATGATCTCAGAGTACTGGGATGGAGCCCTGCAGCCAGCTTCCTGCTCAAGGAGGAGTCTGCTTCTCCTTCTCCCTCTGGCCCTCCCCCCGCCACACTCCTGCTCTCTCTTGTGCATACATGCACTCTCAAATAAAGAAAATCTTAAAAAAAAAAAAAAAAGAACGGGGACCAATGAAATTAAGGTTTCAGAACTCAAAACCGTAGTTCTAAAAACCATTCTCAAGAAACTAATGAAAAGTTCAGTATTTTGTATACAATTTTAAGGAGTTCAGATAACTTCACAAACTTCTGACATATTCTAAATAGGTAACAGCAGCCTCCCCCACCTTCTACTCCAAACACAGAGAAATACACATAAAATACTTCAAAACAAAACAAAACAAAACAAAACAAAACACATCCAAATTCAAAAGCCAGAATGGGTGAAATCTCTACGTGCCAGAAACCACTATAGTAGTCAGATAAAGAGAACCCAACAGAGGTACAGAACTGGATATGGGATTTTAGGGCTGGGCTTTCAATAGCTAAGTGTTGGAAGCTGAGACTTCAGGCCCTAGATGTGGGAGGCAGGGAGCTAGAACTGGGCTCCCTGTATATAGCTGGAAGGCAGGACAATGCACATGTAAAACTCACCCACAGGGAGGTCTCCATAATCTGCACCAAACTCTCATAAGATCCACTCAGAGAAAAAGTATACAATCCAAACCATGAGTTTGTTCAACCCCATGAAAAAATTTCCAGAGCCTCACCTGCTTCCCTACATGAGGGAGAATTGCCATGCCAGAGAATAAAAGAAAAAACAGAACTGACAGGAACTTTAAAGTAATACCAATAAATCATGAAAAACAAGAATGACAAAAAGCCAAGTAAAGACCCACAACAGAGCAAAGAAAAGAAAATAATAGGGCTGATGAAATTAAAACTCGATGGAGTTAAATAAAACATACAACAAAGTGGAAGATGTTTCAGAGGTAGAGGACAGATTGAGAAGCTCCCTTCATTTAGAGGCTGTAGGAAAGAAGAGAAAAAAACAGGGAGGTAACAGAAATGATAAGAGCACTTCCCAGACCTGAAGAAAAAACACCCAGTCTTCAGATCGAAGAGTACACTAAGTCTCAAGAGGCAGGTAACAACAAACCCACATAAGGACACACTTGTATCTGCAACACCACAAAAGTTAAGGAGAAAATAGTAAAACTGCAGAGAATAGATTACTATCTACAACTAAGAGGGCTCAGTGACAGCAGATTTTTCATTACTAACAATTAGTCTAGAAGATGACCATAGTTTCTTCAAAGTCCAGTGGCCACGGTTTTTAACAACTCAAACTGACTGGTCAAGCCTGATGTTTCGGCCAGCTCTTGTGAAATCAAAGCCTCCTAGTAATTTGACTGGCATTCTCATCATTTATAACCTTACAAACACCTTCTCTGGAAAGACAAGAGTAGCCCAAAAGGGAATTTAAGCACCTAAGATTCTGGCTGGCAACACATCTTTGTGACTAAATAATGTTACCCCAAGAGATGCACAGAGTTCTGGAAATACCAACTGTTTCAATATCTAGCATAAAACATTTAAAACTAGGCATTTTAAACAGGTAAAAAATATTTCATACACTGAACTTTGTTCCATCCAGCCACAGAAAGTCAAAAGTGGGATGTTTCTCCATAAGAAATTACAAAAGATCTTTAAAAGTTCTCATCAAAGTATTCAATAAAGGGGCTGTTACTTCAATGACAGGAAATAACAAATAGCAACATATACACATTTCATAAATTATTATAAAATTTTTTGAACCCTAAGAAGTTCCTTGGGATTCCTAAGGCCTGTTCTTGACCTATCAGACCTAAAGTCTAATGATATGTAAGAAAATCATCATCAAATCTGTATTTATGTATAAATTATAGAATCTAAAGTAAAGTCCATTTTAAACATGCACACTTAGCAAAAAAAAAAAATTTAAGTGTCTGTTGACAGTAAAATGGGTTAAGTTATTGTACATTCATGTAACAAAATACTATAGAGGAGGTATAGTGGATAAATCACAGCCAATCATAGTCACAGGCAGTATTTATAAACAGTGATACTGAAACAGCCACACCCAGTCCTTTACATGTTCTCTGTTGCAGCTTTCCTACTGCCACAGCAGTACTGAATAATTCTGACTGACAAGTCAGAGACTTTATGGCATGAAAAAACTAAACTATTTACTATCTGACTCTTTAGAAAAAGAAGTCTGCTTAAGCCCTGATACAGAGAAAAAAAAAAAATGAAGATTTCTGAATCAACATGAATGACTCACAAATGATACCAAATCACAAAAAATAAGAACAAAAATTGGATTGTTTATAAACGCACATGTAATTTTTAATAAAAAGGCAAGAAAATAATTAACACATATTAAAAACAAATCACAGGCTCAAAATGGCATCACTTAGGTGAAAGCCCCAAGTCAGCAAACCAAGACTTAATACCTAACCTAACTGCAGTTTCAACCCCTTAGAAACCTAACCTTTAACTAGTTTACATGGGAACTTCCTGGTCAACATGAGGAAAAATTACTTATAGACTTCTTCCATTCCCCTTGGGAGGACCACCCTGCCTAAACAATGGATTCTTTGCTAGTAATTTCCTTTTTCCCACTCTCTGTTTACCTTAAAAAAAACTTTACATAGCCCTTGAGAGCTCCCCTCTCTACTTGCCAGATGGAATGCTGCCCAATTAATGAATCAATTAACAAAGCCAATCAGATCTTAAAATTTCCTAGGTTGAATTTTTGTTATTTAACACACAAAAATGATCTCTGGGGTGTGCAGGAGAGAAAGGTAACTATAGAGGGTACACTAAGTGTGTGCTGATGGTGTATTTCTGAACCTGGAGACTGGTTAAATGGATATTCAATTTATACTTACTCTTTAAACTATATAAATGTTTCATACATACATATATATATATGCATTTATTTTTATGATACATAAAAGTTAAAAAAAAACTAGAAAAATATATAAAAATGTTAACAGCAATTATGTTCTTATACTTATTTCTTATACTGATATTAGATATTTTAAAAATTTGTATTTCTATAAAGTCTAGATTTCTATAAAAAAAATTTAACAGGCATACCAAGAACATAGAATACTTTAACATTTAACATTTTAATGTTAAAATATTATGTTAGGGGCGCCTGGGTGGCTCAGTGGGGTGAGCCTCTGCCTTTGGCTCGGGTCATGATCCCAGGGTCCTGGGATCGAGCCCCGCGTCCGGCTCTCTGCTCATCGGGGAGCCTGCTTTCCTCTCTCTCTCTCTGCCTGCTTGTGATCTCTGTCTGTCAAATGAATAAATAAATCTTAAAAAAAAATAAAATATTATGTTAATAATAATGTTAAAATAACTTGACATTTAATTTAACATGAGAATACTTTTTTAAAGTGAAATATTCCAAACTATGCTAGAAACTTTAGTCTGAAGAGCTATATATAATAGCTGCACTATATAAGAGCTAAGGTAGTAACTAATACAAACTAGCATCTTAGAAAATTTTCCTTAAATCGAAGAATTTAAAAATTCTACTCTGGTTAGCTCTAACAAAGCCCAAAACAAAATGCAAAGGCTTATACTTATTTAATAAGTGCATTCTTCTAAAGGTTAGAATTTTTTTTTCTTGCTAGACCTACAACATTAATAAGGAAAGCTCCCAAAAAACTTTATGCCATCTAGTTTTTCAAATTTGTAGCTTAAAAGAAAAAACAAAAACTAAAAATTCTCATCACAATAGGAATTTAAAAAAGAACAAAGAAAATGGCACTTAGGTTCACACAAATTCTAAAAGAGAATTTAGGATATTTCGCAAATCTAATTTTCTTTTACTCTGTTTTAATTTTTTAAATTTTACATTTTATTCTTATTTATTTTGTTGGAGAGGTAGGTATGAAAAAAATTAAAGTTGAAGAATACAAAAACTATTACCTCTTTCTTAGATGTTCTGCTTCTCCTTTCTCTAAAGTGAGCAGAAAATAAAGAAGACTGTAGCAACAAGAAGCCAGAAATGGCAGGAGAGTCTCACTAAGTACACACGTATGGTCCAGGAGCTTACAGATAACACCCAAAACACAGCCAGCTGTACTGTCAGGAATTACAGTCAGCCCAACCTAGGCAGAGAAAAATGAGATTAATGACCTCCTTGGAACAGTCCCTCTCTCCAGGATAAAACCAAACCCCATTAACTGGAGAGTTAACCTAACATCACTTCTACTGAGAAACAGTACATACATAATACATGCCACCCGCCATACCTTAAAGTCCTGTTTTCCCTTGAGTTCAATTACTGTATTAAATAACTTTGAAAGCATGCCAACTCAAGAAATACTAACCTAATCCACTGTCTCCCTTCCATGACAAAGTCTACTAAAATCTTCAAGACATTACAATTTCTGATGGTCAGAAATGCCATCATTTGAAAGGATTATCTCATGCACCCTCCAAAAACTCTTGATACCAACAATCACATTCACGTGATCTTTATTAGATTCTTCAGACTAGAAAACTCTAATATCTGGCACCACCCCTACCCCAGGTAATTAGATGTACAAACCAGAGTTCATTTTACAATTAGCGTTACCCTGCCCTTTCATTTAGCTACTCATTCAGACATGACTAAGTAAAACACCCCGGAGTAAGACATCACTATACTGAACACTTGACTGATTCACTGCCCCAAAACCTCGATAAGGGACATCGTGGTATATGTATTCATCTGGACTCTACTGTAAACTTTCATTAAGGTGTACTCTAACTTATAATTGTTATATACGCGTGGTTTAAATCTCCTGGAAACTATTGTTGAGTCATCATGAAAGTCTACAGGCTCTGATCAGGCTGTCTGAATATAGTGGCCAAGACTGACAATCGTGTTGATCTTTTAACTAGAATAATGAATGTAGTCAAAGAAAGACATAAATATCTGGAGGGGAGATGAAAAGACACAACAGATAAAGACTGGAAGTTCGATAGCAGAAAGAAAAGTACTGGGAATTCAAAATAGTATTCTTCCAGCTTAAGGGAAGTTAACATTTTAAAGGAGAATAGGGGGTTGGAATGTGCCTATAAAATTACCCGAACAAGTAAGAGGGCCTAGAAGGTAAAATGTGGGAGCCATCCCTTGCACTATTATAATAATTATAATAAAAATTATAATAAGCCAAAGATCCAAGTATAAATGTTGGAGGAAGTTAAAAAGCAAAACCCAGACATACCCAATGGGAATAAGGAACACCAACTGCCCAGAAGACAAAATAATCTCAAGGCTGAGCTTACTGCTTCTAGTGACCAAGCCCTGAGCAAACTGTTAGGTTACATCCCTACTTTAGAACCCAAATCCTTAAGGTATAGGTTAGACCCCAGTCTGGATGCTGGATTCCCAATACACCAATACCAAGTACATGTTAATTAAAGCATTACAAGTCAGAAGAATCTGAGGTATAATTTTAGAGCTCTTCACTGCAGATGCAGAAAGTAAGGTACTGGAAAAGGGGGAATTTCCCAAGGTCACAGAATTAATTAGTAACAGCTAGGGAAAACATCAAGATTTCCCAGTTCTTATCAACATTATGCTAAAAGGCCATGGAATTATTAAGCTTAGAATTCTGGACAATCATTCTTTCCTCACCTATGGCAAACCCACTATTAATCAAGGATTCTCTAGATTCTCTTTGCTTTTTTGAGTAGCAAAACAAAAAACAAAATTTAAGTATATTTACCAAATGCTTACTGATGGCACTCTGCAGGATGTCAAAGCTCTGGCTTCGGGCAGGAATAACCAATAAACTGTGACAAACTGTCTGTCAGAAAAGGAAAAAACCAGTAACTAAATTGGGACATTTTACATCAGAAACAAGCTCTACAATTTTTATTTTAACCTACTTGCCCTATCATGTAACAGGAAACTTATCAAAAAATTACTCTGGGGGTGCCTGGGTGGCTCAGTCGTTAAGCGTCTGCCTTCGGCTCAGGTCATGATTCCAGGGTCCTGGGATAGAGTCCCACATCGGGCTCCCTGCTCAGAGGGAAGTCTGCTTCTCCCTCTCCCACTCCCCCTGCTTGTGTTCCCTCTCTCGCTGTCTATGTCAATTAAATAAATAAAATCTTTAAAAAAAAATTACTCTGAAGATGCAAATGTCAAAAGTAAAACAACTAAATCTCATATATGTGCTAATTTTCCAAACAGTTCATTAATTAAACATTTACTGGACACTGAGCTAGTCCTATCAGGTGCCAGGCACAGGAATAAAAGACCAAGAAACTCCTCTCATAGCCCTGAAATAAGTAGCTTCAATCCATCAAATTAGAGACTATATTTCTACTAACAAACGCTACAACAAAAAGATCTGAATGATGTGAATGAAGGGATGAAAAAAGCCATTTTTCCATTTCAATTTCCCATTTCCATATCCCTACAGAAAAACACGATCTAGAAACTACCAATATCCTGTTCAAATTAATTACAATGCTGCCTCCTATTCCCCAAAGGTAAAAAAGGAAGAGACCAGTCCACAGAAAAAGAAAATATAAGGAAAGTGGGGAGTCAAATCCTTCATATTTTTACAAGTTCTCAAGGAAACAAGAGGAGGGAAGGACATCAAGTCCTTCAGAGACATCATTATACAATTCCAGAGCTGATGGAATGCAGTGCCAAAGTGAAATATGTGAAAGAATCACATGCAAAACCAACAACAAGACTGGTGGAAATAAGAATATCACTCTAGAGCACTGGGTGTTGTGTAAGACTGATGAATCACATACCTGTACCCCTGAAACAAAACATTATATGTTAATTTAAAAAATAAAATTAAAGAGTATCATTCTAGCAAAAAGATAGTCAAACTAAATTCAAGGGTACTGTCAATCAACCCTGAAAAATCAACAGCTCCATGCATTATTTTTCTATAAAACCTCCTATAAATTAATAGCACCCACAGCTTTCACAGGCAGTTTTTATTTTCTTTTATGCTTTTAAGTAACAATGTAAACAACATATTTCTAAGGCCATTGTCCTATTTCACAACAAGCCATGAATATTTTCATTAATAAAGGATAAATCACATCTGAAAAGTCCCATTTGCTATTAAATGTCCATTTAATCCTTTCCTTTCCACCACCTCTTCCCTCCTGCAACAATTTCACTCAAAAGCCATTAGGTGGGGCCGCATCAGATAAACATCAGCACCGAAGTAGGCTGGAGAGCAGCAATGACCCACGGAAGGCCATTCATGAAAAAACAGAGACAGACTGTCCCCAGTGTGGGAGTTCAAATGGGGTCAGAAAGATGCCTACATGGGACAAAGGTGGCACCAAAAAGAGATTAATTATAGACAAAGAAACTGATCAAGTAAATTATATTAAGTATAACAGAAGCCAGGGTTCTCACCTTCAGAAAAGAAAGGCACAAAGAAAAGAAGACAACTAGAATGAACCCTGTGGTGTTAAATTGCTGATTTCTGTCCATGACAGTTTGGGAGCACCAAGGTCCAATAGCAATGACCACATCGAAAGTCCTGAAGTTAGTTTCAAAATACCATTCTTCATTTAAAGGAAAACTGGGCTTCTTAAAAAAATACCTGACTGCAAGGTTGGGACAGGGAAAATAAAATACGAATCTGGAACAATCTGTGGAACAAGAAAGTAAGGAAGAACTAAGAATGAGCACATGTCAAAAGAACAAAGAAGCCACTAAATTTTATAGTGACTCACTGAGTAAAACAGGAAACCATATAAACACAAATTAATAAATGAAGACTAATAAAAAAATGTCTGGAATATTAATAGTTTCCAAGTATCTCCTCATGAATTATTAATTACAAAGGAGAAAAAGTAAATAGTGGAGAAATGGGCAGACAGCACTTAATCAAGTGATCAAAGCGAGTATATATGTAATGGGACAAATTTAAACGTTGCACCACCAGACAAGATGCAATCAGAAAACCTTCATTTTTGTCATATTCCTACCAAATTTATATAGCCTGAATCTAACCATGGGGGAACATAAACCCAAATGGGATGAAAATTTTACAAAATAACTGTCCCAATGTTCTTCAAAGTGTCAAGGTCAACAAAAGACAAGGAAACACTGAGGCACTACACCAAATTGAAGGAGATTAAAAACCGTGATTACAACTAAATGCTACAAATAATTTGGGGTGTTTTCTTTTGCTATAAAGAACATTACTGAGGGGCACCTGGCTTATTCAGTCAGCAGAGTATGTGACTCTTGATCTCAGGGTCATGAGTTCAAGTCCCAAACTAGGCAGAGAGCTTACTTTAAAACAAACAAACAAACAATTACTGGGACAACTGGCAAACATGACTGAGGTTTGAGGATTAAATGACAATAACATACCAATCTTAATTTCCTAATTTTGAGGACCAGATTGTGGTTATATAATGGAATGCTTTATGAGATATACAAGCCAAAGTATGGGCTATGGGCATTATGTCAGTCTATGAAAAATAAGAAGTTCTTTGGGGGAGCCTGCGTGGCTCAGTCAGTTAAGGGTCATGGTCCCAGGATCCTGGGATTGAGCCTCACGTCGGGCTCCCAACTCAGAGGGGAGCCTGCTTCTCCCTCTCCAGCCCTTGTGCTCTCTCTCTCTCTATCCCTACCTCTCTTTCTCTCTCAGATAAATAAAATCTTAAAAAAAAAAAAAAGAAAAAGTTCTTTGTACTGTAGTTGTAATTTTTCTCTAAGTTTGAATTTGTTTCAAGATAAAGGCAAATAAATATTAACATAAATACATGTACATGCACACTCACCAACATAAACATATACAGTCCTCATGTTTGCACATTACTGTTAACAGAAACCTACATGTATCAGAACTCTGACTTTATACTGCAGAGTTCCAGAACAAGCATGATAATCTGGTCCAATGTGGAAATTAAGGGGTTTTTTTTTTTTTTTTTTGGAAAAATATACAAATAAAGAACTTCTTATTCTTTTTTCTTTTTTAAAGATCTTATTATTTGACAGAGAGAGTTCACAAGTAGGCAGAGAGGCAGGCAGAGAGAGAGGAGGAGGCAGGCACCCTGCCGAGCAGAGGGCCTGATATGGGCCTCAATCCTAAGACCCTGAGATCATGACCTGAGCCGAAGGCAGAGGCTTAACCCATTGAGCCACCCAGGCGCCCATGAACTTCTTTTTCTTAAGGAGGTTTTATATATTTAATTTCTAAGTGGAAATATTTTTCTACCTAATTTCACCAGAATATATACAGAAATGGCATGTTCCTAACACTTCTTCGTCATTTTTTTTTTTAATTTATTTGACACAGAGAGAAAGTGAGATCAGAAGTAGCCAGAGTGGCAGGCAAAGGGAGAGGGAGAAGCAGACTCCCTGCTGAGCAGGGAGTCCAACTCGGGGCTCAATCCCAGGACCCTGAGATCATGACCTGAGCCGAGGGCAGATGCTCATCCCACTGAGCCACCCAGGCGCCCTCAAAATCAGTCTTACAAGACAGTCAAAAGGTTGGCAGGATTTTCTGTCCTCCACTACACACCATTTGACGAAGCCAAACTCTTATCCTCTTGCTGAGAGAGAGCTCTAGTATCCTGATATATTGCTAAAAACAAAGCTGTGCATGTGCAAGGTGAAATTCTACAAGGCCAAAGAATAAACAGGAGTTATGAGCAAAACAATTCCCAAAGCTCAAAGACAGCAGAGAGATGTTTAAGCTCTAACCAACCAAAACAGAGTCTTCACAGAAGACTAGGTTTATTCAGATGGCGCTCAGAATGTGAACACTAATAGTAGCAATAAATTAGCACAATGGCAGGGTTGGTAAGTTTTTTCTGTAAAGGGCCAAATAGCAGATATTTTAGGCTTCTCAGGGCTCACACATATTCTGTCATATTCTTGTGGGGATTTTTTGTTTTAACAGTTGTTAAAAAAAAAAAGTAAACACCACTCTTAGTTTCAGGGTGCTACAAAAACAGGGCCCAACTGGTTTCGGTCTAAAGCTGTAATTTATTGATCCTTGACTTAGTAAAGGCTACTTGTTCTAATAAACCACCCTGACAAAACTTAAAAACAAGTCTCAAAAGGATGAAGCTGATACTCCAGTAAC
This sequence comes from Lutra lutra, assembly GCF_902655055.1. Lineage (NCBI taxonomy): Eukaryota > Metazoa > Chordata > Mammalia > Carnivora > Mustelidae > Lutra > Lutra lutra. The sequence goes on from NC_062290.1 coordinate 64,427,321, forward strand.
TTGACTGCCTCCCAGAACAAAACAAAACACTCCAACATGTCTAACACATACAATCTCCACTGTCCAACATGCACTCAAAAACTAATAAGCATGACAAGGAGCTTGAAAATATGCTACGTAACCAGGAGAAAAAAAAAACAATCAATACAAATGACACGAGAGAATTAGCAGGTAAGAACTTTAAAACAATTATTATTACATATTTTAGATACAGAAGAAGCGTGTGCCTGGCTCAGCTGGTAGAGCATGTGACTCTTGATCTTGGGGTTGTGGGTTCGAGCCCCATGTTGGGTATGGAGAGTACTTAAAGAAAAAAAAAGAACTTGTTAAAGAAAAAAGCAGAGATAAAAAAAAATACATTATCTAAAATTTAAAATTCACTTGCTGGTCTCTGTTCATAAATGACATGACTGTCTATGTAGAAAATCTTAAACGACTGACAAAAAAAAATTCCTGGAATAATGGTGAGTGCTGTAAAGTGTGTAAGCCTGATGATTCACACGCCTGTACCCCTGGGGCAAATAATACATTATATTTTAATGAAAATAATATTTAAAAAATAAGTTCCTGGAATAAGTAATTATAGCGAGGTTACAGGATACAATGTGAATATATAAAAACTTTCCAAATAGCAATGAAAAAAACCAGCAATGAACAAACAGAATTTGAAATTAAGTTTATATAGCACCCCAAAAAACAGAAATACATAGAAATAAACCTAACAAAATATGTACAAGATGTGTATGAGGAAAACTACAAAATTCTGATGAATGAAATCGAAGAATTAAAGAAATGGAGGTATTTCATGTTCATAGGATAGAAATACTCAATCATGATGTCAGTTCTTCCCAACTTCATCTACAGATTTAATGCAAATCCAATCAAAATTCCAGTAAATCATTTGTGGATATCAACAAATTGATTCTAGAAGTTTATTTAGATAGGCAAAAACCCAGAACAGTATTGAAGGAAAAAAACAAAGTTAAAGGATTGACACTACCCAACTTCATGATCACTATAAAGCTATAGTAATCAAGATACGACAGTACTGGTGAAAGAACAAAGAGATTAATGGAACAGAATAGAGAACCCAGCAATAGACAGACCCATAGAGTCAAGGGATCTTTGACAATGAAGCAAAGATAGACTTTTCAACAATCCATATGTAAATTAATCTGGACTTTGCACAAAAACTAACTCAGAATGGATAACAGACCTAAATGTAAAATGCAAAATACAAAACTATAACTGACTTAGACGATAACATAGGAGGAAAAATCTAAATGACCTTAAGCATGGTGATGACTTTTTAGATACAACACCAAAGGCACAATGCAGGAAAGAAATAAATGATAAGCTGGTCTTCATTAAAATTAAAAAATTCTGCTCTGCAAAAGATAATGTCAACAGTATGAACAGACAAGCCACAGACTGGGAGAATACCTTTGCAAAAGACATATAACCAAGTATTGTTACCTAAAATATTCAAAGAACACTTAAAACTTAACAAGAAAACAACCCAGTTAAAATAATTGTAAATAAATATAAATAAAATAATATGGGCCAAAGACCATAACAGATATTTCACCAAAGACGTATGCAAATAAATCTAAAAAGATGCTCCACATCGTATGTTATCAGGGAAATCAAAAATTAATTATGAGAAGCTACACATCTATTAGAATGACCAAAATCCAAACACTGACACCAAATGCTGGCAAGGATCTGGAGCAACAGAAACTCATTCACTGCTGATAAGATTGCAAAACAGCACAACCACTTTGGAACACAGTGTGGTGTTTCTTACAAAATTAAACACACTCTTACCATATGATCCAGCAACCGTTTTCTTGGTATTAACCCAAAGGAGTTGAAAACATGTCTAAATAAAACCTACACATGGATGTTTGTAAGCTTATACAGCTTTATTCATAATTACCAGAATTTGGAAACAAAACAGATGTTCTTCATTCCGTGAACAGATAAACTGGTATATCAATACGTTATTATTCAGCACTAAAAGAAATGAGCTATGAAGCCATGAAAAACATGGAGGAATCTTAAAGAATATTACTAAGTGAAAGTAACATTCTAAAGAGGCTATATCTGTACACTTCCAATATAAGACATTCTGGAAAAGGCAAAACTGTAGACGGGGAAAAAATAGAACATTAGTGGTGTCAGGGGTTGGGAAGCATAGAGGATGAGCAGGCAGAGCACAGAGGATTTTGGGGCAAAAGACACTCTGTAAGAGATTAATAGATAATGTGGCATTACACACTTGTCCAGATCTATAAAATGTGTAATACCAAGAGTGAACCATAATGTAAACTGTGGACTTCGAGTAATTACATCAATATAAAATCATTAATTATAACAATGTAGCACTCTGGTGGGGGATGTTGATAATGGAGGCTATGCATGTGGAGAAGGAAGGACTGTATAAGGGAAATACCTGTTCATTTTTCTGTGAACTTAGATTTGCTCTAAAAAAAAAAAAAAAAAAAAAAAAACTTAAATCTTTGGTTGGATTTAAGACCAGATCAGATAATGCAAAAGATCAGGGAACTTAAAGACACAGCTTACTTTCTGAAGAGACATGGGAAAAGGTGTTAAAATGTCTCAAGGACTACAGGAAAATATCAAGAATCTTACATACATGTAACTGGAGTCCAAAGAAGGGGACCCAGAACATTTTTTTGAAGGAATGACTGACATTTTTCCCAACACAGTAAATTCTAAGCCTAAGAAAGGAAACATTCAGGGGCGCCTGGGTGGCTCAGTGGGTTAAGCCGCTGCCTTCGGCTCTGGTCATGATCTCAGGGTTCTGGGATCGAGTCCCGCATCGGGCTCTCTGATCGGCGGGGAACCTGCTTTCCTCTCTCCCTCTCTCTCTCTGCCTGCCTTTCTGTCTGCTTGTGACCTCTCTCTGTCAAATAAATAAATAAAATCTCAAAAAAAAAAAAAGAAAGAAACATTCAGCAAACATGAAGTATTAAAAAAAAAAAAAAAAAAATGGACGCCGGGTGCCTTAGTCAGTTAAGTGTATGCCTTCTGCTTGTGTCATCATCCCAGAATCCTGGGATTGAGCCCGAATCGGGCTCCTTACTCAGCAGGGAGTCTGCTTCTCCCTCTGCCTACTGCTCCTCCTACTTATGGGCATTATCTCTGACAAATAAATTAATAAAATCTTACATAAATAAACAATGCCAAGGCATAAATACAATCAAACTGCTGAGAAAGTGATAAAATGATTATCTTGAAATCATGTAGGAAGAAAAAACATGTAGAGAAAAAAGACATCACATACAGAAAAAACAACATTGGAATGACCTTATAAAATATTATTACACATTATATCATAATATGAAGTAGTACAGTACAGTTTGAAGGTAGGTTGTCTAAGTTAAAAACCAAACACCTAAAAACATAAAACAAAGAGGCACAGCTATATGCCATGGTGGAGATAAATGGAATGCTAAAAATACTCAACTATGAAAGCAATGAATCATGATATCTTACTACAACAGTATACCACACAGCAATGAAAACAATGAACTGCTTACACATTAAGTAACTTTAAATTTTTTTAAATTTATTTAAATTCAGTTAATTAACACATAGTGTTTTATTAGTTTCAGAGGTAGAGTTCAGTGATTCATCAGTCTTATATAACACCCAGACCCCATTACATCACATGCCTTAACAACATACGTAACTTCCAAGAGTATACTGAATAAAAAGCAAATTACTGAAAATATTGCACTTTTAAAAAAGTTTAATACAATGTAAATCTAAACATTATAGTTTGGGGGCACCTGGGTGGCTCAGTGAGTTAAAGCCTCTGCCTTCGGCTCAGGTCATGATCCAGGGTCCTGGGATCGAGCCCCGCATCGGGCTCTCTGCTCGCGGGAAGCCTGCCTCCTCCTCCTCCTCTCTCTCTCTGCCTACTTGTGATCTCTGTCTGTCAAATAAATAAATAAATAAAATCTTAAAAAAAAAAAAAAATTATAGTTTGGAGTTATGCGCTAATATAGTAAAACTAAAAGGAAGAAGAGTGTGATAAAATTAAAACACTGTTAACTCTGAACGGAAAGGAGAAACACACACAAGGGTTTCAAAAATAAAAATGTTCAGGGGCCGCCTGCGTGGGTCACTTGGTCAAGTGTCTTAACTTGATTCAGCTCAGATGGTGATCTCACAGGTCATGGAGCAAGCCCCATGTGGGGCTCCATACTCAGTGAGGAGTCTGCTTAGAATCCTCTCCCTCTGCCCCTCCCCCTATTCTCTCTCTAAAATAAAAAAATATTAAAAATAAAAATGTTCTATTTCTTAAACTGGATTTATGTTTTATTATTATTATTATTCAGGGCTTATCCATGTTAAAAAAACATTCTTTTACAATCATCCAATATTTGTAAATGACAATATTAACCTTAAAACCGTTCACTGGCTCTGGAATAGACGATTCCATTACAAAAGGTACCTCTGTACAGAGATTTCTGTTTCCTTTGTGATCCTTCCCTGTTAACTACAGTTTCCATCATTAACAGGAAGGTCACATAATTCTTCCTTCAGTGCTCGGAAGGAATAATCACAAAAATACTAAATGAAAATGCAAGGTCCAGATCAGTGGATAAAGTATGTTATTTTCTATAAAGAAACAAAAATAATATATTTAAGTCACTTGTGAAGACAGAAAGATATCTGAAAGAATGTATTTAGAAACTGGGAAGAAAAAAATGGGTGGCTGAGGGGGAAATGACAAAAATACTTTTTTTTTTAAATTATCTTCCATTCTGAATTAAATTTTGTGAATAATACTACTTTTAAAAAAAGTCTGATTTAGGGGTGCCTGGGTGGCTCAGTGGGTTAAAGCCTCTGCCTTAGGCTCAGGTCATGATCTCAGGGTCCTGGGATCAAGCCCCACATTAGGGTCCCTGATCAGCAGGAGTCTACTTCTCCCTCTCTCCCTGCCTCTCCGCCTACTCATGCACTCTCTCACTCGCTCTCTTGTAAAAAGAAAATATATTTCTTTAAGATTTTATTTATTTGCAAGAGAGAGAGATAGCGGCGAAGCATGAGAGGGGAGATGGTCAGAGGGAGAAGCAGACTCCCCACTGATCTGGGAGCCCAATGCGGACTCTCCCCGGAATCATGACCCAAGCTGAAGGCAGTTGCTTAACTGACTGAGCACCCAGGCGCCCCAGAAAATGTGGTTTTAAGAAAAAACACTATTGTTGGCAAGCCCAAACCCACCAATCCAGTATTCAAGGCCTTAACCTCAGGAGACCTGTTTTAGCTCTCTTCATTTACCATGGGTAGATAAAAGTTTCAGATGCGAAACCAATTCATATTTCTTTTCACTATTTAAAATCTATTTGTTGTTGTTGTTTAGATTTATTTATTTGACAGTGAGAGGAGAGAGAGAAGGAACACAAGCAGAGGGAGGAGGATAGGGAGAGAAGCAGGCTCCCCACTGAGCACGGAGCCTGATACAGGGCTCGATCTTGATCAACCTTGGAATCATGACCTGAGCCAAAGGCAGACGCTTAAGGACTGAGGCACCCAGGCGCCCCTAAATCCAGTTATTTTTTAAAAACCTACATATAAACACAGTGCCAGGCACTATGGCAATAAAGAGAAGATAATATAACTGGCATACTTAAGTATTATGATCAGAGTCTACCTATAAAGGTACAGTCCTAACAGATAGGAAAAACATTAAGGATATACAGAAAAGAATGAAAGAAGTAAATAATAGATCAGTTTGAATAAATTCAAATGGTCTACCACAAAGCTTGAATCTGGAGACCACCCTATTGAGAACAATAACAAAGAGATTTAAAACAAAATAACAGGTTTAAAAAAAAAACAAAGCCCTTGGAGTACCAGTCATAAACTACAAGAAAAAATTATAGTCAGTGTCCTCACCAGAAGCCTTCTGAATTAAAGAAAATTAGCCAGCAGAGAACATAACATCAGAATTTGCATAAAAGATTCGAAACCAAAATTACTTGAGATGACATAAGTACATTCCTACTGAGTAAGCATTTTCATGGAGGAAAAGAAACTGAAGAAATAAATAATAGAAATTAATTATTATAGAAATGTCTTAAAGAATCAAATCCTTAGCATCAATGTTTATTATTTTGCATTTTTGCACATGCATAAATATGTTTTTGCATATTTAGTTTACATATTTTAACATGAATGACAATTTGGCTTATTAGGGTAAAAGTTCAGCCTAATAATCCCAATTTAAAACATATAATTACCTAGAATTAGGCTTGGTTTTTTTTTTAAGATTTTATTTATTTATTTGACAGAGAGCAATCACAAGTAGGCAGAGAGGCAGGCAGAGAGAGAGGAGGAAGCAGGCTCCCTGCCGAGCAGAGAGCCTGATGCAGGACTCGATCCCAGGACCCTGGGATCATGACCTGAGCCAAAGGCAGAGGCTTTAACCCACTGAGCCACCCAGGCACCCCCAGACTTGTTATTTTAATTTGATTTTTACTATAAGCAATACCAAAACTTAGTTACTAAGATTTATCATAATTTACATTTATTATATATATTTAACATTTGTGAAAGTTTGTCAGAAAACTGAACTACTTGGCAATTAGTGACTATACTTAAAAGTTACTTTAATGGTTTAAAATTTTAACTGAGGGGCGCCTGGGTGGCTCAGTGGGTAAGCCTCTGCCTTTGGCTCAGGTCATGATCTCAGGATCCTGGGGATTGAGCCCCACATCAGGCTCTCTGCTCAGCTAGGAGCCTGCTTCCCCCCTCTCTCTCTGCCTGCCTCTCTGCCTACTTGTGATCTCTGTCTGTCAAATAAAAATAAAATCTTTTTAAAATAATAAATAAAATAAAATTTTAACTGAGTAGTTTGTAAAAGGAATAAAATATAACCAGAGTCCCATTTTTATTTTTTATTTATTTTCTTTAAAGATTTTATTTATTTATTTAACAGACAGGTATCACAAGTAGGCAGAGAGGCAGGAGGGCAGAGTTGGGGCGGGGGGAGCAGACTTCTGCGGAGCAGAGAGGCCCAATGTGGGGCTCAATACCAGGACCCTGAGATCATGACCTGAGCCGAAGGCAGAGGCTTAACCCACTGAGCCACCAAGGTGCCCCTGGAGTCCCATTTTTAAAGATGGCTTAAATTCATTCTATTTATCTTAAAAATAAGTTTTATAGGTTGAACTTAATGGAAGTGAGGGTTTTAAATTAACATTAACGAACTATGTACTAATTCTCAAAACCAAAGGAACTGCAGAATAATCTTTCTGTTTTAAAAAACGCTACTTTTTAGGAAACCAAATCCAAATAGCCTAATTCATCCTTCAACACCTGAGTCAAATTCTCCCTTTTCCAAAGAACCATCTATCGTATTCTGTACTAGTTAAAAGAAAATAAATTGTCTCTACCATTCAAATCACTAAATTTATTCTATTCTAGTAGTGCAACCTGTAATGAACACTCCTCTTTTTAGAACACAATCTCCTATCCAAGATCATAAGCACTCTCAGAACATGAGTCATGTCTTATACTACTCTTTATCTCTAAGAGTATCTCCTATAAGGCGATCCTAATATATCCTAACGACTGGTGGTTGATTAACAGAATTTTAATAATCATGAGTTCCTCTTTAAATGCACTATTACCGGGCGCCTGGGTGGCTCAGTGGGTTGAGCCGCTGCCTTTGGCTCAGGTCATGATCTCAGGGTCCTGGGATTGAGCCCCGCATCGGGCTCCTCTGCTCAGCAGGGAGCCTGCTTCCCTCTCTCTCTCTATCTCTCTCTCTGCCTGCCTCTCTGTCTGCTTGTGATCTCTCTCTCTCAAATAAATAAATAAAATCTTTAAAATAAATAAATAAATAAATAAATGCACTATTACCTCTGTTACATCCCAATGATGTAAAAATTGATCCAAGTCAGTAAGGTAAAGAAGCACAGGGGAAAGCTGTGTCTGGATGACATGAGGAACTCCTCGAAGGCTCTGAAGCCAAGTCAACTCCTCTTTCGAAAACCCTAATTTGGGTATAAAGAAAGACAATTTAAAAAATAAATCACAAATCAAAATGACATTCTTCTTTTTTTTAACAGACATGACATGTACCTTCAAGTTCTTCTTCAAGCTTTTTTAAAATTTCTTCACTTCATATATTTTAAAGAATTGGTAGCAATGGAGGCGGTAAAATTCATATAATTATGTACACAAAGAATGTGATCTGACCCCATGTATGATACAGCAAGAAACAAGTTATACTCCTTCTATTTGGAACTTCACCAATTTTTACTTTTTAAAAAAGTGAAAGGCATATTGCTTTCCCTCTAATGGTAGGTTTAAAATACCAATCAATTAAGTAAAATGATATATGATTTCACATATATATCATCTCTTCTGTTTCTTATATAATAGCCCTTCAAATGTTTTAAAACTACTCTAGCCCTCCTAAACCTTTCTGGATTTTACATGTGTGTTCCTTTAACTACACCTTATACAACAAAATTTGATTCTCTTACCACCCCTATTTACCCCTGGTCTAACCTACATAGACAACCTGACAGTGTCTCCTGAAAAACAAGTGCTCAGAACGATCAGAATACCAGCAGTGTGGTCCGATTCGATGTTCAGATCACTATATTTCCAGAACACAGCCTGAAGACTCCTCATGTAGTTTGATGGCCACATCACACTATTGACTCCCAGTGAGCTTTCCAAAACCACTAAACCTTCTGACTGGTAATACTATTAAAACATAAAGTCCATGCTCGCATCTCAATGTGCACATCCAGAATACCAAATAAACACATTTATCTTGTATGCAGTATTTATCTCGCTGGATTTAGCTCATTATCAGCACTTGTCAAGTTCTTTTCGGAGTCTGACTTAACCTATCTATTAAGTCTCCTAACTTCAAGTCTTCAGAAAATGTCAATAATCTCATCATTCAAATATAAAACAGAAATGCTGAAATCGTACAATCATTTAAAACAACAGCAATACTTATACATCTAGCTTACAACATTTCTAGACTCATCTTACTAATTTTGCTTTGAGAACAATGGAATGTAGAAATGGCTAATTGAAACTTGATTTACATTCGTATCTAGTTGAACATTTTAAACATGTTTAAGATGGATATTTGTTCATCAATTTTTTAAAGTATGCAGTGGGGGTTTGCATACGGCTATCTGAAAAAGAGTCAAGTAGGGGCTCCTGGGTGGCTCAGTCAGTTAAGTGTCTGCCTTTGGCTCAGGTCATGATCCCAGGGTCCTGCTCAGCAGAGCCTGTTCCCCCTCTCCCTCTGCCCCTCCCCCTACTTGTTCTCTCTCTCTCTCTCTCAAATAAAATCTTTAAAAAAAATTTTTTTTAAAGTCAAGTATATTCAATTCACTGTAAACCAAGACAATAAAGCTGAGAAATGAGAAAGAAAACTATAATCACAGGATATTCAAATAATCCCCAGAGTACTCCTACTCTGAGAGATTTAAACATAAATCATGTTTATCCCTGCCTCAAGAGCCTGACAATAGAGGAAGATTTCTACTTATTAGTCAATAAAATCATTTCAAGATAAAAAGATTATCATCTTCAAAACTTAAACCCAAACCACTAAGACAGCAAATCTTTGAATTTTCATGCTAGGTTTTGCTTTTCCTTAATTTGGCAGGTGAATGTCTTTACCTGTAAGTGTTTGAAAATAAGAAGCTGAAATAGTCCACGTCACTCATCAACCAGTCTTTAACAGAATACTTCCATCCAGAAAACGATGATCTATAATAAACAATGGGAGAATTATTACCAGAAGTGACCAAGTTGAAGACTCTAGAAAAAGAGCACAGTATATAACAATTTTTCTTTATTGAAAATAAATCTGCATTAATAACTTAAAAACCTGTAGTATATATTCACTTTATATGTAAGGGCTCAAGTATCATAATATGGAAAATTTAACTTCTAAACATATTTATGTTTATGTAAAGTTTCATGAAAAAGCATAGTTGGTCCATACATACAGTGTAACCTAGAAAATTTCCAAACCACTTGAAAATCAGACTCTACGGAGCCAAAATGAAGTTTTGCTTTTCAGTAGTTGGTATAGCTGCTACTTTTTTATAAATTCTTACCTTGCTTACTCAAATGAGTTAAGTTTAAACAAGCTCCAGCTTTCTACCTAAAAAACTATCTTGATTAGGTAAAAAATATTCCTTGTAAAGCCACTCTACAATAATTATGTGTTCCTATATTTTGCAAAGCTGTAACTGGGCCTACTTCATAATAGTGCAGCTCAAGTACTGACTGTAGGGGACATAGAAAATAGCTAAATGTCAAGCAGCTTCTCATTAAATGAGGATTATCTGATTCCTGCTATGCGGTCAGTTTCCAGTGATTCCTTTAAAACTCTCTTCAAGTCAAGTCTTAGAAAATGACAGCGAATTTCAGCCTTAGATATGTCAAGAAAAAGGGGTGGGGGTACGATGAGAATGATCAGATCCAACAAGCTGAGGCTACAAATTTTATCACAGCTCATCAAACAAATATCTGACAAAATTAGGAGTTTCTAAATTCAACTAGAAACAATTTTTTTAAACTATTCAAACAGTTGTGTTTATATTTATTAATATTTCTTTAAATTTGGGGAGTTAAAATGATGGAAATACCTTGGGTATTTTTTCCACAATTAGCAAAGGACTATGGACGGAATATTAAAAGGTTAGAGGTTACAAGAAAGTCAGAAATACACATTGTAAAGTAGTACAAAATGGTAGTTAGCAAACTAATATGCTTTTGAACCCAGTGAAAACAGCAATCAACTGTGCCACCCAGTGGCTAAAAGAGGTAGCAAAACCACTGACGGGTCCACTTTGAACAAATGATAAGCAACATATCTAATGTCCTTAAAATTATGCCCATATGTACTGTCCAAGCCAGAATACTTCTGAGAATAAGATGAGACAAAAGAAGTAAAGTGAATCTGTTCCTGGCAGAGCAGGTCATATATAATATATTGCTTAAAACTCAGCCAAATTTCTTAGTCCAAAATTTCTCCCTCGTCAAGATTTTTATATAACAATGCAGACTACTTTTCCACATTTGTGTCTTATGTGCCCCAATCTAGCTGTAAATAAACTAGGGGCAGAAAAGGTAAGGAATGAGCAAAAGCAAGTGGAAAAATACAATTAGAATGCCAAGGGGTGGGGTGCGAGTCAACCCTAAAAAACTAAGTGGGCAATAAAAAAGGTAGGGGCACAGCAATTCTATACTTTTCCAAAAGTTAAAATGAACAGTTCTCACTTGATGGGTTTTTCACAAATGGCACAAACTAATATTCTTCCCTCTGATAAAGACAAACAGGGCAATCAGAACTACAAAACCTAAATTAAACCTGATCTCACGATCCAATTAATGTGACAGAAAAAAATCAGAATTAAAGGAATATTTCAGGAAAATTACCTGGGAACAGTGTGCAAAATAGATGGGATATTATATATTAGAAGATTATAAAAAACAGCTGGCTAGTTTACAGTCACAGTCAAGGAGAGGAAGGGATATTTTGAAGAGAAAAACCAGAAAAGAAATAACCCAGGTATGTCTGAAGGAAACATCGTTAAATTCTGAATCTAGGAATTGATACAATGATAATGTCACTGGCCCAAGAAGGTTGAGAAGTACTAATTTTGTGTTATTTTTTAAAAGAGAGATTAGTTTGAATGGAAACAATACACTATACAGACAGGTAAGTCTACCTAATAGACTTCACTAAAAAGCAAATTTAACTTGTTGGACTTCTGGCTACAGTAACAATCTGCTGTTAATGATTATAACCCCTGCTATTATTTGTGAATTATTTTCTCAACAGTTACCACAAATCTCCACAAGAAAAAAGTAAAAATTTGAAAATATCCTTGGCAAAAATTGTTAAGCAAAGTGAATCATAACTGATGTTGATAAAGACATAAATAGAGCTTTCAAGGAGAATTAGTTTCAACAAGTGTTCAAAAGGTTATTTAAAATCAATTTTAAAACAGATTCTTCACAAGTTATATCAAAGAAACAGAGTGCCCTCTACTGGAAGTTAATTAACACAAATCCATCTCAGAAACAAAAAAAAGAACATTTAATTTTTTAAAGGCCAACAAGGGGCGCCTGGGTGGCTCAGTGGGTTAAGCCGCTGCCTTCGGCTCAGGTCGTGATCTCAGAGTCCTGGGATCGAGCCCCGCATCGGGCTCTCTGCTCAGCAGGAAGCCTGCTTCCTCCTCTCTCTGCCTGCCTCTCTGCCTGCTTGTGATCTGTCAAATAAATAAATAAATAAAATCTTTAAAAAAAAAATAAAAATAAATAAATAAAAGGCCAAACAAATATTAATAATTGCTTACTAGACAAGGAGCTGCATTGTGTTCCCCCAAGAAAGAAAACTAATAAATGCTTTAAAATACTTAAAAATAAGACCAAGCTCTCTACTGCATGTGCACACAGAAATATAACACTGAATTTTCACATACAGACATGTTGCAGACAGCTCTCTTTTGCTAAAAGGAAAGGTTATCATCAGTTATGAATCACACTTTCGGTAACTAGATTCCAACATATGTCCATAATGGTAAGAAGAGAATGTCAAAGACGGTAAAGAAATTCTATTAATAAAGTGAGCCACTCCTACTTAACTGGGCTAGGGGATCTGTATGTACAGGAAACCACAAGATCTAAACTGTTTAGGTATAGCCTAGATTTCAATTTCCGCCTAAAACCGTACTAGACTGTCCATGAACCATATCAGTAATAATATTACTGAAAATATTATGCCTAGGGTGCCTGGGCGGTTCAGTTGGTTGTCTTCGGCTCAGGTCATGATCTTAGGATCCTGGGACTGAGCCCCCAGACTGGGCTCCCTGCTTCCCCCTCTTTCTCTGCCCCTCCCCCTGCTTGTGCTCTCTCTTTGCTCTCTCTCTCTCTCATGAATAAATAAAATCTTTAGGGATGCTTGGGGGCTCACTCGATTAAGTGTCTGCCTTTGGCCCAGGTCATTATCCCAGGGTCCTGGGATAGAGTCCCACATGGGGCTCACTGCTCAGCTGGGAGCCTGATTCTCCCTCTGCCTGTCACCCCCCTGCTTTGTGCTCTCTCTCTGATAAATATCTTTAAAATTTTTTAAAATATTTTTAAAATAAAAAAATAAAAATATTATGTCTAAAATACAAACATAAGTGTTTAAGGATACTTTGAACATCTGCAATATGAAACACTATTAATTGGTTATAAAACATTAAGAGTAGAGGTGCCTGGGTGGCTCCATCAGTTAAGCATCTGCCTTCCTCTCACATCATGATCCAGGGTCCTGAAATGGAGAACCCCTATCAGGCTCCCTGCTCAGTGGGGAGTCTGCTTCTACCTCTCCCTCTACCCCTCCCCCTGCTCTGTGCTCACTCTAATAATAAAATTTAAAAAAAAATTTTAAGAGTAAAATGATACAGTCACTGTGGAATACCACAGAGCAATTCCTCAAAAATTAAGAGAATTACCATGTGATCCAGCAAATCCACTTCTGGGTACATAGCCAAAAGAATTAAAAGCAAGGACTCGAACAGATATTTGTACATCAATGTTCAAAGCAGCATATTCACAATAGCCAAAAGATGGACAAAACCAAATGTCCATCAACAGATGGACAAAATGTAGTATATACCATTTAATGGAACATTAAGTCAGCTTTAAAGGAAATTCTGATACATGATACACATGGACGAACCTTGAAGAGTTATGATGAATGAAATACACAAGACACAAAAGGACAAATATTGTGTAATTCCACTTATATGAGGTACCTAGAATAATCAAAAGCATGAAGATAGAATAGTGGTTACTAAAGGGGTGAGGACAGGGGGAATGAGGAGTTATCATTGTTTAATGCATGCAGAGTTTCAGTTTGTAATGATAAATCGTTCTGGAGATGGACAGTGGTGCTAGTTGCACAACAATGTGTAAATATGATTTCAAGTGATTCCTTGTCTGAGTCCACAAACGTATGTTATTTCACCAGCTACATTAAATTTGTAGGTCCCTGAAAGGCCTGTATCACAATTCCACAAACACCGAAGGATTTAAGCACAGTACTCACCTGCCGCTGAACCCTTACTTCATGCTTTTGATAATTTCTAATCTGTATAAATCTATACATATGATTACACACCATTTCTATCCTATACAAATCACTAAAAACTTCAGTCTTACTTTAGTGAGCTTACTCTAGCAATAATAACAAGTTTTAATTGTTGCATTAAGAGCAAATGAAGTTAGTATCAGTATGTAACTTTAAAAGTGTTCTGTAGTTTACACATTGCCAGTAAAACACATGGGGAAAAAGGACTATACACTTCAAACATATCTCACTTGAGGACGCTACCTCATGTGCAGTATCCCAATAAGCATGGCAGCCAAGCTTGAACTGAGTCTTCCCATAATACAGCAACGACTTAATCGAGAAAGTAAATCAGCAGGCAGACTGGGTAGAACATATACAAGCTGGACCAAACGCTGCTGAGACTCTGCTGGGAGAACCACCACAGTGCCTTCTTGTGGATCTGGTGGGGTAGGTACACATATTAAATTCATAAAAGATGAATTTATAAAGATATAAAAGTTTACAGAGATTAAATCAATAGAGACTGATAACTGTGTTAAACTGAATTCCAATATATCAACTACATAAAAAGTTTTATCATAAAGTTCATGTTCAACTTAAACTATTTTCCTTAAGTAAAACCATTAACTATAATAATTCCATAATACCTGAGTGTCACGTTTGAAATAAGAAGTTTGATGGGGGAAAAAGGGATTAAACAGTAAAAAAACAGGTACTTTTGGGGTGCCTGGGTGGCTCAGTGGGTTAAGCCGCTGCCTTCGGCTCAGGTCCTGATCCCAGGGTCCTGGGATCGAGCCCCGCATCGGGCTCTCTGCTCGGCAGGGAGCCTGCTTCCCTTCCTCTCTCTTCTGCCTGCCTCTCTGCCTACTTGTGATCTCTGTCTGTCAAATAAATAAATAAAATCTTTAAAAAAAAAAAAAAAAACAAAAACAGGTACTTTTGCTCAACAGTGACAGTTACAATATCAACCCAATTTAAAGCAAAAGATACTACAAGCATTAAGCCTCCAACTCCGGTCATGATCCCAGATTCCTGGGATCAAGCCCCATATCTGGTACCCTGCTCAACAGGGTGCCTGGTTCCCTCTCCAACTCCCCTCTCTTGCTGTCAAATAAATAATAAAAATTTTAAAAACAAACAAACAAAAAAACAAAAAAACAATGAAATGTACATTGAAAAACAGCAAATTTTATGGCATGTGAACTACATCTCAATAATATAAAATATATACGTATATATCCTGGTATGATTTTATTGGTATTTTTGCTTAAAATGTGAAATAGTTTCAGAGATGAATAAAAAAATAAATGTGGAAGTCATACAAGATATCCATTATGATTAATCTGCTGCCAAAGCTTCAAAGGATTTTTTTAAAAATTCCTCATCAGTTCTGAATTTAAGAACAGCAAGCAGCTGAAAAGATAGTTTAAGAATCCAAGAATCATCTACAACCACTAAAACCTTCTAAAACTACCCTAATAAAATACTTGTTATTGAAAATGAGTTTATTATTTGAAATTTCATTTGTTTTGGCAATTTAACCATGGTATAACCAATTTATAATAAAGGAAAGGCGGGCGCCTGGGTGGCTCAGTGGGTTAAGCTGCTGCCTTCGGCTCGGGTCATGATCTCAGGGTCCTGGGATCGAGGCCCGCATCGGGCTCTCTGCTCAGCGGGGAGCCTGCTTCCCTCTCTCTCTCTCTCTCTGCCTGCCTCTCCGTCTACTTGTGATCTCTCTCTGTCAAATAAATAAATAAAATCTTTAAAAAAAAAAAAAAAAAAAAAAGGAAAGGCAAACCTAAAGTGTTCTCCTTAGAAATTTCCTGAATGAGGAGTAGATCAATGGCTACCCACACAGTTAAACTCTTACCATAGATTCGCAGAGCAGAAGCTTGTAAACTTTTTAGTAATTCTTTATTTGCTCGTGCTGCCGCAGTATGGATAATATCAATAAGCTGTGTTGAGAGCTCAGGATTTCGGGAACCAAGGTGAGCAAGCTGCAGTGGTAAGCCAGCCAGCCAGCGAGATAACACCTTACTACGGTATCTAATAAACCCCAAATAAGAACAAAATAAAGTGTAACTGCCAAACACAAGGGAAGTAAGTTTAAACTTAAAAAAATTTAACTGAATAGATACCACAAAGTAACAAATCATCTACCAAGAACTACCAATGTACTCATTTAAACTTTGAGAGCCTATAAGAATGGCAACTCATTTATTCAGCTACAGCATTTTCCAGGGTTTTACACACTAAATTTAAAAGCATCATGTAATCTGGAGCACTATCTAAATTGTACATTTATCTTAAAAAACACAGACACTACTACTCTTTGTACTATTTATCTGTTAGCTATTATACTGTATTAACACAATGCTGCAGTCCAATAAACGATGCTCCCAGAAACTAAAGGCTTTGAACCTCTTATTTTAGTTCTTCAGTACACAGGTGACCCTTGAACAACATGGATTTTGAAACTGCGTGGGCCCACTTATAATCAGTTGTTTGTTTGTTTTTCAATAAATATACTGGAAAATTTTTTGGAGAACTGCAACAATTTGAAAGCTTCACAAAGTGCATAGTCTAGAAATCCAAAAATACAGTATTCTTCTTAGAAGTTAGATGCAACTATAAGAATATATGTAACAGGGGTGCCTGCATGGCTCAGTGGGTTAGGCCACTGCCTTCAGCTCGGTTCATGATCTCAGGGTCCTGGATAGAGCCCCGCATCGGGGCTCTCTGCTCAGCAGGGAGCCTGCTTCCTCCTCTCTCTCTCTGCCTGCCTCTCTGCCTGCTTGTGATCTCTCTCTGTCAAATAAATAAATAAATCTTTAAAAAAAAAAAAAGAATCTATGTAACATAAAATATGTGTTTATCAACTGTATTGGAAAGGCTTCTAGTCAACCGTAGGCTATTAGTAGTTAAGTTTTGAGGGAATCAAAAGTTACACACAGATTTTTTGTGTCAGGGGGTGGAGGGGCATGGGGGAATGTATCAGGGACCCTAACCCCACAATGTTCAAGGGCCAACTACACTTGTACTTGGTAAAGCTCCAATGTCTCTTTACTCAGGGTAACAGCAATCACTTTTGCTGCACCGCAAAAGTTTAATGATTTAAGCATGACCTTTTGTTGTCACACAGATCTGAACTTAAGTCTGAGCTCTTTTCCCTAATTCTATGGACACTCACCAACTTGCTTACCCAAGCTTCAGTTTCCTCCTATAAAACAAAAGTAACAATACCTACACCTCATAGCAGGAGTATGAGATTTAGATAAATTATTGAAAAGCACCTGGTTTGTACTAAAGACTCAAATATGTTTCAACAAACTACCTATGTATGCTGAGGTAGCCCAACCCTCATCTTCTGCCTAAACATATCTTACTATCTGAAATTATATCTCAAACTCACATCAAAAAATTAGTTCCTGGGCACCTGGGTGGCTCAGTGGGTTAAGCCGCTGCCTTCGGCTCAGGTCATGATCTCAGGGTCCTGGATCGAGTCCCACATCGGGCTCTCTGCTCAGCAGGGAGCCTGCTTCCCTCTCTCTCTCTGCCTGCCTCTCTACTTGTGATCTCTGTCTGTCAATAAATAAATAAAATCTTAAAAAAAAAATTAGTTCCTTAGTTTTTTGTGTTGTCCATCTCACTTGATAGCACCAAACTCAGCCAGAAACATATTCTTATCTTCTACTGTCCTCATTCTTGTACCATATAACCCAACATGTAATTAAACACTAATGGTTCAATTTCCAAATTTTACAGAAAGCTAAAGGCAAGGCTGAGGTGCTATAGGTTATTCCAATTGTCCTTAAGCTGTAAGTGGACAAGTGGAAATACAAACTCAAAGAGCTTTTATTTGCGTGGTTATACACATAAAGATTATTGGCCCTATTATATATGCTTTTTTATATAAGTTTATACCTTTTCTTATTACAACCAAATGAGATAAAAGTGAACTCCTCCAAAGATTTTATCACCCTATTGTTCTTATTTAAATAGACTTTAAAAAAAAAAAAAAAAGAAATGCAAATTAAATGAAACTTACTGAGCCTGTAAGATCTCAGTTCTTCTTTTTGATAAATTTTACTGAAAACTTCAGTAACAAAGTCCGAAACTGGAAGGAGAAGGCCCTCTGCTGATATAATGTATAAACTGCCTTGATGAGAGACTCTGTAGCCTCTAAAAACAAAAACAATTGCATATGAAGCACAATGTTTCTTCACCAGCTCTAATTCCTCTAAAAGCACAGAAGCACTTTACTTTGCTCCTATGACAAAGCAGATCTTAGTCACAAACTGTTAACTACCACTAAAGTCCTGTACACTTTTTACTATAAAGTCAAACCAACCAGAGATTACAGTATAATTTTTCCTGAGGGACAACAAACCTATGTAGTGATGACAACAACCAGGATATCAGAAAGATGAGTAAGATGGGAACCAAAAAGGAAAGCTTTGTTTTTGAATGAAGACACTTAGTAAGTCCACACTAAAAAAGAACTTAATGTGACATAACTTCAGGGTAGAAGAAGGATTAGAGGATTCATTCTATACAGATTAAAAGGGGAAAAGTACTCAATTTCTAATCAAACTAGACCAGAAAAAGGTATTCTTTTCATCATTAGACTCAATGGCATTTCCTCTTAATAAACCTATCTTCTTTTACTCAAGTCTATAATCTACTAGAAATCTTACCATATTGCTTCAGAGTGGACCTACCTCACTGAGGAGATTTCTCTGAGCCACAAAAAACTTCAGGGTTCAAGTAGACAGTCCTTTATAATTCTATAAGCTACATTTTATGGCCTGAATGTAATTAATCTGACTACCTGGAATGTCTGGAAGTCATTAGTTCAAAGCTAGACCCTAACAGCATGCATAAGAGCTCCTCTATGGAGCACATAGGTGGCTCAATTGTTAGGTGTCTGCCTTTGGCTCGGTCATGATCTCAGGATCCTGGATCAAGCCCCACATTGGGCTCCCTGCTTAGTGGGAGGCCTGCTTCTCTGTCTCCCACTCCCCCTGCCTGTATTCCCTCTCTTACCATGTCTCCCTCTCTGACAAATAAGTGAAATCTTTAAAAAAAAAAAAAAAAAGGAGCTCCTCTCTTAAGAAAGACAAAGCATTAACACCTACCTCTGTTAGGTTGTATCTGCATTAACCTCCATGATACCCCAAGCAATCTGTTCAGCTGCTTACTATTTAGCCTAAAGCCATCTTCAAGGGTCTCTGTCACAAATTTCCTTATCATTTCTATCCAATTGGAATCCTTCTGTAAAGTTGAGGCATTTGCCAGGGAGACCATGATATCAGACAGTGTTAAATTCAGTAATAGATGATCTACATTATTGGAGAGAATCGTGCAATGCTTGATGCTAAAAACAAACAAAGATATATACATCTATAAAGTGTTATATCTACCATGCCTGCTTTACTTAGAATACTTAAGCAATGGGTCAAAATATTTCCTTCTAAATAATAAATTGCCAAGAAGACAGGTATAGAGGCAAGGTTTAGGTCACTGTTTTATAAATAAACCATTCCTTAAGGTTGTTAAGAAACATGAATTACACTGTATACTGCTTAGTCATTACCCAAGTTCCTCTTCACACAAAAATTAAAGGCCCTTATAACAATGCTGGTAATCCTGAACGTAATTGAAGACTTGAGAACCTCAACATGCTTGAAGATCTTTTTAAAGCAGGTATTGATATTTGGATATAGGTCACAGTAGATCTTGACTCTGCTTCTACCTCACCACATAATCACTAATTTCTCCTGGCCACAATTTCTGTATGTGGGACATAAGGAGACTGATCCAGATAAGCACTGTTCTTAAACAACTTACATGATACACATATTAAAATTGTTTTTTTCTAACCAAATAAACATTTCTTTCAAGCCTTCAAAGAAATTTCAAAAAAAAAAAAAAATCTCAAATACTTTCAATAAAAACAGAAATTGCAACTTAGAATATAAATAATTTTCAGACTACGGCATATTCAACAGCAGAGCCTATTATTTCGGGGTTTCAAAAATGTAAAGTAATTAAATAAAAAAATCTCATTAACCAATTTAAAGGTAAAGGTTAATCCTAGATCAAGAATGAGCAAGGGTTGGGCGCCCTGGGTGGCTCAGTGGGTTGGGCCACTGCCTTCGGCTCAGGTCATGATCTCAGGGTCCTGGGATCGAGGCCCGCATCGGGCTCTCTGCTCAGCGGGGAGCCTGCTTCCCTCTCTCTCTCTCTCTCTCTGCCTGCCTCTCTGTCTACTTCTTGTGATCTCTCTCTGTCAAATAAATAAATAAAACCTTAAAAAAAAAAAAAAAAAAGAATGAGCAAGGGAACAGTAGTGAAGAACCAAGAATACATGGGAAGGGAAATAAAAGAAATCAGCTGCTATCAGAGCATCAAATATAGAGTTAGGAATGACAGATGAGCCTGGAAAGGTAAAATGGAACCAGATTACAAAGAGTCAGGGAGGCTAAGGGCACTAAAATTAATTCTGCAACCACATGAGTAACATGGTTGAAAACTTACTGATGGGTGATTCATAAGGATAGAAAAGGAAAAATGGGACTTATAAGAATAGAAAAAAGAAGCAGGAGTGCCTGGGTGGCTCAGATGGTTAAGTGTCTGCCTTCTGTTCAGGTCATGATCTCCAAGTCCTGGGACTAAGCCCCAGGTCAGGCTCCCTGCTGAGCAGGGTCTGCTTCTCCCTCTACCTCTCCCCTCATGCTCTCTCAAATGAATAAATAAAATCTTTAAAAAACAAACAAACAAAAACAAAGAAGCAGTTAGTTGGCTATTACAGCAATCTAGGCAAGAGACAACAAGCTCAAAAACCAGGGTCAATGTTGGTATGGACTGGGAGTAGGCGGGACATTTAGGAAGAGGAAAAATCAGCTGGATTTGAAGTTTAAGTGTATACATGTATACAAATTTGGGGATGGTGGAAACTGGAGGAATCAGAAGTTCTAGTACTGGTAAATGGATTAATGAAGGGCAGAGATCCAGAAATAATTACTGTTGATATGTGGAGCTTGTAGTGTCTCTGGTATAATTCCAGACAGAGATAGCCAACAGACAACTCAAAGTATAAGTCTGACACCAGAGGGAGAAGTCCAAGCCATTTATTTAAAACATGACCACTCCTAGCTGCAAAAGCAGGAAATCCAGTTTTTATTTTGTGTAGTCTTAATCCTAGCTAAACACTGGAATTTAAGAAAGGAAAAACAGAATGGGACAGGTAACTAGTAGTCTACACACCACAAATCCAAATTACTACAAGGTTTTTTTTTTCCAAACTTCCAGCACCCAAAACCAAGCACATTTTAACATTAACTAGACCACATAAAAACTTAATTGCCACATTTCTTCAGAAGTAGAGCTTACCAAGATCTACCCTAAGTTTATCTCAAGCAGCATAATCTATTACTGTCTCGAAGTTCTCAATGGACACTGTAAACCTGGAGAATTCATTCTACTCCTCCCATAATTACTACAAATTTTTACAGACTAAATATGCCAACCATCAATTCTACGAGGGAGGCAGAGCAATGGGGATAATCCAGTTTTCAGTAATGATAATGTAGGTAATTAGAACTAATAATCCCCTTCCTGAAAACAACTTTAAAACTAGATAAATTGTTTTTTAAAAACCTTAAAAGTAGGGACGCCTGGGTGGCTCAGTTGGTTTAAGCAGCTGCCTTCGGCTCAGGTCATGATCCCAGCGTCCTGCGATCGAGTCCCACATCGGGCTCCTTGCTTGGTGGGGAGCCTGCTTCTCCCTCTGCCTCTGCCTGCCATTCTGTCCGCCTGTGCTCGCTCTCTCTCCCTCTCTCTCTGACAAATAAATAAAATCTTTAAAAAAAAACAAAAAAAAACCTTAAAAGTACTCAAGAGCTAAGAAGATAATGAACATTTACTGGGTCCCAAACTCTACCAAAAAAAAAAAAAAAAAAAGGCAAGATACTAGCATTCAAGGCTTTGTCCTTAGGGCAACCGACAACTCCAAAGAAAAAGGTGCAAAAACTGATGTAACCTTTTAGCAGCTCACAGGGAAAAATCAGAACCCAGGGCCCTGCCAAACATGGGGACTTTCATATATCATCCAGGGTAAAAGTGAAATACAACAGCTCTTAGATAAAACTTCATTTCAATTTTGCTCTATACCAGTGATTTGAATAACAATTCCTCCCAACTTAACTCTACATATTCAACACAATTCAAATAAAATCCCAGCATGCTATCTGCAGTTATAATAAACTGATTCTGAAGTTTATATGGGAAGGCAAAAGACCTAACAGCCAACACATGACTAAGGCAGAACAAAGCTGGAGGACAAATTCTATCCAGTTTCAAGAGTTATATGCAACCACAGTAATGCAAACAGCATGGAATTGGTAAAAGAATAGGCACATATAGGTTAATGGAACAAAGACCTCCGAAAAGACCCACAAAATCTAATCAACAAATCTCTGACAAAAGAGCAAAACCAACTCAATGGAGAAAGGATGGTCTTTTCAACAAATGGTGCAGGGAGCAAAGGACAGAAATTCTACAAATGAAAAACAAATTCAGTGGATTTGTATCTGAGCTCAGATTAACAAAACTGAGTAATTAAAAGCTGGCAGATATAAGGTAAAGAAAAATAGGTAGAAGATTCAGTAAATAGGTCTAGCATATGTTTAATTACTTTTAGAAATAGGACTATAGTAACTTTTTAAAAGATAATCAGAATTTATCAGATCTGTTTAAAGACCTTTCATTCCAGATTTAAGATCTCAGATTTAAGAAATTCACTGACATCCAAGGAAATTTAAAAAAAAAAAAAAACAACCCACCTGGATACACCATTGTGAAACTAAAGAAAATAAAAGAAAAATCATGGGAAGTGGGAACAGGAATTTTGTAAAGTAATACAATTAGACTCATAGCTGACTTCTTAATACAGCAATGAAAATCAGCAGACAGTGAAGTGTTATTGTCAGTGTGCTCAAAGAAGAAAAGAGCCAAACCTAGAGTACTACACTCTGCTAAAACACTCTTTAGAAATGAAGGAAAAGTATTTTTAGACAAAACAAAAAACAACTTCCAGCAGATTCTAAATGACCCCAAATGGATGGAAACAGATACAGGAAAAATGAGAGAAAAAAAAAAAAAACAAACAAACAAAACTGGAAATACATAAATAAAACTCAGGTGATGCATACAAGTTCTGCAAAAAACTAATTTTTGATGGAGAGCTCAAATTTTATCATTGGCACAAATACTGTCAGCTGTTTTCTTGGAATTGGTAGGCTCTTTGTTCATTTTGAGAAAATAATTGCCAAATACCCAACTCTGAAAACCTGTAGTTTGTCATTCTTTCAAGTTAAAATTGTGTCTGTCACAGGAAAGTACTCAGAAGTAGAATAATCACAAAAATGTGTTTCTTGAGATAACCATCATCCTGTGTATGCAGCCAAATTATTTTACCCCAGTACCCCCATTTCATCACACTGAATATAAGGGGGAAAAAAATGTGTTCTCAAGGGTCTTGACTTAATAAAATTAAGTAATTTTTACTGCTTCATTAAGGACCTTTTAAGCGAAACTGGCTCTGGCTTGTTCTTTTAGACTGTGAGTGCACAGTGATGAACAATACAATGTTTTACTAGTACAGTTTGATGCCACTGCCTTAGTTTATGCTAAGATACTGGCAATTTTACACACCACTGCTTTTGTGCCATCAGTGCAAATGTCAGAAAAATCAAAAAGGCAAATAATGTCTTAATATAATTGTGAAAACAGTTCTGACTTTATAGACCCAGAGGTCACAGGCCACCCTTTGAGAACCACTGTCTTAGATAAATGACTTAAGAGTAAGCCAGCTAACTATAACAAACTGTCTCACAATATAGCAACAATCATCTACTGTTTACAGGATATCCTAGTAACGTCCCTCCCCCATCCCCAACCTAATTTGTTCTGTGCTCCTTTATTTTAAGGCTCTCCCAAAGTAATACCCACCCCTAAGAATTTCAGATTCTGAAAAAGAAAAGAAAAAAGAAACAGAAAAAAAAAAAAGTCAGATTCTGGCTTTTCAGTGGCATCCTTATTTAAACCAGTTAGGAAAATTTTCTATATACAATACATCCAACAAACTTCTTTTTACCAAATAAACTTTTTAACTTTCCAGATCATCTTTTCTTTTGGCCTTAACAAACATTTCTATTTAATTTAACTATAGGAAACTCAAATTTCTTCTATAGATGACTGTAAGTCAATCTCCTTTTGAATTCTGCCTCCTTACTCAATTCCTGCTGTACTCTTTCTGTGGGCCCTATTCTGTGCTTATTTTCCCACCAAGAAATCTATTTGCTAGTAACTTTTTTCAAAATCTAATCATTCACATACTGTCTGAATATTTACTATGTTTTTTTAATATAGTCACTTTTTAAAGATAAATACAATTTCTGAAAGAAACCTGTCACTACCATAAGCAGACCAATCTTTCCTAATACATTTTGCAATAAATTCCCAACAACCCAACCAGCACTTAATCAACCTCGACCTGCCAAATCAAAGTTTTCCATTACCTCTCAGAAAATTAATTTTCCAAATCTTACCAACTAGGAGACTACTGCAGTCAGCAGTGAACTTCTCTCACAAGGTGATTTGTAGGCCAAAGGCAAGACTTAGCTGTATTGCAAACAGAGAAATCTGGGGCCCCCAAGAGAAGAAAGACAAGACACAGCTTCCATGACACAAGAGAAGTCATTTTAAGTCCCCAGCTCTTTTCCTATTTTCCCTGATCAATACCCCCAACTGGCTCTACTGGCCTAAGCACACCTCTTACAACACATCCTAGGAGGTAGAAGAATTACAAAGAAATACAAAAACCTCAGTAGTTAAGGATTTTAAGGGAACTAAAGGAATAAAAAAACTAACAGTCTCTAACAGGCCAGTAAATAGGCTAATCATAACAAACAAATCAGTGGTGAAATTCCCAGTGCTGTTTCAAAAGTAAACAAGGCCCTGCACTCCTTACCCAAGATAAGGAACTCAAGACCCCATCCAATTTATACCCTAAGAGCTTACCAGAAGCCCTTTCACCTGTCGACAGTTATGTTGATGTCTCCACCCCAGAAGGGGCACAAGGTTCACACACAGCATGCATGTACAGGCATGTCTCCTAAGTATGTCTGCACAAACTTGTGCCTGCCTTTACATGTGATTACAAAGCTCCCCTTTCTGATATTCATCCTAAACCCTAAATAAAAAGAACCCACTCACCCATACTCAGGGAGTCAAGGCGTTGGAAATTATTCCCCCATGATCTCCTTACTTGCAGTAAATAGGTTCTGTTGTGTGGCAACTCCACCTGGTGAAATCTCTATATGTAACCCACCAAGGAATGGAATCATGTTATTTTGGTTACAGTATTTGTTCCCAGTACATATTAGAGTTACCTTGTTGGAATAATCACCACATAGATTAATACATTTTGAGCACAAAAAAAGTTTTCTTAGGGGCGCCTGGGTGCCTCAGTCGGTTAAGTATCCAACTCTTGATTTTGATTTGGGTCATGATCTCAGAAATCAAGCCCCACACTGGGCTCTACGCTCAGTGTGGAATCCGCTTGAGAGTCTCTCTCTCCAAACACCCTATGCCCCTCCCTCTGCTCGCACTCTCTCTTTAAAATAAATAAAAATCTTCAAATAAAGAAAGAAAGAGGGGTGCCTGGGTGGTTCAGTGAGTTAAGCATCTGCTTCATCTCAAGTCATGATCTCCGGGTCCTGGGACAGAGCCCCTCAATGGGCTCCCTGCTCAGGAGGAAGCCAGCTTCTCCCTCTCCCCCACCCACCCCTTCTGATCTCTCACATTATCTCTCAAGTAAGATCCTTTTTTTAAAAAAAAAAGTTTTCTTAAAGAGGACTACACTGCCTTTTTTTAAATGCCAATATTTCCAATGACAAAATTATAGCCTTTAATATAAACAAAGAATTGAAAGCAGGGACTCAAACGGACATTTGCAGACCAATGTTCACAACAGCATTATTTGCAGTAACCAAAAGGTAGAAACCACCCAAACATCCATTGACAAGATGAATATATAAACAAAATATGGGTATATACATACAATGGAGTATTATTTAGGCTTAATAAGGAAGGAAAACTTGGAAGCAACCAAGACGTCCATTAGTAAGTAGCTTAATGGATACATGAACTGTGACAATCCATACAAGAAATAATTAAGCACTTTAAAAAAGAACTCTCAAGTCATGAAAAAAACATGGGGAATGGAAGGATGATAGGCAGAGAACAGAGGATTTTTAGGACAGTGAAACTAACCTATAGGATACTATAATGGTGGATAAATGTCATCATATATTTGTCAAAATTCATAGAATGTGTAATACCAACAGTGAACCCTAAGGTAAACTATGGATTTGGGATGAAAATGATGTGTCAATGTAGGTTCATAGATTGTAACAAATGTTTAATTCTGGTGCAGGATGCTGACAGTGAGGAAAGCTATGTATTTCTGGGAGCAGGAGTATATGACAATTCTGTACTTTCTGCTCAACTTCACTATGTAACTAAAACTGCTCTAAAAAAATAAAATCTATTTCTAAAAAAGGGGGAAAAGTGCTGGTACATGCTACAATACGGATGAACCTTGAAAACATTTTTCTAAATGAAATTAAGCCAGACACAAAAGGAAAATATTTTCTGGTTCTTCTTATGTGAGGTACCTAGAAGAGTCAAATTAACAGAGACAAAAAGTAGAACAGTGGATCCCAGAAGCTGGTGATAGGGGACCATGGTGAGTTATTGTTTCATGGGTACAGACTTCTAGTTTAGGAAGATGAAAAAAATTCTGGAAATGGACGGTGGTGATGGCTGCATAACAATGTAAATATACTTAACACTACTGAACCATATACTTTAAATGATTAAAAAGGTCAAATTTCATGTTATGTGTATTTTACCACAATAAAAATCAGTAATATCCTTTGTAACCCTGTATTTTAATTGAAGATGAAAAATTTAGACATCAGGTCAAAAATTAACTGGGATTACAATGTTGTCTCTCCTAACTTTAACTTACGTTGCCCTCCACAAGTTATCTACCAAGTATTCAACGCAGCATCTTATGGAAATAAAAGAGCAGTCCGAAGGCCCTAAAAATGAATCCTAGGGAAATCTTCTGAAGAATAAGCTAGTTATATTGCCAATCTATTTTTGCTAAAAATTCCACAACTGCAAAGTCAGCTGGGAAGACAACAGAATAGGAGGACAATAAGCTCACCTCTTCCATGCATACAACTAGGTAACACCCATATCAGTTTAAATTACCCGGGAAACCACCCAAAGACTAGCAGAACAAATTCCACAACCAAAGCCAACAAAGAGGCCATATTATAGAAAACTGGAAGGGCGAAGACATGGTCTGGAAGCAAAATGAACCATGGCCATTTGACACAATGGAGAGAGAGCTAGTGGTGTGGAGAAGGGCAGAAAACAGACTTTCACACTGAGAAGTCCACAAACAGGGAGAATGAATCTCCAGAATATTTACCTTTG
Source organism: Lutra lutra (assembly GCF_902655055.1). Classification (NCBI taxonomy): domain Eukaryota; kingdom Metazoa; phylum Chordata; class Mammalia; order Carnivora; family Mustelidae; genus Lutra; species Lutra lutra. Next base: position 64,455,048 of record NC_062290.1, read on the forward strand.
AAAGTGAGAGGGGCTAAATTTTCTGAGTTCTTAAAACCAGCAGGACTTAAAGCCTGGAATTTTAAAAATTGGTGGACTTGGCTCTTTGAGAGCCCAGAAGGCGTTAGAAAACAAGAGTTCTGCGATAGAAGAGATAACAAGACAAATACACCTGCAAATACAGTGCAGAACCAGCAAGTGGAAAACTCCAGGGGCAGACAGGAGGAAGAATGATTTGCTCATCTCAAAGCATAGTCCAGAGAGGCAGAGACCACAGGGAGACTCCCAAGAACAAAGGACATAGCAGACACCATTTCCCTCCCCAGCCCCCAGCAAAAACAATGGCCACCTGCAGGAACCAACACGGACAACACTCCTAACTTGCTTCACATTCAACCCTCTCCACCACACCTCACCTCAAACATCAGCAGATATGCCCTTCCCAATTACACTGGCCTGAGTCCCAGCACTGCAGGCCCCAACCTTAGCACAAACCCTGACAATGCCACACTACCTGACACTCAGGAGGACCTCACTTCTGACAAGCAGACCCCCACACACCTTGTTAAAATGTGTTAAAGTGTGCCCCACCCCTACCGGAGATGAAATACTGCACGAAATATGCCAAGAGAGACTATGTAAATGCAATGAAAGAAAGAGGCCAAGACTAAACCAGAAAGCACATGCAATACACATAGGAAACACTCTGAAGCGCCAGGCCCTGGGAAATAAGGAACACTGCACTGCAGGGCACTACAGCACCGCTTCTTCGTAAGGCAAACCACAGCAAAAGACCAAAGTGAAACAAGTATAAGTAATATGCCTGATAGAGAATTTAAAATAACAATCATGAAAATATTAAACTGGGGAAAAGAGTGGAGGACATCACACAGACCGTTAATACAGAGATAAAACAGAACCAATCAGAGATCAAGAACATAGTAAATGAAATTTAAAATACTCTTGATGGAAGAAATAGCTGGCTAAATGAAGCAGAGGAATGAATTAACAACCTGGAAGGCAGGATAATAGAAGTAACAAGCTGAGCAAAAGAAAAGAAATTATGCAAACTGAGAAAAGTCTTAGGGAACTCAATGACTCCACCAAGTATAACAACATCTGCATTATATGGATCTCAGAAGAAAGAGAAAAGGGAGAAAATTTATTTGAAGAAATAATGACTGAAAACATCCCTAATGTGGGGAAGGAAACAGAGATCCAGATCCAGGATACACAGAGATCCTGCCCCCATTTCCCACCTTCCTGCCCCCCACTCCAAATTCAACCAATGGTCAACCAAACAAAACACATAGTAATTACGATGGCAAAAAATAGCAACAAGGACAAAATTTTAAAAGCAGCAAAAGGAAAAAAAAAAACCAGTTACATACAAGGGAAATCCTATAAGGCTATTAGTGAAATTTTCAGCAGAAACTTTGCAGGCCAGAAGGAAGTGGGGAAAGATATATTCAATGCACTCAAAGATAAAAATGTGCAGCCAAGAATATTCTATCCAGCAAGGTTATCAATCAGAATAGAAGGAGAGATAAAGAGTTTCCCAAATAAACAAAAACTAAAATAGTTCATGATCAGTAAGCCAGCCCTTTAAGAAATATTAAAGTGTACTCTCTCAATGGAAAGGAAGACCATAAGTGAGAGTATAAAAAGTAAAAAACACAGGGGGCACCTAGTTGGCTCAGTCAGTTGAGTGTCTTGACTCTTGATTTTGGCTCAGGTCATGATCTCCGGGTCAAGAGATCGAGCCTGGCATAGGACTCCATGCTCACCACGGAGTCTGCGTGAGTTTCTCTCCCTCTGCCCCTCTACCCCTCCACCACAACTCTTGCAGGAGCACTCTCACTCTCCCTAAAATAAATAAATAAACAAAAAAACAAACACAAAACCCACAAAAACAGTAAGAATAAACATATTTATAAAACTCAGTCAAGGGAAGGCACCTGGCTGGCTCAGTCGGTTAAGTGTCTGCCTTTGGTTCAGGTCATGATCCCAGGGTTCTGGGATGGAAACCCACGTGGGAATCCCTGCTCAGCGGAGAGCCTGCTTCTCCTTTTCCCTCTGTCTGACACTCTCCCTGCTTGTGTGCGCACACACGCACGCTCTCTTTCTCTGTCAAATAAATATATTAAAAAAGTATTTAAAAAAAATCAGTCAACAAAACGATCTGAGAATTTTGAAGGGGTGGGGGGTGGGAGGTTGGGGGCACCAGGTGGTGGGTATTGTAGAGGGCACGGATTGCATGGAGCACTGGGTGTGGTGCAAAAAATAATGAATACTGTTATGCTGAAAAAAATAAAAATTAAAAAAAAAAAATCAGTCAACAGATTCATAAAATAAAAGGGTATTTTATATGAAACATATACCTGAAACATGGGAGAGGAATAAAGCACAGGTTTAAACTTACGCAACCAACAACTTAATACAGACTCCCATATGCAGAAGATGTTATGTACAAATCTAATGATAACTATAAATCAAAAATCTATAACTAATATGCAAAGAATAAAGAGAAAGGAATCCATGTATATTACTTAAGAAAGCCAACAAACCGTGAAAGAGAGCAAGAGAAAGAATGAGAGAAAATCTCCACAAACAAGCACAAAACAAGTTAACAAAATGGCAATTAAGTACATACCTCTCAGTAATTACTTTGACTGTAAATGAACTAAATGCTCCAAACAAAAGACAAAGGGTGACAAAGTGGATTAAAAAAAAAAAAAAAAAAGACCCATCTATATGATGCCTTAGAAAGACTCATTTCAGACCTAAAGACACCTGCGGTTTGAAAGTAAGGGGATGGAGAAATAATTATCATGCAAACAGTGCCAAAAGAAAGCCAAGGTAGTAATACTCATATTGGACAAAACAGATATTAAAACAAAGACCAGGGTGCCTGGGTGGCTCAGTGGGTTAAGCCTCTGCCTTTGGCTCAGGTCATGATCTCGGCATCCTGGGATCGAGTCCAGCATCGGGCTCTCTGCTCAGCAGGGAGCCTGCTTTCCCCTCTCTCTTTGCCTGCCTCTCTGCCTACTTGTGATTTCTCTGTGTGTGTCAAATAAATAAATAAAATCTTTAAAAAAACAAAACAAAACAAAGACCATAACAGGAGACAAAGAAGGACACTATAATTAAAGGGGACAATCCAACAAGAGGACATAACAGTTCTAAATATTCACGCACCCAAATACATAAAACAGTTAATAACAAACATAAAAGGAATAATTAACAGTAATACAGTAACAATAGAGGATTTTAACATTTCACATTCACAACAATGGACAGATCATCCAAACAGAGAATCAGTAAGGAAAAAGTGGCTTTAAATGAAACACTGGACCAGATGGATTAGCAGACATGATATTCAGAACACTCCATCCTAAAACAACAGAATACACATCCTTTTTCAAGCACACACAGAACATTTTCCAGGACAGATCATATATTAAACCATAAAACAAGTCTCAACAAACTGAAATCATACCATGCATCTTTTCTGATCACAATGCTATGAAACAAGAAATCAACCACAAGATCTGAAAAGAGCACAAATACATGGAGGTTAAATAAGATGCTATTAAACAATGAATGGGTCAAACCAAGAAATCAAAAAGACATTAAAAAAAATTACATGAAAATGAAAACACAAAGGTCCAAAATCTTTGGGATCCAGCAAAAAGTGGTTTTAAAAAGGCAATTTATAGGACACCGGGGTGACTCAGTGGGTTAAGCCTCTGCCTTCGGCTCAGGTCATGATCTCAGGGTCCTGGGATCTAGGCCCACATCAGGCTCTCTGCTCAGCAGGGAGCCTGCTTCCCACCCCCCTGCCTGCCTCTCTGCCTACTTGTGATCTCTGTCTGTCAAATAAATAAATAAAAATCTTAAAAAAAAAAAAAAAAAAAAAAGAAGGCAATTTATAGAGAATCACAGGCCTACCTCAGGAAGAAAAATCTCAAATAAAAGACCTAACCTTACACTTTAAGCCAGAAAAAGAACAACAACAACAACAAAAAAAACCCAAAGCAGCAAAATTTAAGAAATAATAAAGATTAGAACAGAAATAAATGGTACAGAAATTAAAAAATAGAACAGATAAATGAAACCAGGAACCGATTCTTTGGGGGGAAAAAAAAATCAACAAAACTGATAAACTTCTAGCAAGACTCATCAAGAAGAGAAAGAGAGAGAACACCCAAATAAACAAAATTACTAATGAAAAAAGAGAAACAACAACCAACGCCAAAGAAATACAAACAACTGTAGAGGTGCCTGGTTGGCTCAGTCGGTTGGGCATCCAACTCTTGATTTAGCTTTGTTACATGATCTCAGGGCCGTGGGACTGAGTTCCGTGTCAGGCTCTGCGCTGAGTGTGAGCCTGCCTGGGATTCTCCCTCTCCCTCCACCCACCAAGTGCACTCTCTCTCTCTAATGGAAAGGAAAGGAATGGGAAAGGATGGAATAAAAATAACTGTAACAGGATATTAAGAAAACATATTTGACAACAAACTGGACAACCTGGAAGAAATGAATAAATTCCTAGAAACCTATAACCAACCAAAACTAACACAGAAATAGATATAAAATTTGGTTAGACCAATCACCAGCAATGAAACTGAAATAATCAGGGGCGCCTGGGTGGCTCAGTGGGTTAAGCCACTGCCTTCGGCTCAGGTCATGATCCCAGGTCCTGGGTTCGAGCCCCACATCGGGCTTTCTGCTCAGCGGGGAGCCTGCTTCCTCCTCTCTCTCTGCCTGCCTCTCTGCCTACTTGTGATTTCTCTCTGTCAAATAAATAAATAAATAAAATCTTTAAAAAAAAAAGAGAGAAACTGAAATAATCAAAAAACTCCCAACAAAAGTCCAAGAGCAGACAGCTTCCCAGGCAAATTCTAGCAAACATTTAAAGAAGAGTTAATACTCCTCCTCCTTAAACTATTCCAAAAAATACAAAAGGAAGGCAAACTTCCAAATTCATTCCATGAGGCCAGTATCACCCTGCCTCCAAAACCAGATAAAGATACCACCAAAAAAGAGAACAGGCCAGTAGCTCTTAAGAATATAAATACAGGGGTGCCTGGGTGGCTCAGTGGGTTAAGCCTCTGCCTTTGGCTCAGGTCATGATCTCAGGGTCCTGGGATCGAGCCCCGTATCGGGCTCTCTGCTCAGCAGGGAGCCTGCTTCCCTTCCTCTCTCTCTCTGCCTGCCTCTCTGCCTACTTGTGATCTCTGTCAAATAAATAAATAAAATCTTTAAAAAATATATATATATAAATACAAATATTCTCAACATTAGCAAACCAAATGAATATATTTTTTAAAAATCATATACTACAATCAAGTGGGATTTATCCCCAGGAGGCAACAGTTTAACATGTGCAAAACAAGGCGCACCTGGGCTGCTCAGTCGGTTCAACGTCTGCTTTCAGCTCAGGTCATGATCCCAGGGTCCTGGGATCAAGCCCCACTTTGGTCTCCCTGCTCAGCAGGGAGTCTGCTTCTTCCTGTCCTTCTGATGCTCCCCTTGCTTTTGATCTCTCAGTCACTCTCTCAAATAAACAGTCTTAAATATATATATATATATGTTTGCAAAAGAAGGGGTAGCTAGCTGGCTCAATTGATAGAGCTTGTGACTTTGATCTTGGGGTCATGAGTCAAGCCCCACATTGAGTATGGAGACTACTTTAAAAAAGTAAAATGTTAAGGGCGCCTGGGTGACTCAGTCTGTTAAGCGGCTGCCTTCAGCTCAGGTCATGATCCCAGGGTCCTGGGATCAAGTCCCACTCCGGCTCCCTTGCTCAGCAGGGAGCCTGCCTTTCCCTCTCTCATTCCCCCTGCTTGTGTTCCCTTTCTAGCTGTCTCTCCCTCTGCCAAATAAATAATTATCTTTTAAATAAATAAATAAAGTCCTTATATGAAAAACCCACAGCCAACCTCACACTCAATGGTGAAAAACTGGGAGCTTTTCCCATAACATCAAAAACAAGGCAAGGATGTCCACTCTCATCCCTTTTATTCAACATAGTAATGGAAGTCCTAGCTACAGCAATTAGACAACATAAACAACCAAAACGTTAAAGAAGAAAAACTACTTGCAGATGACATGATACTCTATACAGAAAACCCTGAAGACTCCACCAAGAAACTATTAAAACTGGTAAATGAATTCAGTAAAGTTCCAAATAAAGTTCCAGGATACAATGTACAGAATTCTGTTGCATTCTTACAGACTAATAATGAAGCAAGGAGCAAATGAAATTAGGAAAACAATCCCATTTACAATTGTACCACAAACAATAAAGTATCTAGGAACAAACTTAACCAACGAGGTAAAAGACCTGTACTCCGAAAACTTTAAAAACACTGATGAAAGAAATTCAAGACAATGCAAAAAAAAAAAAAAAAAAAAAAAAAAAAAGGAAAGACATTCTATCCATGCTCATGGGTTGGAAAAACAAATATTGTTAAAACGTCTATACTATACAATATACGGATTTAATACAATACCTATCAAAATGCCAACAGTATTTTTCACAGAACTAGAACGATCCATCCTAAAATTTGTATGGAATCACAAAAGACCTCAAATAGCCAAAGCAATCTTGAAAAACAAAAATAAAACTAGAGGTATCACAATTCCAGTTACATTCCACGTTATACTACAAAGCACTAGTGAAACCATATGACAATGGCATTAGACACATAGATCAATGGAATAGAACAGAAAAACCAGAAATAAACCAACAATTATAAAGTCAATTAATCTTTGACAAAGGGCTGAATATACAATGGGGAAAAGTCTCTTCAACAGCTCTGTGAACAGCTACACACAAAACAATGAAACTGGACCACTTTCTTATGCCATATACAAAAATAAATTCAAAATGGATCGAAGACCTAAATGTGAAACCTGAAACCATAAAAATCCTTGAAGAGAGCAGAGGCAGTAATCTGACATGGGCTGTAACAACAGTTTTCTAGATATGTCTCCCGAGACAAGGGAAATAAAAGCAAAAGTAAACTACTGCGACTACATCAAAATAAAGCTTCTGCCCAGAAAAGGCAACAATTAACAAAACTAAAAAGCAACCTACAGAATGGAACAAGATATTTATAAATGACTTATCCAATAAAGAGTTAGTATCCAAAATGTATAAAGAACTGATACAATCAATACCTAAAAAACAAATAATCCAAAACTGAGCAGAAAACATGAACAGAAATTTCTCCAAAGACATCCAAATGGCCGACAGGCACATGAAAAGATGCTCAACACCACTCATCATCAGGAAAATGCAAACCAAAACTACAATAATATCACCTCACACCTGTCAGAATGGCTAAAATAAAAAACACAAGCAACAACAACAACAAAAACACATACACACAACAAACAAGTGCTGTTGAGGATGTAGGAAAAAAGGAGAACTCATGCACTGTTGCTGGGAATGCAAGTTGGTGCAGCCACTGTACAGTACAGAGGTTCTTGAAAAAATTAAAACCAGAACCATCCTACAATCCAGGAATCACACTACTGGGTATTTACACCAAAAATACAAAAACACTAATTCAAAGGGATACACGCACCCCATGTTTATTGCAGCATTATTTTCAACAGCCAAACTATAGAAGCGGTCCATCAATAAATGAATGGATAAAGTTTTAAGAAGGCCATTTATAGAAACCAAGCTCACCTCAAGAAGCAAGAAAATTTTATTAGATAACTTGTTTTTATATTTATTTCCTCTCACTTGAGGTAAACATTTTAAAAAGTTTCCAGGCTTACAATTTTAAACTCCATCTTCTAATCCATAAGCCTCTCTGTTTTATCCCTCTTCCTGATCCTGGTATTAGTTTCACTATTAGTCTCCTCATATATAAATGATACAACTAGGTGACCTTTAAGAAACTCTCACTTAGAGATTACATAGTACTTCTCCCAAATAAAATACCCACATCAAGAAATTTTATTAAATTTATTAACAGAATTTGATACCTGATACTCAATTTGCATAAAATATTTATATATTCTAAAAAAATTTTTTTTTAAATGAAAATTTTAAGGCTTAAAGTGACTTGTTCAAGATCAGCCATACTACTGCAACTTTTAGTTTTATTTCACAAAATTTAGATATGAACCCCTCACAGTGAAGAAAGTTCCAGTTTAAGGCTAACTATTTTTTGGTAATTTTCAGGTTAAAAAATTTTTCAAGTCTATACAGTGGAAGGAATCACAATACCTTTTATTTGTCTCTTTCCTTTTGTGCTTGGTTATTTCTTTTAAGGCATATGGAAAATGACTCATAAAATGGTGTCTGAAATCAATAAGATAATTCTTTCGAAGCCACGACTCCTATTAAAATAAGCGAGTATTAGAAAATCTACAAGAAACAATTATTTAAAATAACCAAATTTAAGCAGAAATTTGACTACCTATTAATATTCAATTATAAATTTACCACTATAATACCCCTTTTGCTCATGATAGAAGATATAAATAAATTTTAAAATCAGAGTAAAACATTAAGGCATCCAATTCTCACCCATAGATATTTTAGGTGCTTATTAATTATCTTTACCTGCATTTTATCTACTGTTTAAAAGAAGAAAAAGGGAGAAAGTATGATGTAAGAAAATTCTTAATTTGAACCTCTAGTGCAGGATTTGTAAAATATATCAGAAAGTCTTCTACCTTGTGTTCTATTTATAGAAAAACTCTATTTCATAGCAATTCTATTATTTTCAATTAAATATATTTAACAGTGTCACAAAGCAATGAACTTCTCTAAAATTCTTACAGTATTCATGAATCTTTCTCTCCTACTTAAAATACTAATTCCAGATCACCACACTCTTACTTCCTCCTATCCAGAGAACCAACCATGCCATTTTGCCAGGAACTGAATGGTTTCTTGGGATGTTGGACTTGAGGTGTTTAAAATAGCTGGTCACGCAACAGCTCCTTATTATCCTTTTCTGGATTCTTCTCTTTGTGCTAATCTGTAATTGTATACTCAACATGTCCTTCTGGACTTCTAAAAAGCATCTTAAATTCAACATGAATAGGGGTGCCTGGGTGGTGCAGTCAGTTAAGCACCCAACTCTTGGTTTTGGCTCAGGTCATGATCTCATGAGTCATGGGACTGAGCCTCACATGGGGTTCTGCACTCAGCAGGGAGTCTACTTGGGTTTCTCTCTCCCTCTCCTCCTCACCCCCACCCCCCCATGCACTCTCTCTCTAAAATAAATAAAGCTTAAAAAAAATTTAACATGAATAAAGTCTCCCCACCAGCAGTCACACTGTTATTTGGACCGTAACACAGGCATTATCCTTACTTCTCTTTCCTTCACTATGTACATCAGCAGTCCCACTGGCTTTATCAGAATCCAGCTGCTTCTCATAGTTTCAATCACTAGTTACCATTTTACTCCAATCAACCACTCGTACCTAGATCACTACAACAGCCTCCCAACGGTTCTCCCTACTTTTCCTCTTATCTTCCTCAAAAGTCAATTCTCTACATAGCAGCCAGGGTGATCTTTTAAAACATAAATCATGCTTCAAAATACAGTAGGGAGAAAGGGAGTAAGTGTATATGTAGGGCAGGACTGGTCATCCACAGGATGGATGGTGTGAGGTTGGGCTCCAGTTCTGCTACAGGTGGATGCTGACCACAGGAAGCTCGCTGGTGTTCTATTTGCAAATTCAACATATTAAAGTTAAATACACATTCAGATCATGCCAGTTCCCTGCTGAAACATTCCATTGTCTTTTCAGCACACTCAGGTTAAAATCCAAACTTGTTACCATGGACCATACGGTCCCACGAACTGGCCTCTGTCACTTTCTCTCACTCATCATCTTCTACCATTCTCCTGGTGCCTCACTTGCACAGGCTTTCCTGCCATTCTTCAAATATGTCAAATCTGTTCTCACTTCAGGGGCTTTACACTTGCTATTTCCTATGCCTGGAAGGTTCTTCCCACAGGTCTTTACAACACTTGATCCTTTAACTTCACTAAGTGCCATTCGAAGTCATGAAAATGGGTGCCTGGGTGGCTCAGATGATTAAGTGTCTGCCTTCGGCTCAGGTCATGATCTCCAGCTCCTGGGATCGAGCCCCATGTCAGGCTCCCAGCTCAGACGAAGTCCACTTTTCCCTCTCCCTCTCCCCCTGCTTCTGCTGCCTCACTCAAGTGAATAAATAAAATCTTAAAAAAAAAAAAAAAAAAAAAGAAAAAAGCCATGAAAATATTTCTGACCACCTATTTAAAATAGCTCCCACTTGGGATGCCTGGGGGGCTCGGTCAGTTAAGAATCTGCCTGTGGCTCAGGTCATGATCCCAGGGTTCTGGGATCGAGCTCCACACTGGGCTCCTTGCTCAGTGGGAGCCTGCTTCTCCCTCTCCTCTCCACTTGTGCTCTATCTCTGTCACTATCTCTCTCTCAAATAAATAAAATCTTAAAAAATAAAATAAAATAGCTCCCCCTCATTCTGTTCTCTCTTTACCCTGCTTTACTTTTATCTTTCTTCTTAGCACTGATGTTATATTATTTGTTTACATCCATCAACCCCACCAGAAGGTTAATAACTGTGAGGGCAAGCAACGCTGCAATGATGGAATTGTCCTTCATCTGTGTTGTCTAATACAGCAGCCACTAGCCACATGTACCTACATGAGCACTTGAAATGTGGCTAGTACAACTGAGGAACTGAATTTTAGTTAACTTAAATAGCCACATTTATAGATGCTTAACAAATCCTTGACACATGATTGCATCTGACCATTCTTCACAAATTCTAATCTTCATGGGGAAGAGACATCAGCAACGAGACACATAAATTAAAAGCAGCATTAAAATATAAAGCTAAGATACAACACAATTCCTATAGCAATTATAATACTGACCCTGAGACTAGTAATACAAGACTCCAAAATCCAAAGTAAATTAAAAAGTTAATGTTAAATCATATATTTTTGTTTAGGATTTTATTTATTTGACAAAGAGAGATACAGTGAGAGAGGCAACACAAGCAGTGGGAGTGGGAGAGGGAGAAGCAGGCTCCCCACCAAGCAGGGAGCCCAATGCCGGGCTCAATCCCGGGACCCTGGTATCACTACCCAAGCTGAAGGCAGACAATGAACAACTGAGCCACCCAAGCACCCCTTGTATGTCATCTTTAAAACGAAGGATACATGCAGTATATCAGAAATAACCAACCTCAGTAAGAACATGTACTCAACCACTGCAAATAAGATTTAATGTACCTTGAGATTTCTTTTTAAAGCAAAGATCAGAGATTTCAGATTTCTAAAAAGGTTTTTAAAAAAACACTACTTAGGTAAAAATGAAGTTTCTCAACTGTGCAGCAAATATATACATTTAGCAAAACCTAAAAGCAAACAGTTATCTAAGACTGCGCCTAATTTAGATGCTAATTTATCAAGAGAAGACCTACACATTTTCTGAGAGAAGGGCTACAATCCAGCTTGTGGGATATAATTTCTATTTAAGTCCAAGGAATGCCATTTCATCCCTCCTTTAAAGTCTGAGTGTTACAGGTCACACAATGTCTTAACTACTAAGCTAAACTAAAGGTCAGTGAAAGGGGAACAGTGAGAATGATAACAAAAAATAAATGACTGCATTTTAATGTCACTGTACAACTCAGATACATATTTATACTTTGTCTCTAAAATAATGGAGCTTACCTTATCCAGTTATTACAGTTAAACGTATCCCATTTGCCAAGGTAAATTAGAGAATTCTACCAGTGTATGCTTTTAAATACTATTTCTATTTGAATTAAGCTTCCTTCAGTTCATTTGAATTTTAAACAGTAGCCCAATTTAGTATTCTATGTTGCCTTCCACAGTCTATGCAAAACAGTCTTCTGAACTCAGTGTCCTGCATTAATGAACTGCTAATAAATACAACTGTATTAGAACAGCACAGAATAGTTCTAAAGCATACAACTTTAAATATCCATAAAATTAACGCAGTGGTTAGGCCCCTTGACAATGTTATCTGAATGATAGTGGATGATATAAAACTAGTATAATTAATGAATTTGCACTTGGTCCTACATTCTATTTAGTTACAAATACTATTACTAAAGAAATAACAATAATTACTCGGTGTCCATATGTCACCAAACACCAAGATGCCCAGAATCTTTATTTCTTAGCCTTCTAAAAATTAAGGAAAGACTGGTACTTAAAATTTATGTTGATATCATTACTTTTTAACTTTTTATCCCAGTTCAGATAAATCCATATGTATGCAAATAACATACTTTTCTAACAAGCTATATAATTACTACTGTCACTAGCTTACATTACAGATTGCCATGAAAGACAGTAAGCTTTGCTTTCATAAAATCATACATCCTAACCCCAACCCTGATCAATTTCTTGCTAATGTATGCAATGAATTATGAGACAGGCCCAAAATCTTAGTCAATAAAATGCCATGCTACTTGAAAAAGCAATTCATATAATAACTCTACAGATGATGGGTAATGGGTTAATAGTGCTAGAGTAAGCTCTTAAAATATATACTTTAATATGACTCTATAATGCATTTCAAGATTATCAAGTATTACTTTTAATTTAACCCCATTTTATGTGGCCTACTAGCTTTAAATAAAAAGAATTAAATAAAACCAAAAAACTGCATAGTCAGTTTTGTACATATGTAAACAACTTCAAAGATTCACACCTGCCTAGTCAGAAGTCCTTGCAAGAATTCTAAAAACCAGATGCTTCAAGTTTTAAAGTACTCTTCTTGAAACTGCCCTTTCTGATAGTGTCCTATCGTATTAATTTAACACCAATTAACAAAGCTTGTTCTTCCTTAATTGCCCCATGGACTATATATAGTGTATTCTCTATGCTATAGCACTCTAAGAAAGCTGCCACCATTCAATTCTCCCCCTAAAAAATAAATAAAACAAAATTTAATCATCGCAAAGCATGTCTTTACAATCAGCTTTTCTAGTAAAAAACTGATATAGACTTAGAATCTTAGGTTAATTTCACCAACACCATACCCACAACTATAGCTTACCTATACACAGTAAAGATAACTTTTACAAATGTTTTCTCATCTTATATCCCTTACCAAGAGAAACAAAAAGAGCATGAACTAATCAAGTCTGTATGTAGCTTCTTTTCTAAATCATAGTAGTTTAAAAAGAACTCAGGAAAAAAAAAAAAAAGAACTCAGGGTTGGTTATGAGATCTTCACTGTGGTCCATTTCTGATAAAATTGGCAACATGGCATACACTGGAACAAGGTACTTAATAAGCAACATTTTAATCCCATAAAAGGCCTCCAGAAAGTAGAATGTTCCTACATAATCAATGTGCCATAACCAATGCATTCATTGTAACACCACTGTGAATTATACCTAATAAAAGCAACTGAAATCAAGCTCACAAAAAAAAAAAAAAAGGAAGGAAGGAAGGAAGAAATCAAGTTCATTAAGTTATGCACTTCACACGGCACCTAGGTGGGTCAGTTGGTTAGGCATCCAACCCTTGATTTCAGCTCAGGTCATGAACTCAGTCAGGGTTGTGGGACTGAGCCCCACTGTTGAGCCCCACGTCAGGCTCCATGCTCAACACTAATCTGCTTGAGATTCCCTCTCTCTCTCTCTCCCCACTACACTCGGGCCCTCCCCCAATTCAGGTGCTCTCCAAATAAATAAATAAATGAATGAATAAATAAAATCTTCCAAAAAAAAAAAAAAAAAAAAAAGAAGTTGTTATGCACTTCACTTAAATTAAAAATATTCAGAGAATCTCACAAACTATTTTAACTTGCAGTTTAGGGCAAAAGCAAGAAGTAAATTTATAGTTACATCATGATAATGTTTTAGAAAATGCATAACCAATTAGTAACATACGGATTTCTAATCTGCCCATGTATGACAAAGGCCATTATTACTAAGAAAATACCCCATTAAATTCTCACCAATTTATGAGTTTCATCATGTTGTTTAGAGAGCTTCCACAGAAGGGAAATAATATTAAGAACTTGCTGCATAACCTGCAGAGGTTCTCGTTCTATACCATTTCCAACAGAAGCAGCTAGTTGCGGAGGCACAGCTTCAATCCAGCATTCAATTAGCAATGGAATTATTATCTCAATAAATCCTTTCAAGTTTTCAGTAGATGAGAGGCCTTCATCCACACTGCCTAGTCCTCCAACCAGGTACCTAATTAAGGAAGGGTAAGAATGAAAAAAAAATTAATGATTAAAAACTATTATCCCTTGTTTAATTTAAATATTAAGTGTAAAGTACTAGTAAAAATGAAGTTCCCTGAATTGATAATTACATTGATCAAAACTAGTAAGAAAATAAAATTCTAAAATGACAAAGCCGAGAGAAACTATCAAGTTTTACTTCTCATTAGGCTTTTCTAGAAATGAATAAATTAATTACTTTCAAATGACTCCTCCCATCAGTAAATAAAATCAAATCATGAGTAACTCTATGATTTTTATATGAACTTTATAACTTTTATATGAAAACTATAAAAGACAACTGCATGTCTTCCCACCATTAGCCATCAATGGTCAGTAGTTAAAATTCAATATAGGAAAACTGAGTGTGGACATAACTGAAATCCTTCTTACCGTAGCCTGAACTGTGAACTGACATTTGGCTGTGAACCCCCATTTTCATAAACCTGGATGTGCTGCTGGTCGTTGGCATGTTCCTTCCAGTTGATAAAAATGGAGTTGCTAGTGGCATGGGGATTTTCTTTTTGTTCCTGAAGTCCTTCACTTTCTCTCAACCTACTGGATCCATCTGCCAAGGCCTGAAGGAATTTACTGAGTCTCACTAAGACTTTCAGCCTCCACTGCTGAGAAGTGAGTCTCCGATTAGGATTTACAGAAAGTATCCAGGACTGGGATCTGTCTCTATTTATCAGTCCTTTGGACAGCTGCTGATGAGAAATAAGTTCTACAAAATTCTTAAGCAATATACTGCTACGGCCAGTAATTAAGGCTGGGTACTGTTCCAGCAGAATGTCCAAAACTTTTAAAGAGTCCTCCTGAATTCCTTCAGTAATGTGAGTCATGGCACTAGAGAGATGGGCACTTACCAAAGGAAAAAATGGAGAAATTTGTTCAGCTCGTATTTTGGGGGCCAGGAATTGAAGAAGTTGAACTGCTGCTAATCGTACATTAGCATCTTTATCTGTAAACACAGCAGTCACTTCACTTAATATGTTTGAAAGGTGTGCATCAATTATAAATGGGTACTGAGACAAAAGGTCTTTAAGTCCAAGAAGAGCACTTTGTTTAACCCCAGCATTGTAGTGATGCATCTGTGACAGCAAATCCTAAAAGTAAAAACAGAAGATTTAGGTATACATGCAATATTATAACATTTTCAAATAAACATGCTAAACAAAACTACAAACCATAAACTAACACTCCTTGGGGAAGCTGCTTCAATAAGTATTTTCTAAATGTTACCTAGACTCTGCTAAGAAGAGAATCACTGTTTTATCTTGAAAATAGATTTAGTTTAAAGGCCCTTGGGTGGCTCAGTCCATTAAGCTGCTTAAGCATCTGCCTTAGGCTCAGGTCCTGATCTCAGACTCCCGGAACAGAGTCCCACACTGGGCTTGCAGGGAGCCTGTTTCTACCTCTCCCTTTTCCACTCCCCCTGCTACTCCCCTGCTTATGCATGTAAGCCCTAAAAGACAAATAAAATCTTTAAAAATAAATAAATAGATTTAGATTCATAAAAACATTACATAATTTTCAGTTAGAATTTTCTCTTCTTGAAATTGACCTGTATGAAGGCTTAGGTGTGCTATCATTTAAAGTGATAGCGATCATCATCACTATTTAAAGAACTACTATATATCAAACATACGGTAGGTGCATTTATATAATTTAACAGGCCTGTTTTACCTATTTTAAATGGTTTTTCAGGGGTGTGTGTGCCCATCCTGAGTATGGCATTTGACAATTTCATTTGTGGAATAATCTTTATGATTTGTGAGAAAAACATATCTTCAAATATCTTTTCAGTATTATTTTCAGAGCTTAAAAGCAAACTAGAGGGGCGCCTGGGTGGCTCAGTGGGTTAAGCCGCTGCCTTCGGCTCAGGTCATGATCTCAGGGTCCTGGGGTCGAGCCCCGCATCCGGCTCTCTGCTCAGCAGGGAGCCTGCTTCCTCCTCTCTCTCTGCCTGCCTCTCTGCCTGCTTGTGATCTCTCCCTGTCAAATAAATGAATAAAATCTTAAAAAAAAAAAAAAAAAAGCAAACTAGAAAATGTTTATCCTCACAAAAACTTGTTCATAAATGTTCCTAACAGCAGTACACATAAGAGTCAAAAAATGGCAACAAACTGGGTGGGGGATGGGCTACATGAGGAATGGGTAGGGCACTTGTGATGAACACTGGGTGCTGTACCTAAGTGACGAATCACTGAATTCTACTCCAGAAATCAGTACTGCACTACACATTAACTAACAAATTTAAATTAAAAAAAAAAAAGTGGAAACGATCAAATGACCATCAACTGACATCTGATAAAATGTGACATAACCATGCACTAAAATACTATTCAAAAATACAAAGAATGAAGTACTGTTCTGACAGATATGCTATAACATGAATGAACCTCAAAAACATGCTAAATAAAAGACCAGTAACAGAAGAGCACATATTGTTCCATTTATATTAAGTGACCAGAATCAGCAAATCTATACAGATAGCAGATAGATTAGTGGCTGCCTAGAGTAAGAGGAAAAGAATGGGGAGTGACTTTTTTTTTTTTTTTTTTGAAATTCATTTGACAGAGAGAGATCACAAGTAGGCAGAGAGGCAGGCAGAGAGAGAAAAGGGGGGGAAGCAGGTTCCCTGCTACACAGAGAGCCCAATGCAGGACTCGATCCCAGGACCCTGAGATCATGAACTGAACTGAAGGCAGAGGCTTAACTCACTGAGCCACCCAGGCGCCCTGGGGAGTGACTTCTAACAGGTATAGGGTTTCTTTATGGAATGATTAATATGTTCTAAAATTAGATTACAGTGATAACAGCATAACTCCATAAATATATTAAAAACTACAAAATAGTACATTTTATTTTAAGTAAGCTCCACTATGCACTGAGCCCAATACAAGACTTGAACTCACGATCCTGAGACCAAGACCTGAGCTGAGATCAAGAGTCAGACGCTTAACCAATTAAGCCACCCAGGCACCCCTGGAATGGTATACTCTAAATGGGTCAATTTTATTATGTGTGAGTTACATTTCAATAAAGCTGTCAAAATTTTAAGCAAAAGTACTGCTCAAACTTTAACTTCACATATTTACAATGAACCTGTTATGTGCTATGTATGAGTTCAAAATGAGTAAGACAAGATGTTCATGAACTATAAAAACAGCTGGAAAACTATGTCATCAAAAACCTGATACATCAAAAAGTTAAACATAAGAATTATTTCCAGAGCACATATTAAATTATCAAATAGGTATACAATGAAGAAATCACTGTGGATTTAGCTGAGCAAGTCTTTCTAGAGGAGGTGGGAAAGCTTCAGTGGCAACTCAGATTTGGTTAACAAAAAAACTCCAACCATCAGCCATCCATAAACCCTCAAAATTAAAACAACTTTTCACAAAAATCATTCTAGATGATTTCAAAGAAAGTATTATTTTATCAAAACAATATTTACGATTTACCTTTATGTTAAGCTTTCTATTATTTGTTGGAAGAGCTCCATCTTCTTTGAGTTGCTCAGGCAGATGTATAGTCTTAGTTTTAAAGTTTGTAACAGTAGCATTTTCTAACTTGGGTTTCTTTTTACCAACTTTTAGTTTTACTTTTTGAAAATCATCTTGGCGTTTTCTTTTTTTGGTCATTCTTCAGTGCTATAGTGAAAAGAAATTTAAAACAATGGGTAAAAAAAGAAACTTAAAAGAATAAATAAAGTGTTTTCCAACATTTATATTAACTCTAAAATTTATTTCAAAGACAATCAAGAATCAGAGCCAGTAAGAACTATGCCAAAGGATCAAAATATCAAATGGAAAATACCTTTACCAAGAGGTATACCTTAGTCAAGAGACACTGTAAAGAGGAGTCCAACAGTAAGGCAACAAACCTCCCATAGGTTTGTCAAGGGTTTCTAGCCAAGGAACCTTCCTCAAGCAATAGTGCTAAATAGAAACCTTTGGAAATAAGGTCCCACCTAGGCTTTGAGGGGAGTGAGGGGGGAGAGAACATATTTGCTCCTGGCCCCTCAAAGTCCCTGAGGAACCTCTACTAACAAAACTAAGTTTTTAAATGCAGCCTGTAATAGTCAGAAGTCGTTTCATGAACCTAAGCTGATGTTTGAAAAAAGTGTAAGATTCAGAAATATGTAGCAAGGAAAGTTAATGAGCATTTCATGAGTAAGGGAAACAGGATATAGATCAGGAGTAGAGAGTAAGCCCAGTATGGGCAAAAATGAGAGAGCAGTATTTTGAACAACAGGATAGGTTCGGATTAGATATCCAAAAGCAGGACAAAAAGCAGTATAAAAGGAAATCTAGTGTAACAGAGGGGTAAGGAACAAAGACTAGCTAGGCCACTGTTGTAATAAATAACTTGGGCATAAACATGTCATCTTGCACTTCCCCCTCTATACCACATCCTTTCAATTTACACCCAAATCTTCCCATTTAAACAAAAAAAACTTTGATCTGTGCCTGCTATCCATTCCCAGGCCACTTCTTAAATTCTTTATTTCTACCCTAGGCTGTTTATTAGTTTCCCCCATCAGTATGCTTGCCTTGTTTTTAGTGTCTATTCCCTAGCCCATTTGCTGGAGTCACAAGAGAGATCTTCCTAAACACAAATATGACCAAGGCTCAGGACTTTTCAGCTATTCTTTTACTTCCTTACAGTAAGAACATAGCATGTCCTTCCTAACTTCCTCTCCAGCTTTATCTTCCCACAAGCTAACGTCTATCTAAAAATTAGCCTCCTATACCTAGAACCAGCTCAACTCCAATTGAAACCTCTTCCAACATGCTGCAAAAATAATGAATTCTGTACACCCACTGTAATAGGTAAACTGCCTCTGAAATAAAAAAAAACTTCTTCCGGTCTACCATAATCATCCTATGTCCAGGTACTTTTTTTTTTTAAGTCACAGTACTATAAGTCAGAGTCCAAAAAATTTGAGTAAAATGAAGCTTTACATTTATTGTGAAATAAAATAGCTTGTGCAAGACCAAGCAGCTCAAGTTCCAGGAATCCAGAAGCCAATCGCCTATAACATTATATCCAAATTCACATGATTTCAAGGTTTTAATGCATCAGAGCCCCTTGAGCTAAGTAGGATTTGGCTACATAGGTTAAGAGCAGATTCTAGAGCCAGACTGATTCAGTTCTTATCCAGACTGCCACTTTCTAGCCGTAGTTAGAAGTGTGCCACAGTTTTTATCCACAAATTAGGAATAATAATACTTACATCACATAGTTATTATGAGGTAAGATTATTGAGGAACAAATGAGTTCCTATTTGTAAAACTGCACCTGGCACTGTCAAATATATATAAGAACAAACATGTATATTTTCTTAAAGTCTCAGGACCAGTACATATCAAGCACAGTATTAAATGCATTATGTACACTAGCATTCAATTTTCACAAAATCATGTGAGCAAGGTGGTACTAAATCCATCTTAAAGATGTGGCTCAGAAAGATATGTCAGACCTGTATTAGGGAATTGAGGGACTAAGGGCTCTGAAAAATCAGCTTTATGTTATACAAACTGGAATTAAGGTGAGGATTGCAAACCTAAGTGGCAAAATGGTTTCTCATTTCATTTATACCAATTCCAAGTATTCATCCCACCCACACCTCTATTCTAGTTTTTTTTTTAAATGGTTAAGCAAAGCATAAAAAGAATACTCACCCTGCCTTTTAATTAAAAAAAAGTTTTCATTGATTAAGCAAACATTTTGTGAGTTTTCCCTACAATTTTATTACTAGCTAGTACCAGAGATGAAAATAAATGGTACAAGACAGAAAAATCAAATGAATTAACCCCAATTCACCAATCTTCCGTGCTATCTTTAGCCACTAACTACCTGACCTGTGGCCAACATCCAGTCTGTCAAGCTTATGTCATATTATCCATCACTTTGTATCAGTCACACTAATTTCGCTGTTAGGAAAACTAAAGAGGGCTGATCGCCATTCCTTGGCTTTTAAAGCTGGTATTATTGGGGCGCCTGAGTGGCTCAGTAGGTTAAAGCCTCTGCCTTAGGCTCAGGTCATGATCCCAGGGTCCTGGGATCGAGCCCCACATCACAGCTCTCTGCTCAGCAGGGAACCTGCTTCCTCCTCTCTCTCTGCCTGCCTCTCTGCCTACTTGTGATCTCTATCTGTCAAATGAATAAATAAAATTAAAAAAAATAAATAAATAAAGCTGGTATTATTATTTTTGAGTGCACAGAGAACATTTTTATACTAGGAACTTTTAAAGTTCTATTACCTATTTGTTATTTTCACTTTAAAATAAAGATTTTCAGAGCCTGGCTGGCTCAGTCGGTAGAGCATGTAACTCTGGATCTCAGAGTAATGAACCTGAGCCCCACCTTAAGTGTGGAGAAGACTTAGAAATAAGAGCTTTTAAAATAACTAAATAGGGGCGCCTGGGTGTCTCAGTGGGTTAAGCCGCTGCCTTCGGCTCAGGTCATGATCTCAGGGTCCTGGGATCGAGTCCCGCATCGGGCTCTCTGCTCAGCAGGGAGCCTGCTTCCCTTCCCCTCTCTCTGCCTGCCTCTCTGTCTACTTGTGATCTCTCTCTCTCTCTCTGTCAAATAAATAAATAAAATCTTTTTAAAAAAAATAAAATAAAATAACTAAATAAAATTTTAAAAATACAGATTTTCATAGCACAGCACAACAAATATTCTGACTAAGCCACTTAAACAGTAGCCGGTACTGAACAGAAGGTACAAACTCCAGTCTCAGGGGATAAACTTTGACATCGCCGGACCTCCTACGCGGGTAAGCCCCTGAAGTTCTAAAACTGAATTTCATATATTCCAATTACAGGTCTCCTAATTGCAACACAAGGGAGATTCCAGAGTATCAGAATTTCGACCGAGTCAAATTCCAGCTAATCTGTCTGCCACCCCATTACCCTAATTTCTTTTTAAAAAAATTAATAATGCATACTGCAATTTTCTTTGATAATCTCCCCACCATCCCCTTACTCTCACGAGTTCCTCCCCACTCTACTGAGGGGGCCAATTGGAGAAACCAGACTTCTCGGAAAGTAGATGCCCCAAAGTGTGCCGAATCAGAGAACCTCCGATGACGCTCTGCTCCCCCACACACACACACCTGGACGGCGACAGGGCCGTGCAGTAGACGCCCGCTCATCCCCACCACCCCGTCTTGGTCCAGCAGCCCACATGTGAAGAGCCCGTGGACAGTAAGAACGATCGTTCCCTCTACTCCTGCGGCCCATGGTCAGGAACACAGTCGGGGAAGCGGGGCCCAAATCAAGGCATACCGGCCTAAAAGTCTCTGGGACGCGAAACCGCGCGAACCCGCCCAGTCACTTGCGCTTCAAAAGCCCGCGGGGTGACCCACCCCCGCACTTCCCCGCTCCGCACCCAGACCCCGCTCAGCAGCAGCGCCTCCGAACGGCCCCCAGGGCGCGTAAACCAGCCACAGCCGGCCTGGCCCGCCTGGGCCGCGAACCGGGGGGCAACGGCTCCGCGCGCCGTCCCGCACCCTGGGAGGGCCCGGCCCGACGGGCGGCAGCCGCTCACCTGAGGACCCGGCCGGGACCCGAGAGCGGAGGCACAGGAAAAGAGTGTCCGAGCAGAAGCCCAAGGGGTGACGGCGTGCGCCACCGGCCTCAGCCTCTCGCTCCCCGAGCGTGTTTTCAAACCACCTCGTCCTCACGCGGCCGCGTCTCCTTCCGCCGCCCGGAAATCAGGGCCCCTCCCCCGCCGCGCCGCGATCACGTGACCGCGGCCCGCAGCCGCGCGCAGCCGGGGAGGCGGGAGTGGGAGAGATAGGCCCCGCCCTCGGGAGGAGGGGACCAGCCGGAAGCCCCCTTCGCTCCGGGAAGCCGAAGGATCAGAGCGCAGGATCCGAGGACAAAGCTTGGCCCTAAGTCCGGCCCCGAACTTCCTGGGCGTGCGTGGTGGGAAGGGGTGTCGCCCTGGTTACGGCTGCTTGAGAGCGTACCTATTCTCCCCTCGTTAGACCGCAGTTCCTCAGACCCGGAGCCACATTCAGAGAACAGAAGTTGAACTGAATTGGGAAAGGGAAAAGTTTCAGACTGCTAGAACCATGGAATCCCTGAGAACTTTAACCTGGATGGAGCAGTTAAGAATTACTCGACAAAAAAAAAAAAAAAAAGAATTACTCGACAGAGGGCAAAATGCACGCCGTAGCTAAAGCCTGAAAGTCTTAGCGGAGGATTTTCCCTGATAGTTCAGTATCTCAGCACTAAGATTGCTGCTACTGAAATTAAGTGGGCCCAGGGAAGTGAAGAGAGAAAATGAATGCCTAGAAAGGGGATGAGAAAGCAAGGAGAGTGGTTCTTTGAAAGATACCCTTACCTAAGACTGACAGGAGGGGTGAAGGAAAGTCCTGGCTGTGGATTTGAGACCTTGATTCAAATTTGTCTCTACAGCTTATCAGGTGTAAAACAGTAAAGCTGACAACCATATGAGCCTCAGTTTTACGAGCGGAGACACAAGCCCTGGGACTAAGAAGATTCCTATTCTATGACCAGAGATAAAACAGACCCAGATACCCACCTCTCTCTTCCCTGGCAACGCAGCCATACTACCACAATCTGCCTTGAATCCACCATAAACATACTTTGGAGAGTCATCAGCATTATATGGTATTACATGGTTTTAAAAGTTATGAGATGGGGCGCCTGGGTGGCTCAGTGGGTTAAGCCGCTGCCTTCAACTCAGGTCATGATCTCAGAGTCCTGGGATCGAGCCCCGCATCGGGCTCTCTGCTCAGCGGGGAGCCTGCTTCCTCCTCTCTCTCTGCCTGCCTCTCTGCCTGCTTGTGATCTCTCTCTGTCAAATAAATAAATAAAATCTTTAAAAAAAATAAAAAATAAATAAAAGTTATGAGACTGGATCAGAAGAGGAAAGGCTTATTGCTAGCCAGACTTGTTCCCTCAACTCCAGCTTCCTAGCTAACAGCTTATTCAACATTTCCTTTGGACATCCTATTTATACCTACCTCAAGGTGAACATGTCCCAAATGGAACTCCTGATTTTCCCCCTGAAATGTATTCCTTCTACAGCTTCTTCATCTCAAATAGGAATTTTCAACGTTCTAGTTACTCAGGCCAAAAACCCAAAGAAAGGCTTCTTTCTTCCACATCACACATCTAACTCATCAGGAGATTCTGATCACATCAAACGTTTGCGGACTTCCACCACTTCACACCACTTCCTTCCCTATCATCATGGTCCAAGCCATCTCATGATCACAATGGAAAAACCTCTGAATAGGTTTCCCATATCCATCATTGCACTCTACTATCTTCTCCCTACAGTCTAATAGCAGAGCAGCTGTGTGATTAATTTAAAATCTAAGTCAGATCATGTTACACTTTTAATCAAAACCCCTCAATAACTCCCCATTTCATTTGGAATAAAGTCAGAGTCCTTACCATGGCCTCAAGATCTGCCAAATTCTGACATTTCACTGAACCTCTGGATACTCCTTCTTTTTTTTTTTTTTAAAGATTTTATTTATTTGACACCCAGAGAGAGAAATCACAAGCAGGCAGAGAGGCAGGCAGAGAGAGAGAGAGAAAGGAGGAAACAGGCTCCCTGCTCAGCAGAGAGCCCGACGTGGGGCTCGATCCCAGGACCCTGAGATCATGACCTGAGCCGAAGGCAGAGGCTTTAACCCACTGAGCCACCCAGGCGCCCCTGGATACTCCTTCTACCACTCTCTCTTTTTTCACTCTGCTCTAGCCACCCTTGCTTCTTGCCTGTGGCAAGGTGGCCCGGGTGGTGATACAGGGGACAGAAGTGCTTGGTCTGCCCAAAGGAAGTAGCCAACTTTCAGCTAACCATTGCCAAGAGGAAATGCAAATCTCATGTTTAAGGAAACAGAAAATAAGAAATCTGATCTTTTAATATTGGTGAACAAGCACCCCCCTCCCTTTTTTTAAGGCGTTTTTTTCGTTTTGTTTTGTTTTGTTTTTTTTGACAGATCACAAGTAGGCAGAGAGGCAGACAGAGAGAGAGGAGGAATCAGGCTCCCCGCCAAGCAGAGAGCCCGACGCAGGACTCGATCCCAGGACCCCGAGACTTCGCTTAACCCACTGAGCTACCCAGGCGCCCCTGCAACTCTTGATCTTGAAGTTATGAATCCAAGCCCCAAGTTGGGTGTAGAGATAACTTAAAAATAAAATCCTGGGGCACCTGGGTGGCTCAGTTCATTAAGCATCTGCCTTTGGCTCAGGTTGTGATCCCAAGGTCCTAGAATCAAGCCTCATGTGGGGCTCTCCACTTAGCAGGGAGTGTGCTTCTCCCTCACCTTCTCACTCTGTGATCTCTCTTACTTTTGCTCTCTGTCAAGTAAATAAATAAAATTTTGAAAATACTAAAGGGGTACCTGGGTGGCTCAGTTGATTAAGCATCCAACTCTAGATTTCAGCTCAGGTCATGATCTCAGGGTTGTGCAGAGTCTGTTTGAGATTCTCTCTCTCCCTCTGCTCCTCCCCCCACCCAAGTGGATGTACTCTCTAAATAAATAAATAAAATATTTTAAAAAATAAAATCTAAAAACCAAAAGACAAAACACTGTGTGGGCCAAACAAAATACTTAAGAGCAGGTTACTAGTTTACAACCTCTGGTTTCAGACATGAAAAGCATGTACATAAAAAGAGGGGGTTTTTTAAGATTTAATTTATTTATTTGATGGACAGAGATCACAAGTACGCAGAGAGGCAGGCAGAGAGAGAGGAAGGGAAGCAGGCTCCCTGCTGAGCAGAGAGCCTGATGCGGGGCTCAATGCGGGGCTGGATCCCAGGACCCTGGGATCATGACCTGAGCTGAAGGCAGAGGCTTCAACCCACTGAGCCACCCAGGCACCCCTGGGTTTGTTGTTAGTTTGTTTGTTTGTTTGTTTGTTTTTTCAGTTATAGGTGATGAACTGAATAGTTGCAAACATCATCTGCTTAGCAGAACCAGAACAGACCTTTGATAAATGATAAGCATGTAACTAATCAGGATCTTTGACCCATGAGAGAAAAATATGTACAGCAAACATGCATTCTAGAATCTGTGGCATATTTCATTTTCAAAACTCAGTCCAATTGGCCACAAAAACTACGATATTAGTTTCCTGGGGCTTCTGTAACAAAGTATCACAAACTTGATGACTTAAACAACAGAAATTTATTAATTCCAGAAACTAGAAATTGGAGATCATGGTTTGGCAGGGTTGGTTCTTTCTGAGGGCTCTGAAGGAGTTGCAGTTTCATGCCTTCTTCTGGCTTCTGGTGGCCTTAGATGTTCCTTGGGTTGTAGATGAATCCTCTTTCTCTTTACATTGTCTTCCCTCTGTGTGTGTGTCGGTGTCCAAGTTCCTCTTTTTAGAAGAACACAAGTCATATTAGATTAGGGCCCACCCCAATGACCTCATTTTTAACATAACTGCCTCTGTAGAGACCCTATTTCCAAGTAAGATCACCTTCTGAGGTGCTAGGGGTTAGGACTTCAACATATCTTTTTGGAGGGACACAATTTAAATCCTATCAGACGCCAAGATCTGTTTCCAGAAATGTCTGTATTTAATCTGAACAATATCTCTTTTTTGTCTATACGCAGAAGCATCACAAAAGTCTAGATTAAGTAATTTACTCCTACACAATTTATATAACCTCTGCAGCTTCTCTGTTTCTTATACCAGGCTTCCAGTTAATATTTGCCTCTGAAATAGGGTAATGCTCCTAAGGAAAAAAAAAACAAAACCCTAAACTAACTCTCTTATCTTATGTTTCAAAGCTACTGCTAACACAAAAAACAGAAACTCTTTGAAGAAAGCTGAAAAGTAGGACTTCAAATTTGATACTATAATCAGAGAGAAAAAGTCAAAACCCATTCTCTAGGAATTGATATGATATTTGCAAATTAGGTAGGTAACTGCCTGGTACACTTTAAACCCTGTCAATAAATGGCAACAAATGGTACTATGAATGATGTATCATTGCAGAGTCCCAGATGCAGAGACACAGAGCAGAATATAGAAGGCGTGAGTTTGAAGCAAGAGAGGATTGCTTAGTAATCAGAACTAAAACTTTATAAAAATTTTAAACAACTAAATGAAATAATGGAAGCATCAGGAAAAAAATTAGTAAAATACATGTGTAATTTAGGGGTTGAGGAACTTTCTTTGAAAAGATAAGAAACCTAGAAGCTGGGGCGCCTGGGTGGCTCAGTGGGTTAAGCCACTGCCTTCTGCTCAGGTCATGATCTCGGAGTCCTGGGATCGAGTCCCGCATCGGGCTCTCTGCTCAGCAGGGAGCCTGCTTCCTCCTGTCTCTCTGCCTGCCTCTCTGCCTGCTTGTGATCTCTCTCTGTCAAATAAATAAATAAAATCTTAAAAAAAAAAAAGAAACCTAGCAGCTATTGAAAAAAATATAAACAAAATTCACGACATTGAAAAAATTTAATGTGATATGGCAAATGACACCAATAAACAAAGGGGAAAAAAAAGCTTAGGGGAGAGATTGCAACACATATGAAAGATAAGTAATTAATATCTGCAAAATCCAAAGAGCGTTTACAAATTATTAAGAAAGTGACAAAAACAATCTGATGGGGAAAAAAGTCCCAAAGCAATGAATAGCAATTCACACACAAAAAATCCAAATGATCAATAAACTTTGCAAACCTCTCAACTGTCAGGGAAATGTAAATTAATATAACAGTGGGATATAACTTCTCACTAAATTCACAACAGCTATAAACCAACATAACACCTACTGCTGGTAGGGATGCAAGGAAAAGTGTATTCTCATCCCTTGCTACTGGAAATGTAAAATCATGTCACCATTTTGGAAAGAAGTCCGAAAATGTCTAAACAAAGTTTTCTTTAAATTTATATTCTTCCAGGGGCACCCGGGTGGCTCAGTTGGTTGAGCGGCTACCTTCGGCTCGGGTCATGATTCCAGGGTCCTGGGATCAAGCCCAGCATCGGGCTCCCTGCTCAGCAGAGAGCCTGCTTCTCTCTCTCCCCCTCTCCCTGCCGCTCTGCTTACTTGTGCTCTCTCTCTAGCTCTCTGTCAAATAAACAAATAAAATATTAAAAAAAAGAATTTATATTCTTCCAGTCTAGTAATCCCATCCCCTGAGAATTTGTCCCATAGATACAAAACCATCAGTCCAAAGTATATGGAAGATATTTATTTCAACAACATTTGAGTAACAAAACAGTGGGAAGAAAATGGATTTATGGGGCACCAGCCTGGCTCAGTCAGTGGAGCATGAGCCTCTTGCTCTTGGGGTTGTGAGTTCAAGCCCCACACCATTTTACTAACTATACACACTCTGTCCTACAGGAGATGTCTAGAACTCATAGATCTTGCATAACTGTAAGTGTAAACCCATTGAACATCAACTTCAATCTCCTTCCTCCCTGGCAATCAACATTCTATTTTCTGCTTCTCTAAGTTTGACTATTGCAGATCTAATCTAAATGTCTTAGATGAGTCTAAGAAGAATCATATATTATTTGTCCAAGCATTGATTTTTAAATGCATGCTTGACCATTTCCCAAAACTTGAAACATTAATAAACCCTATAATAACATACCCATAAGTCCCATTACAAAGTTATGAAGAAGACTAATCTGAAGCAGTAAACTTCACAATTTTGTTTCCTAAAAGGCTAAAAAACAGACCACATATGTAAGAAAGTACATCCTCTAAGAAATTGTTTTGTAAACATCACATGACCATTGCGGAGGCGAAGTTGCCACCTTGCAGATCCTACACATACCCAGTCACTGAAAATATGTTCCCACACCAGGGCAAAGTGTTGCCCCTCTCAGTAATTCTGCTAAGTAGGAAAAGTTTGACAATTTCCATAGCTAGAGAGCCAAGAAAGGTTCTGTTCTGACTCAGATTAGCATCCTTGAACCCACAATGAAAGTCAGAAGGTTGATATTCATATTTCTAAGGATGATGCCCAGATGTTTAACAATGGATACAGCTTTAATCTACTGAAATAGCCATCCCAGTGCCCCCCAGTTGAACATCAGCCCTGAAGAAACTAAGCACAAGGATATGCATATCTAGTCAACCGTAAAGTTAAGCTCTGACTCCACATCCCAAAACCACTAAGTTTACAGGGATAGAAATCTGGTAACTTTCCTTGTAATGGACAGTTAAAGGAAACTTTAAAATTACATAACAGTGGTCACAGAGTCTGGGGCATTATTTCTAAGATACTATTCCTTAGAGCAACATTTTGCAATTAGCATATTATATTTATAGTCAAAAATTTACTCTAAAAAAATTACTTCAAAATTTTTAGAACATTAAATAGCGCACACGCACACACACAAAGTTACTCTTTAGTTACCACTAATTCCCAAAAACAATCGGTGAATAAACATGAGGCCCACAAAGTAGTTCAATAATTTTCCACCATTTTTAATTTTCAACAGATTACTTTTTAATTTCTCATATGTAAACAACTGCTTTTTCTTCTATGCATTTTATAAAATAACAAACCTTGAATTTTCTTACTGTATTTATAGTAGGTACATGTAATAATTCATATTACAATTTGCATTTAATATAAAACATGGAATACAAACACATTATATATGCTAGAATGGTAAAGATAGATAGGAAACAGGCATTCTCATCAATGGAAGGAATGAAATGTTGCTTTTGAGGAAGAAACCTAAGTATGTAGGAAGAAACTATAAAGCTGTTTATGCCTTAGACTTCCACTATTAAGACTCTATTCTGAAGAAATAACCAGATACATAAATAAAGTTTTATGTATAAGAAATTTACAAGAATATTGATCCCATCAATGTTTAAAGAGGGAAAAATCAGAAAATCTAAATGCCCAGCAGTGAATATGTTTATAAAATATGACAAATCTTTAAGAGAAAATACACTACAGGGCATCTGGGTGGCTCAGTCGTGAAGCGTCTGCCTTCAGCTTAGGTCATGATCCCAGGATCCTACCATGCAGTCCCGCATTGGGTTCCCTGATCAATGAGAGGCCTGCTTCTCCCTCTCCCACTCCCCCTGCTTGTGTTCCTTCTCTCACTGTCTCTCTCTGTTCAAATAAATAAATAAAATCTTTAAAAAAGAAAAAAAGAAATGAAAGAGAAATAACAATTGATACTTGATACCATGGAAACACAAAGGGTTATAAGAGAATACTATAAACTATGTGTGCTAACAAATTGAACAGTATTGAAGTGAATAATTTCCTAGAATCATACAATCTTCCTAAACAGAATCAGGAAGAAATAGAAAATCTGAAGAGACCAATTATTAATAATGAAATTGAATTGGTAATGAAAAGGACTACCAAAAAAATAGAAATCCAGGAACAGATAGATTCACAGGTGAATGCTATCAAGCATTTAAAGAAGATTTAATATCTATTCTCCTCAAACTATTTCAAAAAATAGTTTTTTAGGAAAACTAGGAAAGGGTACCTGAGTGGCTCAGTTGTTAGGTGGCTGCCTTCAGCTCAGGTCATGATCCCAGGGCCCTGGGATTGAAGCCCATATCCTGCTCTCTGCTCAGCAGAAAGCATGCTTCACCCTCTCCTGCTTCCGATCCCCCTGCTTGTGTTCCCTCTTTCTCTGTGTCTCTCTCCATCAAATAATTAAATAAAATCTTTAAAGAAGAAGAAGAAGAAGAAGAGGAAGGAAAGCTTTCACATAAGTTCTACAAGACCAACATTATCCTTATACCAAACCAGACAATGACACCACAAAGAGGAAAAGACTACAAAACAGTATCTCTGATGAACATAGATGTAAAAAGCCTCAACAAAATATTAATCACGTTCAATAATACATTAAAAAGGTCATTCCTCACAGTTAAGTGGGATTCATTCCAAGAATGCAAGGATGGTTCAATATTTTGTAACTCAATCCATGTGATACACCACATCAACAAAAATGAAGGATAAAAAAGCTAATATCATCTCAATAGAAGCAGTAAAAGCACATGACAAAATTCAACATCCGATCATGATAAAAACTCTCAACAAATAGGCTTAGAGAGAACATACCTCAACATAATAAAAGCCACATATGAAAACCATACTCAATGGGGGAAAACTGAGAGCTTTTCCTTTAAGATCAGGAATGAGACAAGAATGTACAAGAATGTACAAGGAATGTTCACCATAGTACTGGAAGTTCCGGCCACAGCAATCAGAGAGAAAAAGAAATAAGAGGCACCCATATTGGTAAAGAAGAGGTCAAACTCTCACTATTTGCAGATGACATAATACTATTCATAGAAAACCATAAAGACTCCACCAAAAAAAAAAAAAAAACTACTAGAAGCAATAATGAATTTAGTAAAGTTGCAGGATGCAAAATTAATACCCAGAAATTGATAGTGTTTCTATATACTAATAACAAAGTAGCAGAAGGAGAAACTAAGACAATAATTCCACTTAAAATTGCACCAAAAAGAACAAAATACCTAGCAATAAACTTAACCAAGGAGGTGAAACACTTGTATGCTGAAAACTATAGAACACTGATGAAAGAAATTGAAGATGACAATTAAAAAATGTAAAGATATTCCATTTTTATTGATTGGAAGAATATTATTAAAATGTCCATAATACCCAAGACAATCTATAGATTCAGTGGAATCCCTACCAAAATACCAATAACATTTTTCACAGACCTAGAACAAATAATATTAAAATTTGTGTGGAACCACAAAAGATCCCAAATAGCCTAAGCCATCTTGAGAAAGGAAAACAAAACTGGAGGTATCAGGATTCCAGATTTCGAGACATACTACAAATCTGTAATACTGAAAACAGTATGGTACTGGCACAAAAATAGACACATAGATCAGTGAAA
This sequence comes from Lutra lutra, assembly GCF_902655055.1. NCBI lineage: Eukaryota > Metazoa > Chordata > Mammalia > Carnivora > Mustelidae > Lutra > Lutra lutra. Next base: position 64,486,172 of record NC_062290.1, read on the forward strand.
GAGAATAGAGAGTCCAGAAATAAACCCATGCTTATACAGTCAATTAATCTGTGACAAAGGAGGCAAGAGTATACAATGGGGAAAAGACAGTCTCTTCAATAACTGTGCTAGGAAAACTGGACAGCTACATGCAAAAGAATGAAACTGGACCACTTTCTTATACCATACACAGAAATAAACTAAAAATGAATTAAAGACCTAAATGTGAGACCTGAAACCATAAAAGTCTAAGAACATGACCGTAATTTCTCTGGCATCGGCCATATATAGCAACGTTTTTCTAGGTATATCTCATAAGGAAAGGAAAATAAAAGCAAAAATAAACTACTGGTATTACATCAAAATAAAAAGTTTTTGCACAGTGAAAGAAATCATCAACAAAACAAAAAGGTAACCAATTTAATGGGACAAGATATTTGCAAGTGATCTATCTGGTAAGAGGCTAATATCCAAACTACATAAAGAACTTCTACAACTCAACACTAGAAAACCAAACAATCCAATTAAAAAATGGGCAGAGGACCTGAATAGACATTTTTCAAAGAAGACATCCATATGGCCAACAGACACATGAAAAGATGCTTAACATCACTAATCATCAGGGAGATGCAAATCAAAACCACAATGAGATATCACTTCACACCTGTTAGAGTGGCTAAAGTTAAAAAAAAAAAAAGACAAGAAATAAGTATTGGTGAGGATATGGAGAAAAAGGAAAACTTGTGAACTTTTGGTGGGAATATAATTCCCACCAAAATTACATTTGGTGGGAATGTAAATTGGTACAGCCACTATGAAAAACAGCACAGAGTTTTCTAAAAAAATTAAAAATAGAAATGCCATATGATGCAATAATTTCACCCCTGGGTATTCACCCAAAGAGACAAAAACACTAATTCAAAAAGATATATAAACCTCATGTTTACTGCAACATTATCTACAATAGCCAAGGTATAAAAGTAACCCATGTCAATGATAGATGAATGGATAACGAAAACGTGATATATAAATACATGGAATTTTGCACAGCCATAAAATAGGAGGAGATCTTACCATTTCTAACAACATGGATGGACCTAGAGGGTATTATGTCAAGTGAAATAAAGTGAGGCTGAGAAAGACGAGTATCATGATTTTACTCATGTGTGGAACCCAAAAAAACTTTGGGTATATTGTATGAATATGCAAAAAGCAGAATCAGATAATAAATAAATACAGAGCACAAACTGATGGTTACCAGAGGAAAGGGAGGAGAAGGGATGGGCAAAATGGGTGAAGGGGAGTGGGAGATATAGGCTTCCAGTTATGAAATGTATAAGTCATGGGACTAAAAGGCACAGCATAGAGAATATAGTTAATGATGTTGTAATAGCATTGTATGGTGACAGATGGTAGCTACACTTGTGGTGAGCAGAGCATAATGTAGAGAGAAGTTGAATCGCTGTTGTACAGCTCTAATGTAATATTGTCAACTGTACTAAAATTTTTTCTTTAAGAGTTCACATCTTTTAAAGAGTCATACTGAAATAACTATGGATGAAATTATTATACGAAGGGATGGTTTGGGATTTGCTTCAAATATCCTTCCAGGAAAGGGGAATGAGTAAGGCAGAGAGAAAGCAAGTTTATCCACAAGCTGATAAACTATTAAAGCTAGAGGATAGGAATGTGGGGATTCATTGCCTATTTTTCTACATGTAATTTTTTTTTTAAAAGACTGTATTTATTTGAGAGAGAGCAAGTGAGAGAGAGCACAAGCTGGGGTGAGGGAGGGGCAGTGGGCGATGGAGAAGCAGACTCTTCACTGAGCAGAGAGTCTAATCCAGGGTTCGATCCCAGGACCCTGGGATCATGATCTGAGCCCAAGGCAGACACTTAACCAACAGAGCCACCCAGGCGTCCTTTCATGTAATTTTCTATAATAGAATCATTAAATAACAACAACAAAAAATTAATACTGGGGTGCTTGGGTGGTGTAGTCAGTTAAGTGTCTGACTCTTGGTTTCAGCTCAGGTCTTGATCTTAAGGCTTTGAGCTCCATGCTCAGCAGGGACTCTGGGGTTCTCTCTTCCTCTGCCCCAATCCCCTGCACTCGCTCTCAAATAAATCAGTCTGAAACAACAAACAAAAACCTAGTACTGTAGACTCATAGTAAAAAAAAAAAAAAAAAAAAAAAAGCGGGGGGGGGGCCAGCAAGTAGACTCACAAGGGAATAAGGAGATTTCCTGGAGCATATTTTTTATACCTTGTAATAAATAACCTATAAATAGCTATATATAACTCTTAGGCTACTGTAAATTTTATAAACAAATTCATGTATTGGGGTAAATTTGTTTTTCAGCTTATACATCATGAATTTGGGTTTGGAAAATCTAGCACTCATGCCCATGATCAAATGCAAGAACCAACCTAGGCCTGCCTGGCCTTTGCCTATGAAACTTCACCATGCTCGGGATATAAGGCAAATCTTTCCCAAATCACTGGCACTAACCCCAAAGGCTCCTAGTCCAGACACTTAAGCAAATTAAGTATGATCCTCATTTAGTTCACTCCTCTAGCGTCTTTTTCCCCAAGTAACTCAAGTTCAAGAGGAGAAATGCAGATTTCTATGGATTTGGAAAGATAAAGTTGTTTATTCTTTCATTCAATGCACACTTAGAAAGCCCTAAAATGTGCTAGGCTTCTTTGATAGGTGATGGGGACACAGTCCCTGCCCATTAATTATCTATTAGAGAAGAAGATGGGAAAATAAAGAGGCAAGTAGAAAATAATTTTTTAATCAAGATAAGGTCAATTTAATTTGAAAGAAGAAACTGGTTTACAATAATCCTTTCCTAGTCATTGCCAGATTATCTAACAGCTTTAAAACACAACTACTTTCCACTCCTTAAATGTTGGGCAAACAATAGTGAGCAGATTGTGGGGTGGGGAAAGGTATACATAGCCAATTAGAGAAATGGTTATAAATCCCTACTTTGGGAGTCACTACATTTTCTTTTCTTTTCAGGAGAAAAATCCCTAGAGTAAATAGAATGGGAGCTGGCAGTGAGAAGTAATAAACCTAAAAATAGACATCAATTCTGAAATCAAGTAGGGTTGGAAGGAAGACTTCGAGGCATAGAATCAACTCAAATAATGGAGATAAGATTTTTATTTTATTTTATTTTATTTTATTTTTACTAGTGGCATGGGTGTCAATAGATAGAGGAACGACGCAAATGTCCACCAATATATGAATGGATAAAATGTGTCATATAAATACAATGAAATATTATTTGGCCTTAAAAAGGAATGAAATTCTAGGGCACCTGAACGGGTTAGTTGGCTAAACATCTGCCTTCTGCTCAGGTCATGATCTCAGGGTCCTGGAAATGAGTTCTGGGTTGGGCTCTCTACTTAGCAGGGAGCCTGCTTCTCCCTCAGCCTCTGCCCCTCCCCCATACTCATCCTCCCTCTCTCAAATACATGAATAAAATCTTAAAAAAGGAATGAAATTCTGACACAAGCTACAACATGAATGAAACTTGAAAACGTTATACTAAGTGAAAGAAGTCACACATGAGAGCAAATAGAGTCTGATTACACTTGTAGAGCTACTTAGAAGAGGCAAATTCAGACAGAGAAAGTAGAATAGTGGTGGGACACCTGGGTGGCTCAGTCAGTGAAGCCCCTGCCTTTGGCTCAGGTCATGATCCCAGAGTTCTGGGATTGAGTCCCACATCAGGCTCCCTGCTCAGCAGGGAGGCTGCTTCTCCCTGTGCCTACCACTCTTCCTGCTTGTGTGTTTTCTCTGACAAATAAATAAGTAAAATCTTAAAAAAAAGGGGGGGATGTCTGGGTGGCTCAGTCAGTTAAGCATCTGCCTTCAGCTCAGTATTTATCATATGAACTTATTATTGAAAATACTTAAATATTAAATGTAAAGAATTTAATTGAACTGATTAACCAGCAGTCATTAAAGATTATCCGAGAGTATTCTAGTTCCTACTTGAAATTTTAGCTGTACTTAATAGGTCAGTCAACAATTGCTTACCTAGAATTCTCTTATGTAACACTAATGAAACATAGGTTCAAAGGACAACATTTTAACATAAGTATCAATTGTTCCAGGATATACTGTAGTGATGGAGAGAATGAGCTCTGGAGTTACGCTGTCTGGGTGGGAATCCCTGCTCCACCACTGTCACAGTACTGTGACTCTGGGCACCTTAACTTCTCCAGGCCCCAGGGGTTTCATCTGAAATAAGGACTATTGGAAAGATCAAATTTCTGAGACACAAAGAGAGCATTACTCTTAAATGTTGGTTAGCTTTATCATTATCTTTTGTTTTTTAAGATTTTATTTATTTATTTGACAGACAGAAATCACAAGTAGGCAGAGGCAGGTGGAAAGAGAGGGGAAGCAGGTTCTCTGCAGAGCAGAGAGCCCGATGCGGGCTCGATCCCAGGACCCTGGGATCATGACCGGAGCCAAAGGCAGAGGCTCTAACCTACTGAGCCACACAGGTTCCCCTAACTCTTTCATTTTACCTGATTTTAGTATATGTGCTGCCGAAGCGAGCACTTTCATTTTACCTGAAATCAGAATTGCACTTCCAAGTAATTGCTGACAAATTTACTTTTTCTCCAAAGAACAAATCTGTTGTAGGTTCTCATCGAAATATGATTTATTATAGAATACTCGGGCTTTTATATTAACCTTAGGGATATTTATAATACTTTTTTTTTTTAGATTTTATTTATTTATTTGTCAGAGAGAGAGAGGGAGAGAGAGCAAGCACAGGAAGACAGAATGGCAGGCAGAGGCAGAGGGAGAAGCAGGCTCCCTGATGAGCAAGGAGCCCGATGTGGGACTCGATCCCACAACGCTGGGATCATGACCTGAGCCGAAGGCAGCGGCTTAACCAACTGAGCTACCCAGGCATCCCTATAATACTTTTTTTTTTTTAAGATTTTATTTATTTATTTGACAGAGAGAAATCACAAGTAGGCAGAGAGGCAGGCAGAGAGAGAGGAGGAAGCAGGCTCCCTGCTGAGCAGAAAGCCCGATGCGGGGCTCGAACCCAGGACCTGGGATCATGACCTGAGCCGAAGGCAGCGGCTCAACCCACTGAGCCATCCAGGCGCCCCCCTATAATACTTTTTTTAAAAAAACGTTTTTATAGCAATTACAACAATAGTTTGATTTTGGTATTTCTCACCTGTTCTTTTCAAAATACTTAAATGATTTTCAGGGTACCTTGTGTGGCTCAGTTGACTAAGCAATTAAGCGTCTGCCTTTGGCTCAAGTCATGATCCCAGCTGAGGGTCCTGGGATCAAGACCCACATGTGGTTCCTTGCTCAGGAGGAAGACTACCTCTCCCTCTGCCTCTGCCTGCTGCTCCCCCAACCCCGCCTCCACACACACACCACCACCACTTGTGCTCTCTCATTCTCAGTCAAATAAATGAACTCTTTAAGGGGGAAAAAAAAGGTTTTTAAGAGGTTTTTTAAAGGTTTTTAAAAAGGTTTTACCTCCCAAATAACAGATATCTGGGTTTTGTTTTGTTTTTTTTTTTAATAACCCACAAAGAAACCAATTTAAATACTGTAAGAGTTTGAATATTTCATCAGGTTTGTCTTCATCTAATTTTTAAGACTATTTTAGAGATGAGTCTTTCCTTTTCATCATTAGAGTTCATTCCATCTGCAAGATGGAATGGTACTCTATAACAGCAGAAGAAAAACTATTTGTGTTCCGGTTAATTTGATTCTGTGAATGAACAAATGTCAATCTTTTTTCTAGGAGAAAAAAAACCTCAATAATTACTTCACAATACTTCAGTGGATTCTTGAGATGAGCGGCAACTGTGCTGATACTTCTGAAAGAAAACTATGCTCAATCACAGAGTTCTTTGGGGGGAAAATGCTCATGATTTGTACCACTACCTTGATAACTTCACAGTTACATCCTAAAACTGGAAAAAATATTTCAAATTAATGTTTTTTTTCTTTTCTGTACCACTTATTCTTCTTGCATGAATTGGGATTACAGGGACTAGTGATTACAAAATAAGAAAGCTAACTTGTTTAGCAAATGGTTCACAGATTTTCCTATTTATACGGCAGCTGCTTTGTAAAGCAGTAATCCAATATTTAATATTGAGAGCAGACTTAAGCGTATGGTCACCTAACCATATTGCCACCTACTGCAACAGCTGTTCTTCAGCCCTGGCTTCCTCCTTTGGAATCATTTTCATGACCCAGGATGAAAAAATACACACCTTAGCATCTAAAGCTCTGAGAAATCACCAGGAAATTTAGGAAGAGCAGGGGGCACAAGTGGCAAGTTCATAAGATAATCTATTTAGGCCAACTCTTTTCATTTGTACATGAAGAATGAAATATATACTATTATCATATATAAAATATGAGAACAATGTATATTATTGCTCTCTCTCTTTAAGCTGTATCTGGAGAGGCACTGTCTGAGTGAGAACAGTACCAGAGGCAAGCTACCACATAAAATTTCCTACACCACAATTTGAAAGTTATATGATTTGGGGGGCAAATTCTTATTTTTATACTTTAATTTCCTCATCTTATAGAATTTGGATGATATTATACCTGCTTTATTGGACCATGAAGTAGAGAAAGAGAGAATTGGGCAGAGTCCCTGCTGTAAAGTAGGAAAACTTTACCTTTACCCATCTTGGGTTTTTAGCTGGAACCCTAATAAAAAGACAAGAGAACAGCGGTTTATTAATGACCATGGCGCCTATCACACAGGAGAAACTTCAGTGAAAAGTAACTAAAAATGGCAGGTTAGAATTCCAGTTTAGGAAGCATTTTCAACAAAGAGCAATAAATCTGGAGAGAAATGAAAGGCAAAGGAAATCAATTTTAGGTTTCCAGGGTCAGCAAAGTGTGGGAAGACAAACATATGGGAGAAAAACAAGGGAGTAGGATTTGTTCACAGATTCCTCCAGTCTCTGGTCTGACAAGAACGTCACATTCCCCTTGGTATGGGGAAGTTAACTTTCACATGGGAGATAAAAATCTCCTGCTTCTAGTGAGAAAAAGAAGGGTCAAACTGTCCTTGCACCTGCTGTTTTGTAAGTGCCTTTAGTTCAAAATAACCAACATGCCAAAGTGGCATATTTTGGATAACATATTCCGGTTTCCTTCACCGTCATATAATAGGACAGCATTAAGTCCTGACAAGGAAGTGGAGAGACAAGATTCTTATATTTTGCTGGTAGGACCATAAACTGGTATGCCCACTTTTTTTTTTTTTTAAGATTTTATTTATTTGACAGACAGAGATCACAAGTAGGCAGAGAGGCAGGCAGAGAGAGAGGAAGGAAGCAGGCTCCCTGCTGAGCAGAGAGCCCCATGGGGGGGGCTCGATCCCAGAACCCTGGAATCATGACCTGAGCCGCAGGCAGAGGCTTTAACCCACTGAGCCACCCAGGCACGCCGGTATGCCCACTTTTGAAAACAGTCCTTCAGTTTCTTATTAAGTTTAACGTATACTTAACATATGATCTGGAAATTCCACTCCCAGGTATTTACACAAGAGAAATTAAAAACTTCTATTCACCAGAAAACGTGTTCACTAATGTTTAGAGCAGCTTTATTGGTAACTGGAAACAACCCAACTGTCCATCTACAGGGGAATAAATAAACAAATTGTCCTATGTTCATATTGCTCAGCAAGATGGAAGAATGAACATCTGGAGCACACAATAGCATAGATAAATCCCACAGACATTATTCTGATTAAAAAGAAAAAAGCACCAGATACGAAAAGAGTATATACTGTATGGTTCTATTTATATAAATTTCAAGAATAGGCAAAACTACTTTTTAGAGATGAAACAGTGTTTACTTTTCATAGAGTAAGAGAAAGGCGGCATAGGGAAGCTTCGGGGATGATAAAAAAGAAGTCTATACCTTGATTGGAATGTGGGTTACACAAGGACACATCCTTGTCAAAGCCCATCAAACCATATTCTTAAGATCTATGCATTTCACAGTTTTAAACACTAAAAAGAACTATAGGTTTACATCTCCTTTATAGCAAAAAAAAAAAAAAAAAAAAGATTCGTTTGACATTTAGTGATCATTTACCTTATGCCAAACAGTTTTACATATGTTTTGTTACAAGTACTTTCATGTAACCTTAAAATGTATCTATGTTTAAGTGTTATTACACAGCAACCTATTACCTGCTGCTGGAAAAGCTTAAGTAACTTAAGTTAGCTCACGTAGCTAGCAAGAGATAATGCTAGGGGTAGAGGTCTTATCATGTACAATGCCATCCTCTCTTCCTTCAGAATGAGCTTATGATTCAATTCCACAACTAAAACAAATCATATTAATTGTAGTTCACTGTTACATATAGTTTTAAGAGATTTTAAGAGATTTTTTAAAAATTTGACATAATTTCAGACTTCTGACCTAAACAACTGTGAGCTAATGGATGGACATTGTATTAAACCACCCTGTTACAGCAGCCAATAGAGAAATACAGATGTCTGGCTCTTCTTCAGACTGGACACCAGCCACTGCCAAAGCCCTTTCTATGTAGGAAGATGTGGCAAACCCTCAAACATCTAGCACCATGCAATATCCACATTAAATGTTAAAGATACTTTTTGAAAAATAAAAAATGTTTTACTGTAGGATCTTTTGGTGACTAGAGGCACGAAGCCATTCAAGCAATTCAAATTAAAGAGAGTTTGTTGTAAGAATGTCAGAGAAAATCCCTTCGACCATCACCAGCTCAGATAATGAACCTAGACATTCCACAGAGGAAAAGGGATCCAATAGCATTTCTGGAAAAGGTTTCCCTCCTACCTTCAAGCAAGAGCAGAGGGAGAGTAAACCTAAATAAGGACAACAAATTAGTTAAAATTAAATGGTACCTTTCCCTCTACATTCTGCACATTCATGGCTCATTTGATATAAAGCCCCGTATAAATTTGGTTATGTAGAAACTATGTAATTTAGGATTTTTAAAAAATACCTACAGTAGTGACACTGGTGGGAACCAGAGGAAGAGGGGTGCAGAGTAGTACTTTGGATGGAAGTAGAATTCACAGGTCTTCATGATGCATTGGGTATAGGGGTGAGAGAGAAGGAAAAACTATGATTTTCAGGATTTTAGCTCCTCTAGTAGTTCCAAGAAAATAAATACCAAATCTTTATTTCTTTATCCTTGTATCTACAATATTCAGCACACATTAAGTGTGCAATAAAAATATTTCTTGTTCATGGACAGAAAATCATTGCATATATATACATATAATACATATACATGCATATATAGGCATTGTATATAGGCATATATATATATACATATATCTGTATGCACACACACACAGAGGCTTTTCTTTTTACTGAGGGAATGGCATGATCATATTTGGGATTCAGATAGCTAGCATTGACAGGGTAGAGGAAGAACAAGCCTGAGAGAGTATGGTAGAGACCAAGAGCTGTCTATCAAAACCCAGTCTCCTATTTCATCCTGAGCATCCAGCTAGACTACAGTTTCCAACCTCTGTTAAGTTAGATACACCATCATGCAACTGTGCTCTACCCTACACCGGTACTGCACCTACACTGGTACCTTCAGAGCAGGCTGAACCTCTTTCTGCTCGCTTTCCAGCAGCTGAAATAGGGACATGGTGACTCTGTCTCAATTGCACAAGGAAGGAAAAGGTCCTAGCAGATGGCAGAGACACAAGATGGGAGGGAGTTTGGGTCCCTGAATCACTACATAGACAAAAGAGTTATCCACTGACTTAAAAACCTACTCTGAAATGAGATGAGAAATGAACTAGTTTTGGAGGGTTTCTTTTTTTTTTTTTTTCTTTTTCTTTTTCTTTCTTTCTTCTTCTTTTTTTTTTTTTTTTGGTCAACATAGACATCCTTAATCATGCAGGGTGCAAGCTAGAGAGGGATGCAAAAAACTAGGGCTATTTTAATAACTCAGGTAAGAGATGAATACCTGTGATAGGATTGGAGGTAGGTGAAGAAAAAATAGCGGGGTATTTCTATTTTTTTTTTTAAGATTTTATTTATTTATCTGAGAGAGAGACAGTGAGAGAGAGCATGAGAGATGAGAAGGTCAGAGGGAGAAGCAGACTCTCCATGGAGCTGGAAGCCTGATGCGGGACTCGATCCTGGGACTCCGGGATCCTGACCTGAGCCTAAGACAGTTGCTCAACCAACTGAGCCACCCAGGTGCCCCAATAGCAGGGTATTTCTAAAACACACTCAACAAGATTGCTTTACCTTCAGAGCTCTTAAAATGCTGATAGCTAGGCCTCCTGAAAGGAGACTTATTCTTACCAGTTAACAAAAACTTTTCTTTCAAAAATTATTAGAGACCTAACCATATGTTAGGAAAAGTAGGAATCCAAATCTAGGAGCATTTGGAAAATAGAGACTAAAACAAATGAGAGATATAGTGACAAGGAATAGATCCAATTGTTGAAACAACATTAGTAAAGGACAAAGGGATGCAAATTCTATGTAATGACTTGAAATGGGGAAAGATGTGGAAGGCTGTTAGTACTTTTGGGGGGTGGTCCAGTAGACATTTGTTAATTTTTTAAAGATTATTTCCCACCCCCCGCAAAATAGAAAAGAATTATGGTCTATTTATAATGCCCTAAATCTTTTTAAGACGTTAAGTTCGCAAGTAATAGGGGTCGAGTTAAGTTGATTGTAGTAAATTCATGTAAGGATATAGTCTACAGTCATTTCAAATTGTAATGTACATAGAATGTTAAGAGTGATATTAAAATGTTTTAAGGTTAAAACACAGAAAACGTAGTAGGTCCCTATTATTTGTATTTTTGTGAGTATACAGAAAATAGTTGGGATGAAATCTTATAAAATGTTAGAGGTAGTTTTCTTATGCTTGTGAGAATAAAAGTAGTTTTCTTTTCCTTATAAAAATATTCTGGGGGTGCCTGGGTGGCTCAGTGGGTTAAAGCCTCTGCCTTCGGCTCGGGTCGTGATCTCAGAGTCCTGGGATCGAGCCCCACATCGGGCTCTCTGCTCGGCGGGGAGCCTGCTTCCTCCTCTCTCTCTGCCTGCCTCTCTGCCTACTTGTAATCTCTGTCTGTCAAATAAATAAATAAGATCTTAAAAAAAATTAAAAAAAATATTCTGTGTTTTTTCTAAGTTAACATGTATTCATTGTAAAATTAAAGTTGAATGAAAAGATGCTAGGTGTGCCTGGGTGGCTCAGTCAGTTAAGCATCTGACTTTTTTTTGTTGTTGTTAAGATTTTATTTGTCAGAGAAAGAGTAAGAGATAGAGAGAAGGAGAGAGAACACAAGCAGGGGGAGCAGCAGGCAGAGGGAGAAGCAGGCTCCCCATCAATCAAGGAGTCCAATTCAGGACTCAATCCCAAGACCCTGGAGTCATGACCTGAGCCAAAAGAAGACACTTAACCGATTAAGCCACCCAGTTATCCCTAAGCATCTGACTCTTGATCTCAGTTCAGGTTTTGATCTCAGGGTCATGATTTCAGGCCCTGTGTTGGGCTCCATGCTGGACACGAAGTCTACTTAAAAAAAAAGGAAGAGAGAGAGAGAGAGAGAAAGAGAGATGTTCAATATCACTAATCATTAGGGAAATGCAAACCAAAGCCACAATAAGATACCACCTCATACCCATTAGGATGCTTACAACCAAAAACCAGAAAATAAGTGTTGGTGAGGATGTGGAAAAATTGGAACCCTTATGTATGCCCTGTAGGTGGGAATGTAAAATGGCACTGCCACTATGAAAAACAGTATAGCAATTCCTCAAAAATACAAATAGAATTGCCATATGATCCAGCAATTTTCAAGACTGAAAACAGTTTTGAAGAGATATCTATACACTCTTGTTCATGAAGAATTATTCATAAGCCAAAAGGTGAAAGCAACCCAAGTGTCCATCAGTGAATGAATGAAGACACAAGAGGAGGTCATGTACATAGAATGGAGTATTCAGGGAGCATCTGGTTGGCTCAGTCCATTAAGTGTCTGACTCTTGATCTCAGCCCAGGTCTTGATCTTGATCTCAGGGTCTGAAGTTCAAGCCCCACAGGGAGCCTGCCTACTTAAAAAAAAAAAAAAAAAAAAAAGAATGTTCAGCCTTAAAAGGAAGGAATTTCTGATACATGGTACAACATGGGAGAACCTTGAACACATTATGTTAATTGAATTAAGACAGTCACAAAAAGACCAACAATGTAGGATTCCACATATATGAGTTACCTTAACTCAATTATTCATAGTCAATTCATAGTCAAAATGTAGACTCCAATTCATAGTCAAAAAGTAGAATGATGGTTGCCAGGGGACAGGGGATGGGGACTGAGGAGTTGTTTCATGGGTAGAGTATCAATTTTGCAAGATGAAAACTGTTCTGGAGATTGGCTGCACAACAATGTGAATGTACTTAACCATTTTTAGGTGTACAGGTCAGTAGTGTTAAGGGGCAAAAAAATAATAATAATAAAGTTGAAGGGGCACCTGGGTGGCTCAGTCAGTTAAGAGTCTGCCTCAGCTCAGGTCATGATCCCAGGGTCCTGGGATTCAGCCCTGTGCTGGGCTCCCTGCTCAGCTCGGAGTCCACTTCTTTCCACCCCGTCCCTTGTGCTCTCTCTCTCTCTCTCTCACAGGCTCTCTCAAATAAATAAATTTAAAAAAAATGGTTAAGATGGTCAATTATATTTTATATATTTTACTAAATTACAGAAAATTTTTCATTAAAAATGAAGACAAATGAAGTTTTTTTTTTTATGAAGATTTTATTTATTTATTTGACAGACAGAGGTCATAAATAGGCAGAGAGAGAGAGGGAAGCAGGCTTCCCGCCGGGCAGAGAGCCCAACTCAGGACTCCATCCCAAGACCCTGAGATCATGACCCAAGCCAAAGGCAGAGGCTCAACCCACTGAGCCACCCAGGCGTCCCACAAATGAAGTTCTTTTAAGGAGAGTGAGTATGGGAAGAAATGGCTCACAACTACAATTTCAGAAAACCGTCCCTGACTTAGCTCAACTATGACCACTCTTATGTGCATTATCTATTTATTTTGTATTTAAACACTTTGATCTTTTGGATAAATGATTTTTTTCATGTTTTTGCATGACTTTGAATTATAAGTCCCTTCTGAATAGACTCTCTTCTACTTTCTTCTCTTTTCTATAAGTAGTAAATGTTTAATTATATTTTAGAACTAAGTAAATTTTGGAAACTCATAATTTTCATTGTGAACTACTAATAAAAATTATTAAAAAGAAAAACTAATGAAAGTACCAACTGCAAATTCTGGATTCTTACATTCTCTCGTCTAAGGCATTCTAAGTTCTGCTCAGTTATTATTCAAGATCACAATGAACACAAAAGATGTAATTCCAACATAAAACTTTGTTACATTTTCTCCTTCCTTACGCAAGCAACTACTCTGAGTAATAAAATTACATTAAACTGGAGCAGGAGGAAGGGTTTAGATCTCTTGACTTTTGGCGGTAATTTGCCCAAGACAATTAATTGCTTGTACCTATTACCTTTATATAGTTTACTTCCCCCTTTTCCCAGACATTATCCTGTGTTCCCTTCAGCCTGGGTCATCCAGGAAGGTTGGAAGACTAGCTGATAACCATAAATATACTCAGTGCTTGCTGAAATTTTATACCTTATCTAAAGATATAAAAAAAAATCACATATTTAATAAGAAAAATTCGATATAATAGAGAGGAGAGAAGACAAAAAAAGGAAGGAAATTGACATTTGCCAAAAGTGATGATGTGCCAAACCCCATGTGAGAGTCTATTTTAGTATCAAGAGTTATTTGTTAAGTAACTCTTAACCTTAAGATCATAATGAATATTTCCTTGTTTGGTGTAGGAATTTTGATCTGTTCCCTGCATGTGTATTAAGGGAAATTAAATTTATTCATTAATCTATAATGTTTATTTTTTTTTTAAGATTTTATTTATTTATTTGACAGAGAGAGATCACAAGTAGACAGAGAGGAAGGCAGAGAGAGAGAGAGAGAGGGAAGCAGGCTTCTTGCTGAGCAGAGAGCCCGATGTGGGACTCGATCCCAGGACCCTGAGATCATGACCTGAGCCGAAGGCAGCGGCTTAACCCACTGAGCCACCCAGGCGCCCCAATCTATAATGTTTAAGTAGCTACTGTGACTTTACAGGTCTTGTTATAATCAGCTCAATCAAAATAAAAGACCAGACTATGTTCAGTTAAGGAAAAAGGCATTTATATTATTTTTTTAATCAATTATGGTTCATAAAAATAAATGGCACGTTATAGAACTAGACTTTTTTGGTGACTGTCTCCTGAACCCACAACCCTCCCTGCGCAATAAACTTACCTATTAACTCTTAATTGAAATTTAATTATTTCATTGCAGAATTCCTGGGGCAAGTATGTTAATAAATTAAGAATGTTGCCTTTCAATGAAATTTCTGTGCCAATTCAGTGTTATCTGGGTTAAGCTAATGCAAATGTAGCCCTTTCTTTGCAAGGGTAGAGGTATAATTAAAATATTCATCATAGGGGCGCCTGGGTGGCTCAGTGGGTTAAGCCGCTGCCTTCGGCTCAGGTCATGATCTCAGGGTCCTGGGATCGAGTCCCACATCGGGCTCTCTGCTCAGCAGGAAGCCTGCTTCCCTCTCTCTCTCTCTCTCTCTGCCTGCCTCTCCGTCTACTTGTGATCTCTCTCTGTCAAATAAATAAATAAAATCTTTAAAAAAATATTCATCATAATGGAACTTAATAGCTTGAAAAACAACAACTGCTAAATGTAAACTATTCCTGCAATGATTTCCCAGTACCTCCCTCCTCCGACTAATAATAGCCACGTTTGCACATGCCTCAGATGGAAGCATCCAGGTTCTTTCTGGTTTCTTTTAGGAGTTACAGTTTCATTTTTCACTTAGGAACCCATTAAGCCCACCACATTATTTTTTACATTGTTACTCTTATTTCCAGTTTCTTGCACATGCTACAAACACGTTTGTGAAATGACCAGAGTTTATCTTAAATCAAATGCTTTTGATCTTCACAAAACATTCGTATATGCTATATTTACCAATACCTGCTCTCAAGGCATTTAGGAAGTACTTTCTGATGAATACATATTGTTTAAATGGCAGCCAAAAATAGTGAATTACATAAATCAACGTTTGAAGTAACTTCCAAAGGTGAAAACTTGTTAAAAAGTTCTTTCTTCTAATTAATATTTCTAAGAGCTTCCATCTTTTTTTTTTTAAGATTTCATTTATATTTTATTTGAGAGAGAGAGAGAGAGAGATAGGGAGAATGAAAATGAGCAGGGGGAGGGCAGAAGGAGAGGGAGAAGCAGACTCCCCGCTGAGCAGGGAGCCAGCCACAGGACCCCAAGATCATGACCTGAACCTAAGGCAGACGCTTAACCAATTGAGCCACCCAAGTGCGCCTTCCATCTTTAATTTTAGATCTCTTTCATTTTGATCTGCTCTTACTGCCTGCTCTTAAGGGGATTAGCAGCTATAACTGGCAGAAGTAACCAAGATCCTCACCCTTAACCTGACCCATCATAGATAATAAGGTCAATCACTGGTCCTCTTAAACAGTTTATTCTTTCAAAGCTTAAGTAGTTGTATTCCATTGCTTAGAAGTTATAATTCTAGCATATAAAATATATATTTAAGATTTATTTTGAGAAAGGGAGAGAGAAAATCCTTAAGCAGACTCTACACCGAGCAGGGACCCCAATGTGGGGCTCGATCCCAGGACCCAGAGATCATGACCTGAACCGAAATCAAGAGTTGGACGTTTGACTAACAGCCACCCAGGCAACCCTACACATACTTTTTTCAAGTTTTTATTTATTTGAGAGAGAAAGGTTGGGTGAGCGGGGAGGAGGGAGAGACCATCCCAAGCTGACTCTGCACTGAGCACAGAGCTTTACACGGGGCTTGATCTCACAACCCCAAGATCAGGACCCAAGCTGAAACCAAGAGGCAGACCCTCAATCGACTGTGTCACCCAGGTGCCCCTATAAAGTATTTTTTTAATTATCATGAATAAACAGCTATGTGATTTAAAACCCACCCACACACACACACATGCACTTTAAGAATAATCACTCACTGATGAAGCCTGTAGTACTTTGAAATCATTAAATGAAAATAATAAAAGCTGGGGGGCCACATGGCTGGTTCAATCAGTAAAACATCAGCCGCTTGATCTCGGGGTCATTAAGCCCCATAGAGATTGCTTAAAAAAAATAATACCTTACAATTAGTGATTACTTAATATGTACCAGGCACTGTTTTAAGAGCTTTACATGCATCTGCTTAATTCTTCTAAAAATTATATAAGGAAGCTATTTATTATCGTAGTTTCACAAATTCAAACTGAGGTTAAGTAGCTTGGTCAAAGATATGTAACTGGGACTCAGGTGTTTTTGCACCTGACTCCAGAGGTCCCAAACAGACCAGGCTTGCAGCTGACAAAATCCAAAAGGCAGAGAGACAACAGGTGGTAAAACAAAAATGGTATTTATTTCTGTGAAGCCAATACCAGGAAAACAGTGGACTAATGTCTCAAAGACTGTCTCCTAGGTGCTGAAAATCCTTCTAGGTTTGTGTAAGGAGAATGTGGGACAAGGGTCAGCGGGAACACGCAGGTGGGCAGTAAAAGTCAGGTAGATCAGGGGCATCTGGGTGGCTCAGTGGGTTAAAGCCTCTGCCTTCAGCTCAGGTCATGATCCCAGCGTCCTGGGATGGAGCCCCACATTGGGTTCTCTGCGCAGCAGGGAGCCTGCTTCCCCTCTCTCTCTGCCTGCCTCTCTGCCTACTTGTGATCTCTCTCTCTCTCTGTGTCAAATAAATAAATAAAATCTTAAAAAAAAAAAAGTCAGGTAGATCAGTGTCTAGAGTCTGTCACAGAGGGTCTTGTGAGAGGAAGGCAGTCCCTATTGCTTAAGGGCTAGTTTTGGTTCCCATCCGGGGATCCTTTGTCTGAAGGGTCTTTTGCCTGAGTTAAGAGGTAAGCTGAAAAGAACTTAATCAGAAAGTACAGACCATTGAGAGCGCAAAAGGCAAGCCAAGGGTTAACATGAACTGACACCCCACAACGCCCCCTCCACATTACGTGGGAGGTGTATAACCTTTCTCAGACACTAGTGACTGCCTAAGAACAAAGGCAGGGGAAGAACAAATGGTCAACTGATAAAGATCACAGTCATGTAGGACATGAAACTCATTATAGCTTGCAAATGTCTTAATGATTTACAAGAAAACACAATCTTAATAATAGACCTCCACGCTCTGTTCCCTGGAGCCCTAACATCACCTTCATCTCCATAGAATAGAAAACTCTAGGGGCACCTGGCTGGCTCAGCCAGTTAAGCGGCTGCCTTTGACTCGGGTCATGATCCCAGAGTCCCAAGATTGAGCCCTGCACAGGCTCCCCGTTGGGGGTGGTGGGGAGTCATCTTGTCCTTCTAACCCTCCCCCACCTCATACTCACTCTCTCACTGTCTCTCAAATAAAATCTTTTTTAAGAAAGGATAAAAAATCCTATATCATCAGTCACTCCTCACAATCTCAAGGCCCCTCTTTCTGTCTCTGGGTCCTCCCCCTGTGCTATAATTAAAACAACTTTTTGCACTGTAAAAATGTCTCAAGTATTTGATCTTGATCTTTGGGCTTGATGATCCCACAACACAGACGGACATCAAAACAGAGGTAGGTAGTTGAAGCTCTCTTTCTGTTACCATAGTTTGTAAGTAGAGGAGTCAGAATTTCATCCCAGGCCTTTTGTCTTTGAGCCTGTGTTCTTAACCAGTCCTGAAACATGCCTTTCTGATAGCACTCATGCACTTGTTTTGAAACTGAATTACTAAGGAATTCATACCGCATTCGGTTTGACACCAAAAAGAAGTCTGAAATGTAATCATGTTAAGAAAAGAGAAGAATTTGTTCTCACAGCAAAACTACACCAAAATTACCCCTCAGCATCTCCTTCTGAACACCCCTCTCTTGCCTAAACCAAAAATATCAATCAGCACTCTTACACTAAGCCCAGTTTAGGCCTTAGAATCCTTCTCAACCCAGCATACCTGATAGCTGGCGCACAAGAGGAAACCTGTACGCTATGTCTAGTGGTACACTAAAACATGGGGTTTCACACAACGCAAGTGTATGTTACAGTCCAGTCTTTTTCCTTTCTGCCCCACAACGTTCTTAGAGAAAATTTACAAGGCCAAACCAAGTTGAGAGGTCAATGTTTCCATTACTGACAACCCTATTTAATGGTACAGTTGACTGTCGAATGATGGGGGGTTTAGAGGCACTGATCCCTTCCAGCCAAAAATCTGCATATAACTTTTGATTCTAAGAAATAGCCTACTAGGAACCAGAGGCCTTACCGATAACATTCCTCTAACACATATTTTGTATGTTATGTGTACTTAATACTGTATTCTCACAGTAAAGAAGCTAGGGAAAAGAAAATGTTATTAAAAATCATAAGTGGGGGGCACCTGAGTGGCTCAGTCATTTAAGCTTCTGACTTTTGATTTTTGGCTCAGGTCACGATCTCATGGTTGTAAGATCAAGTCCCATGCCCAGCTTCACAATCAGCACCGAGTCTGCTTAACAGTCTCTCTCCCTCTCCATCTGCCCCTCGCACTTGTTCTCTCTCTCTCTCTCTCAAAAAAAATAAACTCTTTATTATTTTTTAAAGATTTTATTTATTCATTTGATAGAGGAAGAGAGAGAGCGCACAAGCAGGGGCAGGGAGAGGGAGAAGCAGACTCCCCTCTGAGCCAGGAGCCCGATATGGATCCCAGAACCAGAGATCAGACCTGAGCCCAAGGCAGATGCTTAACCAGATGAGCCACCCAGGCACCCCTAAATAAAATCTATAAAAAAGAAAAAAAAATTATAAGGAAGAGAAAATACATTTACAATACTGTAGCATATAAAAAAAAATCTACATATCAGTGGAACTCACAGTTCAGACTTGTGTTGGACAAGGGTCAGCTGTATTACTGCTTGAGGTCAAATTCTCTGGAAGCAGGGACTGTAATAGAAAACAGCATGCATGCAGTTTATTGAGGGCTTCCAAGAGAAAGGCAGTGAGGAAGGCAGGATAAAACTGGAGAAGGAGCTAAACAAGGATGCTTTCTCTACCCGATCACACTGAGTAGGAGCACGAACTGCTGATCCCATGTTAAGGCAAAGGAGCCAGCCTTCTGTACCCAGGCATTGGGTCGAGTACTGGCTGTGGGTGCAGCTGGGGGTGGGAGGTAATCACCCCAGGGAAGCAGTTCCCATTTGGCCAAGAGCAGTTCTCTGGAGAAGGTAGCAGCTGGGAGCCTCAGCAGCCAACACTCAGCCGCTGAAAATGGGTGTGCTGGCCTGGCTGAGGGCCTGGGTGGGCACCAACATGTTGACTACAGTGTCCTTTAATATCTGAAATTGTGTTCATGTGGATATATGACTGTTGGGTCCCCCAATAATAGGTCCATGGTCAAAGGAGCGAGACTGATACAAACCGAAGGTCAAGCAAAGCTTTATTTCGCGCCAAGCTTCAAGAATCAAACCGACCGGGGCGCCTGGGTGGCTCAGTGGGTTAAAGCCTCTGCCTTCAACTCGGGTCATGATCTCAGAGTCCTGGGATCGAGCCCCGCGTCGGGCTCTCTGCTCGGCATGGAGCCTGCTTCCTCCTCTCTCTCTGCCTGCTTCTCTGACTACTTGTGATCTCCGTCTGTCAAATAAATAAATAAAAAAAAAATAATAATAATAATAATAATAAAAAAAAGAATCAAACCGACCGTCAAACAGACCGGCCGGGGCCGGCCCTTACAGAGAGGGTGACCCCTCCCTGCCTCACAGACTAACTTTTATAGAGCAAAGGCCATGTGGTTGGGCCTGGTCACACACAGGTAGCCAATGAGATTGTAACACACAGAGAAAGCTGCACAGTCATGCTAGGTCACACATAAGTGACCAATTGAATTACAATTTACCCTATAGTAGACATTTGAACTAGCCTATCACCTTGGTCAGAATTGGTGCCTAAAAGGTGGGGCTCACACTCCTTGGTAGCTAGGGAGACAGTATGCGCACTCTACTGATTGGATGTCTCCACCTGACCCGACTCATCCCTGCATTCCGGCTGTTATCTCCACCTGACCTGACCCACCCTTGTATTTGGGCTTTGTTACCTGGGACTGGTTTCCCGGACCTGCTTTTAAGTAAGTTCCCCGGGGGGGGGGGGGGGGGGGGGGGGGGGGGGGGCAGGGTCAATTTAAGTTTTACTGCATAAACAACAAAATGGCTGTGCAACCGAGGTGGGGCCGCTCTGGCTAAATGGGACCTTACACGACCTATTCTAAACAGCGCATATTACCTACACTACCATCAAACAGGTAAGTGAGGAACTGGGTTTTGTTGAGAGGAAATCTCCACCAGTTATGTCTACCTCATCAACTGGTGGGGTGGGGCTGCAAATTAACTAACAATAGATCAGCAGGAGGAAAGTATGCTGCTCCTGCAGGAGTACTCAATGGCTGGTGACTCCCTGAACAGTCGAAGGTCGAGGTTTATCCGATAACTTGAACAGGAGGCTGGGGGTACCTGACCGGTTCAGTTGGTGGAACTTGTGACTCTTCTTGATCTCAGGGTTATGGGTTCGAGCCCCACGTAGAGATTGCTTAGAAATAAAATCTCAAAAACAAACAAACAAGAAACAAAAGGAGGATGGTTTAGGACCACAATGGGAAAGTATGGAAGGTTCTATTGAGATACAGATATGTGTGTACATATGTACATGCACGCACACACACACACACACACACTTACAGGCAGCTGAATTCATACTTCCTTGAGCTAAGGGGTCAGTTTTCTTCCATGTGGGAAACTCACTTAGAGGAGGGTGAATGTCAGCTGTATTTTTGAGAGGATATGCTAAAGTTTAGGTGTTTCTTTCTGTGGCTGCTAACTGTTCAGAGGTTTCCAGTTTAAAGTAATTTTTATACTACATCAGTGCGTTGTTAATCCTTTCAGTTTGATAAACGACTGGCTAGCTTCAACCTCTGCCAAATATCATGTCTCCCCGACAACACAGAACACACTCAACCCTTAACCAAAAAGGACATCCTAAAATGCTACCCATTTACTGCCTTCAGGAACACAGCGACTTTGTGCAGAGCCTTGTTGAAGATCTGGTCTCCTCCTGGCCAACAGGTAAGCCTGCACAGGTGTTGAATAGCTTCCTTATTTACATCCTTTTTTATGCAGGGTCTTACACAATCTTTGCATCTGCCCTGTGAAAGTGGGAAAGGAATGCAGGACATTTAGGAGCCACTCCTCTTCACTAACCCATTATGGAAGGAAGTCATTCCTGGTGCCAAGAGGGACCAGATGTTGGCAAAAAAGACAGGTCATGCCTTGGGGAAAATGGCTAAAAAATAAGCCATTAATAAGAAATAGGAAACAGATTCCAGTTTTAGTTTCTACTCTAAAACAATCATATAATATGAGATTCTTAACCACTCCTTTCTCAGTGTTCTTCGTGTAAAGTGAAGCCAAGAATGGATATATCCTGAGGGCACCTGGGTGGCTCAGTGGGTTAAGCCTCTGCCTTCACCTCTGGTCATGATCCCAGGGTCCTGGGATTGAGCCCCACATTGATCTTTCTGCTCAGCGGGGAGCCTGCTTCTCCCTCTCTCTGCCTGCCTCTCTGCCTACTTGTGATCGCTGTCTGTCAAATAAATAAATAAAATCTTATAAAGAAAAAAAAAAGAATGGATATACCCCAAATGTGTAATAAAACATGTTCTATGTGAGTTCCTCGATTCCATGAGCTCTCTCTCCACAAGAACCATGCATCAATTACCCCTGCCTTTTTCAGGTTCTGAGATTGCTTAATTTAAGCACAGTCTTTCTTACCTGCAAGGTTTTCACAACCACTGACACGAGGGTTCCTCACCTATAAAAGCCATCTAGCAGCTCCCACATTTAATGTCATCAGTTGCTGAGGGTCAACGACCCCTATGTTAACGGCCTAAGCTCTGCCTCCCACAGCATCTGCGATTCCTTTAGCCTCGTGCTCTTTTATCTCAGACCCAATCTTCAGTTCTGGAACATCCTTGCTGTTTCCTTTTCCAGTTCTTTTCCAAACCATAAAGTTTTTAAAGTTTTTTTTTTTTTTTTAAGTTATCTTTACACCCAAAGTGAGGCTAGAACTCACAACTCTGAGATCAAGAGCTGTTTACTCTTCTGACTGGGGCGGCCAGGTGCTCTGCCAATTATCTTTGTAATATACTCCCAATGGTGGTTGTAGTGGTACTCAAGGTAACACAATTCCATAAATTAGAAGCAAGTTTAGAAAAGGAACATCCCTGAAACCGAAGCCAGTAGAAAAGAATTTAGCTATTCTGCAGACAAAACCATTTTGCAGCCAAGGAAACTGAGGCTTAGAGTGTTAGGCAGGACTCAAACTCTGTGTTTCCTGCAAGTACACCAGACTCGCAGAGATGAAAGTATGACCACAAAAAACAACAAGACTCCAGCTGACACTGAAGAAAGTGGAAACCAAAGTGCACCTAAGAAGGTTCATGGGAGTACAGATGAGAAAACATGACTTTAGGGATATTTGTATCAAATGTGGCCACAATTTAATGAATTTTCTTTTTTTTTTTAAGATTTTATTTATTTATTTGACAGAGAGAGATCACGAGTAGACAGAGAGGCAGGCAGAGAGAGAGAGAAGCAGGCTCCCTGCTGAGCAGAGAGCCCGATGTGGGACTCGATCCCAGGACCCTGAGATCATGACCTGAGCCGAAGGCAGCGGCTTAACCCACTGAGCCACCCAGGCGCCCCATGAATTGTCTTTTTCTTTAAGGATAATTCTTTCTTCTTTGCTTTCCCCTTCCCGTTCTTCATCTTCACCTCCTTCTTCTTATAACAGCTATATTGAGATATAATTTACACACAATATAATCCAAAATCTAGTGGTTTTTAGGATAATCACAGAGTTTTGCAACCATCACATAATCAATTTTAGAACATTTCCATACCCCCAAAAGAAATCCTATACCCTTTATTTAGGACCCTTAATTCCCCCATCTCTCAGCCCTAGACACCCACTAATCTACTTCCTGTCTGGGACATTGCATGTAAATGGAATTATATAACATGAGGTCTTTTGTGACTGACTTCTCCCACTTCAAGGTTCATCCATGCTGTAGCATGTATCAGAACTTAATCCCTTTTTATGGCTGATAAAATTCCATCCTATAGGTAATATCCACTTTGTTTATCCATTCACCAGTTGATGGACATTAGATGGTTTACACTTTTGGTTATTAGGAGAAATCCTGCTAGGAGCACTTATATAAAAGTTTTCTTTCCTTAATTTAGTTCCGTGTAGGTTCTAGAATTTATTTTTTTTTAAGAGATTTTATTTATTTATTTGACAGAGATCACAAGTAGGCAGAGAGGCAGGCGGGGCGGGGGGAAGCAGGCTCTCTGCTAAGCAGAGAGCCCCATGAGGGGCTCGATCCCAGGACCCTGAGATCATGACCTGAGCCAAAGGCAGAAGCTTTAACCCACTGAACCACCCAGGCGCCCCTTATACAAAAGTTATTATGTGCAAATGTTTTCATTTCTCTTGGACACATACCTGTGAGTAGAATTCTAGATCAGATGGTAACTTTATGTTTAAATTTTTGAGGCATTGACAAACTATTTCCCAAAGACACTGAATCATTTTACATTCCCACCAGGAGTGTTTGAAATTTCCAATTTTTTCACAT
The DNA here is from genome assembly GCF_902655055.1 of Lutra lutra. Classification (NCBI taxonomy): domain Eukaryota; kingdom Metazoa; phylum Chordata; class Mammalia; order Carnivora; family Mustelidae; genus Lutra; species Lutra lutra. The sequence goes on from NC_062290.1 coordinate 64,510,001, forward strand.
TCTTAGTCACACTTTTTATCATCTGTCTTCTTTTTCATAGCTATCATAGTGGGTGTAAAGTGGTATCTCATTGCAGTTTTCCTTTGCATTTCCCTGATCACTAATGATGTTGAGCATCTTTTTGAGTGTTTATTGGCCATTTGCATATCTTCTTTGAAAAAAGGCCCATTCAGACTTGGATTAATTCTGGATACATTTCAGGAAATAGAAATTAATGGGCCTGAGTATATGCATATTTCAAGATCTACCTGGTAACATTGAATATATTCACCCTTCCATCACCAATAATGAGAGTGCCTCTTTCTCTGTGCCCTTGCTGTTACTAGGTACAAACGTTTAAAAATCCCTTTCTACACTAGTAGATAAAAAATAGTATTTTATTGTTGGTTTAATTTGAACTTATTTATGAAGATTGTACTTTTCTCCCCATCTATTTGTTGGCTGTGTCAGAGATAGTTAGTTGCCCACCCAATATCCATCCATTCTCCTTTCTTCCTCACTAACAGAAATCCCAATTTTATTAGGTACAGTAATATGTCTACTCAAAAAGTACATTTCCCAGCCTTCTTTGCAGACAAGGGTGGCCATATATCACAGTTCTAGACAGTGAAATCTAAGTATATGTCATTGAGTGGAACTTCCAGGAAAGAGTTTTTAAAGGCAATCAGACTCTGTGGGTATGTTTCCCCCTTTTTTCATCTTAAATATAGACATGATAGCTAGAGCTGAAGCAGCCATTTGCAACAAACCATGGGAATTCAATTGAGAATTGAATACAAACGTGGTGTATTCATCAGCTAGGGCCGCCATAATAAAAACCATAGATCGGTTGGCTCAAACAACAGAAATGTATTTTCTCACAGTTCTAGAGGCTGGAAGTCCAAGATCAGTGTACCAACATGGTCTTTTTCTGGTGAGAGCTCTCTTCCCATATTGGAGACACAGCCACTTTCTCACTGTGTCCTCACAGGGCAAAGAGAAATCAATCTCTTTCTCTTCTCCCTCTCCTTTCTCCTCTCCCTCTCCCTCTCCTTCTCCTTCTCCTTCTTCTTCTAAGGCCACAGTCCTATTGAATTAAGAGCCACCCTTATGAGCTCATTGAATGTTAATTATCTCCTAAAGCTCCTATCTCCAGATATAGTCAAACTGGGGGCTAGGGTTTCGACATATGACTTTGGAGAGGACACATCATACTTCACAGCACATGGGAACTTTTTTTTTTTTTTTAAAGACTTTATTTATTTATTTGACAGAGATCACAAGTAGGCAGAGAAGCAGGCAGAGAGAGAGGGGGAAGCAGGCTCCCCCTGAGCAGAGAGCCTGATGCAGGGCTCGATCCCAGGACCCTGAGATCATGACCTGAGCCGAAAGTAGATGCTTAATGCACTGAGACACCCAGGCGCCCCTACATGGGAACTTTTGCTAAGAGAACTAAAAGAAACCTCTAAATTAGCTCTCCAGCCCAGATGAAATTCCTTCTAGACTATGTCATTTAAGCAACCATTGTTTGAGTCTTTTTTTTAATTTATTTTTTTATTTTTATTTTTTTGTTTTTAAAGATTTTATTTATTTATTTGACAGACAGAGAGCACAAATAGGCAGAGGCAGGCAGAAAGAGACGAGGAAGCAGGCTCCCTGCTGAGCAGAGAGCCCGATGTTAGGCTCAATCCCAGAACCCTGGGATCATGACCTGAGCCAAAGGCAGAGGCTTTAACCCACTGAGCCACCCAGGCGCCCCTTAATTTATTTTTTTAAGTAGAAAAAAAATTAATTTTATTCTGAACCTCCAATAATACTCTCATGCAATGGACACTAAATTTCATTCTTCCCAAAGGAACTACCCTCTTCATTTTATATGCTTTTCTATAATAGTAATCCCATTTTTTTTCAAGTTTCATTTTTTTAATTTAAATTCAATTAATTAACACATAATGTATTACTGGTTTCAGAAGTATCAGAAATGTAATTCACCAGTCTTATATAATATCCAGCGCTCATTATATCACATGCTCTTCTTTTTTTTTTTTTAAAGATTTTTATTTATTTATTTGACAGATAGAGATCACAGGTAGGCAGCGAGGCAGGCAGAGAGAAAGAGGAGGAAGCGGGTTCCCCGCTGAGCAGAGAGCCCGAGGTGGGGCTCGATCCCAGGACCCTGGGATCATGACCTGAGCCGAAGGCAGAGGCTTTAACCTACCGAGCCACCCAGGCGCCCCACATCACATGCTCTTCTTAATGTACATCACCTAGTTACCTCATCTCCCCACCCCCCTCCCCTCCAGTAACCCTCGATTTGTTTCCTACGATTAAGAGTCTCTTAAGGTTTGTCTCCCTCTCTGGTTTTGTCTTGTTTTATTTTCTCCTCTCTTCCCCTATCATCTTCTGTTTTGTTTCTTAAACTCTACATATCCATGAGATCATATGATAATTGTCCTTCTCTGATTGACTTATTTTGCTTAGCATAATACTCTCTAGTTCCATCCACATCACAGAAAATGGCAAGATTTCATTTTTTTGATCGCTGAATATCCATTCATCTTTCGATGGACACCTGAGGTCTTTCCACAGTTTGGCTATTGTAGATGTTGCTACTATAAACATTGGGGTGCGGGTGCCCCTTCGGATCACTACATTTGTATATTTGGAGTAAATACCGATATTTGAGTCTTCTGCTACATAGCACAATAACACAAAACCACACTCCTAATTGATAGTTTGGCCAACCATAGTTCCTCATTGAACTGCTCACTCAGGCCAGGCTGTTCTCTTTGCCACCAACCTGCAGTTTCTCCAAAGCAATGTTGAATTAAGTTCATATTAAACACCACTTTGAGGAATCTAGTGTCATCTAAAATTTTTTTTAAATATTTAATTGTTTTTAGCTGCCTACAAAATAATATAGATGGGCTTCAATCCACCAATTCAAGTAACTTACCTCTTACTGATTCTTTCTTTGGTGTTATAATGTGATTTTTCCACTTTGATAACCCCTCTTCCCAGAATTTGTCTCACCTTCCATTCCACACTTAAGACTTCCCTGTCCTTCAAAGTCATGTTCAAACCTTAATTCTTCAAGAAAACTTTTGGGGCGCCTGGGTGGCTCAGTGGGTTAAAGCCTCTGCCTTCGGCTCAAGTCATAGTCCCGGGGTCCTGGGATCGAGTCTCGCATTGGGCTCTCTACTCAGCAGGGAGCCCGCTTCCCTTCCTCTCTCTCTGCCTGCCTCTCTGCCTACTTGTGATCTCTGTCTGTCAAATAAATAAATAAAATCTTAAAAAAAAAAAAAAAAGAAAGAAAAGAAAACTTTCTTCAGCTACTCCAGCCTAGAGAGTTCTCTTTCTCCTTTGAATTCTGTGACATTGCTTTTCTGTATTTCTGATTTTCTCTTTATATCGTATTTACCTCTTGGTTTTCCTGTCATCCCCCCAAAAGAATAGGAATATTCTGAAACTTGGATCTGAATCTTAAGTATACATAGCAGGGGCCTAATAAGTGTTTGCTGATGGTTATGAGCATGAAAATTTTACTACTAATGTTTGTCCTGCATGCTGTCAGTGGAGGTGGAGCTCACCCTGCCCTTTAATAAGTTCACCACTGGCTCAAGAGTAAGATCCTACCTATAGGGCATGGTATCTGGGTCTTTCATTTTGCTGCAGTCTACCTTTCCAGCACTTTTCCATTGCTGCTTCTCCAACATATCTCTTGGTCTCTGCTATGATTTTTTTTTGCTGAATTTTCTTTTTAAAGACTGTATCTATTATTTATCTGAGAGAAAGAGAGAGAGCATGAGTGGGCAGACGGAGAGGGAGAAGGAGAAGCAGGCTCCCCGCTGAACAGGGAGCCCGTTGTGGGACTCAGTACCAGGCCCCTGAAATCATGACTTAAGCGAAAGGCAGACGCTTAACCAACTGAGCCACCCAGGTGCTCCCTGCATTTTCTTTATCACAAACAAGGGTGACTCTCTTCTAATGGTCCCTGAGTAGTACTACTCTTCCCCTGTGACTCATGCCGGAAATCCAGAGTGATTCCACTTCCTAACTTTCATTCAGTCTTCACCTCCAGTCAGGGGCTCTAGGTAGATTCTAGATTCTATCAACTTAATATCTCTCATAGCTATGCCTCTCCTCTCACTCATCATACCAGTGCTTTCGTTCAGGTCTTCCTCACTTTTTGCCTGGCCATAGCACTTGTCTCCTGCCTCTGCTCCCATCCGCCTTCAACCTTCCTTAACGGAGCCACGAATACGTTGTTTTGCTTGCAAATATAAAGTCAGTCCCTTATCGTGAATTGGCCATGGTTTTCCAGATAAAGTGTCCTATCCACAGTTTCACGTGTCTTAGCCCAGGTGTCTCTAGACGATAGCGGTGCCAAATCCAGTCTGCGGCTGCCTGTTTTGGTATATAAAGTTTTAGTGGAACACGGCACACTTGTTTGTTTGTGTGTTGTTTATGGCTGCTTTCACTCTAGAATGGCAGAGCTGAGTAGTTATGATGGAGACAAGATGGCACACAAAATCTAAAATATTTACCATCTTTACAGAAAAACCTGTCGCGCTCTCATTTTAGCTCTTCAGAGACAAGTCTCATGTTTCTCAGTTTCTTCTGCCAGCTCCTCCCATCCTTCCTCATCCACGCTCTTTAAACTGCAGCTAAACACAGCAATCTGTAGTTACTTGAAGCAAAATATTTTTTTCTGTTTTCTGTGACCTTTTAAAATGCTTCTCGTTTCCTGGAATGTCCCTTCAACTCCTATGGTCTTCTAACACCTTCAAATCTTCCAGTTGCCCTTCCAGTAATCACTGATTTTGTCTCTCTCCCTGAGTGACTACTGTGTTTGGGGCCCAGTATCCTTTGCCCTCAGCAAAACAAAAGGCCTCCAATGAACTAGGTCATTCTCTTTAGGAAGGAGCTCAAGGCCTCATCAAAGATTTGTTCTTACCATCTACACTATGGTGTTCTTCCTAAGAGGAGTTTGGATAAGTTTCATTGTTTTTCCCTCAAAAATGTTTTTAGCACACCATAGATTTCTGCCCTAGGAAATTGTGCTAGCTCTCCTCTTAATCTGGCTCTGGTTATCGAGTAGTTCACAACACAGGTATAAGGTTTCCAGAGAAATTAAAACTATGTTCACGCAAAAACCTGTGTATGTTCATAGTAGCTTCATTTGTAATAGCCCCAAATTGGAAACAGCCCAAATGTACTTCAGTGGGTGAATGGTTCAACAAACTGTGGTATTCCACACCATGGAATATTTCTCTACGACAAAAATAAAACCATTAATACACACGAGAACTTAATGGAATTATGATGAGTGGGGGGGATCTCAAAGCTGTATATAACATGTGATTTATTCATATAACATCCTGAAATGAAAAAATTATAGAGCTGGACACAGATGAGTGTTTGCAAGGAGGAGGATCAGAGGAAGGAAGCTGTGGCCATATAGGGTAGCAGCGTGATGGAACTCTTCTGTATCCTGACTGTTGCCTTTGTCACACAAATGGATACATGTAATAAAATTACATAAAACTAAACACACACAGACACACACAGACACACAGACACACACACACACACACATGACTATATTTGAACTGGTGAAATCTGAATGAGATGGGTGGATTATCATCCATGCCAGTTTTCGGGTTGTGAGGTTGTACTATGATTATGTACGATGACACCATCGTGGGAACCTGAGGGAAGGACATACGGGATCTGTCTCCATTATTTCTTATGACTGCATGTGACTCAACAATGACACCCAAATAGAAATGTAAGCAAATAAACGAAAACATAAACAAACAAGTAAAAAATGGCTTCAGCCTCAAGATGTGTTCACTAGCTTTATTCTTTTTTTTTTTTTAGTTATTTGACAGACAGAGATCACAAGTAGGCAGAGAGGCAGGCAGAGAGAGAGAGGAAGGGAAGCAGGCTCTCCGCTGAGCAGAGAGCCCGATGCGGGGCTCGATCCCAGGACCCTGAGACCATGACCTGAGCCGAAGGCAGAGGCCCAACTCACTGAGCCACCCAGGTGCCCCCCCTTTTTTTTTTTCACTAGCTTTATTCTTGAACCTGAAAAACCCTTGTCTAAAAAGGACAGTTATTATTTTGATTTCTTTTAGAAAGCACCAGGCAGTTGAGAATACAGTGCTCAAGATCTTTATGTTTTTATATATTCTTTCTCTCAATTTATCCCCTTTCTTTAGGCTTAGCAATAACATCGTTCGTCCTGTAACGACTACTTGCCAAGTACTTCCTGCATGCCCAGTCCACCTCAGGAGAAGTGCTACACAGGGAGGATGGAGAAGGTGACCTTCCTCGGTACTGCCCCAAAGTCTCCCATCCTGATGGAAACTTCTTAAGCAGACAAGGGCCAATAAGACATATTGGGTGAATGCCTCAACATCTGAGAAGCATGGCCAAAATCAGACCCGAAAACCTAAGTGAGTTAGGAACTCACTTTGGCACAGTCTCCAGGTCCTGAAAAGCAGAATTCTCAAGAGTGACCCTCCAGCCAAAACCCCTGCCCTTCCCTATCCCAACCTTTTAGCCTTATTCGTGCTAATCTCCAGGCTAAGCTAGCTCCCTCAGGTGGGGAGCAAGAAAATTGCAAGTTATTTAAGTAAAAGCATTTGTATTCTATCCCTACATGTAATCTAGAAAGACCTTCCTCTCTGCTCTAAAGTCTAGACACACTGTGGGTACAAAAGGACTCATTTCGGCAGGGAGCTTCTAAACCAAATGGAATATCAAGCTATAGAATTTCACATTGCCAGAATTCAAAAGGAACTGAGAAATCTCCTCATAAACTACCATTATCCTGCAGATTGAGATTCAGAAAGCACACAAGTAATTCCCAGAGTCACATGACCTGGGCCTCTTAGCTTCCAATCAGCTTCCGCTGTTCTTCATTTCCTCTTTAAAGACCTGGGGTAGAAATGTGCTTTTATCATAATCTCTTTATCTCTCCATCCATGTAGCTTCTCCATCTTCAACTAAAAAGCAAACAACTGCTAACAACACTTACTTGCCTCTGCCTGTACCACCAACTTCAACAAAATGTCACAGTCATACAATCATGTATGTCCCATTGCTGCTTTGTTCCTGCTGGTCCTAGGCTTTCTGAACTTTTAAAAATTTATCGGCAGGAGGTGCCCAAGTGGCTCAGTTGGTTAAGCGTCTGCCTTTGGCACAGATCGTGATCTCAGGGTCCTGGGATTGAGCCCCAAATCAGGCTCTCCCTCTCTCTCTGCCTGCTGCTCCCCCTGCTTGTGCTCTCTATCAGATAAATAAATAAAATCTTAAAAAAAATTTATCAGTCAAATGAAGCTCTTTTTCTCTTCCTGGTCTTCACACATGGTGTTCTCTCTATGTAGAATGCCATTAACCTAAGACACCCAACTGAAAACCTAGTAGAAAGTAAGGAAGATTAGGAAAAAGAATACAGGAGTTGCATGTGAAAACCAAGAGTTTTCTGAAAATCAGCAAAAAAAAAAATGAGGAAATGTTATATAAAAAGAAATTTCCACTTATAATATCAATTAAAAAAAATAACAAACAAACCAAACAAAAAAACCCCTTAGGAAAAAAACTGAAAAAAAAAGTACAAGACCTAGATTTATAAAAACTATAAAACTTGACCAAAGGATGTATAAGTTTGTCCTTCTAACTAAATGGGAAGAAAGGCATTCTGTGTGGCGTGGTTGGGAAGACCCAAATAGAGTAATGTTACTGTGTACAAATTAAATCTATAAATTTCAGGGCAATTCCATTTAAAATCTCAATGAGATCTTCTTTAAAAAAAAAAATAGACCTTGACAAGATGATTCTAAAGCTCCTTTGATTCACTGTAGCATTGTTTGATACAGGAAAAGACTGGAAACTGCTTAAGTGTGCATTATGAGGGAGCAATAGGATGCTGGGTAGCTATTAAAAAGAACAAGGAAGAACTGTAACTATTAACATAGAAAATTCTCCAAGATCTATTGTTAAGTGAAAAGTGCGCAATATGCTACAATAAGATCCAAGAAGGTGGGCGCCTGGGTGGCTCAGTGGGTTAAAGCCTCTGCCTTCGGCTCAGGTCATGATCCCAGGGTCCTGGGATCGAGCCCCACATCGGGCTCTCTGCTTAGCAGGGAGCCTGCTTCCCTCTCTCTCTCTGCCTGCTTCTCTGCCTACTTGTGATCTCTCTCTCTGTCAAATAAATAAATAAAATCTTTAAAAAAAAAAAAAAAAGATCCAAGAAGGAAGGGATGTGTATGTCTTTTTATGTATATAAATATGTAGATATACACACACATGCTAGTATGTATCTGGGATGTTTTCTGGAATGACACAGAAGAATCTAGTAAAGGTGATTTCCTCTGAGAAGAGAACCTTTGGAACTGAGGGTCAGAGATTGGAGGGAAACTTATTTCTCACATAACTTTTTGTCATTCTGCACATGCAGTGATGAAAAGGAAAAGGACTTTTCGTGAAACAAGTTCATCTGGAAGTGTATGTGCAGGAATAGCCAAAAATAGAATTCTGACAAAGAAGACAACATAGGGAACTTACCCAACTGAAATTCAAAATATACCAGAGATCTTTAGTATTAAAACTCCATGGTATCAGACCAAGAACAGACAAATAGATCAGTGGAACAAAAGAGACCCAAGTATATTGTGTCACTACAGATACTTGGAAAACCAAAATGGGATGAGATATCTCCCAACAATGAGGGCAAATACCGGTGAATGAAAATGGAGAGTGAGTGGAGGGGACTGGGAATGCAGCCACACCACAGTGCAGATGCTCTCTGGAGTGAGCAAAGGAAGGAGGGTCTTAGCCTGCAGAGCAGTTCTAAGAAAGTTTCAGAGAGTAGAATTACTAGGGTCTGGGGGTGGGGGAAACAGGGTACAAATTATCAGTTATATGATGAAATCGGAGGATGTAATGTATAATGTGGTATCCATGATTGTTAATACTGTATTGTATAATAGAAATTTGTTAAGGGGGCGCCTGGGTGGCTTAGTCGTTAAGCATCTGCCTTCGGCTAGGAGCATGATCCCAGGGTTCTGGGACAGAGCTCCGTATCTGGCGGGCTCCCTGCTCAGTGGGAAGTCTGCTTCTTCCTCTCTCACTCCCCCTGCTTGTGTTCCCTCTCTCGCTGGCCTCTCTCTGTTAAATAAATAAATAAAATCTTAAAAAAAAAAAGAAAAAAAAGAATGAAAGAAAGAAATTTGCTAAGAAAGTGGAACCTGCACTCTCACCAAAAAAAAAAAAAGGTAAATATGTGAGATGATGAATATGTTAATTGACCCAATGGTGGAAATCCTTTCACATTGTACACGCTAAATATATTACAATTTTATTTGTCAATTTACATCTATAAAACTGAAAAAAAGAGAAAGTTTCAACAAGGCCAGCAGGGAGTCTACCAGCCAAAGTCACTTGTTCGAGGAAATCCTTGTGTCCCAGAAACAGACCTCCCTTAGTATCTTTGCTGCACACAGTCACTAACTGGCCTCAGAGCAAAAACAGTGATGGATTTCAGAGTGTAAGAGCTGGAGCCACTGGTAATTATCCTCCTGCAGTAGGAGATCTGAGATCTCTACACGTGGCATGCACACACACACACACACAAATACTGGCTGACATGTGTGTATCAGGATTTGTATATATATATGTATGATTATGATGTGATGTATGTATCAGGATATGGTACATGCTGACCATGACATTTCAAGTCAATGAAGAAAAAGATGATTCAATAAATGATGTTGGGATGATTGGCAATGGATCTGAAAATTAATGTTTTATGTATAGCCCAACCTAACACCTAACATCTAAATGTTTAAAAAAATTTTTTTGGAAAATATAAAATAATACTTTCTTGGGCATGCAGAATCCTTTATAAGAAAATCACTAAACCTAAAATCCATAAGGATAAGATTGACCATTAGATTTTATTAAAATTTCAAGCTTTGATACGGTAAAAGATATGACAAGGGTCCCTGGGTGGCTCAGTCAGTTAGGTGTCCCATTGGCTGAGGTCATGATCCCAGGGTCCTGGGATTAAGCCCTACATCAGACTTACCTGCTCAGTGGAAAGCCTGATTCTCCCTCTCCCTCTGCCTGCCACTTTCTCCTCCTGCTGTGTGCTCTCTCTTTCTGTCAAATAAATAAAATCTGAAAAAAAAAAGATATGACAGATAAAAGACAAGCACCAGATTATTTCAACACACACACACACACACACACACACTCTCTCTCTCTAGCCAAAAAAATGGGCTTGAAAAAGAAATTCAAATGATCATTAAGCCTATGAAATGTTGGCCTTCTTTTTTTCTTTTCTTTTCTTTTTTTTTTGAAATGTTGGCCTTCTTACTAGTAATTAAAAAACTGCCATGTAAAATAATGAGATAATTTTTTAAGTTTCCATGCAGACTAAGATTTTTTAATTTTAATTTTTTAATTTTTTATTTTTACAAATAAATAAATGTTTATTTATTTGATAGAGATCACAAGGAGGCAGAGAGAGAGAGGAGGAAGCAGGCTCCCTGCCGAGAAGAGAGCCCGATGTGAGGCTCGATCCTAGGATCCTGGGATCATGACCTGAACCGAAGGCAGAGGCTTTAACCCACTGAGCCACCCAGGTGCCCCAAGACTTTTTTTTTTTTAATTAGTAACACTCAGTATTGACAATAAGCAGAGAAAAAAAAGCACTCACTTACTTTGTTAAAGGAAGTGTTGGGGCACCTGGGTGGCTTAATTGGTTAAGTGTCCCACTCTTGATTTCAGCTCAGGTCATGATCCCAAGTGTGTGGGATGGAGACCAACATCCAGCCCTGTGTCCAGTCCCGCCTCTGGTTCTACAGTGGGCATGGAGCCTGCTTATGATTCTCTCTCTGCTCCTTTTCCCTCTCTGTTTCTCTCTAAAAAAAAAAAAAAAAAAAAAAAAAAAAAAGGAAGTATAAACTGGTGTAGATTTTGGGGAGGGAAAGTAGATAGTAGTCTGCAAAACTTTAAGTGCCCACATGCCTTAAATCAGAATTCCAAATCTAGAAACCTGTGAAAACTAATAATCACACATATGCACAAAGATGTATGGACAAGGATGTTTTGTGTGGGCAATGCTTGTAGAAGCAAAACATAGGGAAAAAACCTAAGTGATTGTCATTAAAGGAATATTAAAGGTTCATTAGAGGATGTAAATGCTTGTGGTTATATACAATGTATTCCATATATAGTAAGTGGCTGTATTTATGTATGATATGTTACATTTTATGGAATATTATGACTCCATTAAAAAGCAAAGAGTATTATAGCTTTATATATATTAGTAGGAAAAGATTACAGTATTTTACTAAGTGAAAAATCAATGTGTGGAACAATGTTATAATAATATGTTTTGTTAACTTTTGTAAAACAAAAGAAAAATCTATGTAAATAATGTATGTTAATAAACATAATTTGGGGGGAAGAATCACATGCTATCATGTTGTTCTTTCCTGGTTTGTCCATTTTCTAGCCATGAATGTTATTACTTTTATTATTTTGAAAGTATCAATAGGTGGCAAGTGGGATTATGTGCCTCTCTTTATTTTTCTCTGTATTTGAAAAGAAAATAACAGAAGTTATTTATTTTTAAAAAGATTTTATTTATTTATTTGACAGAGAGAGTGAGAGAACACAGCAGGGGGAGCAGTAGAAGAAGGAGGAGAAGCAGGCTTCCGGCCAAGCAGGGAGCCTGATGCAGGGCTTGATCCCAGGACCCTGGGATCATGGCCCAAGGTGAAGGTAGCCACCCAGCCATCTGAGCCACCCGGGTGCCCCATTAAAAGTTATTTTAAAATAACATTGAAAGAGGGGCATCCGGGTGGCTCAGTCAGTTAAGTGTCTACCTATGGCTCAACTCAAGATCTTGGGGTGCTGAGATCAAGTCCCATGTCTGCCTCCCTGCTCCAGGAGCCTGCTTTTCCCTCTGCCCCTCCTGCTGCTCCTGCTCTCTTGCTTGAATAAATAAAATCTTTTTTAAAAAATAACATTAAAGGAAAAAAAACCTTTGTAATAAAAAAATACAACTGAATCTGATAGTTATATAGAGAGTTACCTGTGATTTATTTCATGAGAAGAGAAAGCTGTAAGGCAAGTGTATTGTAAGATCCTCTTTATTAATTAAACAAAGCAAACATACACACTGAACTAAATACTTTTGTAGTGTGTAGATACAGATATAGATATCCGTATATAGATGTACACTGATACACCAACCTGTTAATAGGGATGATTAGACTGGCTCAGGGAGTAGCACATGTGACTCCTGATCTCAGGGTTATGAATTTGAGCCCCATGTTGGGTGTGGAGATTGCTTAACAATAAATAAATAAAATTTTAAAAAATAGAAAAATAGGGATGATTTGTGGAGAGACAAACGATACTATGGGGACAGTGAAGGAGGACTTCAACTACATACTTTACACTTCTGTATTGTAGTTTTTAAATTTTTCTCACTCATTACAGTTTTATAGATTCATTATTGTACCTAGAGTTTTCTCTCTGAGAACTCAAGATTTTATTCAGTTCTTGAAAATTATCAGCTGCTCTCTTACCACTCTTTCCTCTATTCTTTTCTAGAACTCCTATATCTCTAGATCTAGGTAGATCTTAAAACAGCTTTATTGATATATAATTCCCATAAAACACATAATCATTCACCTACTATTAAATATTTTGGAATGTCTCAAATTATCCTCCATGTTTCTTAACTGTGTTTTCTTATTTTCAAAACAATCTTTTCATCTCTGTGGTGCTTCTGGATGGATTTGTCAGTGTTATTTCTCAAGTCTTTTAATTTTTTAAAATAGTATTCATTCTAGGGGTGCCTGGGTGTCTCAGTTAACCGTCCAACTCTTGACTTTGGCTCAGGTCATGACCTTGGGGCTGTGGAACTGAGCCCTGCACTTGGTGGCGTGGCGAGTCTTCTTGGGATTCTCCTCTCTCTCTCTCCTGTTGCCTCTACCAGCACTCTCTCTCTCTCTCTAAAATAAATAAATCAATCTTTAAAAAAAACAGTATTCATTCTAGACTTTATCTTGTTTGCTGAGATTTTTTTTCACTGCGGCTTCCTTTCCAGTAGTAACGTTTCATGATTCTGTTCTCTTTTACAGATGTTCTTTATTTGCTTCACTGAGAATAATAAACTTTGTTTTCTCTGTCATGTTTCCTCAGGAGTACCTCTTCCACTTGTACTTTGAACTTTAGTTTGCAAGTTCGTCTGGTGGGATGTTTCTTACTGTTGTTTTCCGCTGTTTGGTCCCACCCCACTGTTACCATGTTTGGTCATTTTGCAGTGTCCCCTCCATGACTGACCAGGATATTCTGTCAACAGATAGCATCCAATCCCTGGTTTATTACACTTTTGATCCTGCCTTTAGAAACACATCCAGGGTCACCTGGGTGGCTCAGTGGGTTAAGCCACAGGGTCCTGGGATCGAGTCCTGCATCAGGCTCCTTGCTCGGCCTCTCTGCCTGCTTGTGTGCTCTCTCTCTCCTTCTCTCTGACAAATAAATAAATAAATAAAATCTTAAAAAAAAAAAAGAAAGAAAGAAAGAAAGAAACACATCCAGTCTAGAACTGGTCCCCGTTTCCCTGTGGCAATCCTTGGAACTCTCAGCAGGAGCTACAACCTTCCAAAAATGCTGCCTTCCTCCCTCTCATGGAGCAGCATTCTCGGTTCCTCTGGGCTGTGTCTCCCTACTCCCCAAACCTGCCTGGCTGTGGAGATCAATAATCCGAATATCATCTTCAGTTAATCAGGCTTTAACAACATAGTACAGCTTTCTGTAGCACAATCTTGATTTTTTTTTTTAAGGTGATGGGCTTCCTGCAGCAAACCCTCACAGATTTCTGAATGACTACTGAACTTGTGAAAAGGCACTCAACAAATTAAAATTATAATGTGATACACCCACATACTCACCTCAATGGCTACAATTTGAAAGACTGGCAAATCAAAGTATTGCTACAGGTGTGGAGTCATGGGAGAGAAGATAAAATGGAATAACCACTCAAGAAAACTGTTTAATCACGTAAAGGCCGGCTGCCTCAAAATGTGACACTTTGATATATTGATTATTTTAAATAAAAGTTACTCAAGAGACACCTTGTGCACCTCAGTCCCCCTGAAAGCAGGAAATAAATCTCTCCTGTGAAAGCTACTCTCCCTGAACTAGGAGGTAAAGCCTTTCCTTATTACAGGAGTTGGGAGATTTGGAACCAAGAAGGCTATGTAAACAATGCTTTGTTACTTTTTAAGTAATTGAAGCTCCCAAGGCTAAGTTTTCTTTGTGCTGTCAATTCTGAGTAGATTTATTGTCTTTTTGTCTAAAAAGTATAAAAACTGCCTGACTTGGTCATTTATTTAGGTCTCAATTTCATTATTGGGCCTCTGTGCTCACCTAACAAAACTGACTTTTTTCTCCTGTTAATCTGTCTCATGCAAATTTAATTCTTAGATTGGCTAGAAGACCGTGAGGGGTGGAGGAAGAAATTTTTCTTCCTTTCAGTAGTTTCTTGTAAAATAAAATGTCCACTATGATAGGGCATATACCTAGAAGACAGGAATGCACATGTCCAAAAAATATTGTACAGGAATATTCATAGCAGCTTTTTATGCGTAGCAGGCCAAACTGGAAACAATCCGTTTGTCCACCGACAGAAGAAGAGATAAAGGAACCGTGGTATACCAACACGGTAGTACTCCACACAGCAGTGTAAAGAAATGAACAATTGAGATACACAACAACAGTACACACTGTATGATGCCATTTATAAGAAGTTCAAGAACAGACAAATCCAAGCAATGAATTCAGAATAGTGGTTGTATTGTGCCACAGGCCAGGGATGGGGCTGCAGGGCATGGGATGATGGGAAGGAGACATGAAAGAATTTTCTGAGGTGAAGGACACTTTTTTAAAATCTTGACCTAGACAATGGTTGCACGAATGTACATATTTGTCAAAATTCATTAAACTTTACACTAAACTTGTTCATCTTTTATTTATTTTTCTAGGATTTCCTTATTTATTTGAGAGAGAGACATCAGGAGCAAGAGGGGCAGAGGGAGAGGGAAAGAAAATCTCAAGCAAACTCACACTGAGCAGCCAGAGCTCAATCAAATGAGCCTGAGTTCATGACCTGAGCCAAAACCAAGAGTCTGCTGCTTAACCAACCACGGCCACCCAGGCGCCCCTAAAGTTGTTGATCTTTTAATACATAAGTTATATCCCACTAAAGTACTATTAGGATAAAGGGTTGGAGAATGGACATTGTGTGTTTTCTGATGAAGAATACATGACATGTTAATGGGCTCTAAAAATTGATGGTATTTATTCTTTATTTTATTTCACTCAAAAATTTTTTTTTATTTCAGGGCACCTGGGTGGCTCAGTCAGTTGGGTATCTGCCTTTGGCTCAGGTCATGATCCCAGGGTCCTGGGATCTAGCTCCGCATCGGACTGCCTACTCAGCAGGAAGCCTGCTTCTCCCTCTCTCACTTACCCTGCGTGTGTTCCCTCTCTTGCTGTGTCTCTCTCTGTCAAGTAAATAAAATCTTTAAAAAAAAATAAAACTTTTTAATTTCCTTTCACTGTGTCCATCACTAGTACTGATTTCACACAGGTTAGTTCCATTTCCAGAATTAAAATAGAACTGAGACAGGAGAGAAAAGAAAAAATTGTACATGATGTACTATGATAAAGATAGAAGTAGATTTAATTACTTAATGATAAAGGCTGTAATAGAATTAACCAAGTTGTACGTAGTGACAAATACAGGAAAAAAAGTATTTCTCTGGAGAGGAAGAAGGATATCTTAGAGGAAGTCTTTAGAGAGAAAAGGTGAGCTGAGAGCACTAATTAGCTGTATATGACCTCAGGGAAGTCACTTAATCTCCCTAGGGATGATTCCGTTTTACAGATTTTCTTGTATGTTAAATGATAGGATTGAACTGAGCTAAGAGCATCATTTATTAAAGTATAATATAATAATTAATATGTCTGAGTCATCCAGGAAAGGCTAATTTCTATTTTCTGTATTTTGTTTCATTAGGTAAAGTATGTAACACGTTGATTTGTAACAAAAAATAATTTTTGACATATTGAATGCCTATTTTGTGCCAAATCATGTCCTAGGTCATATACTTCCACTGTCTTATTTAACTCACACTTTAATTAGCAATTTTTGTAATTTGTATAATTGGATCAAGTAAAAATGTTTTAAAATAACATTCCTGGGGGCGCCTGGGTGGCTCAGTGGGTTAAAGCCTCTGCCTTCGGCTCAGGTCATGATCCCAGGGTCCTGGGATCGAGCCCCACATCGGGCTCTCTGCTCGGCAGGGAGCCTGCTTCCTCCTATCTCTCTCTGCCTGCTTCTCTGCCTACTTGTGATCTCTGTCAAATAAATAAATAAAATCTTTAAAAAAAAAAAATAACATTCCTGGGGCGCCTGGGTGGCTCAGTGGGTTAAAGCCTCTGCCTTCGGCTCGGGTCATGATCCCAGGGTCCTGGGATCGAGCCCCACATCGGGCTCTCTGCTCGGCAGGGAGCCTGCTTCCTCCTCTCTCTCTCTGCCTGTCTCGCTGCCTACCTGTGAACTCTATCTGTCAAATAAATAAATAAAAATCTTAAAAAAAAAATAAAATAAAATAACATTCCTATATTTCTTTCATTATAATAATAACAGAGCATTATTGTCAAAAACAAGGAAACATAGAAAATTATAACAAAAAATAATCCTGTCAATTCAAAATCAATTATCATCATTTTGGAGCATTATATGTTGAATTTTTAATATACACATTTGTTTTTAATGTTTTGTTTTATAAAACTGAGATCAAATTCAACGTACATTTTGTATCCTGTTTCCTTTCTTTCTTTCTTTCTTTCTTTCTTTCTTTCTTTGAGAGAGAGAAAGAGAGCACATGCCAGTGGGGGTCGGAAGGTGGGGGCAGAGGGAGAGAAAGAATCCCCAGCAGGCTGCATGCGCAGCCACAGAGATGATGTGGGGCTCAATCTCACAACCCTGAGGTAATGACCTGAGCTGAAATAGAGTCGGATGCTTAACTAACAGCCACCCAGGAGCCCCTGTTTCTATTTTTTAAAAACACAATTTTTCAATAACCAAACAGCATTCAATTTTTATAAATATAACTGATTAGAAAATCCATTGTTGTTGTCTATAAGAAAAAGTCTTGACACCAGTGATGTAAATTTTAGTTACATGAAAAATTTCCTGGGGCAATGTCTCAATCCGGGTCCCTGGGGGAAACAGATGGCACACTTCAAGAGAGTAATTTGAGGAGTGTTTAACATAAGATCTATTCAGAAAGGAGCGGGTAGGATTAGGGAAATCACAAGTAATAATGTATTATGTGACACACTGGGCATGAGGAGGGAGGAATGGGCAGTTACTGGAATCTGTAAACAAAGAAAGCTTGGTAGAGACCCCTACCTGATCTAAGCTGTAGTAGGCATTTGGTTAAGGACAGACAGCCTGCAGCAATCCTAAAGGAGAGATCAGAGGGATAAATGCCAAGTCATCCCACCAGGCTCTGAACTCCTGCCTGTTCTCCCCACTCAGATTGTTTTCCCCTGCAGAAACCAGATGGCGAGGGAGACTTTGGCATGGTCCACAGAGAGTAGCCTCCTTGGGTACAAAGCATGGTAGAAAAAAATGGAAAATGCATCTGGAGGGGCAAATGGGAATATCTCTCTAATGGCCTGGTCTGGGAGTCAGAGAAGGTTTCTCTTAAGAAGTTATGTTGAATCTGAGCTCTAAAGGATGTGTAGGTGTCAAGAATGTGAGGAGTCCAAAGAAGACATTCAAATGGCCAATAGGTATATGGAAAGGTGCTCAACATCATTAATAGTCAGGGGAAGACAAATCAAAATCACATTGAGGGGTGCCCAGGTGGCTCAGCTGGTTAAGCTTCCGACTCTTGGTTTTCAGCTCAGGTCATGCATGATCTTAGTGCAGGGAGATTGAGTCCCACTTCAGGACTGCAGGTGAGTCTGCTTGAAGATTCTCTCTCTCTCTGCCCCTCTTCCCCCAGATAAATAAATAAATCTTAAAAAAAAAAAAAAGAAAAAGAAAAAACACCACAAAGAGATGTCACCTCACACCTGTTAGAATGCCTGTTACAAAAGACAAGC
The DNA here is from genome assembly GCF_902655055.1 of Lutra lutra. NCBI lineage: Eukaryota > Metazoa > Chordata > Mammalia > Carnivora > Mustelidae > Lutra > Lutra lutra. The sequence continues at coordinate 64,528,193 of NC_062290.1, forward strand.
GATAACAAATGTTGGCAAGGAGGTGGAGAAAAAGGAATTCTTATGCTCTGTTGATGGGAATGTAAACTGGTATAGCCATCAGGGAAAATAGTATGGAGATTCCTCAAAAAATTAACATTAAAACTACTATATGACCCAAACATGCCACTCTGGATATATTTCCAAAGGATATAAAATCAGTATCTGAAAGAGGTATATGCATCCCCATGTTCATTGCAATATTATTCACTGTAGGTGAGCTATGGAAACAACCTAAGTGTCTATTGATGGATAAATGGAAAAGGAAATATATATCTCTACAGATCTATATCTCTATATATCTCATATACAAGTAAATGAAACATGTGATAATATGTAACAATATGTGATATATAATATATGTGAGAGATATAAATACATATGAAACATTAAAAATATGAGATATTTAATATATCTATCTCTCATAGTAAGTATGAAGTGGAATACTTTCTAGCCATAAAAAGAACATCTTTTCTTATGCAACAACGTGGGTGAACCTGAGGCATTGTCCTAAGTACAATAAACTGACGGAAAAAGACAAATACTGTATTGTATCACTCATGTGTGAATCTAGAAAAAAAAGCCAGTTTCATAGAATCAGAGAATAGAATGGTGGTTATGCCAAAGGCTGGGGGAGAGAAGAAAAGGTGGAAATGTAGGTCAAAGGATACAACTTTCAGTTAAAAGAAGAATAAGTTCTGAGGATCTAACGTACAGTATGTACAGTACGCATGGTGACTATAGCTAATGATATAGTATCATATACTTGACAGTTGCTAAAAGTAGATCTTAAGAGGGTGCCTGGGTGGCTCAGTTTTAAGCCTCTGCCTTTGGCTCAGGTCATGATCCCAGGGTCCTGGGATTGAGCCCCACATTGGGCTCCCTGCTCAGTGGAGAGCCTGCTTCTCCCTCTCCCTCTGCCTGCCCCTCTACCTACTTTGGTCTCTCTCTCTGTCAAATAAATAAATAAAATCTTAAAAAAAAAAAAGAGTAGATCTTAAGAATTCTCACCACACACACACACACACACACACACACACACACACACACGGAAATAGTGTGTACAAGAGATTTAACTTTGTGAGGTGATGGATATGTTATCTTTATCTTGGTAATCATTTCACAACATAGATATATATCAAATCATCACATTGTCCACTTAAATCTGTATGTTTGGGGCACCTGGGTGGCTCAGTGGGTTAAATCATCTGCCTTCGGCTCAGGTCATGATCCCAGGGTCCTGGGATCCAGCCCTGCATCGGGCTCTCTGCTCGGCAGGGAGCCTGCTTCCTTCTCTCTCTCTGCCTGCCTCTCTGCCTACTTGTGATCTCTCTCTGTCAAATAAATAAAATAAATACAATCTTTAAATCTGTATGTTTGTCTATTATTCCTCAATGATGTTAGGAAATTAATAAAAAAAACATTTTAAAGAATGTAATGAGTAAGAAAAAGAACACACTAAACAGAGGGAATAGCTTGTGCAAAGTCCCTAAAGTAGGACAGCGAGCTTAAGAAATTGAAGGACTGTGGATGAGGGACACCTGGGTGGCTCAGTTGGTTTAGCAACCAACTCTTGATTTCTGCTCAGGTCATGGTCTTGGGGTTATGGGGTGGAGCCCTGCATCAGGCTCTGTGCTCTGTGGGGAGTTTGCTTGGGATTCTCTCTCTCCCTCTCCCTCTGCCCCTCCCCCAGCTCACATAGCCTCTTTCCCTCTTTCTAAAATCAATAAATATATCTTTTTTTAAAAAAGAAGAAGAAAGGTCAGTGGATGAAACAGAAAGACAAAGGGGAGAACAAGAGTCCAAGAGAATGAAGATTTTGGCAGGACCACATTTTAGGTTCCATTCAAGATTCTGGTTTTTATCCTTACAAAACCAAAGTAAGTTATTGATAACTATTTAAGCATTCAGTAACAAATTAGATTTGTATATTTAGAAAATTCCTCAGGGGAGAATGGATTGGCAGGGATGCAAAAATGAAGTGGAAGTGGGGATAGCAGTAATCCAGGTGAGAGCTTGGACTAAGGTGGTAGATGGGGAGGGTGAGGCAAGAAAAGTTTGAGAAATGTGGGGAACAAAAAATTGAGAAGACTTGATAATATATCCACTATGCTGGTCTGGGAGTGGGGACAATGTCAAGAAATCTGAGATTTCTTGCTTATAAGACTAAATGGTGGGGACGCCTGGGTGGCTCAGTTGGTTGGACGACTGCCTTCGGCTCAAGTCATGATCCCGGAGTCCCGGGATCGAGTCCCGCATCGGGCTCCCAGCTCCATGGGGAGTCTGCTTCTCCCTCTGACCTTCTCCTCGCTCATGCTCTCTCTCACTACCTCTCTCTCAAATAAATAAATAAAATCTTTAAAAAAAAAAAAAAGACTAAATGGTGGGCACCTGGGTGGCTCAGGGGGTTAAGCCGCTGCCTTCAGCTCAGGTCATGATCTCAGGGTCCTGGGATCGAGTCCCACATCGGGCTCTCTGCTCAGCAGGAAGCCTGCTTCCCTCTCTCTCTCTGCCTGCCTCTCCGTCTACTTGTTATCTCTCTCTGTCAAATAAATAAATAAAATCTTAAAAAAAAAAAAAAAGAAAGACTAAATGGATGGAAAGGTTTTTGGAACAGGGAAATTATAAAATTGTCAATAGGGGTGCCTGGCTGGCTCAGTCAGTAGAGCACATGACTCTTGATCTTGGGGTCATGAGTTTGAGCCCCATATTGGGCATAGAACTCACTAAGAAAAATAAAACAAGCAAAAAACCCAAAATAGTCAATAAAGTGAAACAAAAAGAGTTTGCTGTTTCTTTTAATGAGTAAAGCCTATATACTCTGGAAATAAAGAAAAATGGTGCGGAAGCTGAATGATGGGGGGCAGAAACTATTTCTACATTTTAAGACTTGCTAATTATTAGCAGAAGATGATAGGCATGGGGAGGAAGAACTGGGAGGGAGGGCATAGGGTTGACACTAATTAGACAATGAGGAAATAGGAACTTATGCAAAAATGGCTCAGGTTGCTGGAGATTTGAGAAACTATAAACCTTTGGGGGAGCTAGAACTGCAATAAAAATAGTTTTTCATGAAAATACAAACAAACAAGCAGAACAAAATTAATAATTTTCTACCCATTATTTATTAATTTTGCTTTCTCCTAGTTAACAGCACAGCCTACTGTTTCCATTCTTTAATTTTTTTAAAGATTTAATTTACTTATTTGAGAGAGAAAGGAGAGAAGGAGCAAAGGGAGAGGCACAGGGGGTGGAAGAAACAGACTCCCGCTGAGCAAGGAGCAGGCAGTGGGGATGGAGACTCCGGGATCATGACCTGAACCAAAGGCAGACACTTAACCCCCTGAGCCACGGAGGCACTCCAATTTTTTTTTAAAAGATTGTGAGCTTTGGGGCGCCTGGGTGGCTCAGTGGGTTAAGCTGCTGCCTTTGGCTCAGGTCATGATCCCAGGTCCTGGGTTCGAGCCCCACATCGGGCTTTCTGCTCAGCAGGGAGCCTGCTTCCTCCTCTCTCTCTGCCTGCCTCTCTGCTTACTTGTGATTTCTCTCTGTCAAATAAATAAATAAAATCTTTAAAAAAAAAAAAAAAAAAAAAAAAGATTGTGAGCTTCCTGAGGGAGTCCCCTCAGAGGCCTCTCGGGTATTTTGAATGCGTCAGGCCTGTCATTACCCAGTTACTTTGCGCCACAGTGACAAATCTTGAGGACTAGGGCGAGGATGAGTTGTCTTCTACAAACCCTCCCCAGATATTTGCCCCTCTGTTGAGTGCAGCCTTTCTTCATCTTACATTGTGGTGGAATGTGCTAAGCGCACTACAGTGTGTAAGCTTCTAGAAAGCAAGACTGATGCAAGTGCGGATGGGATAAGTGTAAGTGCTTCGAAGAATAGAGGCGGATGGAAAGGCAAGTGTAGAGGCAATCTGGGTGCCATTTACCAGGTAGGTGTGGACATGAACCCTGACTCAGGCCCATATATCCTCCTAGTTATTCTCATGCATGTAAGGTGGGAGGTAGGGGGGTTTCAAGGAACATCTCTCACGTCTCCCAGTCCGTCCCTCTAGCATGTTCTATCAGTCAAATGCGAGAGCCCAGGGAGGACAGTCTCCAGTCCAGGTGGGTTCCTGCTCACAGTAGTCATTAACACGTATTTCTGGAATAAATGCAACTCTCGCGCAATGGAAACTTCTTGCGTTCTTCCCTCCTCCCCCAGAAGCCTATTCCCCACCATTCATTAAGCCATCCCCAAACCCGCACCACCCACAATTTACACAGAGGCCCTCCTACCTCCACACGCAGCCGCTCCTCCACACCTGTTCCCCTCACTCAACTGTGGTCAAGTTCCAGGCCACAGTGGCTTATGCAGAAGGTTCTACCAGCTAGCTGAAGGGGGGCGGAGCCTGCAGTTCTAAGACTGCGGTGATAAGGAAAATACGGAAAGGATTAGAAAGCGAGTTGGCTCTGGCTCTAAGTGGTTAGTGAAGGTGGGGCCATTTAGTGGGTGTCGGGCGGGTACGCAAAGAGAATCTTTTGGAGGCTGACCTGAATTTACACGCAACGAGCCTTTTAGCACTCTTAGAGTTATTGATTTTGCCTCCCCCCTCCCCCCATTTAAATTTAGTGGTCAAGATCCTGGTGCTTTGCAGGTTCTAATCCATTATGACTTGGTGTGACTCTGTGGCTTCAGGCAAGTTACCTGCCCAAGCTTCAGTATTTACCTGCATAAAATAGAGCTGGTAATAGTCACGCACAGCACTGGGCTTTCCTGAAGATTAAGTGAGACAGTGCTTAATAAGTGATAACTGCTATTATTATCACTGTCATTATTAGTAGCAAAATGATTGTCATACTGTGGTTTTGTTTTGTTTTTATTTGTTTGTTTTGTTTTTGTGCCAGGATCTTTTGTATGTAACCTTTATACTGATAATCCTTGAAAGATATCAGAGTATGTAAGAAGTAACAGGAAGTTAGGGCGCCTGGGTGGCTCAGTGGGTTAAGCCGCTGCCTTCGGCTCAGGTCATGATCTCGGAGTCCTGGGATCGAGTCCCGCGTCGGGCTCTCTGCTCAGCAGGGAGCCTGCTTCCTCCTGTCTCTCTGCCTGCCTCTCTGCCTGCTTGTGATCTCTCTCTGTCAAATAAATAAATAAAATCTTAAAAAAAAAAAAAAAAGAAGTAACAGGAAGTTCAAGACTGAAAAATGTTCTGCTCTCAAAAAGGAAAATAAAATAGATCTTGAAAAATGCTGTCCAGGGAGGGGGTCGGGGGATGGGATAACAGGGTGATGGACATTGGGGAGGGTATGTGTTGTAATGAACACTGGGTATTATACAAGCTGATGAATCACAGACCTGTACCCCTGAAATAAATAATACATTATATGTTAATTAATTGAATTTAAATTAAAAAAAGAATAAATTAAAAATGAATACCTCAACTCAAATGTCAACTTTTTAAACCAAATAAGAGTCAGTAATTATGTTCTAGAAAAAAAAAGGAAAGAAAAAGAAAAATGCAGTCTAGTAATCTTGACTTTTACTGAGCACCAATACAAACCCAGGATGGTTCATAACAAAGGTATTTTGTGGACTTATAGAAAAAGAACTGGTGTCCATGATGAGGCGGTCTGCAGAAAGAACAAATAAGTCATCCCAGACTAATCTCTTTGAAAGGATAGTAAACTGATATCTCAGTGAAAAAACTTTTTGTCTTTCTGGACTTAGGTCATCTGAAAAAAAATCTTAGCTTCAGCTGCTGCCCCATTGAAAGCCCTTCCCTCCCTTCCTTCCTTCCTTCCTTCCTTCCGTCCTTTCTTCTTTCCTTCCTTCCTTCCTTCCTTCTTTCCTTCCTTTTGTTTTTTTCTGATTTTATTTATTTATTTGACAGAGAGGGAGAGAGAGAGCACAAGGGACAGGGAGCTTTGGGCAGAGAGGAAGAAGCAGAGAAGCAGGCCCCCTGCTTAGCAGGGAGGCCCATGCAACATGGGATCATGACCTGAGCTGAGGGCAGATGCTTAACCGACCCACTGAGCCACCCAGGTGCCCCTGTAAGCTCCTTTCTTGTCAGCAAGTCTCTTTCCATTTGACATCAATCTTTTTTTTTTTAATTTATTTAAAAAAAATTTTTTTAAAGTAAGCTCTACATCCAATATGGGGTTTGAACTCACAACCCTGAGATTAAGAGTTGCATGTTCTACCGACGGTGACAACCAGTTGCCCTCCTTTTGACATCAATCTTACAAAGAAGAAATATTTTTATAGTTACATACTGACAATGCATGTACCTTTATGTTGTAAGAAATTCAGAAAGTAAAAATAAAGCTGAAGGCTCCCAACATCCCCTCCCAATTCTACTCCACCTCCAGTTATCTTCTCTTACCCGTTTAGTGTACACTTTGTTCAGGTATTTTTTTTTAAGATTTTATTTATTTATTTGACAGACGGAGATCACAAGTAGGCAGAGAGACAGGCGTGGGGGGGGGGGGAAGCAGGCTCCCCGCCGAGTGGAGAGACCGATGTGGGGCTCAATCCCAGGACCCTGGGATCATGACCTGAGCCGAAGGCAGAGGCTTTAACCCGCTGAGCCACCCAGGCGCCCCAGTTCAGGTATTTTTAAATGGGTCTGTCTCTGCACCTGTATGACTTATACTTAGGACTTTATTCAGGCAACTGAATACCCAACAAAAGGAAGCAGTGCACTAGTGTCATTCAGAAAGAAGCTCAGGGACAGGCAGCAATAGCCAGCAGTACAGGGCAGCCCTGTGATACCGTCCCATACCACTAGGAGCCCAGGCTCGCTCTCTCCTTTCTACCATCCACAAAAGCATCTGGCTTTGTCTGCATGATCACAAAGTGATTGCTGCTCCTCTTGTGAAGTCATCTTTTTGGAAAGCCTACCAGGACATCTGCCTTCAATTCATTCGCGAGAACTGTATATGACTCTTCTATCAACAAGGGAGTCTAGGAATGTAATTCACCTTTTCAATGATCTATAAAGTATAGATTGGCACGCTAAAAGCAAGTTGTGAATATCTTTTGGGCCACCAACTTTTCAGTGTCTGCTACAGAAATATTGAGGTTGGTTTTGCTTTCTCCATAAATGAGCTCACACTGTACACATTTCTTGCAGCTAGCTGTTTTTCCTTAGTAACACAAATTAGAACTTTGCATGAGGCATATATGAAACTTCCTTAGTTCCTTTAGCTGCTGCCTGTTACTCTTGTTTCATTATTCTAAGGCGCATTTTTTCATTCACATTTTATGATCTTGAAAATTGGTATGCACCTTACAATCGCTGTTGGCTAGACAGCATTAGTGATGTAGCTGTCATTGCCCACTGGATACGCTTCAAAACTTGCAGAATGGATGTTAGCAGCCTGGGATAGTGATGATTCTGAGTCTAAACATGATTCAGAAGTTTCAGACTCTGAGAAGAAGATTTAGACATGCCTTAATTTATTTCATGAATACTTTCCTTTTAATGTATGCACAAGGATGATATGGAATTTTAAAAAGCCCATGTCTTAAGTCTCAGTTGGATTTTAGAATAAGTATGAAATAAAAATTATAAGTGATAAAGCTTTTTGTCATAGTTTAATAAGGAACATTTTCCTTAGTGATACATAAAATAATGATGTCTATAATTGGTGATTTCCTGAAGTCAATGAAATATGGTGTTCTACACCATGGCTATTCCAGAATTTATTTAATTGTTTCCCTATCAATAGATGTTTTTACTTTTTTTTCACATAATGCTCCAGTAAACCCTTGACTGTGCCTTTTTCCATATGTGCAAGTAGTATTTCTCTAGATACCTAGAATTTCACAATAAAAATTCTAGTAGTTCTTGCCCTCCCCCAAATTGATAACCCCCATCGAATATTGAGAAAAACTGAAGGATGTCTCATAAAATCTCTAATACTTCTCAAAACTATCAAGGTCATTCTAAACTGAAGATAGTGCAGTGTTTGCATCTCCCCCCAATCCAATGTCTCCTATTGTTAACCTCTTATATTAGCCTGGGGCCTTCATCGCAATGAATGACCCAGTATTGACACATCATCATCATCACCGTCATCGTCATTATTATTTTTTTAACCCAATCTATTCTCCATCCTGCAGTCAGCATTTCTTTCCTCTATGTCCAGTTTGGGTTTAAGAAGAGGAACGGTGATATATCATTATTAACAAAAGCTCATACTTTATTCAGATTTCCTTAGTTTTTACCTAAAGTCCCTTTTTGGTTCCAGGATCTCATTCACATAGCACATTATATTTGGTTATCATGTTCCCTTATGCTCCTCTTGGCTGTAAAAGTTTCTTATATATTCCTTGTTTTAATGACTTTGTCATCAAATTTTTGACCTTGTCCAGTTTTTTACATTTTTATTTTACTGAAATTATAATTAATAAGATACTTTCTTTATGAAATTTTTCTTTTTTAAAAAGATTTTACTTATTTATTTGAAAGAGAGGGAGAGAGCACACAAGCAAGGGAAGTGCAGGCAGAGGGAGAAGTAGACTCCCCACTGAGCAGGGAGTCCAATGTGGGACTTGATCCCGGGACCCTGGGATCATGACCTGAGCCAGAGACAGACCCCCCCCCAACAGATTGAGCCACCTAGGTACCCCGAAATTTTTCTATTTTTATTTTTCTATTTAATTGATTAGCTTTTCTCCCATTTTGAATTCTAGCTTGTGATCAGTATTTCTACTAAGTCCTGTTTTCCCAAGTCAAAGTTAGCAGACCTGACATTTGCCATGTGCAATTTTAGCCACTGTCAATTTGATTTTGTATTACTTCCACTGGAAATATTTATGATGAATTAGAATTAGATAAAATATGGATAGCTTATTCTAATTCTTAGTTAATTTATGAGAATAGTGAAGCAAATCCTTTTAGATGTTCCAGAAGAGTAAAATTTCCAACTACCTTTATCCTCTTCTTTTCTCCTACTCTTCTCCCCCTTGTTCTCTCTCTCTCTTTGCTTCCCTCCGTCCTGCCTTCCTTTACTTTCTGTCATCAAAGCTACAATGAACATGCATCTTTGTAACCACAGGCACATATTTTTCCAGAAGAGATATCCAGAAGTGGACTTGCTGTGTTAAAAACTGGATAATGAAAGGAAGAGAGGAGTGGCAACTAAAGCTATAATGGCCATCGAGGATCAAAACCAAACTCTTCATTCTGTGTGCCTGGGTGGCACAGCTGGTTAAGTGTCTGGCTCTTGGTTTCAGCTCCGAGCCTGATCTTTTTTTTTTTTTTTTTTTTGATTTGTTTGTTTTTGTTTAGATTTCATTTATTTATTTGACACAGAGAGAGAGAGATCACAAGTAGGCAGAGAGGCAGGCAGATAGAGGGGGGAATCAGGCTCCCTGCTGATCAGAGAACCCGATGTGGGGCTTAATCCCAGGACCCTGAGATCATGGCTGAGCTGAAGGCAGAGGCTTAACCCAGTGAGCCACCCAGGCGCCCCTCAGATCCTGATCTTATGCTCCTGTGAGAGAGCCTGGTATCGAGTCTAGCATCAGGCTCCACACTCAGCACAGAGTCCACTTGGGATTCTCTCTCTCTCCCTCTGTCTCTCCAGCTTGTGCTCTCTCTCTCTCTCTCAAATAAATAAATCTTACAAAAACCCCTAAACTATTCATGTTTCAGGCACTAAATCTCTTTCCCAAGGTTTCATAGCCTATTTGTGGCAGAGCATGTCTAGAAATACAGAACAGCATCAAGCAGTTTTATGAAAAATAATGCAGGCTGGCCTTGGTGTTTTTGGACATTTTCAAGAGATTAGACCAGGTGCGGTTGTGGCAGCTGATGGAACAGTGTGTGCAGACTGCCGTTGCCTGGGGTCTAGTGTTGAGTGTGGATGTGGATGAGCTCAAGGACAAACACACACCTGTGAGCACAAATTTGGGTCTATGAAGAACATGGGAACACTGGATCTTATTCTGGCCTGTCCCCCTCGTCATTTTCTGAGCTGTCACTCCTCTGGATTGTTCCATCCACACTGGCTTTTGTTCTTAACAGCTCCACCTGTGGTCTCTTGTTTAGCGCTCCACACTCCTGGCCCCTCAGTCCTTCCCTGCGAAGCTAGATCCTACAGACTGAGGCATTTTCCTTTGTCTCAATGCTTATGTCTTATGAAAGACATTTGGATATATCTGTCCCTTGAAGAATAGCCTACTTTCTCCAACTTAGGGAAGGAGATGTTCATATAGAAAATGAACTCAAGGGCGCCTGGGTGGTTCAGATGGTTGGGTGTCTGCCTTCGGCTCGGGTCATGATCCTGGGGTCCTGGGATTGAGCCCCGCACCAGGTTCCCTGCTTGGCGGGAAGCCTGCTTCTCCCTCTCTCTCTCCTGATGCTTGTGTTCACTCTCTAGCTGTGTATCTCTCTGTCATATAAATAAATAAAATCTTTTTTTTTAAGATTTTATTTATTTATTTGACAGAGAGATCACAAGCAGGCAGAGAGGCAGGCAGAGAGAGAGGAGGAAGCAGGCTCCCTGCTGAGCAGAGAGCCCGATGTGGGGCTCGATCCCAGGACTCTGATATCATGACCTGAGCCGAAGGCAGCGGCTTATCCCACTGAGCCACCCAGGCACCCCTAAAAAAATAAAATCTTAAAAAAAAAAAAAGAAAATGAACTCAAAATCCTGAACTTCCTAAAAACTAGCTTCCTGCTTCATCTGTGGTTGATGTTGTATTTAAAGAGAATCGTGCAAAGAGGTAGATTGACTAGTAGTCAGAGATTGCTGAAAGGATAGTTGTTCCTTAGTGGGGTCTTCACAGATCAGGTCATGATCTTCCTCTCTGTGATAATAATAGTTTATATCATAGAGGAACTACTAAAGTGATTTTTATATATCTACCTCATTTAATCCTCTCAACAATTCTGTGGTATATGTATTCTGCTTTATAAAATCACTTACCATCTTTTTTTTTTTTTTAAAGATTTTACTTACTTTTTGACACACACAGAGAGAAGCAGAGGGAGAGGGAGAAGCAGTCTCCCCACTGAGCAGGGAGCCTGACCAGGAACTTGATCCTAGGACCCTGAAATCATGACCTGAGCCAAAGGCAGATGCTTAACTGACTGAGACACTGAGGCACCCCGGTCACTCACCATCTTATAGTGACTAAGATTTTCCAGAGAAAAAAATCTCAATCTCAAAAATCTCGGTCCATTATTGTCATTAGCTATCAAAATGCCTCAGAAGTTATGATAGTTCAGCATCTGAACTATAACTCCCAGACTACCTCTACCATCAGAAAGTGGACTACAAATACTTTTAAGACAATTTATCCTGATATTTGATTCAGAAAGTGGTGCATCTAGCCCCCCGTGCTAGCTTCCAGCAAATACCCCACTCCCAGTTCCTGCGGTGCTGGGTGGTTATTTTTGCACTGGACGATACCTCCCTTGTATCCCATAACTGCTGGTTGAGTCAGAAGTGGCCTTCTAGTCTGAAAGCAGTCAATTCATAAGCTGCCAGCTTGTGTCCTGGCATGAAATGATGAGCTGGGCCAATCACATTTTTTGTGTGGGTAAATATGTCCAAGAGACAAGGAGGAGGTTTCTACCCTAGGCCTGGGTACCCATGATGGTCAAGTGCAGGTGAATAAGCAGAGAGAGTGGTCTGAGAGATAGGAGAGAAGGAGCACAGGCACAGAGGGAGACAAAGGTGGACCAAGACAAGGGAGGAGACTGAGAGACAAGAAAAAGTCAAAGAAGCAGAGACATAGAAAGACACACCTCAAATGAGAGAGATAAAAAATTGGTTCCTATTGGCTTTTAATTTCCTGTGGGGCTCTATTCAACTTGTTCTCGTCTTTCAATTAACCTATAATTCAATAAACATCTTCTGCTTTAGCAAGTTTGAATGAATCTGTTCCTTGCCACTCAAAAAGCCAGATGAAAGTAGTTTCTATGTCTACACTTAGTTTAGACTACACTTAGTCTAAACTACTACACTTAGTTTAGAAACTACTAAACTTAGTAGTTTCTATGTCTATACTATGTCTACACTTACATCTCAGGGGGGCACCTGGGTGGCTCAGTGGGTTAAGTGTCTGCCTTCAGTTCAGGTCACGATCTCAGGGTCCTGGGATTCAACCCCATATCAGGCTCCCAGCTTGGTGGGGAGTCTTCTTCTCCCTCTGCCCCTACCCCCTTCCCCACGCGTGCTCTCTCTATGTCTCAAATAAATAAATAAGATCTTTTAAACAATTGGAATTTAGGGAGACTGGATTTGGCCAGTCAAAATCATAACAGGCACATGGATAAACTAAACACCAGTAGTTACTTTGCAAAGAGAACTGTGCTTTCTCTGAACTCTGGAGAGTTCAGGTTGGATGATGGGTCTATTTTCCCTCCTGTAAGAAATCTTTTGTAGAACCCAGCTCCTATGTCAAAACTGCTTGGTGAGACTGAGTCTGAGCAAAGGGTAGACCATTTTCAGAGTTGTTCTTGACAGGAAACCAGACTGCAGTGCATTATGCGTCTCTAATGCAAGGATGGACTGCCTGAGGCAACCATAGAGAAGGGATGAATCACACGTGTTCTTTCTCTATAGCTTCCTATTATTAGACTCTGTGTGGACTCCACCCTTCTGTTAACATTTTCTACAGAGAAGTTATAACAACTTTATTATTATTATTAATAATAATAGCTAACATTATTTTCTATGAAACTTGTATTGGAATAAGCTCTTTACAAAGACAATATGTTACTGAATCATCAAACAACCCTATTGAGTAGGTATTGCTACTCTATTTTCCAGAGAATTTTCAAATAGGTTAAGAAGTTTGTCCATGGGGCACCTGGGTGGCTCAGTCAGTTGGGCGTCTGACTTCGGCTCAGGTCATCATCGCAGGGTCTTGGGATAGAGTCCCATATTGGGCTCCCTGCTCAGCGGGGAGCCTGTTTTTCCCTCTGGTACTCCCCTGCTTGTGCTCTCTCTCTCTCTCTAATAAATAAATAAAATCTTAAAAAAAAAAGCTGGTTCAAGGCCAAGGAACATGGAGAGCTAAGTTAGGAACAAGGAGAGAGCTGGGAGGACAGTGACCATATTACAGGTCTGAGTTGATACGCTGGTCACATTAATTTTGGAGATTGTTTACTCTCTTGATTTGAGGAGACACATGATTAACTATGAGTTTTCTGTGTTTCCTTAGTAGCATTTTGGCACATGGCTCATGGCAATCACCATTATTTTAAATAAACAAAAATAACAGTAATAATAATACTGGTCATTTACTGAAGAGGGGACTAGCCAGTTAATCAACCCTGCCAGGTAGGTATTATCATTCCTACCTTAGAATGAGAAAACTGAGATTCAAGGAGTTCAGCTTAGTTCAAGAAGATATAGGCAGTAAAGTCAGGATTCAGACAGATCTATCTGTTGAATCCACTGCTTTTCCCATACTGTATCATCTATCAGTCACATTTCTAATCTCCATTGGCTTTCTATTTTCACAAACCAATAGTGTCCTTTGGACTATATCCTCATTTAAGAAGGAAATATTCATGGATGTCTTATGTGACATCGGGGTGGAAGGCTATAGTAGAAATGGTGTATTGCCTCGGATTCCAGTGAGGTGATTGTCCTAAAGTTTGTTTATCAACAGCAACCCCCTCAGATGGTCTTAGTTTATAGGTTCTCCCTTGGACACAAATTATTAAGATGACAAACAAGAAACAGTTAAAACTCATCATTATAGTAAGTGTCTTTAATTTTATTGGAGCTTCTGATCCTGGGGAGTGTTTGGGTATCTCTCTGTAGTCAAGAGATCTGGCTCAGTCTCTGTTCTACGGCTGTAGGTTATGGGAGCAGGGAAGGCAGAAATAGCTTCAAATCTGTAATACAATAGTGTGGAGAATATGGACCCCCGTACTTTGCTGGTGGGAATGTAACATCATTCATTCAGCCACTAGGAAAAGCTTTTCGGCTTCCTTTTTGACAGGTATACACAGAATTACCATAGGACCCAGCAATCTCATTCCTAGGTGTATATCTCAAAGAACTGAAAATAGGTACTCAGACAGATACATTCACAAGCATGTTAAGGGCAGCAAATGTTCATCAATGGTGAATGCATAAACAAACTGGTACACATACGATGGAATATTATTCAGCCACAAAAAGGAATGAAGTACTGATAGTACTCATAGATACATGCTACAGATGCCTGAACCTACAAATATCAAGCTAAGTTAAAGAAGCCAGACATAGGAGGCCGTCTATTGTGATTCCATTTACCTGAAATGTCCAGAATAGGTAAATCCAAAGAGACAGAAAATAGATTAGTGCTTGCCAGAGGTTGGGGGGGAGAGGGAATGGGGAATGACTGCTTCATGCCACCAATTTACCTTTTGGGATGATAAAAATGTTTCAGAACCAGATGAAGATGTAGGTTGCTCAACATCCAAATGTAACAAATGCCACTGAATTATTCATTTTAAAGTGGTTAATGTTATGTGAATTTCACCTTAATTAAAACAAAAAAGTTCAACAGCCGTTTCTGCCCTTTTGAGCTTGGAATCTTCCCAACAGATACAGGGCATAAGAAACACGGGGCCACCATCCTTGTGGGAGGTGCAATAAAAGGTGCCTTGTCCTAGAGTTCGGTCTGTCGTACATTCATTGATCCTCGCATTCATTTCCACTTACTCAGCACAAAGTGCCTGAGCCAGATCTTGGGCTCCAGAGGGCACAGTCCCTCCTCTAGGAGCGCGCAGCCTAGGGGGAGACACATCCCGTAAATTAAAAAAACAAAACAAAACTCCATGAAGAACCCAGCACACGAGGGTTGGCTGTTCCAAGTAGCGGGGAATCCCCAAAGAATAGGGGGCCCTTTTCAGACGGAGGACTTGACCGAGCTAACTCGTGTCCATGGCCGCCAAATCCCTTGTGGCAAACGCATTCTTTTGTTATTCCCGGAGATGAAACAGTTTCTCGGGCTCTCCAGGAGCCCCTCTGCAGAGGTGTGAAGAGGGAACTCAATCAGCACCCGGCTGTGAGCACCGAGGGAGAGTCGGGTAGGCGGGGGCCATCCCGCGCCCCGCCCCGAGCCTCGGGGGAGCCCGGCGGCCGCAGCTCGGGGAGGTGGGGACTGCTCGGGGCCGCGCTCCCGCCCTGCTCCGCGCCGACGGACCGGCAGCCGGCGGTCGGCCCACGAGGGGGCGGCGGCTCCCGGGCTTTGTGGCCGCGGCGCGCGCGGCGGGGCCTGGCCGGCCGGGGGCGCGCCGCCGCCGCCGCCCGGCGCTCCGGAGCCCGCGGCCCTCCCGGACCTCCCGGCTGCCCCGCCTGCTAGAGGAGCCGAGGCCGTCCGAGCTCGCGCCTCGCCGGCCCCTCCTCCGGTCGCCGCGGCCGCTGCGCCGCCGCTGCAGGTAGGAGGCTCCCCCGGCCGCAGCGGGGCGGGGGTGGGGGCGCGGGCCCGGTGTGGGGGGGCCGCGGGCCCTCATGGCGGGCTTCCGGGCCGAGCCGCCGCGACCCCTGCCCCGCAGGCCGGGAGGCCGCCTCTGCGCGCGGCGATGGGACTCGGTGAGTGAGGCCGGCCTGAGGCGTACAAAGCCCCAGGGCGCGGACCTCGGGGAGATTAGGCGGCGCGCCCGGGGCTGGGGGGACGCTGCCCCCTTACCCCCGCCCCCGGACGGGGGGGGGAGCCGCTGGGGAGGAGTCCAGGCGACCGCAGTGCCCGGGTCTTCCCAGCTCTGGATCCCCGCTGTTTGCCAGGCACTGTGCTCGGCGCTCTTCCATACTTGTCTCCTTTACGACCCCACTACCCCGTCCGTGGGTGTCATGGGAGGGGTCCCTCAGTCAGAGCCCGAGGGCCGACTACGACATCGGTGCCCGCCTGACCTTGGGAAAGCTTCTTTACTCCGAGTCTGGGGCTGCTGTTACTGTAAATGGGGGTACGGTGGAGGGGGTGTTTCGGGGAAGTGCATTCTGTAGTACTACCCCCTAGTACTATTGTGAGAGATAATGTACATAAATGATCATAGCTAAATTTTGAGCACTTTCTCTGTATCAGGCCCCAGGTACTAAACAGTTGGCATGAGTTATCTAAATCATCACATGGGCGCTATGAGGTAGCTACTGTAAATTGCCCGAATAATCTTTATTTATGAGTAGCAAACAGTGAAGGATTTATTTAGCTTCCCTGCTCCGATTCAGGAGATTGGTTGTTTCTTAGATGTGGTAACATTTAAGATTACAAATGTTTTCTGCAGTACAGGAGAGGGGTTATAGGACGCAGGGATCTATTTGTCACATATTTAAAATGAGGTAGAAAAATATCATGGCCAGGGGTGTGGATTTCAGCATGTCAGATGGGAGGTTGTGTTACCAAGGAAATTGTTGAATATGAATTCAAATCATAGTTCCTGAGTTATGATTGAGGACTGTTAGGAGAGTTTGGGATGACCGAGGGAAAAGGGGAGGACTGTGGAGGGGGAGAGAGGGAAGAATTCTGAAGCTCTGGAAGATGTTGAGGAAGAGACCAGGGTTCACCACTCCAGAAGCATTCTGGACCAGAATTCCCTCCTGCCCTTAGAGACCAGGCATCCTGCCTGGGGGAGGGGGAAGGGATGCTGGGATGAGATCACAGGTTGTCTTTTCTTACTCCTAGGCCATCCCAAAAATATTCAAATGGGTTGAGAACCAGACTCTTCCCAAAATGTCACTGTCCCTTCTTGTGATTCCTGAAATTCTTTTCATGTGTTTGAGGAGATTGGGATACTCATGGACCCTAAATGTTGATAAGACACTTAAGATACAAAGGCCTGCCTGATGTAATGAAAGAGTATATTTTGAACACAGTTCATTTGGGTAGAGGAGCTGTGGACATTAGGAAATTATTTGTGGGTTCAGTTTGGATTGGGGAGAATGGAGGGCTTCAGACCGTGAAGAAGGCAGAGAGAGGCAGGAGGGCCTAGGGACTGTACCCCTAGGAAAGGGACTGGAAAGGGGAGCTGAGGACTTCACAACACCATCAGCAGAATACCAATGCAGACTGCTTGGTTCTCACCTACAAGAAGGCACTCTTCCCTCTCCCCATTTGTGGCCATTTCTTACTTGTTGTGGAAGGTAGGTCTGGGCTGGATTCAGGCTGACTTTTCTCCTGAGTAAGTAGGAAAGGCTCCTGGAGAAGGTATTTGGGTGCCTAGTGATGGTGAAGGTAGGGAGTAGTGTACACGGTGGAAAGTGCAGCTGCTTTGGAAAGAGAGGCAGTTTGGGGTTCAAATCCTGGCTCTGCCATTTATCAGCCATGTAATTTTTTATGAGGATAAAAACAATGTCTTTCAAATGCTTGGTAGGGAGCTCAGCCAACACTAACTAGTACCTTCTTCTCTGTCCATGGTGACATTCATTCAACGAATGTCTGCCCAGCACCAGTTGTCTGCTGAGTCATATGCTTCTTGCTGGGGGATACAGAGATGAGTCAGAAATTATGTATTCCCTTATGAATTTCCCAGTCCGGTGAGGGAGATGGACACAAAGAGCCCATTACAAAAAATATGGGAAGTGCTCCAGTATAGTCAGATACAACTGGCAGTGAGCTCACAGAGGACTAACTAATTCATTCTGGATAGAAAACTCGGGGCCAGATTACCTCTAACAAGAAGGGTATGAGATTTTATGATAGAGATTTTTTTTTTTAAGATTTATGTATTTGACAGAGAGAGACACAGCGAGAGAGGGAACACAAGCAGTGGGAGTGGGAGAGGGAGAAGCAGGCTTCCCGCTGAGCAGGGAGCCCAATGTGGGGCTCGATCCCAGGACCCTGGGATCATGGCCTGAGCTGAAGGCAGACGCTTAATGATTGAGCCACCCAGGTTCCCCTATGATAGAGATTTTGAGTGCTACACCACCTCCTAACTTCTTCTTCTTCTTTTTTAACCTTTGCCTTGATTTGCCCTGATATCTTTCTCTTAAAAAAAAAAAAAAGTCTACCTGCAGTGTGTGCATACTTTATAAGCTACCTGAAACTCATTTTATTTTTTTTTAAAGATTTTATTTATTTATCTGATGGAGAGAGAGATCACAAGTAGGCAGAGAGGCAGGCAGAGAGAAGGGGAAACAGACTCCCCGCTGAGCAGAGAGCCCGAGGCGGGGCTCGATCCTAGGACCCTGAGATCATGACCTGAGCTGAAGGCAGAGGCTTAACCCACTGAGCCACTCAGGTGCCCCCTGAAACTCCTTTTAGAAGGAAGCTATTGTAAATAAACGTTAACACCCCAGGTATCAGTTGAAGAACCATCCCAAAAAGGTCCCAAGAGTTGGACCTAGAGGGATGAAAATGAGTCCTTGGTGGGGTGCATATGACTCTTGATCTTAGGGTTGTGGGTTTGAGCCCCATGTTGGGTATAGAGCTTATGTTAAAATAAAATTGTTAAAAAAAAAAAGAGAAAGAAAGAAACACAGAAAATGATCCCTTGGTGGACCTTGGAGTAAAAGATTCCAGCCAGAGGAAACCCCATGTACAGAGTCACAAGAACAGAGCAGGTTCAAGGGCATATACGTGAGTTTGTTCTGCTGGGTTGAAAAATACATGGAAGGAGAGGGCTGGCATGGGGTGTCAGGGCACAGATGTGGAAAGGCCTCGGATGCTGTGTGCGGAGTTTGGACTTGATCACCGAGGAATATGGGAGATGGAAGAGGTTTATCACTAGACTGGGGCATGATTGCTGTGTTTTAGGAGGAGCACTCTGATAATTGTGTGGAAAAGGGGCTGGAAGTTGAGAGGTCATTTTGGGAGATCAGGGCCTAACCTCAGAAATATGAGGCAATAAGGATGAGAGAGGAGGTAATAAATACTGAGGTAAAACGTCTAGGAGGTCTTAATGATTGGTTACCTGTGATGGAAGAGCGTGCTTTGGGCCACATTAAGGTGGCTGAAATCATCAGAAATCAGGAGTTTTGAGAGTCGGGGAACAGTTTGTTTGCTTTTGGCCATGAAGAATTGGAGATTTCAGGGCACCTGGGTGGCTCAGTCTGTGAAGCAGCCAACTCTTGGTTCCAGCTCAGGTTATGATCTCAGAGTCGTGGGATTGAGCCCTAGGTTACGCTCCATACTCAGCAAGGAATCTGCTTGAGATTCCCCCCCTTTGTGTCTCCCCCCCCCAACTCCATCTCAAGTGAATAAATAAATCTTTAAAAAAAAAAAAAAAGAATTGGCTATTTCTGAGGTGCCCACATGGACAGCTAGACAGAGGTGGCTGGTGGACAAGTGGGGTTGTGTGTGGTGCTGAGGAGAGAGAATGGGGCTGGGGAAAGAGGATCTCCCTGACACCCTTGCATTCTTACACTGAAAATCTACACTGTGCTAAAAATACAAATAAAACGTAGTTCCAGGTCTTAGGAATTCACCCTCAACAGTGGCAGGCTTTAAGAACATGGATAGATTGTGGTACAGAGTAACTCTGAGTGCTTCAGAAGGAGTAAATACTTAGGACCCCTGGGCCAGAGTTGGAGTGAGCCCCCCCCCCCCCCCCCCCCCCCCCCCGTGTGGTTCTGAGGCCGTGGGAGGGGAGGAGAGAGTACTGCTAAGTGAGGAGTGTTGCTGGAATTGAAAAGTGCTTTCTGTAGAGGATACTTTAAAAATGATTCCAAGGAGGGGCGCCTGGGTGGCTCAGTGGGTTAAAGCCTCTGCCTTTGGCTCAGGTCATGATCCCAGGGTCCTGGGATCGAGCCCTGCATCGGGCTCTCTGCTCAGCAGGAAGCCTGCTTCTCCATCTCTCTCTCTGCCTGCCTCTCTGCCTACTTGTGATCTCTGTCTGTCAAATAAATAAATGAAATCTTAAAAAAAAAAAAGATTCCAAGGAAATATCAGGAAGCTTGGGATTGAGATTGGGAGATGGTTTAGGATGGAGCCATAGCGGGAGGGAAGAGTGGGGTGGGGACTTTTAAGAACCTTCATCTGGTCTAGAGAGGAAGATGTGAGGGTGGAAGGACAGGAGGTGGGAGCTCTTGCCTTCAACACAAGGCTGGTTCTGCTCACAGTCACACTCAGACACAGATGGTAAAAATAAACACTTCCAAGTTACAAGGCCTCCTGGGGTGGGCGGTAAAGGGGAAGAGCAGGAGTGAGAGCATTAGAGGAAGCAAGTTCATCATAAGGTTTAAGACTGCGGAGCCCTCTGAAGGAAGGAAGGACAGTGGAGAGGGCACAGGTGAGTGGGGCCATCCTGGGTGGTCAGGTCTGAACTTTCCAGAGTAGGTATATGGGAAGGTGGGCACAGGCACAGGAATGTCCGATTATTCCTACCTTTGAATAAAACGAAATCATGAAGTCATCATTGTGATAGTGCAGCTCTTAAAAATTTGGCATACAGGGGTGCCTGGGTGGCTCAGTTGGTTAAGCCTCCGACTCTTGGTTTCACCTCAGGACACAGTCTCGAGGTCTTGGGATTGAGCCCTGCGTTGGGCTCTGTGCTCAGCGCAGTCCGCTTCAGAGTCTCTCTCTCTCTCCCTCCTGCTCACTCCTTCTCTCTCATTTCTCTCTACCAAATAAATAAAATCTTTTAAAAACTTTTGGCATATAGTACAATAGCATTTATAAGAAGAAGCCAGAAGTAATTTCTGTTATTAATCCTCTGTCAAAGGAGAAGTTTTTTGTTGTTTTTTTTTTTAAAGATTTTATTTATTTATTTGACAGACAGAGATCACAAGTAGGCAGAGAGGCAGGCAGGCAGAGAGAGGAAGAAGCAGACTCCCCGCTGAGCAGAGAGCCCAATGTGGGGCTTGATCCCAGGACCCTGGGATCATGACCTGAGCTGAAGGCAGAGGCTTTAACCCACTGAGCCACCCAGGTGCCCCCAAAGGAGAAGTTTTAGATAGTAGAAAAACTAGATATAATTAGTAAAAAATGCAAATGGCAAGCAGGTTAGTTTCAACATATATTACACAAATATATATCAAGTGCCTTCTGTGTACCAGGCCCTCTTCAATTTGCTGGGGCTACAGTAATGACGAGATCCGAATGCTTTCAACATTTCACTTGGAACTACTCAGCCTCTAGATTAAACCTGTGTGTGGGCCTTCCACGATCTAACGTGCTGAGATCACGTCATTCTGTGGCAGTGTTCTATCTCACTGGCCAGTAGTGCCACCACCTTCATAAATAATGAGAAGATACCATCTGTGCGTATTTGGCAGAGAACTGTGGAAATTAGGTCACAGGAAAACCGTCATAGCCGCAGAGGTATCATGGACAGCCAGCACTGGATGGGACTTTAGAGAACACCCACTTTAGCTTTATAATTTAGAGATAAGAACCGACAGGGAGGAAAGGGGACTGCCTAATGTCGCACATTTAATGTCAGAGTTGAGAGCAGTGCCCTTCGAGTTCCTAGATGGGATAGTGGGAAGGCTTGAGGGTACCTCTCAAAAGGGCCTCCTGATCGTGAGAAGCTTCCAAAGAGGAGATGTTGAAAGCAAATGAGGAAGCTTTGCTTTTAAGTCCTCCTCTGCTATTGGAAACCCAGGAAGCCCCCACTTTGGCTCTGAGCCCCAGTTTCCTCATCTGTAGGAAGATTGGACTTTTGAATTTTTTTTTTTTTTTTTTTTTTTTTTAAAGATTTTACTTGGAGATTTTGCTTAGAGTAAGTAAGCATGAGCAGAGGGGCAGAGGGAGGGGGAGGAGCAGAGAGAGAAGCCGACTCCTCGATAAGCAGGGAGCCCAATGCAGGACTGGATCCCAGGACCCTGGGATCATGACCTGAGCAGAAGGCAGACGCTTAACTGACTGAACCACCCAGAAGCCCCTGGACTTTTCATTTTAACATGTTAGGATCAATGTCCCTTTGAGAAAAAGTTGTTTTGGTGATGCTGAGTCAGGGGACAGTCAGCAGTCCAGGATAAGAAATGGCCTTTCACCTCTTGAGAGCAAAATGGTCACCCATAACGTCTTGCCACATTTCCTTCAGCTCACTCACACACCGCTCTGCGTTCTTTCTCTCAGCCTTTCCCAAGTCGTGGTCTCTTTCCTCCAGTGCTAAGTCTAATCCAGTCTACTCTAATAGGAATTAAGGTTCTTAATCTGGATCCCCCCAATCCTAGGGGGATCCTGCCCTAGTGTCCCTGGGCACATCTCTGTCATGGTGCTTATCACCTGCCTTGTCACTAGCCTGCCCTATAAGATGCTATACGGTGTTAGTTCTTCATTGGACTGTGGCCTCCTCGATGCCAAGGAATACTGCTCTCTCTGATGCCTGCGAAGAGTGGGTGCTCCTGGATCCTCTGCTTCCTCTTGATGCCCTGTCCTAGTGTGGACACACGCATGTCCTGGTAATTCCTTGGTTTGAAATAGTCTCTGGTGTGCACCTTCTCCTGTCCATTAACATTGTCACCACTCAGCATTGAGGCCCTTCTTAATTATTTATCTGAACGATCTCCTTCAACTCTGTGTTCATATCCTGTACATTCTTAAAGGTCTATCTCAAATGTCCTCTTGTTCAAGAAGAATGCAAATTAAGCTCTTCCCTCCTCTGACGGCCCAAGGTGCTTTGTCCTCTTTTGTGGTGTCTGTTTCAGTGTGCTTCTTTTGTAGTTAGCAGTTTCTGCAGGCCAGCTTGCTTTCCAGGCTGCAGGGTTCGGCTTGTTTTTGTGTCTCCCACGTAATCTAGGACAGTAGAGAGCCTTTGGCAGGAGTCCATGACACATTTGTTGAATTGTGTGTCTATGCAGTAAGAGAACCAGTAAGTATCTGAGTGTATCTTGTATATAGACCATTAGTGTATTTTTGGAAGTGTTTTCTTTTTTTTATTAAAGATTTTTAGTTATTTATTTGAGAGAGCGAGGGGGAGAGGGAGAGCACAAGCGGAGGGAAAGGCAGAGGGAGAGGAACAAGCAGACTCCACACTGAGCGCAGAGCCCGACTGGGGCCAGTCTCAGGACGCCAAGATCATGACCTGAGCTGAAATCAAGAGCCAGACGCTTAACTGACTGAGCCCCCAGGTGCCCCTGGAGGCAGTTTAATATGGGGGAAGGGGTAGAAAGAACTAAAAATTATTGAAGCTTTAGTCTGTGCTTCTCCTTTACTCCCATTGCAGAGCAGTTGTGCAAATGGAGTGAGGCAGAGTAGAAGATTGTAGCCTTATTTTACAGATGAAGCACTGGAGATTAATTGACTTAGCCAAAATCACACAGCTCGGATGAGTGCTGAAGTCAGGATTTGAGCCCGCGTTTTCTGCATTTCTTGGTTTATTTCACTTCACTTCATGAGCAGGAATTCATTAAGGTTTGGGGTGCCTGGGTGGCTCAGTCGTGAAGCGTCTGCCTTCCACTCAGGTCATGGTCCTGGGATCCAGCCCTGCATTGGGCTACCTGCTTGGCGGGAAGTCTGCTTCTCCCTCTCCTTCTCCCCCTGCTTGTGTTGTCTCTCTCTGTCAAATAAATGAAGTATTTAAAAAAAAAAAAAAAAGGGAATTCATTAAGGTTTAAAAGATCCTGACACCTATCCCAGGTCTCAGCACTACCCATCTTCAGTCTTGGTACCTGTTCTGAGTACTGACTTCAAAGAACTCCCTTTTCCATGAAAGGCAATGAAAGTAAAATCTGGCCAAGTTGCTCTAGTCTTTGCTCAAATTTTAGGACTTAGATTGACCCTTGGTGGACTTAAAATTTCATTAGATGGTATGTTAGTAATAGATGCCATAATAAAATAACCACAGACTAGGTGGCTTAAACATCAGAAGTGCATTCCTCATACTTTTGGAGGGTGGGAAGTCCAAGATCAAGCTGCCGGTGAGGTAAGTTTCATTCTGAGTGAAGCTGCTTCTCTAGGCTTGTAGGTTGCTGCTGGCCCTATCTGCGCTCACGAGCCCTTGGGAAGACAGGGGGCAGGAAGGAAGGAGGGAGAAGGGAAGGGAAAGGGAATGTTCTCTGATGTCTCTTACAAGGACACTAAATCCCCTTGAATTGGGAATTCATCACCTTATTTAACCTTAAGTACTTCCTTAAAGGCCCAGTCTCTAAGTACAGTCATCCCGGGATTAGGACTTCAACATGTGAATTTCGGGGGTGTACCTACATTCAGTCCATAACAGATGGGTTTTTGTTTTCGAGTCATATCAAATGTACTTATTACAGTCTTCTTGTGGTTTAGTCAGTGTTTGTGTTTGGGGAATTGTGCCGTTTCTGCTATTCTTTTTTGGTATTGGATTCCTGCTCTTATTTAGTCCTGGCTATGAGTCTTTGGCTGGCCCGAGGGGCATTTTCATTGCATTTGGATTTTGCTATTTTTTTTTTCCGACCATTTTTACTTTAATGCAACTTTTGATGTACAGACTGTTATCATGTATGATACTCATTCTGTGCGTGATAGGCAGTTTGATGCCTATATCAATGTGTATTCATTCGTTAGATGTTTAATGAAGGCCCACTATTGCACGGGTCACTGGGCTGCTGGTTGGGCTACAACCAACCAAGCACTGTTGTCCAGCACAACAGTGGACAGAAAATATGATCTGTATTGAGAAGAGTTGAGGGGCAAGGAAGGCTCATCTTTCTCTAACGAAAGCTGAGGCAGCAGGAAAGGCTTGTTGTCATCAGTAACCAGTTATGGACATTGCTGAGTGGTTTTAAGCTAGAATGTGCTTTGCAGCCTCGAAGTTTCTATTAACAAGCTCCGCCTGGAGAGATCTCTTACTTTGAGAAGTGTTTGTTTAAAGATTTTTTTTTTTTTTTTTTGACAGAGAGAAAGAGATCACAAGTAGGCCGAGAGGGAGGCAGAGAGCGGTGGGGGAAGCAGGCTCCCCTCTGAGCAGAGAACCCGATGTGGGGCTCGATCCCAGGACCCTGAGATCATGACCTGAGCTGAAAGCCGAGGCCAAACCCACTGAGCCACCCAGGCACCCCACAGAAGTATTTGTTTACTTAGGACTGTCCGGTGCTTAAGCAGAATGACAGTGTTCCCCTGAGGCGTGGACCATTTTGAAGCTCCCTATCATCTCAACAGTTACTTTTCTTTCTTTCTTTTTTTTTTTAAGATTTTATTTATTTATTTGACAGACAGAGATCACAAGTAGGCAGAGAGGCAGGCAGGGCGGGGGGAGCAGGCTCCCCGCTGAGCAGAGAGCCTGATGTAGGGCTCGATCCCAAGACCCTGAGATCATGACCTGAGCCGAAGGCAGAGGCTTAACCCACTGAGCCACCCAGGTGCCCCTCAACAGTTACTTTTCAAACATAACGTTCTTATTGGATCAACAGCAGAAATTATTGCAGAGCTCTGGTGAGACCGACAGTGGTTCACCTTGGGGCAGGGTGGCTGTGGGCCCTAGGTTTGAGACGTGGAGGCCAAGTGGTGGGGCGAGTTGAGGGGAAGAGCCGAGAGCCGCCAAAAGGAGATGGACCGAAGCAGGAACAGCTTCTCTTGAGGCCCTCCATCCTAGGAACTTTCCCTGCTGACAGATTGCTGATTGACATGTAATTTGAGCAGGGATGCAAGCCCCACCAGGTCTGAAAGAGAGCTAAGTGGTTTGGAGAGCAGTGAGGGAACTGGATCTGGGTTTGAATCTTGTTCCTGCCACTTAACATTTTGTGTGGCCACGGGCAGGCTACTGAGACTCACTTTTCTGATCTGGGAAATGGAATAGGTTAGTGGGAATGAACTGCTTACTTCATGAGGCTGCTGGGAATCTGTAGGGGCACTTGAGGGTACGCTGTGTCATACCAGAATTCCTTTACAGCCCTGCAGAATGCAATCACATGGCCCAGCGAGGCCTGCTGTTGTACAAAATTAAGCAAAGTAAATTGGTGACTCTGGATTTACTTAGCTAGTGATTAAATAACAGTTTAGTTAATAGGCTATTAATGGTCCCCAGGTGTTGGTAATTTTGAGTATTTGCTTTTGAGAGCAGTGGTATAATTTCTTCTGGTACTTTAATAAAGTTTTTATTTTAACTTAAAAAAATTTTTTAAAAAGATTTTATTTATTCATTTGACAGAGACGCAGCAAGAGAGGGAACACAAGCAGGAAGAGTAGGAGAGGGAGAGGCAGGCTTCCCGCCAAGCAGGGAGCCCGATACGGGGTCCATCCCAGGACCCTGGGATCATGACCTGAGTGGAAGGCAAATGCTTAATGACAGGGCCACCCAGATGCCCTATTTTTGTTTTTTTTTTAATAGAAAATACTATGGTGTAACAAATGGGGTCTCGGGCTATTTTGGGGA
Source organism: Lutra lutra (assembly GCF_902655055.1). Taxonomy (NCBI): domain Eukaryota; kingdom Metazoa; phylum Chordata; class Mammalia; order Carnivora; family Mustelidae; genus Lutra; species Lutra lutra. Next base: position 64,554,381 of record NC_062290.1, read on the forward strand.
GAATTAAATGATATAGTGCACATTAAGCACTTAGTATAGTATCTGATCCACAGTAAGGACTCAATAAAGTTTATCTGCTGTTGTTAACTGCAGTTATTAGAGACTCAACTGGTCACAAGGTCAATATACTCCCCACGAAGTCACCACCACCTGGTGGCAGCTGGTGGTACTGCATACATTGTAAGGTAGAATCATTTCATTGCTTGAAATTAATTCCATGTAATTGCAGCTCCACCAAGTATCACAGGGACTTTGTTCAGAGTGTGACTTATTTGCCTGAGAGCAGGAATTCATATTTCATTAAACAGTGAAGTGACATTTTTCACTCCCACAGTTGGCATAGAATAAAAAAAAATGTTATCGTCACCAGTAAACGAAGTAGGGAAACAGAAGTGCTCATGTGCTATTAGTAGGAATGTGAATTGGTACACTGTTTCTGGAGGATAGATCATGATGTAACAGAAGTCTTAAGTGTTTTCATCTTTTGGGGCAACGATTCCTTTTCTAGGAATTTTTCTTGAAGAAGTAGTTAGGAAAAAAAATTCGTTTAGAAAGAAAAAATATATAAATAAATAAATACATAAGATAGCATTTACCCATAATAGAGAAACACAGGGAACAATTCCTTTTTAATCTGTGAATCAGATTTTTCAATCTTCAAAGCAATGATTCTTAAAAAGAGTGAGAGTATAAGGAAAGGTAGTAATATTGACATCTCCTGGTGCAGAGGAGCTGGGATGGGAGGATCGGAATTTGCTCTAGGATCTGTGTAATTTAAGAACATTCAGTTGGGCATAGATATCTTGGTAGTTAAGAGATAGTACAGAAGAGCTATATTGTAGCAGGTATGTATTAATTAATTTCTGTTTAGGGAATGTTGATTTATAGGGAATAGGGATATTGATGAAGGCCAAAAATGTTGGGCCTTTGGGGAAGGAAGGGGCCTGGAATTAGTTATTTAGGGATATTAGACCAACATGATTGAAATACAGACCTAGGACTATAGGGGTACAGAGAAATATCCCCAAAGATAAATGTCTCCTTGTTTAGCTTGTCCAGGACCTGAGAGTCAACAAGCCTTAACATGTATCTAAATCTCTTAATCTCTGATACTGATATCCCTACAGTGAATGTGGGGCAGGGTACCTGGTATGTGGAGACACTACTCACATGAATACTTCAGTCTAAACTTAACTTTGGGATGAGGTGGTACACAGTGAGACACTCTGGTCGGGTTCTGTTGCCTTCATGGAAAGCCCATGCTCCTTGGCCTCAATCTCAAGGCTCTCTGGTACGGCTTGGCCTCTCCAGCCTCAGGTCTAACAGATTTCATCTCTTCATAACTATAGTAACCCCTCTCCGGGCGTAGGGTGTGAATAGTTGGCTTGTAATAGTAAAATTTTTAATTAGTATACTGTTTATTTAAAAGTCACCACCTTTTCTCCTAACTTTTTATTGTGGAACTTTTCAGACATAACACAAAGATGGAGAGATTATTTTAATGAGTGTTTGTGAACCTGTCACCCTTGTTGATGTTCACATGTTTCATTCCTTTCAAGTTGGTTCCTAATTCTTTTGATATGAGATGATCAGTTTTAAATGGACCACATCATCAGAATCTTGATGCTTGCCTGTTATTCCAAAAAATCAGAGGCTTGGAAGATATATGGACTGAGGTATGTTGGCCCTTTCCACAAAGGGGAACATGCAACCCTCATTTTATTCCGGTATTCAGTGTTGCTTAGCAGCATTCTTGCCATAATGTATTTGAGAGATTAATTGTGTAGGAAACTTCCTGTGATTAAGAGATGTGGGAAACGTGGGGTCACAAAAGGCGCATAGGTTCAGAAGAGTAAAACATTTACTAAGCACCTTTTGTGTGAAAGATGCTCGCTGAGTACTGGGGAGGATGATAAGATGACCTAGGGAAGTCACGGTTGTTGAGTAGTTTGGAGACACCTAAGATAAGGGCCCAAGAGATAGTGTGAAATGATACTAAGAATATTAGACTATTTGAACTGCTAGCCGCTGATTGTAAAACACGGTTACCAGAGAGTGAGGATAGCAGTGGGGGAAATGGGAAGATAATAGATAATAGACAAGGGATATATATATATATATATATATATATTCTCTATATAAATATAGAGAATCATACTGTAGTGACTACTGGAAATACACTGAGAGAGTAGGTTCCAGGTGCTCTTAGCACACATACAAACATGGTAACTGTGTGGGGGTGCCTGGCTGCTCATCGGTAGAGCATGCGATTTTCGATCTTGGGGTTGTAAGTTCAAGCCCCTTGTTAGGTGTAGAGATTACTTAAAAAATAATACTAGAGATTACTTGAAAAAGAAAAAAGGTAACTGTGAGGAGATATGTTTATTAGCTCAACTATAGTAATAATTTCATTATGTATATGGCTATCAAGTTAAGTTTATGTATATTAAATAAATTTTTTCTTTCTTTTTTTAAAGATTCATCTATCTATTTTAGAGAGAGGGTGGGTAGAGGGTGAGGGAGAGAGAATTCCAAGCAGACTCCCCACTGAGCAGGGAATCTGACATGGGGCTTGGTCTCATGATCCTGAGATCACGACGCGAGCAGAAATCAAGAGTTGGACGCTTGGCCAACTGAGCCACCCAGGCGCCCTTACATATTTATTTTTAAACTAAATATGTAAAAAGGTATATAGATTTACTCTTAAAAAATAATGGAGAAATGTAGTATTTCAAAAATTATAAATAGTATATAATTGATAACTGTTATTATATGTGAACAAAGACTTCAAAGGAATGTCCATAACAAAAATGAATATTTGGTGTGTTTAAAAAAAAATACCAGATTATTAGAATAGTCTAGATTCTTACTTCCCAAGGCTCCATCTTTGTGATCTTGGGAAGTCCACTTACTGGCTCTTAGGTCCCTCAATTGAAAAGGGGACTATTTGGCTCTTTTACCTCTGAAATTATATGAATTATTTACATAGGACTGTACACTTAAAAGGGGCCCTCGGACCTTAGGGATCACACACTCCAAGCCCTCATTTTAAAGATGAAGAAACAAATTCCTCTAGGAGCATGGCCCTGTCTAAGGTCACATAGTAATGGAAGTGTCAGGTCTTTTGGGGTGATCTCTTGATGATTCTGAAATCTCAGTTTGTGTTATCCATCCCATTTGGTTACACTGTGGCCTTTCTTGTCTTCAGCTGTGACAAAACTTCAAGAAAGCTGTTTAGTTGAAAAGCGGCCTAACATTGTGAATGTGGGGAATGGTCAGTTTTCTGACATTGTGTAGAAATAAATGAACAAATTAAGAGTTCCACGTAGATGTTCAACAACTTTTCTTTTTTTGCGGTTACATGCAAGATACTCACAGAGTGGCCAGGCCCTACAAATAAGGACCTACGTGAAACATCTTTGAAGTAAAACCCCACTTCTAGTGACCGTCTAAACGGTTTTCTTTTCTTTTTTTTTTTTTTAAGATTTTATTTATTTATTCGACAGAGATCACAAGTAGGCAGAGAAGCAGGCAGAGAGAGGGGGGAGGCAGGCTCCCTGCTGAGCAGAAGCCCCATGTGGGGCTTGATCCCAGGACCCTGAGATCAAGACCTGAGCTGAAGGCAGAGGCTTAACCCACTGAGCCACCCAGGTGCCCCTAAACGTTTTTCTTGAGACCATCCTAATTCCACATTCACGGGAGAAAGAGTCCTGCGTTTCAGGCCAGGGAGTCAGGTTGGGATTAAGCTAAGGGGATAGGCCATTTTCCTTGCGAGAGTTGGTAACGATTGTTTCAAACTTCTTTTACAGGATAGCTGACAGCCAGGAGAAATAGGTTGGAAAATGCAAAACAACGAAATCATAAAACCTGCCAAATACTTCTCGGAGTTGGAAAAGAGCATCCTGCTTGCTTTGGTAGAAAAGTACAAGTATGTGCTGGAATGCAAGAAAAGCGACGCGCGAACTATTGCGCTCAAGCAGCGCACCTGGCAGGCACTCGCCCACGAGTACAACTCTCAGCCCAGTGTGTCGCTGCGGGATTTCAAGCAGCTGAAGAAGTGCTGGGAGAACATCAAGGCTCGGACCAAAAAGATTATGGCCCATGAGAGGAGAGAGAAGGTGAAACGGAGCGTCAGCCCTCTCCTGAGCACCCACGTCCTGGGGAAGGAGAAGATCGCCAGCATGCTGCCCGAGCAGCTGTACTTCCTGCAGAGCACCCCGGAGGAGGAGCCCGAATACCACCCCGAAGGCGCGGCCCAAGGTATGGGTTCCCCGGGCCAGCGCGCGCGTTCTCGCCAGGCACCTGCTGCACGGCTTCGCTTTACAGTCTCTGCTTTCCGAGGGTGTTTATCAAAGAGAAGCTCTCAGGTCAAACCTGATTCCTCCCAGTTCACCATCCCTAGGTTCTGTAGAACAGGCAAGTTCTAGAAATACAGAACAGCCAAAGGACTTGTTGATACCCTTGTTCTTGAGGGCTCTCTCATCTTTATCATGAAGAATAAGGAAAGATAAGGGGCTGTATTCATATGGTTACTAAGTTCCTTGGTTGCTTGTCTCAACCTCTGTCATCTCTATCAAAGAGGATTTCTTTGAGAATTTATATTCATTTGATGAATCTTTTTTTTTTTTAAGATTTTATATATTTATTTGACAGGGGGAGAGAGAAAGAGAAAGCGAGTGAGCACAAGCAGGAGGAGAGGTAGAGAGGGGAAGCAGACTCCATGCTGAACAGGAAGCCCCATGCCGGGCTGGATCCTGCAACCCTGAGATCATGACCTGACAGGAGTTGGATACTTAACCGACTGAGCCACCCAGGCGCCCTGTCACTCAAACTTATTTTTTATAAAAAGTGTTTTTTTAGGACCTATTATGCGCAGAGTACTGCACTAAGTTGCTCAGAGGCTGCATTAAAATAGTGAACTATTTCTAACTTGAGAATTAAGTACTAAGACAAATATAGCAAACATCTGTTAGCATTCATCCAGATTAAAAACCAGCATTCCAACCCATTATAATATTGTGATCCACAGTTTTGGTTTGTGGCACTCCAAAAAACTTGAGAAATTCTGGGAAATATTCATTTTAGTTTTAATATACTTTCATTGAAAACAAAATATGCAGAACTTTTAGGGAAGGAGTTCTTTTTTTTTTTTTTTAAAGATTTTATTTATTTATTTGACAGAGATCACAAGTAGGCAGAGAGGCAGGCAGAGAGAGAGGAAGGGAAGCAGGCTCCCTGCTGAGCAGAGAGCCCGATGCGGGACTCGATCCCAGGACCCTGAGATCATGACCTGAGCCGAAGGCAGCGGCTTAACCCACTGAGCCACCCAGGCGCCCAGGGAAGGAGTTCTTTAGGGAAGTTCCTTTAGGGAAGGAAAAGGAAGAACTTTTCCAACTGTCATGGAAGCAAGGATGCTATGTATCATATGATTGTCATAGCTCGGAGAGGTTAGGAGAAAGGGGCTGTTGAAAGGTCTCTAGGCAAGGAGACAGTGGGAATGCATATAGATAAATTACCAGTAATTCTTGTCTTCTTTAAGACAGGAATGGCCAGGGGTGCCTGGGTGGCTCAGTGGGATAAAGCCTCTGCCTTCAGCTCGGGTCATGATCCCAGGGTACTGGGATCGAGCCCCGCATCGGGCTCTCTGCTCCGCAGGGAGCCTGCTTCCTCCTCTCTCTCTGCCTGCCTCTCTGCCTACTTGTGATCTCTGTCAAATAAATAAATAAAATCTAAAAAAAAAAAAAAAAAAGATAGGAATGACCAGTTTATATAATGATTCATTGCAGTTTGCAGAAGACACACCTTAAAGCAGAGGAATATTCCTGGGGAGGCCAGAGGGTTGCTCCAATGACCCAGCAAGCCCTTGCCTAGGAAAACTATGGACTTTGGCTTGCAAGATGAGAAATTAGTGTCCCCAGGCTAGATTGAGCTCTGTGGGAGTGGTTAATTATAAGTCACAAGAAACTATCTAAAAACCAAGAATGTTATCTGTATAGAGTGAAAAAGATGATAATAATAACCGCATGAACCAAATACATGTTTTCAGTTAGCATATTTTTTTTCCCCACGATAGGCAGATCATCCAGGGATGCAACATTATAATAAAAAATTTGTTTGCTGATCATTTGACCAGATTAAGTGCAGGGAGCCATTTGGATGACCATAGTGCCATGAACCTCATGTATTGTTTTCCAGTGGAGAAGCCCTTTGTGAGTTTTGATTCTTCAGTTCCCAAGCCAGGGTACCTCCCGGTAGACAGTGTTGATAGGGACACTGGTGACTCTCTCACTTACCCTTTCTCGTTATCTTCTGTTGTGGATGGAACCCTCTTGCTAATTGACACTGTCCATCTCCCGGCCCCAGAGCCATTCATACTCTGCAGACAGTGAAGGGAGTAATGCTGAGGGAGGGAGGCAGGTGAATTAGCAGGGCTGTTTTTCGAATTATTTAGTTCCCTGGGAGATGTTGCCAGGAAAGATGCTGGGACAGACAGCTTTCAGTTAACATTGCAAATCTTTGCTCTGAATTAGTGTATATCAGTTTCATAGGGTTATTCTAAAGGGGACAGTCTTATTTCCCCAATTTTGAATTCTAGAGTAGGATAGAGTGAGTTCATTCCAAAAACTTTTTTCTTTCTTTTCAGAGGAAATGATGTAATTCATTTACTCATAAACACAATTTATAAATTTCTAGCAAGAATAAATATGGATTCTCAGTGTCCTTCTGCAGTGACATTTCTAAAGACTCATACTTGCAAAAGAGATTTTTTTTTTCAAAGATTTTATTTATTTATTTATTTATTTGAGAGAGAGAGAGAGCAGGAGACGAGAAAGGTCAGCGGGAGAAGCAGACTTCCTGCTGAGCAGGGAGCCCTATTTGGGACTCGATCCCGGGACTCCAGGATCATGACCTGACCCAAAGGCAGTCGCTTAACCAATTGAGCCACCCAGGTGCCCCAAGAGATTGATTTTAAATTGAGTATTTGTACCTATATGACATGGGAACTTCTCTTTTTGCTGGTGATGGTCAAAGTGCAGCCTATGCTAACTCTTCCTGTTTCTAGGTCACATCTGGAGGGTGGTGGAGTACCATGGTGCTTTGTCAGTTAGGAAGTGTATCCAAAGTAATCTGTTAACACTAGTAGTTAAGGTGCTGGAACTCTCTTTATACATTAAAACAGCCTGAGTTTATCTCATGTTGTATTTCAACTTACTTTCGAGAAAGAGGAAGAAAGCTGTAATTGTCAGTTATCCCTTCTGGGTCTTGGTGGGGAAAAAGCTGAAAATTTTCACTAGAATATGGCTTTCATTTTTGTGGTGTGGATTCTGTTTGACTCATAGACTGTGTGTGTGTGTATGTGTGTGTGTGTGTGTCTGTGTTAGTATCCCTAACCCTGTGCTGTCTAATACAGCAGTCACAAGCCACAAGACGCTAGTAAGCACTTGAAAATGTGGGTAGACTGAATTGAGATATGGTCCAAGTATACATACTGTGTCATGAAGACATAATACCAAGAAGAGAATGGAAAATATCTTACTAATAATTTTTATTTTTTTATTTTTATTTTTTTCAAAGATTTTATTTTTTTACTTGACAGAAAGAGAACACAAGTAGGCAGAGAGGCAGGCAGAGAGAGAGGGGGGGGGGAAGCAGGCTCCCCGCTGAGCAGAGAGCCCAATGTGGGGCTCGATTCTAGGACCCTGGGATCATGAACTAAGCCAAAGGCAGAGGCTTAACCCAGTGAGCCACCCAGGTGCCCCCAATAATTTTTATTTTGATTACATGTTGAAATGAGAGTATTTTAAATATATTGGATAAAAAATATATTATTAAAATTAGTTTCACCTCCTTTTACTTTTTTAAGGTGGCTATGAGAAAATTTTAAATTACGTAAGTTGCTGGGATTATATTTGTATTGGACAATACTGTTCTTACACCTTACAGAGTGCCTGTTGCAGAATTAGGTGATTAGAGACTTGTTGAAATTTGTCAAACAGGATGGAGCCTGGCAGTATTCCACTAGAGGCCTCCCTCCAACTATTTCTTGTGTGAGATGGTTTCAGCTGTGTCATCTTGATCACCATTCCCTGGATATTCTTAGCTTTATCCATGACTTTTTTGAGAGGTACATCTGTATTTGAACATAGTAGTCTTAAAATTTAACACTAAAGAAAACATTTGCCAAAAAAACCAGCATTTCCCCCTTAAATATATTGAAACAATTTGTACCCTATAGATTTATAATATGTGATCATTTGGCTATGACATGTATCTCCCATTATCTTGGGGGAACAGGTTTGCAGAACAAATTAAGGGAGCCAACAAAATGTGCTAGGGGTGAAAAGGAGGGTCAGATGACCAAATGTCAAAATGTCAAATACATTTAAGAAAACTAAGCTTCCCCCCCCCCAAAAAAAGTAAAGAAAACTGAGCTTTTCAGTAGTACTCAACTATTTTAAGAGAACTTCTATTTAATTTCATATGCTATTATATTATAGCTATTTTTTCTTTATTACAAAGCTATAAGCGAATAATGCAAACATGGGTATACAAAGCTATAATTAAATAATGTAAATATTTATTTATAAATTCCATTATTACTCACTTTTTAATCCAATCCTCTTCTTTTGGGGTGGGAACTCCAGTACAGGGACTGAGTTATATTTCCAGTCATGGCACATTAACATCATTGGTCTGTGAAAAGCCCCTTTTTTGTGTTACTTATGTGGTTTTTTGGTTGTTGTTATTTATCACTATTAACCACGTTCATTCTTTTCTTCTGCCTCCTAATCAGTCCAGTGTGCTTGTATATTCTCTCACATGTTCTTGAGAGCAGGCATTGGTGTTTTGAGTGCATATATTTTAAATTTACATAGATTGAAAATTGTGCTATGGATACCATTCTTCAGTTTTTTGTTTTGCCTTGTTTTTCATTTAGAATTTTTTCAAAAAAGATTTATATATTTGGGGGCAGGGAGAGAGGGAGAGAAATTCCAGCAGACTCCCCACTGAGTTGCAGAGCCCATCATGGGACTTGATCCCCTGACCCTGAGATCATGACCTGAACCAAAATCAAGAGTTGGATACTTAACCAACTGAGCCACCCAGGCACCCCTCATTTAGAATGGCTTTTTTTTTTTTAAAGATTTTATTTTTATTTATTTGGGGGCCAGAGAGAGCACAAATAGAGGAGAGGCAGAGGGAGAGGGAGAAGCAGACTCTCTGCTGAGCTGGGAGCCTGATATGTGGCTCGATCCCAGGACCTGAAGATCAATGACCTGACCTGAAGGCAGTCGCTTAACGATCTGAGCACCCAGGCGCCCTCATTTAGAATGTTTGCAAGATCTATCCCCACTGCAATGTGTAAATCAGCTATGTTTCTTTCAGTTGATGCACCATACTCTGTAGTACGCACTCACTGCATCTTGTTCATCTATTTTCCTAGTCAGCCCTCTTACCTTTGCTCTGTGGAGAAGAGCTGGGGGTTGGCCTGTACACAGTCTCCTTTCCATCTGGTTACTGCCATATTAGGTTATTTCCTGCTGATACTAAACTTACTCAAATTGCCCAAGTGGAAGAGTGTGTCCTTGAGTGCTCTCTGCTCCCGGGAAAGCCCTTAGGCCTTCCTATCCATTTTGCACAATATTGAGTTGTTTTCTACTTTGGGTGGCTTTGTTTTACCTGAGAGAGAGTTTACATGGTATGTGTTTGCAGCAGGTTGCCATTCCCAGGACAGTCTTTTTCCAATTAAGAGAAGATTCTCCCCATCTGAGCACTAGCTTCCATTCATTGGAGCTAATATTTGTTTGAAAGTTAATTAACTACTCCATCAGATTCCTCTAGTTTTAAGACCCATCTTCTGCCAGAGTTTTCTTAAGAGGCCTGGAATTTTTTTTTTCTTTAAAATTTCTATGTTAGCACACATTTAAACTAAAAAAGGATAGTTTGAAAATAGAGTCATTTCTCTGCCCCCAGACATGACCATACTTGTCTTCATCTTCATAGCTCTATAGAACAAATTTGGAGATCAAAATTTGAAATAGGTGCCCATATTCTTAATAATGGAGTGTTTTGTAGTGGATACAACTTGGAGGCAGCATTTTTTTTTTTTTTAAGATTTTATTTATTTATTTGACAGAGATCACAGGTAGGCAAAGAGGCAGGCAGAGAGAGAGGAGGGGAAGCAGGCTCCTTGCTGAGCAGAGAGCCTGATGCGGGGCTCGATCCCAGGACCCTGGGATCATGACCTGGGCCGAAGGCAGAGGCTTTAACCCACTGAACCACCCAGGTGCCCCTGGAGGCGGCATTTTTGAGATGCATAAGTGATTAGCTGAGCAAGTAAACTAGAGAGAGGCTGGGTGTCGCAGCAGTTGAGCTTGGATGATGGAGTCATGCAAGACCTGGTTTAGAGCCCTGGTTCTTTCAGTTAGCAAAATGACTTTGGCTAATGTGTTTGGTTTTCTGTCATAATACCTCCCCCTCGGAAGGTTGTTGTAAGGATTAAATGAGGTGATGCTGCAGAGCACTAGCCTTGCACCTGGTTAGCTCTACAGAAAATGGTAGCTGCCTTCATCATCGTCATCATCAGGCCCCTAAGGCCTGTAATGGTTGAAATTAAAAACGAGCATTTAGAAGTGGGGAGATATGAGTGGCATCATGAGGGCATGGACTTTAAAGACTTAGAGAACATACGAAACTATCCTCTGGAATGGAATCACAGACAAAAGAGGCTAGAGGTACCAACAAATTTCTCTGTGTCCAGTGTTCCAAGAAGACACTTTCAGATCTAAGACTAGACGGAAAGCAGATGAGGTCATCCTTTTTACAGTTGTTCATATCTGAGGGACCCTGTTCTCAGGGCGAAGCCTTTCCCATTCCCTTGTCCTGTGCCCTGGCTCTCTGCTCAGGACCCTGTCCTGTCTACACAGTTGTACCGGGTTGGGAGGAATGTGACCCACTGCAGCGAGTTTGTTCCCACGCGTTTCTGACGTGGCCAGCAGTGTCCAAGCCATGTGGTGGGTTCTCCACAAGGTTGAGTAAAAGACAGGTTCTGTCTTCAAAATATTCAGAGACCCGAAGGGGAGGTGGTTAAACCACCAGTTTTAACAAGTGCTCTGCCAGAGGTAGGCTCAGGAGGCAGCAGGAGCAGGAAGGAAGGACATCCAATTAAGGCCACAGCCCTCGAAGTTGGGAAAGATTCCTAGGGAGATATCTTCACTATCTCTGGATGACATAGAAGTACTTTTAACATCTTTCAGAAGCGAGACTTCTTCCCTTCCTTTAATCTTAATTAGGGATCAGTTATGGTTGTAACCTAACCCCTTGGAGTGAAATAATCTAAACAGTAGCTATTTTCCTTTTATTAACAGAGTATCATGAGTTAGGTATCCCCCAGTAGCCGTTAACATTCCCGGCATCCCATCTTCTGGAATAATGGAGTGGACGTAATAATGTAATCAACTCTGTTAATAAATTGGTATTATTTTTCTCCAAGGAGATAGTTCTCATTATTGGAAACATAAAGGTTCCCAAGAAAGCCTTGGAGTCACGGCTGGAAAACTCCATGGGTTATTGGAGTTAGTGTCTTCCTTATGAAACTCTTTAATTGATAAAATGTCGTCCATAAAAATACTAGTGCAAACGTGGCACCAGCAAAAATGACATCCTTTTGTATCCATAAGCTCTTCTCCCTTTGTGTTCAGAGCTTCAGCCAATAAATATTTACTAGGCATCCTCTATGTACCAAGCAAAATAATTGGTGCCCAAGGATTAAAGAAATGAATAAGGCATGGTCATGTGGTAAGTGCCGTAACAGTAGAGTACTAGTGGAGAAAGGAGAGATCTGGGGTTTCAGGGATCTTGAACGAAGTAAGGGTTGAGGGGCAGTTGAAAAGGAGAGTAAGAGTATAGGTTTGAGTGAGTGCAGGGTCTGGGACTGGGAGCGAAGAGAGAGGAATAGTTAGCCCAGCCTCTGGCTGAAAGAACAGAGACAGAATTGTGAAAAAGAGCTTGGCCTTTATTTTTTTAACTTTTTTTTTTTTTAAAGATTTTATTTATTTATTTGACAGACAGAGATCACAAGTAGACAGAGAGGCAGGCAGAGAGAGAGAGGGAAGCAGGCTCCCTGCTGAGCAGAGAGCCCGATGCGGGACTCGATCCCAGGACCCTGAGATCATGACCTGAGCCGAAGGCAGCGGCTTAACCCACTGAGCCACCCAGGCGCCCTATTTTTTTAACTTTTTAAAAAATATTTTATCTATTAGATCAGGGGGTAGAGGCAGAGGGAGAAGCAGACTCCCGCTGAGTGGGAAGCCTGACTCAGAACTCAATCCCAGGACCCCGAGACCATGACCCGAGTCATGACTATTTAACCGACTGAGACACCCAGGAGCTCCATTTCTTTTTTTTTTAAAGAGTGCTTGGCCTTAAAGAATGTGAAGTTTGTGGTAGGATTGCAGGGCATCGAGAGTATTTTGAAGAAGAATGCCAGAAAGATAAAGGAAGGCTAGAATGAGATTATGAGTGTTACTTAGGCTGCAGTGACAATAGAGCTAAAGGTGGGAAGCCCAGGGGGATATTAAAGGTGTGAGGGATGGGTGCAGCACGAGTCTGAGCCCTGGAAGGAGGCTCGAGAAGGAGCAGTCAGAGAGGAGGTGCAGAAAACTGAGCAGAGAGCCGTGGGGCAGAAGCTAATAAAGAAATTTCAGGGATTGTCAAATGCTAGGGAGAGGTTACGTAAGAGGGGTCCTGGAAAGCGAGGAGTAGTGTGCGAGGAGGTTACACCAAGGAATGCAGACTCACCTTTCAGGAACATCTGTAAGATCTGTAAGATCCAGGGTTAAGACCTGTGACCAGGAAACAGAGCAGTGGGACCCTCGTGGAGATTGAACATAATACATCCTCACGGCTGAGTGAGAGACAGAGAGGGAGGTCAGACTGAGGGAGAATTTAATCTGAAAACCCACTGTTGGCCTCGTGTGTGGTCTTCTGCTGACTCCTTCCGCTGAGAACTTAGATCACTGTGCCAAGGTCTCCAGTTCTTGATCAGCACAATTTTGGACCACTGTTCCCGGAGTTCACAGTTCTAGACATGACAGGACAAAACCCTGTATCATGACTTCTGAAGGGAACGCTGGTTTGATTTGCGGGTTTTTCAAAGGTCAGGCGTGACAAGGGTGCCCGTAGACATGCAGGCCAACGCTCCATCCTGTGGCGGGGGACCTGTCATTTGAAATAGGATCGATTTTCTCTCTGCCTGTAAAATCTTTGAACGTGTGTTTTCTGCTACTGTTTTTCAGAATCATTTGCTGTTTCAAATAGAGAACTGTGCGATGATGAGAAAGAGTTCATACATTTTCCAGTGTGTGAGGGGACCTCCCAACCTGAACCCTCGTGTTCGGCTGTCAGAATCACAGCCAATAAACACTACAGGAGCAAAACCTCTCAGGAAGGTGCTTTAAAAAAGATGCATGAGGAAGAACACCATCAACAAATGTCCATCTTACAGCTGCAGCTGATACAAATGAACGAGGTGCATGTGGCCAAAATCCAGCAGATAGAGCGGGAGTGTGAGATGGCAGAGGAGGAGCACAGGATAAAAATGGAAGTTCTCAATAAAAAGAAGATGTATTGGGAAAGAAAACTACAAACTTTCACCAAGGAGTGGCCTGTCTCCTCCTTTAACCGGCCCTTTCCCAATTCACCCTAAGACTGCGGGGGCGGCTCCCCTGTAAGCGATCCGGAACGTGAGCCCGCGGTCAGGACCTCGTAACAGAGCTACGACTAGGAAACTTAGCGCGGTAGTAGTCCCGTATTTAAGAATACGTTCAGGTAAACGGCCGCACCCCGTGCCCCGCCTGCCAATGGCAAAGAAGCTGTTCCAGTCTCCCGAAAATGATCACTACGAGTGCTAGAATTCTGAATGTAATGTCTCTTAATTAGAATTCATAACGAGAACCATGTGTGAGTGTTGTTGTATTTTTTTAATCAGATTGCAAGTGTGACTATAAAGAAGTGTGGGTGATTTTTTTTTTTTTTTTAAGTAGACAGAACTTTTCTCCAAATGAACATGCTGCTGTTGAAAGCAGCTGAAAGACCCCGGAGGCCACACGTTGTGGGGCTGTTGCTTAGAACTTGCTGGAGGTCTTTAGGGAACCTCCCTGGGAACCACACACAGCACCTCTTGTTTTGTCTTTTGGTTTTGTTTTTTTATTTTTTGTTTCATTTTGTTTTCACTGTCATTCTTGGAGTGGCTTTTCTGATTTTAAACCATCTGGCATTTGGAAGGATGTTTTCTAATGTGGCTCATAAACCCCCTTTGAAGGCCTTCACCCAAAGAGGGCTTGCAAATAGTGGTTCTAACAGTTGGTAGCTTTGTTGTAACTAAGGCTGTAACTGCCCTGAGGGAGACACGTGCATTTAGATTTCTATGATCTGTCCTGTCTGTTTTATTAAAAGAGAAGACTTGCAATTTTATAGTCACACTGTATATGTTTTTCAAAGGTGCTGCCTCCGCCACTGTGCTCGTCTTTGCTTTCCCTCTGTAGCATCCTCCCAACTTTGTACTACTGAGTTAATGGGTGCCCTGTTTTTAATCTCCAGCCACCTAGGGAAAGGCCCTTCCCTCACCGTGCTCATGGTGCTAGCCAAGAGTAATGCTGTGTAGTTTGCACTGCTCAGTTAGCATTGGGCTTCTTAACCCATTGCCAACATATTTGGAAATACAGATTGGCAAGTGGATATTTTGGTTGAGTTGGGATAGAGCTTCTCCTGTAGCCTAGTGTTAAAAACGGTTCTGGGACATTGGGCATGGCAGTCGCTGGAACAAGCAAAGTGACACCACGTGCCAAGGCAGGTCAGCAGTTTCTGAGCATGAAATGTCAAGGCCTTGTGGTGGGGAAAGAAAAGTATGTGTGGCAGAGGCTCTGTAGGGAGTGTCAGGCTAGGAGTCAGGGCCTGAATTCCGATCGTGGCTCTGCCTCAGTGTGCTGTGCGACCTGGGATAACTCCTTTGAATCCGCGGCTCTGGTCTTTCCTGTCCATACAACAAGGAAGTTGGTCTAGATCATGTTCAGAATCTGCTGCAGCTCCTTGACTGTGGTATGGTCTGCAGAGCCTTGGATGGGTACCACCGATATCATAGTTGTCCAGAGGGTGTGGGTCAACAGGGAAGAATTGATTACTGCATTGGCTTAGCTTCCTGTCCTCACAGTTTTGGGATTTGGGTCCTGAGGACTAGAAGTTCAGTAAGATAAACATATACATGTTATTGAAGCACTGCATAAAACTTACGTGGATATCAGTTTATTCTCTCCTCTGATCATATTTTAAATACCTTAGAGGAACTGGTGATTTGAAGGAAAGGTGTGAAGACTAGTCTTTGAAAGGAAGGATCCTTTTGCAAGGATTTGTGTTCTTCATTTAGCTTTTACCAAATGGACCCTTTAGACAAGACACATTTCGATAAAGTCTCAAGCCTAAACGGTTTATGGAAGACAGGACTTGACTCTCCATGCCCTCCCACCTCCTCAGGATTAGGGCAGGGAACAGCAGACCCTCAGCACAGATGTGAACTGAGAGAAATTTTGCTTTGCTTCACCTACTGATCCATCTGGAAATCTTGTTAATGTGCAGCTTCTGGAGTGGGACCTGAGATTTTGCATTTCTTGTAAGCTTCCAGGTTATGCCAGCTCTGCCTGCCTGGTCAGCACACTTCTGTGTAGCAAGGTTTCAGAGGACTCTGTGAAGTTTTTACTTACTCTCTCCCCACCCTCACCCCCACCCCCACAATTGGGTTAGGTACACATTGTGTACAGCAGTGTGCCGGTTATCATCCTCTCTCAGAATTTATCACTTAAGCACTTAAACACAACCATGCAGAACACAATACAAAAAATGCTCACACACATAATGAAAGTATAGAAACAGAACTAATTCCTAGCCAAATAAAGGATAATGAAACCAGAAGCCTAAAGCATCTTGCTCTACTGTTAATGGTATTTATGAGTTTATAACAGTTTTCAACCTGGGCTATGCATTAGAAATAGTATTTTGTAAATAACTAGTCCCACCTGGCCCCACTCCCAGAAGATTCTGATTCTGTTGACCCAGGTTGCGGCTTGGTCCTCTACATTTTGGGAAAACTTTATTGGAAATTATGGTACATCACTGGGATTGAGAACCAGTGGTGTCGAGCTCACAGATGTGCCTCATTTGATCCTTAACCTTGTGAGGTCATGCAGAAGTGAGGAAATGATGCTCAGAGAAGAACCATCTTGTACCAGTCCAGTAGCTAGTAAACAGCAAAAGAGAAGTTCTGTCCCAGCTCTCTCTATTCCAAACAAATGGTCCCTCCCACCTGTCTGCCCCTGTCCCATCCCTCAAAGTTCTGTAAAGGATTTGTTTTGTCCTGAGAGCCAGATCATACCCAGAGTGTACTTTGGTGTCTCCATTCATGGACAGATATATGTTCATTTCACTGTTGAGCAGTTCCTTACCTGAAGTGGAAATGCAAAAGCATTTCTTGGTAGATGCTGTAGGGAATAGACAAATTTATTGCAGTTCACAATCCCCCACCCGGCCAAATCATGGACACAGCCAGCCAGTAGGGGAGGTAAGACTTGTTCACAGCTGTCAGGTACCTCATTAGCGCATGTCTTCACGTGCATCTGTAGCTCAGAGCAAATGCCACCTCCTCCAGGAGGAAGGAAGGCCTCCTGGAGGAGGTGGCATCTGAGTTAAGTCTTTAGAGTTGGCATTTGGACAGATGGAGATTCAGAAAGAGGCGAACCTTTGCTAGATGCAAGGTCCTGTTGAAGATTCAAGATGATGAGACACATAACCAGGAGGCAGTGAGAACACGGTGAATTTCCAAATTGGGCAGTAGCATGATCAACACTGTGCTCCAGGAGGAAGATGAGAAGGTGCAACTGAGTTTAGAGAAGACTGGAGCCCGGGAGATGAGGTGGGAGGGTCTGGCCCTGGTTAGGACGAGATGATAAGAGGATCTAGAGGAGGCTGTAGTTGGACTGAGGGAGAGCAAAGTGAAGGGCACTGCAGAGGTGGAATCAGTCAGGCTTGGCAGTTGATTGCTTTTGTTGGAGAGGAGGGGCGAGGTGTTAAAGCTAGATGCCTGAAAGAATAATGCTGCTGATTAAAATAGAGGTAGAAAGGATGCATTTCTGGCTCTGACCCAAACCAGGAGAGGCCAAGAGATGAACTAATGCTGTTACCTGCCACTCAGCCTCAAACACGAGCCCCTGTGCCCATCTCTGCTTTGCTTGTCCCCTCTTTGCTCCGACTTCTGCCTCTTCTCTCTGTCCATCCTACGCTCTAGCCCCTCCTTGGGTCCTTGTCAGCCCCCTCATTTGGTGCTGCCTCTGCCCCCAGTACTTCCATTGCAGCTGGTGGTGCACGTCACCATCTCTTATAATAGCTTTGTGCCAGAAAGAGCAGAAAAGGTTCTTTCCTTAGTGTCCCATGTTGTATAAAGGGGCATTGGCTGAGGGGGGCTGGTGGTCCCCATGTATGCCTATCACAGCCCCTTTACAAAGGTCAAACACGGAATCCTACCCTGTTATGCAGCAAAAATTTAGGGAATGTTTTAGGAATTTTGCAGAGAGAATCATAAAATGCATTGACCTTTTTTTTTCCCCTTAGAAGAGAGTGGAGGAAGAGAGGTGGCATGGTGGCAGAGTGCATTTGAGTTGTCAACAGCCTCTGCAGTGTCAGGTCAATTACATCAGCACTTGGCCTGGACCAGGGGAAGGAATGGCTCTGCCTCCTTGGAATGTCAGAAGGACCCGATAATTATATTTGGCAAAGCCACGAGGAGTGGTTCTATAATGTCATTGCTAAGAATTACCCTTTTAATAGCATTTCTGGATGTCTGAGTTTTTCAAGTGGAGTGACACTTCTTTTCTGCTGTGGGTTTCCTTTTTGTTGGGCTGCTTCCAACCGGTCCTCCTGTTCTCCCTCACCCTTGCATTGATATCAGTTCATATTTTCTATCTTCCACCTTCCCGGCCCTGTTCCTCCAGCTCCTCCTTCTGGACCCACAACAGCTCCCACTCTCCCCTGTTTCAGAGGTGGAGTCATGTGAGAACGGGTGTGAGGGAAATATTTGCCAAAGGGCAGCACATTCAACATCGGGTAGCAACGAGGTGCCGCGTACCTTAGACTAGCCAGACTGTGGACAACCTGCTTCCAGGCTGCGTCTGCTACTTTTGTGTTGGTGGGACTCAGAAGTCATGGGAAGGATCACCAGTGATCCATGACAGCGACAAAGTCTTTACCTAACCGTGCCATATATTATGCTCTTCAACACAATTTACTAATCTTTGCCTCCGTTTCTCCATCTGTGAAAGTGGTGTAATACTTATCTACCTCCCTTAAATGTTGTGAAGATTAGTCTATGTTAGTAAAGCACTTTTGAAATAAAGAGTGATGTAAAGCATTTTAACATTATTGTTGTCATTGTGATGTGGATGCTGTCCTGTAGAGAAGGCTGCCTTATAGGGGAAGTACCCCAAGTACACTGTGGTTTAGGAACACCCAGTATAGACAACTTCCACGAGGGATCCAAGAGTGGGATTATTTTCTTGGTGAAGCATTTCAACATGACATTTTCTTCAACAGTCCTTTGGTGCATTTAGAATGAGATTCAATTTATAGAAGAATGATTGGAGTTAAGATTTTTGAAGACCATACTATCGAACCTCCATTACCCACTGTAACTGTTGGGTTTGCGAGCTAGCTGTTACCCTACCAGTGCAGTTTATTATCACGAGGTGGAAAACTTCCGATCCTACATTCTCCAGATCTCCAGATTATGAGAGAAGGTTCTCTCACTGTTGCCACTCCTTGGAATGAGCAGAATGGTGATCCTCCTGTTTGTGAGTGAGAGGATCAGAAGCACTAGCTCTACTTGCAAAATGCCCTCAGTGCACTGCCTGTGTGTGTATAATATTAATCATGTACCTTCATTAAAGGGCTCAGAGTGGGAAGTTCTCTATCCATAAACATGGGCTCCCTTTCTTAGCTCCTGGTGACTGCCAAGAGATTTAACTGGATTCTGATTTCAGTTTTCTCTTTATGGGTTTGTTAGGGAAAAAAAATTCCAAACCCTGTTCTTTAGGAAGTTGGTTATTTTTGATAAAAATGATAACTTGTTATAGAGAAAATCCTACAGTCAATGTAGAAGTTAAGGTTTCAGTTTTTTGTCCCATCTTCTCATTCAGCTTCCAGGGTAACCAAGAAGGGAGCTCAGAGGTTGATGCTCTGCTGGTGAGGCACCCCTGGATCTAGATTCTTATCCTTGAGTCTCGATGAGTGTCTTTGGATGGGCTAATATTAGCTCCTCTGCAGGGTGGTCCGTCCAGCCACTCGGCCACTGGGAAGTCCGGGGGACAGCTGGGCAGATCTACTCTCATGTGGTCACTCTGAGCCCCAGACTGAAGGGGCAGGTGCTGTTACGCAGGGGAAGCCCTTCTCATTGTGATGGCAGAAGTACAAGAGAACAAGCCCAACTGCGGAAGCACATTTCAAATTTCAGTGTTAAATCTGCTGATATTTCTTTGGCCAAAGCAAGTAACTAATATTTCCTTGGCCAAAGTCAAAGGGAGGGAAGTAGAGTCCTCTTAAGAAGGTGAGGGGAAGGGCGCCTGGGTGGCTCAGTGGGTTAAGCCGCTGCCTTCGGCTCAGGTCATGATCCCAGGTCCTGGGTTCGAGCCCCACATCGGGCTTTCTGCTCAGCAGGGAGCCTGCTTCCTCCTCTCTCTGCCTGCCTCTCTGCTTACTTGTGATTTCTCTCTGTCAAATAAATAAATAAAATCTTAAAAAAAAAAAAAAAAGAAGGTGAGGGGAAGGAGCACCTGGGTGGCTCAGTGTGTTAAAGCCTCTGCATTCAGCTCAGGTCATGATCCCAGGGTCCTGGGATTGAGCCCCATGTAGGGCTCTCTGCTCAGCGGGGAGCCTGTTTCCCTTCCTCTCTCTCTGCCTGCCTCTCTACCAACTTGTGATCTCTGTCTGTCAAATAAACAAATAATGGGGTGCCTGGGTGGCTCAGTGGGTTAAAGCCTCTGCTTTCGGCTCAGGTCATGATCCCAGGGTCCTGGGATGGAGCCCTGCATGGGGCTCTCTGCTCAGCAGGGAGCCTGCTTCCTCCTCTCTCTCTGCCTGCCTTTCTGCCTACTTGTGATCTCTCTCTGTCAAATAAATAAATAAAATCTTAAAAAAAAATAAAATAAATCTTTAAAAAAAAAGGTGAGGGGAAGAGGTGAATATTTTGAACAACCATATAATCTGCCACAGTATCTGAGGGAACCCGTGGAATACCAAGGAGTTGAGATAATAAGTCAAAGAACAGAGCATCTAGGAAGAAATGCATCCCTGTTTTTCATCCTTTACTGAGGCACCCCTTCCTTACTTCTTTCCTTTGTCTCTCTTCTGGGGGAGAAAGCTTTAAAACAGTGATGATAATGAGTAATAGGGATGTTGGATGAAGTGAGTACTGTGTGTTTAGTTCTATGTGTTTAGAACATACCCTGGCACGTAAATACTGAGTTTTAGTCATTTTTTTTTCCCTCTCAAGTGTATATGGCTTCTAAATGGGGCCATAGAGATTTGAACCCAGGTGGTCTGCTCCAGAGCTCGTGCTTTTAAGAATCGCAATACACGTGGGGTGTCTGGCTGGTTCAGTCAGTAGAGCATGCAACTCTTGATCTTGGGGTTGTGAGTTTGAGCCCTATGCTGAGTGCAGAGATTATTTAAAAATCTTAAAAAAAAAAATCATAATACATAGCCTTTCTATTCGGAGCCTGGGTTCATTTCAAATCTTAGTTTTGCAAACAATCTGACCTCTAGAACATCAGAATATCATCTGTATAATATCTTTTTCCCAAGATTGCTACAATGATTATATGAGAATACAAATATGGAAGAGCTGTATGAACTATAAAATAAATTTTAAAAAGGAGTCCCTAAAACTCTCTTCTGATATTCTGTTATAAGAGAATCCCAGACTCTCTTCTGACATCACAGAATTTCATCTTAACCTCCCCTGTTCTAGCCTTCCCTCTCTGACACTCCCTGAGTACACTCATTAAGCCTCTCTATTTTAGAGCCTGGCTTTGTGCAGTAACGTTCACTGATCTCTCCAGCTGGAGTGCTATCAGCCTCTCTACAACCCCTTCCCATCACCTATGCTTCTGCAGTATCACCCACTCTTCAAAGTCAGATGACACCAGGACACACTCTTGGAACCTGGGCTCTGGTCCCAGGTTTGCTGGTAACTCATATGAGTGAGGACAAGTGACTAGGTCTTTCTCAATATTAATTTCCTTGTTTGTAAAATAAGGATGTTGGAGGAGGGGATCTCTAAATTCCATTGCCCCGTTTTCATTAGTCCAATTCTCAAGCTAAACTAATCTCTTCAATTTACTGCATGTAACCCAAATTGAACAGATAACGAGCACATAAATGGAATTCAAATACTGCATCCAAGAGGACCAGTCCCAAGGTTGAAAGCTCCACTTGTAAAAGTTATCAATATTAGGATAATGGTTGTACTTAAATTGTTTCTAAAACAATTTACGTACAGTCAATACAAGAATTCCTATATAATGGGCACAAAAGGGTTGCTGCTTCCCAAAATGTAATTTTCCGAACAAAATGTAAATGGTAACTGTTTCCATTAGCTGTTTCAAATTACCCAATTCTATAGATGATAGAATACTTCTGTTTTACAAATTACCTTCTTCTAAGGCAATGATGTGTAGATTTTTGCATATGTTTTTAAAATTCCTAGGAGTTAATTTCAGTAGATGACATCTGTTGTAAAACCAGGGGTATCTGGGGCGCCTGGGTGGCTCAGTGGTTTAAGCCTCTGCCTTTGGCTCAGGTCATGATCTCAGGATCCTGGGATGGAGCCCAGCATGGCGCATCGGGCTCTCTGCTCAGCAGGGAGCCTGCTTCCGCCCCTCCTGCCTGCCTCTCTGCCTACTTGTGATCCCTCTCTCTCTCTCTGCCAAATAAATAAATAAATAAAATCTTAAAAAAAAAAAACAAAACATAAAAACAAACCAGGGGTGTCTGAAACCTACTTCAAGTGAAGGAAGGGAGTTAGCATTTATTAACATCTTCTGTGGGTCTTAGGCACCTTTGTAATTATTTCATTTAATTCTTAAAGTACTCTGCAGAAATAGGTAATATCATATATATATATATATATATATATATATATATATATATATATAAAATGATTTATTTATTTGGGGGGGAGGGGTAGAGGGAGAGGAATAGAGAGACTCTCAAGCAGACTCTGCTGAGTGTGGAGCCCAATGTGTGGCCTGATCTCAAGACCCTGACATCATGACCTGAGCCAAAACCAAGAGTCAGATGCTCAATCAACAGAGCCACCCAGGTGTCCCTCATCTATATTTCAAAGAATATGAAATGAAGATTGGAGATGTTAAGTGACTTGTTCAAAATCACATACCTGGCTATGGTGAGTGCTATGAGTTGTATAAGACTGATGATTCACAGACCCGTACCCCTGAAAAAAATAATACATTACATGCTAATTAAAAAAATCATATATCTGGGGCATCTGGTGGTTCAGTTGGTTAAGCAACTGCCTTCAGCTCAGATCACGATCCTGGAGTCCCCAGATTGAGCCCCACATCGGGCTCCCTGCTCGGTGGGGAGTCTGCTTCCTCCTCTGCTCCTCCCTCTGCTCATGCTCTTTCTCTTTTAAGATTTTATCTATTTATTTGGCAGAGAGAGACACAGCAAGAGAGGGAGCACAAGCAGGGGGAGTGGGAGAGGGAGAAGCAGGCTTCCTTCCCACCCTGCAGGGAGCCCCATTCGATCCCAGGACTCTGGGATCATGACCTGAGCCAAAGGCAGACATTTAACAACTGAGCCACGCAGGCACCTCTCTCTCTCTCTCTCTCTCTCAAATAAATAAATAAATCACATACCTGAACTGTACACTTAAAAATAGTTAAAATGGGGGTGCCTAGGTGACTCAGTTGGTTAAGAATCTGACTTTGGCTTGGGCTATGATCACAGGGTCCTGGGATTGAGCCCCTCATGGACTCCCTGCTCAGCAGGGAGTCTGTTCCTCTCCTCTGCCCCTCCCCCACCCATGCTCGCTCTTTCTCCCTCTCAAATGAATAAATAAAATCTTTAAAAATGGTTAAAATGGGGCGCCTGAGTGGCTCAGTGGGTTGAGCTGCTGCCTTCGGCTCGGGTCATGATCTCAGGGTCCTGGGATCGAGTCCCGCGTCGGGCTCTCTGCTCAGCAGGGAGCCTGCTTCCCTCCCTCTCTTTCTGCCTGCCTGTCTACTTGTGATCTCTCTCTGTCAAATAAATAAATAAAATCTTTTAAAAAAAGTGGTTAAAATGGTAAATTTTATGTCAGCACAATAAAAAAGAAAAGGCAATCACATACCTAGTAAATACCTCAACTAGGTTTAGATACCTAATCAGTATGCTGATTAGTCTATTTACAGCATGGGAGAAAATAAGCAACTTTGGTTACGTTTATCAAATATCTGTCACCAATGAGAAGCCAGAAAAAAAGAGAAGCAGAGGGAAGAGCTAAGTAAGGTTAAAGGCCTCAGGAGCAGCAAGGCCCAG
The DNA here is from genome assembly GCF_902655055.1 of Lutra lutra. Classification (NCBI taxonomy): domain Eukaryota; kingdom Metazoa; phylum Chordata; class Mammalia; order Carnivora; family Mustelidae; genus Lutra; species Lutra lutra. The sequence goes on from NC_062290.1 coordinate 64,578,021, forward strand.
TTCTATTGGAGAGCAAGCTGAGAATCAGACCAAGGCTAGAAAGAGAGGTCACCAATCATTCTGGCTCCCAAATATTAATGTGCATGGGAATCACCTGAGCACTCTGTTGAAATTGCAGATTCTGATTCAGTAAATCTGGTGTGGAGCCAGATTTTGCATTCCTAACAAGCTCCTAGGTGCTAGTGATGTTGCTGGTCCATGGACCAAACATTGAGTAGCAAGGATTTTAGATCATAGTGACCTCCACGACAGCTCTCTAAGTGTGTTTTTCAGATTCCCTCCCACCAGAGAATCTGGGGGTGCTCTCACAAAGCAAATGATCGGTGCAACCCAGAGCTACTGATTCAGAATCCCCAAGGCTGGACTGGAAATCTACACTTTTTTTTTTTTTAAAGATTTTATTTATTTATTTTACAGAAAGAGGGAGATCACAAGTAGACAGAGAGGCAGGCAGAGAGAGAGAGGGGGAAGCAGGCTCCCTGCTGAGCAGAGAGCCTGATGTGGGGCTCGATCCCAGGACCCTGAGACCATGACCTGAGCCGAAGGCAGAGGCTTAACCCACTGAGCCACCCAGGCGCCCCGGAAATCTACACTCTTAACAAGCTTTCCAGTTGCTTGTTAGGTATAATAAAATTCCAGAACCACTGCTAATAGGACATCACCATGGCGTGATAACACAGATCACTTCACTTGCATACTTGTTTCCAGTAGATAAAGCCTTTTCACATCCTGTTTCTCCTATACCTGTACCGCAGGATGATGAAGGCAGTACCATCAGCTCCACAGTGCTGGAGGAATCTAACATATCCTGTGGTTAAGTGCTGGACCCAAAGGTGCTCTGACTCCTAGAAAAGTGTTCTTTTTATTATTTTGTGGCTCTCTTTCCCACTTTACCATATCTTCACTTATACTCCTACACAAATTAGAAGTTCTTTTATGTCTAAAAAGCTTTGCAGAGCAATTTTCTTGCTATGATGCTTTTAAAGATTTCAATCTAATTTAATTTAGCACATTAAGAAGCACAGTTTATGCTTATAAGCATAAAGCTACCCAAGGTCATGGCAAAAAAAAAAAAAAGTTTGATGAAGTAATGAAGAAATAGACTGCTTTGAGTTTTTTTTTAATCTTTTTTTAATTCTCCACCTAGATTCACCTGTTGTTAACAGCTTTTCTCTCTTTCAAGCACTTGAAAGCTGCAGACATTATGACACTTTGCCCCTAAATTATTCAGCATGCATGGAAAAAGGATGGAAACGTGCTCCAATATTACCATGATCCCATTATCACACCTAAGAAAACTGATATTAACTCAATAATATCATCTATGTGTAGTCTACAATCAAATTTCTCTAGTTGCCTTAAGAATGGTTTTTATTGCTGTTGATTTTCTCAGATTCAATCAAGGTTTATTGCACTTGGTTGTTTTTGTCTTTTTAGTCTAATTTAATCTAGAACAAACATCTCTCCTTTTTTGTTTTTTGTGACATTAAATTTCTTTTAAAGTCCAGGCCTTGTCAATGTGCCCCATATGCTGGACTTATTTGATTACCTCCTCAGGATTAGATTCAGGTTAAGCCTCTTTGGCAACACTACTATGTCGACAATGTCATGTACTTCTCATTACATAACTTGGGGAGTCACGTGGTCGAAAGCTGCCCCACCATTGGGGAAGCTAAATTTGATCACCTGGCAAAGACAACATCTGCTAGATCTCTCCATTATAAAGTTACTTTTTTTTCACTCATAGTTAAAAACTTACCTGTGGGGTGATACCTTAAGACTCTGAATATTCTGTCTCCAATCAACTCCACCCAATGATTTTAGCATCCATTAATACTTATCACTCTGATTAGTCATTTCATGGGGATTGCAAAATTATGATTAAATCACTCTTGACCATTTGCCAGCATTCATAGGGAAAGATGGTATGCCAGATCTGAGAAAAATCTGAATTTAGTTTGCACTGGCTACTCAGAGAGCAAAGGGTCCACTTTACCCCAACCTTCTTAACGAAATATCTTCCTTAGAACTCCTCTGCTAGAGTGCCTATTAAGAGGGGTAGTTTTTTTTTTCTTTTTTTCCCTCCACCAATGTTAATGCCCATCTGAGAGAATGGCTTCTAACTCCCTTTTAAGCACTCCTGCTTTAGGCTGCTTCTCTGATCTCTGCCTCTGGTGCTGTGGATCTCTCCTGAGCTCTGCTGGGAAAAACACATGTTTTCTCTTCCCTTAACATCAGTGACCACTCTTCCCAAATCTGACCCAAAATTTCTCTGTAGTAGGGACTTGGCCAGTAATCTGGCCAAGAGGGAGGGCAAGGGTACCTGATTTGAAGCAGTGTCTATTTCATATATTGCGTGTTTTAAATCAGTTAAAAAAAATAACTTTGTATAAAAGACAGTGAGAATGCAATTGCCCACATCAATGATGGTAATGAAGATTGGGGTAGAAAGGCTAAGAGGGAGCTCATGGGGATCACAGTGGGGCCATAGCTGCCTTAAGCTACCTTTGGACCCAGGCCCTCCCCTACCATCCCCACTGCACCCATACCTCCCTTTCTCTCTGGAGAACATCAAAGCCAGGATCCAGGAATTTCCTCGATATCTCAATACCAAATCTACAAACCCACTTGATTCGACCTCCATTCGCTCTACCTTCCCTCTTATTACAAAGAAAATGTCTTCTCTAATGTTAATCCCTTCAGTCTCTGCTTTGAATTCCACCTCTTCCTGTCTTCTCAAGTATCTTGACTATTTTTCACACTGTGTTGTGTATTCAATTCCCCCCACCCCACTGGATCTTTATCATTGGTTTTGCGTTTTGTTTTGGTTTTTGAGTGAGCAAGAGGGAGTGGGGGCAGGGAGGGACAGAGGAAGAGAGAGGGAATCTTAGACTCCATGTTCAGTGTGAGCCCAACCCCGACACAGGACTAGATCTCATGACACTGAGATCATGACCTGGGCTGAAACCAAGAGTTGGATGCTTAACCGACTGAGCCACCCACATGCCCTATTATCATCATTTTAAATATTGTACAGTCTCATCTTAAAAAGTCCCTCTTCCACCCACAGTCACCTCTAGCTTTGTTTTTCTTCACAGCCAAGCTGTCTAAATGTTCTGTCTCCACTTCCTACTTCCCACTTATGTTTCAGCATGCTATAATCTGGATTCTACCCTTACCACTTTACCACTGAGCAGGCTCTTGCTAAGATCACTGATGACACAAAGTGGACATATCCATTAGACACTGTTTAGTACTCATCTTGTTTGATCATTCAATAGCATTTGACCAGCTGACCATGTCCTGCTTCTTAAAACACTTTTTGGTCACCGTAACATTGTTCTTTCCCCATTTTCCTCCTAATTTTCTGGCCATAGTTCCCTCCACTGGAGATCCTCAAGGCTTTAGCCTAGGCCCTCTTCTCATTTTATAGTATTTCCTACACTTTTAAATCATCACACCCACTTCCATGACTTCAATTAATTTATCCTCTGATGACTCCCATACTTCTGTGTCCAGTGTAAATCTCTTAAGAACACCAGACTTATAGGTCCAACTGGCTCGATACAGATGCCTCACTGGCCACCCAGACTCAGTGAGCTTACAACTGAACTCATCATTCTCTCTCCAAACCTGCTTCTTCTCCAGAAATGGCTATTTTAGTAAATGCCACTGGACCGAGGGATAACCCTGGCTTGACACATTCTCCCCACATCTAGTCAGTCACCAAATTCTGTTGATTTTCCATCCTTAATCTAATTCATTTACTTGTTCCCATCGTCGCTAGTCATCTAGGGATGACTAGACCCATTATCACTCACCTAAACCACTGTAATAGCTCTCCCATGGTCTTCTCAGGTACATTGTGCCTTTCTTTCTTTCTCTTTTTTTAATTTTTAAAAGACTTTATTTATTTATTTGACAGAGAGAGATCACAAGTAGGCAGATAGGCAGGCAGAGAGAGACGGGAAAGCAGCTCCCTGCCGAGCAGAGAGCCCAACGCGGGACCCGATTCCAGGACCCCAAGATCATGACCTGAGCCGAAGGGAGAGGCTCAACCCACTGAACCACCCAGAAAGGCGCCCTCCACTCTGTACACAGCAGCCCCAGTGATTTTTTTCCAATAGCATCACTGAAATATAACTAACATACCTTACATTTCACACCTTTAACTAAGTGATCTTTTAAAAGCACAAATCTGAGCAGGCAATTTCCTCTTTATAATCCTAGGATAGAGTCTGAATTCTTGCTCTGGCTTGAAAGGCCCCATGTGATCTGGCCTGTGCTCCCTGAAGTCTCTAACCTTATTCTTTATGTCATTCTCCACCTCACTTTCCAAAGCGCCAGCCACAGCTGCCTTCTCTGCTTCTAAACTTGCCATATTCTTCCATTTTTCCATGTGGAACTTTCTTCATGGAATACTGTTCTCTTTCTACCCTCTTCTAACTCTTCCATCTTCCAGCCTTAGCTTCCATATCACTTCTTTGGAGAAGCTTTCCTTGATACCCTTCACCCCTGCTGTGTGAGGGGTCCCTGTCCAATGCTTTCACACATGCTTTGCAAAAACCCTTCACAACTGTAGTTAAGTCTGACTCCCTGTTTGACTATAGGACGGGGACTGTGTTTGTCTTGTTCACTTGTGCATCCTTAGTGGCTAACATAGTTGCCTGGCACCGAACAGGCAATCTCTGCACACTGGTGGATGGATGTGGGATGAATGGTGCTACTGTCACCACTCTCCATGCACTGCCCTGACCTCTGCTCCCACTGTTGTTGAAATCACCACTATCGGAGCTGCCCTAAGTCTTATCATCATTGCTCTGTGTTGAGAGAAACAGCTTCAGAATGTAGTTTTTATTTCACCTTTATAAATTCCTTAATTAGGAACCCAGATTAAGTGCCAAGTCTAACTGTATTGACCCTGATGCTGAGTCCCGAGGCCATCAGACTGTAGGGAATAATTTTCAACTAAGAGCCAAGGAAGGAGAATTAGAAAATGGTTGACTCAATTTAAGCTCCCTTGTACATATGCAGATGAGTTGCTACATACAGTGATTGGATACATACATGTAACCGTGCATGTACAAACACAGAGCCCAGCTGTCACACTCAAATATGCATACATACGCGCTCTGAGGCAACCTGATATATACTCATTCCCTACATATGTACACAGAGAGTAAAATGACATATGCTTGGCACTTTTGCATATGTACAGAGGCAAGCTGATACACTCATTACATATGTATACACAGGCAAATGACATATGTTCCGTACATATGTATACATACAGTGGCAAGCTGACATACTTAAATACACAGTGGTAAAATATCATTATTTAACTCCATTGGACTCACTCTAATTCCTCTATGTAGTTAGCTCCTTGCTTTGTCTCTCTTTCATGATTCATTAGCTCACTGGATGCCATTCTCCAGTTCTCAGACTCTTGGCTGTAACCTCGTGTCCTTCCCTTTGACCCACCTGGCTGTTTGCTACCACTTTTCCTCCTAGTAGCTTGGCTGCCTCTGCCCGTTAGCGGGCTGCCCTCTTGCAGGTCTCTCTAGCAACTAGCCAGCTCACCCAAAGTGTTTTGACTGCTGACTTTAACTCTTTGAGTTTTGTTTTAGACCAAGGCTCCTGAGTCAGACAGACCTTGATTCGAGTACCAGTCTGGCTGCCTACTCGCTGTGTCACCTGAGGCAAAGAATTTAACCCCTCCAAATCTCAGTTTTCTTAGGTACAGAATGAGGATAATAAAAGCACCTTCCCCATTGGGTTTTGGGAACATTACATTTGATAAAAAACACAAAGCTCTTATCCTAGTATATAAACGCAGGTAATGGCTACTGCCACTAATAATAGTTAGTATTTATTTATTTTTAAAGATTTTACTTATTTATTTGAGACAGTGAGGACAAACAGGGAGAAGGATCAGAGGGAGAAGCAGACTCCCCGCAGAGCAAGGAGCCCAATGCGGGGCTCAATTCCAGGACCCTGAGATCATGACCGGAGCAGAAGGCAGACGACCATCAACTGACTGAGCCACCCAGGTGCCCCAATAGTTAGCATTTATTATGTACTTACTTTGCCACCCCTTTTCCTACCCAATTATTTATCGAGTACTTACAATGTACAAAGCATGATTCTAAGCATTTTACCCATAAAAACCCATTTTATCCTTACAATAACTCTATGAAGCAGATAGAAATTTTATCTCCATGTTACGGATTATGAAACTGAGGCAGAGAGAAGTTAAGTAACTTGCCCAAGGTCATAGAGCTAGCAAGCGGCAGAGTTAAGATGCAAAACCAGATGGTTTGGTTCCAGAGCTTACACTCTTAATTACTATGTTATACCTCTTACTACCATTTATGTGTGATTGTCTTTGTCAGAGACGCTATTTCTTTGGTACCACCCTTTATGAGTTAAACCCTCAGAGAAATTTTTTAATTGCGGCTGAAAATTTCCATTTGCTGAAAGATGGAGAAAGATCTTCCTTCTGTATTCAGAGCAATACCAAAAAACTAAAAGACAAGAAGACCTGCTGGAAAAACCGAGTGAGGCCTCCTCAGTCTCCCTACCCACTCACAAAGACTGTTTGGGAGAGATGCTTTTCAAACTGGCAGAATTATAGTGGCGAAGCCTGTTCTCCAGGCAGAGTGAGGCTACTTCTCTGGATTCCCATAGCACTTTTTGTTCAGATATCTGTAACCCTTGCCTCCTTGGCTTCTGCCCATCTACGTTAATTGAGGACCATTAAAGGGATGTGGGTAACAATCACAGTGCTTTCAACCAGAGTTGTAATTACAAGCAATGTAGTCACATTACTGTAATCCCTGACTGATCCCAAGAAGACAAGGATCTCCTGACATGCTGGCAGGGGGTTCAGGATTGTTTGTGCACACTCCTTGGTGGCTGCTGTCTTAGTGTTGTCAATCTTTGCTCCATTTTGTATCTGATGATGATGCCCCTCGAGCTGCCTGCTCCTGTTAGTGACGTGGTGGAGCTCTGGAGTCAGAGTCTGCTGACTCCAACTTCTTAGCTTTGTGGTTTGTCATTTAACCTCATAAACCTCAGTTTCCTAATTTATCAAGTGGAAATAATGCCTACTAACAGGGTGGGTGGGAAGATCGGTGACAACATATCTGAAGAGGCTGGCAATATCCCGGATGTGGCAGGCCTGCAGTGAATTATAGTTGCTGTTATTATGGCCGGATCCAACAATCATTCTCCCCCACCAGTATTACTGTTATGGGGTCTTCTCACTATCCATGAGAAGCAGGGACTTTGTTTTTTTTTTTGTTTTTTTGTTTTTTTTTTTTTTAAGATTTTATTTATTTATTTGTCAGGGACAGAGGGAGAGAGAGCGAGCGAGCACAGGCAGACTGAGAGGCAGGCAGAGGCAGAGGGAAAAGCTCGTTCCCTGCCCAGCAAGGAGCCCGATGTGGGACTCGATCCCAGGATACTGGGATCATGACCTGAGCCGAAGGCAGCTGCTTAACCAACTGAGCCACCCAGGCGTCCCTTGCGGGGACTTTGTTTTGTCCACTGCTGTTTCTCTGCATCTAGAACAGTGCCTCCATCACAGCCGGTCCTCAGTAAATATTTGTTGAATCAATGAATGAAGTTTAAAACAAGCTGACCTTGCTCTCTGTCTTTACTACACTGGCTTGTATTCAGACCCTTTTCACTCACAGGCATTTGCTAACGATGTTCCCTCTGCCCGGAACACTCTCATCTCGGTTAATTTCCACTCAATCTTCTGGTCTTAGCACAAGTGTCACTGTAAACAGGTAAACCTTTGACCTTTCCCTTCATAGCATTTATCAATATTGTTGCAATTTTACTTTTATTTCGATAATTGATTAATATTGACTGTAAACCTCATCAAGAAGGAACTAGGTCTGTTGTGCTCACCATTGTGTTTTCAGGGAGGAGTAGGCCTTCAGTACAAACATACTGAATAAATGACTTCACTCACTCTTTCCATTTTTTGAAGAGACTGCTTATTCTAGGAAGGTGAGTGGGGGTGGCCAATTTCCCAAGATGGGCCAGAGGTCAATTCCAGGCTTGTGTCAGTGCTGCATCATAAATCATTCCAGTGTTTCTGGACTGAGCTCAGGTGCTGTGACTGTCTCCTACCAGGGCCAACTTGTCAGTCCCAAATTGTCTCATTACCATTTATCAGGGCTTCATTATGTAGCCAGACCCTGCAGCAGGAGGTCCAGAAAAGCCAGAATTTTGGCCAACCTGGGAGTGTGGAGGAGATTCGCCATTTACTCCTACCCCTGCCCCCATACTCCGTCTCTATTTAGTGTGTATCATATTGAGTTGTAATCATTAATTTTCAGAGGTCCTCCCACTCTCCCCTCAAGACAGCAAGGCAGAATTATCTCTTGCTCCCCATAGCTACTGTGGTGCCTAGCACACAGTGGATGCTCACAAAGATTTCTCGAAGGAATACAATGTTTTCCATCACAAAAGAGGGTACTACCTTCTGCTTTTTAAAATTTAAAAAATTTTAAATCTGAGTCAATAAATCTCTTTTTAAGTTAAGTTGGGTTGGGTTTTCTGTTACTTGGAACTGAAAGCGTTCTCTCGCTCTTTTTTTTGAGAGAGAGAGGAAGGGGTGGGGGGAGGCAGAGGGAGAAGGAGAATCTTAAGCTGGCTTCACACCCAGTGTGGAACCTCACCTGGGGCTCTATCCTACAACCCTGAGATCATGACCTGAGCCGAAATCAAGAGTAGAACGCTTAACCCACTGAGCCACCCAAGTGCCCCAGAACTGAAAACATTCTGACAGAGCATAAATAATGGCATTCAAGTATAGGATTTCTGATAGATTATTATTAAAAAAATATTCACTCCCTACTCACTCCCTTTCACTCACCTCCAGAATAGAGTTCCTACCCCTTTTCTTTGGTTTCAGCTATGATACTTGATTTAGTCAGTGGGATGTTAGCAGACAATGTACAAGCAGGGGGATGAAAAATGCTTGCACAGTTGGGCATGTCCCTCTGCATCACTGCCAACTTCATAGAGTTCCCTCTGGGCAGCTGCTGCCCCTTCAGCTGGGGCCCCCAAAAGAATAATCCTGGAGAAGATCAGAACTCAACCTGCAGGCAGGAGTCTAGCCCAGCTGGACCTGCGGCTTGAGGCAGAGCCATTCAGCCAAGCCTAGCCTAGACTCATCAACCCCCAGAGCTGAGAGAGACGGATGCTTATTGTGGCACACTGCTAAGGGTTTATGGTTGTTTGTTATGGAACAATAACTGACTGGTCCAGGTTAGGTCAGGGGTTTCCAAACTGGCAGTCTATCTGAGTTACTAGAGAACTTTAATACACATAAGGGGAATTTGAGTAGTCTCCTCCCCACCTCCAAGCATTTCTGGAGTGGTGTTCACAAATCTACATTCTTTTAAAACTCTCTGGGTGATTTTCTTGTAGTAAGTCCCATACTCTTTTGCTATCTAACATTTTGGAATCACCAATATTAAAGCATGTGATAGGGGTTATATTAGATGATCAGTAAAATTTTTTTTCCTCTCTGAGTTTGGATGATTGACATCAGAGAAACCATGTTTTTGAAGTAGAGTCCTTTTCAGTTTGACAACTTTTGAGAAATATGAGCTGAATTTTTGAGAAATCTGAGCGGAGTTTTTCCTACCTAATTCGGAGAAAGCTGCAGATATAAATTAATTTGTGATGTATGGCCACAGGGTTTTTGCGTTTTATTTAAGGGTTGTCTCCTCTTAGTATTTCTGCCTGGACTATGGTTAGCAGTCAAATGAAAAAAAAAATTTTTTTTTTTAATTTATTTGACAGACAGAGATCACAAGCAGGCAGAGAGGCAGGCAGAGAGAGAGGAGGAAGCAGGCTCCCCGCTGAGCAGAGAGCCCGATGCCAGCTCGATCCCAGGACCCTGAGATCATGACCTGAGCCTAAGGCAGCGGCTTAACCCACTGAGCCACCCAGGCGCCCCAGTCAAATGAAAATTAAAGGCAAAATACTGGGGCGGGAGGTGGGGTGGGTGGGTGGGAGAGCCAAGACAGAGGCTAGAAAGAAGCAAAGAAGAGGTCAAGATGAGCAGAGAAGCTGTTGAAGAAATGGTCTGAGAAGGAGCCCTTAGCTGTGACTTAGCAGTAAGGATCCCGGGATCACACCTGAATCAGAAGCCGGAAGCTGAATTTTCATTGTAACAACTGCCATGCCCCAGCTAACAGTTTAGAGGTTTGAGGCAAATCTTAACAAAATGTTAACATATGAATTTATAAAGAAGGATGTTGAAAATATAAAAGAAATTAAAAGAAAATAGTTTTAAATTATAACAATAAAAATTTTCATTGCAAAAAATTCAGACAACACAGAAAAATATAAAGGACAAATGCCAATTACTCATAAGCCCACCTTTCAGAGATAATCACAGATAATATATAGCTGTATATTCTTGATTTCTTTGCTAGGGATGTGTACACACACACATATTTTAGAAATATGGTTTTCTTATGCTCATCAGTATCCTTTTTTCCATGTTATTATCATAAATAAAACTGCAAAATATTCCTCTATACAAAGAGGTACCATACTTTATTTTCCACACATGGACATTTAAATTATGTTTACTACTACAAAAAAGTCATGAACATCCATATATACATTTTAGTGTGCTTGTACAATGATTTCTTTAGGATAAATTCCAATACATGGAATTCCTAGATTTAAAGGATAAACCTATTTTTTAAAAAGATTTTATTTATTTATTTGGAAGGTGGGGGGGAAGCAGGCTCCCCACTGAGCAGAGAGCCCAATGCAGGGCTGGATCCCAGGACCTTGAGATCAGGACCTGACCCAAAGGCAGAGGCTTAACCTGCTGAGCCACCGAGGCACCCCAAGGATAAACCTATTTTAAAGGTTTTTGATATATACTTGAATTGCCCTCCCAAAATGTATAAATTAAGGGTGCCAGGTTTTGTTAATTCTTTTAACTATTGTTAATCATTTTCAGGAAAAAAACATCTTGTGGTTTTAATCTGACGTTTATTACTAGTGGGCTTAAATACCTTTTCATATATATTTTGTCTGTATTTTATGTTAAAAAGACAAGTCAGTTTCTCATTTTTCTATTATGTCAACTTTTTCTTCTTGATTTGTATTCTTTATAGTAAGTATATTGTCTCTTATTCACATTGAAAATATTTTCCCTGATGTGGCTTTGCTTGTGGTGGCTTTTCACACATTTTAAAACTTTGAGTCATATTTATCAATCTTTCAATGAGATTTTAAAAATTTCAAGGTGAGAAGCAGCATAATCTATGAAAAAGGCAGAAGACCTTCCAACAATTCAGTCCATTATCTTACTGCCTGAGGGTCTCATCTATCATGTGATGGGAAGAGCACAGGACTGGGAGTCAGATCACTTTAAGTCTTTCGGTCCCAACTTCCTCATCTGTGGAATGGGGATGAGAATGAAAACTCCCCTTGCAGGGCTGTAAAAAAGAATTGGAGAGAATGCTCGTAAAGAGAGCTTCGTCCAGGTCTTGCATATGGCAAATCTTCTCTCTGTTTTAGTTATTGGTGGGAAAGGACAATATAGACTTTTAAAACCGTATTTAAAATTCAGTTGGTGTATGAAGGAAAGGGGTGGGGGAGAGGAGCCTAGAAATTTAGCCATTTACCCCATCTCTAAGAACTGCAGAGTTGGAGTCAGAACTTGGGTTCCAGTTCGAGTCCAGTCCATTTCTTGGTATGCGACCTTGGACAAGTCACCTTCACCTCTCCGCGGCTCAATTTCTTCACCTAGAAATTAGATGTATAATAGACCACCTGCCCTTCTTTCCCAACCCGGGTGCTGGGCGAAGGAAATGCTTCAAAACCACTTGCAAAGGGCGGCAAAAATGTCTGTTACGGTAGTACATACGGAGCATCCCTGCTGGCCGCCAATCCTCCGCGGTTTCGCGGAGGAGCGCCCGCGACCCCCGCCCTCGGCACTCCCGCCCCGCCGCAGGAACAATAGCTCCCCCGGAGGCGGTGCCGGCCGCGGGCGGGGGCGGAGCTGCCGACGCGGGCGCTGGGGGTGTGCGCGGGGCGGGGTCGCAGCCACCCCTCCCGCCCGCGGCTCTGTCACGCGCCCCTCACCGGGCGGGCCGGGGTCTTTGTGACGCGGTGGCGACGGCCGCGGACACAAAGGGAAGGCGAGCGGCGAGTGAGGGGCTGGGCCTGCCCCCGCCCCACGACCCCCGCCCGCCGCGCGCGCGCCCGTTCACGCCCCCAGCCTCGGTCTCCCCCCGCCACGCGGGCTCGTACCCTCGCGCGCACCCTCGCGCGCCCGCGACCCTCGCGCGCGCCCGGACCCTCAGACTCCGTCCCGAGCGCGGCGGGCCGGGGCCTGGCGGGCGCTGCGGGTGGGACCGGGATGCTGAGGGGCTGCTCCCCGGCGCAGCGGCGTTGCTGCTAGGAGGCGCCGAGGTAGCGGCGGGGCTCCCGGCGCGCGGCTGGATGCCCCGGGCCTGCGGCTCCCTGCGCTTCCCGCCGTCCAGGGGCGCCAGTCATGGGCGCCGCGGCCGCTGAGGCGCCGCTTCGGCTGCCTGCCGCGCCCCCGCTCGCCTTCTGCTGTTACACGTCGGTGCTTCTGCTCTTCGCCTTCTCTCTGCCCGGGAGCCGTGCGTCCAACCAGCCCCCGGGTGGCGGCAGCGGCGGCGGCGGGGACTGTCCCGGCGGCAAAGGCAAAAGCATCAACTGCTCAGGTAGGAGCGGCCGGAGCCCGCCCCTGCGGCCCCTCCCTCCGCTGCCGCCGCCGCCACCCTCCCCGTCCTGGCCGCGGCGCTGGGAAAGGCCCGGGCGCGGGGCTCCGGGAGAGGGGGCCCCCGGGGGTGAACGAGGGCGGAGGGCAGGGCGCGAACATGCCTTGGGGGCTCGGGGGCCCGGCGCTGAGCATGGGGAGTGGCCGTGCGTGCGACCATGTGTGTCGAGTGTCTGGGCGAGAGCGGCCGGGCGTGCGGTGAGGTGGTGGGGACGGGACCCGGCAAGGCGGGGGAAGCCGGCCGGGGCTCCTGGTGTGACCGTGGGTGTGCTTGCGGGAGCGCGTGTTTGTGTTGTGAAGGCTCAGGGGAGGCAGGAGTGTGTGTGTGTGTGTGTGTGTGTGTGTGAGAGAGAGAGAGAGAGAGAGAGAGAGAGAGAGAGAGAGAGAGACGGTGAGGGGCGGGGGGGCGGGCAGAGCCCGAGGGCCAAGGGAGTGACCATGTGCTGGGAGGTTCTTGGGACACTGGGGTCTCGGAGTGATCCTGTGGGTAAAGGGAACGGGTGGCCCAGAGGATGTTGGTTGACGATGGTAGAAGTCACTGTGTGTGTGTGTGTGTGTGTGTGTGTGTGTGCGCGCGCGCGCGCGCGTGTGTGCGTGTGTATATATCCTTTGGGTTCAGAGGTGGACTCCGGGGGCTTGGAGTGACCGCGGGGTCTGTGGATGTGAGCAGGGAAAAGTCTTGGGGCCCAGGAAATGACCCTGTGTATTTGTGCGTTCTGCATGTGGCTCGGGGATATACCCTGGGGAATGCATTGAAGAAGAAGGATGGAAGTCCTGGAGTGAACCCCGTTTGTGTCCATTTGGAGGGAGGGAGCTAGGGAGTCCTCCTGTATAGGGTTTGGGTATAGAAAGAGGTAATTAGATCTCAGGAAGTGCCTCTGTGTAGCTAGGTGTGACCCTGGGTTTTTAAGGTGGTGTGGAAAGAGGGAACCAGTTCAAAGAGAATGATCTTGTGCGCGTGTTTGTATGTTTTGCTGGAGGGCCTGGAGATTGGCAGCAATGGGAGCAAGGGAGTCACCTCTCCTCTTTTCCGAGGCCGCCCCCCACCCCCCTTGAAAACAAAGAACTTGCTGGGGCTCTAATGGAAGTGACTGGTGATGAGGCTATCTGGGCAGTAAAGTTCCTTCTTCCTTTCAAAAGGGGTCCCAGAGGAGCCCTGGGGCAAGGAGAAGCTTCCAGGTCTGATTTAGGGGTGGTGGGGTGGGCCCTCCTGAAGCTGGCCTAGCAGATGGTAGTCGTCATAAGCCACAGTCTTGCTAACTTACCCTTTTATCAATTCTTAATTCTCCACTTGTCTTCTTTAAACCAAGGGGGCGGGTGAAAAGGCCTGGGGGGAGGTGGGAGGGGGGAGGAGGAGGAGGGGAAAGAGGGTGGACTTCAGACCACTGGGGGATCCACTGGCCTGCCTGCCAGACAACCTTTGTACCTTTGGGCTATTGAAGCAGCATTGTTTCTGGGGGAGTGAGGAGGGAGCAAGAGGGCCTCAGCACAGATGCTACCCTATGTGAAGAAAACCTTTGGCCTGCTGTTTAGATTTCAAGGTCTAAAATCTCTTAGTAATTTTCATAATGGTGTGTTTTATGATGGGAGAGGGATTTTGAGCTCTGTAAACAATGGCATGTCCATTAAAAGCTTTTCCATCCATGTAATAACTTTCACTTTATTTTTGTAATGTTAAGTGGGATATGGGATAAGGCTTTAATAAATAATCATATATTCATGGTTAAGAATAAAAACCATTTGTATATTGGAGTGTCTTTTTGTAGAAAATATTTGTTGTTATCAAACTTGTAAGTGATCACACCATGTCAAAATATTTTACTGGCTAATGTGCTGTGATTATTTGTTCTTGCTAAGCTAATTTGTCCTTAGCAAAACACAGTGTGTGCTGATGGATGTTTTTGTGTATGTTTTCTAATTCTTTAGTGAAAATACAACTTTTAAGAAAGGACACAGAGGGCTGGAAACCCTCATGGTGTAGGAAAAGGGGACTGATTTGGAGATCATAGCTCTTGCTAAGCAGCTATGCTATTTGGAGCAAGTTAGTCAATTTTCTTAATTTCCTCTTCTATTAAGAAAGGGACTTGGATTTAATAATATCTAGCCTTCTTTCAAGGATATATTAATATACATGTCAATAAATTAGGCTTATCAAATAAAATGTTTTTTAATGCTAAGATTCATTTGAATAACTCTGGGTCTAAACCTAGAGTTTTGGGGTGCCTGGGTGGCTCAAACAGTTAACCATCTGGCTTTGGCTCAGGTCATGAACCTGGGAGTCCTGGATTGAGGCCCCACATCAGGCTCCCTGCTCAGCTTCTCTCTTTCCCTCCCTGGTCGTGCACTTTCTCTCTCAAATAAATAAATAAAATCTTAAAAAAGATAAAGCTAGAGTTTTAACTAAATGATACTTGTAGATTCTTGTTATAACTGTTTCTAGGATGAAAATCCGGGAGTGATTCATATGGAAAAATAATTTTTTAAGAATTATAATGTGCGGGGCGCCTGGGTGGCTCAGTGGGTTAAAGCCTCTTGCCTTTGGCTCAGGTCATGATCCCAGGATCCTGGGATTGAGCCCCGCAACGGGCTCTCTGCTTAGCGGGAGGCCTGCCTCCTCCTCCTCTCTCTCTCTCTCTGCCTACTTGTGATCTCTGTCTGTCAAATAAATAAATAAAATCTTAAAAAAAAAAAAGAATTATAATGTGCATCTGTTAATGCAGCTTGAGATTCACATAGATTTTTTTTTGTAGTTGCTCTTATTACCCAGGTATTTCCACATAAACTGAAGTTTATTCCTTTATTCCTATATTTGATTTTCACCAAAATCTAAATGCTGGCCTTGACTTCCTGTTGATTTTCTTTTTTAAAAAAATTTTAAAAAAAATTCAATTTAATTGACATATACTATATTATTCTTAGTTTCAAGGTAGAATTTAGTGATTCGTCAGTTGCACATAAGACCCAGTGCTCATTACTTTAAGTGCCCTCCTTAATGCCCATCACCCAGTTACCCCATCCCCCACCCTCTAGCAACCCTCCAGCAACCCTCAGTTTGTTTCCTATAGTTCAGTCCCTGTTAATTTTCATTTTTAATTTTGGATCATCATTTCAGCCTACTCTGACCTTTCTTTGAGGCTTAGTGTGTTTTGGTCACTCATAGCATTAGTGGCCCTTGCAAATCTAAAAAGCAGGTCTATGGCTTTAGTTAATTAATAGAAGTTGTCTAGATCCTGGAAAAAGATGTAACTCTGTGATATTTCATAGGAGACTTCCTGCTGAATTGGTTAATGTTGATACATTAATCAACCAGCTCTTCAACTACCTATGCATCCTCGTAGAGTTTAACAGATTTTTGAATTTCTGCTGTTCAACATTTTCCCATTTTGTTCACTAGACTATTATTTAAAGATTCTGTCAGATCATCTTGTTAGAATCAGTTATGTATATGTCTGTATCATTCTCCCTGTTTCCATTTTAGTAATCTTATCTAATAGCAAATGTTGTGTAGCCTGCCTTAATATTAATAAAGAGCCCAGGTGGCTTTACTTTTTATTGTGTTCAAAATGTATTTACCGGGCGCCTGGGTGGCTCAGTGGGTTAAGCCGCTGCCTTCGGCTCAGGTCATGATCTCAGGGTCCTGGGATCGAGTCCAGCATCGGGCTCTCTGCTCAGCAAGAAGCCTGCTTCCCTCTCTCTCTCTCTCTGCCTGCCTCTCCGTCTACTTGTGATCTCTCTCTGTCAAATAAATAAAATCTTTAAAAAAAAATGTATTTACCCATTCTAGACTTTTTCAGGGGATACATGGCAAGTTTACCCATAGATGTTTTTCTGGATAGGCAATTCTCCTCTTTTGAAAATGGAGCATGCATTCCTTCATCTCTGGTCTTCTGGCATCTTGTCAAGATAGCTTAGATAATCAGCAGTCAGATCTAAAAGTTTTTTTAGTATCATAGAGTGTGATTTGTTTAGATCAGAATGCAGATTCTTTTTTTTCTCCCCACGCATTCATTTTTTGTTTTTATTCTCAATTGGGCACATTATACCTAATTATAAAATATTCAAGAAAAGAGGTTCTCTACCCTTGGGTTTCCTGCAGTCTTGTGGGATTTATTTATTTATTTTATTTTTGTTTAAATTCAATTAACATATAATGTATTATTAGCTTCAGAGGCAGAGGTCAGTGATTTATCAGTCTTATATAATACCCAGTGCTTACTACAGTGCCCTCCTTAATGTCCATCACCTAGTGATCCCATCACCCCACCCCCCTCCCCTCCAGCAATCCTCAGTTTGTTTCCTATGATTAAGAGTCTCTTATGGTTTGTCTCCCTCTCTGATTTCCTCTTGTTTTATTTTTTCTTATCTTCCCTATGATTCTGTTTTGTTTTTAAAATTCCACATATGAGTGGGATCATATGGTAATTGTCTTTCTCTGATTGACTACTCAGCCATCAAAAAAATGAAATCTTGCCATTTGCAACTATGTGGATGAAACTAGAGGGTATTATGCTTAGCGAATAAGTCAGTCAGAATGCAAATTCCTTTGAACTAGCTCTGTATTATGTAACTATCCTTTCTTCCTGCCACTTACCTCAGATGTTAGCTTCGTTTTATCAAGAGTTCTACCCTTTAAGATTGAGCTCCTTGATGAAGATTACCCAAGCAAAGAAGAAGCTGAATGGGTCTGTATTTGTCCTTGTCATCTCTTGATATTACAAAATCTTCCCAAAACAGTGGGCCCTTTGTTTATTTTTTCTTATTCTAAACATGCCTTTTTTTTTTTTTTTAAGATTTTATTTATTTGATCAAGAGAAACACAGCAAGAGAGGGAATACAAACAGGGGGAGTGGGAAAGGGAGAAGCAGGCCTCCCTCTGCACAGGGGGTCCGGTGGTGGGCTCCATCCCAGGACCTTGGGACCATGACCCCAGCCGAAGGCAGATGCCCAACAACTGAGCCACCCAGGTGCTCCAAACAAGCCTTTTTAAAAAAATTGTTCTCATGCTTCAGCTCTTCAGTCATTCTGGACTTTATAATTGTTGGTTTGGTGTTTTATATCTTATTTGTACTTAATCTTTTAATATCTAACTTATCAGAAAGTTCCCTGTTCCTCCAAAGAGAAGAAAGTTTGGAAATACATGATTTATGTGAAGAAGGATGAACTTTGAACCTAAGGGACCAGGTGACCTTAAACATGGCATTTTCCCCCCCTCATTTGTAACATGAAAATAATGACAGTGCTTCTTTTTGACTCTAGGTTGTTTGAAAAGAACAGATGAGGCTAAAACAGATGAGGAACATTTCCATCTTAGGGAATGTGGTTAAAGAAGTGGAAAAATATACTGAGAGACCAATAGGTGACATTTGGCGATAGATATAAGGTGGAGGATTTGAACTAGGTTTTAAAAAAGTCACAGAATTTAGAAATGGGTCCTCTGGATTGTGATACGGTGGTTAGGATGGTACAGGTGGTGTAAACTTCATATTGAGACATGCCTTGTTAGTAGCAACTTAGGATTTCGGGGACTAAAAAGTGAATTTTTAAAAAATCTTTGTGGAATCTCGATCAGGATTTCTAGATCCCTGCTATGTAATATGTGGGTATTTATTAATTTATTTATTGAGCCTTGACTGAGTACCTGCTTTGGGTGCTCTAATATGCTAGATGTTAAAGGGAAATAAATGAGAGGCCATCCCTGCCTTCAAGGGCTTCATATTCTAACAGAAGTAGTTAGCTTCTTATAAATCTGTATGAAGAAATTTCTATTTAATACATCTGGGCTTTCAACAGTCCCCCTATCCACCTCCCAGTTAATAAGCGTTTATTGAACACTGACAGCACTGGAATTTTTAAAAGGTGTACAATTATATATATTCACAGAGTTGAGCAACCATCTTGACTATCTAATGACATTTTCATCACCCCAAGAAGAAACCCCATACCTGCAAACAGTCATAGTCACCTCATGTTCCTCGCTCCCCACAACCCCTGGCCACTATGAATCTCTTTTCAGTCTCTTTGGATTTGCCTTTTTGGACATTGCATGTAGATGGAATCAAACAACATGTGGCCTTGGTGATTGGCTTCTTTCACTGAGTGTAGTGTTTTCAAGGTTCATGTATGTTGTAGCTTATGTCAGAACTTCAGTGCTTTTTATGGTTGCATCATATTCCATTATATGGATATATACCATGTCTTTTTATCCATTCCTCAGTTGCTGGACATTTGGATTGTTTCCACTTTTCATCTATTATGAATAATGCTGCTGCAAACATTCATGTGGACATTTTTGTATGGACGTATGTTTTCAGTTCTCTAGGGTGTATGTATACCTAGGAATAAAATTTTTGAGTCATGTGGTAACTCCATGTTTAACAGTTTGAGGAACTCCTAAACTGTTTTCTTTTCTTTTCTTTCTTTCTTTCTTTTTTTTTTTTTTTAAGATTTTATTTATTTGATACAGAGAGGGAGAGATCACAAGTAGGCAGGCAGAGAGAGAGGGGGTAGCAGGCTCCCTTCTGAGCAGAGAGCCTGATGCAGGGCTCAATCCCAGGACCTTGAGATCATGACCTAATCGGAAGGCAGAGGCTTAACCCACTGAGCCATCTAGGCGTCCCCCTGCCCAAACTGTTTTCTTTTTCTTTTTTTTTTTTTTAAGATTTTATTTATTTATTTGACACAGAGAGAGAAACCGTGAGAGAGGGAATACAAGCAGGGGAAGCGAGAGAGGGAGAAGCAGGCTTCTCATGGAGCAGGGAACCCAATGTGGGGCTTGATCCCAGGATGCCGGGATCATGACCCTGAGCAGAAGGCAGATGCTTGCTATCTGAGCCACCCAGGCGCCCCCCCTCCCCAACTGTTTTCCAAAGCAGCTGTACTGTTGTACATTTTCACCAGCAGTGAGGTTCCAATTTCCCCATATCCTGGCCAGTACTTATTACTGTCTTTTTTTTTTTTTTTTTAAGATTTTATTTATTTATTTGTCAGAGAGAGAGAGGGAGAGAGAGCGAGCACAGGCAGACAGAATGGCAGGCAGAGGCAGAGGGAGAAGCAGGCTCCCTGACGAGCAAGGAGCCCGATGTGGGACTCGATCCCAGGACGCTGGGATCATGACCTGAGCCGAAGGCAGCTGCTTAACCAACTGAGCCACCCAGGTGTCCCTTATTACTGTCTTTTTGATTATAGTCATCCTTGTGTATGTGAAGTTGTATATCAGTGTGGTTTTGATTTGCATTTCCCTAATGACTAATGATGTTGAGCACATGTTTATGTATTTATTGACTATTTATATATCTTGTTTAGAGGAACATCTATTCAGATCCTTTGCTGGGCTTGATTTTAACATTTTGGATTGGACATTCCCTTAATAAACCATACTAACCAATTCCTATTGCACACAGATGCTTAAGCTGGTAGATTAGCTTGAGTTGGCTTATGTTTCCTTTATTTCTCTGCTTACCAAGAATCATTTGTGTTTGTTCTCAAAATTATTTATACCAGTGGCCCTTTGAGTATAAATTAATAAAAATTACTCAGATTGGTGTAATATTAATGCAAAAATTTGTTTTTTATGAAATGCTTTGGATAGACTTGATAAAGACTAGAGGCTGGGAGAATTGCCTTTCAATGAATTAGATTGTGGTCAAGACAACTGAGACAGATTGGGGAAACCTTATAAATCTCTGGAAGGATTCTGCTCTTAACAAAAATTTCAGTACTTTTAAGTCTCCCTTTTACTTTAAAGGAAAGGAAAATGGACATTGTAGATAATAGGTGAAGTTTATCCTAGAAAGGAGGGAACTGTGTTTGGTAGACCCAAAGGTTTTGGTGCTACATGAGGAAATGTATGTTTATATGTGTGAAGTTCAAAATGTATATGTCTCATTTTTAAATGATTGGATACTGACTCATTTTAAAATGATTTTCTACCTGACTCTTGATTAATTGATCAGTGGTCATTCATATATGCTTAAAAAGAAAGTTTTCACTATCCAGGTGACCTAAGGAAGATATGAGTACAGTTTTGAGGGAATGAGTAATTCTGGTTTGTAGGAATAAAAAAAAAAAAATCTTCCTGAGTAAGTGGCACTCAGTTGGGCCTTCTAAGGCAGAGTAGAATGTCAGCTTGAAACACTAGGCACACTTTTGCCTGAGGGCTTTGCTGTTGATACTCCTTTTGCCTGTAACCTTCTTCTTCTTCTTCTTCTTCTTTTTTTTAAAGATTTTATTTATTTGACAGAGAGAGATCACAAGTAGAGAGGCAGGCAGAGAGAGAGGGGGAAGCAGTCTCCCCGCTGAGCGGAGAGAACCCGACGCGGGGCTCGATCCCAGGACCCTGAGACCATGACCTGAGCTGAAGGCAGAGGCTTTAACCCACTGAGCCACCCACGTGCCCCTGCCTGTAACCTTCTTATTCCCGTTATTTATCCCCTCAGCTCCTTCAGATCTTTAATGTCACTTTCAAAATGATGCCTTAAAATTTCAGTCTTTTTTTTTTTTTTAAGATTTTATTTATTTATTTGATAGAGAGACAGTGAGAGAGAGCATGAGCGAGGAGAAGGTCAGAGAGAGAAGCAGACTCCCCGTGGAGCCAGGAGTCCGATGCGGGACTCGATCCCGGGACTCCAGGATCATGACCTGAGCCGAAGGCAGTTGTCCAACCAACTGAGCCACCCAGGCGTCCCAAATTTCAGTCTTTTCTATCTTCTATCCTCTCTGCCCCTCTCCCACCTTAATCTTTCCTAATTTTTTTTTTTCCTGTTCCAAAGCACCTTCTCCTATGTGACCTACTCTACATGTTATTGTCTGTTTCCTCTGTGTAGCTCAGAGAGGGCAGGGAGTTTTGTCTGTTTTGGCACAAAATTAGGTGCCCCTTACATATTTATTTGTAGAATGAATAACTGAATGAACGTAGAAACCGAGGAGAGCTGGGAAGGGTGGGTATTCAAGCCCGAGGGAATGGTGATAGAAAGAGCACGAAGGTGGGGCAGCAAAGGGAATCTTTTGGGATATTGGGGTGTGGGGATTAAAGCTAGAGATGAATCACATGTTGCCACATTAGTAGAAGGCCTTGAAGGCTGTGCCAAAGGTTTGGCACTTGCTCTAAAGATGAAGGGAAACTTAATGGATTTGAGTGACATCATGGTTTTAGAAAGCAAAGGCTGGCAGTGGTGAAGGTGACTGGGAGAAGAAAAGAGACTGGGAGCACAGTGTAGAGAACAACAGCGGACGTGGGCAGAACTGAGAGCACTTGTATGGCCTGCAGTGTTTTTAAAAATTGCATTGGTTACTAACCATTAAAAATCCAGAGGTTTCACTTAAAAGTTTGGATTGTGGTCTTCCCTTCTAAACCGTGGAGGTATTGGCAACATTGGGCTCTTGTTTCTACAGGGCAAAAGTCAGCCAGAGCTGTCCGATGGGGTGTGAGCACTTCTCTTTGCCAGTCCCTGCCCAGCTAGGCTTTCATTGATCTTTTTCTCCCTTAGCTTCTGGATCTTTTGCTGTAGGAGGCGGTGTGAAGTGTGATGCATTTAATTTGAGATGGAGAGCTTGTTTGGAGGAAAGTCAAATTGGTGTGTATTTCTTTCCTCATTCCTGTTATTCACCATGACCAGGTTGGATGCATGTTCTTATTTCTGCAGTGCCCAACCCTGAGCACCTCTCCTGCCAGTGTTCCTTGTGACTTTGACTGCACTCCATTCTTTTCCTTCTCAAACCTTTCCTTGAATCCACCTTCTGCCTCTTCATATTTGAAAGCTACTCTGCATTTCTCATTATACCATTTTCCTTGAAATGTTCTCTAATGATGTTTGTATCATATTTATTTTTTTGATTAATTTTATATCTTAGTACTACCTTCCCCCTTCAACTTTCCCTTTTTTTCCTCTTTTTACATTCTTTAGGTGGCAACTGATCATTATGTGTCTTTTTCCTTACCATGAGAGGCATTTCAGGTAAAATTCCTCTCATGATTGTTATAAAACATGTAAGTGTAGATATGTTACAGATACTTTGTTTTGTGGTTTTTGCATTATGGTTTAAGAATGGGGCATAGAATTTTTAGCTTTCTGTATTAAAATTAGGTGTCTCTCTGCCTCCCAGTAGGAGAACAAATTTTGTGTGTTATCCTTGTAGTCCAGGAAAGAAAGTGTTAACATCCTTGGCGTCTTAGTCCCCTGTTATATAACTATTGATTTTACTTAAAATTTTTAAATTTTGAATTAATTTCAAACTTAGAGAAAAGTTCAGTAGTACACCCAGGTTTTCCAGTTGTTAAGATTTTACATTTGCCTTATCATAGTCTCTTTCTATAACTTTCCCTATTTATCTGTTGAAATCTTTTTTCCTGAACCTGATTCTGCCAGGTTGGAGCCTACCAAAGGCAATCGTTTAATTTATGCTTTGTATCAGTTCCATACTTTTAAAAATTCTTTGTCATTTCCTGTTATGAAATAGTGAAGCCTCCAATTACACTGATAATAGGTTTATTTTTGTTTTTCTTATATTTTTGTTATTCTGTTTGGGACATACGCATTGAATTTTATTTATTTCATTTTTTGTTATACTTTTATTTTTGTGTAGGGTAGATTTAAAGTATGTCCTGTAGGGGCGCCTGGGGAGCTCAGTTGGGTGTGTCTATTAATTTTGGCTCAGATCATGATCTTGGTGTCAAGGGATGGAGCACTGTGTGGGGCCTACTTAGGATTCCACATCCCACCCCCCCCCCCCCCCCCCCCGCTCACATGCATGTGCCTTCTCTCTCTCTCTCAAAAACACAAAAACAAAAGTATTTCCTGAAGTCATAATGATATCCATCTTTTTCTGGATTTGTGTTTGCCTTTTAGTTTTCAGTGTTGGGGTTTGCTTCCCAATACAGATGTAGACTGTTTTTTAAGCATTCGCCCACTGACATAAAATGAGGTAATGATATTTGTGCTACCCTCCATCATCATCATCATTTTTTGAAGTGTATAATCCATTAATCCACTATTTTTTAGTAGTATGGACACAAGATTATACAACCATCACCACAATCAATTGTAGAATATTTTCGTCTTACTCCAAGGAAACTTCATACTATTTAGCATTCACTTTTTTTTTTTAAAGATTTTATTTACTTATTTGACAGAGAGAGATCACAAGTAGACAGAGAGGCAGGCAGAGAGAGACAGAGAGAGAGGGAAGCAGGCTCCCTGCTGAGCAGAGAGCCCGATGCCGGACTCGATCCCAGGACCCTGAGATCATGACCTGAGCCGAAGGCAGCAGCATAACCCACTGAGCCACCCAGACGCCCCTAGCATTTACTTTCTAAACCCTAGTCCCTCAGCTCTAGGCAGCCACTAATGTACTTTTTGCTGAATATTTGCCTGTTTTGGATAGGTATACTGCATTTCGCTTATCCATTTATCAGCTGATGGACATTTGGATTGTTTTCTTCTTTATGGCTGTTATGAATAATGATTATGAATAATGCTTCTATGAACATTCATGTGCAAATTTATGTTGGGACATATGTTTTCAGTTCTCTCAGGTTTATACCTAGGAGTAGAAGTGCTGGGTCATATAGTAAACCTGTTTAACATTTTGAGGACCTGCCAAACTATACTCCATTTTACATTTTCACCAGCAATGTGTGAAGGTTCCAATTTCTCCACATCCTGATCAACACTCATTACTGTCTTTTTTTTTTATTATAACTAACCATTTCATTTTTTAAAATCCCTCATTTCCCCTGTATATGTCCCTTTCTTTAATGGAATTTAAATTCTTAGTTTCTTTTAAGCTGGATTAATAAGTGTTAACTCATTTATTCCCTTCCTCCTTCTCCCCTTTCCCCCCTCTTTTTCATTGTAAGAAACATTGTTTTAACAGAAGTATTTTCATTATTTCTACAATTAGTTCCATTATTAGCTTCTCTCATGGGTTAAATGAGGCATTTAAGAGTTGGCATACATTCTCTTCTCATGCACTTTGAAAGTGTTTAAATCTTAAAATTCCCTCAGTATTTGCTTTCAGTTTATTAGATGCTTTACTGTTAATCCTTTGTTACTATTTGAATAGATTTCTTTTTTACAGGAGTCATGTATTTTTCATGGCTCGGTTGTCTCATCATTTTTTAAAAAGTTTCAGGTTCTGAAGTTCTTAACACATTTTTCTGCCTTCAGAAAATTTGGCAGGTATTATGTTTTTAGCTCCAGTTCCATTTCTCTTATTTTTGTGCAGATATTCTGAGTTTTTCTCTTCCATGGTTAAAAAGAAAAACCCACACTTTTTTTTTTTGTTGTTGTTGTTCTTATACAGGCAGTATTTGATGTAATAAAGAACTTGAGGAATATGGAAAAATATAAAGAAGAAATCTGTGATGATTGCCGTTCTCTCCTGTAATATCTTAATGTTTATGCTGAAATTGTTTCATTTTATTCCACAAAAAAAATTTTTTTTTAAAGATTTTATTTATTTTTGTGAGAGAGGAGAGAGAGAGAGAGAAAGAGATTGCGTGCGCGTGGGAACAGGATTGGGGGACAGTGGCAGAGGGAGAAGCAGACTCCCTGCCCGGCAGGGATCCCAACAGGGGACTATCCCAGGACGCTGAGACCATGAACCAAGTGGAAGACAGATATCCAGCTGACGGAGCCACTCACATGCCCCTCTTTTGGGAATTTTAAGTTTAGTTTATTTCGCCTTAGCTTTCATCTAATACTGTTTTGCAAGTGAATGTAAACTGCTGATATTTTTATATCAGTTCTGTTGTTCATAGCCTAAATGGTACATTTAGATTCCTCTTTATTCACAAGTCATTTTAGTCAGTGTTTAGTGTCCTGTGTTCATTTTTTTCATACTTTTTTCTCTTTAAAGTGGTTTAAGGTATTTTTTATTTTTAAGATGGTGCTGTGTGTTTACCTTTATTGGTCCTTTCTTCAAGTTCAGATCATAAGTATTCCCTAATTTCCACTTAATTAGACCTAGGGAATTTTATTTATTTATTTGACAGAGAGAGATCACAAGTAGATGGAGAGGCAGGCAGAGAGAGAGAGAGGGAAGCAGGTTCTCTGCTGAGCAGAGAGCCCAATGCGGGGCTCGATCCCAGGACCCTGAGATCATGACCTGAGCCGAAGGCAGCAGCTTAACCCACTGAGCCACCCAGGCGCCCAGACCTAGGGAATTAAAAAAAAAAAAAAAAAGATTTTACTTATTTATTTGACACACAGAGAGATCACAAGTAGGCAGAGAGGCAGGGAGAGGGAGAGGGGGAAGCAGACTCCCTGCTGCGCGGAGAGCCCTATGTGGGGCTCAATCCCAGGACCCCGAGACCATGACCTGAGCTGAAGGCAGAGCTGGACACCCATGGAGCCACCCAGGTGCCCCCCCCCTTTTTTTTTTTCAAATTCTTCACTATTTTATAATGGTTTCCTGGGATTGTGATTGTATCTTTTTAAGGGTTTGGTTTTGGGAGCACCTGGGTGGCTCAATCAGTGAAGCATCTAACTTGGCTCAGGTCATTATCCCAGGGTCCTAGGATCCAGCCCCATGTGGAGCTCCCTGTTCAGCGGGGAGTCTGCTTGTCCTTCACCCTCTTCCCCTCTCCTGCTTGAGCTCTCTCTGCCTCTCTCTCAAATAAATAAATACAGTCTTAAAAAAAAAAAGGTAAAGTTTTGATTTTGGTTGTTTTACCTAAAGAGGAAAAGTATCCTGTATAGTTTCCATTGCTCTTTTGTAAAGATCTCATTTGCTCCTCAGAATTGTATGAGAAATTATTATGCCCATTTTTACTCCAGGGAACTAGGGAGAGACTTAGTGCTTGCCTAATACCAATGAGTTATTTAATCAAATAATTGGAACTGCAAGTCTGGAACTCTTCCTAATGCAGCAGGGTTTTGTGAAGTCTTTTAAGATTTTATTTGTTTGAGAGATTGAGTGAGAGAGAGCGAGCGAGCCTGAGCAATGTGAGGGGTAGAGGGAGAAGCAGGCTCTCTGCTGAGCAGGCAGCCTGATGCAGGGCTGGATCCTGGGACTCCGGGATCATCACCTGAGCTGAAGGCAGACACTTAACTGACTGAAACACCAAGGCGCCCCTGTGAAGTCCTTTTTAATGTTCTTTTAAAGTAATGTCAGGTTCTCCAGTGCCAACTTGCAGCTCGTTTTGTAGATTTTTATCTTTGTGGGTGACTTCCCTGGTTTCTGGCTACTGCTTATTCACTTAGTGTTCCAGACACTAAGGAATAGTGGTTAGAAATTGAGCCAGATGCAGCCACTCGGGAAAACAGTATGGAGGTTCCTTAAAAAGTTGAAAATAGAGCTACCCTACGACCCAGCAATCGCACTGCTGGGTATTTACCCTAAAGATAAAAATGAAGTGATCTGAAGGAGCACATGCACCCAAATGTTTATAGCAGCAATGTCCACAATAGCCAAACTATGGAAGGAAGCTAGATGTCCATCAACAGATGAATGGATAAAGAAGAGGTGGTATGTATATACAATGGAATACTATATAGCCATCAAAAGAAATGAAATCTTGCCATTTGCAATGACGTGGATGGAACTAGAGGTATTATGCTGAGTGGAATAAGTCAATCAGAGAAAGACAATTATCATATGATCTCCCTGATATGAGGAAGTTGAGAGGCAACGTGGGGGGTTTGGGGGGTAGGAAAGGAATAAATGAAACAAGGGATCGGGACGGAGACAAACCATAAGAGACTTTTAATCTCACAAAACAAACTGAGGGTTGCTGGGGGGAGGGGGATAGGGAGAGGGTGGTTGGGTTATGGACATTGGGGAAGGTATGTGCTATGGTGAGTGCTGTGAAGTGTGTAAACCTGGCAATTCACAGACCTGTACCCCTGGGGCTAATAATAATTATATGTTAATAACAAATTTAAAAAAAAAGAAATTGAGCCAGAAGGTGATATTGTGTTTAGATTTATTTATTTATATTTAAACATTTTTGATGGAGGAAATGTGCTAATTGTGCTTGCAAAAATCTTAAAATACATATGTAAACATGTGTATGTTATAGAATATAAGTTAGATTGTGGCTCTATATAGCTTTATAACCTGTTTTTCTTCACTTCATAGTGGATCTTGGTCTTTCCATTATCAGTATGGAAATACGATTCTACCATATACTTTAATGGCTGCATAGTATTTCATCAATAATTTATTTAATTCCCAATAGGTGAATACTGAGGCCATTTTCTACTTTGCTGTTATAAAAACTGCTGTTGTTAACAATCATGTATACATACATAGGTTTTTTTCTTCTGTCCTTATTATAATTTCTTAGAAATAGAATTATTGGATTAAAGGATAAAGGTTTATAAAACTTCATTATAGGGGCACCTGGGTGGCTCAGTGGGTTAAAGCCTCTGCCTTTCGGCTCAGGTCATGATCTCAGGGTCTTGGGATCAAGCCCCGCATTGGGCTCTCTGCTCAGCAGGGAGTCTGCTTCCCCCTCTCTCTCTGCCTGCCTCTCTGCCTACTTGTGATTTCTGTCTGTCAAATAAATAAATAAAATCTTTAAAAAAAACCCACAAAACTTCATTATATACTGCCACATTATTCTCTGAGAGGTTCTGCCAATTTATACTCTCATGATTGGTTTGAGTGCTCATTTTCCATACCTTCTCCAGTGCTGGTGTGATAACCATAAAAAAAGCTAACAGTGTAGCACTTATGATGTGTCATGCAGTGCTCTGAGTGCTTTCCATATCTTTATTTAACTCTCTGCCAACATTATGAGATGGTACTTTTATTGTCCCCATTTTACAGATGAGGAAATAGAGGTAGAGAGTGGTTAATTACTATGGTCACAGAGCTGATAAGTATAGAGCCAGTGTACTGATGTAGGTGATGTTGTCCTAACCCTGCCTCTTAGATATCAGATGATAATGCCTGTGCATTTTTCTTTAATTTTTTTTCAAAATTTAATAGGGCTGTTTTATCTGATTTTAAAATTATTTTTTTAATTGAAACATAATTCACATAATGTAAAGTTTGCCATTGTAAAGTATACAGTTCAGTGGTTTTTAATATATTCAATATGTTGTATAACTATCACTGCTATCTACTATATAATTATAGAACATTTCCATCACTCCAGAAAGAATTTCCATACCTATTAACAGTCAACCTCAATACTTCTCTGCTCCCATGCTCTGACAACCATGTAGAGATTCTGTGTCTTAATGGATTTACTTATTCTGGACATTTCATAAAAAATGGAGTCATACAATGTGTGGCCTTTTGTGCTTGGCTTCATTCACCAAACATAATTTTTTCAAGATTCTTACATGCTGTAGCACATATTTGTTTTATCTCATTTAAAAAATAATACAAGTTCATTGTAAAACTCAGACAAACTCAGAAAACTCAAAAAAACTCAGAAAAACACAGAATAAAGAAGAAAGTTCAAATTTCACCAAGAGATAACTGTGGTTTATATTTTCATGTATATACTTTTCAGATTTTTGTATATAGGCATTAAAAAGTAGTTTGTGTCATACATTTTAAAAAATCTGCCTTTGGGGCACCTGGGTGGCTCAGTTGTTAAGCCTCTGCCTTCAGCTCAGTTAATGATCCCAGAGTCCTGGGACTGAGTCCCGCATCAGGTTCCCTATTCAGCAGGGAGCCTGTTTCTGCCTCCACCTCTGCCTTCTGCTCCTCTTGATTGTGCTCTCTTTCTCCTTATGTCAAATAAAACAAAAAACAAAAAAACCTGCCTTTAAATATGTGTTACGTCAGGAAATATGAAGATTCTTCATCATTCTTTTTAATAACTGCAATATAACTGTTTATAGATTTGTAAGAGGGAAAACACAGGTTTGCCAAGCTAGTGAGAAAAAGGAGTAGGAGAGAGAATTGCAGTTTGGAACCTGTGAATAGGACTAGATAGGACTGAGAAGACCCCAAGGACCTTTACTCCCCCTCTCTCGGGATCCGGGTCTTGCCTTCTTTCTGATCCTGCACTAGACCATCTTCCCCATCTCCTTGCCTGAAGCAGAGGCATTTAGAATGGAGGCAGCTGGGAATGATTGTAGGTGTTGGGTGGAGGACCGACACCTTCGAAGTGGTACTTAACAAAGGGTAGCTTGGCAGAAGTGTGTAGCATGGGATGACAAATAGCAGAGTCAGATAATTGTGTGGCATATGTGAAATTTCTTTTGTTAAATATAGCTTAGAGAGTTTTAGTCATCTCTGCCATTAATGCTTTTTAATATTAATAATGTACACTACTTTTGGTTTTGTATTATGAAATACTGAGTACAGTTAATTTTCCCTCTCATATCTTTATGGTAGAGGATAACTAATATAATATGGTTAATAAACAAATTGAGAAGAATTTAATTTCTAATTCCTCTCATTGCTTAGACTCATGTCAACATTAACTAAATATACTGTTTGATTTTTACCTTGAAATGTATTTTCAGTGATTTGTGTCATTAAATGTGTCCCTTAGATTGGTCTGGAGAAAGAAAGAAAATAAATTTTTATTGTGTACCTACTTAGTCTGGGTACTGTTGCTTTTTAGAACACATCTAATCATTACAATATCTTGGGAAGGGAAGGTGTTATTTTTTTTTTTTTTTAAGATTTTATTTATTTATTTGACAGACAGAGATCACAAGTAGGCAGAGAGGCAGGCAGAGAGAGATGGAGGGAGAAGTAGGCTTCCTGCTGAGGAGAGAGCCCAATGTGGGGCTTGATCCCAAGACCCTGAGATCATGACCTGAGACAAAGGCAGAGGCTTTAACTCACAGAGCCACCCAGGTGCCCCAGAAGGTGTTATTCTAAAAGGTGAAGAAGTGGCATGTGAACCTGACCCTCAAATGAGGAC
Organism: Lutra lutra; assembly: GCF_902655055.1. Taxonomy (NCBI): domain Eukaryota; kingdom Metazoa; phylum Chordata; class Mammalia; order Carnivora; family Mustelidae; genus Lutra; species Lutra lutra. The sequence continues at coordinate 64,608,656 of NC_062290.1, forward strand.
TTAGTCCATTATATAGCAAACTGTCTCTGGGATTGTGTTTGAAATCACATTCCCTCCCAGCCCCCATTAATTATAACCAATATGGAAACTTGAAAAGAGGAGAGAATCATCCATTGCTCAATTGGTGTAAACACAGTAACTTTACCATTTTAGTTTTTTTTCTGGCTGGATTTTCCTGTATGCCTTTTTTATACATAATCTTAGTACATGTGTATAGTTTTGTTTTCTGCTTTTTCATTTGACATTTATAAGCCTATTTCCATATTGCCCCATATTATATACAACTTTTTAAATAGCTCTACAGTATTCCATGGCTGTACCACACCATTTTCTGGTATGGGACATTCTATTTTATATATTTATTTATTTTTATTATTTCTTAAAGGTTTTACTTATTTATTTGACAGAGACACAGTGAGAAAGGGAACAACAAGCGGGGGGAGTAGGAGAAGCAGGCTTCCCGCTGAGCAGGGAGCCTCATGCTGGACTCAGTCCCAGGACCTTGGGATCATGACCTGAGCCAAAGGCTTAATGACTGAGCCACCCAGGCGCCCCAGTGTGGGATATTTTAAATATTTAAATATTTCAAATATTTCTACTGTTTTCTAGTGTAGAGACTGGGGTCCTGTCAGTTTGGATTGGTGTATTTTTCTAAAAAAAGGGAGGTTTTCCCAAATACTGTTAACATCTAGACATGTGTATAAACCCCTTGAAATGAGGTTATTGTAAGAACTAAGAACAAGGTAAAGAGTTGGATCATGTCCTATGGGTAGTCAATAAGAAATCAACTAAAGATGAACTAAAGATTAGCGTATGTTGATAAGTACTTCGCATTCATTGTAGGACTTTCCCCCTGCAGTGCTCTGAGGACTGGAAATGGCAGATGAGATGGATTTAATAAGGTTGGGGAAAAGCCCGTTTAAAGACTTGAAGTGATGTAAGTGGATGAGAATGCTGAGAGAGATGAAGCAAGACAAGAGGACACAGTGGGATGGCTGAGGGCAGAACGTTTTTATGCATTGGAGCTCTCTTGTCTTGGTGCCTTAAGATTCTTGTAGTTATTGCTTAATCAAGAAAGTTATTTAAAGTGGGGAGTCACAAAAAGAAATTATAAATGCATGTAGCATTTTATTTGAACTTAAAAACATATATAGATTTATTGAATACTACTTTGGTTTAAAATTATTTTTTTATTTTTAGGGAGAGAGCAGGGGTGGGGGGGTAGGGGGGGAGAGAGAGAGAATCTTAAGCAGGCTGTAAGCCCCAGCAAGGAGCTTGATCCCACAACCCTAAGATCATGACCTGAGCCATAATCAAGTGTTGAACACTTAACTGACTGAGCCACCCAGTCACCCCTATTTAAACACCATTTTGAAAGAGAGCTCAGAATTTTTCTTTGAGAATAGTTGGAATTTTCTCTCTTGAACAAGCATACATTGGTTACAAATACCAGTTTTAATCTCTTTAAAAGGGAACGTAAAGACGGGTGGGTGCAGAATTCTAGATTTTTCTCTTGCCTGTATGTAATACAGTAGCATCTTTTTCAAAGTGGATCACCTTAAGTCTTGCCATAGCATTCAGTTTTATTTTCATAACAGTTTATTTTCATTCTGTGAAATGTTGAAACCATGTAATTCCAGTAACAAATACATGGACTGGTTGAAGCACAAGAGCAGCTCCCCTGGTTGGAGCTAAAATCCTGAAGAGTGCTGTAGAGAGTGGCTTAGTAGCCTTGGAGATTCACTGTGCTATGGGCATTGGTTGGTATGTTTTACAGAGAAGAGCATACTTTGGTTTCCCTGGAGAGCTGGTTAAGCTGGAGTGAAGTTCTCTGAGTGCTGTGGACATGGACTGAACAGTAAGAGAAGGGAAAAGGAGTGACTAAATGAGAAGTGGTCAGACAGTTGAGCAAATAATCAGGATTATTAGGTTGGAAGGGGAGGCCAGGAGTAATCAGCTCCTGGGGAAAGGCCCATAAAAGAGTTGGAAGGCTAAGAAAAAAGTCATGAAACCTTTAAAATAGGAGCTTCTGTTGACCTTTGGCAGAATTTTGATAGGAAGTGGGAGGAAGCCAGGCTTGCTACAGGTTGAAGCATTATTTTTTTTTTTTTAAGATTTTATTTATTTATTTGACACAGAGAGATCACAAGTAGGCAGAGAGGCAGGCAGAGAGAGAGAGAGGGAAGCAGGCTCCCCGCTGAGCAGAGAGCCCGATGCGGGCCTCGATCCCAGGACCCTGAGATCATGACCTGAGCCGAAGGCAGCGGCTTAACCCACTGAGCCACCTAGGCGCCCAGGTTGAAGCATTATTAAAGGAGGGACACTCACTCTGAGCTAGGACTTGACATAAATTTGATTGCAATATATTGAGATCCTTCTATTGAAATGAAAACTAGCGGTGGTCATGTGCAGAGATCTTGGAGACTGATGTGTGACTGACTCATTTTCTTTATAGTGATTATGTTAGAGAATGAAATGTAAAGCCTTTAATCAAGGCTTTGTTAATCTTTGTTGTTTGTTTGTTTTTAAAGATTTTATTTATTTATTTGACAGAGACACACAGCAAGAGAGGGAACACAAGTGGGGAGTGGGAGAGGGAGAGGCAGGCTTCCTGCTGAGCAGGAAGCCTCATGTGGGGCTCCATCCCAGGACCCTGGGATCATGACCTGAGCTGAAGGTAGACGCTTAACAACTGAGCCACCCGGCGCCCCTTTGGTCTTCTTTGACAGTGGTTCTCAGCAGAGAGTGATTTACTTCCCAGTGGACATGGGGGATGGTCCTGCTGACATCTAGTGGATAGAGGCCAGAGATGTTGCTAAACATCCTTCAGTGAACAGGATAGCCCCATGCATCAAAGAACTAGTTCAAGATGTCAGTAGTGTTGAGGTTGAGAAGTCCTGAATTCTGTTGTAACATCATGCAAAGTTTTTTCACTTTTGGCTCTCCATTGGTGTTAGCTATCTCATAAGATTCCCCAGACTACTTTCTGTTTAATGGAGGGGTGGTAGAAAAGTCTCTGAGTTTCATTTTGAACTGTAGCCCGAACCTAGTTAGTGTTGCTGAAAGTTGGGGATTGGGGCATCTCAGGTTCAGTCAGTAGGGTTCCTTCCACGGGTGCGTATTGTTTCCCAGCTTTGAGATTTAATGAACATGGAGACAAGTTTTACATTTAGAAAATTGTGTGATGGGCGCATTTGCAACTAGAGCAAAATATTTTTGTTGTGAGCCACTGTTCTGAGTGCTTCTTTGTGTAAATTATTTCTATTTGGAGAGTTGAGGGCCTTAGTAATGGCTCATCTGTTTTGCTGAGTTTCCATTTTGGGTTCAGGAAGGCAGCTGTGTAATCATCATCATCATTGACAGGTAATAGAGTGCCCTCTTGATGCCTGGTACTATATTGAATACTTGAAAAGAAATAACATTCAGAAGATGGTCCCAAAATAGAATTCCTTCTGTACTAAGTTTGAGCTAAGGCGTTGGTTTTCAAATTTGTGAGAGAACTAAGAATACCAGGAGGTCACGATGCTCTTAATAAATGTATCACGTGGACAGAGATGTAGCACCAAATTATTTAAGACTTATGCTCAGAAATATTTATCTTAATTAAATTTTTGTGCAATCAATATGTCAGGTTTATGTTTTATTATATGTATCAGTGACCTGACCAATAGTGGATTAAATGATAAGGGCTTTACTTCCGTGTTTGTTTGCTATAACAGTGAGTCTGAATGCATGAAATCCAGGGTAGGTGTGATGATTCTATAGTTCTCTTTCCACACTCTTGCTCTTGTCTTTCTGGTCTACCATCTGTAGCTTGTTGCTGTCATCTTTGTGTGTGTAAGATGGCCACTACAACCTAGGCAAGGGTTTTACTCTCCAGAAAGGACAGAGAGTGGAAGAATGAAGGAGTAAGGGATAGTGATTATGTATAAACTGTGGTACATTGCAAGGGGGTCTGGGAAATACTGATAATTTAGCTGAGCATCTCATTCCTCTGAACAAAACTGGGGTTCTCTTACGAAGTAAGAACAGATCCAAGGTAGACAATTAGCTGTGACTGCCACAGTAACAAAACAATTTAAAATGTACATTCATGAGCTTGTGACATTCATGATCTTTTGTTCTCATAAAATGCTTGGAATTTTCCTATTAATATTCTTTATTTATTTGTGGAACATTAGTTTTGTTGATAGCTAGCAAGGAAGTAATCTCAAATATTGAAGGTTTAAGAAGTATGTGAAAAAAACTTTTAAAATGAGAAAACTCTTTTTTTTTTTTTTTAAAGATTTTATTTATTTATTTGTTAGAGAGGGAGAGAGAGCATGAGCACAGGCAGACAGAGTGGCAGGCAGAGGCAGAGGGAGAAGCAGGCTCCCCGCTGAGCAAGGAGCCCGATGTGGGACTCGATCCCAGGACGCTGGGATCATGACCCGAGCCGAAGGCAGCCGCCCAACCAACTGAGCCACCCAGGCGTCCCTAAAATGAGAAAACTCTTGACATTGACTTTTTTTCCCCCTTGCAAATGAGAAAATGAAATTCTTATTTGATTTTAATGAAGGTACACTTCAGGACACCCGTTTTCATAAGGGGCATGGTTAGGGAACCACCAATATTATTATGTGTACTGTTTATTTACTGTTTCTCTACTTTCACTTAAATTATTTTTCTAGATAAAAACATTCTCTTTCAGTATTACATGTTATGGGCAATGAAAACATTATTTTTATTTTTATTTTTTTTTAAGATTTTATTTGAGAGAGAGAGAAAGTACATGTGTGCCTGTGTGTGAGCTGAGGAAGGGAGAGGGGCAGAGGGAGGGGGAGAAGTAGACTCCCCACGGAGCAGGGAGCCCCATGTGGGGCTTGATCGTAGGACCCCGAGATCATGGTGTTCACTTAAGGCAGGTGCTTAACCGACTGAGCCACCCAGGTGCCCCTAAAACATTCTTCTTTTTTTTTTTTTAAAGATTTTATTTATTTATTTGACAGACAGAGATCACAAGTAGGCAGAGAGAGAAGAGGAAGCAGGCTCCCTGCTGAGCAGAGAGCCCCATGTGGGGCTCGATCCCAGGCCCCTGAGATCATGATCTGAGCCGAAAGCAGAGGCTTTAACCCACTGAACCACCCAGGTGCCCCCTTAATACATTCTTTACTTTTAAATGTTGTTTCTAAATTCTGTATAGTGATCCTATGTTCGTTTTTTTAATCCTATATCAGTTTTATAATCAGCCAAAAAGTTTTATTAATTTTTCAAAGTCAAAGTGAGTCTTGCCATCATTGACACTGCATCGTCTGCTTCAAATCCATTTTTATCTCCTACTTCTTGAAATTCTTAGAGCAATCATAGCATGTACAACAGCATTTTCTCCTTATAGACCGTCTTGAATTCATCACTAATTGTTCCATATGTTATCAAGATCATAGGCTCTCTGTTATTTATTTTTCCGCATGTCCCAATTTCTTAGCATAGTATTAGATATATAGTAGATACTTAATTGTTTCCTGATCAACTAAATAATCACATTTAACACATTAATACACATGAAAATAGCATGAATTTAATAACTGAATAGGCATAAAATAAGACATGACTAATAACCAGTGTAATCAGAATTTCATGACTTTTACTCTTACCTATTAATGTAGAACTGCTAGCTCCCCTAAATTGCCCCCCAAATTGTTTATTCTTGGAGTCACCAAAGGGTGTGGCCACTGCCACATAGCACGTCTTTTTCTTCTGCCATGTTTGCTGTCCCTAGATAACAGAGGGGTATCTCTGTGCCTGATTATCTCCTTGGCCTTGAGCTGTCCTGCCAGGTATAATGCTGAGCTGGGGCTGTTGAGGTATCCCAGCCTCTTTTCTCCCCCACTATTATATCTTGTTGTGTGGGCATCAAAGCAGAGCTCTTTAATCTTGTTGCTTCAAAGCTTTCAGTGAAAGCTGTTATTTAGTTTCTCACTGTAGCTCTTCTGTTATGATGAGCTCTTGGGTCTGGGCTGGGGGAGCAGTCCAGGTGGTAGACACCAACCAACCTGTGCATGTGACCATTCCTCCTGTTCAAGGTTTGGTTATTGTGCCAAGCTTCTCTGTCTCTCTTTAGTAAGCGTGATTATTGTCCCAAAATGTTTCTTAGTGTAACCTCATGCAAACAGATGCTTTGAAAAACTCTCAGTCTCCGGAGATAGGTGAATCTTAGTGGCAGGGATGATTTCGGTTGTAGACTGCAATCCCATTGTACTTTAAAAATACAATGGGTAAAACATACCTCAAAGAATCTCAAGCCCAAGTCACAAGTCAGAGCAGCTCAGAGCATGATCTTGGCCCAGAAGTAAAATAAAAACTTTACTTTTTCTTGTTTTATATGTCTGATTCTGTTGGAACCCAGTGTGAACTTTAAATGCACCAAATTTTATTTCTTCAATTGTACATTTGTTTTTATTTGTATGACCCCTAAAATTGGCTATGCCTATGGTTGAACAAAGATATTATGCACTCTTACTCTCTTCTCCCGAGCAGTTCTTTATTAATACTTAGTTAATCTTCCTTGAGTTTCAAGATGTACATATATGAGACAGTAATTGGAACTGGACCTTGTGTAAGTTCCTAGTAGGAATGTAGGTAGATAGAAGGAAAAAAGCAAACTCCATGCTTGGGATTGAGCCTTAAGTGCTAATGCAAGTCTTCAAGGGGGAGAAGGATGCCTGAGTAGAAATTGGGAGATATGGGAAGCCAAGAGCATAGAGCCTCCCTAGCCAAATGGCCAAGGTGAAAGGAATAAAAAAATGAGCATCTGCCTGAAATAGTTTGTGAAACAATGAGAACAACAAAATAACTAATAGTTTCATGTTGCCTTCAGCTCTTGTCTCCCCCCCCCCCCCAAACACTTGAGTTTCATTTAAGGAAAAGAAAAATTTTATAAACTATAGTTACATAGATGTATCCTTCACCCAGTGCAGTGCTTGGTTGAGAGTGGTTATTCAGATAATTACCTTTTTCTTTTTTTTTTTTAAAGATTTTATTTATTTATTTGACAGAGATCCCAAGTAGGCAGAGAGGCAGGCAGAGAGAGGAGGAAGCAGGCTCTCTGCCGAGCAGAGAGCCCGATGCGGGACTCAATCCCAGGACCCTGAGACTACGCATGACCTGAGATGAAGGCAGAGGCTTAACCCACTGAGCCACCCAGGTGCCCCCAGATAATTACTGTTGACTCAACTCCCTGGGTATTTAGGTACTTGACTGCCAGTCCCTCAGAGGGTCACCTAGGAGGAGTAGGAGACCCAAGATACCATGGTAGAGCAGTGAGAACAAATGGGGACAGAGAGAGGCAAAGAAATGTTACTAGTCACTAGATACAGAACCTTCTTGACTCAGTCCAGTGGGTCCTGCTTTGAAATCTAGAACTAGAAAACAATCAGGGATGCGGGATTGCTGGAGAAATGTTCCCTGAGATCTGTTTGCCAAGACCTCATCATGATCCTGAGCTGTAGGAAAGTTTGTGCCCTCCCTGGAGCCCTTAGCTACTGAGCGACACGGTCAGAAGCTAACTCAGGCCTTCCTGTTCCCACACATTTGTTCACCTCTACAACGGGCTAGGTTTTTTTTAAAGTTTTTTTTTTTTTTTTTTTTTTTTTTTTAATTTGACAGAGAGAGATCACAAGCAGGCAGAGAGGCAGGCAGAGAGAGAGGAGGAAGCAGGTTCTCTGCTGAGCAGAGAGCCTGATGCGGGGCTCGATCCCAGGACCCTGAGATCATGACCTGAGCCGAAGGCAGCGGCTTAACCCGCTGAGCCACCCAGGCGCTCCTGGGCTAGGTTTTTTTTAAACAATCATTTGTTTCTTCTTTGCTAGTTGCTGTCATTTTATTGTTTGTTGTTATCTCTCTCATTCCAGATAGGGTGGATATAAAAATTGCCTTATAGTGGTTTTCATTCAATTCAGTGTGATTCTAGAAAGCTTAATTTGGTAGTTCCAGAGCAAGACCAGTGGTCTTGGTGCAGGAATGAAATGACCACAGGATGCTAGTATTGTTGATTGGCTCTGCTTCCTGTGAGAGTAGAATTAAATGAGTCATTTAAAAATTTTAAGAGTACTATTTTTAATTCTGTGCATGCAAATGCTCCATATATATCTATTATATGAAATGCAAGTTTACTTTATAATTTTTTTGTAATTAAAATAATCTTGTCTAGAGTGAGTTATAATCACCTGAAATTTTATCAAAAGGATTAAGATTTCTTTTAATTATTCTTATTTGTTCTCCTTAAAAGGAACTTACTCCTTAGAAAAATAGATTTAATCTAAGGGCTTGCCTGGCTGGCTCAGCCAGTAGAGCACGCAACTCTTGATTTGGGGGTCATGTGTTTGAGCTGCATATTGGATATAGAGATTATTTTTTAAAAAATCTATAAAGAAGAAAAAAGATAATCTAAGATAATAAGACAATAGTAGGAAAGCTGTCTTAAGCTCTTGGCAGGCCAAATAGAAAAATTCTGTAGATTTACCTTTGGGAATTCTGTGAAATCTTGAAATTTTGAGTTTTATTTTGGTTTGAGTTACTATTAGGCATACTATTCTGCAAGATTCTCCTTGGGGAATTCTGAACATTTTGTGTCCTATGGGACTTGATTTTTGTATGTTATGTCTTATTATTATACTTGTGAATGAGGTGATCAACACATTTTAAGGCTTTTTTCCCCCTTTTATATATGTGCATTTGAGTACAAGATGACATAAAACATTTTTTTCCCTTCTTTTTCAGAATTAAATGTGAGGGAGTCTGATGTAAGAGTTTGTGATGAGTCGTCATGTAAATATGGAGGAGTGTGTAAAGAAGATGGGGACAGTTTGAAATGTGCATGTCAATTTCAGGTGAGGAAACCAAATCTACTCTGAAAAATTTTTACATTTTTAATATTTTATTGTTCTGCATTCTTCAAATTAAAAAGCTTAAAAAACCTTGAACCCTGAAAGAAATTGGGTTCACAGCCCATTGATTTTTCTTTTGTCAGATGAAGTACTATTATTTCTACCTTCCATGCTTCTTTTCTTGAGTTAAGAGGACAGATTGGCAATAATAGGTGAGAAGATGATTTGAAAAAAATATTAAAGTTCTATTCAAATGTAAGTTCTAATTGTTACTAAAAGGAAATGAATCTCTTATTTTAAATGTTGATGTTTTGTGGGGGCACCTGGGTGGCTCAGTTGGTTGAACGTCTGACTCTTGATTTCAGTTCAGAAATCCTTATAGACTATATTAAATCATGATCTCAGGATCATGGGATCGAGAGCCCCATGTTGGGCTCCATGCATGCTCAGCAGGGAGTCTGCTTGAGATTCTCTCCTTCTGCCCAACAGCCCCCTCCACCCCATTGGCTTTTTTCCCCTTTCCTTCTTTTGTAGTTTTTTCCCCATCCATTAAATTTATTTTTTACATTTTTTATTTTTATTTTTTTTAAGATTTTATTTATTTATTTGACAGATACGGATCACAAGTAGGCAGAGAGGTGGGCAGAGGGGGAGAGGGGAAGCAGACTCCCCACTGAGCAGAGAGCCTGATGCGGGGCTTGATCCCAGGACCCTGAGATCATGACCTGAGCCGAAGGCGGAGGCTTAACCCACTGAGCCACTCAGGTGCCCCTAAATTTTTTATTCTTTTTTTAAGTTAATTTAATTTATTTGAGAGAGAGAGAGTGAGCGCATAGGCAGGGGGAGCAGCAGAGGGAGAAGGAGAAGCATGCCTCCCGGTGAGCATGGAGCCCGATGGGGAGCTTGATCCCAGCATCCTGGGATCATGACCTGAGCCAAAGGCAGATACTTAGCTGACTGAGCAACCTAGGCACCCCTAAATTTTTTTTTTTAAGTATAGTTGACCTACAATTTACATTAGTTCAGGTATACAACATGGTGATTCAATTTCTTTATGAGTTATGGTCTTCCCTTCCATTTTTATTTGCCGGTGTCTCATTTTTTTAGGCCAAAGAACATGGCTGACTTGGTGCCTCAGGATAGACCAGGGTTAGAGATAAACTAGACAGGGAAACCTCAAACTAACATCTTCGCTTTTCAGATGCTCTTTTAAGTTGTAATTGTGTTTCTTAAAACAAAACAAACAAAAAACTAAAGAGAAAGGATGTGAAATGTGTTACATTCAATTTTTCTTTTTTTATTTGATGTGATTAAATTATCTGGCTTCAGAATATTATTCAGGATCTGGTGGCTGATTCAGAATTTGAGATGAAACAAACTGAAATTTTTTCCACTCGTTATCTTATTCTAATTGTACCCACCATTTTGGATTTTAAGAGAAGGAAATGGTACAGAGATTAGGAACAAAAGCATAGGACAGTCAGTATTTCTAGTAACCCTGTAACGTCAGGAAGTTCGTGTATGATCCATCTGAAAAGAGAAGGCACGTTTTCTCTCCTTTTTTTATGATATTGTAATGAGAATCAGAATCAGAGAGCTTGCATATGAAATCTCTCTGAAAACTATAAACCATCAGAGGAAGAGTAGGGGCTTACACTATTGTCTATCTGGACAAGCTCTTCATAGTCAAAAGAGACTTTATAATCCACTGTTACTGACAATAGTCACCTTTGACATGGCTTCAGCTGACCTTGTGCCCACCCCTGCATGGTTACTCATGCAGTGAATGTTCCGGCTAGTGTGTTGTGTCTGGCTTCCCTGCCTGCACCCCAGATCCTCATAAAAGGGATAACAGCTAAAGCGGGCTTCTTTCCTTAAAAGAAGTTATTGGTGTACATAGTGTAACTCAGCCCTCATGGAGTTTTCTTGTTTCTGGTCTTCACATTAGATAATTTTTTATGATCTATCTTCAGGTTCCCTAATCCCTTCTTTTGTCCTCTCCATTCAGTCTATCCAGTGAGTTTTTATTTTTAGATTTTTTTTTTTGGTGGGGGGGCAGAGAAAGGGAAGAGAGAGAGAGAGAGAGAATCTTAAGCAGGCTCCACACCCAGTGCAGAGCCCAAATGCGGGGCTCGATCCCATAACCCTGAGATCATAACTTGAGCTGAAATCGAGAGCTTGGATGTTTAACTGAGTCACCCAGGCACCTCTCAGATATTTTATTTCTAGACTTTATAGTTTGTTTGGTTTTTTTTAAAGATTTTATTTATTTATTTGACAGACAGAGATCACAAGTAGGCAGAAAGGCAGGCAGAGAGAGAGGAAGGGAAGCAGGCTCCCTGCTGAGCAGAGAGCCCGATGTAGGGCTCGATCCCAGGACCCTGAGATCATGACCCGAGCCAAAGGCAGAGGCTTTAACCCACTGAGCCACCCAGGCACCCCTAGACTTTATAGTTTTGATTTTTTTGTAAGATTTTAAAATTTATTTTAGAGAGAAAACAATGGTTGGTGTGAGGGCCAGAGAGAGAGGGAGAGAGAATCTCAAGCAGACTCTACACCGAGCGTGGATCCTGATGCAGAACTCAAACTTATGACGCTAAGATCATGACCTGAGCTGAAACCAAGAGTCAGACGCTCAGCTAACTGTGCCACCCAGGCACCCCTCTAGTTTTGATTTCTTGACTGAGATTTCCTGTCTTTTCGTTCATTACAAGCATAGTTTCCTTGAGTATAGATACTATTGCTGCTTTAAAATCTTTGCTACTTTCATCTGAAACATCTCAGGGATCATCTCTTGATTTTTCATTTGAGAATGGATTGTGTTTTCCTTTTTCCTTGTATTAGAGTAATTTTGAATTTATCCTAACATGTCAGTGATATATTTTAGTGTTTGAAATCTGTCATGTTCCCCTGAAGAGTATTGTTATTTTTGAAACAGTTAAGTTGGCTGACCTCAAACTACAGAATGCTGTATCCCTGTTGTGGAAAGCAACACAAATATTAATTCATTACTTTTAACCTTAGCTGGGCTACTTGGAATATATCCCATGAGTGGTTTGGGAGTCAGCCAGAAATTTGATAGGAATTTATATACCGAATCTCAGAGTCCCTTCTGACTCTTTCCTTTCTGGGGTTTTCTCTCTTTTTAGTGGCTCTGAGGTTGCCTTGAACTCTGTCCTTTGGTTTTTAAGCCAGAAAGATTATGGGTTTCTTATTGGTGTTTTAGTCACCTCTGTATTGGGAAGACTGAAGCTGTTCCCTCTTTCAACTGTCTTAAATTTCTCTAGGTTAAATTCTTTGATGTGGAATTGTTGAGCAGTGGGATGCTCATGGGTAGATAACATTCTCACCAATAGCAATCAGTATATCTGATGTGCTTGTTTCCCCTTGGCCTCCTGATAGTGGATTTTTGTTAATACTTTTAAATTTTGTGAATCTGCAAGGAAAAAATTTTATTTATTTATTTGACAGACAGAAATCAGAAGTAGGCAGAGAGGCAGGCAGAGAGAGAGGAGGAAGCAGTCTCCCCGCTGAGCAGAGAGTCCGATGTGGGGCTCGATCCCAGGACCCTGGGATCATGACCTGAGCCGAAGGCAGAGACTTTAACCACTGAGCCACCCAGGTGCCCCAGGAAAAAATTTAAAAAAAAAAATTTTCATTTTTTGGGATGCCTGGGTGGCTCAGTGGGTTAAGGCCTCTGCCTTTGGCTCAGGTCATAATCCCAGGGTCCTGGGATCGAGCCTCACATCGGGCTCTCTGCTCAGCAGGGAGCCTGCTTCCCCCCACCCCCGCCTGCCTCTCTGCCTACTTGTGATCTCTGTCAAATAAATAAATAAAATCTTTAAAAAATTTTTCATTTGATTATTAGAGAAATTGAAAATGTGCCATATATTGACCTTTTTTTTTGTGAATCAATATTTCATAATCTTTGCCCATTTTTTGGAGTATTTTCTTTTTCCCTTGTATGAATTGTAGACATATGTATGTATGTGAGTATGAATGTGCGGATACTATATAAGAGTGTACTATTTGAATATTTATATATTGCTTATGCTGAGCATTATATCCATTAATGGTTCTAAATATATACACACATACACACACATATATACATATATATATATATATTCCTCTATAACTCATAAACTCTTATGAGAACCTGTGATGTAGGTACTATTGTTATGTTTTTTAAAAGAGTACTATGCCCATATTAAACAACTTGAACATTATATAAGAAGATCTATAATATATTGAAAAAATGGGGGCGCCTGGGTGGCTCAGTGGGTTAAGCCGCTGCCTTCAGCTCAGGTCATGATCTCAGGGTCCTGGGATCGAGCCCCGCATTGGGCTCCTTGCTCAGTGGGGAGCCTGCTTCTCTCTCTGCCTCTGCCTGCCTCTCTGCCTGCTTGTGATCTCTGTCTCTCTCTCTCTGTCAAATAAATAAATAAAATCTTTAAAAAAAAAAAAAAGAAAAGAAAAGAAAAGAAAAAATGTCTTCCTTTCACTCCAGATTACTAATTGCTCTTCTCAAAGGCAACATTTGTTACTTTGTATTACCTTCTAGAAATATTATGTGTTATACAAGTGTATGTAGTTGATCTTGAACTGCACAGGCTTGAACTGTGTGGGTCTACTTATACATGGATTTATTATTGTACAGTACTGTAAATATATTTTCTCTTTTATATGATTTTCTTTTTTTTATTTTAAGATTTTTATTTATTCATTTGAGAGAGAGAGAGAAAGCACAAGCAAGGGGAGGGGTAGAGGGAGAAGCAGGTTCCCTGCTGAGCAGGGAGCATGATGTAGAATTCGATCTCAGGACCCTGGGACCATGACCTATACCAAAGGCAGATGCTTAACTGAGCCATCCAGGCAACCTCTTTATTCTTTCTTTCTTTCTTTCTTTCTTTCTTTCTTTCTTTCTTTCTCTTCCTTCCTTCCTTCCTTCCTTCCTTCCTTCCTTCCTTCCTTCCTATCTATCTACCTACCTACCTACCTACCTACCTACCTATCTATTTAAAGATTTTATTCATTCATTTGTCAGAGAGAGAGCACAAGCAGGCAGAGTGGCAGGCAGAGACAGAGAGAGAAGCAGGCTCCCTGCTAAGCAAGGAGCCCGATGCAGGACTCCATCCCAGGACCCTGGGCTCATGACCCAAGCCGAAGGCAGCTGCTTAACCAACTGAGCTGCATGGGCGTCCCTTAGATGATTTTCTTAATACCATTTTCTTTTCTCTAGCCTATTTTATTGTAAAAATACAACATATCATACATGTAACAAACCAAATATGTGTTAATTGACTATGTTATTGGTAAGGCTTCTTGTCAACAGTAGGTATTAAGATTTGGGAGAGTCAGGTTATGCATGAATTTTTGGAGCCAAATCCCCATGTTTAAGAGTCAATTGTAGGTGTTTTTATTTCTCTTTTCAGTACTAAATCACTCAAAATATTTGTCTTAGGTTCCTTTTTAGTTTATACAGATTAAAAAAATGTTAAAGAAGTTAGTGTCATTTTCATTTTTAATAATTTTTGATATAAAGACATTTTGAATTTTCATACCATATTTTTCTATTTTTGTTTTTAGGATTCTGCTTTTCATTAGTTGAAAGTCTTTCCCTCCAACTCTAAGATTATAAAAAGTAGCCTTTTGGACCTTTTTAAATGTATTTGAACAGCTAGAAAATCCTCTCATGATCTGTCTGAATCCTTAGCATTCTTACCTGGTGGCAAAGAAGGGAAGAGAAATAAAAGTTAGGAGTTGAGATCACTAGACATTTATCCAGTGCTTGCTTTGTGCTCAGTGCTAGACGCTGAGGATATAAAGATGTTTGAAGACAAGTTGCTTGCCCTGTAGGAGCAAACTGCCTAAGGGCTTACAGCCTGATTTAATCCTGCTGCTGAATGAACTTTCCTTTGACTACTCTGCCTCCTTATAATTTATAAATCTGTTCAAGTTAGAGTTAGGTTATTGCCAGTTGAAGAAAAATCACCTCATATGTCCATTAAACATTTCTCTGCTGGGTGCTTTAGCAGTATCTTTCAATTCCATTTAAAAAACTTGCTTGTGATTCAGCATGCTTTTAGTGTTAATATGAGCTTTCTGGTATATAATTTAACACATTTTAAAGGATAATAACAGGATTTTAAATAAAGTCTAAAATTGTTTTTTTCAGTCTGCTAATAAGAGCTATTACATAAACAAAGCAACTTTTATTTTGTACCGAGAAAAATTATCAAAATTGCATTTTTCCTTTAAAACGTGGGTTATAGGGGTAGCACAGCCAGCTAAGCATCTGACTCTTGGTTTTGGCTGAGGTCATTATCTCAGGGTCATGAGATTGAGCCCCATGTTTTGGTCCGTGCTAAGTGTGGAGTTGCTTAAGACTCTCTCCCTTTCCTTCTGCCCCTCCCACTTGTGCTCTCCCTCGCTTTCTCTCAAATAAATAAATCTGCAAAAAAAAACCCCCAGAAAACCCAGAACAAAACACTTGAGTTATGTACAGAGAGGAGGACCTATGACTATTACCCTTTTTTCTTTCTTCAAATTTGTTCTTCTCCCTGGAGTGCTCTGGATTGTCTTTTTTCCTGAATTTATTAGTATCTGTTCTTGCTAGATGTCATGCCTTCTTATAAGATCTTTGTATTAGGGTTCTCCAGAGATATAGAACCAATAGGAAATATATATGGTATATGTATATGGGGGGGTATGGAGGGGGAGTGTTTATATTATAAGGGATTGATTTGCTTGATTATGGAGGCTGAAAAGTCCCATGATCCACTCTTTGGAAGCTGGAGATCCAGGAAAACTGGTAGTATAGTTCCAGTCCCAATCCGAAGGCCACAGAACCAGGAGAATACCCATGTCCCAAATCAGGCAGGGAGAGCCATTCTCCTTTCCTCCCCTTTTTTGTTCTACTTAAGCCCTCAGTGTATTGGATGGTCCCACCAACATTGACTCAGTCCATTGATTCAAATGGAAATTCATCCAGAAAACTGTCATAGAGCATCCAGAAATAATATTGAATCTGGGCACCCTGGGGCCTAGTCAGGATGGCAGGTAATATCGACTGTCCCAACCTTGTTGTTACTCTCTTATTTATTGTATTTAGCACAGTTCCTGACACACAGTAGGTACACAACAAATGCTTGCATGGATGTGGCTCCAGAGCTGTGCACTTTGCACCTTTCTGAATTACTTTGGATCATGTTCTTCCAGGTAAATAGAAGGTATAGGGGAGAGTTCTTTCCCCCAGTGTGGATGGCAGTGAGGAGGCAGCAGACCTCAGGTAGAGTCAGGATCTTGGGTTAAGTCAGTGCCCATGTTAGAAGTCACATGTTAAAATTGTCCAAATCCCTTCATTTGCCCATAACAAAATGAGACATTCCTAAGAGAGACCCCCCAGACACAGACTGAGAGAACAGTAGGTCTGCATCTTCCATCTCATGCTCACTCCTAGGTATGTGCTTGTTAGGTTGGATTTTGGGGTCATAGCTTGCACTAGTGAACCTCCTGTTCACTACCACTGAGTGACACAATGACACTGCTGAATAACTTGAGTGTGTAGTGGTTAGAGTACATCACACATCCTAGAGTAGGAAATCAGAGGTTTCCTATTCTTGGCTATGACTCTGGGCAACTACCTAAGACTCAGAAATGATGAGAGCATAGCAAAACCAGCTAATACTTATTGGGAATTTACTATGACCAGATATAAATGTAAAGATGGATTTCTCTTATTCCTCATAACAACTTTATTAGGTGGATGGCTATTATAATTACCATGTTACAGGGGGGAAAACGGTGATGATACTAGTCCATAGTCACATGGATGCTGGTGGACTTGGAGGTGGACCTGTTTTCTATAGTGTTTACCTTGGGACTTCGCATTCCACAGGTATTGAATAAATGAATTTTGATAGTAATAAAATGACGTTATATAGTTAGTGCTTCTTAGCTTATTACAAACATTGCCAAGAATTTCCCTCTTACCTCACTTGATCTTTGTAACAAGCAGATGAAGTAGGTAGCATGGGATTTTCATTCTCATTTTTGTGGATAGTTGATAATTATTTTCATTATAAATGTGAAAAAAGTTGTGAGAAAGTGGTATAATTCTCTTTAAAAAAAAAAAAACCCAAATAAAAGAACAAACTATTCTGGAGTAGAACTAAGTCACAATACTATAGTATTACATTCATGAATATGAAATAAACTATTAATATTCATGCCTAGTTTTGAAAATTTATTTTTGTTTATTTTGCAGTGTCATACAAATTACATTCCTGTCTGTGGATCAAATGGGGACACTTACCAAAATGAATGCTTTCTCAGAAGGGCTGCTTGTAAGCACCAGAAAGAGATAACAGTAGTAGCAAGAGGCCCATGCTACTCTGGTATGTGTGCTATTTTTCTGAGTAAACTTTAGAAATGATTCCACCATGGTTTCTAAAAGGAAATTTCCAGTCAGAGGTGTATTCCCAGAACTACTGTATGGATCATTTGTGTGGGGAGCTCTTTTTTGTCAGCATTTCATGTTGTTGCTTTTTAACCCCAGATGGTCGAATATTGTGTTACATCCTGTACATTGTTAATGCTTATTGCCATTTTCATGGGGACTTTGCATATCTTTTGCCTTATGGTTTAAATATTAGATAGAACAAGATTTGGCGTGAGAAATGATATGGGATCTGTTTTGTTGATTTTTATTTTCTTGGTGCGGGGGAGGGGTGGAGACTATCCATAGAAAGCCATTAGTGGCATCCCAGGATGTGTCTCTTTCCAAGCTTGTCTCTTTTTATATCTTCTCTCTTCTGTCTGCCAGTCTTTGTCACCTATATTCCTCCAGTTTTTTTGTATTTCTTCCTTCTCTTTTCCTTCCTGAATCGGTAGCGATTATTTTTGGAAGGCATGGATGTAAGTTTCTTACTTGCATTTGTATTTCGGGGCAGGGATGCAGGTGATGTATTGTAATTTGAATTACTGTATGAAGATTAGCAGTAAAGGTATAGACATTTCTTATATGATACAGTGTATTTTTTTACTTTCCCTTTATGTTACCGTGCCTGTGTTCAGAATTTTTACTGGGGCTCCATTATATAAGCATGAATGATCCATTGTCTAAGTGGTTGATCTCCAACTCCAGGTCCACTGGTACCACATGACTGAAAGTCCCCCTACTCTAAATTACATGGTTGGTCCTTGTGGCTTGACCAGCCTTCACCGTAGGACTGTTGTGTGTGGCCAACCCCACCTTAAGATCTGATGTGGTCAGTGCCCTCCCTACTAAACATGACACTTCTATCAGGTATGATATAGATTACCTTTCAGAAGCTGAGACAAAAACCAAACCTGTCTTTGGACAAAGACAAATTCTTTTCCCTATACCAGATAATTAGGTGCTTGGAGAAATGATTGTATTCTTGGCCTAATAGACTATTGTTTATTGTGATTCTTGTCTATTTCTCTAAGTACCTTGTGTTTCACAGACTTGGTTTAGAAACTAAAAAAGAATACAGAACCCTTTATAATCCCAGATTAGAAGCAGGATGGTAGATTGGAAAAAGCACAGCACAGGTTAAAAGACTGGGTGTTAACTTCCAGCTCTTTCTTATTGTATGACCTTGGATAAGTCACTTAGACCCTCTGAGCCCCAGTTACTTAAACTGTTAAATGGATGTCATCTCGGGATTGTTAAATGAAGATTGAATCAGCTAAGCTGTGAGCTGCTATATTGGTCTTGTTAGTTGCTCGGTGGGCCAGTGTTGTTCATCTCATTTGGTCTTTTTATTAGTCCTGGTCCCTGTGCTAGAAATAACGTTCTCTTTTGTTTACTTGAAATCTCCTGTCGTATGCTTTAAGGTTGAGCTTTACCCTTTTACCCTTCGTAGTTTTTCTTCCGTGGCATCTCCTGGCAGAGTTTGTTCATACTTTGTGCCTATCTCTCAGTATATATCCTAGCGTTTCGTTTCTCTGACACATGTGTCTCCTGCCAGAGCAGTTGCTTCTCAGCAGGAAGGCAGTATGCCCTGCCTGGGGAGGTACAGCCTAGTCCCTGGGTAGGGGTGGAGTTGTGTGGATGGTGGAAGGCACATGTGCAATGAAAATATAATCTACAAGAAGAATTCAATCTCATTATCGGGGGAGTCATGATATTTAATTTTTTTAAAGAATTTTTAAGGGCACTAAGGGAAGGGAAGGTATGGGGATGGTTTGAAAACTGGTTGGGCATGAGTATCTCATGCACTGGGGCTTCCTTATTTATCAGTTTATTCCTAGCATTTATTGTGTTGCCTAGCACTTAATATGTACCCAGTCAATGTATTTAGAATAGAAGGAAAAAGGGAGTGTTTTCCTAAGAAAAGTTTGGTCCTAAAACAATTTTAAATTGAGTTCCCTTCTTTCTTGTTTTTTTTCTGCTCTTCCAATCTTTCTTTTCCTCCTTATTTACTCAGATGTAATTGTTTATGATCAATCAAAATTGAATACAATTTAAGACTTTATAAAACCCCATGAAGATTTTACAGTAGACATTACAAAAAATATGTATTTTTCTAGTTCCTCCTGTTTCTACCATGTTTTGGGAATTCGATCGTTATCTGAAGGAGATTAAAGGGGAAGGAGTGATATTATGAAGGGCATTATCTCCCATTCTGGGGAACTCTGTGAAGAGCTGAAGTGGGTTCTTTTTTTTTTTTTTTAATTTTTTTTTTTTTAAGATTTTATTTATTTATTTGACAGAGAGAGATCACAAGTAGACAGAGAGGCAGGCAGAGAGAGAGAGAGAGAGGGAAGCAGGCTCCCTGCTGAGCAGAGAGCCCGATGCGGGACTCGATCCCAGGACCCTGAGATCATGACCTGAGCCGAAGGCAGCGGCTTAACCCACTGAGCCACCCAGGTGCCCCGTGAAGTGGGTTCTTAAGGATGTCTCTCCCCCATCCTCCCCGAAAGTGCTGGATAAAATGTGTCAAGTGCATCACTTGCCATCTCTGCTTTTTACTATATCATGCTGATGATACTATAGCATTACCCTCTTTGTAACATGCTCTATACCATATGTTGGCCTTTTAAGGATTTATAAAATAAATATTTCATATTAATTACATTTTAGGCTGACTTCTTGCTGGTAATATTGAGGGAGACTCTTTAATTTCATTAGTGATGAATGTCTCACCTACACCTTGGTGAGAGTGCTTCTGGTTAAGTTTCCTAGATGAAGCTAATTTTAGCAGTAATTTGAAAACCTCAGCTCTGAAGTTCTTCCCTTTTAAGCCTTGAGGCTTTTTCTTACCTTTTGGCTTTTGGCCTTTGTCCACAGATTTCATTAGGATTTTTGGAGCAAGACCTAAAGCTCTTTTCCTCCCTTTCTAATAAAAGTAGTTTATTCATTATTCCTCTCAAGCTTTAACAAAATTAATTTTTTTTCCTTTTAAGTGAGTTAATTAAAATTACTTTTATCTAGCCATTTACTTTACAGTGTTTGTTGGCCTTTACTCTGTGCAAGGCACCTGCATATTTCCTAAATGGGCTACAACAGATGTATGAGGTATAGATGATCGTGTGTCCAAGGAATTTCTGTTTGGAAAAAGACATGGAACAGGTATATAGGAACAGTTTAGTTCCATATTAAAAAAAAAATAATAACAGAAAGGCTACATGAGCATTCCTATCACAGTTTGATTTCTTTAAAAGATTTATTTATTCATTTTAGAGAGCAAGAGAGCGAGTGAGCGCCCAAACATGTGTGAGTGGGGGTTTGGGGGAGAGGCAGAGTGGGGGAGAGAGAGAATCTCAAGCAGACTCCCTAATGAGCATGGTGCCCAATGCAGGGCTCGATCTCACAACCCTGAGATCGTGACCTGAGCTGAAACCAAGAGTCAGAGGCTCAACTGACTGAGCTACCCATGCACCCCATCACAGTTTGATTTTTGATAGGAAATTTTACCATTGGATAAGATGAAATTTCCAGCAAAATATATTTCTATTCACTGTTTGTTTTTATTCTCAGATAATGGCTCTGGATCTGGAGAAGGAGGTAAGTTTCAAGTACCCCTTAAAGGACGTTTGTTTTCTGTCATTTTCTGTTTTGAACAGCTTTATTGAGGTAAAATTCACATAACAGTGCAGTGGCTTTTGGTACATAGAGTTATGCATTCATCACTGCAGTCAATTTTAGAACATTTTCCTTACTCCAGAAAGAAACTCTTAGCCATCACTCGCAACCCTAGGCACTTTGTATCATGCGGTTATTTTCGCTAAAGTTTTGTTGACACAAAAAGTGGAAATGTAACTCCTGTTAAAATTGAGATTGCACCAAAGTGCCTTCTCCTTGGGATCATCCCCACAGGTGATTTTGGGTTGCACCAGAGTATTGGTGAATCTCTCACCCCTTGCTTACAAATTTTTGCTCTTAAGGAATTTTCAAGCTTCAGGATTATAAAACTCTGGAGCGAGTTGTGCATGGCAAAGAGAAGGCTTGCAGAATAACTGTAGTAGAATCTGTGTTTTGAAATTTTATTTTACAGATATATAAATCACTTCTGTTTAAAAAAGTAACATCTGGTAATAGCATTTAACAAGAGTTTACTCTAAATTATCAGAATTAAGAATGATTAATTTATGTCAACTCTAATGAAGCTGTCATACTTAGTATCCACGGTATGCAAAATAATGCTGTTGGTACTGTGGAGATCCACTCAAAGAAAACTTACTCTAGTAAAATTCACACTTAAACAGATGAAAATTACAATCGTGATCCTTTCGATACTATCGAAACCTTACTTCAGACTTCCACATTTCATAGAATCCTAAAATGTCAGAGTTGGAAGGCACTTCAAAGGTCACTTTAGGGAATAGAAGAAATGGGATGACAGTTTCAGAGGGGAAAAAAATTAAAGCTATATCCCATAATAAGGTATGATTTAAATAGACATGTTCAAGCAGAGGCTTCATGATCTCTTCTGAAGGACCATCAGGCCATCAATTCTATACCTGAGAGCTGGAAAGGATTTTAAGAGAGATCATGTAGTCTAATCCCTGTGGTCAGATATTCAGTAAGGAAATTGTTCTTATACAAAAGAAGTGGAAGTTTTGTGTATGTCAAGGTTTGTGTCAAGATTTGTGTAAATAGTGTAAATACTGGATGTCTTACTCCGAGGATATAAGGTGGACAATTTCTCTTTAGGGAGTATGAATTTAGAAAGGCCAACTGCTTTGTTCAGATTAGTACATAAACTTAAGGGAGCTCGGGGTGTCCATACCAAAGCCTCAGAAATACATAGGATTCCCTGGAATCGGGGAGTGTTCATAAGAATTTGGGGCAAGATTTCTACTTAAAGTGTAGGCAGACACTAAAAAATGGAAAGTTTGGAAGTATTACCAAACTGAGACATTTTAGGTTTATGGATTTTTCCTTTTCCTATCTTCTTTACTAATTGACACCCCCTGAATAAGGTGTTCTTTTCCAAATCCAGAATGGGAGATCCCTTGAGAAAGCTGAATCCCTAAATTGCTCTCAGAACAGAGCTCCCTGCCCAGTTTGAAACGATCAGGGTAGGATCCATTCTTGATGAGCCCCACAAATGTAAAAGCCCTTAAATGTGGGATAGGAGTTGGGGACTTAGAGGTGTGGATCGTAGGAGACCCACACACTTCTGTATTCTGGGTACTTATGGCTGTGCTAAATGGCAAAGTAGGAAAAGAGGCAAGTCTTTCATAAGGAGACCCCTTTCCTTTCACAGATTTGGAGATAAATATATATATTTTTTATTCTGGAATTAGTTGTTAATAGAGTAAGAAAGGCAGGTTTGAAACTGATGTGAAGAAGTGGTTATACTCTACTGCATTTAATCATTTATTTGCTGACCAGCATCACACACACTATTTCAGTAGGGTAATCACTGGACCAAATTTATTACCCATGTTTTATTTTCTCTTTCTTATTTAATGTTATGTGATAATTCTTCTAAAGGCAATTGTCAAAACCTATATTGCACCTTTGTACATAGGTTAAGGGATTGTTTTGCTAGTACCAATACTTATTTTCCTCATAGATTATGTTGTACTCTGTATTGGCAACATTTTGGGGCCCAAGCATTGATAGATTTTGGAAGTAATTATTTTCAAGAGCTCAGGTATATTTTCCTTAGATATAGGATAATGGCTGCTGAAAACGTGAAGCTTATCTGGAAAGGAACCCAACTTTTGCTTGAAAATTTAATTTTTCTTTTTAAACAGAAGAGGAGGGGTCAGGGGCAGAAGTTCACAGAAAACACTCCAAGTGTGGACCTTGCAAATATAAAGCTGAGTGTGATGAAGATGCAGAAAATGTTGGGTGAGTTGATTGAGGGAAAGGGATGCATTTTCTTGGAAGTTAATCATCAACAGTATTATATTGTAGAGAGGGATCTTTTAACCTGATTCTAGGTATTTTGTATGTGCCTTCTATATTTTTTTAACGGTGTTTGTATTAATTTTTCTCTTATGTTGATATAATATCATAGCTATTTAAGTTAAAGTATTATATTTTAGAATGAGAATCCATGTATAATTTTTTTAGGTTTACCTCTCCCTTTATTTTTATTGACAGTTTTATATATTTTGTCCTAAGTGCCAGTTTTATTCCTCAAAAATACTTTTATTCTGAATTCTTCTACCATTATACTTTCTACTAGTGTTAATAAGTTTCTCTTTTTCTTAACTTGCATTTTTATGTAAAAACTTTGCACGTATTTCCATGTAAGGAAAATCCAGAATTTGAGATATAGTAATTATTATGTAATGAGTAAAATATTTTTAGAAATCCCATTTGCACAGACTGACCTGTTGTTGTTTTATTTTTTCACTCATATTCAGCTTTCAGTAAGGTGGGTTTTGTAGCTGGACAGCATTGTCTGTCCAATTTTCACACGGTATGGGGTGAAGAGCAACAATACTGACATCATTGACACCGTTATGTTTGTTTCTTCCTGTTTATTTATTCCCATTCTCAACCTCTCATTTCCCCGCGGTGTTTGCTTTTTGCATAGTTTATTCTAAAAGCTTTAATGCTGACTTCAGGACATTATAGCCCAAATGGATCTTCACATCCCTAATTTCCCCTTAGTGGATAGTTTAAAACACTTATTTTATAGAGATTTGCACTTTCTTCCTTGCTCACACATATTTTCACTGTGTGTTTTCTGGTCCCAGGTTTTATTCAGCCCTCAAATACATATTCAGGTCTTTCACTGAATAGTAGTAATATGGTTTAATCAGCATTAATACCCATAGGGAGTTTTGAAAATCAGGATCGCACCTTTTTCAGGATTATGATTCAAAATTGGCTGTTTGGGTGGTATATGGTAAAATTAATGTCTGATAATTTACTTGATATATTTTAAAGGTGGTGAGAATTGGCACAAGACAAGTTTAGTAAAATGTGAATTTAGCAAAACTTGGCATTTGCTCTGTTTCTACATGTTGGTCACTTGGGTTGACATGTGTCCATCCATTTCAGTCAGAGTGATTTGATTGGGAAGTACATGTTTTCCAAAGTAGATGTGGGTCTGCAGAACAGGAAAGAAGTGATGAGTGATATGGACTTGCAGAGAGAACAGACAAGAGATGTTATGTGCTCCTTCTCTTGCTTTGTGCTCATGGTATGGCATGATGAAGTACTGGGTGTGTGTGTGTATGTCTACTTTAGTAGAGATTTAGTTCTTTTTAGTGTTTTTGTTCAGGACTGTTCTATAAAGATGTTCAGAGTCAAAATAGTTGTCAGTGATTGATTGATTGGCTTGGTCTGTTGATTTGTTCTTACTCTTTTGATGGTAGTAGCTCTTTCCAGTCCTGTTTTAGACATTTCTCTGCTCTCATTTTTCATCCCTTAATTGAAAGAGATAGAGATCTTCTGCTTGGAAGTAGAACAGTTTCCATCTAGTCTCAGAGGCAGCCTCACATATGACATCTCTATAGTAGAATATACATCTTTCTAGGAACACCACCTCGTAAGATAATATGTACCCTATGCCCAGTCAGAGTAACTCCCTTGCAGGTATGAAATTCATTTTGTTCGTCTGTTTGAGGACCTGCAACCAACGTTTTTGCAGATAACAGGCTTTAAGCATAAGGAAGTGGGCACAGACCAGGGAAGAGCTTACCAGTAGAAAGGAGCATGCAGGCTGAGGAGCCAGCCAGGGAACATGAAGACTGGGACAGGTGGCCAAGTTCAGGCCAGGAAATTGGTGCAATAATGGGAAAACATTAAGGAAGCAGTTGGTACCTTTACCTAAATTTACGTAAGTGGTTAAGCTAAAATGGCTAATCCTACAATGGAAGAAGACAGAAGGATATTTTAGGACATTAATCTTTTATGTATAGAACACTTACTACTGATTGTAGTGAGTTTAACAATTGGGCATACCTCAATGGCTATTGTATTTTTTTTTTTTAACTTTTAAGTGGGCCGTGGTACCGAGGAAATTATTTATGTATGTATGTATGTATGTATGTATTTATTTATTTGACAGAGATCACAAGTAGGCAGAGAGAGAGGAAGGGAAGCAGGCTCCCTGGACCCTGAGATCATGATCTGAGCTGAAGGCAGAGGCTTTAAACCACTGAGCCATCCAGGTGCCCCAGTACTGAGGAAATTATAAGGAGGTTATTTAACTCCTTCTGGTTATTCAAATCCTTGTGGGTTTTTCATGATTACTTCCAGGTGAATAGCTGCATAGTTTAGTTTGCCTAAGGGTAATTCTGACCCAGCCCACAAAACCTTTTCAGTAGGCAAAATTGAGAGATGTCCATATGTAGCTGTAGCCACCCAGCCTTGATTTTTATATAAAAACACCCATTATTTATTAGGAAGATGTTATTTAATTTTTTAATTAAAAGTTAAAACTATAGGGACGCCTGGGTGGCTCAGTTGGTTAAGCAGCTGCCTTCTGCTCAGGTCATGATCCCAGCATCCTGGGATCGAGTCCCACATCGGGCTCCTTGCTCATCAGGGAGCCTGCTTCTCCCTCTGCCTCTGCCTGCCATTCTGTCTGCCTGTGCTCGCTCTCTCTCCCTCTCTCTCTCTGACAAATAAATAAATAAAAAATCTTAAAAAAAAAGTTAAAACTATAGTTATAAAATAAGTACTCATGTCATGGCTTAATTATTATAAACTCTACCAGAATCAGAAAATGTTAAGGTTGAGTAGGATCTTAAAATTTATCTTCTAGCCTAGTTCTTTCACTTCACAGATGAGAAAAGTAAGGATTAAAGTCAGAGGTTTTATGGGGCAGAGTCTACTAAATTCCAGTAGCGACCCCCACCCCCGCCGCTCCGCCAGCCGTTAGCCTGTTTGGTTCCCAGAAAGAATGCTGTTATACCTTTCCTACTTCAAGGACTGATGCTTGATGACTTTTTAAAAAACACTGCCCTCTTCAACCTGATCCCAGCTGAGGTTACTTTCCTTTCCTTATTTTCTTCTGGCCACTCTCAGTACTGGCTGCTTCTAAATTTCTTGTTTTTACACCTTAGCTGCCATCTAGAAGGCCACATGCTTATCTGTTTCGTATCAGTGACTTTTAGGTGTTTTTAACCACAGCTCCACGTAAGAAGGAGATTTACACTGTGACCTAGCACTTGCGTATGTATACACATGGTAATAATACAGATTAAGTAAAACAAAGTTGTATGAAATAATAGTTACCTTTATTAAATGCGAGGTACTCTCATATTTTCTATCTGATTTCCTTAAAAAATGCCAGAATTGACTTCTTTTTTTTTTTTTTTTTTAAGATTTTATTTATTTATTTGACAGGGAGAGAGAGATCACAAGTAGGTAGAGAGACAGGCAGAGAGGGGGAAGCAGGCCCTCTTCTGAGCAGAGAGTCTGATGTGGGGCTCGATCCCAGGACCCTGGGATCATGACCTGAGCCGAAGACAGAGGCTTTAACCCACTGAGCCACCCAGTCACCCCCAGAATTGACTTCTTTATCCACTAGTGATTATGACCTATAGTTTGAAAAATATTCCTCGATACTATAATTGATATTATATTTCATGTTGTATATTATATTTCATGTTATCTTTTAGGTATGGATATTCATTTAAAAATATTTTTTCTCATTTTGAAATGTGTTTTCTTTTTTTTTTTTTTTTTTTAAAGATTTTATTTATTTATTTGACAGAGAGAGATCACAAGTAGAGAGAGAGGCAGGTGGAGAGAGAGGAGGGAGCAGGCTCCCTGCTGAGCAGAGAGCCCGATGCGGGACTCGATCCCAGGACCCTGAGATCATGACCTGAGCCGAAGGCAGCGGCTTAACCCACTGAGCTACCCAGGCGCCCTGAAATGTGTTTTCTATTAGAAGAAATGCTTATACCCTATCTGGTTTCCTAGGGCAGCTAAAATCTCTTGCTTTAAAGCTCTCTCTCTTTTTTTCCTACTAGTTTAGAAAACAACCCTGGCATTTTGTGGGATCAGTGGTATCATGTAACTTAATTCTTTACGTATTAAGAGAAGTGCTAATTTTTTATTTAGCCATTTAAATGGAAATTTATTTAAATATATTGTCTTAGTGTTTCATATTGTATAGTGTGTTAGATTTTTCAGCTATTGTTACATAAATTGTTTTTCAGCTCTTTAGGGCAGTTCTGTCTGGTGGCAAGAAGTATTATCCTGATTTTACAAGTGAAGCTGGTCTCAGAAGAGGCTGAATGGCTTGCAGTTGCCCAGAACACAGGTCCAACGACAAGGGATTTTTCTAATGCGTTGTGTACACCCTGATGTTCTCAACGGTGGTTGCTTCGTCCCTGAGCTTATGGCTGCATTCTGCTTTGTGTTTTGGGTTCTTTGAAAATAATTTTTCTTCTCCCACCTCAGGTTCTTAGCTGCTGCTTCTGAGTACTGTTAAGGTGCTTTGACAATGAACCTGAGTATAGATGACCCCAGCTTTTAAGATTGCTTCTCTTCTTTCCCAGAATAGGAGATAATAGACCTATAGGAACAGTGTCTAATATAGGAATAAATTCTAAATGTAAAAGAGTAAATAGGTTGTTCTGAGTGAAGTGTATGGACTTTATTAATAAATAAAGCATGTATTTTATCTCTTGTTTGCTCAGTGGCTAATTTATTTATAATTTAAATTAGTTTTAGCTTCTGAAAGGCTTTTTTCCCCCTCTTCCTTCCTGAAGCACATTGTGCCTCTTCGGTGACACTCTGGTGTTCACATGGGTTAGTGATAGCTATCTTCAATGATGCTTCCCTTTTGAATTTATACCTGGAGCTAGGTTGTGAGGTTCCAAGAAATTTGACTCCCTCCCTCCCCCCGCCCAGATGAGGTTTTAGTTTTCCGTTGTGACCATTGAAGTACAGTGGATGGACTTTCTGCTTAGTCTTTTTTGGGGGGACAGAGGGGGCGTTTGACAGAACTTTATTTCTCATTCCTGTAAAGTCTGTCGCAGTACTGTGGAAGTCTGCAGAACAGCTGCTCTCCTTGTGGGGGGCTCAGCATTTCAAACCGCTTTGAGTTTCTGGCCCCCGTTTCTGTATGGGCTCCTAGAATGGAGGCAGGAAGAGCCTCAGAGTCTTGCACCAGCAAATAAAGGCTTCAGCCCAGATCTGCGTAGTCTTAAAACTTGGAAACAGCTCCTGCTTTACAGCAGGTTATATTTCTTGAACCATATGTTTGTAGCAACCCCTCCTTTTCTAAACAGCATTTCTAATCTGGCCAAAGGTGAAGTGACTGCTGCAGGATGGCCATTAGTTGTTCGTCTGGACAGTGGGGCCAGATAATCCTAAAACTCCTTCACATCAGTACCTTTATAGTCCGGACCTAAGTCTCTACCCACGAATGGTTTGAGATTCGGTAGAATCATCAGGCATAATGTCAATACAGATGAGTTATAAAAGTCCTTGAATTACTTCTTTTGAACTTCATGTGTGATGCCCTTTGTGGAAATAGTCCCTGCTCTCCTGCCTTTTTGATGTCAATCTTTTTGGAGATGCTCTTTCTCTGAGTGATGGGAGATTTCAGAGTTGCTCAGAGAATCACCGTAGGTATGCGGTGTGACAGACAACATTGATAAACACTTAATCTACCTGCTTAGACATCTTTGTCCATCATGGGACCATTTTCTGTTTGACACAGATGGCTTGTCAGTGTCACAGTCTGATGAGTCTCTCTCAGTAGGTGCAAGGAAATCTTTTTTCTGGTTTAAGCCGAGAGAGTGATGCTATACATGTGTGTCCTCCATTATGTTCTCCTTTCTGGATGCCACATAGACTTTTTAAAAAAAGAACCAAAGAAGTTCCTCTCCTTCCATTATCTATTCTTTATTTCTTCCTAATCAGAGATGACAGTAATTTTTTGTCATTTAACATCACCCTTCTCTGGGTATATAGAATACAGACTTCTAAAACTATTTAGGTTTAACAAATTCGTATACCGGCCCCTTAGATTATAATGGAAAAATAATTATAGGTTGTTCTTTTTCTTCTGATAACTGAAAACAACACTATTAAATATTAGTTTATACATAGTATAAGCTGGGTGTTAGCAATAGCAGGCTCCTCATCCAGAAATACTTTCCTACTACAGTACAGAGCCTTCCTGCTACTACTCAACACTACACAGCTGTCAGTAAAGGTTTCCTTTGAGAGGTCTGTTTTTAAAAATGCAGAACACCATATCCCCATAACCTTTTGCAGTTTTCTGAATAATGTGCTACTCTTTGATAGTTTGCCTCTCATTCCCTCTGCCTGGAGTCCCATCTCTATTTATCTATCTAATTCCTACTCTTCCTTCTCGACTTGGATGAGGTGTGACTCAGGTCACAAGTCAGTGTCTCTTCCCAGAAGCCTCCCTTGCTGTCCTCCACAATCCCTATGAGTTAGGTGACCTTATTCTGTGTTGCTCCTTGTTCTTGAGAAATAACCTCTACGTGGCACTTATGCTGTTGGGATCACTAGCAGATGGTTGGCTCCCTAAGGACAGGGACTTTGTCTTGCTGATTTCTATACTGGTTGAACTTGCCATAAGGTTGGGTTGTAGTATCCCTCTGTAGGTCTTTGTTGAACTCATGGCTGTTCATACTAGGGCTTTATTACTCACTTAGAGCTGCACACAGGGTCATTGTATGGATTTAATATACATGAAAAAGACTGGTATTGTACTGAACTTTTTGCAGGCTTCATAGGTGTTTGTTAAATCTAAACAACTTCACATGAATTAGGTTTTTTTTTTTTAAGATTTTATTTATTTGAGAGAGTGAGCATGAGCAGAGGGAGAGGGAGAGGGAAAGGGAGAGAGAGAGAAGCAGACTCCCAGCTGAGTACAGAGCCCAATATGGGGCACGATCCCAGAACCCTGAGGTTATGGACCTGAGCCAAAGGCAGACACTAAACTGACTGAGCCACCCAGGCATCCCCACATACATTGGTTAAGCCAGTGTTTTTCTTAACTGCTAAATAAACTTACCATATCAGGAAGGAATAACACTTTTTATATAAAGTGAAGAGAAAGGAAGGGAAAGGATAGATTTTTTTCAATAATAATAATAATACTGCTTTCATATGTACATAGTATTTGATTTCAAAGAGTTTTTTACAAAAGCTTATTTGGTTCTTTCACCAGTATTATGAGGTATTATCCCTATTTTATTATTATTATTATTATTATTTTTAAAGATTTTATTTATTTATTTGACAGAGAGAAATCACAAGTAGGCAGAGAGGCAGGCAGAGAGAGAGGAGGAAGCAGGCTCCCCGCCGAGCAGAAAGCCCGACATGGGGCTCGAACCCAGGACCTGGGATCATGACCTGAGCTGAAGGCAGCGGCCCAACCCACTGAGCCACCCAGGCGCCCCTGAATTATCCCTATTTTAAAGACTTAGGGAGTAGTGATTTGCAAAAATCATAGAAGTCATTGAATTCATTTATGTATGTATGTATGCATTCATGCCTTTGAAATTTGCGGTGTTAGAAACTCAAAAGCTTTAAAAGGATTCACAGTAAAAAATCTGCTTCCTGCCTCCGTTCCCCAGCCATTCGGGTGTCTTTACTAGAGGCAGTCATGTGATGTTTATTTAATCTCCCAGTGATTGTTTTATGCGTGTACAAGCAAGTAGGTACACATATTCTCTTTCTTTCCTTTTTTAAAACTGATGGTAATACACTGTGCATATTGATCTATGCTTTATTTAAAACTTCTGTTGTAAAATATGGCTTACGTATGTACACAATTTAAAAAATAATAAATCTGGGTACCTAATACCTAGGGTATAAAATAGAATATTGCTGTATTACCAGTGTGGAGCATTAACCCAGCTGTAGAAGGAAAGGGCTGTAGTGCCATGGTTGCATGAAAACTTATAAAAGAAGATACATTGAATGGTTTCTGAGTCAGAGTCTGACTTTCAGTTTCCTGGAGAGTTTACAAGATTCCCTTCGGGGGACGTCAGTGGCCAAGAGCTTGACTGAGTCCTGGGGAACCTAGGACTTCTCATAGAGGAGACATCTGGCAGGATTCTAGTGTTGCCATGTATGGACTGGCAGGAACGTGGTCAGAGAAGGGCCTGCTCTGTGTTTTCTCCTTCTTATCTTGCCAGAGCTGACCTCTAGCTCTCAGAAGTCAATTAAATGAGTGTGCTCAGAGTCAGGCAGTAGGACATGGAGGGAAGAGTGGGGACACTTCACTACCATATGGTAAAGATGAGCCAAGTGTGGATCAGAGTCTGGAGCAGGCTTACCTGGGCATTCTGTCCCCTGGCTAAGAAGGGCATGGAGCACTAGACCTCTTAGTAGTTGGTAATCACAGCCATCGATAGGACTGTGCAGAGTGAAGCTGTTTCAGTGTCGACTGGTTGCTCTCGTATAGAGCTGCCACCCTGGGATCTAACTTGTGTTGTATCTTTTCCAACAACAACCAGTTCTCTACTTCTCTACCAACCAGCTGTTCCACGATTCAGTTCACTTCCGATGCTCTCCACTTGGAGTTAGCCCAGATGACACAGAATGAAGGCACAGACCCACAAGACACCACCTGCCAGTGAGGTTCCCTGCATCTTCTCCCAGCATTCTACCAGTTTGGAGATTTTTACAACCTCCCCTCAGGCTTGAGAATTTGCAAATAGGACACACAGCGCTACACTTACTGTTTATTGTGAAGGACGTAAATGGGCAGCCAGATGAAGAGGTGTATAGGGCGAGGTCAGGAATGGTCTTGAGGAGTTTCTCTTCTGTCTCCATGGTATCAGGTGCACCACCTTCCCAGCACGTGGGTGTGTTCACCAACCTGGAATGCTCCTGTTCAAAGTTTTTTATTGCGGTGTCATTATTGGTTAAATTATTGACTGTTGGTGGGGTGCCTGGGTGGCTCAGTGGTTAAAGCCTCTGCCTTCGGCTCAGGTCATGATCCCAGGGTCCTGGGATCGAGCCTCACATCGGGCTCTCTGCTCAGCAGGGAGCCTGCCTCCTCCTCCTCCTCTCTCTCTGCCTGCCTCTGTGCCTACTTGTGATCTGTCAAATAAATAAAAAAAAAATCTTTAAAAAAAAAAATTATTGACTGTTGGTGACTGAACTCCATCTCCAATCCCTCTCTCTCTCCCCTGTTCCCAGAAGTCAGGTGGGTTGGTTTGGGGTGGGAAGTGGAAGTTCTGACTTAACTGTGGTTGGTATTTCTGTTGTCAAACTGGTCCCTCCCTTCCTTCCCACAGTGAGTCCCACAGTGAGTCATTCCCTTAGCATATAAAAGATTCTCCCATCTATCAGACAGTTCCAAGAGTTTTAGGTGCTCTGTGCCAGGAATGGGGGACAAAGACCAAATATTTTTTTTGTTATACCACAAGTATCCTAGAAATTAACTTGCCTCCCCTTCTGTATGGGATAGTCTGCTTCTTGTATTTTTGTTTCTATTTCTTGGTTTTACTCTCTCATTTTAGTCTATTTTTCAGTAGCTTCTTGAAAAGGGGTACAAGATGTTAAAAAAAAAAAGCCAAAAACTTTTGAGACTTAATGTTTGAAAGGTTTTTTTTTTTTAAGATTTTATTTTTACATAATCTCTACACCCAGCATGGGGCTCGAACTCACAACTGCAAGATCAAGAGTCACATGCTCCACTGGCTGAGCCAGCCAGGCGCCCTGGAATTGTTTTTATCTTACACCTAATACTTATAACTTCTCAAGTACATAATTCTAAATGGGAAATAATTTCCCCTCAGAATTGTGAAAGCATGCCTCTGTTGTCTTCTAACTTCCAGTATTGCTGCAGAAGCCTGAAGCCATTCTGATTCCTGATCCTTTTTATAGGATCTGTTTTCTCTCTATTGAAGCATGTAGAATCTTTTGGTCCCCAGTATATTGGAATTTCACAATGTTACACCCTTTCTTAGAAAGTTACTTATTTCTGATTTGAGAAATTTTCTTCAATTAGCATTTAAAAAAAATTTTTTTTTTCTTACTAATCTCCACAGCCAATGTGGGGCTTGAACCCACAACCCTGAGATCAAACGTCACATGCTTTGCTGACTGAGCCAGCCAGGCACCCCTTCTTCAGTTAGTTCTTTGATGATGACTTCCTTTCCTCTCTTTTCTATTTGTATTACTGTTATTTAGTTGTTGGACATCCTGGATTAGTCCTTTAATTTTTTACTTTTTCTCCCATTTTCTATTTATCTACCTCTCCTTTTTTGAGTTTTTTGTTTCTGCTGTAAAGCTTTATTTATTTATTTGAGAGAGAAAGAGCAAGCAGGTGCCAGCTGGGGGAGAGGCCAAAGGAGGGAAGGCAGGAGGGAGAGTCTCTCCAGCAGATTCTTCACTGAGTAAGGAGCCTGATGTGGGGCTTGATCCCATGACCTTGAGAACATGACCTGAGCTGAAATCAAGAGTCAGGTACTTAACCGACTGAGCCACCCAGGTGCCCCTGTCATTTTAATTTCTAAGAGCTCATCTTTGTTCTCATGGTGCTCCTTTTTTTTTAAAATCATATCCTGCTGCTATTTTATAATTGCAGTATCTCTGCCTGTGAAGTACTGGTTGGTGTTCCGTCTGCCATGAGACTTCCTTTTTTATTTGTTTTTATTCAGTGAGTTGTAATCTGTTACTTTTATTGATTTTTTTAAAGTTTATGTGGCCTTAGAAAGTGAGTTAGGGAGTATTCCTTCTATTCTCTGGATGACTTTGTGAAAGAATAGATTGATCTATTTATTGAATGATTGGAATGAATGTGTTCATAAATTTTCTTGTTTTTTGGTTTTTTTTTTTTTTTAAGATTTTATTTATTTGGCAGAGAGAGACACAGTGAGAGAGGGAACACAAGCAGGGGGAGTGGGAAAAGGAGAAGCAGGCCTCACACCGAGCAGGGAGCCTGATGTGAGGCTCAACCCAGGACGCTGAGATTATGACCCGAGCCAAAGGCAGATGCCCAATGACTGAGCCAACCAGGCACTCCCATAAATTTTCTTTCTTTCTTTTTTTTTTTTTTAAAGAGTATTTATTTATTTGACAGACAGAAATCACAAGTAGGCAGAGAGGCAGGCAGAGAGAGAGGAGGAAGCAGGCTCCCCACTGAGCAGAGAGCCCGATGTGGGGCTCGATCCCAGGACCCTGGGATCATGACCTCAGCCGAAGGCAGAGGCTTTAACCCACTGAGCCACCCAGGTGCCCCCATAAATTTTCTTTTTAAACAACACCTGCCTCTGAAACTGTCTTTGAAGAACTTTTTTTGTTTTCAGACAACCAGTTTAATTCTTTAACGATTAAAATACCATTCAGCTTCTATGTCTTGTTCCAGTTAAATTCGATAGTTACTATTTTTAAAAAGTTACTCATTTTACCTAAGTTTTCAAATTTGCTGTCTTTTTTTTAAGATTTTATTTATTTATTTGACAGAGAGAAATCACAAGTAAGCAGAGAGGCAGGCAGAGAGAGAGGAGGAAGCAGGCTCCCAGCTGAGCAGAAAGCCCGATGCGGGGCTCGAACCCAGGACCTAGGATCATGACCTGAGCCGAAGGCAGCGGCTTAAACCACTGAGCCACCCAGGCGCCCCCTGTCTTTTTTTTTTTTTTTAAAGATTTTATTTATTTATTTGTCAGAGAGAGAGAGGGAGAGAGAGCAAGCATAGGCAGACAGAACGGCAGGCAGAGGCAGAGGGAGAAGCAGGCTCCCTGATGAGCAAGGAGCCCGATGTGGGACTCGATCCCAGGACACTGGGATCATGACCTGAGCCGAAGGCAGCTGCTTAACCAACTGAGCCACCCAGGTATCCCTCAAATTTGCTGTCTTAAAGTGGCTTATAATCCTTCATCACCTGTTAAACCGTAATCCCCACTGAATGTAGTCTATTTCATTCCTCATGTGTTTTTCTCTCTTTCTGGATTTATCCTCCTTTGTAGATATGAGAGTCTTTTCAAAGGACCAAATTTGGCTTTATGGATCCTTTCTATTGTAACTTTGTTTCCTATTTCTGCTGAGATCTATCTACATTCCATATCTGTATCCCCATGTATCTGTATCCATTCCTCTGTTTTTTCCATTCTTTTTTGTTTTCACTGGACATATTTCATTGTTTTTTTTCTAACTTCTTGAATTGATGCCTAGTGATTTAATTTTTGGTCACTTTTTTAAGACGAGGAAAAACTTGAAGTGTTTATGTCTTGTGATCTTGGGCTTTTTACCTTTGTTCATATTCATCTTCCCTTTTTTTAAAAAATATTTTATCGGGGCGCCTGGGTGGCTCAGTGGGTTAAGCCGCTGCCTTCGGCTCAGGTCATGATCTCGGAGTCCTGGGATCGAGCCCCGCATCGGGCTCTCTGCTCTCTCGGGGAGCCTGCTTCCTCCTCTCTCTCTGCCTGCTTGTGATCTCTCTGTCAAAAAAAAAAAAAAAAAAAAAAAAGATTCTCTATCCCTCTTCCTCTGTTCCCCCACCCCATACTCATACACATGCACTCTCTCTCTCTCTCTCAAATAAATAAATCTTAAAAAAAAAAAAAAAAATATTTTATTTATTTATTTGACAGAGATCACAAGTAGGCAGAGAGGCAGGCAGGGAGAGAGAGAGGAGGAAGCAGGCTCCCCGCTGAGCAGAGAGCCCGATTCGGGGCTCGATCCCAGGACCCTAGGATCATGACCTGAGCCAAAAGCAGAGGCTTTAACCCACTGAGCCACCCAGGCACCCCTTCATCTTCCCTTTTTATAATTCTTTGTTGTCAGGATTAAGTAAGGCAAAGGTGAGTATTCTCACACAGTTTAGGAGCAGAGTAAATGGTTGTTACATGTTTTGAATTTGGCATATTTACTGAAGTGATTTCTTCCCATCCTAGTGCACACGCCTATGCTTTGGGCATCTTGCCCTCCGCATCTCTGTCAGTATGCAAACAGCTGTAATCGCTGTAATCAGTAGCATCAGCAGCTTCTGGAGTCTAATATTTTCCTCCTCTGCTCATGGTTTCACTGAGCTGGACTTCCTTAGCATAGTAATTTTATTTTCTTTCCTCATGTGCCATGGTTTGTTCTCAGAGTTCTTAGTCTGACCTGCAGTGGTGCCATCCCACCGAGGAATGCTAATTTTCTCCTACACTCGGTCACAGTTGTGCTCAGTGCCCACTGCTGAATCACTTGTTTCTTCTCACTGGATTGGTATGGTATCTTGCCTTTGTTGCTGGGCCTTTTCTTATTCCTGAAACAGCTCTATAATCTTTCATTAGCCACCTTTTCTCTTTTATTGCCATTCCAACTTTGGTCACTTATATCCCGTCAAGCTGGGGTCAGCAAGGATTTTCTATAAAGGTCCAGATGATAAATATTTTACGCTTTGCAGACCAAATGTGGTCTCTGTCACATTCTCAATCCCTACATGCCTGCTGAAGTGTAAAAGCCATTTCTGACTTTAGTAAATACAAATTGTTAATTTTTTTTCTGGTGCCTTAATTTTTAAATTGTGAAATAGAATATATATTTAAAAATGCATGAAAACTTACACACTTGGTTTGATGCACAAAAATGAAACAAAGTTTTGTGAATCCTACCTCCCAAATCAGAAATAGAATATTATCAATACTTCAGAGCTGCCCTTTGATGTTCTCCCTGACTGCATCTTTCCTCTACCTACCTAGTATCCTGCATTTTCTTTGCTTTTAAAATGGTTTTTACCACATATGATAAATCTCTTAGTTGATTTTGAGTTTTGTGTAAAATGGAATCATCTCTCTATGTACCTTCTTTTGCTTAGCAATTATGTTTTTGGGATTCATTCATGTGAATGCACATGGTTCATTCAGTTTCACTGCTTATTGAATTTAATTTTTGGACTTTTACAGTGCATTTTACTGTTGATGGACATTTGGATTGTTTCCAGTCTTTTGTTCTCATGAGTAATCCTGCTTTGAATGTTCATATTTACATTTCCTGATGCACATGTATATGAGATTTTAAGGAACCTTACCTACCAGTGAAATTGTTGGGCCCTTGCAAGGCTAGCTTTGTTAATGTTACCTATATATTTATGCTTTTGT
The DNA here is from genome assembly GCF_902655055.1 of Lutra lutra. NCBI lineage: Eukaryota > Metazoa > Chordata > Mammalia > Carnivora > Mustelidae > Lutra > Lutra lutra. The sequence goes on from NC_062290.1 coordinate 64,646,002, forward strand.
TCTTCATTTGCATTTCAGATCTTCTTTATGAGATCATTGTTCAACTGCCTTTATGATTAACTTTACTGATAGCCATTGGATGACAAACTCTTAAGTTATTACTTCTTCCAAATTACTTTTATTTTACCCTCATTCATGAAAGATATTTGTCTTTATATAGAATTCTATTTTAATCTCAGCACATTGTGGGCATTATTTCACTGTCTGACTATAAATAATTTGGCTTCAGTATTGCTTTTGAAGACACTTGTCCCTCTTACTCTTACCTCTTTTAAAAGTAACCTTTCTCTTTATGACTGCTTTTAAAATATTCTTTTTTGTTGTTGCTGTAAAGTTCCACTGTGATATCTCTTTGTCTAGATTTCTTTTTAATAATCCTGTTTGGAATGTATCAGGCTTCTTGAATATTTAGATAAGTATCTTTTTTTAGTTTTCGAAAGTTTGACAAAGAATTGCTGAGAATATTGCCCTTGCCTCATTCCTTTTACTCCTTCTTGAGGTCCAGTCCAAGTTTTCCAAATTCTGTCACTTCTGTCTTCCATGTCTTTTCATCTTTTTTTCCCTGTGTACCACCTCTTTACTCTCTGCTGTGGTTTGAGTAATTTCCTTTGACTTGTCTTCCAGTTCCCTAACTCACCTTTTGTTTATCTAATTTGCTGTGAAGTCTGTCTATTGCGTTTTTAAATTTCCTTTTATTTTTTATTTTTTGAGAGAAAGAGAGAGAGTGTACATGCCATGGAGTGGGAGGGGCAGAGTGTGAGGAGGAGAGGAAATCCTAAGCAGGCTTCCCACCCAGTGCAGAGCCCAATGCAGGGCTCAATTTCACAACCCAGAGATAATGACCTGAGCCTAAATGAAGAATCAGATGCTCAACCGACTGAGCCACCCAGGTGCCCCAAGTTTTTTTATTTCTAATAATACATTCTTACCTATTAGAAATTCTGTTTGGTTCATTTTCTTCCTTCCTTCCTTCCTTTTTTTTTTTAAGTTACTCTTCTACCCTTGAGAGTCACATGCTTCACTGGCTGACCCAGCTGGGTACCCCTCCTTGGTTCATTTTCAGATCATTTTGTTCTACTCATGGTGTTTTGTTTCCTTATTTGTTGTAGATATATGACTGAGTGAGTGTGATCTGCTTATTTTTTCCTCACAAGTGTATCTTGGAAAATGTTTGAGGTCGAGGATAATAAAGTTGGTTTCTCCAAAGGAGATTGCATTTGCTTCTGTCAGCTGCCTAGGGGCCTTTCCAGTCCTTGGCTCTTAAAATAAACTCTGGGCTTGAGGTTTTTCAGAACACCCAAGTAGTATTTTAAGTTGTAATTACCCATGTGAGGGCTGGCTTGTGGCTTTCAGTTCTCAGGGGAGATGTCTTTCTTCCCTCTCTTCAGTGCCATGGCTCAACACAGCATTTTCTTTCCCACTTTAAATAGTCCCTGTGGAATATGGAAACTCATTTCTAGTTTACCCTTATGTTGAGAGTTGTAGCTTTTTGAGGTTCCAGCTTTCCCAGGGTCTTCAAACTCCCCATCTTTTTTTTTTTTTTTTTCTTTTTTTTTTTTTTTTTTTTTTTTTTTACAGCTTTATAAACATATATTTTTATCCCCAGGGGTACAGGTCTGCGAATCGCCAGGTTTACACACTTCACAACACTCACCATAGCACATACAAACTCCCCATCTTAGGTAGGTCGGCATTGTTTGTCTTCTGTTCCCAGAGGCCTGCAAGGCTACAAAAGTTGGTAATTGAATTTACCCAGTTTGGTAAACACTTTTCAAGGTGAAAATCAGCTTTAGCCAGCTCAATTGACCTTTCTGTGTTCCTGTCTTCATATAACTTTTATTCTGAATATTCCTTGATTTCTTGTCAACTTATGAATGCATTTGAGAGGATATTTTAAAATACTTTTCCTGTAATTTTTGTTGTTTTCAGTGGGAAGCTTAGCATAACCTCTGAGTCTACAGTGTTGCTAGAAGCAGAAGAGTCTCAATTTTTTGAATTTTATTTTTATTTATTTATCTTTTAAAAGATTTTATTCATTTATTTGTCAGAGAGAGAAAGAGAGAGAGTACAAGCGGAGGGAGGTGGGGGGAAGCAGGCAGAGGCAGAGGGAGAAGTAGGCTCCCCGCTGGGCAGGGAGCCTGATGTGGGACTTGATCCCAGGACCCTGAGATCATGATGTAAGCTGAAGGCAGAGGCTTAACTGACTGAGCCACCCAGGTGCTCCTGTTTTTTTTTCTTATTTTTATACTCTCATTTAGACTTTTTTGTTCTTGGGAGGAGTGATCATGCCTGGGATCTCTTGTGCTGTGTCAGTGTTGAGGGGACACTCAGCGATACAGGTAGATGTGCAGCCAGAAACACTTTGGAGGGCTTTCATTTTACATGTTACATATCAAATTATGTTTTTTAGTCTTTCTAGTTATTTGGTGAGGTTGGTATATTATTATAACCTCTATTTTACAGATCAAACTAAGACTTAGGGGAAGAATCTGGACCCAAATCTAGTAATTAGTTGGGCTGAGATTTAGATTCATGACTTTTGACTTGGTTCTGTGTCCTTTCCACTACGGCATGTTGCTTTTTTTTTTTTTTTAATTTTATTTTTTATAAACATATAATATATTTTTATCCCCAGGGGTACAGGTCTGTGAATCGCCAGGTTTACACACTTCACAGCACTCACCATAGCACATACCCTCCCCAATGTCCATAACCCCACCCCCAACTCCCAACACCCCTCCCCCCATCAACCCTCAGGTTGTTTTGTGAGATTAAGAGTCACTTATGGTTTTTCTCCCTCCCAATCCCATCTTGTTTCATTTACTCTTCTCCTACCCCCTTAACCCCCCATGTTGCATCTCCGCTCCCTCATATCAGGGAGATCATATGATAGTTGTCTTTCTCTGATTGACTTATTTCGCTAAGCATGATACCCTCTAGTTCCATCCATGTCGTCGCAAATGGCAAGATTTCATTTCTTTTGATGGCTGCATAGTATTCCGGCATGTTGCTTTTTAATTAACATTGTGGACATTTGACATCCCTTGATTATTGTATCTAGATATGAAAATTCTGGGGAAACCACTGGATTAATAATATCCAGATGAAATTATCTCTAAATTCTCACCTGAAAGAAATTGTTAGCTGAGCGTTCACTTTGCTTAATTTTTTTTTATCAGTGACTTAAAACAATATATTGACTTCTGTTAACAGCAAGCAGAAAAGAAGAAAGTGAGAAATACAGCACTGTGAAATACTTTTGTTGTAAATATAAGTAATTTTTGTCTTTTCCAACAGGTGTGTGTGTAATATAGATTGCAGTGGCTACAGTTTTAATCCTGTGTGTGCTTCTGATGGGAGTTCCTACAACAATCCTTGTTTTGTTCGAGAAGCATCTTGTATAAAGCAAGAACAAATTGATATAAGGCATCTCGGTCATTGCACAGGTAAAATCCATTCTACTCATCCAGAGACCTGTCTTTAATATTCTATGTCTGAAATCTTATTTGTCATTTAGGTAGTGTTCCATATTTGTAAAATGAGAAGTCTTTGATGTTCTATTTGTTTCTTCTATTACTTTGTATTTTAGAATTTCTTTGTTGTTACTAATTCAGATTTTTTTTCATTTATTTTCATCTTCTCAAGACTCAAACAATGCTTTTCTGTTGATCATGTAGTTACTAAGCCTTTCCTAACATAGACTTGTAGATACATTCATAGTTCTTAAAGGTTGTTTCAAATTTATAGTAATGATTATAGCTATTTAATAGTCGACTTATTTTAATTATAGTAAAACTATAAGCATTACCATATATTCATATTTTTTTTCTAGAGCATAAAAGTTCACTTTGTTTTCATGTTTTCTCTACATGTAGTTTTGCCCCTACATATTTTGTACTGTTAGAGATTTTGGTGTGAGGTTATAGAATGTAAGGAAAAATTATTACTTTCAGTTTAAAATTCTTTGTTACCAAGAAAATTCTTTTCTTGGCTTTTTGTCATAGTTTAGAGCCACGATACCAGCTAAGAATTTGTTTTTGTTTTCCATTTCAACTAGAAATATCCAGTCACTAAAGGCAGAACTTCTCAAGTTCCTTAGTAATACACGTATGGGCTAGGATAATGTGTTATTTCCTAGTAACTTACAACATACAAGAGCCGACACATTGTCATGGACTTGCGGGTCTTTCCTGCTTACAAGGCCCAACCCTCCTGCCTTTTTTGGACTAAGGGTATATGTTTTTATCTAAGCTGAGGGGAAAATGTTGTAAGCCAGAGTTTGGTACTTTATACTGGTAAGAAATTATTTGTGAAATACAACACTAGGGATTGCAGTATCTCTGCTTTAAGCTACCAGAGAATGCTCAAGAAGCTCATCAGAGGATTTCCGGGTGCAGATCAGATATGGGTGGGAGAACACACCATTTGCTGATAGAGACCCCTTGTAGGTAGACACTCCACCTAGCCTTGATCTTAAAGAAGTGCATAGTTTGTTTTTCTTTCATAGAGTGGCATTTAAAGCCCAAGTTGAAACAGTAGCTTGGAGAAATAATGCCTTCTATGAAGAACTGGTTCATGATTGAATGGTTCTACCTACAAATTCAAACTTCCAAGTAGGTCAACCTTGAGAATTTTACTAATTGAAATTGATGCCTATTTAGAATCCTTTGGAGTAGTTGGTCCTTAACTTTTTTTTTAAAAAAAGATTTTATTTACTTATTTGACAGACAGAGATCACAAGTAGGCAGAGAGGCAAGCAGAGAGGGAAGCAGGCCCCCCGCTGAGCAGAGAGCCCAATGTGGGACTCGATCCCAGGTCCCTGAGATCATGACCTGAGCTGAAGGCAGAGGCTTAATCCACCGAGCCCCTGGTCCTTAACTTTTATCTTGGTCCTTTTGGTAATACTTCCATTCATACCTAATCCCACCTTCCCTTTCCTTTCTCACTATGTAGTGGGACGCTGAAGCTTGTGCTTCCAACATGCATTTTTGACATCTTTTTTTTTTTTTAAGATTTTATTTATTTGACAGAGAACACAAGTAGGCAGAGAGGCAAGCAGAGAGAGAGAGAGAGGAAGGGAAGCAGACTCCCTGCTGAGCAGAGAGTCCAATGTGGGGGCTTGATCCCGGAACCCTGGGATCATGACCCAAGCCGAAGGCAGATGCTTTAACCCACTGAGCCACCCACGTGCCCCCAACATGCATTTTTGGTTCAGTTACAGTGTTCCCAGCCCAAATACAGTTCACCAGTCTGGGGTCATTTCTGTCGAAGTTTTGTCTGATAACAAAGCTGAGATTCCACCTTTATCTTTTTTTTTTTTAAAGATTTTATTTATTTATTTGACAGACAGAGATCACAAGTAGGCAGAGAAGCAGGCAGAGAGAGAGGAGGAAGCAGGCTCCCCACCGAGCAGAGAGCCCGATGTGGGGCTCGATCCCAGGACCCTGGGATCATGACCCAAGCCGAAAGCAGAAGCTTTAACCCACTGAGCCACCCAGGCGCCCCCCACCTTTATCTTAATCTGATATGTTTTCAGAGAAACAGTGGTAGGAGAGGTAAATCTTGAGATCATTGTCCCTTGGAGAGAGGGCTAATCCTTTGCCTTTAGGGTCTGTGTTATTTTAGCTTGCACAGGGAAGACTTTTTAAGGAGATGACATTTGAGCTGAAATCTAAATGAAGTTAGTTGTTCATCTTGCAGAACGTGTATATATTTGGGGTGCCTTGAGGCCCGAGATAGAAATGGCACAATAGATGAAGAGAATGCTGGGAAATGTGAGCAAGATAAGTGGACAGAGTTGGGAAGGACTGGAGCATTTGGAATATTTGGGAGCTTCATGGTATGACTTAAACATCCTATGTTTCTTAATCTGAAAACTTTTCTTTTATAGACACAGATGACACTAGTTTGTTGGGAAAAAAAGATGATGGACTACCGTATCGACCAGATGTGAAAGGTACTGAATCGTGATTTTCCAGATTTCGGCCAACTATTGAAATACGGTCACTAGCTGTCCTTTGTAGTTCTATTTCCATTATAATGATCATTCCAACTTTGTTCTCTGTAGCAATACATTATGGAATACATTATTAATAATATTAAAAAGCTAAGCTGCTTATTCTCAATTTACAGAGTCCTCTCATATATACTTTCTTTAATTAAAATTTTTATTGAAATATTGCAGATTCACATGTAGTTGTAAGAAATTACACTGAAAGATCCCTCATCTTTGCTTTTAAAATCCTCTTTACTTCTTTAGAATATACTATTAATGCTTGCCCTCTGTGCACAGGTCTTTGATCCTTATTCCCTCTGCCTGGAACTTTTCTCTAACTAATATAAATCCCTTCAGTCTTAGCTTTTCCCTTAGTCATTTTCCTTTGGGAAGTAATCCTTGACCCTAAGTCTAGATTAGATGTGTATCTATATGCTCTCCTATGCAAACACTTAACCTACTTTAATTATAATTGTCTTTTTTTACTCATCTGTATCCCCCTTTAGGCTCTGAGTTTTGTGAGGACAGGAGACTGTGTCTGCATCTGTCATGTTCACTTTTGTATTCCTAACTCTTGGCAGAATGTTTGGCACATACTTAGGTGCTCCATACTTGTCAAAAGAATGGATGAAACTCAAAGAAACTGTAGGATTTATTGGTACAGAGTCTTACATGTAGTAAAAGTCAGAGCAGCAGGGATTGGATTCCAGGTATCTTGACATTAACTCCAGTGCTCTTTGATTTAATATGATTCTTAAACTACTCTGAGGCCTAAGGACCAAGGGGAACATTGAGGCTTTATGAGGCTCTCTCTAGTGAACTGAAGCAGGTCTAGATCATGGGACTCCTAGTTTGAGACTTAAATATAATTGCTCTTTCACACATGCATCTTCTACCCATTTGTTAGGTTATACTAATGGAGAATTGTTTTTAGATGTGTGATCTACCTTTTATGCCTAATTTCTAAAAAAATATGTAAAATGAGAATAATAATAGTATCTATCTCATAGTTTTATAAAAAGTAAATAATATAGGGGCTCCTAGGAGCTCAGTCAGTTAAATGTCCGACTCTTGGTTTAGCCTCAGGTCATGATCTTATGGGTGGTGAGATCAAGCACCAAGTTGGGCCCCGTGCTCAGTGGGGAGTCTGCTTGAAGATTCTCTCACTCTCCCTCTGCCCCTGCCCCTCCTTGCATGTTTATTCTCTCTCTCTCTCTCTCTCAAATAAATAATTAATCTTTAAAAAATTAAATAATACATGTCAAGCACTTAGAACAGTATTGGACATACTCTTAAGTGCTTAATAAATAATTGTTATTATCATTGAAGAATTTGTTATTTTCTTCACTGGAATCCTATCACACCTGAATCATTTATATCCCATGAGCTCCTGAAGTATCAATTTTCTATGTTGATACAAGTGCTATTTTTAAAATAGAAAATCTCCTGTATTCCCATAGGAGACATAATACATCAGCTGTAGTTTTATTCTCTGTACTGTTAGTACATGACCAGAATATGAAGGCTATTTTCCAGTAGGTAGGAACTCATATTTAAGGTAATTTGGGGAATTGTGTATGCCCTAAATACTTGTCTGCCTTTGATAAAACTAGAGCGATAATTTAGTGCCTAGGCCACTTTTGAGATACTGAAAATTCTTTATATGTAAGAATTGACCTATAACTCAAATGAAATTATCATAATCAGTAGATCTAATTTATTATGTGCCTACTTTATAGTCGTCGTTTCATCAGACCCTGTTAGTGGGTAGAAAGATAACAAATACATGACATCCATCTTTAAGGAGCCTTTGGTTTAGTAAGAAATGAATATAACCCTCTAACAAAGTAAAAATTTGTTATTGTTATAAATGTGGTTAAAAGTGCAATGGGAATTCAGAAAAGGAGATTACTACTTGGTGGAAAATTGTGAGGATATGAAGAACTAATGGAAGAGGTGTCTTAAAAGCTATGTTGTCCTAGGAAATTTAAACTTTATTTGTAGGAAGTGAAGAATCATTAATAGCTTTGAAAAAGATAAGGCTGCAAAGTTAACCAGTTGAATGAATGGTACCTGTCAGGAAGATGGTGCTTATTATTATATATATTGGACTGGAGATGGGAGATCTGTTAGGTAGATTCAAAGGGAATAGATTTTGGCTTAGATTAGAGGGATAGAGAGTTCAGATGACTTGGATGATGGTTTCTATTTATACAACTAAGGATGTTGGGAGGGGAAATATGTTTGAGGTAAGGTAAGGGAGAAGTTGATGGTGGAGGTGAGTAATTTTGGAGTTTGAGTTGCTTGTGGAACTCTGCGGATGGCTTTATTTAGCATAAATTTGCAATCTTTGGAGATTGAGGTGATAGATAAGTGAAGTCCTGAGTATGAGTAAGAAAATAGAGCTTCATTGTTTAGACTCTTGCACTCTTTTTTTTTTTTTTAAAGATTTTTTATTTATTTGACAGATCACAAGTAGGCATAGAGGCAGGCAGAGAGAGAGAGGAGGAGGAGGCAGGCTCTCTGCTGAGCAGAGAGCCCGATGTGAGGCTCGATCCCAGGACCCTGGGATTATGACCTGAGCCGAAGGCAGAGGCTTTAACCACTGAGCCACCCAGGCACCCCGACTCTTGCACTCTTGAGATAGGGCTAGGATGACTGAGAAACCAAACCTTTAATTTCATTTCAATTAACTTAAATTTAAATAGCCACATGTGGCCAGTGGCTACTGTATTGGAAAACACAGACATAGAACATATCAAGAGTGGCAGAAAGTTCTATTATACGGTACAGTTACTACAAAGGAGAGGAGGCTTAGGATGAAGCAGAAACAGGTTCCAGAGAAAACCTAGAAGGCGGCAGTGGCACAGAAGCCAATATGGAGAGGTCACATAAAGGTATCAGAGGACAAGCATTGACTCTGAAGACAAGGGAATCATTGGTTATCTCGGAAGAAGGAGTTTCTCTAGAGTTATAAATATGAAATCCAGATTGTGAAAGAGTTGAGAAATGTTGTAGTAGTGGGTAGTAGAGGTCAAAATGTAACTATTTTGTATTCCCCCCCCCCATTTGCTTCTATTTTTTGTCCTCACAATCAATTGTAGGAGGCCTTTAGTACATTTTTGTATCCCCAATACACAACCAAGACTAGGTAGGCAGGCAGGCATCTAGGGATGGAGGCTGCAAAGTGAAAAGCAGCAACACAGCACCAGCACAAAGCTGGACAAATTGGAAGATAGTGCTTAGTACGGAAGATTTTTTAAAGTTGAGCTCTTGGAGAATAGTGCTCATGAAATGGAACATTTGACTGTCCAGCATGGTGGCTGAATTGGTGCTTTTTTGGGCTATTGGGAAATCTCTGGTAAATACTGAAATTGCAGTGTTGGAAGCTGTGTTGTAGATGTTGAAGCCATGCAGGGTATGATGGTTGAACATGAGGGATGTGGGAGATGGGTATGTGACATTTTAAAAACTTGATTGTAGAAAATTTCATGCATATATAAACAGAATAGTATAATGAACCCTAAGTTACCTTCAGCAGTTTCCAGCATTCTGTCATTCTTATTTTGTCTATATATCACTACCCACTTGATTATTATTATTCTTATTTTACAGGTTGGTTTTTTTTTGTTTTGTTTTGGTTTTTTTTTTTTTTTTTGAGGTCTAATTTCCATTCAGGGAGCTACAAGAATGTTAAGGTATCAGTTTTGAAAAATGAATACACCCCAGGAATTTTATTGGAGTCTCTTAATATTCCCATCTGCCCAGGAAGTTCCTTTGTTGCATGTGACATTTCGACATGACCACTTTTATCCAAAGGATATTTTCCTACAGCCTAACATCTAACCATAACACCTTTTTTACTTCCAAGACTCTCTTGTTCATTCCTGAGGTTCACTTCACCCCCAGCCCTCATCCCATCTTTGGCCTCATCTTCTCAATAGTCTCTGTCCTCCTGCTGACCAGGGATACCAGAGATACTGAGGTATTGGTATTATTTTTCCCATTTCTTGGTGACTCCCGTTTGCACATCTTAATACAGCTCTTTTGATGTGCCCTTTTAAAAACGGTCTTGATAAAGTCCCCTCATTGAATGGTAAAACTGAGCCAGTTGCTAAAATCTTGTGGGAAATCTGAGAGTGTGTGCTGCAGAGAGTCATGGGGAGGACTTTGAGCAGGCCGCCTGGGTGGATGGTGCAGACCCCTAAGAGATGAAGGTCGTTGGGAGAGGATAGTGGAATATGATCTGGAGGTTACCGGGGAAAGTGGAAGGAAAAGGGATGTAGGAAGTAATGTGATCTTGGTCTATCAGGGAAATGAAAGTAGTACTTCCTAAGGGGATGGTTGAGGAGGTGGATGAGTTTATTCACATCAGAAAACGTGTTTCACTGGGCTGTGTTGGAAAGACTAGGAAAGGAGAAGTTAGGGTTTGTATGGAAAATAGGGGGATTTAGGAATGAGTTGGGAGGTTTTGGAGGGTAGGTAGGCTTTTATGCCTACCTTTATACCTTTGATGGGGTCTGAGGAGACTGGGGTTAGGGAACGATGTATGGAGGGATATGTTTGTGAAACAAGAAAGAATATATTAAATGTTTTAACTGTAGGGATCTGTAGAAATGAGCCCGAGAGTTCCTGGTACAGTGTTGATGTGGTTGTTGTGGCCTCAGCAAATGACCTAGCAGGTGCGTGTCTTGGTTGTTAATAGCAACTCCTTGTGCTTTATTTGGGTTGTGCATTGATGGACCAGGACCGCCCTCCAGTGGGACATGCCTTTGCAGATAGGCCATCTGGTGCTGGATTTTCTTATAACATCATTGCTTAGAACCATACTCTCCTTTGTATTTGAAAACACTGCCGCTGGTGGCAGGTTTGTTTCTGAATGCCTCTGTGGGTGGAAGGAACCACTGGGTGACCGAGTGTTCTCTTTATATCTCACACACACAGACATTGTTCAGAGACGAGCACTTGCAGCTGTTCATGGAGCCTGTCACCACTTGCCTGAGGGCATTGTTTGGAGAAGACCATTCTGTGTCCAGTTCTTGCTGTGCGAGACTACATCGCTGCTGTGGTTTCTGAACCTGTGCTTCCTGATGTCTTAAAGACTTTTTCCTTTTCCTTTTTGAAGTTAATCTAATTTACGTGGTCCAGAGAGCAGGTGCTTGGACGTTCTGCTTTTGTCCATTTCCTACACATCTCCCAGGGTAGTGAGGTGAGATATAGTGGGATGGTTCAGAGCTTGCTCTATGGAATCAGACTTGGTCTACACTTAAAGGCTGTGTGGCCTGCTTTCGCTGAGCCTCAGTGATCATACCTATATAGCAGGGATGCTAATATCTACTGCCCAGGATTACTCTGATTATGAAATGCTATATCCCTGGATTTTTCACTTGGATATATATATCCACTTTCACTGGATATATCACTTGATGTTACTGTGGTGACTGTTGATACTTTTGTTTTCTGTTTTCATTGTTGGTACCGGGCTGTGGTCTAACGTCTCACCATTGGTGAGTCTACCTATATCTAGGTCATGGTTAATGTGGTTCATGGCTATTCATCCATTCAGTTGTTATTGCTCGTGTGCCCTTCCGTGTGTCAGCTGCTTTCACATATTTGTGTTAGTATTTGATCCTTATTACAACCATGTTATCCTCCTTTTGCAGATGAAGAAGCTGAAACTACAAATTTGTGGCTCATGTAGAATAGCAGAGCAAGGACTAGAATGCAGGCTTTTCTGACTCTAAGCCCTGGTGCTCTTTTTCTGTATCATAGCTATTCCAGAATTCTCTTCTGCCCTCTTGCTTGCTTTTTTAAACCCTTACTTTCCTTCAGAACTTTAATGTACTTTCGGCTGTCACCTTGGTGAATCTTTGTTCTCTAGACTTAATTTAGAGCTTAATCTTAAGCTCTAGTTTCATATATCCGTATGTATTGTCTGGAACATAATAGGTGCTTAGTAAATACTTTTGGATAACTCTAGTCAGAGGTCTAAAATTTTTTTTAAAGATTTTATTTATTTATTTGACACAGAGAGAGATCACAAGTAGGCAGAGAGGCAGGCAGAGAGACAGAGGGGAAAGCAGGCTCCCTGCTGAGCCGAGAGCGGATATGGAGCTGGATTCCAGGACCTGAGACCATGACCTGAGCCGAAAGCAGAGGCTTAATCCACTGAGCCACCCAGGCGCCCCTAGAGGTCTAAATTTGAACTCAGCTTTACTACATTTTTCTACTGAACCTCCTGTCATTAGGCTCATATTTAGAGTCATTTTTCTTTTAATTTTTTTTATTTTGGTGAAATGTATATAACAAAATTTGCCATTTTAACCATTTTAAGTGCATAGCTCAGTAGTATTAAATGCATTCATGATGTTGTGCAACCACGACCATTCATTTCTAGAGCTCTTTCATCTTTTTTTTTTTTAATTAAAGATTTATTCATTCAGTTGAGAGAGAGAAAATACATGCACATGGAGGGAGGAGCAGAGGCAGAGGGAGAGAGAGAATCTGTAAGCAGACTCACCGCTGAGTGTGGAGCTGCATGTGGAGCTTGATCCCATTACACTGAGGTCACGACCTGAGCACAAAGCAAGAGTCAGATGCTTGCTTATATGACTGAGCCACCCAGGGTGCTCCTAAAACTCTTTCATCTTGTAAAATGGGAGCTATACCCAATGAACAGTAGCTTCCCACTTACCCTTCCTCTCAACCCTGTAACTATCATTCTTTTTGTTTCTATAATTTTGGCTACTCTAAGTACCTCCTCCCAGTGGAATCCTACAGTGTTTGTCTTTTCGTGACTGGCTTATTTCAGTGAACATAATGTCCTGGAGGTTAATCTGTATTGTGGCATAAGTCAGAATGTCTGGGGGGCCTGGGTGGCTCAGTTGTTAAGCGCCTGCCTTCGGCTCAGGTTACCATCCCCGGCATCCTGGTATCGAGCCCCATGTCAGGCTCTCTGCTCAGCAGGGAACCTGCTTCTCCCTCTCGCTCTGCCTGCTGCTTCCCCTACTTGTGCTTCCCTCCTTCAAATAAATAAATAAATAAATAAATAAATAAATAAATAAATGAATGAATGAATGCATACATGCATACATACATGCATACATACATGCATACATACATGCATACATACATACATACATACATACATACATACAATCTTAAAAAAGAAAGTCAGGGGCGCCTGGGTGGCTTAGTGGGTTAAGCCGCTGCCTTCGGCTCAGGTCATGATCTCGGGGTCCTGGGATCAAGTCCCGCATCGGGCTCTCTGCTCAGCAGGGAGCCTGCTTCCCTTCCTCTCTCTCTGCCTGCCTCTCTGCCTACTTGTGATCTCTCTCTGTCAAATAAATAAATAAAATCTTTAAAAAAAAAAAAAAAGAAAGTCAGAATGTCTTTCTTGAGGTTAAATAATGTTGCATCAGATGTATGTACTGCATCTTGTTTATCCATTCATTCATTGATGGACACTTGTGTTGGCTTCCACCTTTTAGCCATTATGAATGTTGCTGTGAATATGAGTATATAGCTATCTCTTTGAGACTCTGCTTTCAGTTCTTTTGCATATATCCCCACAAATGGAATTGCTGGATCATATGATAATTGTATTTTTAATTTTTTGAGGAACCACCATACTGTTTTCCATAGTGGCTATATCATACATTTTCATCAGCAGTGCTCAGAAGTTCTAATTTCTTTGCATGCTTGCCAACACTTAAATATTTTGTTTTGTTTTGGGATAGTAGTCATCCTCATGGTTGTGGAGTGCTGTGTTACGGTTTTTTATTTGCATTTGCCTAATGATTAGTGATGTTGAGTATCTTTCGTGTGTTTATGACCATATTTTCTTTGAATTCATGCATATTTTCCTTGGAGAAGAGTCATTTTGTATAATTCTGTATTAAAAGTATCTTCAAAGAATAGTTCTGTTTGCTAGATGCCTAAAGTACATTGAAGGGGTTAGCGCTGGGCAATGTTTGTAAAGGTGGTTGTTGCAAAGTATCTAAAGAATGGAACTGGGGAAGTTTGACCTTCAGAAAAAAAATTGTTGGGTGGGATTTATGGGGTAAACAGATACAGGGAAATCAACAGATAAGGAGAGATTTCATTCAACATAAGGAACATTTGATAATATTGGAATTAATTATGTTGAGTTCTTCACCTTCGAAAGTGGTAAATTAGAAACAGGATTTCTGGGTTGTAGCTAAAGGGATTCCTTCATCAGACCAGATGGCCCTCAACAGCCCTTCTAGCTTTGAGTTTTGGAGAGCTCATTTCAAAACATCTTCAAGCTGTATTTATTTTTTCTCTAATATTTATTCCCAATGCTAAGCTCTAGCTTAGCTTTTCGTTGCCATAGTTTGGATTATGTAGTAACTTTCTAATTGGTCACCTGATCTTCCTAGTTCCCTTACCTCTTTATCTTGCATGCTGTTACCCAGTTAAATTTTTTAACAGCTTTTTGAGACACAATTTACATACTCTCAAGTTCACCTGTTTAAAGTGTGCAATTCAATTTTTTAAAATTAAAAAAAGAGGCACCTGGGTGGCTCCCAGTCAGTTAACTATCTGCCTTTGGCTCAGGTTATGATCTCAGGGTCCTGGTTCCTCTGGTATTCCCCCTGCTTTTGTTGTCTTGCTCTCTCTCTCTCTGTCCAATAAATAAATAAAATCTAAAAAAAAAAAAAAAAATTAAAAGTAATCTCTACACCAAACATGAGTTGGAACTCATTGCCCTGAGACCAAGAGTTGCATGCTCTACTGGCTGGGTTAGCCAGGCACCCTCAATTTAATTTTTAAGTATATTTAGGATTGTTTAAGCATCATATCAGAATCAAATTTTAGGCCTTTTTCATTACCCCAAAAGAAACCTCACACCCATTAGCAGTTACTCCCTATTCCCCCTAACCACCAGGTCTTGGCAACCACTCTCATTGTATTACTGTCCAGCTAGGAGGCCTTCAGTATCTTCCTTATCCATATGATTAAGAAAACGTTTTTGGGGGCACTTGGGCGACCTAGTTGGTTGAGCATCTGACTCTTGTGAGATCAAGCTCTGTGTCTGGCTCCATGGCTTAGTGGGGAGTCTGTATGAGATTCTCTCCTTTTTCTACCCCTACTCAAATCAATCAATCAATCTTTAAGAAAACATTTCTCACCTGGAGTTCCTGTTTTTCCATAATCTGATTTCAGCTCATTTTCCCAATTTTGACTTACACCCTTCCCCAGTTTGAATATCCAGCTCTTGCTCAGGTTCATCTGTTTCTTGTTCTTATTGAGAATGCTGTGTGCATTCCTTTTGGTTTCCACTCTTCTTCTTCCTTTTCGTTCCACTAGCTTCCTTTTGGTTTCACTAACTTCCTTTTGGTTTCCACTCTTCTTCCTTTTGGTTCCACTAGCTTCCTTTTGGTTTCCACTCTTCTTCTATCTGAATAAATCTGTATATGCTTTGAGAGATAACTTAAGTCCTGCCCTTTCTGTGAATCCTTCCCTGAGTGATATCACTTACAATGAGTTCTCCTTTAAGCTTGAACTTCCCATAGCATCCCCTATTATAAAACCTTCTTTTACATTTAATTGTTGACTCTCTTGTGGGAACTCTTCTGTTGTGTTTTTCAGTTTTTTTGTGTGTGGATGTTGATTCCCTGAATTGATTATAAGCTTCTTAGAGGCAGGGACCGTGTATACTTTTTCTTTATATCCTCTGTAGCTTAGTTGAGTGTATGGTTGTGCACAAAAATAGTATGTAAGAATAATGGAATGACTAGAGCCAGCATTGAGCAGAATGCTTAATTTTTTTTAAAGCCCTTTTTTTTTTTGAAGATTTTATTTATTTATTTGACAGAGAGAGAGAGAGATCACAAGTAGGCAGAGCAATCGGCAAGGTGTGGGGGGAAGCAGGCTCCCCACTGAGCAGAGAGCCTGATGCGGGGCTCCATCCCAGGACCCTGAGATCATGACCTGAGCCGAAGGCAGAGACTTAACCCACTGAGCCACCCAGGCGCCCCCAGAATGCTTCATTTAAATTCTGTGACAACCACAGACTTCAGTCTACTGGACATGTCCATGTTTTTACCAACTGAGCTATCCACATTCACACATGTCCATGTTTTTAGGTGGCTTTGCTTTGCCTAGAGCCTGATACCACATTCCTTCATTAATTCATTCAGTAAATGTTACTGGTGCTATACTTTGTTTACTCATTTTTCAAAACCCTGTTTTGGATTTAGTTAACTTTCTCTTATTGCTGTGATGTAGCTGGATTCTCTGATAGTCTTCAGTTCTGCATCATTCTCGAAATCTCCTGCTGTTTATAGGACTTTCTTATGGTCGATTAGTACATTACCACAGCCTCTATAGACCTATACAGTACCATTATTATACGGACTATAAGATCTTATTATTATAGGTTGGTGCATAACCCCAGTCTCTGTAGTCCCATTATTATGTACTTTGTTGTCTAATACACCATGAAAATACCATGTTCTGAGAAGTTGCAGGATGATGAGTGCTGTGGGAGACCGTTGCATTCCTCAAGTCACTTATGGGTTGATCGCAAATGTAGAATAGCACTTTTAATTTGAAACCATAGCAAGAAAAGTACTATGTTCTAAGTGTTAGGAGTTATACAGAAATGAATAATAAAAATGTCTAGATTCTTTTTTTTTTTTTTTTAAGATTTTTTATTTATTTATTTGACAGAGAGAGATCACAAGCAGGCAGAGAGGCAGGCAGAGAGAGAGGAGGAAGCAGGTTCTCCGCTGAGCAGAGAGCCTGATGCGGGGCTCGATCCCAGGACCCTGAGATCATGACCTGAGCCGAAGGCAGCGGCTTAACCCGCTGAGCCACCCAGGCGCTCCGAAATGTCTAGATTCTTAAGGAGCCCACAGTCTCATGGTACACACCGAGTTTAAAAACCCAAACGGTTCTAAGACAATACCGTGAGTATTGTAGTAGAGAAGTGGGTGCTTAGGATGATAGCCGCCCTGAAGTAGGGTGTGATTTCTTCTGCTGTGGCAGAATTGTAGTTTGGGAGCTGGAAGAGACTTTATGAGCCCTTTGAGGATAGGATATTTTTCTGTTCCCAGCACCTAGCACAGTGTCTGGAATATGGAAGGTAATAATAAATGATAAATGAATAATCATCTATACTGTGCTGTCTTACATGGTAGATATTGAGTACTTGAAACATGGCTAGTTGGAATTGAGATGTGCTGTGTTAAGAGCTCACCAGAGTTTAAAGACTTATTTAAGACAATGTGTGTAAAAAGAATCACAGTTTTTTATATTGATTATATATTGAAATGATACTTATTTGATGTATTAGATTAAATATGTGATTAAAATCAGTTTACCTATTTCTTTTTACTTTTAAAAAATACGACTACTAGAAAATAAAAAATTACTCATGTCTTATATTATGTCAGACAATGCTGATCTTACTCAGCTGCCTTAGACAATGTGATTTGACCTCAGTCACAAAGAGCAGAGGTACCTTAAAATTGAGAATTTACATGTTGAATTTCTTGACTTCTGGTTCAGTTTTCTTTATAGCCCTAAATTAATACAATGTAAATACATAAATTTTGAGGCTAAAATGACATCAGTTTGGTCTTATCAGGGACAACCTGATCTCCCTATAATCCTCTCAAAACTATGGGAAGTACAGGTTCTGTTACGATCCTGACTTTACAGTTATGCAATCTCAGTCTTAGGGTGGTATACTCAAGGTCACATAGCTAATAATGCACAGAATTTAAGCTAGAACTTTGAGAAACTGATAGGAACCTGGGGATTTTTCCTACATAAGGACAGGCCTATAAACGTTGGGGACTCTTGAGTTCATAGAGCTGAGGATGAATGTATTAATGAATATGCCCTCCCACCCCCCCCCCCCCGAAAAAGTTTAAAAATCCATTGCAGAATGTGTGGGTATGTGGATGAATATGTGCTTATGCAAGTACATGAGAGACAGAGACTGAGGGTTTGGGGGGGAAGAGAGAGATAAGAGAGAATGAATGCATGAAATTAATTTTGAAGACTGGGTCCTCATGCTTCCATCTTTCCTGCTTTTTTTTATCTTTCTTTCCTGATTTTCTTCCCTTTTCTTTCTTTCTTTTTTTCTTTCTTTCTTTTTTAAAGAGGGAAGAGAAGGTGGGAGGGAGGGGCCGAGGGAAAGGGAGAAAAGAATCCCAAGCAGTCTCCACCCCCAGCCCAGAGCCCTACATGGGGCTCACTGTCAAGACCCTGAGATCATGACCTGAGCCAAAATTGAGTCAGATGCTCAACCAGCCGATCCACCCAGGCACCCTCTCTTCCCATTTCTGACGTTGAAATTACTTATCAGACTCCCATTTTCTTCATTCAACTCAGTTCAGTTCCAATCAGTGTACCTAAGTCTGAACAGATGTGTATCAGCATGGTTATAATGGTTCTCTTTGGGTTTCAGGTGATTTAAAATTCTATTTGTTCTCTGTGTCATTTGACTTTTTTATGCAAAAACATATAAAAAGAAAAACCAGATTTAAAAAACAGCAAATATATTTTCATTTGAAAGAAAAAAAATCAATATGCTTAATAGTTTTCATTCCAAAAATAAACCTTTCACCCTAAAATTTCAGAGTCCCATAACTTCCTCTCTGCCATTCCATTCTTTTTGGCTTCAATTTCATAGTCCCCAAGTGAATTAGAGTTAAGTCTCCAAAGGCCAGTGCTGTAATATACTATCTCTTGGTCATAGAGATGACCTTTCTTATAGAGGTAGCATTTATTTCTTTGGCCAGGATGTTTATGTTTTGGGGGGGGCAGATTGTTTGTAAACAATAGTAGCTCAGGGTGGTTATATCCTGCAACTATTTTTAAATACTTTGACTCTAAACAGACTGCTTTGTTTATGTCAGAATGAGATCTCGGTTCTTACTCAGCCCCCAATCTGGGCTTCTGGTAATTTCTTTTCCAAATTACCCTGCAAATTTATTTGTTGTCAGAACCTTTGAAAAGTCCCTATTTTTCAGTTTGCTTTTCACTGTTTATTGACCTGGTTTATGTTCTTTTTAGACGCTAGTGATCAAAGAGAAGATGTGTATATTGGAAACCACATGCCCTGCCCTGAAAACCTCAATGGTTACTGCATCCACGGGAGGTGTGAATTCATCTATTCGACTCAGAAGGCTTCTTGTAGGTAGGTGAACACCTCCAGGTCAGAGGTGAGGAATTTTTTCCTTCAGTCACTGCTTTGTAGAAAGCAATGAATTACGGATTAAATATTACCAAAGAGTAATAATTATTTGCACTTCAATCAAAAAATAAATTAGTGGCATCATTTGGAAAGCACTGATAAGTATAGTATGCAAAATCAAAACCAGATGTCATATTAGGGTTTTAAGATTGTGGACTTAACATTTTTAATACATTTTTTTCATATAAAAATATGCCATATTCCAGCACTATTTTGGTTTAGGCAATCTGTCACAAGGTGATTTAGGGACTAAAGAATGTGTTAAGAACAGAGAACATGTAACTCAAATAAAACATAACACTAAAATAGATTTCTAAAAATAAGGGAATGGGGATGTGGAACCAGGTGTGAGGAGAGAAGTGGAAATGGGAAAGGTGTAAATCTTCAACTGTCTGATGCCGGAGAGGTTCTGTGACTTGTTCAAGGTCAGCAGCAGCAAAACTAGATCTCAGATTTCCTGACTCTCAGCCTAATGATTGTAATGCTTTTTGCTGTTCTGTGTCTGTTTGCTGGTAGCCCTTCTTGCTGCTGCTGCGAGCTGATCCTCTACCTCCTGTCGGTCTCCTTAGCATGCTAACGTTTCCACAGATGAGGGGAGATTGCTGTCATTCTGCTCACTCCTGCCTCCTGCAGTTGGGCCAGAATCCTTTTTTCTCTTTCTTAGTCTTAACATCAAATCATGAAAAAATACTATACTTTTCTTTTGTTCTGTCAACCTAGAAGCCAGTGGATCTTTCTCTCCAGAAAGTGAAAGAAAGCTGTTTGAAATCAGGTCTCCTGGTCCCTCTACCCTTAGCTCACTTCTCCTGGCTTTTTCATCTTCTTCCTCTCCTCCTGCTTAAAAAATAAAACAAAAATACTATACACTGTTAATGATTAAACAATTCTTTATTAAGCTTTTGACTTTTTCTTGATCAAAAGTGCCCCTTGACTTCAGTGGAGCTATCGCTCTGCTCCCACTTCTCCTTTCTTGAACATTAAGGAAACACAGCTGTACAGAGGGGAGCAGGCCAATTTTAAAACAAAATCATTTGGGGGAGTCCTCATATCCGTCCCACATGCATGCATATCTTGATAGAAGTTCAGATCATGGTGTTCTCTTAGGATAGGGCATCTTTCAGGATACCTAAGAGTGAAGGATGAGAGAGGTGGATGTCCTGTTAGTGAAGTGATACCAGGTCACTTTGCAGCATTTACTTTTCCAGTAATTGACAGTGAGATGACTGAATGGTATAAGCTGTTAAAGGCTTTGGGAGCAGGTCCACCAGATGGGCCAGTTCTTGTCTGTGCCCTTCAGAAGTTACTTAAATGTTTAAGCCTCATTTTCTCATTTCTAAAATTGTAATAATAATACCTACCTCCTAAAATTGTTGCTAAATTTAAATTGTTGCTAAAACTAAGTGAGATAATATATGCAAAGTGCTTAGCACAATATCTGGTCTTTGGTATACATTTAATAAATAGCAGTTAATGTTAGGAGGTTGTAAGTGTTGTTTGGTTAGGGATTCTGTTTTGCTAACCCTGTCTTCCCAGTGTTTAGGGTGGGGCCTGGCCCATTAGCTACTTAGTAACTATTTTTTGAATGCCATGTAATGATGATCAATTTTTCCTTCTTCTCCAGACTAGAGATGTTTTTTAAATGCCAGAGAATCTCTTTTCTGCACTCTTGTAACTCCTAAAAAGCAAGTAGATCTTTTTCTTTGTCTCAGCATTTACAAAGTCTGCAAGAATCAGGCCATAACATCACGTGTACTTCGACTAGTAGGTGGATGTGTTTGGGTAGCAGGAAGCATTATGGAGAATTTTCTAAATTTCAAAATGGAGAATTTTCTAGCATTATCCCACCATTAATTTGTTTGTTTACTTATTACTTACTTTGTAGCAAATTCTTCCTGGCCCTTGGGTCTCAAATTCAAGTATGACAGGGACCCAGGGATCTTGGCTTCCAAAAAACCCACCGTTTGGTAGAAGAGACTAATAATAAAGCAGTTAAAATATAATATGAAAAATGCTGCCATACATAGATAGATATACACGAGATGATTTGGGACTTCGGACAAGGAATTTCAGCCTGAGGAGAGCGAACAACATGGTGAGAAGAGGGGCAGGTCTTACACAGGAACATTTGTGCCACCCCAGGAGCTTGCCCTTTATTTGAAAGGTAGTAAGAAGGCACTTAAGGATTTTAGTTAAGGAAGTTGTGATCAGATCCGAAAGCTATTCTGGTGGTTTTGTGGAAAATGGATCAGGATACTGAATGTCAGTAAGGAGTGAGAACCTGAACTAAGGAGAGGAGTTAGAGTTTCACTGAGTTCAGCAGATGAATTGCAGAGAGAAGATACGGTGATTCAACCCCTAGGTTTTGGTGACCAGTTGGGTTTGTGGGGGAGCTGATGGAGGGTCGTGGGAAGGAGGAGTCAAGAGTGTCCCCTGGGTTTCTGGCTGAGGCAGAATTGAGTGGAGAAAGGGAATGGGAAGAGGGAGGAGCTTTGTGGGGAAATGATGTTCAGTGTAGTATGCTTGGTCTCGAGTGCCTGTGGGGGATCCACTTACAGGTGTCTAGTAGGCTGCGGGATATATATTAGTTTGAGAATTCAGGTGACAGATGCAGGTCGGAGGCATACGTGCGGGATTCTACCCTAGCATATCCCTCGCAGCTCCTACCCAGCCTAGCTTCCATGCCTCTAGGCCTCCAGTTTATCGATCATGGCACCTGTGTCCCTCGCCCCTTGCATGTCTTCATCCCCTCCTTATTCATCTTAAACTCTGTGGCTGGCCATGGTAGTTCCTCTCTTGCTTTATCATACTCACTTGACAAAACTCTAATCCTGATTCATGCCTTCCTGCCTGCTGTATACACATACAGCTGAATGGCCCACATGGCAATTGTTGAAAAGCACACCACCCGGTTAAGGCGTCTCCCTGACATTTATACTCGAAGCGGGGCCTACAGGCTGCCAAGTTGGCCTTCTGACCTGCAGTCCATTCATTCTCCTTCTGTCCTAGATGACAGCTTTCTACGGTCACCCTTCTCTTCAGATTGTCAGTACCCCCCTCATCCTTAGCTGACCATCTTGTTTCTGAGTTCACTGAGAACACTGAAGCAATATGAAGAGAACTCATAGACTTTTTACTCTCACCTCCCAGAAATACTCCCCCCTTTTCTGTGTTCCATATATTCTTGTGTATTTAATATGTAATATATGTAATATGTAATTTATATGTATTTATATTATATATATTCTTTTTTATATGTATAATTATAAATTTATTTATATTTTCATTTCTTCTGTCCTGGGGAAAAAACCCTCACTGTCCTACCAGCAACCATCCCATTTCTTTTCTTTGTAGAACTTAAAAGAGTTAGTTGCCTACACTCTGTCTCCACCTCTTCACTTTCCGTCTCTCTTGAATCCACCGGAGTAAGCTTTTCAACAACCAGTAGCATTTGATATGGTTGATTGCTCCCTCCTGTGTGATATGCATTCGTCACTTGGCTCCAGGGATTGCATTCTCTCTCTGTTTTCTGCTGTCTCACTGGCCATTCTTTTGCATCTTCTTGGCTGGTTCCCGTTTGCTCCCTGACCTCTCTCAGTGTTGGAATGCACCGAAGTCTAGTTCTGGTCTTCCTCGTTAGTGATGCCATCCAGCCTTAAGGCTTTTCATGACATAGGCTGATGATTCCTACTTTACATAAGTCCCAGACCTCTCTCCTCAACTTGAGACTCATAGATTCATAGACTCATAGACTTTCCTTCCTTGACGTTTTTGCATGGACGTCTTGACTCATCAATTTCAGCAGGACCTAAGATGATCTCCTGATCTGCCTTCCCTCCCCTAAACCTGCTCTACCTGCAGCCTTCTTCATCTCTGTTGATGTCAACTCCCCCTTTTCCTTTGCTTAAATAAAACACCTCTGATACATCTTTGACTTCTTTCTCTCTCATACTCCGTACCAAGTCTAGTTGAGAAATCCTATTATCTCTATTTAGAATATATCCAGAATTTGAGTTCTTCTCACGATTGCCACTGCTATTCCTAGTCTAGGTCACCATTTTTTTCTCCCTGGCATTACTACAACAGCCTCCCGAATTGTATCCTACAGCTCATTCTCAACACAGCAGCTGGATGGAGACTTTTCAAATGAAAGTCAGTTCATGTCATATCTCTGCTGAAAAGTTCCTAGTGGCTCCTTCCTGTCACCAAGTGCAGAAGCCCTATACGTCGTGGCCACTTCACCTCTCCGTCTTGGTCCCCTTCTTCCCTTCGGCTTGCTGCTCCACGCCAGTCACACTTGCTATTCTTTTTTTTTTTTTTTTTTTTTTAAATATTTTATTTATTTATTTATTTGAGGAAGAGAGCGAGCATGAACAGGGTGGGATTTTGGGGAAGGAGGGGCAAGGGCAGGCAGAGGACGAGGGAGAAGCAGACTCTCCACTGAGCAGGGAGCCCAATGTGGGGCTCGATCCCAGGACCCTGGGATCATGACCTGAGCCAAAGGCAGATGCTTCACAAATGAGCCACCCAGGCGCCCCCACACTTGGTATTCTTGGACACGCCATGTCTCGTGCTTCCTCCTCAGGGTCTTTGCACAGACTCTTCCTTTGCTGTGTTCTGTGTTCTCCTTCCTATTGTCCACATGGCAGGCTTTCTCAACCCTTTCATGTCTTTGCTCACATGTCACCTTCTTAACGAAGACTACCCTTCCATCTTGTTTAAAATTGCAACCCTCCCTTCTTGGCCTATAACTGGCACTCATCATTTCCCTTTACTAACTCTCCTGTCTCTCTTTGTGTAGTCCCGTGAACCTCTAAGAATACCATTTAATTTACTTATCAATGTTTATGGACCCTCCCTTCCCCAATTAGAGGTTAACCAGATCAGGGGTCTTCATTCGTTTTGCTCACTGATGTATCCCAAATACCCACTACAGTACTTGGCACATGTCAGAAGCTCAGTAAATGGGTGAGTGGATGAATCAGCCCATGAGGCATGGTAGTGAATGAGGTGACTATGGACAGTGTGTGGCATGAAAGAGTAGAGGGTTAGAGGACCAAATGCCTGGATCTGTCTTTAATCAGTAACGGAAGAAGTAGTAATAACTTAGAAGTCATTACTTCAGGTATTTGGAGAGTATAACCCAAAAGTCAGTTGCAGAAAATAATATCCGAAGAGGATTGCCTGAATAATATATGGCTTATACATTCTTTCTGATATTCTGATTTTAATCTTTGGATTAAGCTAAACTGTCAGAGAACTTCATATCCAGGATACTGTTACAGCTCCCCATGGAGCTGTTTTTATTTTATTGAGCTTTGACTTTTCACCATTAGCCTACCACAAAAGGCATTATTTTAAAAATCCTGTAAGATTTCATTATATTTTTGAATTTATTACAGCTGTATTATTGAGGAAGATGTTCTCTGTATCAGAAAGTTCCCTCTTTAAATCAGGACCAATGAGACAAAATCCCCTTGAATCTACTAATGATAGTCACTGTGGTTGTTTTGAACAACTGGTTTGATTTTATTTTGTGGAGATTGTGTTTTATGTTAATGATTTTTCCACTTTCTTGTTTTCATTTTCTTTTTCATTCTTTTTTAAAGATTTTATTTATTTATATGAGTGTGTGTGTGTGTGTGTGTGTGTGTGTGTGTGTGTGTGTGTGAGAGCAGGGAGAGAACCAGGGAGTGGGAGAAGCAGATTTCCTTCTGAGTAGGGAAGCCTACACGGAGCTCGATCCTAGGACTTCAGGGTCAGGACGTGAACAGAAGGCAGATGCCTAACTGACAGAGCCACCCAGGTGCCCCTCTTCTTCTTCTTCTTTTTTTTAAACCAGTGGTTTTTAGTATTTAGTATTTTTTTTCAGTTTTGCAGTCACCACAGTCAGTTTTAGAACAGTTCATCACCTCCAGAAGAAACTCTGTGTCCTGTAACTATTACTCCCAAATCTCCCTGTTCCCCTCAGTTTTAGACAATCACTAATCTATTTTGTCTCTATCGATCTGCCTGTTCTGGATGTTTCATTTAAGTGGACTTGTAGAACGTGGTCTTCTGTGTCTTCTTTCACCTAACATCGTGTTTTCAAGGTTTATCCATGTTGTAGTGTGTCCGTGCTTTATTCCTTAAGACCATGTTTTGTGGGGCACCTGGGTGGCTCAGTGGATTAAGCCGCTGCCTTCGGCTTGGGTCATGATCTCAGGGTCCTGGGATCGAGTCCCGCATCGGGCTCCCTGCTCAGCAGGGTGCCTGCTTCCCTCTCTCTCTCTCTCTCTCTGCCTGCCTCTCCGTCTACTTGTGATCTCTCTCTGTCAAAAAAAAAAAAAAAAAAAAAAAGACCATGTTTTGTGATCTGCTTACCAATTGATGAATATTTGGGTCGTTTCCATTTTTTGGCTATTAATGAACAATGTTGCCCTGTATCATTTTTTGCAAGTTTTTGTGTGGACTTGGTTGCTTTCAGTTGGGGAAGTGTCTTGGAACGGAATTGTTGGGCCAAATGGTAACTCTGGGTTTAACTTTTGAGGACTGCCAGATTTTTCTCAAAAGTGCGTCGGCTGGGGCACCTGGGTGGCTCAGTGGGTTAAGCCTCTGCCTTCGGCTCAGGTCATGATCTCAGGGTCCTGGGATCGAGTCCCACATCGGGCTCTCTGCTCCACGGGGAACCTGCTTCCTCCTCTCTCTCTCTCTGCTTGCCTCTCTGCCCACTTGTGATCTCTCTCTGTAAAAAAAAAAAAAAAAAAATCTTTAAAAGAAAAAAAAGTGCGTCGGCCATTTTTCATTCCCTACACTATCTTTGCCAACAGATATTATCTGACTTTTTGATTCTAGCCATTCTAGTGGGTATAGAGCGGTATCTTATTGTGATTTTGATTTGCATTTCCATGATGACTTATGATGTTGCTATCTTTTCATGGGCTTATTTGCCATATGTATATCTTGTTTGGAAAAAAAAAAGTCTATTCAGATCATTGTAATGATTTGCCCATTTCGTAATTTTTTCTTCTTTTTATTAATGAGTTTGTAATAGTTTTTTTAATGTATTATAGATACAAGTCTCTAACCAGATAATTTGCAAAAATGTTCTGTTCTCCTGGTTACCTTTTCAGTTTCTTGATAGTGTCCTTAAACACAAAAGATTTTAATTTTGATTTAGTCCAGTTAAACTGTTTTGTTGCTTGTGCTTTGGTATCCTATCTAAGAAATCACTGCCTAATCCAGGTTATGAGAATTTACTTCTTTTTTCCCTAAGAGTTTTATAGTTATAGCTCTTACATTTAGGTCTGTGATCCATTTTGAATTATTTTTTTTTGTGTATGTTGTGAAGAAAAGGCCCAACTTCATTCTTTCACATGTGGATGTCCAGTTGTCCCAGCCGCTTTTATGAGATTATTTTTTCTCATTTAGTGGTCTTCGCACCCTTGTTAAAAGTCAGTTGACTAGGGGGCTCCTGGGTGGCTCAGTCATTAAGCGTCTACCTTGGGCTCAGGTCATGATCCCAGGGTCCTGGAATCGAGCCCTGCATCAGGCTCCCTGCTCAGTGGGGAGCCTGCTTCTCCCTCACCCTCTGCTGCTCTGCCTGCTTGTACTCTCTCACTTTCTCTGTCAAATAAATAAATAAATCTTAAAAAAAAAAATCAGTTGACCATAGATGTATGGGTATATTTCTGGGCTCTCAATTACATTCCATGGTCTGTAAATCTATCTTACTACTTTTTTTTTTTTTTTTTTTTTGTCCACTAGTAAACTTAGAACTCAATGTGAAACTTTCTGGCAACTGTAAATGAACCTCAGGCATGGGGATTAGAGGACTCACATCACCCCTGGCTTCTTATTTTCCTACTCCCAGGTTTCTTTATGTGTACTCTATTAAAAAAATCTTTTTTTTTTTTTTAAATGAAGTGTGGGATGTAAATAACTACACTACCCTTACATTTCAGAGGTTTTATTAATCAGGTCTAACTGAAGGCTGGCTAATTTATACATTACACTTCTGTCAGCTAAAACATGTGAAATTTCTGTTAAATATCTTAAATGTTTCCCTCTGTCAAATTATTATCATCAGCTGATGTTGTTGCCTTTTTATTTACTTTTACTTGGAATTCAGATAATTTCTAAGATTAGCACCTACTTGGTTCTGTTTCTGTCATTAATAACCTATTTTTCTTTCCCCTTACATCTTAAATGATTATATTTAATGTATATTTAATGTATGCTGAAAGTGTGTTGAATATAATTTGGTGCTATGTTCGGAGAACTGTAAATGTTTATACCTATTTATTCAGCCATCCCATTTCAAGTACCTAGCCTAAGGAATAACACTAAATATAGAAATGCACACAACAAATGTTTGCCATACCTCATTCATGATTGTGAAAAATGGAAGATGACTCACGTGTCTTAGAGTGAGGAATAGATGTTAGCTATATTACAGCTACTTGAATGTACTATTAAGTACTGTTTTTTAAATGAAGATAATAAAGACCATTCAGTGACTTTAAAACTAATGTGCTGTAATGATGGATAAAAGAAGCACTATGTGAAATAGACATATTGAATAGAGTTTAAAGAAATAGGCAAATGGCAGTGGTTTTTCAGGATAAATTTATCATTTTTATTTGTTTTTAATTTTAAAACCTAGGATTATTGAAATTTGCAATTCTCATAGGAATCTTTCTCCCCTCCCCCCCTTTCAGATGTGAATCTGGTTACACTGGACAGCACTGTGAAAAGACGGACTTTAGTATTCTCTATGTTGTGCCAAGTAGGCAAAAGCTCACTCATGTTCTTATTGCAGCCATTATTGGAGCTGTACAGATTGCCATTATAGTAGCAATTGTCATGTGCATAACAAGGTAGGTAATGACCTAAGAAATACCAACCTTAAATTAGAAGTGGGTAGCTGTTAAATTAAAGAAGAACCTTGAAGCACACTCAAAATGATAGGTGCTTTAGGTCCTCCAGTCTGTTAGGAAGAAAATCCTAGGGTCAGTTGCCTAAGGTTTCTATGTAGGTCTAACCACTCCTTATCTTGCTTCTTTAGAATATGTGCAAGAATTCATTCTCAGGGTTCCAGGTATAGCTGGGCTGTAGGCAGAGGGAGCATGAGAATATTCAGTAGCATAGAGGAATTTAGGGATCTTAGAACTGCACTCAGGGATGACGATGGTAGTAGCAGAAGGACCATGCCAAGATTTTTAAAGCTCTGGGGAACTGGGAGGTGTTTTTTTATGCCCTAAGAATATACTTTTATCTGTAGTAAATGTATAGTAAGAAAGGATGAAACCAGAGATTAAAGAAAACTGCTTTTCTTATTATGTCATTGTCTTAACATTACTTCATTTTCTGGAATACAGTCATAAGTCATCTGTAAAATTCTCCATCATAACTAAAACCATTGGCATTTATCATAACTAAACTCCCAAATTAAAAGACGTATTTGGATACAGTAGGCATAAAATGGGTGTTTTCCAAACTGAGTGAAATGTGTAAGTCAAAAATGAACTGGGCCCCAGAAAAGTCAAACTAAAGCCCGTTCATATTGTCTTTCTGCTTCCCAGTGACATGTCTTTTCGTCTTGCATGGCTCTTCCTACCTCCTTTACAATTTGGTTCAGAAGTCATATAAACACCATCTATGTACTTTTCTGCATTATTCTGGGCGAGGATTGGAGCATATCAAGTACAGATATTGGCAGGCCATAATGAGTTTATGGCTCTTCTATCCTAGATCTGGATAGAAGCCAGACCTTCAGTATCCTCAGCCATCTGGAGCTGAAACGATAAATCTAGAAATTATACAAAAAAGTGTTCTCTGAGTAACAGGTACTTTTCCTAAAATTTAGGTGCTGAAGTCAGTGGGCTTTATTCCACAGAACAGATGATCTGCCCTTAGACAAGACTACTGGGTATAAAATTGGGCAGTAGATTAAAATAGGGACGTAATGATATAAAAAATAATGACAGCAGAAAGGGCAAATAGAAGGAACCTGTGTAACATCAGGGCTGCCCGTGGCCATTTAATATAGACTTAGATTAGGTCATTTGCCTGTGGTCATCCAGCTAGTAATGGAAGTACCTGGATTTGGATTCATTGCTGCTTGATTTCCAGACCATTTCTTTTTCCACTGAACCATGTGGAGGAGGGTCCATTTTGAGTCACTCTCAGGAAATATATTTGCCAAGTATGACCACTGCATGGGAGCAAGGTTCAGACTTGATTTTTGAACAGAGTTGGGGGGACGACTTGGTATGAATCATTTTTTCAGAGCATTGATCTGAGTGTCATCTGCAAAATTTCCCTGGTAGAGGAAAAATGTGAGGCCAGGAGAACCATATAGGACATTATTTGAGGAAAGCAGGAATGGAATAATAAATTATATGGAGGGTGAAAGAAAGAAATAAGATATAGATGAGGGAAGCTTTTGAGGCCTGTTGAAAGTATCATCTTTAAGAAGATCAAAGGAGGTTTTGAGTCAGCAGGAAACAACTTTGAGTCACCCCCTTCCATTATAGAGAAGTCAGGAAATTGGAGGGCTTGGATGGGGGAAGAACCTTACTCAAGATCACGGAGATAGTTAAGCCCTTTTACCAATCCTAATTCAGCCATTTGTCCTGCTCTTTGCTTCTGTTCTCCATGTGCTATAATCTTATAAATTCTATTTCTACTAAGTTAAAATTACCTGACAGATATTTTTAAAGTCTGTGCCTTCTAGCTGATATCCCAGTTCCATTTGCTGCCTTCCCAGACACTTTCAACATCACAGTGTTTTTGCAGCCTTGTTACACTGTCTTCACTGCCCACTGTCTCCGTGACTGAAGGGTCATCTCACTGAATTTATCATGTATCTCTCCTTGAGGCCTGTCTTCTTATTGTGGTATTTCCCCCCTCAAATGTTTTGGTCATGAATTTAAAATATTATAATTATGTACTTGGACTTAGCTCCACTGAATTTTTAAGGAGTTCCTCTCCCACACAGTCCATTATGGGACAGCTGTTCACTTACCCTGTGGTGGCTGTTACATGAGAGGAATCTTCCTTTAAAAGGATATTCCCACTGACTCACTTATGAAGACTGCATGAGTAAAACTTTCTTCTTTTATGCTTGGAATCTTCTTTCATATTTTTAGACTCTTAGAATGATAAAATAGCAGGGACCTCAAACATTCTCCTAGCCAAATCCCTTTATTTCATAGATGACAAAACCATGGCCCCAGGGAGTTGGAAGTCTTCCAACATCATAGTGAGTTGGTGACAGTTAAAGAAGTTTGCTTGGCCTCTCAACCATGAAATGGAGAGGATTCCATCACTGTCTCCCACAAAGTGTTTTTAGGAGGATTAGTGAGATAAAATTTATGAAATACAGTATATGAAATGGGAGTGTTACTATCAAGACTTTTAAGTTAAGGCAAAGCTCTTTGAAACTGAATTAAAAATGTGAAACTTCTGGAGTACTTCTTGTCACATGACTTTCTTGCCATTAGATTATAAATTCCTAGCTGGCAGGGAGATATGGGAGATTGGTCCCAACTTTTAATATTTCACATATAGGAAAAGGGTGTTGCACAGCTAGTTTTTAGCAGAGTCCAAGCTTAACATTACTGGGATTCATCCCATTGCCTTCGTTCCACATTGTGTGCCACAGCACTTGGTGCAGAGTACAAGCTTGCATGTTTGCGTTCCGGTGGGCAGGCCCAAGAGCAGGTGCCACACAGTGAGGCTTAAACTACCATGGAGAAGCAGGTATGGTAAACTGAGAGGAGAGTCAAGGACTGTCCTTATCCCCAGCATAACAGTTCTTTACCGGGTTCTGTGGTTTGCCCAAGCAGGCTGTGGAACAACTTCTTTTAAGTCATTGTCTAAAATCACTAAGCATTTCCTGTTTGTGCATGCACACTTTTTCCTAATTACTCCTTCATCCAGGCTGTTCTTGTCACTTTGGGGGTGTCCCGGTGCTCCACAGAAGTCCATAGGCCAGGATCCTTTCTTATGTTCAAGGTTTATGTGTTATCAGTCACCGTGGCTAGGGAGTTGCTAGGTCAGAAGAAGGGTGGGGATTCCTCTCAGGGACACATAGGCAGCAGTGGAGACCCAGGAGTGAGCTTTGCTTGTGCTCACACCTGTGTCCTGTACCTAACCCTCTCCCCTCCCAGCTGTGTAGGGAAGACAGCAGGCTGACATGTTGGTTCTCAGCCTGTCTTGCATCAAACAGCATCCTTTTTTCCCAGTATGGCTTTGTGTGTGAAACGTGTATTACTATGGAAACATTTGAAATACCTTAAACAAAATGACTTTTTTTTTTTTTTTAACTCAACAGAAAATGCCCTAAAAACAACAGAGGACGGCGACAGAAGCAAAACCTAGGTCATTTTACTTCAGATACGTCATCCAGAATGGTTTAAACTGATGACTTTTATATGTACACTAACCATGTGATGTACATTTATTATGTCTTTTTTTAAAGAATGGAAATATTTATTTCAGAGGCCTTATTTTTGGACATTTTTAGTGTAGTACTGTTGGCTTGTATTTAGAATATTCAGCTACAACAGTTTTGGACTGTTTAGTAGTCTTTGTTTTATGTTTTTAAATACAGAAATTGAGTTCACAAATTTATACCACATGGTAATTCTAAGACTTGTTCTTTACCCATGGAATGTAATATTTTTGCAAAGATGGACCACTTCACAAATGGTTATAAAGTCATACCCACTTCTTCCACAATGACCACAACAAATGACCAAGCATGAACTAAAGGTAAAGATGTTTACAGATTACTTTTCTTACAAAAAAAAAAGACAAAGAATCTAGAAGACACTGTGTTTAAATAGACATTTAAATGTTTTTGAGATTTAGTAACTGATTTTTTAGACACTGCCTATCGCATGAACTGTAAAGTTGTGTGTGTTAGATGTAAAATATTTATAAGCGGTATGGATTGGAATTATTCCTCTCTTTGAAAAAAAAATAACTCTGATAATTTGGAAAAGTATCTGGTAGCAAAGATGGAACGAATCACTGGAAAGTAGATTTAGATACTGTGAAAAGTGTCTGTTTAACAAACAGATTGGAATAAAGCTTCCTCTATCAGTTAAACTACTTTAATACACATTCATTTTTAAGAAAATATTTGTTTTAACATGAATAAACAAATTGTATCCGTGTTTGTGAATAAAATGCAAAAATGATTGTTAATGATTGGTGCTCTTAAGGTGAGCTTAAAAATTATCTAAGACCTCTATCCAAATTTGTCCTGTAGTAATAGCTATATTAATAGATTGTTGGTGTTTAAAGATCTGAAATGTGAGTAGAATGTATTCAGCTGTTTAACATGTACTTTAGGTATATGCATGTAGAATTTAAGAATATGTTCAAAATTAAATATTAATTTTAATATTTGGTTTGGAAAAGCATGTTATAATATAATGTTTTCACTATATGGCCTCTGTTTTGGTGTGTTTATTTACCACATTCTTTGTTACTGATAACATTTAGTATATGAAGTAAGTAGAAAAAGAGTTCAGTTCAAAATTCCCCTTTGCTTTTACAAATACTGTTTGAAATTACCTAAAGGCAGAAGCTTCCCCCAACATGCAGCATTTGCTTTTTTGGTCATTTGGCTTTTAGGCTTAATATTAGTAACATGGCGGCTTCTGGAACTTTTTTTTTTTTTTTTTAAACTTTCCTCTTGTCTGCACACAGACTTATTTGAGTCCATTAGTCAGTCACCAAGCATGTTTGGAACAGTACCCAGTGCTCTGCAAGGGTTCATGTTGCAGAACAGTCATGTGTGGGTATTTGTAGTTATAAATACTTGACCAGTCTCCAGGGGTGGGGTTTCCAACCCTTTAAACAACCCTGTTGCCTGTTATCGAGCTAACTTTTTACTCTTAGTGCCAGAACTGATTGTGGTGGGACATCTTTCACTGAGAAATAACTAAAATGGAACATAATGGGTCTTCTTCAAATGCCGATAAAATCCACCAGAATCGCCTCTCGAGTGTCACAGAAGATGAAGACCAAGACGCTGCTCTCACCATCGTGACTGTGCTGGACAAGGTAGCCACCATCGTGGACAGTGTGCAGGCAAGCCAGAAGAGACTAGAGGAGAGACATAGGGAGATGGAAAATGCCATAAAGTCCGTCCAGATTGACCTGCTGAAGCTGTCACAGTCCCACAGCAATACAGGCTATGTCGTTAACAAGTTGTTTGAGAAAACTCGAAAAGTCAGTGCTCACATTAAAGACGTGAAGGCCCGGGTGGAGAGGCAACAAGTTCACGTGAAAAAAGTCGAATCCAAGCAAGAGGAAATAATGAAGAAAAATAAATTCCGTGTGGTAATATTCCAGGTAAGCTTGGCACCTGCATTTGGCTTGATTACTGCAAAATCTTAACGTCCTTGAATTGCCAACCAGTCACATGAGAAGTTTCCAGCACCCCATCCTAACTGTTGTCTATATTCATGGAATGGAGTTCTGTCTCAGGGACATGCCCAGGATAAAGCCATGTCTGTGTCGACTAATGTGCTGTGCTAGCAGTACTTGGAGTTTCTCATCCATTTTGTGTAACAGGAACTGTGGATCATAGCTGAGGCTATTTCTTGCCTTTGAAACTTAATATTGGGAAGGCTCTTTCAGCATATTAGCCGTATCAGCACGATGCCCTTTTGGAGACTGAGAATGTTGGTTTTAGAAGAGATCTAAGAGGACTCGGGTTTAAAACACCTCTTTGTTGTATAAAAAAAAAGAAACTGAGGACCTGTAGTCCCACAATGTGGTTTTCCCCTTTATTACGGAGAGACTGAAAAGCCCTAAACAGTAAAATACAAAATTTTCGGAATATTATTTTTCTTTTGGAATTTTTACATGTGATAATATGTAGGTTACAATAATAATAAGAAAAACTCAAAAGGGGCGCCTGGGTGGCTCAGTGGGTTAAACCTCTGCCTTCGGCTCAGGTCATGATCTCAGGGTGCTGGGATCGAGCCCCGCATCCGGCTCTCTGCTCAGCGGGGAGCCTGCTTCCCCCTCTCTCTCTGCCTGCCTCTCTGACTACTTATGATCTCTCTCTCTCTGTCAAAAAAATAAATAAAATCTTAAAAAAAAAAAACCTCAACAAATAATCAGGCCATTGTTTTTATGGTTGTTACACTTTTACAGATATTGGAGTCATATAAGTAATTGCTTCTGTTTGATTACAAAGTCTTTTGATTCCACTTATTTGATGTAGTTTAGTGTGACATTGTGCATTGTGCTATGTTAGCATATTACACTGCATTTGGCATTCATATTTTTTTTTTAAAGATTTTATTTATTTGTCAGAGAGAGAGAGAGCAAGCACAGGCAGACAGAGTGGCAGGCAGAGGCAGAGGGAGAAGCAGGCTCCCCACAGAACAAGGAGCCCGATGTGGGACTCGATCCCAGGACGCTGGGATCATGACCTGAGCCGAAGGCAACTGCTTAACCAACTGAGCCACCCAGGCGTCCCTGGCATTCATATTTTTTGAAGTAGGAACACATCCATGGCAAAATGCATAGTATCTGAATATATTTTAAAACTCTTAACAAATCAAAAGGAAAAAGTTGAACTCTCCTCCTGTGAAAGAAAAATGGGAAAGTCGTTACCAGACTCTTCACAAAAGACAAAATAAAAGATCAGAATTCCACTTATGTCTATTTAGGTATTTTCAGTTTTTTAAAACATATATTCAGAGTTTTAAGGGTTAAAAAAGCCAAGCACTTTCATACTCTGGTGGAAGCAGTAACTGAGTATTAACTAGTACAACATTTCCAGGGGGAAGTTTTGGTATACACACACACAAACACACAGTGTTACCACAGTGTATTTTTAAAATGGATGGATATCCCTCTGCAGAGGAAAAAACCTTCAATGAGTAAAAACAAAATAAGAACACAGTTGGATTATGTAGGCAGATACTTGTAAGACATGAGGGATGTAGGCCACAAATCTCCACAGCATTGTCTACATGTTAGACAGGTCTCCTTCATGCTCTGTTGATGATAAAGTTACATAGAGATGGCAGAGTAGTATTTGGGATCTGTGGGTTTGTTTGTTTTTTTAATTAACGTATAATGTATTATTTGCTTCAGGGGTACAGGTCTGTGAATCATCAGTTTTACACAATTTACAGCACTCACCATAGCACATACCCTCCCCAATGTCCATCACTCAGCCACCCCACTCCTCCTCCCCCACCCCCCAGCAACCCTCAGTTTGTTTCCTGAGATTAAGAGTCTCTTATGGTTTGTCTCCCTCTCTGGTTTCATCTTGTTTCATTTTTCCCTCCCTTCCCCTATATGGAATCAGTTTTTAAGAACCTGTTTTATTTAAGAAAAAGAAGCCAGTGCCAGTGTTAGTATATGTAATGGGGATCTAGATTTGATATTAGAGAATGTAGGATCCATTCTTCAGTTCACCTCCCAAGGGCATTAGCAGGAATGGGTTATGTTGTACCCTTCACTTGCAAGGGGCATGCCAGGAAACATTCTTGGTATCTAGCATTTCTCCTGAGAACGTTTGTGCAAAGAGCGGACCAGGTACCAATCAAGATCTACAAAGGCTTGAGGAAAGAAGTTTCTGAAAAGTTCAAATTGACTCTTGTCTATTGACACAATTTTTGTGTTTTTTTTTATAGTTAAGATTATTTTCTATATTCACCTCTTTATTCCCTGAAACTTGCTATTTTTCTCTTTGAGTTTCTGTAATTAGTTGAACAAGCAGATAGTATGAAGAAGCTATCGAGAGGCGCTAATTTAAGCCAGATCTCGTTCCTTGTAAGATACAGTGCTGTGAAAGTTCTATGAAATTAGGTTGCTCAGAGGAAGCCGGAGTTTGTCAGTAAGCAGCCGCTTTTATAGAGCTTGTAGTGAAAGCTTGTAGAGCTTGTAGAGAAAAGATGAAGGCAAATAACAATGGATTTGATGATTCATTAGCTGTTAGAACTCTATACAGTATGCACACGGTTATACTTAGTTAAAATTAGTTCTTATACTTCATTCTCCTAGTTGATATGTATAAGTGGTTATACTGAGATCACCTGTCCTACTAAAATTAACTTGAAGCTGGAATAATTCAGCTGTAGTATACTTCCATTTCCATTTGGGTTTTTCCCCAAAAGGTTTTCCCTGGATACATCTTCTGGGGACAATCTTTATGGGCGTTTTATCTCCCACAGGAACTTTAGCCTAATCCTGGACATTGGTGTTAAAAAAATTATCTGCTCTTTTTCATACAGTTACGATTTCTCTTTGAATGTCACCTTGATGACCTTCTCATGCAGGCCGCAGTCATACCATCTCTTCTAGCAATTTTGCTTACAAACCACATGCCTGTGGTTACCAAATGAGGTGTTCAGCCATTCCCTAATGATGAGCCCTGGACTTCTCTATATTCAAAAGTCCCCTAGCTACGTTACTTTGGTACTCAGTCAAAGCTACTTTACCCTAACCATAGTACTCGCTTTGTTTTACAAAAGTCGTTTTACCTGGACTTTTACATAAAAGATATAAAGGGGTGCGTGGGTGGCTCAGTTGATTCAGTGTCTGCCTTTGGCTCAGGTCATGATCTTGGGATCCTGGGATCAAGCCCCAGGTCGGGCTCCCTGCTCAGCAGGGAGTCTGCTTCTCGCTTCTCCCTCCCTCCCTCCTTCCCCACTTGTGCTCTCTGTCAAATAAATAAAATCTTAAAAAGAAGAGATATAATATTTGGAAATCAACTGTAACTCAACCCCGTAATCTTCAGTTATTATTACAGTATATTCATCATTAATTCATGGTATCTCTGACTCAGTAGGAATTGCAACAAATAGATCCATGTCACAAGTACTTTCTCTGACTACTTTTGTTTTGTTTTTAAGGGTGATTGTTATATAATTAGTGCAATTGAAAAGAATGGAATATGATTCCTGAGTTAAGCTATGTTTGATTCCTTCATAGCAAGATTGTGAGGGTTTTCCCCCTACCAAGCAATAATTATTTTTTGGCTCCTTCCTATTCTAATTATACTTTCTCAGGCCATACCAACCCACTTGTTGTTGCTGAAGCTACTCCCTATAGCAGGTGTCAGGAAAGGAGAGGAATAATTTTGCTGCTTCTCACTGATTCATCAGAGAGTTATGAGACGCCCACCTTTCTTTTCTTCTTTTTTAAGCTGCTAGACTCTCCAATCCTGTAGCCAAAGAATTTAATTTTAAGCAAGTATCCAAAGCAATAAGTTTCCAAGGAACTTCTTGACTGTCAGGCTAATGGGTTTTGGAATAAGCCTATTTCTTATATATTAATTTTTTTTTGATTGAGTAGATTTAATCTGGATCTCAAATAGGAGCCTAGTTTCTTTTAGAAATTTTAACTCATGGGTTCCCTTAAATCTCATGATCCTTAAAGTTTTGCCTGTTTAGTTTTGTAAATAATCTCTCAGTATTTGGGTTTCTTTAGCAGTTGTGTTTCTGGGCTGGTTCTCAAGGGTCCCCAGTGTCTGCCATGTTCCCAAATCAAATTCTCATCCTTATCCGTTGGTATATCTGACATAGTTGGTCCCTCCCTCTCTTCTTGAAACTTCTTTTCCTTTGCCTTCAGGGGTGCTGCTTTTTTGGATTTCCTCCTGCCTCACTGGCTATGTCTCCTTTCTGGTTCTTTCTCATCTCTTCCTTTTTATCTAGAAATCCATTTATCTGTCCAAATACCAAAATCCAGAAATTTCTTTTTTTTTTTTTTAAGATTTTATTTATTTATTTGTCAGAGAGAGAGAGCGAGCACAGGCAGACAGAATGGCAGGCAGAGGCAGAGGGAGAAGCAGGTTCCCTGACGAGCAAGGAGCCCAATGTGGGACTCGAACCCAGTACACTGGGATCATGACCTGAGCCGAAGGCAGCTGCTTAACCAACTGAGCCACCCGGGCGTCCCAAATCCAGACATTTCTAAAAAAGTTTTCATAATGTACTGGGTAGCAAGACCTAGGATTGACCTGAACTCATTTGGTGACAAAACTGACCAGAAATAGCACAAGTCTGTTTATACTCTTTATTCCACCTTAGAGTGAATATTCACATTCATATCACAGAATTGTTTCTTCCGAAGGTCTAACTAGGAATGTAATGTAATATGTTGTTTTCCCCAAATCTGAAATATTCTGGAAATGTACCTTGGCCCCAGAAGTTTGGGTAACATTGAGTGTTGACCCATTCACTCAGTCTCTTAGGAGTCTCCTTCACCTTGTTTCATGATTTTTAGTTCTTGACATTAATGATTCCTAAATTTATATCTCTAGTCCAGACCTCTTTCCTGAATTCCAGGCTTGTAAGCGCAGCTGCCTACTTGACATCTCGGATCCCAACCTTACCCTCCAGTTTCTTCCTCCTGCTTTCTTCCCCATGTCAGTTAATGGGAGATCTATCCTTCTGCTGCTCAGGCCATGTACTCGAAAATCGTCCTTGATGCTGACACTCCACATCTAGCATCTCCAAATCTAGCAGTAAGTCCTGTTAGTGCCTACCTTCCCAGGAGATCCAGAATAAGGCTGCTCCCCACGGCCTCTGCCAGAGTCCTCATGCATCTCTCACCTGACTTACCTCAGTGGTCTCCAACTGCCATCCTTGCTTCTTCTCTCACGGGCTAGGGCCTGTTTTCAACAGAGTCATCCTTTCATAGCATGGGTCAAATCATGTCACTATTCTCAAAACTTTTAAGAGGGCTTCCTATCAGGCGTTGTCAGTTTAGTGAAAAGAATTTTCATGATAAAAATGTGGAAGGGGCGCCTGGGTGGCTTAGTCAGTTCAGTGTCTGCCTTCAGCTCAGGTCATGTTCCCGGGGTCCTGGGATCGAGCCCCGCATTGGGCTCCCTGCTCCTCGGGGAGTCTGTTTCTCCTTCTTCTCCTCCCCCTGCTCATGCACGTTTTCTCTTTCTCTCTTAAATAAATAAAATCCTTAAAATAAAAGGACTTCCTGTCAAACTCAGAATAAGAGCCATGGTCCTTATTATTGGATACAGAACTCTGCATGAGCTGGCCTTCCCACTACCTCTCTTTCCTCCTCTTGTTGCCCCTTGATCTCTCTGCTCCCACAATACTACTGCCTTCCTTGCCATTTTGGTTTTTCTCCCAGATGTGTGTATTACCTTCTGGTCTAGGCTAGGATGTCATCTTATCAGTGAGGACTTTCTAATCATCTTACTTACCACTGTATAGTCCCCTT
Source organism: Lutra lutra (assembly GCF_902655055.1). Classification (NCBI taxonomy): domain Eukaryota; kingdom Metazoa; phylum Chordata; class Mammalia; order Carnivora; family Mustelidae; genus Lutra; species Lutra lutra. The sequence goes on from NC_062290.1 coordinate 64,685,439, forward strand.
CCCTACTTTACTTTTCACTTAAGCATTTATCACCATCCAACAGATTACATATTTAACTTGTTTATTTCTCTCTCTACAAGAATATAAGCTCTTTTACTCTGTTTTCTTCCTAGGAGGTTCTCAGTTCCTAGAACATTGACTGGTGCATGCTAGGTGCTTAGAAACCATTGATTGAAGGTGTATGCCCTATTTGATTGAACAGCCATTTATTGAGTGTAACTACTATGTACAAGGCTCTCTGACAGATAGTGGGTATAAAACACAGGACACATTTCTGCTTTCATCAAACCTATTCTTTAGTGAAGGCCTCAGTATATAAATGAGTAGAGTTCCAGTTCAATTCAAATAGTGATTAAGTGTTGTAAGTAGAGGTGTGTACATGTCATTCTGGTATAAACTGAAAAAAGAATTAGCTTCTTGAGGGGAAGTTGGGGACATTTGAATTGATTCTTGAAGATTTTGTTGACAGAGCTGAAAAGGGATGAAAGGCATTAAAAGAAGCAAAAAAAAAAAAGGTAGTAAAAGTATACAAAGTCATGGAGAGACGAAAACACTCTGTTTGAGGAGCAGACAGTGGTTGTATGTTGCTGGACTGGAAAGTAGGTTTAGCTCAAACTGAAGAGCCTTCTAATCATATTAAAGAACTGAACTCTGTCCTGTGAGTATTGACGAGTTCCCAAAAGTTTTGAAGTAGAGAAAGGATGTGATCAGAGCTATGCTTTAGAAATTTTTCCCAGGAAATACTTAGGTTATGCTTTGGAGGTAGACGTATTATTGTATAAGTTCAGGCTTGAGATGACAGAGACCTGAATTAAGACATTGGTAGAGACAAGGAGGAAGGAGGAGGGGACAGGGGTTATTAAGCAGTGTTATTAACGGTGCTTGGTGACCTGTTGGATATGGGATGAGAAGGAGAGGAAATACTTGGGTTGAAATTCCTAGATTTCTATTTGGGTCATACCTAGAGGGGGCTTGGTGCTGGGAGACCCAGGAAAAGAAGCAGGTATGGAGAAGATGCTATGTGGACCTTAATTTTTGGACATGTTAAGTTTTATAAATTTTATTTATGTATGTATGTATGTATGTAAGCTTCATGTCCGTCATGGAGCCCATGTCGGGCTTGAACTCAGGACCCTGAGCTCAAGATCTGAGCTGAGGGGCCCCTGAGTGGTTTGGTTGGTTAAGCATCTGCCTTTGGCTCAGGTCATGATCCTGGAGTCCTGGGATTGAGCCCTGAATCTGGCTGCTTGCTCAGCAGTGAGATTGCTTCTCCCTGTCCCTCTGCCCCTACCCCTGCTTGTGCTCTCTAGCGCGCTCTCTCTCTCTCTCTCTCTCGCTTGCTCTCTCAAATAAATAAATAAATAACATATTAAAAAAAAAAAAAAAAAAGACCTGAGCTGAAATCAAGAGTCAGACGCTTACCTGGCCGAGGCACCCAGGGGCCCCTGGTATGTTAATGTTAAGTTTGACGTGTCTCTGTTACATCCAGGTAACATTTAGAATTGTGTGTCATCTTAGGAGAAGGGGAGAGGTGAAGATAAAATATTTGTGCGGGTGCTTACCATTGGTTCTGCAAGCAGAGGAGTGGATCAGGTTGCTCCAGCTGAGCTGGGGAGACGAAGCCACAAGAGACAAGGAGAGAGAAACCCTGAGAAAAGCCAACAGTTAAGGAGCAGGCAGAGGGTGCACAGCCCGTGGAGGAGATGGAAATGGCATGGCCAGAAGGTGAAAGAACGGATACCTAACGCGCTTTCTTTTTTTCTCGTCCAGGAGGAGATTCGGTGTCCGACATCCCTGTCTATTGTTAAAGACAGAAGCCTGACTGAGAATCAAGAGACCGACGAGGATGTCTTTGACCCCCCAATAGATCTGTCTTCAGATGAAGAATATTATGTCGAAGAAAGCAGATCTTCCAGGCTTAGAAAGTCAGGCAAGGAGCGCATTGATAATATCAAAAAGGCATTTTCCAAAGAAAACATGCAGAAGACACGGCAGAATTTGGACAAGAAAGTGAACAGAATTAGAACTAGAATAGTGACCCCGGAGAGGAGAGAAAGGCTAAGGCAGTCGGGGGAAAGGCTGAGACAGTCAGGGGAAAGGTTTAAGAAATCCATTTCTAACGCAGCTCCCTCAAGGGAAGCTTTTAAGATGCGTCGCCTTCGGAAAGCAAAAGACCGAACTGTGGCCCAGGATGCGGAGGAGGTCAGGGAGATGGGTGTGGACATCATTGCCAGAAGCGAGTCTCTGGGCCCCATCAGTGAGCTCTACACTGATGAGCTCAGTGAAACAGACCGCGAGGAGGCCAGGGCTGCGTATCCTCCCAGAGAAGAAGGGGAGATCTCAATCCCCGAGCCTTTGAAAGTTACTTTTAAACCCCAAGTGAAAGTTGAGGACGATGAATCTCTTTTGCTAGATTTAAAGCAGTAATCATAAAGAGGAACTAAACATAAGTATACATCTCTTCAATCACAAGGTTCTAGTTTAAATAGTATAGTCATTGACGTTGATGACATAGTACAGTCATGTACATTTATTAAATAGTGTAGTCATTTACATTTGTTCATAGGAAAACATGAATGATACGGCTGGTTTCATTTCTGATGTTTAAAATCTTAAAGATAACACAAGTATAGACATTTCCTTATAACTTCCTTGGGAATTCCTTTTTCTTCCCTGGGCTTATACGATTCTATCAACTTTATCTTTTAAGTCATTCTCTTGGCAGCTGTGGATTTTTAAGTTCTTTTCTCTTGCCCAGGAGGAAAGTAGTTTCTTAGCAAGGGCAGTTAGGCGTTTGGTGTCTAAAACATGTGAAGGGCAAAGTTGTAGCCATCATTTGCAAGTAAACTCCCAGTTTTGGTCTAGATGGGTGTTGTGGCCAAGCTCAAAAGGGAATAACCCATGTGGAGATTATATCATCCACATGTTCAAATAGATTCATTAGTCAATTAGTAGTCATACCTCTTTTTGATGCTTTTGCATAAAAACTATGAAGTGCTGGACTCGAGTGTTTTGTTCTGGCATTCTAGTTTTACTTACACCACGCCACTTAGCAAGTCACTTGCTAATAAACTCATCAGTAAAATGGAGAGGGTTTGTCTCTCTAGTCTCAGAGGACTGTTGTGATGATCAAAGGAAATGTTACATATTCTGGGGGGAACAGGGAGCACCTCCAGAGAAAACAAACCCCACTCGTTCCTGAGGAACAGAATTGAAATAATTAGACCTTCTGAAAAAGACTTAGGCACCAAGCATTGAGGACCTAAGTTAGACAGAAGCCAAAGTTGGTCTTCGGAAGCCTTTTCACAGAATAGGAATGAAAAATAAATGTTCGGGTGACATCTTTTTTGTCAAAAGACTAAAATCCAACCTTCAGTAAGGGTCTTAAAATATTTCCTGGAAACTCCTTTTCTAATTTTCTTTTGATTTAGAGCTATGGTAGACTAGAGCAATCTTTGAACTGCATGAAGCATAAAACGATGACTGTGTGTCTTCAAGAGGACTTTCTAAAGTCTTTCCTGATGGCAGTGGGTTTTGGAAATGACCTCATGTTTCTGTTTTCCAGGGTGAACCCCTCAGGGCCTGTCTGTCTAAAACAGGGACCATAGGAATGCATCGTAGCTGGTTTGGGAGGAAGCCAGATTCCACTTAACCATTAGCTTTAGACCTAGCCAATCTGGAAGTTGATATTATTGCTAAGGAGAGAAATGGTCCTACTGGTTCTGCACTTCTGGTATGTTTAAGTCTTCTGGTTTTATAATGGGGAAGAAATGATGGAATTGTTGAATTTGAAGAGTTTAGACAGGCAGCTTTCAGATCAATTTGGGGTGCTCCTAAAGTAGTTAAAAATTAAACAAATATACACAGATACACAGAGTCAGACACACACAAATCAGCTTTCAAGTATTGGACTCGGTTCCCCAGATATTTGGGTTTGGGAGTTTGACTCAACATCATTTCCTCTTCACTCTGCATGAATACATAAAATCATGAGTTGTGCATCTCAATCATCTTTTTATATTGAACACTAAAGTGTTTACAACATTCTTTGAAAAGAACAATTTTTAAAAATGTAGTTTAGAAAGAGCTTGGATGCCTCGTCACGTATTTCCTTAAAGCCATAATAAATTTGAATTTGAAAAAGTTTGATGTTGGTATCCTGTTTGTAAATATTTTTACTAATAATGGATGCAAATAACATGGCATGAATTTGATATAGTAACCCTTCTCATAATAGATATGTTTCTAAGTTAAGAAGAATATAAGAAGGTTATAAGCCTTTTCTTTTTTCTGGCCTTATGCAGAATAAATATCAATTGGGCTAAAACATAACTGCAAATATAACTCTCAAGGAATTTTTGTAAAGTTTGTTTCCTTACTGACCTATTACATCACCAGACTTGACGTTATGGAGTATTTCCATTGGGATACATTTGAATTTTGATGTGGAAAGCATTATAACCTGGTCAGCGTTTTATCCTGGTAGACTTTGTACAACCCCAGAAACACAGCTGAATGTTAGCAGAGTTTCACTGAAACCTTATGCTGCTTTCTCGGTACTAGGATTTTCCGCTCCATATTGCTTCTGTCTCTTGACATTTTCCAGTATATTTAGGGCATTTCTCAATTCCACATTCATAATTTTTTCTCTCTTCACCCCGTTTTCTTGATGTAAAGAGTGTCTATTCATTATAGGCTTTATAATCCCACATCGCCATTTCATGCAAAGAACATTCTCGTCAATGTTCCTTAGTTCAGAAGTTTCAGACAACACAGATTTTCTGCTTTTCTTACTCTTCTGTGTTTTTGAAATCATACATGTTAGATTCTAAACACTTTATTCAATAAAAACATGAGCGGGATTTAGTTTTTTTCCTTTTATGGGGCAAAATCGTGCAACATCCATAAGACGCCAACGGCAAGGACTGTTGGTGGTGTGGCTTTGTCTCCTATGCATGGCAGGTCCGGGGGCTTTCCTCTGAGAGTTATGCTGGGCTGGTTCTGGCTCGTTCATTAAAAAACAGGCCAAGAGTGAAACAGCGATAAGAGGAGCATGAAAATCTAGCTTGCTGGGAACATGTTGGGGGGTGTGTGTGTGATCTCCTTTCAACAACTTTTCATAAATTTAAAAATACAAACTGAAATACAGTATTTTCATTTTGACTTCATTCTTTGCCTTTTATCCACATTGAAGTGTTTGGTTTAGAACAAAGCCTGAAGTTCATTGCAAATCTATCAGGTAAAGAGCATGGGTTCTATTACATAAAATATTTCACAGAAGCATTTTTAGCTCTACAATTCCATTCCAGGCCCAAATTACTGAGCCTCCCCACCCCCCTCTGAGACATGTTTTCTATAGCTTCTTTTATTGAACCCTACTAAAAAAATTACAGTTTACATTCCCAAGATAAATTCTTCTGGCATATTGGAGTCAAGACTATGAGAAATGATGCTTATGGTTTCATCTTCAATTCTATTTGAATATTGGGCACCCTGTTGGGTCTGTAGTGAATGAAAAATGAAGAAGTCTTAGGGCTGAATTTTGTGTATTATTCTGGTGACCCACTACCTCTGAGTTACGTGATGTGTGAGGATTTATAACTGTCCTTACCAGGTCCGAATTCTTCAGTATATTTCATAGGTAGATAGAAGACCTTCGCTGTGAGTTGCTTAGGACATCCAAGGATCCTGGAGAGGTCAGAGTGGAGTGGTAGAATATACTCAGACTTTGAATTTACTTTGCACATCTTTCTAAAACCAGCTGTGCTTGTCCAGCTCCTCCCCTCCCCCAACTGCTCTGCCTCTTGATGCCTTTGCACCTGTCATTTGTCTCCCTTTCATTCTGGGAGAGGACGTTCAAGTTCAGTGGTAATGTCAATTTTCCTCATTTTGGCTTTCTTTGGTCACCTCCCACCCCCCCCCCCCCACTCAGGAAGGGTATGATTAATTACTCCATATATTCAATATATATAGCACCTTTATATGCCAGCTTTTATGTGAGGCACTGAGGATTCAAAGATGAATAGAACATAGTCTGTGTCTCCCCCTCCCTCCCACTTTTTCAACCCTTATCTTGGGCTTACAGTTTTCTGGGAGACCGTCAAGCAAAAATTCAGCAACGTGACTCGTGGTGTGTGTAAGACGATGGAACTGTAAAAATGAAAGGTGCTTTGTATAGAATTCTGATCATACATCGGTCATAGCACTTACATTGTCTTCCAGTTTATTTGTTTAACTGCTTTCTAGACTATGCTTCTCAAGGGCAGGAACTGTATTTTATTCCTCTTTGGGTCACCAGCACTTGGGGGAGCCTCCCACATGCTAGCTATCATTAAATACCATGAAGGACATGGTTCCTGCATGTAAGTTCTTCCCCTGGTGGAGGAGTTAGGTAACCCAATATTGTGATAGGAGCCTCAGATTTAAAAAAGGATGATGGGGCCACAGAGGAAGAGCATCTAACAAGCGGGCTAGGGGCTACCAGGCAAAGCTAGAGAAAATGATGCTTCACTTGCCATTTGAAGACTAACGAAGAGTCAGCTAAATAACAGAATTAAAGACAAGATTTAGCTATGGAGGTTGTGTGAAGGTGTTTTGGGTTTTATGTCAAAGGCTATAGAAGAGCCATTGATGGGTTTTAAGCCATGGAGTGCCATGACTTATGTTTACAAAAGGATGCTCTTATTACCATACCAGATGCAGAGAGACCAGTTACTAGGGCCCTTGTGTTTTCCTAGGTGAGAGAGTAGTACCTGCCCTATAACATTAGCAGAAGTATGGACAGGATAAACTTGGGGTATGGGTTGTGATGGGGAGAAAATGATAACTGGAACTTGGGCAAGTGGCTATGTCATTCATTGGGATAGGACATATGATATTCTGTCCAGGGATTTTTTAAAAAAGATTTATTTGACACACACACACAGATCACAAGTAGGCAGGGAAACAGGCAGAGAGAGGGGGGGAAGCAAGCTCCCTACTGAGCAGAGAGCCTGATGTGGGACTCTATCCCAGGACCCTGAGACCATGCATGACCTGACCTGAAGGCAGAGGCTTAACCCTCTGGGCCACCCACACGCCCCCTGTCCAGGCATTTTAAGACCACATTCTCCTGATCCTCTTCTTACTCTCTGCTCTGATAACCTTGGTTCCTGGTCTCTTGGCGTAGCCTGATACCAAAGGGGAACGATGCCTATACTCCTTAAGTTTCCACACTAGAGATTTGCCTAATCTTGCCATCATGGTTCTCACCAATGTTCGAAGCAAAGCCTGATTTGAAGTGGTCCTTTCCTGGCTCTAGCAAGTGTGTTCTATCTACTCGGACTCCAGAGTCCTTGAGAAGCAGCATTGTCTTTTAGGTTTAAGCTACTGTGAGAACTTCTTCCATTTCTATCTTTGTCCAAGGCCAGATTTCTACTTGTTCATTGTATGGTCCAAAGAAAAACTCTTGACACTTAGAATGGAGGTGTTTTTTTTTTTTTTTTTTTCCTCTAATATCCGTTGTTTGGCCCCTGAAGATTCCAGTTAGAGCTGTGATTGACAGTACAGTGTCAAAGCAGCTGACATTGTAGTAAAAGCTGCTATAACCTGGTACACTGACCAAGATCAATTACCTAGTTTTATGTAGTTAACTCCTATCAGCTGCCACGGTTCAATCTCATTGTGGGTACTGTGGTTGCAAATCTAATTCCCTAGCGTCTGCTGTGTTAGATCTGAGTCATGGCATCATAAATGTATTAGGGGTTTGAAGATGGGGTTTGAGGCAACCCATTTTATTTTCTCCAAAGTTCTGGCTGATAGAAGAGTTCATATGAGGATTGTCAGCAAAATGGAGACCAAGGTGTCATTATTACTGACTGGGCAAAAGTCCAGTAAATCTCTCAAAGGTAGAGCATCTGGTAAATTCTGTTGGAAAATGTGTCTTGGACCTAAGACAGGAGATTTCTCTGCCTGCCTGCTCTAAGGTGGTAGTAGGGAGAGCAACAAGGTTTGTGGAGTGGAAGCAGAGTTCATTTTAACGGCTAGTAGCGAAGCCCACAGGCCTGCCTCACATGCTTACCCAGAGGGAGCTGTGGGGATAGAAGACCTCCCCTCAGGTGAGCAGGTAGCAAGGAGATGAGAGGCAGAGAGACCAGGACTCTAGGACTGGAAAACCCACCACACCAGAACCTAAGGTCCAATTTGAAGCCACAGCCTGGTTTCTGCTATTGAGGCCTAAAGTGCAGAGTTAAACAGCCCCACAAAGGTAGCTGCTACTCCTTGTAGGTCTAGCTTGGACATAATGAATTGAGGAGCTCATCTCTTTGGTAGGACCAAGGTGAGGGTTTCAGGCAGGTAGGCCATAGCCCAAAGGGGAGGGCTGGAGAAACAGGGTTGTTAGACAAAGTACAGATAAGTGAACTTATTTTCATAACAAAATTGGGGCAGTTGGACTTTGAGGAAGGGAGTGGGTAAAGAAGTTGGCTACCTTCCAAATTAAGCTATTTCCTGAACGATTCTTGGGCTCTCATTTCAAGAACAATTTTCTCCTGATCAGTCTGTGACTACCATTACCTTTGTAAGAGCAGGAACTCTCTGTCCTCAAATATTATTGGGTTTCTCAACCTTCCCGATATTGTTCACTTAAAAAGAAGAGAAACAATAGATACTGTTCTAAGTTTAAATTTCGAACTAGAAGGAGCACCACAGTCTGGGGGGTTCAGTTCACTTTCTTGCTGTGAGTCCATTCAGGTAGTATTCCTGATTGAAGTTTGCCTACATTGTACTGTTGTAAAGCAGCCAAGTTCTCCTTGAAATCTCAGGGGCTAATATTCATAACTTACTAGGGCCTCATTAGGCCTTTTATCTAAAAAAGCTTTAAATTCTCAACAAACTGGTTATGTCGATACATTGTTTTAAGATAAAATAAATCCATCGAAATGAGTTTGTTATTTTTTTAAAAAAGATTTTATTTATTTAATTTGACAGAGATCACAAGTAGGCAGAGAGACAGGCAGAGAGAGAGGGGGAAGCAGGCTCCCTGCTGAGCAGAGAGCCCGATTCGGGGCTCGATCCCAGGACCCTGAGATCAGGACCTGAGCCGAATGCAGAGGCTTAACCCACTGAGCCACCCAGGTGCCTCTGAGTTTGTCATTTTAATTGTATTAGCACCTTTCAAGTGGCCCCATTTATTTGGGATTTTCCATAAGGAAAATAAATTAACAGGATCATGCGTAGGATGTACTTGGCTGTAGTTCAAAGCAATGGATAAGATTTCAGAGGGAAACATTCCTGTACTTGTCAACTGTAAAGAAACAGGACAAAACTGCCTTCCACAGGGGGAGGAAATATCCAAATAGGCCATAGGTCCACAGGACAGTGCACCAAAATGTTCTCTACTTGAAACTCCTACATATTTCTCACATTTAACAGCAACAGCATTACCAGCAAACCTGTGTTGGAGAGTAAAATCACTCAAGATTTATTTAAATGCATTTCTTAAAAAATTGTCATCTTCCAGTAATAATCAGCTTATGCATCTCCCTCCTATTTTTCCTCCAGAATGACTGCATCTGTGAGGGTAGAGGGGCTGGAAAGAGGTCAGATAATTGGTTTGGGTCCAGAGGAGCCTGAATTTACTCCTAGTGTTTGATGCAACCCAGACTATATGCATATGGTGGATTATTTTTCTTGACTACCACTCCCCCCACCCCCCAGAAAGGACAATGATTGTTTTTTTCCCAGGGGCATGAGGTGTAGGAATGGGAGTGAAAATGGAACTCATGAAACTTAAAATTGAGTCTTCTGGGCAAAAATACAACTCAGCTTCGAATTAAAGATCAAAGCCAGGAACACCTTTAAATAGTGCATATTGAATATTCTGGAAAAAGATAACTGGGTAGTTTTTATTGTCATTGAGGACAAAGCAAAATAAGTGGGTTTCAAATGCGGGGGAAGGAAATTGGGTTACCCACAAAGAAAGGTTCCTACTCTGCAGAAAAACATCTTTCAGGGAGGGTTTAAGAATTGAACAATCTTCTATTTGGAGGCAGGATAGTAAATATGCCTAGAGATGAATGCATGTTTTTGTTGTTCCAGAGTTTTCCACAGTGGGCAGTCATGATTGTCATGTAGTTAAACCTTTTAAATATTACGCATGCATTATCTCTGAGATGTTACATGAGCAAGAGACTTTGCCTCACTGTAGTAAGATAATGTCTCTTATACTTCCCGTAATTCAATGCCTTCTTTATATTAGGTATTTAATAAGTATTTACTGAATGAAAACAAATGACTCTTAGAAGTGTGAGATCTTTTCTGGATATCTTTGAATTAGGGTAATTCATTTATATGGTATTTACCTGAGCACCTCCTACAAGCTTGGTACTCTTCTAGGCTCTGGGAATAAAGCAGTGAATAAGACAAAAGTTGCTGCTGTCAGAGAGTTAACATTCCAGAAAGAGACTGACAATAAGTAAATGTAATATTTAGGTGATAAGCATTAGGAAGAAAAGTAAGTCAGATTGGGGGGGGGATGGTTAGGGCGTTACGGGTGTTGTGATGTGGCCTGGGTGCCATTTTACAAAGGGTGTCTGGGAGGGCCTCTCTAGAGAAGGTGGCTACAGTGTCCTGATTAGGTGGGTTCAGGGAACAGTGTGGCTGAAGTGGGTGAGGACGGGAATGGAAGAGTGGGGTGTCATAGGCTGTGGTAAAGAGTTTGGTTTTTACTCTGAGTGAGAAGGGGACACATTGGACCTTGTTGAGCAGAGAAGTGACACGATCAAATGTATTGATCTAGTTATACTTGTCTAAAAATCAAACTATGGTGTTGGTACAAAGAGCTAACTACAGTTACACTGCAAAAGAAATCACCAAAACTCCAAACGTTTTCCAGTCCATGCTCCCTCCTTAATAGCTCGCTCCTTGGCCCAGCTCAGTAAAGCCCATTGCAGCTCAAGGCTGACATCTAGTGGATACTTTCATAACCTTATAAACCTAGAGTTTGGAACGCAATAGCTTTTGATTAGGAATAGAGGGTAAGCTTTAACATAGAAATAAAAAACAGGATGATAAAACAGTTATTATTAGGACAAGACTACAGATTTGCCTTCTTCTTTTTCTTTGGCTCGTATTCAGGTAAGTTTGTGTTTTTCTAGCAAATATTTTTTTTTAAAGGTGTTAGGGTTAGCTGCCAGAAGATTAGAGCATCAAAATCATAGGCTCGTAAGGAGGGAATAAGTCAGGACCAGTGGGATCAACCAGGGGAAAGCATTCTGGTTCTAGGCTGGCCCTCAAAAGGTAGCCTGTGGTTTGTTGCATGGGGTTTGGTGGACATTGATGTACCAGATAGGTCTGATCTCATGAGTTGGGCATGATGGGAAGAAGTTCAAGGCAGTGTGGAAATACTCAAGTCAAGTGAGGTTGGATGTTTCCAAAGCTTAGTCAGTAGCTTTAGCTTTTTAATTCAGTGTATTAGTGAATAACTTTAGTTTTATAATTAGACATCTGGCTTCATGTCTTATTCTACCATTTACGGGCTTTGAGAACTTATACAAGTTGCACTCTCTATCACAATGTCCAAATAGTACCCACTACATAAAGATGCTTTATTAAGTCATTTAATTTTTTTTTTAATTTTTTTATTTTTTTTCAGCATAACAGTATTCATTATTTTTGCACCACACCCAGTGCTCCATGCAATCCGTGCCCTCTACAATACCCACCACCTGGTGCCCCCAACCTCCCACCCCCCACCCCTTCAAAATTCTCAGATCGTTTTTCAGAGTCCATAGTCTCTCATGGTTCACCTCCCCTTCCAATTTCCCTCAACTCCCTTCTCCTCTCCATCTCCCCTTGTCCTCCATGCTATTTGTTATGCTCCACAAATATAAGTCATTTAATTTATGCAAAGCACTTAACACACTGGCACTTAGTAAGCTAGGAGTTATTGTTCAGAGGAACCATAAGAAGCCATTAGAGGTAGAGAAGCAGGCTATTGTAATAATATTACCTTCCTTGAATATAGCAGAACTTAGCTTTTAACACATTTGTATATCTATATGATCCATCTTATCTACACTGATTGGGGTGGTTGAATATTCTGCTTAACTAAGGTACATCATTTATGCTACACTGAGATTAAAACCGTTCAGTGGCTTTCATTAGTTGTAGGAAAAAAGACCCAAGTATCTAGCTCTCCATGACTTGGTTCCTGCCTGCCTCTTCATTTTCATCTCTTGCTGCTTCTCCCTCTCAGTTTCTGCATTGCAGACGTGCTGGTCTTTCAGGTCCTCCAGCCCCTTGTCCCATCTGTCGCAAGACTTAGCAAAGGCAGTTTCCTTGTCTTGTCCACACCTCTCTCCTCTTACTCCAGTCCAACAGCCAAGCACACACGTAGTAAATCCCTACTTGTTTTTGACACTTCTTCAGGGAACTGTTCCCTGCCTCCACCCCACTATGCTGCGCAAGCCTCCTTATAAGATCTCATAGCATTCTGCACTTTTTATTTATTTATTTTTATTATGGTGATGTTGCACAACTCTGAAATTCTGCACTTTTAATTTTTCTTCAGAACACTTATCATAGGTTTAAAGTATATATTTGGATGATTATTCACTTCCCAACTAGACTGTAAACATCTTGAAAGCTGAAACTATGTCTGCTTCACCCATTACTTCGTTTCTGCCACAGTGCCTGGTGCATTTAGACTAAAAAAATTTTTTTTTTGAATAGTAAAGAGAGTGGTCTAAAGAGAAGGAGAGATCTTGCTTGAAATTAAAATGTAGAAATAGGGGCGCTTGAGTGGCTCAGTGGGTTAAAACCTCTGCCTTCGGCTTGGGTCATGATCCCAGGGTCCTGAGATCAAGCTGCATCGGGCTCTCTGCTCAGCGGGGAGCCTGCTTCCTTCTCTCTCTCTGCCTGCCTCTCTGTCTACTTGTGATCTCTGTCTGTCAAATAAATAAATAAAATCTTAAAAAAAATAAAATGTAGAAATAGGTAAAACACTTGGTGACTGAGTATGGAGATGTAGTGGGTATTGTGGTGTGTGTGATTTTCCTCTTTTATTTTTTAAAAAAAGATTTTATTTATCTATCAGAGAGAGAGAGAGAGAGAGAGAGAGAGAGATCACAAGTAGGCAGAGAGGTAGAGAGAGAGGGGAAAGAGGGCTCCCTGCTGAGCAGAGAGCCCAATGTGGGCCTGGATTCCAGGACCCTGGGATCATGACCTGAGCCTAAAGCAGAGGCTTAACCCACTGAGCCACCCAGGCACCCGATTTTCTTCTTTTAGACAAGGCACTCATCCCTCCAGATGCTGAGAATTTTGATGGCCAATGCCTTTTTCAGCTTAGATCCTCTATAGGAATTGCCCTCAGTACAGAGAGCCACCCCACCTAAGGCACACCCCTTCTTGAAAGCAGCCCACATCCAATGACAGGTTAATTGGGGGGATGTGCTCCACCCTTTGCCTCAATGTGGAACAGTTTTGAAAGGCCATTCCAGGTCTCCATAGGATTGGCTGAGGGCACTGTTTTAACTGCATTAACTATTTAACTCCACCTCATCCTCCCTCCCTCAGTCCTCAGAGGTGCTATTCTTGAGAGCAACCCCGCCCCCCTGCCCCAGCCTGCCGCAACCACCTACACTCAAGTCTCAAGAGTCGATTTCCTGGGGTGCCTGGATGGCTCAGTGGGTTAAAGCCTCTGCCTTCGGCTCAGGTCATGATCTCAGGGGCCTGGGATCGAGTCCCGCATCGGGCTCTCTGCTCAGCAGGGAGCCTGCTTCCCTCTCTCTCTCTCTCTCTCTCTCTGCCTGCCTCTCTGCCTACTTGTGATCTCTCTCTGTCAAATAAATAAAATCTTTAAAAAAAAAAGAGTCGATTTCCTAGAGAACAGACCCACAACTGGGCATGAGGGAGAGGTAGAAGTCTAAGGTAGCTGCTTCATTTCTGGCTTGAGACAGCACATGACGCCATCCACTGAGATGAAGAGCACAGGAAAACGATAATACACAGAAATTGAAGCAGGTTTGCTGAAAAAGGTAAATTTTAGAGGTGTTGAGTCTGGGGTTCCTGTGGGATAGCCGAGAGTCTGAAGTTCAGAAGAAAAATCTAGGCTAGAGGTATGGAATTAGGGTCACTGACACTGCAAAACAGTGACATAAAAGAGCTCCCCTATGAAAGCATGAAACAAACAGGGCTAGTGTGACTTGGGAACCAGAAGGAGGCAGAACAAGGAAGTCAAACTCGTGGCAGATAGAGTGATCACAGGTAGGAAAACGAGGAGTGTGGGCATTATGGATATCAACGGGAGTGCAGAAGGGTTTACAGCGATTTCAGACAGACGTGTTAGGTGTGGAGAGCGCAGCATGGACCCGTTTGTTCATTGTATCTAATGGCACTCGCTGGGGACAGTTTTAGAGTTGTGGTTACAAGAAGCCAGATTCCAGTGAAGAAGATGGGGTAGGGGAGAAGAAGAGATGGATAGGGTCATCCTTTACAGTTTTCATGAGATAGGAAGAACGAGGAGGAGAGGTAGAGGTAGCAGTGAGGACCCAAGACAACAGAAGGATATTTATATATAAATGGTAGGGGAGATGGGCTGAAAGAGAATGTCCAGTTAGAAAAGTATAAAGTGGAGGCTACAGGAGTGACAACTAGAAGTTCTTGAGAAACTGAAAGTGGACTGAACCCACAAAATTAATCTTGAAGTGGAGCCAATTAATTATTAACGCGTAAGGAAAATGAGTAGACATCGAGGGAGGTAACAATAGCTACAAATTTCTTGTGCTCTTTAAGTATAAAGAACTTTTAGTACTTTCTTTAACCTCACAACAAATCTTCAAGCAGAATACCACCCCGCCTACCTGGAGCTGGTGCTGCGAACGGGGCGGGACCTCGGTCCTGAGAGGCTCCCTGCTTCCCTGGAGCCCTGCCCAGTCCCCCAGGTAGGCGGTAAGCGCACGCTTCCGGGCAGGCGGGCCGTGGATGGGCGTGCTCCCCCGAACAGGGTTTGTTCCAGAAGTCACCCCCTACCATCTTGAAACAGGTCCCACGAGGAAGCAGGAGGAGTGAAGAGGGCGACAGGAATGGAGAAGATGGACGCGAAGCACCTGCTGGGTGACGCATGCGCACTGCTGGCGCGACGGACAGCGGCTTGGAGGAGGTCGTGGTGGTGGCGGTGGTGGGGCGTCTCCGTGCGCAGGCGCGAGATGCTGCGCGGCGAGTGTCTCCCGAGTGTCAAGGTCCCCCGTTCTGCGCTTGACTGGAGCCCCACGTGATCCCACAGTTGGATTTGTAGGATTTGCGTTAATAAAAAGTTGGTGGCCATTTAACCGCCTACCAATAGGGAATTCGTGAATGAAAATATAATCATGTACTTACGGTGCAATATTCTGCTGTTACACCAGTGCAAGCCAGAAGTTTAGAGTGTGTATGTTGGTCTGTTTACAGTCTACGTACCAATATTCTTTTCTTGAGTCGTTACTTAGGGCTGGCAGCCAAGCTTTTAATTCAAAGCTTTGTGGGTGGCAGGTGCAATTACCGTCCCATAGGTGGCATTAGATTTAGGAACCAGTTGCAGTTTTGAGGAGGGCAATGATGAATGAGTTGTGTCTGCGCCAGGTGGGCTGTGGGTGGGGGAGCTGGCGTGGTGGTCACTTGGATAAGAATTCTCCTAACGGGACTTTTTCAGGGGTTAGGGGACCTCAGCAGAGGGGGAAGGAGCTATACTATTAGATGTACTATTAGATGCTGACGTTGAGCGTCGTGCTGCAGGAGGGGCATTGCAGGAGGAACCTCTGAAAGTGCTCCACAAGAAAAAGAATCAGCCCTGAGGATTTGCCACACCTGGAGGTCACCATTGTTTTCCATATTTCCCAGGTGGGAGTCAAGACAGCAATCCACTGGGACTCCTCAGCTGCAAACTCTGGGGGATTCTGTGGAGGTCTCCTCCGCTAGGCTTCAAGTTAGAAGCAAGCCTCTCATACTTGCCACCTTTGGTTGGAAGATCAGCAGGTCTCTAAAGAAATCTTCCATCCTCTTCCAGACTGTACTCTTACCCTTTTATATCTCTTTATGGGCGGGAGGATGGTTTCAAGGTTTTTAGCCAAGTCCTCCTTTGCAAACTCACTGCCAGGATGGTCTGTCTCACTACTGATGATGCCTCCAAATATTTTGATATATTGATTAATGCCACCAAAACAAGAGTTTTGGTTCGATGCTGTAGCATTATCAGAATCAGTCTGCAAGGAGCAAGGAAAACCTTCATGAAAAAAAGGCTGTTGGTCATCTCTATGTCAGAAACCAAGGCTACCCCTAGATTCAGACCAAATCCCAGTTCCACTGAACAAGCAGAGCTCAATTCTTTTTTTTTTTCCCTCCCAAGTTTTTATTTAAATTCCAGTTAGTTGTTAGTTTCAGGTGTAGAATTTAGTGGTTCATCCTTAATGCAACACCCAGTGCTTATCACAAGTGCCCTCCTTACTAGCAGAGCTCGATTCTAAACTAGCTCTTTTTCAGTGCACTTCCTGTGGGTACACTTGTATTGAGAGAGCTGAGATCACAGAAGTGCCAGCAGAGGGACATTGTGTTCTTTCCCCACAGACCATCTCATCCATGTCCTCTAACTTCCTTAACCTCTCTCACATCATAAAAAGTCCTTGAGTCACTTTCAGACCCAAGAGTAATCTTTAAGTGATTAAAATTCCAGGCCAGGGTTATAAAATGACTTTACTCATTTGAAAGCTTCTGTCCACTTTTATTTCAGGCCTGGTAAAAAAAATATCAAACCACATAGAAGGATTTAGTTCAAAACAACTACCCCACTCCTCTCCCCACCCTCAGTTCCACTCCCCAGAAGGAGCCATAACTCCTGTTTGCTTTCATGTTTAGTAAATTTTAGCTGTTGACAACTTTACTTCAACCCTAACTTCTCAAGCAGTTTTCAAGTTCTACCAGCTGGTGATATTAATGCTTTGGAGAAATGAGGGGTGACTCCTTGCAGACCATGTGTGGTGCTTTACCCTCTTCACCTGGACCGGACATACACCCCCCTCCCCGCCCCCTGGATCTTGAAACAGCAGGTGAATTGAAAGCCTGTGTGAAGCCCCAGAAGGCCAGGCTTGCTGTCTGTTAATATAATAATAGTAAAAATTAAAAAGATCATTTATTTAAAAGCTTTTTTAAGAATAGGAATGTTACAAATCATGCTCACTTTTCTCTAGTAACTTTTTATACCCAAAGGCCTGCTTTGGCAAGCCTGGCTGTGGTAGTGTTTGCATGGATTAGGTGTAGCTTTGATTGTACATGATGTGTTTTGTAAGCCTGACAAGTCTGTCTCTTGGGAGGAGTACCACACCTGTGCCTTTTGTCTGCAAAGATTTGCTTCAGTGCAGCTAATGCTGTCAGTCTCTTATTTTCAGACCCATGACAGCTGACCCTCCTTGCTCTCTTAGCCATGCCTTCCAAAGCAGCACTTCTGCAAGTCTAGTGAGCCCACTGACATAAACCACACTATTTGGTGTCTTTTCTGTAGTACGTGATGGAACATATTAGTGTATTTTTTTTTTTTAAGATTTTATTTGTCAGAGAAAGAGTGAAAGAGCACAAGCAAGGGGAGCAGCAGGCAGAGGGAGAAGCAGGCTCTCTGATGAGCAAGGAGCCAGATGTGGGACTCGATCCCAGGACCCTGGGATCATGACCCGAGCCGAAGGTAGACGCTTAACCAACCGAGCCACCCAAGTGTTCCCATGCTAGTGTGTTCTGTTCAGCACCTTATAGGTGCTGAATTCTCTATTCTCTCTCCTCTTCCCCTCTCTGCTACTCAGTACCTCCTAAACTGGCCTATTTCCTCCTCTTTTAGAGGCTCTCCACATAGAGGCCAATCTCAGTTTCAGATCCACGGTGCATTTGTAACTGAACCAAATGAGAGTTTATCAGTGGCATGCACAGTGAGCCAACAAAAGACTAACATCAAGCTTTTGCAGTGAAGAAAGATGGGCTATACAGTAATATGGAGAATAGGGGGCTAATGTGTGAAGTCCAGAACTCCCTGATGGCTTACGAATGAGGGTTTTTGAGGGCAAAATTTGAGATAGGGGTCTCCTGAGAAGGTGGGTGCTGTTGATTGCAGGTCTGTATAGTCATGTTAGTGACTGGTGCCCCTTCATCAGGCCTGTTCTATCTCAAGAGACTTGGAATCTAAAAAATATCTTTATTTCTTGCGTTAGAGGTTTTATTAGGTGCATGTGGTGCTCGTGTTGAGGCTAGTGCCGATTAGCTGCCTGTACGTGCTCATACTAACAACTCATATGCGGGTAAGCTAGCATGGTTGCATTTCTTCATGTTCCTTTGAGTGATAAACAAGCACCACTATCTCTTGGGCCTGGATCTGTGTCCTTTCTGGCCAAGCCTGGGGAGGGTATAACCTCTAATGTTCTTTTTTTTTATTTTTTATTTTTTAAAAGATTTTATTTATTTATTTGACAGACACAGATCACAAGTAGAGAGAGAGGAGGAAGCAGGCAACTCCTGAGCAGAGAGCCTGATGTGGGGCTCGATACCGGGACCCACATCGACTCGATACCGGGATCACGACCTGAGCCGAAGGCAGAGGCTTTAACCCACTGAGCCACCCAGGCGCCCCTCTAATGTTCTTTCATCCGAACTAACAAGATGGATACTGACTTCAAATTGCCGGCTCTGTTGTGTCCTTTAAATATTTTCCTTTGCCAGCGGGCACCATGCTAAACTTCGTCAGTAGAGGGCACTGGAGAGGCACTGGAGGAAGAAGGGCTTTTCTTTTCATTTGAGAAAGAGACAGTACAAGCAGGGGGAGAAGCAGAGGTAGAGGGAGAAGCAGACTCCCTGCCGAGCTGGGAGCCTGACATGGGGCTCCATCCCAGGACCTGGAGATCATGACCTGAGCTGAAGGCAGATCCTCAACCAACTGAGCCACCCAGGTGCCCCAGGGGTTTTCTTTTATAGTTGGGATGTCCTGCTCCCTGAAGTCTCCTGCATTGTTCACAGGTTTTCCAGTGCCCAGCTTCTCGAGGACCAGGTTCCTGAGCCCAGCTTCTGTGGTGTCTTCTGGCCAGGGGTGCCCAGCAGCCAGACACTTTTCATGGATTGCCCACCCCCACCTTAGATGGTTTCATAGTGATGTGCCTCCAAAGAATTACCTACCTTTGAAGGGCTGCCCTGGCACCCAGAGAGGACATTTGCTGCAAGCTGCAGCATTGTGACTTTTCTGCCATCAGGGAGCCACAGAGGTTCCCTCTCCAGAAGATCTGGGGCTCAGCCCTAGGACTAGGGAGACCTTGCTTGGGGAGTGGTTGCTTCTTACGTCTCTATGCCTGTATTTTTTAGGGTTCTCCTCATTACTTCAATTTCCTGATAAATAGTAAGTCTTTTTTTTTTTTTTTTTTTTAAAGATTTTATTTATTTATTTGACAGAGAGAGAGATTACAAGTAAGCAGAGAGGCAGGCAGAGAGAGAGGAGGAAGCAGGCTCCCTGCCGAGCAGAGAGCCCGATGCGGGGCTCGATCCCAGAACCCTGAGATCATGACCTGAGCCGAAGGCAGAGGCTTTAACCCACTGAGCCACCCAGGCGCCCCAATAGTAAGTCTTGATTTAAATTTTCCCTGTTCAAATTACTGGGCAGTTTCTATATCCTGACTGGACCCTGACTGATAACACGTTCAATCTTCTTGAAATGTTAAGTCTGATTTCGTCACTCTTCTTTAAGACCATGTTATGGTTTCACTCTGCTTATAGGATAAAGAAAACCCCGTCATTTTCATGGTTTCTGAGGTTCTGTCTAGTCTGTCCTCTCTTTCCCTCCTTGGATTTATCTCATACCAGGGTCCCTCTTGCTTTCCTCCTGTGGCAGGGTTTTTATGGACACTGTCCCCGTTCCCTAAAATCATCTTCCCTCACTTTCTCATCTAGGAAATCCCTGTTCTTGTTCAGGCCTCATGTTAATCATCTCATCTTTAGGGAAACTTTCTCCACTTTCCCTGTTTAGGTTGAGTCTCTCATATTCACTTTCAGGGCGGCATGTAAGGCTCCGTCAGACCATTATCTATGGTTGTAACTTTACATATATTTGTACAATTTTTTTTTGAGAAATATCTGCAGTCCTACAGATTGTAAACTTCTTGAGGACAAGGGACTGTGGCTTTTTTTGCTCCCTCTATGGCCTGTGCATCTAGCACATACTGCCAGTGCTGTTACAAAGCAGGCATTTCCCCTTGGCCAGGGGTCTTGGTTCAACTTCTTTTCCTTACTCCAATCTGCCACAAGATGGCAGGCTAAGACACTCTGGTACTTGATACCCTTTGTGATAAGAAGTGGTGCTTCAGGCTATAATGACTTTCTGGGCCAGAAGATGATCCCCTTAAAGTGAGATTGAGTTACATATTACAGAAGATTTCTCTGAAAATGTCCTCTGCATCTGCATTTCTTCACGGAGTCTGAGGAACAGTCTGGAATGCTAATAATCAAGACAAAGGAGAGATTCTTGTTTGCTTCCCCGAGATGCTATTTTTTCGTGTGTGTGTGTGTGTGTGTGTGTGTGTGTGTGTGTGTGTCTCTCTCTCTCTCTCTCTCTCTCTCTCTCTTTAGAAAACAAGACCACTGGGGTGCCTGGGTGGCTCAGTGGGTTAAAGCCTCTGCCTTAGGCTCAGGTCATGATCCCAAGGTTCTGGGATCGAGCCCCGCATCAGGCTCTCTGCTCAGCGGGGAGCCTGCTTCCCCCTCTCTCTCTCTGCCTCCCTCTCTGCCTACTTGTGATCTGTCAAATAAATAAATAAAATCTTAAAAAAAAAAAAAAGAAAACAAGACCATTGAATTCTGATTCATGGGGGAAGAAAGGTGGGAAGTGTTTACTGCCCGACTCCTCACACTTTGTTTTGCATTAACTGATTTCTAGAGGAAAGGTCAGCAAACTATGGCCCTAGGGCCAAATCTGGCTCTTTGCCTGTTTTTGTAAGTGAATATAATTGGAACCCAGCCATATCCATTTGTTGACATATTGTCAGTTTTTTGTATGACTGTGAATAGTTGTGATAGAGACCATTTGGTCAGGTCAAAAATATTTACTATTTGGCCCTTTAAGACAAAATCGGGAAACTTTTGGTTTAGAGGAATGTAAACATTTAGAAGCCTTAATATCTGGTTAGCATTTAGCTGACTTTTCATAAAAAGTAGTGATTTGATCTTTTGGGGAAAGATCTTTCTTTCCAAGAAGCAAACATTCTAGATGGGAATGATATGTATTCCTTGGAGTTTCTTAGAAGTTGTACCCATGTAAGTCAGAATTATATTTATTAATTCTTTCTGGGAATTATACATTTAAGTGTGCTATATTTTTTCTGTTTTAAAATAGAAAATATGGTCATATGTGATGTAAATTCTTTGTGGTTTCTTAGAATGCTTTCCCACAGGAAGACTAATAAGTCACTGTTATACTAATTATTTCATTTGTCAAGATACCAACCAAGGCCCTGTAGCTATTTACCTTTCATTCAATAAATATTCTTGTGATGGATGGTGTGGCTTACTTGGGGGAGGAAAGATTTTCTTCTACGCTTCAAGTTCTTTTGGCTAGTCTAAGAATTAAATTGACATAAAACAGATTAATAGGAAAAAATGGAATTTAATTACATATATATGGGGAATCCACATAAAAACAAGATTCCAAAGACAGTCAGGAAAAAATGAGGTTTATATGTCATTCTGGCCTAAGGAGAAGGGGATAGGGCCCTGGGGCTTCTAAGGGAAGGAATGCAATTCACAAGAAGCATGGGAAGAGTAAAGATTTCAAAAACATGGGGCACCTGGGTGGCTCAGTGGGTTAAAGCCTCTGCCTTTGGCTCAGGTCATGATCCCAGGGTCCTGGGATCGAGCCCCGCATTGGGCTCTCTGCTCAGTGGGGAGCCTGCTTCCCGTCCTCTCTCTCTCTGCCTGCCTCTCTGCCTACTTGTGATCTGTCAAATAAATAAATAAAAATCTTTAAAAAACAAAACAAAGCAATTAAAAAACATATTTGTTGGGCCGTAGAAACAACAGAACATAGAGTGGATTTAGATCAAGTGGGCCTTGCTAGGTTTCTCCCTGTCTATCATATCTAGTTGATATTACACTATAGGTATCCATGGTGATGGCTTCCTTCTTGAAGCAGGTCCTCTATCAAAATTCTTTTAGGCAGTTACAAGGGAGGCAAAAAAAGAAAAATTTCTTGAGTCTTCTATTTCTTAAAAATGACCTGAAATAATCCACATGCCAAGGAGGCATATGTTGGGATAGCAAATTGTGCCCCCTACACTTATTTATGAGTTTGTGAGTGCTCAGAGTGTGCTAAGTCAGAATCACATTAACTCATTTTACAGGTTCTAAATAGTAAAATACATTTTCTACAGATCTTCCTGACAAAACATTTTGGGTAAAGATAGTAGATAGTCCTTACGGTAAGGTCCAGTCTGCATACTTAGTTACACTTGAGGGAGGTTATGCTAATTTAACTCTTCTACCCACCCCCTTCCGCTTTGGCTACACTGTAGCCAGAACGATCTTTTAGGGTACATAATATAACCACCCTTTATAAGTGGCTTCCAGTTGCACTCAGAATAAAACCAACATCTTTTAGCTTGGCTTACAAGGCCTTGGATGGTTCACCCACTGCCTGTCTCTCCAGTTTTATTTTGGACCATTTTTATTTTCTTTCCTTTGGTTTAGGCACAATGTCCTTCTTACAGTTACTACAGAATATCATGCTGTTTCGTGGTACAAGCCTTTGCCCAGGCCATGTTTTTTTTTTTTTTTTTTTTTTTTTTTTTTAAGATTTTACTTATTTATTTGGCAGACAGAGATCACAAGTAGGCAGAGAGGCAGGCAGAGAGAGAGGAGGAAGCAGGCTCCCCGCTGAGCAGAGAGCCCGATGCGGGGCCCATCCCAGGACCCTGAGATCATGACCCGAGCTGAAGGCAGAGGCTTCAACCCACTGAGCCCCCCAGGCGCCCCCCAGGCCATGTTTTTTGATTGGAATACTATCCTAATCTCCCACCTCCATCTAAGTTGGGTGACTCTTTGTTAGAGAACCATATTCTTCTCTTACACTAATCCAAGTCTGAGATCATTAATTTATTAATGTGATTATTTGGTTACATCTCTTTTCCCCAGTCAGGTTGTGCATTATACAGCATAAATGAATGGTGGCCCTTCCCTGTTAGAACACAAACATCTAGAAATTCAGGGCAATGTCCATATTTGTGCACCACTTTTATACCCAATGCATAGAAGAATTCAATCTATATTAACTGAAAAAATGAATAGCTACCAGAGATGGACCTTATTCAGGCTCATTTCTCTAGCTTAAAAAAATAGAAGTTCTTTAAGTTTCTGTGACTCAATTTATGTATAACTTATTCTTGTTATTTGCTGGCAGTTATATTCTATAAAGTTGCCTCGAACACTGAATTAGCCAAAACTGCAGCATTGCTTGTAGGGCAAATACAGGGTTAGGTTTCCTGTGAGCCTCTGGTCACATTTTTGTCAACTGATCAATATATAACCTTGTTTTATATGTGTTTCTATTGAAAGACACTATTTAATATCATCGTTGATTTGTTAATATTCAATTTGTAGCAAGCAGCACTATAACTCACGTCTGAATGAAGCTGTGACATGTATTTTCTGCATCAGGCACATCCCAGCCTTCTTGCACTTAGGAACACTAGACAGCGCTTCAGCCTATGATTGGGGTCCATGTAAAATTACCAACAAAAAGCACAAGAATATGGAAAAAGATGGCACTAAGTAAACCATGAAAAGGACCTCTGTTTGTAGTAGAGTTAAAACAAGAAGGCTGAATGTCGCCTGTTTAACCTCATCTAAGAACCTGAATGTTGGGCAACTCAAAATTTTCCTCATTTTTTTGAATATCAGTGAATGACTGCAAGAGTCCCCTGAGTATTGATTTTGGGGTTACAAATAAATTTTGGCAAATAGACAAATTTGCAAATTGGAACCTAGGAATAATGTAGATCAATTGTATATGTGTCTATAGTAACAAAATATAACTATATAAATATTTTACATATATTTAGATACATAAATAAATAATACAGAAAATATCTAATAACAATTGCTACTATCTTATAGTGCTGAACTATTTGGGAATATATTGTATGCATGTCAGTAAACATTCTTTTATAAAATATACTCGAAATGGTGTTTCCCAGACCCAAGTTAAATGCGCACTGGATTATAAGGATTCTGTGGGAAGTCCGTTTGGGAAATGCTGATGTCAAGAAATTCTGTGGCATTTGAAAAAAGCCAGTGCCTGAGCCCCTTTCAGCTATGCTTTGACGGACACAGGGTTACGGGTACCAAAATAGAGGTAGAATGAGTGTCCCGTTCGCAGCTGCGTATTTTGTCTGTTGCTGGTTACTTTGCTTTTCTGAGCTCTCAGAGCGGTAGTCGGCACGGGTCCACATTATATGCGGTTTCGCTCTCCGAGGCTTCAGCCTCCTTTGGCAGACCACCCTGGTCTGGAAGCGGATGCTCCTCCCTCTGATGTAGCCTCACGTTAATTACGTCATAACGCTAGCGTCACTCAGGGCTCTCTCATCAGGTGGGCGTTTTACCATCTCACGTCATTAGGAGAAGGGTGAGTACAGCACGCTGAGGTTTTGAGAAAGAGACTGTAGTCACATAGCTTTTATTGTTGTAAGTGTATATTTGTTATATGTGTATAGTGGAACAGTATATTGTTAGAAGTGTTCTATTAGTAGTTATCGTTGTTAATTTCTTACGGTGCCTAATTTATAATCTTAACTCTAGCATAGGTATGTGTGTATAGGAAAAAAACACAATATATACAGGATTCAGTACTATGAGGGGTTTCAGTCACCCGGTGGGGTCTCAGAATGCATCCCCTACGGATAAGGGAAACTACTGAACTTCACTGGATTGGGCAGTTTGATCTTTTTGATAAACACTCACAAATATGATTGAGCAAAATCAGGGTTGCCTGTTTTTCTCATATGTTGCCCAGATTTTACATGCCGCTTTCACCTAAAAAGATACAGTGTAAAATTCAGTAATTACCTGGGTTCAGTCCGTGCCTCTGCATCAGTTCATTAAATTTTGCATCCCTACAGGCCCGGTTTTGGGATTACTCATGACCTGTCTCTTTAGCCACGTAACAGGAGCTTAATTTGACAAGAAGCCTTGGAGTGTCCTCAATTCAACTTATTTCAAAATCGCTTATTAGATGGCTCTTTTAGAAATGCCAATAATCTCTAAACTGCCAGTGCTGTAAGAGAAACAATGCTACTGCACACACTGTTAATCATGGAGGTAATTTCTAGTTCCAGGAAAACAGACCTCAGGGAAGTTTGTCGTGGTGACATGTTTTTCGTTTGCAATTGCTAAGGGCTCCCCGGCAGCTTGTGCTGGTCTACAGCCTGGCATTGGATTGTTCTCATTTCCTGAGACCCACGGGTTATGGATCACATCTGGTAGGTTAAAGCATTGTCTGATCATGACTCCAGTATAATTTCAAACACATACAGCTTCTGACAGTGACTATGTATAAGTTTTGCCTTTTAGAATTTATATTCTCTCTCTGCTCCCATATTTTTTCTTTAACCTTTGAATTGGAAAAAAAAAACACAAAAAACCTCAATCCACTCTAGATGAGCATATCCTCATGATATGGTTTTCATGTACTTTGTTTGATATTCTAAATTATTCAAGAATTGAAACCTAACAGATAATGTGAGTTGGTCCTTCTGCTGTCCTGATTTTGTTTTCTCTTTTATATTTATGTACTAAATCCAGATGCTAAGAAAAATAAATTGTAGATGCAAAAATTGAAAATAAAAGAAACTACCTATTAAAAAACCACAGGATACAACCAAAATTGCAGAGACAAATCCATGGCCTTAATACTACCCTTATTTAAGGAGAATGAAAGTAAATAAACCTAAACAGAATTAAAAGGTAAACAACAAACTCTAAAAAGCTCATACAAAGCAATACGAAAAAGTACAAATATCCCAGAAGAAAAACGAATGAAAAAGGGCTGTCAAGAAGGCGGCCTATATGCCAACAGTTTTTAGGTCCCCAGAAAGGCGAGACTATCTAGACCATTTTCGGATGGCCCTGTTGGAGGCAGTCATGAGAGGACGTGACTGCCGGCTGACCCGCAAGCTGGATGTGGGCAGTCAGAGGCTCCTCACCCCCTCCTCTTCCCTTGGGTGGTTCTATCGGCCCCATTTGTCCACCATTCCCACAGTGGGTGGTATATGGGAGGGAACCCCATGAAGGCCTCTATATAAACTTAAGATTCTAGCTGGCCAGTGTGGAGATCACTTCACCTTGTGGCTGCCCCCAACAGACCTCCTTAGGAAGTTCCCTTGCTTTTTGAACTGGCCAGCTGCCAATCTGGATTGATCTGTCTCTTTTTCTACCTCTCCTCACCCTGGGTTTGCGAACCAAAACGTACTTGCTTTGGAGCTCCTTGACCACCAGGACTGTGTGATTTCTGCAGTTGTCATCCTTTTCTTCTGCTCAGGTAAAAGATAGGAAAAGGCAATTAATAAAAGGACAATTGTAGATGCCAATAGATCTAATAAGTGTTCATACTTATTAAAGAATTCATATAATGCAAAATAAATGTAATACTGATCTACCACTTTGTTCTACCAAACCAGCAAAAATACAAAAGGATAATATCCAGGTGGCCAAGGGTGTAGGAAAATGAGCATTTTTTATACTGTCTGTGGACATGTAAGCTGATTCAGCTTTTCTGAAGGATGATTGGACCCAATGCATCATGAATTTCTTGATCCATTAATTTCATGTCCAGGATTTTGTCCTGAGGAAATTAGGGATGTGTGTTAAGGTAGATAGGGATTTGTTGCAGTGTTTATAAGAAGGGAATATAGGCTACCATGCAGTCATTAAACATACGCATTGCTGTCATTCTCAAACATTTACTAGATCCAAGACACTGTACTAAGTAAATTTAATATTCCGTCTGTGAGGTCAGAATTTTAAAAATTATGGTATGAAGAGGTTGTATAATTTATCAAAGGTCACATGGTTAAGAATTAGCAAAGCTTAAGTGAAACCCCAGTCTTAAGTATACTATAATGACTGTTCTCTATCCTTGAACAAGTATATGTAATGTCATAAGGAAATGTTTCTAATCTATTGCTCTATGAAAAAACACCAGGCTATATTCAATTTCTCTAGTAGATAGAGGACTCTTCAGATTTTCTGATACTTTTGCTGAGTTATGTTTTTCTGGGAATTAATCCATTTAATTTATTATTTCAATTTTTGGGGCATAAAGTTAATATTTCCTCATGTTTTAATGTCTGTAGATACTGCAGTTGATGTCTATTTTTATTCCTGTTTTTTGCCTTTTGTCTTGGTCTTGGTGGGGGTTGATTAATTTTCATAGGTCTTTCAAGGAAGCAGTCTTTTGCTTTTTTGATTTTCTTATATGGTTGTTTTTTATTTAATTTCTGATCTTTGTTTTTTCCTCTCTTCAGCTTTTTTGGGTTTAATTTTACAATCTTTCTCTTACTGACTTTGTGAGATGAGTGCTGTGATCACTGATTTTTAGCCTTTCTCAATTTTCTTAAATGCACATTTCAGGCCATGAATGTCCTTCTAAGTGTGGAGCTAGTTCTTCATCTGTAAAAAATGAATGTGTAGTTTAAAGAAAATTATTGTCATTCATCTCAAGTATT
The DNA here is from genome assembly GCF_902655055.1 of Lutra lutra. NCBI lineage: Eukaryota > Metazoa > Chordata > Mammalia > Carnivora > Mustelidae > Lutra > Lutra lutra. The sequence continues at coordinate 64,713,179 of NC_062290.1, forward strand.
TCTCACTTTTATTATCTTCTTCAGCCCATGAGCTATTTAGAAGGGCATTAGTCAATGTCCAAACTTATGGGGATTTTTTTCAGTTATCTTTTTAGTATTAATTACTAGTCTAATTCCTCTGCAGTTAGTCAGGACATGACATGTATTACTTAAATCTCCTAAAATTGCTTGAAGCTTGATTTTTGGCTCAGATCTGAGACAGTTTGGTAAATATCCTTTGGTATTTGTAAAGAATGTGTAGTTGGCACTGGTTGGGTGTTTTGCTCTTGATCTGTCCCGTAAGTCATTTGTTAATCTTGTCCAAACCTACATCCTTACTGATGTCATATTTGGTTTTTCTATGAGTAACTGAGAAGAATGTGTTCAAGTTTCTAACCATGATGTGGATTTTTCTTTTCTTTTCTTTTTGCCAGTTTTAGGCTTTCTGTATTTTGAGGTAGTGTTCTTAGGTTCATAATACAAAGGTAGGCATTGTATTTTCCCTTTAGATCTCTGCTTTTATCATCATAAAAAACATTCCTCTTGGGGCACCTGGGTGGCTCAGTTGGTTAGGCGCTGCCTCCCCCTCAGGTTGTGATCCCGCGGTCCTGGGATCGAGTCCTGCGTCAGGCTCCTTGCTCAGTGGTGAGTCTGCTTCTCGCTCTGCCCTTCGTGCTGCTCACGCTCTCTGTCTCTCTCTACCTCTCTCTCAAATAAAATCTTTAAAAAAATAAAATCCCTCCTTCCATCTGAAGACTAGTGCTTCTTGCCTTGAAGTTGGCTTTATCTTATGGTAGTGAAGCTCTACCAGCTTTCTTTTAGTGAGGGTTTGCATAGTATATATTATTTTCCCCCTTTTAATTTCCAATCTCACTTATTTATGGTCTGTCTTTTCCATGTAATTGAGTTGCTTATTTTTTTTTTTAAAGATTTTATTTATTTGACAGAGAGAGATCACAAGTGGGCAGAGAGGCAAGCAGAGAGAGAGGAGGAAGCAGGTTCCCTGTGGAGCAGAGAGTAGTCTTACTACTTTTACCAGGTCTGGATAATGCAAAGATGGTGGAGCAGCCCCCTCTTGCCTTATGTGCTACTAATGTCAAGGTTATTAAGATATGTTTTAAACTCCATATGACATTCTTATTATATCCTCATCAATATTTACTTCCATGTACTGACATACTTTGCCCTTTCCATTGTTCTGCATTCTATTCTGCATCTTGGCATTTCTTTCTGGGATGATTTTTCTTTCTCTTGCAGCATTCCCTTTTGAATTTCCATGAGTGCCTTTGTGCTAATCACACATCTTCTCAGTTTTTGTATTAAATGTATTTGCCTTAAACTTTGAAGGATATTTTTGGTGGATATAGAATTCTGTATTAGGAGATGTTTTCTTTACCACTTTGAGGATGTTGTTCCATTGTTTTCTTTCCTGTTGAGCAATCAGCTGATGGTTTTAGTGTTGTTCTTTTTTTTTTTTTTTTTAAAGATTTTATTTATTTATTTGACACAGAGAGATCACAAGTAGACAGAGAGGCAGGCAGAGAGAGAGACAGAGACAGAGAGGGAAGCAGGCTCCCTGCTGAGCAGAGAGCCCGACGCGGGACTCGATCCCAGGACCCCGAGATCATGACCTGAGCCTAAGGCAGTGGCTTAACCCACTGAGCCACCCAGGCGTCCCTAGTGTTGTTCTTTTAAAGGTAATACATCTCTCTTCCTCTGGTTGACTTGAAGATTTTATCTTTGTTTTTCAGTTTGAGAATGCTCTGCTCATGGTGTGGTTTTCTTTGTATTTACTCTTCTTGGAGTTTGTAGCATTTCTTGGTGTTTTTGACATTTTGGGGGGAAGAGTTTTGCTATTATTTCTTCAAATATCACTTCTGCTTTATTTTCTCTTATTTTTTGGACAGTTTCATCATAGTCTATGTGTCTTTTAGGATCATTTCTATTTTTTTCATTTTGATTTTCCACGTGTCAGTGTATATATTCTCCTCTGATGTTCTCTTCACTAATTATCTTTTCAATTGCATGTCATCTCCTATTGCCAATTTACTGTGTTTTATTTTTCAATTCTAGGCTTTCTGTTTGATTTATTTTCTGCTTTCCAGTTCTCTGAAATTCCATCTTCTCAGTTATTGATTAAATATAGTTTATCTGTCTTTGATACTTCAATATTTGTATCACTTGTGAGTTTATTTCTGTTGTTTTTTTTTTTCTTTGATTTTCAGGTAAAGCCTGTTCTCTTATATGCTTTTTTTTTTTTTTTAAATTGAGGGGCAGGCATTGTTTGTAAAAAAATTTTAGAGATAATTTGAGGCTCTGGGTGATGTTTTTTTTCTTCCATTTTTTTTCTTCCTTTGGCTTTTGTATACAGTTCATCTGGATAGAATCAATGTCATCCCATCAGAACCTGAGATCAGATCTGAGCTCCAGTTCTTGTGAGGGCTTGTCTGTTTCTAATTCACCCTTATGTTCTTTCAGAATCTCACAGGAAGTGTTGAGTGTTTACTGAGCCACTCCTTTTTGGGATGCCTTAAACTTAAATTTTTATTCCCCTAGTTCTGTGAGAGTGAAGAAAATTGTGTTCACCTTCTCAGGTTCTTATTTGTTGTTTATCCTTTTCAAAACTGGCAATTTGCCCAGAGGGAAAAGTGCCCTGAGTTCTGGAATTACCCTTTTGGTTTCCTTTTTCTCTTAAATCTTGATGCTATAACTTGTCACTAACTTGGTAGTTTTTTGAGACCAACGTTTATTTCAAATATATATTTTATTTATTTATTTATCTATCTATTTATTTATTTATTTATTTATTTATTTATTTTTAGGATTTTATTTATTTATTCGACAGAGAGAAATCACAAGTAGGCAGAGAGGCAGGCAGAGAGAGAGAGAGAGGAGGAAGCAGGCTCCCTGCCAAGCAGAGAGCCCGATGTGGCACTCGATCCCAGGACCCTGAGATCATGACCTGAGCCAAAGGCAGAGGCTTAACCCACTGAGCCACCCAGGTGCCCTCAAATATATATTTTAAAACAATGTGTCCTTCTTTTTGTTGTTCTCAATAGGATGGCTATTCTGAGATATCCTTGAAGTGGAAACTGTTTTTTCCCTCTATTCATATAAATATACACAGACAAAAGACTCCAAGAATTTGGAATTTTTATAGGAATATGGATGCTTTTGTTTTCTTTTTTATTTGTGATGTATATGTTTTCTGGAAAGAGCATGGATTGCTTAGATTTACTAAAATTAACATATATAAATACAACATTAAAATAAGCATATCATAAGACAATAGTAGCAGCATTTATTTGTTTATTTGTTATTTGTTTATTTATTTATTTGTTATTTGTTTAAAAATAAAAGATACTTGGGCGCCTGGGTGGCTCAGTGGGTTAAGCTGCTGCCTTCGGCTCAGGTCATGATCTCAGGGTCCTGGGATCGAGGCCCACATCGGGCTCTCTGCTCAGCAGGGAGCCTGCTTCCCTCTCTCTCTCTCTCTCTCTCTCTCTCTCTGCCTGCCTCTCCGTCTACTTGTGATCTTTCTCTGTCGAATAAATAAATAAAATCTTTAAAAAAAAATAAAAAAAATAAAAATAAAAGATACTTAAAGAAAATCAACCATAATCCCCTTTCTAAATTTACCTTTTTAATTTCTAGTCTGTGCCTTTATTTCACGTACAGATATAACAGGGCACATGTTAAATGAATGTTCATAACAGTGAATTTTAATGATATACTTTGGAAAAAAATAGCTTTCATATATTTTTTCTAATACTGTGTTTCTAATTCTGGCCCAATAGTTTTTCATTCTTTGCTTAGAACTAAAAAGATTGGTACATTTATAGATTTCTTGTTCTACCCAACAGGTGTGTAGTTAAAATGTTGAATAAAATGGTTAAAAGTATTAATAGCACTATAAAATGTAAGTGGTATCTTTCTACAAAAAAATTTTTTTTTTCAGATCAGAAGCGAGGATAGGAGAATTTTGCCTTAGAATATCATATTTGACATTGCCAGCCTTTAAAAGCTTTCTTTCAGCCTGGCTAGATTATTTCTGCTCTTTATTTTGAAATCCATTTATCAAACTCTAGATATATCTCCCTTCTGAGAACAATGATTATGTCTCATTAATGGTGACAGTATTGATCTTTAATAATACTAGACTCTGATGACTTGAAATCTTTTGATGATATCACTATTATCACTTATAAACTTTTGGAGAAGACAAATTATTAGTCAGATTCACTTTATTATCATTATGTTTACAGGCATCTTAACAAAATTCATGGCAATATCAAAGGAAGCTAAAATTTAATCGAAGATTGCCATTAAAGATGGAAGAATTCCAACATTTTTGATAGTTAGGTAATAAGTAGGTGAGTATAGGAAATAAAAAATGGGTTTTGTTCTCTGAAATAAAAGTTTCAAACATTAGAGAACATTAGGAAACTGGAAGACAATTTTCTTTGAAAATGGTACTAGTAATTCTTGGTACATTAAAATCAGTCATATTATGGAAAAACAAAGGGCCAGATATCCACTCTTGGCCACTCTCTTGAAAATGTAGTGACTCTAAATTATATAGTGAATTTTACTTTTCTGAATGGTTCCAGTAAGGAACTCATAATAGAATGCTGGCTCTGCAGACTTACTTAGAGTTCATAAAAGCCTAACCTTTCATTTTCTGGATGAGACTCAAGAGGTTTTTTTTTTTGGACATCTGATTGGTGGGCAATTTCATGAAAACTCTTAGAATAGTAGTTAGCCTTGAGCAAATGTTCTATAGATGTTCTTTTTCCTTTTTCCTAGAATGCAGAAACCTAGTCTCCCCATTCTTGGGATAAGCACATCATGACTCGTTTGTTGTATTAATCATCTAATCTGTGATAAAAAGCAACCCCCCAATCTCAGTGGCAAATAACAACAAAAATTTATTTCTTCATCCCAGTGCATGTCCTCGGAGGATGGGATGGGTTCAAGCTTACCACTATAGGTAAGCTCAGGCTCGTTGCCTGAGCATGCAGCTGTGGCCAGGTCTCTGTTCCATATGGCTCTTATCCGTGAGTCTTCATTTTGGAATCCAGACTAATGGGGCATCCCATCAAGGATATGCTATCCTTTAGGCAGAGATTAAAAAGCAAGAGCAGGCCTCTTAAATAAGCTTCCCCTTGGAGTAAGCACACTGGTTTCTGCTGACTTTCATTGTCCAGTCAAGCCAATGGCCAAGTCTGACTATGGGCAGTGAGATGTGCTCTGTTTTGCAGGAATCATGGCAAACAGCAAAGATGTGTAATTCTTGCAGGGTAGGGAGCAAATAGTCAACAATAATATGAGCTACCCCGCGATTGACAAATATTTTAATGCGGTGCCTTTGTTTGACCTGCTATTCTTCTCAATTCTAGCTCTGCAAGACACTGGCTCTTGCTACATTTTCTATGGAAGAACTGAGATTTAATTTTTTTGTATTAGATTAATCATTTTTGGTTACTTGGGAAGAATGTTTTCCAAAGTTGCAACAGAATTTGAGGACCATCTGCAGCAATCAGTTCTCCTTTGAATCAAATTGTTTTTACTAAACTTGAGGATGTTAATTTTCTTATTAAAAAAATGCTTGATGCAAGAGGGACATTATGTGCAGGAGACTGCTGTCTTTTATCTTCTGAAAGAAGACTCGTAAGCCTTCAGCATAATCCTCAGAGAAAATTTAAACTTTAGGTGGCTAAGTATTACTGATGGTGCTCATATAAAAGTGAAAAGCCATGGGAACAAAGGGTATGTGTCCACACAGTCTTTCAAAAACTTTTTAAAGGTCAATTTAACAATCAATAGGGTATTACACATTCCTAAAGAGCATTCTTCAAAATTTATTTATTTATTTTTATTTATTTATTTATTTTTTTAGAACATCTTAAATTTTTAATCCTTTCTTTACAGGTTACCTAGACCACTTTTGATTAAGAAAACTGTAGAAAGTTAGTAACTGCCACAAGCAAACGCCAGGCGGCGGCACGTGTCAATTTTCCACAGAGTCCTGCTTTGCGGGGTGTCTGAATGCGCTGTTCAGGGTCTCCGCTCACACTCGCTGGAATCGGTCGCGGCAGAGTTTAGTCCACAGGTCGCTTCTCCCCGTATTTCTTTGTAAACTCTTCAGCGTTCTTACAGAATTTTTTACGGTCCTTAGAGTATTCTTCAGCTAGGTCAGCCTGAAGTGGGTGCTCGGGCTGGGGGTCGTTCACCAGTGCTATGAGGGACTGGATTACTTGGTCGGTTTTGGTTGCTGGCTTCCAGTTTTCAGCACTAATTACTGGCAGACAGACCTGCCCCTTTTCATCAATGTTCGGGTGATAGATCTTTGTTTTAAATGTGATCTTCGGTGGTTTGAATGGGTACTCTGCTGGAAAGTTGATTTCGATTCTGAAGGCCCCCTTATCATATGGAGGGTTGTCAGGAACAATAAGCCCTTGCCAAGTCAATAAATTAGCTTCATCAACCTGGATGTTACGGAAGTTTTTCATTCCACATTTGCGGATTTCTTCAAGCTCCTTCATCAGCCTCCTGCTGGCCGCCATCTTGGATCTGGTGCTGCTCTTCAAAATTTATTTTTTAAAGGAGAGGAGAGCTCTCTGTAAAGTGTGGGTAAGGTAGGGGAAAGGAATGGAGAAGAAAAGGGGATTAATTACCTAGGGCCTACTGTATTTCTCTTATACTATCAAAAATGCATTTAAAGTCACAGCAAACCTTTAATGGATGGATGGGTGAAGACAGGTGTTATAGTGAGAGAAAGGGAGATGGGTCACTTTCTCTTTCCTGAGAATTGGATGATCTCTTATGTATTATATATTTGTATCTATTAAGTGATAAGTACATTCATATTTTCAGGGGCTGAGAGAGGGAAGAATAGAACTTCAAAGGTTATAAAGGGACTATAGGGAAGGGGCTCATCTAGGTGAAGAGGGCAAATGGAGGCAGAGGAATGTTGAGACAGGCAGCCAGGGCCAGAGATCTGTGTGGTTCCCTAGAACATTCGCCTTCTCTTTCCTCATTGTTCACAAGAGCCATATTGGTGGAAAGAGAATTTGCTGTCATTTTGAATGTAAATGGGAAATGTGCATCTGTTCAGTGTGCTATTAAAAAAAGAATCACATAAAATTACAGGCTATGAAGTGGTAAGTCATTTGAGTGAATTTACCTACTAAATGTCTTCCATGACCTAATAATATGTTTTCCTTTATATGGAAAAGCAGTGCCATTCCTCTGTGATCACTAGGACTGTTTCTACCTCTCTCTTGCTTTGTGCCCTTGCCACCGGCTGAAGTGAGGGTCAGGTGGCAGTCATGAAGCAGAGTCACCCTGAATAGCCATCATAAGGACTGACCCTTGGCATGGCTTCATTTACACCTTGCTGGTGTTCTGAGATTAATCAGCCTTAGGCAAGAATCTGATAGGTGAATAATTACATAATGCTTATTTTCATAATATTCAAGACCATGAGTTATTATTAAAAAATGTGTACAGTTTTTTTCTCTTAATTTTTCTAGGTAGAATTTTTGCAGATGGCAAACAGTGATATAAACAATTAAAATGAGATTTTCAAGGCTGTGTAACCCTCTATTCAGATGTGAGAATTTTATTCTATCCCATTTAGTCTGAGTTTTTGAAAATACCTTTTTTTTTTTTTGAATATCTTTTCTTTAGAAGAGCTTGCATCTGCTAGTAGGTGGGCGCAAGCATACTTGTTGTTTGTTGGCACTGATATCTATCTATCTAACGATTTAAAAGTACCACTCAGGAGCTCACTCCCTAATCCTGTTACTCTTAGGTTCTCATGCTTTCAACTCGACAAACCCTCTTCTGAACTTGTCTTCTATTTAAAAACCAGAAGCTATACATTTTACAGGGCTGTGTCCTCCAGACCCAGGTAATGGCATTTTCAAATACCACAGTGTATTGTGAAAATCCTAATTTCTTCATCCTAATAAAAAGTGATTACTAAATGGTGGGCTTTCTTCAGCACATCAGTGAAGTTGGGTGTCACCATACCGGTGTCTGTGCTTTTATTCCTGCCCCTACCACAGAGCCTCCAACTTCATTTTGTCCCTCAATTCCCTGCAGCTGGACATCTGAAAGCCCAGCATCGTTGCAGCGAGAGCTGTTCCAGTCGGGGTCAGGAGGGCAGCAGACTCAGCCTCTGTGTTTCATCTAATTTGGAATTAAGCTTTCTTCAGACCAGACCTTGGGTGTGTCTTCCCTGAAGCTGGTGTTTGCAGTCTGCCATCCATCCTCAGCCCATATTTCATGTCCACAGGAATGAGAAACCCCTGGATCTCATTGTGGTCCCTCCCCTGCTTGCCTTACGTTGTTATCTTTGCCTCATGCCTGAACCAGAGTGCTTTGAAATTTATGTGTCACTGTGGTATAGCCTAGTGGGTAAGAATTTGGGTTCCAGAGTCAGGATGACATGATTTTAAATTCTTACTCTACAGTTTACTAGTGGAGTGACCATGGGAAAGTTATCAGCCTCTCTATAAGCTTCAGTGTTTCTCATCTATAAAAAAAGAATAAGGGACAACTGGGTGGCTTAGTCAAAGTGTCTGCCTTCCGCTCAGGTCATGATCCCAGGGTCCTGGGATCCAGCTGCACTGGGCTCCCTGCTCAATGGGGAGCCTGCTTCTCCCTCTGCTACTTCCCCTGCTTGTGCTCTCTCTCTCTTTGTCAAATAAATAAATAAAATCTTTAGGAAAATAAAATAAGGAGTGCCTGGGTGGCTCAGTCATTAAGCGTCTGCCTTTGGGTCAGCTCGTGATCCTGGGGTCCTGGGATTGAGCTCTGCATCGGTCTTCCCTGTTTAGTGGGAAGCCTGCTTCTCCCTCTCCCAATCCCCCTGCTTGTGTTCCCTCTCACTGTCTCTCTTTCTGTCAAATGAAATCTTTTAAAAAATAAATAAAATAAGGGTAACAGTAGTACCTCCTTTAGAGAACCGTTGAAGGATTAAGTGAAATAATACATGTCAGATGCTTGGCATCCAATGGTTGTTCAGTAAGTGTTAGCTATTATTATGACTGAGATGTCGATTATTTGACTCAAATTGTACAGGTAGCTAAAACTCTAAAGTTCCTTATGGGAAGAGACTGATGGGTGCCCCTGGCATATCAGTTAATGTTTATTAAATGAGTAAATGATGGGAGTGTTCTTGTTATGTACTTGGTTTTGAAGTTAGAGGTTGAAAGATGACCAGAGTTGGTTGTTCTTTAGAAATATTTTTGGGGCGCCTGGGTGGCTCAGTTGATTGAGCGACTGCCTTGGGCTCAGGTCAGGATCCCGGACTTCCAGGATCAAGTCCCGCATCCGGCTCCCAGCTCCTTGGGGAGTCTGCTTCTCCCTCTGACCTTCTCCTCTCTCATGCTCTCTCTCACTTATTCTCTCTCAAATAAATAAAATCTTTAAAAAAATTTGTTTTGATTGCTTTTTGAATATAAGATCTTGCTAGTCTTACAATAAGGTACAGTTCTTTCTCTCCAGGGAAATAACATTTTTCTGTGTGACAGCGTAGTAGTGAACAAAACTACGTCAGTGGAGACAGAAGGAGTAAAGTAGATCTAGTAGGATTTTGAGATCCTAAACCATAAAGTAATTAGAAAGTAATTATAAGCTGAGTATGTTTTCTTAAAAATGGAAATAACATCATTATTTTTCAAATCATTGAAACATTCAGAAAACGGAAAAGTATAAAGGATAAGATTAAGTCACTTGTAGTGTATCTGTAGATAACTACTACTTAAAAACATATTCATCGAGAAACTTGCAATTCAGTGTGTGGTTTGCAGATCAGCAGTATTGGCCTTACTGGGGGCTTGTTAGAAAAGTCTACTCTTTGCCCCAGTCCAAGACCTAGAATCAGAATGTGCATTTTATCAACATCCTCAGCTCATATTTATGTAAATAGAAGTCTGAGAAGCATTGATGGGGTAGATTATATAATATATAGTAAATTGAATTCTCTACATACAGGACTTTTCTTTTGCCAATTTGGAGATTAGATAACCTGAAATCTTTCCTGTTACAGAATGCTTGGGAAACTAGGTAAAATATAATAGATATCTATTTGAAGAATAACTGAGTTCAAGAGAAAGAGAAATTGTTAAGGACTAAAACAAAAACTAAAAACAGGAGTGAGTGGATGCTGAGGTATGGGTTGTCCTGTGAGAGGTTGCCGGTAGTCAAGGAGCTTAGGTTTGGGAGTAGGGATAAGAGCTTGTGCTGAGGATGAGGGGCCCATGGAGAGGAGCTCCAGTCTAAGGCCATGGTCCTCAAGGGCTGAATAGCTGGGAAAGGGCAAACTAGGAAAAAAAAAAATCAATCCACATACAAAGGGAGATGAGGTTGTGATTTGTGTGTTTCCATTGAGCTCTGGGCAGGAAAAAGGTACTCTCTGAGAACGTGTAGTCGCAGTCCTTTTATTCACCCTGTGCATTTGATTCATATCCAGTAATCCTCAAGTAATATGAAAGTCCTAATGCGGAAAGAGCCCCAAGGCATCTGCACGAAGCAAACACACATCCTCAACTCAGCCTCAAGGGTGTCTAGCTCCACTAAACATGGGCTTTAAATGTGAAAGTACACAACACACAAGGAAACAATCCACCTTGAGTTAGTGGAAACAGGTGGCAGAATTAGAACTTCAAGGATTTTGAATAATAGAGTTATTGGGTGCAAAATAAAAAAGTATGTTACGATGTCTTTTTAGAAAAAGAATGGAATAAAAGCTACCAGAAGCAAGATATTACAAACTCTAGTAACTTCCTGTAATCTCCTTTTGTTCCCCTTAACATCTCTTGAGAATCATTTTCTCATCCTAAGACCATGCATGTCCAGGACATGGATCAGCACATCAGTTCAACAGCAAACAACCCGAGAAGGAAGAAAGCATAGTTACATACTGACCCTTTTCTGCATGGTGGTTTCACCCACTAGCTTATGTGGTTTGTGCCCTGGAAAATGACTCAAGAGTTAGACTTTTCTGTCTTTGGAGAAGAGAATGGAGTGAGGATGGGTTTGGAGCAGGGGTGTGAGGTGGGCAGGAGAAGTAAGAAGCCCATAAAAGTATGTCATTTCACAGAAGACTGCAACATCAGAGAGTATGTTTTAGGGGGAAAATGATTCCATTGAATTCCTTCTTTTTAATGAATTTACTCTTGCTGTGTTTGTTGTAATTGTGTTCATTAAAAAACAGTTCAGAGTGCATGTCAGCAATGAAGACCCTGACCTGTTTATTTGATGGTTAAAAATGAAATGCTCTACAAGCCCCTGTTTTCCAAAGCCCTCAGGATTGATCAGTTTGAGAACCAGTAACGAGTGTTTGCCATCTTGAGGCAACACAAGAAAACTCCACATGTGACACTACACAGCAATTGCTGCTCTGTGTTCTTTACCCACCTAATGCTTCTGTTCCTCTTCCCCCATGTTGCTGACCTTGGTAATTGATCCCTCAGAAGAGGAAAGGCACCAGTTGCATTGACATTGGCATTTTTCTTCTGAATGGAGGTTTAGAAAACTTCCTTATCCCTTGGGAACTCAGAAGCATCCGAACTTCTTCCTGCTGAGGTCTTTCTGCCCCTCCAGGGACTCTCTTGGACCAGCTAAGAAGATCCAGGGTAGCTGTCTTGCACATGGTCTCCATCTGGTCCACAGGAAATAATCACATATTTTTTGTTTCACAAACACCAGGAATATAGGCTGCCCCAAGTAGCCACCTCTCTTTTGCTTTTCTTTTTTTTTTTTATTTAAAGATTTTGTTTATTTATTTGACAGAGAGAGATCACGAGTAGACAGAGAGGCAGGCAGAGAGAGAGAGAAGCAGGCTCCCTGCCGAGCAGAGAGCCCGACGTGGGACTCGATCCCAGGACCCTGAGATCATGACCTGAGCTGAAGGCAGTGGCTTAACCCACTGAGCCACCCAGGTGCCCCTCTCTTTTGCTTTTCTACCAAAACGTCTAGCTAACTGGTTTCTTGCCTTTTAAATTTTTTTTTTATTTTAAAGATTTTTATTTATTTGACAGATCACAAGTAGGCAGAGAGGCAGGCAGAGAGAGAGGAGGAAGCAGGCTCCCTGCTGAGCAGAGAGCCCGATGCGGGGCTTGATCCCAGGACTCTGAGATCATGACCTGAGCCGAAGGCAGTGGCTTAACCCACTGAGCCACCCAGGCGTCCCATCTTGCCTTTTAAATTTTTTGGGTGGGAATCAGTTTATATGTCTCCATCTCTCGGGGCCAACATGGTCTCTAAATGGTCTTCTTAATTTGATTTGCAGGTCTTCTTCTATTTTCATTTGCAGGGATGGAGAAAACAGCCCCTAGTTTGCTACCTTGGGAGAGAGGGTGGGCCTCTTGGTACACCAATAACTTTCTCTGAACTTCCTAATCTCTGACTTCTGACCCTTTTATATCTTGATATAGCTGAGGGAGTAGGAGACACATAACTTTTTTAAAATTACATTTTTGATTTTGACATATTTATAAATTCACATGCAGTTGTATGAAATAATTCAGACAGATCCTGTGTGTCCTTTACTCACTTTCCTCCCATGATAACCTTTTGCAAAACTACAGTACAGTGTCACACAGTCAGCACACCGATATCAGTATAGCCAAGATACAGGATTGTCCCATCCTCCAAGATCCTTTGGCTAGAGAGTGCAGACTTTGGGGGGCTTTTTAGTCACCCCCATTAGTGTTTCTGGGTTGCTGGCTTCTTCAACTCTACTCTGGGATGTAGGAGGCAAAAACATAAGCCAGGAAACTCACTTCTGTGTTACTCCCTCACTGCCTGTCTTTTCTCTCCATGTTTCAGGGACTTTCTTTTGTTTTATGTATAATGTCCAGGGTTTTTAGTTGTAACTTAGTGGGAGAGACTGGGAGAAGTAGGTCAGCTCCATCTTCGAAGTAGAAATCTGTGTAACTGTTTTTTAATCACTTCTTTTGCAAGTTCTCAGCAAATCTTTGCCCCTCACTGGGGGCTTGGCTTTTTTGTCTCAGTGTCTTAGCCAAGATTTCCTACTAGCGTTTAGTTATATAGGTGTGCATGAAGAGAGGACTACAAAACACCTTCTCAACAATCATGATTGTGAAAAGTACCTGTGTTCTCACTGTTTCAGTAACAACTTATACGCATGTTCCTAGAGTTTTTTTTTTTTTTTTTTCCCCTGGCTTCGGGGAGATTATTCTAGAAAGATAGGTGTTGGGAACATGATTTAAGGAAGGGACAAAATTCCGTTCTTGAAAAAAACGACTGTTGTTCTTTTGCATCTTCTTCTATCTGTTAAAACTTGAGGACAATTTGTGACTTCTAGGAACGTGGCAGGCAGCATATAGTATAGATCGTGGTGGACTGGGGTCAGTTTGTGAGAAATGAGGGTTCTCAGGAATTCTACAAGGCAATAAACAGAGCCATTATTAAAAATTAAATTATATAAAATGTCAGTAAATTACATTAAAAACAAGGTAACAAATAATCAAAACTCACCACTTCCTAGTGTTTTTTTTTTTTTTTTTTAAAATCTATGTTCTTGGGATTATGTCCAGATTATCTATCATCTGTGCTCAGGAGTTGATGCACATCTATTGTATGTGTGGTGTAAACACTGTATTGGCCTCCTCCTGCGTCTCTCCACCTGTTCTCTGATGTCACCTTGGTAGCCTGACATCAACCACGGTGAGGATATTTAACTACAGAAACTGGAAATGTTACAAAGCAGGGCTTTCCTCCTCAATGGCCTGTTGTTAAACATTCTCCAGGACACCAAAGTTTAGGTCATTTCCCGAGATTCTCTCTATTCCTGATAAAAATTTTCTCATTCTTCAAAAACTTGCCCTATCTTAGGAGTTTTTGAATTTCCAGGCTTAAATTACTTTCGTTATATATAATGTAACACCAAGATAAGAGCAAGTGTTTCTTCAACCTTCACAATCCACAGTGGGAAACAGATATATGTTTTCTATTATTCTGCCTTTTGAAGAAGGCTTGACGATGGAGCTGATGTTATATTCAGATTAACTATGTGAGCAGAAGGGGTGGGGGAAGGGGAAGACAAATGACTTGTTTTTTCAATACAGCTGCTCTGGCTATTGTCTTTAATTACACTCCTGCTGGACTGATAAGGAAACTAGCTTCTGACAGCTGTGAGGAGCTACCATGCCGCAAAGCCCGATCTCTTCTTGGGTATAAACAGTGTCTTGTGCCCTGAGCAACATAGACATGAATTATTTTTGGTAACTGTAATTGGCTATGCTTCTACTATGTTTAGGGCCTTAATTTTCTTAAAGTGACATGGCCCCCATTTGGAAGTTTACCTATGGCATTTAGTGAGGCAGGAGATGTTAGTGGTTAAAACGTAGATGGATTTTTTAAGCGTTCCGACATCGTACTTATTCATATTATTTGGCATTTAAAAATATGCTGCTACCTGCTTGAAAACATGAATGATAACTCTGTGGGTGCCTTTTCCTTTTCAGTTTGGCTAGAATTCTCCCAGGCTCTTCTGAGTAGCCCCATAATGTGAACCCAAAGCAAAGACATATGATGTAGAGACCATGTCCCTTAAATATTTGGTAGGAAAAATAGGTAGCAGGACTCCACACTTCTGTCTTTGATCCTTGTCATCTTCACCTCCTTTGTGGTAAACGGCCAAATGCCAAAGCAAAAAAGCGTGATGGAAAGACTATTTGTCACTTACTATATGACTCAAGTGCCACGAGAGTATCGTTTGGAGAGAAGGTACCCCCGACCCCCCGTTGTGCACTGCAGGGTGGAAATCTGAAGAAATCAAAGCACTTGGTGATTTCATTTATTAACGTGTTTTCAATTTAGAATCTACCAAATGTGATTAAAAAGTCCTGCTCCCTATTAGAGTAGTTTAGGATAACCTATATAAAATTGGGCATGGAATAATTAAACATTTAATGTGGAGTTGTTAAATATATTTCATAGGGAATGTCATTCCCTCCAGATTTCTGTCTGATGAAGGACTTGTTTTAACTTTGCACTTCAAGCAGTTATATATTCTTCATGTCAGTGAGACTTTGGGATATGCTAATCCTGCTGCCAGTGCTGAGCTACAGAGTGGGGGACATTGGGGTCCACAGAGCCCCCTGGAGAGGGCACTCAGGTTGGAGAGCCAGGGGGCTCCCCCACCAAGCAGCCGTCACAGCATTAGCCAGAATCTGTGGGAGGGAAGCAAAGCCAGATGGGTCGGGATTTAGGATATGATGAAATCAGCCCTTGGGATAAGTACTTAAGCAGAGACTCAAGACTTTGCAACAAAAGTCTTGAAATAAACAGAAGACTTCCAGACATCCCAACAGAGAACTGGGTGGGAATGGGAGCCATGCATGCTAAGCCATTCAGAAAAGGGTCCAGAGAGAACCACCTGAGAAAGTTTGACTAATCTCAGACCCTGGTGCTTAATTCAGGCTAGTACTGTGGTTAGGTGTGTGGGCTCAGGATTCAGGTCACCAGGTTTGTAGCCTGAATCTGCCAGGTAATAACTCTGTGACCTTGTGTTCTTCCAACTCATTCATGCTACCTGTAAAATAAGAGTAATGATAGCACACCTCACATAAAGCTCGTAGCAAAGTTTCTGGATCCTAGTGAATTCTCCGTAAATGTGAGCTGTGCAAATACTAATGCAGTTATATTATTATCAGTCCATAGTGTAACGAGACATACCAGAATCCCCTCAACATTTTTGATGGCTTTTCGTGTATTAGTATACTGAGTGAACTGTTTTGTTCCCGTTACAAACTGAGGGTTTAGGAATCTCCCACCAGTCTTTTTATACTCTTCATAGTGTTTCTAAGCTGAGAGTCCTTGGGGTATTATTCTACACTGAGCCTAGGTCGGGGGACCCCACCAGACCATTAGACTGACCAGGGTGAGCGCTGGAGTCATAGAAGCAGCGCCCATAGAGAATGCAGGCTTAACTCCTTTTGTCTGCATTTGCTACCAGTTAATTTAGTTTAGGTCTTGTGTGTGCCTTTCGTGGGTGGTGAGGCAGCATCTGAGGATACAGTGAGGCTACTGTCCTCTTTTCCTCATTCAAGCCAGGCATGGGACAAGGTTGAGAGGAAGCAGGAAGAAAGTCTCTGAAAGCCGATTGACCTTATTCTGAGAACATCAGGGCGTCATTGATGATTTTGAGCAGGGGAGTGGTGGGGTCTAATTTACACTTAAAACATGTCCTCGTGGCTGCTGTGTGGGGACTAGATTGCTGGAGGTGGTTGCAGTGTTCCACATGAGCGATGGCAGTGGCTTGGATTGCAAGAGAAGGCAGTAGAGAGGGAAGATGCTGATGCATTTGGGTGTGTTTTGAAGATGGAGTTGATAGGATTTGCTTATAGGCTGGATGTGCGGAATGAGGGAAGAGGAATGAGTGCAAGGTAAACTCAGGTTTTTGGCTTGAGCAACGGGGTAGATGATGGTGCATTTTACTGAGATGAGGAAGCCTGGGAAAGGAGCAGAGTGTTTTCTGGTGGGGAGGGGAAGATGCTGTGGGATGAGCTGGGGGAGTCAGGGGTCCTGAAATGGCTGTGTGGAGTTTGAGATATCTACTAGATGCGCAAGAAAGAACATGCCTTATCCACTTTGGGGATTGGCATGGCAACTGGCACATTCTAGGTTGGGTCAGTAACCGTATTTGGAGGAAGGAATGAATGAATGAAGTAGTTGGTGGCCTGTGCTGTCACTACATCTTCACTATTGTTGGCTGTTGTCTCATCATCACCTGTGAGGGGCACAGAAAGACTCATTCAACAAGTAACACATTCAGATAAAAATAGGCTTGGATAAGTCTGCATTTGTAAAGGGCTACAATTTGTTTTTGTCACCCATAAGTATTAATTTGAATATACAAATCTGGCATCCTGGATTAAGTGAGATTTGCTGAGAAAGATTTGGAAATTTGCTGAATACAGATAGTTTTTAAAGCCACAGGATGCCTTGAGGTCTCTCAGGAAGAATATAGAGATAGAGAAAGAAATGGAACCTGTATTAGCATCCTATCATGGCTGTGACAGATTACTTTAAAAGTAGTAGCTTAAAACAACATGAATTTATTATTTATTGTCCTGAGGGTCAGAAGTCCGAAATGGGTCTTACTGGGCTGAAATCAGGTGTTGGCAGGCTGAGTTCTCTGCGGAGACTCCAGGGCAGAATCTGTTTTCTCACCTTTTCTAGCTTTCAGAGGTACCTGCTTTCACTGGCTTGTGGCCCCTCCTTTCCATGTTTATATTTATATCACTCACCGTTTCCATCATCGTAACTTAATTTCTAACTCTGACTCTCCTGCCTCCCCCTTTCCCTTATAAAGGTCCTTGTGATTTCATTGGGTCCACGTGGATAATCCAGGATGATTTCCTCATGTCAAGATCCTTAATCATACCTGCAAAGTTCCTTTTGCCATGTGCCTCAGATGCCACATCATCTGAGTATTAGTATGTGAGCAATTTTGGAGGCCATTATTTTGCATATCAAAGAGCCCAAGACTAATCCCAGGAGGGTTCTGAGGAGGCTAAACAGAGAAGATGCAGCAAAGGAGAAAGAGAAGGAAGGGATAGAGAGGAGGAAAACCAGGAGAATGTGGTTTCACAGGAGCCAAGGTAGACCGTTTTTAAGAAAGAGGGAATATAATTGTACCAGTGAACTTCAGGTTTGGCTGTAGATAATAGGAAAACCCATGACAATGGTTTAACTAAAAAAGGATTTTATTTTTGTCCTGTAACAGAAAGTCTAGAAGATGTTATCCTTGGCTGGACTACCAGCACAAGGTGCCTATGTCTTCCTCCTCTGCTGTGTTTACTGTGTGACTTTTTTTTTTTTTTAAGATTTTATTTATTTATTTGGGAGAGAGAGAGAGAGAGAGATAGTGACAGAGCTAGTGAGAGAGCAGGAACAGGGAGGAGAGGGAGAAGTAGGCTCCCCGTTGAGCAGGGAGCCTGATGTGGCTTGATCCCAGGACCCTGAGATCATGACCTGAGCTGAAGGCAGAGGCTTTAACCCACTGAGCCACCCAGGGGCCCCTAATGTGTGACTTCCTTTGTCACATATCCAAGATGGTGGCTACATCTCTAAGGTTTGAGTTTGCCTGTCAGTTGGAAGAATGGGAAAGGAAAAAGAGCAAAGGACAAAGGGTAAAAGGAACATGACTGCTGAGTCTGGTTCCTTTTTATAAATCTTCCTCAGAAGCTCCTTCTCAGTTACTGTTTTTTTGTTTTTGTTTTTGTTTTTTTAAAGTGGGCTTCTCACCCAGTATGGAGCACAACACAGGGCCTGAACTCACAACCCTGAGATCAAGACCTGAGCTGAAATCAAGAGTCAGATGCTTAATGACTAATCCCCTCAGGTGCCCCTGCGTACATTTCATTAGCGAGGTTACATGGTCATCTCTAGCAGCGTAAGAGGAGTCTGTTGGTCAGGAAGAGGGAAGAATGGATGTTGGGTAGGCAGTTAGTAGTGTCTGCTGCTGTAATATCTGTTAATCATAGAATTTTTGTGAAGGATAAGGCATCAAGAAGGAGGTTGGGCTTTAAAAATAGTCTCAACTCCTTTTTTAAAAGAATCTGATGATTGGTGTTCTATAACCTTCATAGAAACTCTTGTAACATTTGATTTATATACTTAAGAAGCTTTTTCTTTCTGTCTCAGTATTTCCTCTCAGATGTGATTTAATCCCATTTCTTTTTGTTCAATCTTCTGGAGAAATGGAGTAATACCAGTCAGCATCAATCAATTATCTGGGCTCTTGAAATAGTTTGAACTAGCAATCCTCCAATGAATTAGTGGAAAAAAGGCATTGGGAGATGAAATATAGGTGTAATTCTGTTAGAACTTATTGAGGGAATTAGTGAAATCCAAAGTGAGGAAAAGTGCACTCCATTTTTATTGGGAAAGAGCTGGTTGAATGAATTTTCATACAAACTGAAGGGGGTGTTATATATGGTTTTTAGTGATGAAGGAAATTTGAACACTTACAAAAAATGGAAATATAATAAATATTCTCAAAGACGACAGACAGATGACTGCAAGGCAAGAGAAAATGATTTGGCTGTGTCGAAGTGTCCCCCACAGGAGGAGGGAGAGAAGAGAGCCTGGTGCTTCAGTGAAGGCATTTCTGTGCCTGAATTAAGTGAAGTTGCAATGTGACAGTCTGTTCTGACAGCTGGTGTTTTTCTGGGTTGGTGGTTTTATCTCCTATTTGCACTCATGGGCCGGGTGAAGGCTAGTTTGAGTAACCATTATAAAAGAGAAGCATTTTAAAATGTCATCTTTTGGTGAATTTCCCAAGTATGCCTTAAAAGGTGGAAACAAATGTCCTTTGAAGTTCTTTTTTTTCCCCTTCACATGCTATTTTTGGCCTATCTACCAGGCTAGAAAATTGCTGTTTCTTTCCTTCTCTCACCACCAGTGATCTCTGCTTAAATTTTATAACTCTTAAAAATGTTATAAAACGGTTCCACTACCCCAGAAATTCCTTCTAGTTAGTATGTACTACTCTCCCTCACCGCCCCCCCCCCCCAGTACACACATGCAAACATGCTACAGAATGCTGGTTACATTAATCCTGAGTCTAAACCTTATGTAACACACACACACACACACACACACACACTCTCGCTCTCTCTCTCTCTCTCTCTTCCCTTCAGGATGGAGTCGAGTGAACCTTTGCCAGATGAAATAGTTCTCTCTCATTAATGAGATGTACTCATAGTAGATCCTAATTTGAAGGCCAATGAATATTAGATACTTGGATTTTTGATCGATTTGATACCAGATGCCACAAGCTTGAGTATTTGAAAATGTAAGCGGACTTTAATCTTAAGCATTTTACAGACTGATTGTCATCACTGATCATATCGTCAAATCCAGAAAAGGGGGTGTTTCAGTTGGTGTTGAAGGATTTTTTTTTTTTTAAAGATTTTGTTTGTTTATTTGACAGAGATCCCAAGTAGGCAGAGAGTCAGGCAGAAGGAGAGAGGGAAGCAGGCTCCCTGCTGAGCGGAGAGCCCAGTGTGGGGCTTGATTCCAGGACCCTGAGATCATGACCTGAGCCGAAGGCAGAGGCTTAACCCACTGAGCCACCCAGGCACCCCAGTGTGGAAGGATTTTGACAAGCTAAGGATTTTCAAGCTAAGGGCACAGTGTCAGCACTGGTAGGAAGGCGAGAGATTGTACAGCATACACAGCAAATAGCAAGTAATCTGGGGAGGCTAGTACACAGGGTTTGGGTAATATTGTGATGGGACATGAAATTAGAGAGATACTTTGGAACTGGGTTTTGGAAAGCCTTGAATGCCAGACTAAGGAGTTGAAATTTATTTATTAGGCAGGAAGAGTTTTGATGATGGAGATGATCTGACTCATGCATTAGGAAGATAATTTATAAGATAACAAAAGTAATTTTAGTATATAGAATTCTCATATGTATACAGAGTTCTTGAGTTTATAAAGCTTTCCCACCTATTTTAAAGCATTTAGCCTTGCAGAGTGGAGTAGATAGAGCCTTACATGGGGTTGGGATTACATGTCATACAGAATTTGTTTGAAATTGCTTAACTGTTTGGAAGGTTCTATACAGAAAGAGTATAGATTTGTCCCATATTGTTTCTGTATGCAAGGCATAGACCTAAGAAGATTAATTCACCTCCTCCAGAAAGTCTTTAAAAGTTAATAAGATGGAAAACACAATTAAGTGAAGAACAACTTAGAAAGCACAAAAAGTTCTCTTCCATATACAACCATTCTTAGAAATCTGGTGTATTACCTTTCATTCTTTTTGGCTCACATATTCATAGGTGAGACATACTCTGTCTGTTCATTCACCCACTTACGCAATAGATATTAACAGATATTATGGTAGGTTATACAGGTACAAGATAAATAAGACAAACATGGTTCCTGTTCTTATGGGGCTGGTGGTTTATTCTTTTTACAAAGGTATAAATGCTTATTCATGTCCTGTTTTTTCACATTAATGTTTTAAATTATCATTATATCACATGCACTTGCCATTCCATTAGCGATGTATCACTTGCAAATATTTTATCTTGTGGATACCCCATATTTTTTTTGCAACTCTTAAACATTTGGGTGGCTCCTAATGTTTTTGCTATTCTGAACAAATTTCAATAACCAAGTAATGATTTTTTCCCCTACATTTTAGATAATTTTCTTAGAAGAGATTTCTACAAGGATTATAGAGCCAGAGGGAGTAAACATTGATAAGGCATTTGATAGTAGTTCTTGCTTTACAAAAAGTGCCTACATTTTTTCTCTCTGCAGCAGTGTAAGGATCAGTCATTCCATCTTATAGCAGCTTCACCCCTTGGTCATTACCGTGAAAAAATTAATTTGGCATGAAGAAAGGTAGCCAGTATCCTTAATCTTCATTAGAGAAGACTAGTAGATGACTCACTCCAGCTGTCAGAAAATGCAAGGTGATATCTTGTGCTATTGTGGATGTCTTGTGACTGGAGGTACTCAATCCTGACTTCACAGCCATGTGATCCTCTGTCTGGAGTCACTCTAATGTCTCAGTTATCCCCACTGCATTTTGATTCTCTTCTATGATGGTGGTCCAAAGTGGTCTTGAATGAAAATGTGCTATTTTTTTGATGATGGAGAGAGTGTCATTGCATAGGAAAACAGGAGTATTTGTGGAAAAAAAAAAGAAACTTTAAATGATCCAAGTGAGATATAATTAGGAATAGTCAAAAGGCTTGTGAGAGTTAGTGAAAAGAAGTACCACAAAGAGAAACAGAAGCACCTACCGAAGCGGAAAGAAAGAAAACCGAGTGCTCAGCAGTTCCCAGAGACACAAGAGGTCACCAGGGCTTCGATACAGATGTGCCACAAGTATTAATTGCTTTGTTACAAGAGAAATGGCCTAAAAATATGTGAACGAGGCAGGGCCCTGGAGGTACTAATGGCAGTGGAGATGGTTGCCATGACAACGGCAAGGAAAAGTCAACCAAAGGAATTACTAATACATATGAGTGTAAATGTGTCTGACATTGAATAATGTGAGCTGATTCCTTGGCAGATTCCAACACTATTTTTGAATCTGAAAAAAAAAATGTTTCAGCATTTATCACTTGCAGGATTTATTTTATGGTTGTATGGTAAACAGGAACTAACTTTTTCCTAAGAGGTGGGATTTGATTTTATAATAACTTTTATTATTAGAATATCATAGGGACATTAAGGGGTATTTTCAAAAGAAAAAAGAAATTGCTTACCATCCTCCCTATCAAAACAACAGCTTGCCTTTTCTTTCTTTACCTCTTAACTCCATTTTCACCTATCTGTGAGCCTGGCATTCTGACAATCTTGCATCTTGCTTTTAACCTTAAATCTTATAAATAAAGCCTTTTCCATATTTTAAAATCGTCTTCATCATTGACAATTAAGATTTTTGTGTAGTTCATCAATTGCATTGTATCATTTACTCAGTCATTTGCCTACTTGAAGGAATTCATGTATTATTTGCAAGTTTTGTTACAGGGCAATGCAGAGGGAATAGGGAGGGTTCAGATTAACATTACTAAACACTGGCTCTCAGCGTTATGTAGAATTGAGCTCATGTTTGGGCCGTGGTGCATTGCAGTACACAAATATCTGCTAGCTGGAGGGTGGAAGGGGTCAGTAATTCTTGATTATCAGGTAGTGCCAACAATTAATAGGATAGGGAAGAATGCTTTTCTCATTATGCCTCATATTGCTTTATAATGCACATCTGCTCCTGGACGCTGCTGCCATCCCCTCGTGTTTTTCTGAAAGACCATTTCTTACCCCAAATGAATCTGTCAATAATAATTATTATGGTAAAAGTAAAAAACAAAAACAAACCCAGCTAACATGACTGAAACATTCCTTCATAGTGTGTCATGAAGAAAAGTAGCTGTACATCACAGGATGACAACCGTCTCTTGGATTCATGGTAAATCAGGGTTTTTTTTCATCTGGTATTGGAAGGGATTCTGCTTGGCCTCATGTCCCGTACTATTCATCTTGTTTTGTGTGCATAATGGTACCACTGGCTCAGAATGACTGTCAGTGTTTCAGGTTGTTAATAGAGCTGTTTGCTTCCATGAAGATGCCTTTTGAATGTATGACTATTCTACTATCAGCCTGCATGATTAGCAATCAAAGAGCAGCTCCATAAGTCACTTTTGGAAGTGCTGTTTGAACCTAGGAAATTCAATGTAAGCTTACTGCCCATGATGATGGATCAAAGCCAGATTAAAGTGGGAATAATTTTTACCAAAACTATAGTTTTGATGACCATTCAATTACTAAAGAGTTGTATGGATTCAAATCAGCTAAAAGATGTTGGTTTTGTGTAATTGTCATTAAAAATACTTAATGAAGACTTAAAATTAGAATTTTGCTTTCCAATAGGTTATTTAGCTCATAGGGAGGATAGGATTTGAGGAGGTAAAGGAAAAAGCAAGGAGTTGGGAGAATGAAATGAACACGGGAAAGCCAGAAAGAAGTAACAAAAGTCAGGTGCCTGGGTGGCTCAGTTGGTTAAGCATCTGCTTTCAGCTCAGGTCATGATCCCAGGGTCCTGTGATGGAATCCTGCATCAGGCTCCCACCACTGCTCCTGCACAAGCCTTCTCTCTTTCTCTTAAAAAAGTAAATAAAATCTTAAAAAAAAAAAAAAAGGAAATAGGACAAGGTCATTGATCCCAGTCAGCAGACACACTTGGGAAATTTTTTGTATACTTAGAGTTATTAGTAAGCCCCTTGGTCGGAGAACCTCGTTGGGCTTCTATGTCCACAGATGCCCATGGGGTAGCATTTGAGAATCAGAGTAAATATCTGCTACTTAGCTAAAGACACTTTGAAGGGGAGAAGTTCTTGGTTTCTTTTTCCCAAGTCAGAAAGTGTTGGTTAAGGAGAGTTTGTTTTCTTGTGAGTATATTCCTAATGTCTCTGTGTGGTAGCTTAAATTCTGAAGAAAAGGGGATTCTACTTCTCATTTCAAGAGGAAAAAAAAAGGGTGTAAAGGAACCCCAGAGATCTCAGAGGAAAGGTTGGGAGGGAGGAGGGTTAGAGCAATGGCCTTCAAACTTTGGCCCCAACTCACAGGAACTGACACATTTTATATAGTGACCCAGTAGGGTGTGCATAAGCACAACCACACCAGACACACATTTTTTGAAAGATTGCTTGTCCTTACTATGTACGGCTGATCTCTTTTCATCAAACACATCACTACCAGTCTACTGACAAGATGACATGCATTAATTCACCAAATTCATCCTCATGATAACCCTGAGCAGGTAATATGTTGCTGTTTTCTAGATGAGGAAATAGGACTCCAGGAAGTAAAATCACCAGTCCATGTTCACATGGTAGTTAAGGGGAGGAGCTGAACTATGGGCCTGTGGTGGACTTACCAGGACTGAACCATTCTCCACTGTGCTAAGTGGCCTTTCCCCAGGAAGTACTTAAAATTGGTCCTGACTTTCTTAGCAGCTGAAGAATGGAGGAAAAGATGAGCAGTTGAAAGAAGTAACATCCCAGGAACTGCTCAGAAACCCAGGCTTTCGGAGTCAGTGAAAGCCCTATGATTCAGAGCATGGGCTCTATCGGTCAGAGTGCCCAGTTTGACTGTAGCTGTCCCGCACTGACCAGCTGTTTTACCTTGGGCAAGTTAAAACTCTCTAAATGTCACTTACTTCGTTTATAAAGTACTGATGGTAGTAGTAGCCTCCATGTAGATTTGCTGTAAAGGTTAGAAGAGAGGATCCATGGAAGTACTTAGTACAGTATTGAAAACAGATCTGACATTCCATAAATGTTATTAGTTGTCACCCTGGATATAGGGAAGGTGCACAAGCAGGTTAGCAACCCCTTCACTTAAGCCAGACTCCTTGAGCTAAACTCAGTAACTTGTTTATGGCATTCCAAATCCTACCGAGAAGCCAAATGTGTTATTTGAACCAATTAGGGCTAGATGGAATGTCATCATAAACATTTGCTAATCATACAAAGACCCCTAAGCAGGTACGGAGATGATAGGGACAAAATTGCTTCTAGGTCATTACTTTCATTATCGCTCCTATAACTCTGACTAAACACAGTCATGAGTTCGCTTATTGATAGCCCTATTTATCAGAATTGGTGGCTTCAGTTCAGTTTTCATTACCCAGGTCTCTCAGTCACAAAATCATAGATTCCAGAATTTGAAACTCACATTTTAAAATGAATGGGGGTATACTTAAGAAGGCTGGGACAAACTTAGAATCCCCGCTGTAATTGCTACTAGGGTCTGTTCCTAAGATATGCTGTTAGAATGACATGGGATGATGTTCTTTGATACTGATTATATCATAAATACCTTATCAAATGAGGCAGTTGGCACCAAGCATTAGAAGTGAGAACAGTATCTTTTTCTCTTGTTGAAGCATCTCCAGTTTTGTCAGCTCAGGACAACTCAGCCACCAGTTATGGGAAAAACTGATGAGTAATACTTTCCCTAGTCAAAGGAAACCAAGTTATTCAGATAACTTTATATATGAGTGTCATTTTGTGAGTTAGATCTCATCAGATAATATTCCCACCTCTGTCTCCCATCTCGATAGCTGGGTTTCTTGGGTGAGTTATATAAAGCTTAGGAAAGTTTGGCCCAGGGTTGTCTCAAATTCTTGGAACACATTATCTGGAACTTGGGTAACTAACTTTACTGGTGAGGACCTCCAGTGGACGTACTGTCTAGAATGAATTGGAGGGAGACATGTGAAAGACTTAATTGATATAAGTAGTTTGAACCTTATTATGCTGTCTTGATTTCCAGAACACATTCTGTCCCATATAAATGCTTTCTCTGCAAATACATACTGTGTGGCATTCACAGGCTCTTAAAGTTGCAAGAATTGTAATATTGGTGACAATAATGATTACATTTTTTGAGTGCTTATGGTATGCTAAGCTAAGTAATGCTAAGCATTCTACATTAAAAGTCTTAGTTCTTATTCTCTAAGATAGGTACCATTACTATCTCCACCTGACAAATACGAAAACTGAGGTACAGAAGGTTTACTCATTACTCAAGGTCATATAACCAGCACTATCTCATGCTGATAAGCTATTAACAGTGCATTACCTCCTTTTTTTTCAGCCTTGTTTGCCCTTTGGTAAGTCTCCTGAAAAATTACTGTATATTGTGCTGGTCCCAAGAGGTCTTCTGAAATATATTTTATCTTTGCTTTGTTACTGGCACATGGGGATCACTGACAAGTGTGGATGAAAGCCACAGCTGGAATAGAGCCATTGGTGCCAGGACTCCTGTTCCACAAAGTGTGGTATCTGTTGACATGAGCTTTTGCCCCTGCAAGAACATCTTCAGGTCTGGAACCCAGAAGTCACTGGGTCCTACAACAATAGATAGGCCTATGTGCACAGTAATGCCTCAGTAACCTCTGTGGCCACTAGGACCATATCTAGAATGGCTTTCATCTCCTTCTTCTTCTTCTTCTTCTCCTTCTCCTTCTTCTTCCTTCTTTCTTCTTTCTTCTTCTTCCTTTTTAAAGATTTTATTTATTTGAGAGAGAACATGAGCAAGGGGGAGGTGGGAAGGGCAGAGGGAGAAGAAGACTCCCCACTGAGCAGGGAACCCAACACAGGATTCAACCCCAGGACCCCAGGATCATGATCTGAGCTGAAGGTAGCCGCTTAACAGACTGAGCCACCCAGGCGCCCTTCATCTCCTTTTTCTTTAAGACCCAGACAAGGAACTCTGCCTCTGTGAAACCTTCCCTGACCTCTTCATGTCCTCCCCAGCTGAGGTGGCAGCATGCACTTTGACAGGCACATTCAGGGTAGCTGTCTGGTATACCTGGACCATAGGGTGCTTGGGGGAGGGGTATCAGCAGAAGGGGAGGAAAATTATGGATTACTGAAGGCCTTGCATGCTGGTCTAAGAAGGTAGGATTTTATCTAGAGGGCAAGAGGGAATCACTGATGAGTTCTAAGCAGAGGAATAATTGACATAAGCATTTTTTTTTTTAGTTGGCTCCACACTCAGCATGGAACCCAACACTGGGGCTTTAACTCACAACCTTGAGATCAAGAGTCAGGCACCCTGCCTAAGCCACCCAGATGCCCTGATGTAAGCATATTTGGAATTAGGAAGGTCATTAAATAGGAAAGGAGGCAAGCCTGGAGGCAGGAGATCAGTCAGGACGCTATTGCAGTAAAGTAGTATGATGAGTAGGCATCAGAACCTGCCAGAGCACTTACTAAAACACAGGCTGCCGGTTAAGTTTCTTTCCTTCTCCCTCTGCCCGTCCCCCTGCTCACTCATGTGTACACACACATACATATACACACATATACACACTCTCTCTCAAACAAATAAGTCAATAAAATCTTAGAAAAACAAAACAAAACAAAACAAAAAAACCCTTACAGACTGCCGGGAGCCTACCCCAGTGCGTCTGATACAGTGGGTCTGGGGTGAGGCCTGAGAACTTGCATTTAAAAAAAAAAATCTTTTTCTGTATTCTATTTTTAAAAATAATTTTTTATTTTTTTTGTAAACATATAATGTATTATTAGCCCCAGGGGTACAGGTCTGTGAATCATCAGGTTTACACACTTCACAGCAGTCACCATAGCACATACCCTCCCCAATGTCTATAACCCCACCACCTTCTCCCTATCCCCCTCCCCCCAGCAACCCTCAGTTTGTTTTGTGAGATTAAGAGTCTCTTATGGTTTGTGTCCCTCCTGATCCCATCTTGTTAGAACTTGCATTTCCAAGAAGTTCTCAGGTGATGCTGGTGTTAGCGTTCTGGGAACCCCACTCTGAGAACCACGAGGACAGCTGTTGCAAAGAAACAATGGGGATTTGAATCAAGGGTGTGGGGGTAAGGTTAGGGATGAGATGATGTGTTTAAGAACTATTTAAGATGTAGAACTTGAGTGTGTTGGTGATGAGGGTAGGGAAGTAAGGAAGAGAAAGGTTTGGAGCTGGGTGGCTCAGTGGGCAGGGGGCCATCCCTGAACTGGGGAGTCAAGAAGAAACAGAATCTTCAAAAGTGCAATAGTCTTAGGGTTAATGCATTTCGCTTTCCCTCACATGGAGGGTTTCTTTTTAAAGATGACTCCATTTTTCTACTTCAGCGACTTCTACTTTACTGAGCATTATGGAAGCATTTTATGAGGGCCTTTCGATACATTAAGTGGCTTCCATGGATGGTTTTATGTTACCAACAGGCATGTGTAAGGGAGAGGAATTCATGGAGAGATGAATGAGCCTGTCAGGGTGTGTGTGTTTGGGGCTACATCATGTTCTTTTCTCTCTGCTTGTCCCCTGCAGTGCTGTGGGTACAGCTGCTATTGAAACACCCACAAACAGATTCTCCTGGTTGGCAACAATTATGAATATGGTCACTCAGCAATCAGGGAAGGTGTTCACAGTTTAAAAAAAAAGGACTAACGATAATTTATTGTTCAAATACGGCACAACAGAAAAATAGTGCTTGAAAGAGGAATCAGTCAGCAGCGCTGGGATTTCCCCATGTCTGCAACCAAGCAGGAAGGAGAGAAGACCCCCGTTCATCTTGGCTTTGAGAACGGAACATAAATTTACTGACTGGTAAACTCTCAGGCAAGGGGTTGGTCAGCAGACGCAGACGCCGCTGGTGTGTTCTGATAGTAAGCTCTTTTCACCCAGGCAGCTCCGCGGGAGGCAGCACCGTGACGGCAAATGAGAAAGGGATGTCTCGAGGAAAGATGCTTGCTGGCCAAGCTGGTCATAATTCACGCTCCAGTGATGCCATGCTCAGGGGAGGGAGAATGAAACATTTATGAAAATGGCTCTTTCCCAGCCGCACATCATGTTTGTCAAAGGGAGGAAGGCAAAGGAGCAGGAATCCTGTCCAAAGAGAGGCCATGCTTGTTTTGATTTTGTTTGTTTGCATCTTCTGCATATGTGAGGTTTTGAATGTGAGCCCACTGAGTTCGTCTCCTCAACCGCTGCTTCACTGCATCTCCAAATATCTTCCTGAAGTCCCCATGAGGGTAGAAGAGCGTGGATTTGATCTCTAGAGGGTGGAGGTGTAGCCCAAAGCATCCCCCTAGGAGTGAGAAATTTCTTTGCAGTGTCATTACAACACTTAAAAAAAAATGCAAGCACATTTTGCATTCTCTTCCATGATATGCCCACGTTTGTTGTGATAGTAACAGTCATCTGCACTCTTCCATTGGAAGCATAAAACTGAAAAAAATTCTCCCTAGATGACACCAAGGCAATTTAACATCCTGTAATTCTTTCTGCCACTCATTAAGCGATTAGGGGCGTTTTTTGAAATTCGTGGTTATTTTGTCCAAGGAGAAGGGCCCAGTAGTTCTCTGGAAGGAATAGAATCCAGCTTTGGTTGGAACATAATGAGCTCTGTTTTAAATAAGAACAGAGGCTTCATCAGCATGGGCCCCGTGCTCACACAAGTTCTGCTGACATTTTTCCCCAAATAATTTTAACAACACTCAAGCTTTCTGGTGTAATCTGAGAATGTGTGGAAGGAGCACTGGGTTGGCAAATGAAGCACGGTTATGATGAGCCTCGTGCCCTTAGAGAGCCCCTTCACCTTGGTTTTCTCACCCAGAAGATGAGAAGCTTAAGCTCAGTCATCTCTAAAATAAATTCCAGCTACCAAATCCCTATCTTTAATGGAGGGAACAATATTGACTAGTCCCTATACACTGACTGTACAAAGCCTTGGTGAAAACAACTGGAGGAAAACAAGTGGGCTTGAGAGTCTGAATTTGAGCTGTATTTTCTTCTCTCTCGAATGATGTGGTACAGGTCTAAGGCCTGAATAATATTTATTTTTCAAACAAATATTTTAAAACAAAGGTTGATTTAGTTCTGGGTGCTCTTCTAAGTTCTTTATAAGTACTACCTCATTCGATCCTCATGATTTTGCTGTGAGCTGGGTGCTTTATAATCCCCATTCTACAGATGAGAAAACTAAAGCACAGGGAGGTTAATCAACTTGCACAAAGTTGTAACTAGCAAAGGCAGAGCCCAGTCTTGAACCCAGGCCATCTGGCTCGAGAGTCCCTGCTTCTCACTGCCATATTGTGCTGTCTCTCCATGGAACAATATATTCTTCCTCCGCTGACAGGTTATGCTGCAAATTGTGTCATGGTATTTATGCGCTCGGTATGAAGATGAGTATGATTCACCCCTCCCCTCTTGGAGCCCACAACTCAGGGGAGGAGAGAGGGATAGAAACCCAGCAAACTACAGTAGGATTGCTTTCAGAGGCAGAAGTGAAGGAGGCAGAGGCAGGCGTGATTCTGTTTGGTTAGGGGAAGGTGGAGGCAAAGTGAAGGATGCAGGGAAAGCCTTGAAGGAAATTTGGACTAAGAATTTTAGGATGCTTGTAAATTTACCAGAGAGAGAAGGGGGGATGGATGAGTCTGGATGGGAATTCCAGCGGGAGGGAACAGAGGGTAGAGAAGTGTAGTGAGAACTCCAGTGGGTCTGAAGCTTGAGGATTCCCAGATTCCCACCTGAACTGAGCATTGCCACAAAGCAGAAGCAAACATTTCTGTATTATTTAAATTTTTTTACACTGAACATTTATTTCTTGTACAAAACAAAAAACAAAGCTTTTATTTTAAGACACAATTGTTTGCTTTTTTCTTTAATATTTTTTATTTGTTTATTTGAAATGGAGAGCAAGCACAAGCGGGGAGGACGATCAGAGAGAGGGAGAAGCAGACTCCCAGCTGGGAGGGAGCCTGATCCAGGGCTCTATCCCAGGACTCGGAGATCATGACCTGAGCCGAAGGTAGCTGCTTAACCGACTGAGCCACCCAGATGTCCACAATGTTTTTTTTTTTTTTTTTTAATTTTTTTTATTTATTTGACAGAGAGAGAGAGAGAGAGAGAGATCACAAGTAGGCAGAGAGGCAGGCAGAGAGAGGAAGGGAAGCAGGCTCCCTGCTGAGCAGAGAGCCCGATAAGGGGCTCTGTCCCAGGACTCTGGGATCATGACCTGAGCTGAAGGCAGAGACTTTAACCCACTGAGCCACTCAGGCACCCCCACAATGTTTGTTTTTTAAAAACAACTCATCTCTGTTCTTTAGAGAAATCAAAGCTACATCATGTTCTTCGCTTCCTTAAAATAATGAGCTTTGAAAACAAATCCAAGCCCTTACACTCATGGGCTGTATGTCTATACCTTTTCTGGGCTTCAGTTTACTTTTCTATAAATTGGAGATAGTTATAACTACTCTGCTGGCTTGATGGAAGAAATGAATGAGATGGTGAATATAAATACGTATAATAGGTAGCAGAGCTCAGCATAGAGGGCATCAGAAAATAGAATTTTTGTCTCCTCACCTTTGTAAAATAGTTTCTCCACATATGTTGGGTGAAGTCCTAGTTACTTTAGGTGGTTGAAGAATGCTGAGAGCACGCCATCACGGCCACAGATGAACTCCTATGTTCTTGGCACCTGTGGTTTCAGGACGGACGGTGAGCAGATGCTTGAGATGAAAATATCTTACGTAGATTCTAATTAGCCTTCTCAGCTTTGTAGAGCTCGAGGAGAAATCTTGGCTTACAGCCAGGAGCACTTCTCAACAACTTTTCCCAGGACGTGGAGAACTCTTCTGGATCCCAAGCAAGGCCTATGACAAACCTCAGAGCACAGAGAGATGCTCTTACCTGCTCTACCAGAGGTGTGTGTATACATCTTAGCTCTCTCACCCACATGCAATCAAGGAATGGCCCAGGTTTCTGTGCGTGTTGACTCAACTTCTCTTGTTTTTCTCCCAAGGCTATATTGCAAAAAAATGTATTTGATTTCCTATTTGTAATTATTCACCTATTTTTTTCTTTTTTACAGTTTTCAATGTGCTCTTAGGAAAGATCAGCAGGGTCAAGCCATCCTCACAGGGACTACTCTAGGGCTTCCTTCTGCAATCCTCCTCTCCCCATACAAGCTGTTCTCCACCCTACAGTCTGAGTGATCATTAAGAAAGCACCCCCCTGCTTAAAGCACCCCAGTGGCTTCCCATGCCCTAGAAGAAAATTTGAACACTTTACTCTGCCTTACAGAGGTCTTACTGAGTTCTTATAGCATGATCATTTGAGAACTTGGAGCAAGGCAGTGGTCGATTTTCTACCTGGTACAGTAACAAAATACAAAGGTTTATTTTTCTCCCAGAGTAGCAATTGTTTTATGAAGTGACATTGTCTTTCTTGAAGAGTCTATTGTAACATTTGACAAGCAGAAGGAAACTCTAGACATAGAAACACACATACACATTTCTTTGATATAAAATTACTTGTGAGGTCCTGTTAGGATGGCCTCATAAAAGATCTGCATTTAGAATATATCACCGAAGTGTGGCTTGTGACTTAGTAAAATGTGTGTTTTTGAAGTGTCAGATATGAAGTCTGAGAATCAGAGGACTATATAGATTGGCCAGAGAATTGCTAAGAACAAAACTGCTTTGAGCATAAGCTGATACATTGTGAAGTGTGATCTTTGAACACTGAATCCTTCACTGAATTCTTGCTGTACGTGACATGATGTGGCTTAGGGAAATCAACCTGGGGCTGTGGAAAGAAGTTTATCCAAAAGGTGGAACAGGTGTTTTCCTGAAGGCATTCATAATTGAGGAGAGATAAAATGTATGTGCACTAGGAGTATTTTGAGAACAAGTAGAGGGGGGACTAGAGATAGCAGGGTAACTAGCACAAACCTAGTGTGTATGTGCTGAGGGGTGAAGGTCAGTGGGGAGGGATGGTGGGTCCTGGGGAGAGTTCTTATAAGAGGGAAATTTTGAGATGGGACATAAATGACTCAGATTGTTGTGAATTATAAGGAGGTCATCTGAGGAGGAGGCAATGACTTGAACAAAGATAGAAGAATCCTAGGGAAATACATACAGAACAAAGGTCAGAAGAACAGAAGCTGAAGAAGTATGTTGGCAAAGTATGTTGGCTATACTTTCATAAACTACTGTCAAATATCTAGAAAAGGATGAACATTATGAAAACAAATAGAAATGTACAAGAAATATATGGTACTTAAAAATAAACAAGCCAATTTCTTTGGGCTCCGAGTATTTTGCAATATAATTCCTGGGAAAGAGATTTTGAGTTGCTTTGCTGGAACATTCATTCCTTCAGCATCTGTTGGGTACTATGTTCCAGGCACCAGGTTAGATGCTCCGTCCTAAAATATAACATAAACATAAATCTTTTTTTGGAACAAGGAATGATACAAAAGATAAATGAATACATACATACCCAGTTGTTGATAGTAATGTGTTCATTCCCAGAATAATACGGTGCCTGTGTGAAAAAAGGAAGAAAGATATTTTTAGAGAGCTTCTCTCCCTGTTTTGGAATATGAGGACAACACCTGCCAAATTTGGCACAAACTGATTATTGCTCCCAAGCAGGGATACACATGAACAACTGACTCAGCCATGATGGGTGGTTTCAAAATCAACAGCAGTTTCTGGGCATAGGATTTCAGGTCTCAGTGCCTGTTGTAACTTGGTGCTAATACACTTCAGTATTTTTAGTAACTTGTAGTTACAAGTACAAAATTGTTAATAGCAAGAGCATAAAGGATAGATTTATGACCCCTGGAAACTAAATAATGTTATTCAGTTATTGAAGAGTTAAGTAAAAAATGTGTTAGAGAATGTTCTTTCTTAGGCTACACTTAATTAAGATATAATATTTCACCAAATGACCTGGAAGAAGTAAAATGCATTTTTTTGTTCCTTGCATTTGGCTCATTAATAAATGACCCTCATCGTTTAATAGTATGGGTTGTTAATCTATAACCCAGATCATATTCTGCTCTCAGCATTCTTTTTTGTTTAATTAATATTTTCTCTAGAAAAATATTTACGGAACATAGTCATTTACGAAAAGGAAAGCTGAACATGGGTACTATTCTATTTTTTTAAATTCCCTTGATTCAAGTAGAGAATTATAAAAAGCTCATATAAAGATAGTTATAATCAGCAACCAGAAAAGAACTGAGTGACATTAAGGTCTTCTCTGTCACCCTGAATGACATGCTCTGAATAATCATTCCTTCAGGTTAAAGGAGGTGTTTGGCCTTATGACAAAACTCATATTCCTAATTAACCTCAAACTAATGCATGGGGTATTTTAAAAATTGTGGCTGAGTGCTTATAGCTAATTTTCTGCATTTAACCTAGGTGAGTTCCCGGGTTCATGTTTGTATCATGCTGGAATGGGCTCGTGTGTAGAAGAGGAATGGGGAAGGTCTGTGTACTCCATGTATCTCACTGGCTCATACAGACTCTCTAATTGGGCCTAATGATAGAAAATTGCAATGTTTAAAATAGTATGAGGTTAGCTGTCTCTGACATAGCCTTTCCCAACATTGCATGGAAATGTCTATGAGGTGCAAGGAAAATCCTGAAACTATATTATACCACCTAAGAAGATTTAAAAGTTTATTGGCAGAGTGTAGGTTAAGGAATACCTCCTCATCTTCCCTGTCTGAGGAACCCATGTTTTGCCTTTTGGAACAAACCCATTTGGGGGAAAAAAAAAAGATAGAAAAACACTGTGATTTCTCCTACTCACCATCTGCCCTGTCTTAGGGACCTCGGTCTTATCGTCTTCAGAATCAGTGATTTTTAAGATGACAAAAAGACAAAATTCCACCTCCCTATCTTTCTATATTCAAACACAAAAAGTTTCTAGAAAACACTAGTGTTGGAAGAAGGGGCACATGGCTTGTTACAGAAGAACAAATGAATGGATGGATCAGGGTTAGAATCTTACTTCTTCCACTTACTAGCTGAGAGGCTTTGAGAATATTACTTACTCTTACTGAACTTGTTTCCTCACCTGCTGTTAATACGGAGACAGTAATATTTATCTTGAGGAATTTATTGTATGGATTTGAGGTATAAAGTGTCCTATAGAGTGTTGGCACATGGTAAACATTCAAGACATGGTAGTTGTTAATAATGATGAAGATGTGTAGATTCCAATAGGTAAAGCATTAGGAGGAGACTGGAAGATAGATGGTTGTTTTAGTTCACGCTGGGGGATGTGGTTTTTATTCATTGGATTGGTTCAATATGTCAGAGATCCAGATGTGGGGGTAAGGAGAACCCCTCATCTCAGAATAGAAGATCTGTCTAGTAGAGGCCAGAATGGAGACAGTATAACCCATTGCTAATCTATTATCTGACCAACTCTCCAGCTATAATTTGGATAAGAAAGATCCAGTACCCAATTAAAAAGTGGGCAAGAGAAATCAATTTACCTGATTTTTGGCAAATATTTCATTTAAAAAATATTACTACATTTAAAGATAAAAGTCCAAAACTCAACATGGGACATTTAGAAAAAGATTATAAAACAGGGGAGAGTAAATATCCTGAAGACCCAGAAGAAGAGCACATTTCTGAAAATGAAACACTGTGGGACTAAGAAGATTTTAGATATTTATTTTATATCCTTCATAGAATTTAAGAAGATTTGTGAACCGAGAAAAGAAATCATAATTAGAGAACAGATTAAGATGAAAGGATAGGAGGATAAAATGAGAGGAAAATAGATCTGATTAAAATATAATTGTAAACAAAGGAAATGCCATAGCAGAATTGATAACAATAGCTAGTAGTTTTTGAGTGTCAACCTTTGCTTTACATGTGTTAACTTATTATATTCAACTCCATGAAACAGTACTTATCATTATCTCCATTATACAGATGAGAAAAACCAAAGTATGGAGAGGATTAGAAATGCAGCTAAGATCACAGAGTTGGTTAAGAGAAAAACCCAGATTTCCAATCCAGTGCTCTGTACTGCATTGGAGGAAGTGAGAGCAGAATTAGCACTATTGAAGACTGAAACAGTTAGGAGAACACAAACCTTGGAAATCCTGGAATATAGAGCTAAAGAAGAGCAGATGAAAGAAACAACAAAGAGAGAAGGTATAGAAAACAGGGACGCCTGGGTGGCTCAGTTGGTTAGGCAGCTGCCTTCGGCTCAGGTCATGATCCCAGCATCCTGGGATCGAGTCCCACATCGGGCTCCTTGCTTGGCAGCGAGCCTGCTTCTCCCTCTGCCTCTGCCTGCCACTCTGTCTGCCTGTGCTCACTCTCGCTTCTCTCTCTATGACAAATAAATAAATAAAATCTTAAAAAAAAAAAAAAAAAAAAGAAAACAGAGACTGATGAGCAAACCTAGGAATTCTAGATATTCCTGAAGGGAAAAATAAACAACTAAAACAGAAACAATTATCAGGGTTATAATCGATAAAAATGTTCTTCAGTTAAAAAGATATTTTTGTATGTAGACAAAATAGAGCTCTAGTACTCCAGACAAGATCCAAAAAGAAAGCCAAACTTAAATATAGACCAACAAAGTTTTTGAATGAAAGGGAAATAAATTTTCAAGTATTCAAGGGGAGGGGGAAAGAAAGAAGAAAAACTACTGGCCTCAGAGTTTCTTTTTCTGTATCATTAAATGTCAGGAGACAATGGAAGTACATTTACAGAATTTTGAGGGAAAGAGGTTGTGACCAAGAAATTTGTACCCAAGTAAGTGATCTTCCAAGTGGTGGAGTCAACAGAAAAAACAGAAGAGAACAAAACTCATCTACTCAAGGACACAGAAGATGTTTTACTTTTAAAATAACATTTGAAGGCATATTCTAAATAACAAATCCAAGAAGAAAATAGTAGGGATTTACAATGATAAATGAAATAGAAAACATAATTACTGAGTAAAGCAGACTGTATAAAACCACCAAGTGCAACACTGAATCCACACTGCTTTAACAGCCGTCCATTTAGACCCACAAACTAAGACCACAGACAAACTTTTCACAGTAACCCCACACAGGTAGTCTTGTGTCCCAACGATAAAACCACTGATTATTCAAGCAACTGGAATAAATTATAAATTTATAAATTCTGACCAATTCCTACCTAGACCCCACTTACTTCCACTTGAAACTCTGTGACTAACACCAGACTCTGAAACCTTGAAAGTTTCCTCAGTAAGCTCCTCTTCTCCCCTTTAGGAGACCCCACTGAGACCTCCTTAAGATGATGGTCTGTTCTGCTGAGCAGGTGTGATAAAACCCAGTTTTGTATGATCAGCAGGCCTCCCCAGTGTCTGTGGGAGTATGCAAAGTCTGGGAGAGAGCACAAGAAAATATTAAACATAGCAAAGCACATTATAAAGCTGAATGCAAATGTCAAAATAATTTTCCTGAAAACAAAATTAAGGTAAAAATAGTAACAGGTGGAAATTATAAAGAATGGAAAGTTAGATCATTAGAAAAGTAGCAATCTGTAAGATTCTGATAAAATGTTAATTACAGTGGATGCTATAGTTTTTCATTCTAATGTTTAAAATATTAACATTTTAAACAGTTTTAATATTTTTGAGAGTTCAAGGTATTTTTGAAAAGTGAAAATAACTTAATGGAACTATAAGTAGGTCAGTGCTTCCAAGATACCAGTGGGAATCTAGTAAAGCCACATGCCAGTTATAATAGTAAATTAAATGAGTAAAATCTCCTTATTAAAAGACCAAAACTCTCAGATTGCATATAAAAATATAATCTAATTACTTGTATCTCTAACACACATTCAATTAAAAATTAGCTTATTAAAGCTGAAAGAAGAAAATGGGAAAAAGTACTTTGTAAATAAAAATTAAAAAATAGTTTGTAATATCAGGTAAATTATTTATTATTTATTTATTTAAAGATTTTTTTCATTTATTTGACAGAGAGACAGCAAGAGAGGGAGCGCAAGCAGGAGGAGCAGCAAAGGGAGAGGGAGAAGCAGGCTCCCTTCTGAGCAAGAAACCTGACGTGGGTCTTGATCCCAGGACCCCAGGACCATGACCTGAACGGAAGGCAGACGCTTATGACTGAGCCACCCAGGTGCCCCAGGTAATTTACATATTTGATGGAAAAAGGTTAATTTTATTAATAATACTTCTACAATAAAGCCTTAACTATCATGGCATTTTTTGTGCTGGAGAGAAATGACTAAAGCAACAGTGAATTCTGCTTTTCCCCATGAGATTGGCAAAGATTTAAAAGACGCTTAATACCTACTGATATGACAGCAAAGAGACAGGAACTCTTGATATTTATGTGGGAGTAGAACTTAGAATCAGCTTTTACAGGACGGCCCAGCAATATCTACAAAAGCTTGAACAGTATGTATATACTATACTACATATAGATCTAACACACACATTCAAAGCAAGTAACTGGAGAAATTTGCAAAGATGAATATGAATAAAAAGGATATATATTGCAAAGTTATACATGGTAATAAAAATGGGTAGTTGTCCCACTCTCCAATATAGGGAACTGGTTAAAGTGTAGAATATCCATATACGGACTAGAATGTAGTCATTATATCATTACTAATATAGAATGTGTGCCTTAGACAAACACTGGGCAGTAGAACCAGGACTTAATTGTTTAGAAATTGGACCTAGATAAGTGCAGTTTTTTTTCTATAAGAAACAAATTCATAGCATATTATTAGATGAAATAAAGTTCCATATTGTATAAAATATGTAATTTCAGTTTTGTGTGTGTACTCAGCAAAGAGTATATGTGTTGCCGAAGTGAGCACTGTACTCACTGAGTACAGTGAGAAAATGAAAGTATCTGGTCAAAATGGAAGCAGTGGTTATCCCTGGGTAGGGAGGCAGGATGGCGCTCTCTTCTATATACTTTTTATAGTATATGGTTTAAAATTTTTTTTCATCATGATAAGTGTATTTTCTTTTTTTTTTAAATTTGGTGGTTTTGTTTTATTTTATTTTATTTTATTTTTTTAATTTCTTTTCAGCGTAACAGTATTCATTGTTTTTGCACCACACCCAGTGTATTTTCTAATTCCCATCCCCTATTTCCTCCATCCCCCCACCCAACTCCTCTTTGGTAACCATCAGTTTGTTCTCTATAGTTAAGAGTCTGTTTCTTGGTTTATCTCTGTTTTTTTCCTTTGCTTGTTAGTTTTGTTTCCTAAATTCTACATATGGATGACGTCATATGGCATTTGCCTTTGACTGACTTACTTCACTCAGCATTAAACTCTTCAGCTCTATCTGTGTTATCACAAATGGCAAGATTTCATTCATTTTTATGGCTGAATAATATTACATTGTACATATAATCCACTTCTTTATCCATTCATTTATCAGTAGATACCTGGGCTCCTTCCACAGTTTGGCTCTTGTGAATAATGCTGCAATAAATATAGGGGTTCAGGATCCTTTTGAATTCGTGCATTTGTGTTTTAAGGGTAAATGTCCAGTAGTGTGATTGTGGGATTGTAGGGTAGTTCTATTAAGTTTTCGAGGAACCTCCCTATAGTTTTCTATAGTAGCTGCACCAATTTGCATTCCCACCAACAGTATAAGAGAGTTCCTTTTTCTGCATATCTACTTGCGTTACTGATTTTCAACCATTCTGACAGGTGTGAGGTGATATCTCATTGTAGTTTTGGTTTGGATTCCCTGATGTTCAGTGATGTTAAGCATCTTTTCATGTGTCTGTCGGCCATCTATATGTCTTACTTGGAAAAATATCTGTTCATGTCTTCTGCCCATTTTTTAATTGGATTGTTTGTTTTTTGGATTTTGAGTTTTATCAGTTCTTTATATATTTTAGATACTAAACTTTTATTTGATATATCATTTGCAGATATCTTCTCCCATTCTGTAGGTTGCCTTTTAGTTTTGTTGATTGTTTCATTTGCTGTGCAGAAGATTTTATCTTGATAAAATCCCAATAGTTTATTTTTGCATTTATTTCCCTTGCCTTAGGGGATATATCTAGAAAAACGTTGCTACAGCCCCTGTAAGAGAGATACTGACTGTGCTCTTTTCTAGGATTTTTATGCTTTCAGGTCTCACATTTAGGTCTTTAATCCATTTTGAGTTTATTTTTGTGTGTGGTGTAAGGAAATGGTCCTGTTTCATTCTCTGTCATGTTGCTATCCAGTTTTCCTAACACCATTTGTTGGAGACTGTCTTTTTCCCATTGCAAATTCTTGTCTCCTTACTTGAAGATTAATTGACCCTATAATTGTGGGTTTATTTCTGGGCTTTTTGTTCTGTACCATTGATCTATGTGTCTATTTTTGTGCCAGTACCATACTGTTTTGATTACTACAGCTTTGTAATATAACTTGAAGTCTGGAATTGTGATATATCTAGGTTTGTTTTTCTTTTTCAAGATTACTTTTTCTATTTGAGGTCTTTTATGGCTCTACAAAGTTTGGTTAAGTTTATTCCTAGATATTTTATTATTTTTGATACAATTGTAAATGGGATTGTTTTCTTAATTTCACTTTCTACTGCTTCATTATTAGTGTATGCGAACACAACACATTTCTTTACATTGTATCCTGTGACTTTGCTGAATTCATTTATCAGTTCTAGTAGTTTTTTGGTGGAGTCTTTAGGATTTTCTCTATATAGTTTCATGTCATCTGTGAACAGTGGAAGTTTTACTTTTTCCTTGCTGATGTGGTTGCCTTTTGTTGTCTGACTGCTATGGCTAGGACTTCCAGTACTATATTAAATGACAGTGGTGAGAGTGAACATCTAAAATATATTAAAAAAATGATATACTACAATCAAACGGGACTTATTCTTGGGATACAAAGGTGGTTTAATATTTGCAAAACAATCAACATGATATGTCACATCAATAGGAGAAAGGATAAAACCATAGGATCCTTTCAATAGGTGCAAAAATAAACATTTAACAAAGTACCACACCCATTGATGAGAAAAAGCTTTTGCAAAATAGGTCTAGAGGGAACATATCTCAACATAAAAAAGGCCTTATATGAAAAAACTCACAGCCAAAGTCATACTCAATGGTGAAAAACTAAGAGCTTTTCCACTAAGGTCAGGAACAAGACAAAGATGTCCACTTTCACAACTTTTATTCAATATATAGTACATGATTTTTAACAGAGTAAGAATGGCTTGTTCTAATAATCCATAAAACACTAAAAAACGATTTCCTTTATTTATTTATTTAAAGGTTTTATTTATTTGACACAGAGATAGAGAGTACATGTAAGCAGAGCAGCAGGCAGAGAGGGAGAAGCAGGCTCTCTGCTGAGCAGGGGGCTGGATGTGGGCCTTGACCTCAGGACCCTGGGATTGTGACCTGAGCTAAAGGCAGACCTTAACTGACTGTGCCACCCAGGTGCCCCGAAACTATACCCTTTCTGAAGGTTATGAAAGAAAGACTCGAAAAGATGCACAGACACACCAAATTCTTGAGTGAGAAGTTATATCATATGATAACAATTATTTTCCAGATATTGATGTAAATGTCACAAAAGAGTGATAATTTAGATGGGTTTTTCCCCAATGCAGTATTAAAATATATTAAAAATTAGAATATGGATTTGTGGGGCACCTGGGTGGCTCAGTGGGTTAAGCCTCTGCCTTTGGTTCAGGTCATGATCTCAGGGTCCTGGGATCGAGTCCCGCATCGGGCTCTCTGCTCGGCAGGGAGCCTGCTTCCTCCTCCTCTCTCTCTCTCTATCTGCCTGCCTCTCTGCCTACTTGTGATCTCTCTGTCAAAAAAATAAGTAAAATCTTAAAAAAAAAGAATATGGATTTGTATTTCCCTGATGATGAGTGATGTTGAGCATCTTTTCATGTGTCTTTTGCCATCTGTATGTCTTTTTTGGAAAAATGTTTATTCATGTTTTCTGCCCATTTCTTAACTGGATTATTTGTTTTTTGTTTGTTTGTTTGTTTGTTGAGTTTGTTAAGTTCTTTATAGAGTTTGGATGTTAATCCTTTATCAGATATGTCGTTGCAAATATCTTCTCCCATTTCATAGGTTGCCTTTTAGTTTTGTCTTGATGAAGTCCCAATAGTTCATTTTTTTTTAAAGATTTTATTTGTATTTCACAGAGAGAGGGGGATCACAAGTAGGCAGAAAGGCAGGCAGAGAGAAAGAGGGAAGCAGGCTCCCCGCTGAGCAGAGAGCCCAATGTGGGGCTTGATCCCAGGACCCCAGGATCATGACCTGAGCTGAAGGCAGAGGCTTTAACCCACTGAGCCACCCAGGCGCCCCCCCAATAGTTCATTTTTGCTCTTGTTTCCCTTGCCTCCAGAGACATGTCTAATAAGAAGTTGCTATGGCTGATGTCAAAGAGATTGCTGCCTATGTTCT
Source organism: Lutra lutra (assembly GCF_902655055.1). Classification (NCBI taxonomy): domain Eukaryota; kingdom Metazoa; phylum Chordata; class Mammalia; order Carnivora; family Mustelidae; genus Lutra; species Lutra lutra. Next base: position 64,755,435 of record NC_062290.1, read on the forward strand.
CTAAGATTTTGATGATTTCTGATTTATAGCAGTATTATCAATGATAGCCAAATTATAGGAAGAACCCAAATGTCCACTGACTGGTGAATGGATAAAGAAGATGTCGTATATACATACAATGGAATGTTATTCAACCACCAAAAAGATCTTGCCATGTGCAACGACGTGGATGGAGCTAGAGTGTATTATGCTAATGAAATAAGTCAGAGAAAGACAAATACCATATAATTTCACTCATATGTGGAATTTAAGAAACAAAACAGATGAACATAGGGGAAAGGAAAAAAATGAGGGAGTGAAACCATGAGAGACTCTTAACTGTAAAGAACAAATTGAGGGTTCCTAGAGGGGATGTGGTGGGGGGATGCACTAAATGGGTAATGGGTATTAAGGAGGGCACTTGTTGTGATGAGCACTGGGTATTACATGTAAGTGATAAATCACTAAATTCTACTCCTGAAACTAATATTACACTCTATGTTAATCAACTAAAATTTGAAAAAATTTGAAATATTCAAATAAAAATTAGAATAGGGAAAGAAAAGGGTCCTAATGAGAGAAATATTGATGGAATAGGAAGAAGTGTCCTGAAACAGATTCGTGTGATAAAGGTTACATTTAAAATCAGCAGGGAAATGTGGTATGTATCATAAATCAGGCTAGAGAGCAGACTAAACAATTTTGGAAATGTTATCTATCTCCTACTACATTCAAATAAATTCCACTTGAATTAGAGATATAAATGTTTCAAAAGAACTGAAATAAATAGGCTATAGAATAAGTAAGTAAATAATGAAGTAGAGAAGTAAATATAGGTGTGTCTACCTATCATCTAGAAGTATGAAAATCTAAGTATGCTAGTGCATGTAGAAACCATAAAATATACAATGGAAGATTTGGTATATAAAGAGTAAAATATTCCCTCAGGTCAGAAACACCATAAATAAAAATAAAAGACAGATGCATGAGTGATGTATTGCTCTTGTAATCTGTGCTAATTTTTCCACAGTGAGAATGATACTTGGTTGTCTTTAAGAGGACCTAATGTACAGATGATGATGGAGAGGCAAGTCATGGGGGTCAAGGGGACTTTGGTGTCAGACAACATCCATTTGAATCCTAGAATATATTTTTGTGTGACATGGGCAATTTAACCTAAGCTCACAGTGCCTTAGCTCCCTGATCTTTGTAATGAAGATAGAACCTACTTTAGAGTGGTCAGGGTTAAGTGTGTTAATTTGTATGCATGGCTCTTAGAATAGTGCCCATTATATAGTGAGTACTCTAAGTGATATTATTCTCCAAGACCTTTTGAGTTCCAACATGCTATGATCCTATGGAGGACGAAAGAGTGAATGGGAGCTAGGAACACTACTCTTTTTTAGTAGACTGACTGCAGGAGAGGGCAACAGATCCTAGTGAACTGTGCTTTTAGTTCAAGGTTTAAGAGGAGCCTGTGGTTCTACGCACTGGTCAAAAAGGACCAGTTGATAGGGCTAAAATTACATTACTGAGATAGAAGAGGAACCAGAACAAGAAACAGCATGTCCCTTTTATTATGTATATAAGCAAAGCAAGTGTATAAAATGATAGCACAAAGTGTACTGTGGTGGGAGGGAGTAGGTGAGCAGACAAATTCTCTTTGTTTATTCTAACACATGGACAGTAAATGCAATCCCAATTTCCCCCTAATTTTTCTCTCTACATGAAAGCTGAAATTCTGGATAATACTGGCTATAAAGGGTTCCTTTTCTCACCTTAGTCTTTTATTTCCTGTTTGACTCTGTGGCAGTGTTGATGAACTGCTTCATTTTTTTTCCATGGTTGACTACATGACACACATCTGCTAGACCCGTGATGTAAATAGTAGATATGTTTAGCAGAGGACAAGTAATTGTAAATCCACTGTGTGTTCACATGATATCTGCACCAGGGAAAAGAGAAGTAGCAATCGACTAGAATGTAACTGTTTTGAAGCTGATTGGGAAGAAGCATATGACCAAAACACATACTGGGTTTGGAGGCTCATTCTTGTTACATTTAAAATTATGATGTTCTTTTCTTAGTACAAAAGCAACATATGCTAATTGTAGAGAAGAAGGGAAACATAGACAAAAAATAACATGATCTATGATCTCAACCCTGAAACTTGGAGAGGAATAAAGAGTGAATGTGGACAAGGAGCTAACTACTCTTAGGAGCAGAAACATTTTGGTATATATCCCTCTGATCTTCTATCTTATCTTTGTCCAAAAATGTAGCCAAATGATATTTGGTGTTTTATACTTTTTTACCTAATATATTACAAATATATAGCAATGGAGTTGCAAAACATATATGAACCAAATTTTAATAGCCGTATAAAATTCTATTTTAAAATCTATTACAAATGGCATAATTTATTTTACCCATCTCCTGATTTTAGACATTTTAGATAACCTCTAACCTGTGACCATTGTACAGAAGTATTTGGGTGCATGAGTTATTTCCTTAGCATAAATTCTTAGAAACTATATGCTAGTTCAGAGTTTACATATATTTTAAGGAACTTGATACTTTTCATATCAATTTATATCAATTGCTCTGAAGGAAGGTACTACCAATGTATGATTTTCATAAGAGTGCCGAATTCTCCTTATCTTTGGCAATTTTAGGTATTGCAGTTATTGTTTATCTTCTCATCCTGATTAGACTAGTCTTGCCCTCGCAAAGATTTCAGTCTAGTGGTGCTAGAACAACTGATTATACACATAAAAAAAAAAAACAACTTTGAGGTCCACTTCACACTATAAACAAACCTGACTGAAAATAAATCATTGATGTATATTTAAATGACAAAATTATAAAATTTCTAAAGGGAACATGAGAGAACATCTTTGTAAACTTGGAGAAGGCACAGATTTCTTGTGAAAAGCGCTACTCATAAATGAAAAAACTGATGAATAGAGTTTATCAAAATTATATATGCTTTCTCATCAAAAGACATTTTTTTTTCTCAAAAGACATTGTTAAGAGAATGAAAAGAAAAGCCACGGGTGTGAAAGAATATTCCCAGTACATATACCTGATGGAAGGATGATATCTGTGCTTTTCTCTGTGTGTGAATTTTACCTTAATAAAAAAATACATTTCTGAGACATTAAAGATTTTAATGTAGAAATATAGAACAATGAAATTTAGGAGCATATTTTCATAACCTTGAGTGAGGAGAACTTCCTAAACAAGAAACCTAGGTGTAAGAAGAGACGAATATATTAAATTTAAAAAAAAATGTAAAAAGTGTATGTTAAAACAATGTAAATGAAAGCAAAAGAAGATAAAAAGGAAAAAAGTTTCAGCATTTATGATGGACAAAATTTAACAAGCTTAATAAGCAAAGACTTCTATAATTGGATAAGAATTAGGCAAATGACATAATAAAAAATGGGCAAAGTGTATGCACGGATAATTCACAAAAAGAAGAGTACAGAGAGCTAGTAAAGACATGAAAAGATGTTTTATTTCACCAATATTAAGGGAAATAATTAAACCATTAGTGTAGTAAAAAGTGGGAAACTTTGGGAACACTAAGTGTTGGTGAAGATACAGAATGGGTTGTTGTACATTGCTGTTTGGAATTTGTATAGCTAGAACTTTTGGGGGAAGCATCTGGCAATATCTGTGAAGGTTTAAATTATATTGTATCATTTGATCTGTAATCTCTTTTGGTAATTTTTACTAAAGAGCAAAAGTGCAAGTGCTTAAGGATGTATGAATAAGGATATTTATTTAATGTTGTTTGCACTAACAAAAAACAAGCTGGAAACAACTTGAATGAACATTAAGAGGAGAATAGTTGGATAAATGATAAACAGTTATACCAAAATTAAAAAGAGTAAGTCAAATTTACATAAATTGAACTGCAAGGATTCCAATGATATTATGTGAAAAAAAATCAAGTTGGAGGTGAACATATAGCCTATTTTCCTATTTCAGATTAAAAAGAAATGCAAACACAAATTTGTACTTTATTGGAGCATAAACATGTAATGCTTCTGTTTTCTTCAGTATCTATCACTTTCATATATTTTTCACATTTCCTCCTGAGTAATAGGAATGCTTAGTAATATTCAGCTAAATCTGTAATTTTGCAGTTTTTAGAATCTCATTTTGGTTCTCAAGACTCAGCCAAAGATATTGCCTTACCCTCTATTGATTCACATCCATTGTTGATAAAAGATGGAATTACTAGACTGGTGTTATGATCATTCCACTTGTTTTTTCACTATATCCATTTAATTAATTCCTTGTTAAATTGAGATTATTTAGAGGAATCAAAAGTAAGTATCTAACTGGGAAGGTGTAGTTCCCAATGTGTGCAATACAGAAAATACTATTCAGTAGAAAAAAATGTCTAAGAGACTAATATATTAAATTTCAAAAAACATAAAAATATGTTTAGACATACTAGTGAAGTAAGTTAATAAAAATGTCTTCCTTAGAAGTCCACATAGAAATTATGACTCCTAATGTCCAAAGTCTCTCCGTCCAGTAACAGAAACACCTTTGTTCACTGGGTTTTCCCAAAGAATATAGATGCAGGAAGTCATATATATGTCTACCGCCTTGCCTTCTATTTTCCTCTGGTTCACATGAATGTCCTTATTCCCTCTCCCACTGTATGTAGCAGTTGTCTTTTCCCTCTTGACCTCTGTTCTCATACCACTGCTGAGATACCTCTGTTGACTTCTCTTGGCTCTGTTCTTTCTTAGCCCAAGGATAAAATAAATCTCTTACATCCTAGGACTTTGTTTTTATCCTCTTTGTCCATGATTTATTCAATCTCCTCTCTTTCCGTGCTTCAATATCACTATTCACAGTAGCTGAGAGCTTGGCACAGCAGCTGAAATCTCCACCTAATGCTGGCCCCGGCCATGATTCTGATCTCTAAGAGTGGTCCACAAAGATGGCAAGTTACACGGGGCGCAGGATTTGCTGCCCCATAAACAAAAATCACACCCAGGGCATCTCTGGGTAAGTATTTGCTTTCACTCTTGGCCTGATCCTGTTGATAACAGTGCCCACTGCTGCTGCTGGAGAGAAATATCTTGAAATGTTTATAGACAGTCGTGATTCATAAAATGCAAATCATAAAGCAAAGATACGTTGAGCTGGAAAGAACACAAGCCAAACCCTCTGATAATCAAGAAACTACAAGCTCAGGAGACTTGTCCAAGTTCACACATTGGGTTTATCTGGTGGCTCAGAGCAGGAGTCAAGTCTTGGTACGTGCTGTTGAGATGTTTACCTGTGAAATGGAAAACTGAAACACGGTGGGAATGCAACTGCTGATGACCTGTTTCTTCCAGCTCACTTAAAAATACCTCCCCAAACAACCTGAAAGTTTTAAATTGTGCTTCGTTACACTGTTTTACCATTTTGAGTAGAAGGAATCCCCTCATAAAATACCTGTCTTTTGTGTGTTAAGGTGCAATAGGTTTTTCACAGAAAATTGTAAATCAGTTCATTCACATTTCTGTCTTTCTAACACTTTGCCATTGTCATTAAGGAATAGAAGGTAATTTCATAATGTGCAGATACCTGGTTGCACATTAGAATTACCTGGGGAACTTTTTTTTTTTTTTTAAAGATTTATTTATTTATGACAGAGAGAGAGAGCGAGCGAGCGCGCAAGAACACATCCGTGCGCACACACATGAGCCCGGGGGAGGGGTAGAGAGGGAGGGAGACAAGAAGACTCCCTGCTGAGCTGAGAGCCCAGTGTAGGGGTCTGATGCAGGGCTCTGTCCCAACACCCCAAGACCATGACCTGAGCCAAATCCAAGAGTTGGACGCTTAACCTACTGAGCCACCCAGGTATTTCTCTTCAGATCAAATAAATCTTACCTTTTACCTGGGGAGCTTTTAAAAAATATCAGTGGAGCCGGGCCCCACCTCTAGAGATTGTGGTGTGTTTGGTTTGTAGTAAGACTCAGGCATGGATAATTTTAAAAAGACTCCTGCATAATTCTCATGTACATTCAGTGTTGAAAACTGTAACTCTAGAGTAGTGGTTCTCAAATTGGAGTCTCTGGTCCAGCAGCTTTGGCCTTCCCTGGAAACATGCTTGAATTGCAAATTCCCAGATCCTTCCTTAAACCTACTGAATCAGAAACTCTGAGGGTGGGGCCCAGCAAACAAGTTTTAACAGGCTCCCCAGGTGATGCTAATGAATGCTAGTATTTGAGAAACCACGGGTCTAGCCCAGGGATGGGCAGACTTTATGGCCTTTTTAAATAAATAGTTTCAAGGGAACATAGCCACACTCATTCATTTATATATAATATAATAACAGTTCAGTAGTTGTGACCAAGGCTGACCAAGTTATGACCCACAAAGCCTGAAATACTTATGATGCAGCCTTTTAAAGAAAAAGTTTGACCCCTGAACTGTGCTTTTCAAAAAAAATTTGTTTTTAAAGATTTTATTTATTTATTTGACAGATAGAGATCCCAAGTAGGCAGAGAGGCAGGCAGAGAGAGAGAGAGGAGAAAGCAGGCTCCCCACTGAGCAGAGAACCTGATGTGGGGCTCGATCCAGGACCCTGGGATCATGACCTGAGCCGAAGGCAGATGCTTTAACCCACTGAACCACCCAGGCGCCCCCAAAATGTTTTTATTTTTATTTATTTATTTTTTTAAAGATTTTATTTATTTATTTGACAGAGAGAGATCACAAGTAGACGGAGAGGCAGGCAGAGAGAGAGAGAGAGAGAGAGAGAGAGGGAAGCAGGCTCCCTGCTGAGCAGAGAGCCCGATGCGGGACTCGATCCCAGGACCCTGAGATCATGACCTGAGCCGAAGGCAGCGGCTTAACCCACTGAGCCACCCAGGCGCCCCCAAAATGTTTTTAATGTAGTGAGAATTTTTTTTTACTGAAGTAGAGTTGACCAATGTTACATTAGCTTCAGATGTACAACATAGTGATCTTACAGTTCTATACGTTATGCTGTGCTCCCCACACATGTAGCTACCAGCTGCCACCAGTCAACGCTATTATAGTACCATTGACTATATAATCCTTATGCTGTACTCTTCATCTTTATGACTTTTTAAAAAAGATTTTATTTATTTATTTGACAGAGAGAGACACAGTGAGAGAGGGAACACAAGCAGGGGGAGTGGGAGAGGGAGAAGCTGGCTTCTTCCTGAGCAGGGATCCTGATGCGGGGCTTGGTCTCAGGACCCTGGGATCACTACCTGAGTTGAAGGCAGCCCCTTAACCAACTGAGCCACGCAGGCGCCCCTCCTTATGACTTTTTCTTTCCATATCTGGAAGCCTGTATCTCCCACTCAGCTTCACCCATTTTGCCCATCCCCAACCCCCCTTCCTTCTGGGAAACCATTAGTTCTTTGTATTTATGGGTCTGTTTCTGCTTTGTTCATTTTGGTTTTTTTTAGATTTCATATATAAGTGAAATCCTATGGTATTGGTCTTTGTCAGACTTATTTCACTTAACATGGTACAGTGTAGGTCTGTCCATATTGTGCTAATGGCAAGATATCTATTTCTGTATAACTTGTATCTATGTCTATATAGGTATACATCGTGTGTGTGTGTGTGCATGTATATATATATACATATAAACAAAATTTTCTTTATCCATTTATCTATTAATGGATGCTTGGGTTGCTTCCATATCTTGACTTTTGTAAATAATACTGCAATAAACAGGGGTACATATATATTTTTGAATTAGTGTTTTTGTTTTCTTTGGGTAAATACTCAGTAGTGGAATTGGAATTATATGGTATTTCTGGATCATATAGTATTTCCATTTCTAATTTTTTGAGGAACCTCCATATTGTTTTCCATAGTGGTTGCACCAGTTTATATCCCCACCAACAGTGCATGAAGGTTTCTTTTTCTCCATATCCCCATCAACACTTGTTCTTTCTTTTCTTTTTTATAGATTTTATTTATTTGACAGAGATCACAAGTAGGCAGAGAGGCAGGCAGAGGGTTGGGGGGAAGCAGTGATCCTGCTGAGCAGAGAGCCCAGGGCAGAGCTCGATCCCAGGACCCTGGGATCATGACCTGAGCCAAAGGCAGAGGCTTTAAACCAGGTGCCCCTGTTATTTCTTTTTGATTCTAGTCATTCTGACAGGTATAAGGTGCTATCGCATTGTGATTTTGATTTGGTGCTATCTCATTGTGGTTTTGATTTGCATTTTCCTGATGATTAGTGATATTGAGCATCTTTTCAAGTGTCTGGTGGCCATCAGTATTTTTTCTTCAGAAAAATATCTATTCTGGTCTTCTGTGCTTTTCAAACTTTAATGTAGAGATGAATCACCTGGGGATATTATTAAATTGCAGACTCTAATTCAGTGGACCTGTGATGGGGCCTGAGATCCTAATTTCTAACAGCTTCCAGGTGATAGGCAAGTTACTGTTCTGTGAAGGACACTTTGGAAAGCAGGAGTCTAGAGCAAGGCTGTCTAATAGAAACAGTGTATTGAGACATCTTGATAGGGACTTTCAAAATAGTTGGATAGGTTTTTGTAGGGAAGTTTCTAAAAGCCTTGAAATCTTTGGTATGGGTGGTTGAAGTTAACATTAAATCTAGGAAGGGCCTTATATAGGGTGATCATATAATGTACATTCCTAAACTAGGACACTTTTTAAAAAAAACATATAATGTATTATTAGCCCCAAGGGTACAAGTCTGTGAATCGCCAGGTTTACACACTTCACAGCACTCACCATAGCACATACTCTCCCCAATAAACTAGGACACTTTTGAGAGTGAAAAAGGATGTTACTAATAAAATAGCCAGGAGAACAGGTGTAAATTAGGACTGCCCTGGACAAATTGGGTGTATGGGTCACTTTGCTTACAGTGAATCTAATCTAGTAGTTCTTGAAGGGGATGGGCTATATCCTGTGAGGCACTTTTTTCCAAAATAAACGTGTAGTTGGGGATGGGAGGAGAGTATGGTGGAGACGGCAGCTGTTTACCAGAATTTGGTGGTAAGAATGGCATGTAGTTTACAACAACTCTCCAGGTGACTGTCTTGTCCCTGCACCCGCATCCCGAAACCCACAGTGATGAGCACAGAGGTGTTGGGGTCATGAGGCAGCTAGGTCAGGACTAGAAGCCAGAGCCTAGCACTGAGCCTGGCACAGAGAAGGTGTTGGTTATGCATGTGTTGACTGGCCACTTGACAGAATGCACAAGTCTTCACCTGTAGTCTGTTATCCTTCCTGAGGGATTCTGTCAGTTTCTGGGGCAGAGTAGCCGGAAGCTTGCGCATGCTCAAGTGTCTGTGTGTGCACATGCGAAAACTCCAGGCAGGGAGGGGGCGCTCGCACCGTCCGTGCAGTTCCCTCTACAATGTATGACCGTGTCTCCATGCCACTCACCTGCGTAGGTTCCTGAGGTGAGGCACACAGCCCCAGCCCCCCAGGACCCAGGAGCATTTGTTAGAAATTGCTTTGCCTGCAGAGACTCTGAGCACACACCTAATCATCAGCTTGTCCTGGTAGCTCCGTGGTGAGGTGCTGGGGAGGACTGAGCGAGAAAGAGGGTGATGGAGGGAAAGGATGGCAGAACAGCGATTCCAGCCACCACGTGCCCGCCCATGTGATGCAGGGCAGCCTGCGTTAGAGGCGCCATATATTCTGGGTCTAGCCTGTCAGTAAATAATAGGGCACAGATGTTGCTGAATATTTTATGATTAACTTGCCCCAGGGGTCCCTAAATGTTTTATAATTTCTGTAGAAGGAAAGCATCCAGGGCTGTGTAATTCTTAGCAGCAAGTTCAGCATCATTTTAATGCTTAATATAGGCACTCCTCACCATTTTAGAAGATGGTCGTAGCCATAGAGGTTAAGCTTCGCTTGAATGTGAACAGTGTGAGCACAGGAGAATAACATCTAATTTAAGGGGTGGAGACTAATTTGAGGACCACCGTAATGATTCTTTACAAGTATTTATTTATAAATTCTTTGAATTTGGGCAAAATATTGAAAACTGAGATATCTTTTGCTTCTTTGGGTTGAAGCCTTTTGGGGGGGGGTGAGTGAGGGGAGCTGGAGTGTTTTGTTTTTCTTTTTCTTTTTTTTTTTTTTAAAGATTTTATTTATTTGACAGAGAGAGATCACAAGTAGACGGAGAGGAAGGCAGAGAGAGAGAGGGAAGCAGGCTTCTTGCTGAGCAGAGAGCCCGATGTGGGACTCGATCCCAGGACCCTGAGATCATGACCTGAGCCGAAGGCAGCGGCTTAACCCACTGAGCCACCCAGGCGCCCCTCTGGAGTGTTTTCTTTATGAGCTGGAGGTGCACTTATTTGTGTATAAGGGACAAATACATCTCAAGCTTCGATCTCCTCCTTATAAGGAGACCGTCCGAATCTTCATGGCCCCGTGTTCTTAACCCACACCTACGTCATTTTGAACAGCAGAGGGCGCCCAGCTTCAGCAATCTGAGGGATGGCCCCAGAGTGAGGACCAGGTGATCAGGGTTATAGGTGTGTCTACTCTTTTTTTTTTTTTTAAACTTATTTTCAGTGTAATAGTATTCATTGTTTTTTGCACCACACCCAGTGCTCCATGCAATCCGTGCCCTCTCTAATACCCATCACCTGGTTCCCCCAACCTCCCACCCTGCGCCCCTTCAAAACCCTCAGATTGTTTTTCAGAGTCCATAGTCTCTCATGGTTCACCTCCCCTTCCCTCTTAATTTACATCTTCACATACTTAGAAGGAACTCAAAGTGGACTGCTCCACAGGTCAGGGCAGGGCATGCGAGGGTTTTGGGGGTGTGGGTGGGTGACAAGATGTCATTAGAGAGTTGGGAGGAATGGCCATACCTGCAGCATAATGGTGAAGCACATGAATTTGGGAGGATGAACTTGGATTCAAATTACAGCATCGCTTCCTAACCAGCTCTGTGTCCTTGAGTGAGTTATTTTTCCTCTTTGCTGCCTCCACATTAATAAAATGATGATAAATAGTTACTTGTAAAGTCCTTGGCACAATGCCTGGCTCATAGGAAGTGCTCAATAAATATTAGCCTTGAAAATAGGCCAGTAAGCAAACAAGCGATTGCCTTCAGGTTCAGGCTAGGGAAAGAGAGAGTCAGAAAATGAGTAAGGAGCTGCTTTCCTACCATGCTGGAGTAACTCATTTTGGAAAATATTACAGAGACTAGGGGTTTATGTATGTGTATAAAACACTAAGGTGCGGGCGCCTGGGTGGCTCAGTGGGTTAAGCCGCTGCCTTCGGCTCAGGTCATGATCTCAGGGTCCTGGGATCGAGTCCCACATCGGGCTCTCTGCTCAGCAAGAAGCCTGCTTCCCTCTCTCTCTGCCTGCCTCTCCGTCTGCTTGTGATCTCTCTCTGTCAAATAAATTAAAAAAAAAAAAAGAGGCCAGAGGGTCTTTTTAAAAAAAAAAACAAAAAACAAAAAACACTAAGGTGCTTTATGTATATGCTCATTGGCTGATTGGTTAAAATCAATCCTTTATAAGACTGAATAGGTTTTGCTATCATTCCGTATTAGTTTTCCATTTATTTGGGAGGTGCTGGTATTCTTTCACATCTGAATGATTTAACATGGTGAAATTCTAAAATAGAAGTTTGAAATCCTTCTCTGAAATATTCCTGTGCTTTTTCAGAGAAAAGGTTGATATGCCTAAGAATAAAACCAACTTCAAGAAGAAGAGTGATATAAACTGTTTGGAGGTGTTTTCCACACATTGTTCCAGATTTGGGTTCTGAAGATAAAAAGGAAACGGCTTTTTACACGCTTCGCTTTGAATGGTAGGAAACTTCTTTGACATAGCTGATAGAATTTCAGAGTGAGAAGAGTTTCTAAGGTTTTCCCACTTACGAAGAAAATACCTTACCTGTTTCTGCCCCCTCACTTAAATAAAGATCTCTTCGCGTTAGGCTAGGTTAGCAGCACTTTTACAAATTTCTCAGGTGATTCTAATATGCAGCCAGCAGTGTGAACCCTTGTTCTACAGCAACTTTACTCATGGGGAAAGTATTTGTCCATCTTCCATGTAACCTTCAGAGTAAAGAGGCTTGAAATAGACATCCCAACAGGTTAAAAACCTTCAGGGACTCCTCTCCCTTCCATCTGCCATCTCTTTTCAGTTTTCAGGACTAAGTTTGGGATCTTTAGCTTAGTCCACAACTCCTTTCAGTATTTGTCTCTTGCTATGCATCTCACCTCAATTTTTCTATTCCTTTTACTTCTCCCCCTACACCCTTCTGTCTAGTCATGCTCAACTGCTTGCATCCTCAAATCATGGCATGATACTTCTCAGTGTCATACTTTAACATACTTTTCCTTCCTCCTGTGGACTGCTTTTATCTCTTTCTTCATTTTCAAAATGTAGCTCAAGCTGAGATGTTCAAATAGGGAGGGAATACAGGAATATTAGTCATGGCTTCCTGGGTCCAAATCTGTAATTTTTTTTAAAGACTGGGAAATACTCTTTGAGATTTTTAAAATTCTAGCACAAATGCTTTGGGGCTAGGTTGGTATCACAAAAGGAGGAAAGGTATGAGATAAAAAAGTGATGGGGCTCTGGCTGCCTGTGCCTCATAGAAAGATGATTAATTAAACTTTTGGGAAAAAGCTTGGGGCAGTCAGCCCAGGGGCTGCCAATTCACAACTTTTTAATTACTTTGTTTTACAGATGAGGAAACTGAGAGCTAGAGAGAGCACTGGGAACATAGTATAAGGGAATATAGTATAAGGCAGTGCTAGAGTCCGTGTCTGCTGAATATAGGTTCAATTTTCATAGCACACCATACAGCTGTGGCACATTTCCCTTTTATGTTCTAGTGTATTTATTCCAGATAGTAATAGTACCTATTAACATTTGTTCAATGTTATACAGCTAGGAAAACACTAATTCTATTTTATAGAGTACAGCTCAGGAAGGTAGAAAGATGTGTCTTGCTTCCTGGATTAGACTTCCTGTGTTTCAAGGCAGAATCTTCTCCGGTCTGCCTGGAGTGCCCTGATATGGAATGCAGTCTCAGCTCCCTGTGATCTAGTCTGAGACCCTGTCGGGGACAAGTGAATCCCTGCCATGCTTCTCTCCCAGCTCACACCTACTGTAAAGTGAAATGTGAGCCCTGGTGTCTGATAGATTGATTACCCTCTCTGGGCTCCCTGGGCTCCCTGGGTGGATTTTACCCCTTAAAGATTTCTGAAAATAAAAGTATTTTCCCCAGCCTTCTTTTCTAGAAGAGAGGAATTTATTCACTCAGACATAAGTACACACTGAACTGTGAAAATAATCCTCACACTTGGTGAAGATTGAAGCTGGACATTTCTTTTGGTCCAGTGGACAGCTACTGTAGTGGCTGGGTTCTGAAAGCTTCCTTTCTAGAGAAAGATAAGGCTTTGTTCTGGCATGTGGACACCCTGGGCCCATTCACTTGTTTCAGGGGCCATGGTCCAAACCAAAGTTTGGAGAGCATCTGGGTCTGCTTTGGATTTTCTAAACAGAGCTCTCCTAACTCCCAGTTTCTATACCTCTCAAGACACAACTAAAGAAATAACTATGTTTGCTTCTTTGCCAAGAGACTCACTATTGGGGTTGAAGAAAGTCTTACATACATGATACCATCATCAGGAATGGGAAAGAGCAGAAATAATAATCTGTGAAGGGAGTATGAAGTATAGGATAAAATCATGCCTCTCAATTGGTTGGGAAATGGCACAGGTTTGGAGAGAAGAGGCTAGGAATTTGGGATGTCCATTGGTTGTCATGAGGACTCCCCTTATCGCTGATATGGAAGCATCTTACAATAGATGGGAGATTTCCTTCTTAGCTGCTGGACTCTTGCCATTTCTGTCTTATTCTTATGCTGTGGTGACTCAGAGTGGTTTACAAGATGCAGGAAACTTCCTGGCCCAGTGTTGCTGAATGTCAAGTGTGTCTTCACTCATGCTGTGGTCAAATTTAAAGGGTAACTCTCCTTGCAAAGCAGGAAAGTTTGTGTTTAAGGCAGACTTTTCTCAATTAAAACACTTTATCACCTTCAAAGTCTTGGTTGAATAAACAGAAATATTTACAGTAAAAAAAAAAAGTAAAATTAAAAATAACAGGAACTGAAGAGCATTAAATTATTTGTCACTTTATAAAAGGGAAGGGACAAGATATAAATAGCAAGATCTCTAGTAATTTAATAAGTGTTTCCCTTTATATACAACTTTTAAGAAACAAGATGTTAATTTGTATTTTTTACTGTTTATTTTAGACGCAACTCATTTTGAGATATATAGAAACCAAGCCATTTTTAAGGATAAGAAGTTCATATTTTTGAAGGCCTTTCTATTCTGATTTCATGATATTCATAATTATAACTGAGATTTGTTGTATGTTATGGTTACAAGTTTCAGACTTAATTCCAAACTTGATAAATTTGTATGTAGACATTATAGTTATGTGTTATAGTCCCTATGTTACAATGTCCTCATACATCTGGCATTATAACAATGGCATTTTCTGGATTTACTGCTGGAGATACCTGTCATCACAGTCTAGTTCTTAGAAAATCCTTCATATTCAAAAGGAGCTAGTGAGTGGGAGGCATCACATTTGTTCTTTAAAAGATTTTAAATAAGAAATGAATCTGTTCAACAGTCTGCAAGGAAAGCCATCTCTCTTAGTGGCTTCCATGTTCTTAAAATTCTCCAAATGTTCAGTTTTTCTTTGGTAATTTAATTTCTGCTGCAGATGTCCATCCAATTTATATGTGATTTATCATAGATTTTAATTTATAGTGAAAGTGCTGGGCCATATTTGCAGAGATAATATATTTTTTTCTTACCTCATTCCTCATTCCAGTTTCAATGAATAATTGGTTTTTCCCATTATTATGAATTTATCTTTGGACATTAATGTTTTTGGGCAATGGCTAGTCCCACAAAGTTCTTCTCCAGCTGTCACATTGCAAACCTGACACATCTGGAATCTTCTCATGCCAATGTTGCTCTAATTGTATCAATTAAAAAAATTATTCTGGTTTTAAGACTTTGCATCTCTCTATATTAGAAGTGGGGTTATAGAGTCAGAAGATTGAGAAAAAAAATCAGAACCAAATAAAACATATAATTTATTTGATTCAAAAGTGTTATTTGTATTATTCCTGGAAAATAATCATATTACCTTGTTAGGATCTTCTTCAGAGACAAGGAACTTACTCCTGGACACCCCTGGTCACCATTCAGGACTAATTTTCATAAATACAACTTTTGAATTCTTAAACAAGTTGGTTACCTTTATATGAATCAGGTCATCCTCAGTTATATAGTAAAAAGTAATACTTGCCCTGCCTAATTCAGAAGAAGGCAGTATAGCCTGATAGTTGAGAGATGAGATCTGTGGTCAGATTGGCCAGTGTTTAAGTCTTAACTACTTAGTTCAGTGTGTTTCTGGGATGGTTACTTGACCTTTCTGCTTCTAGACAATAGGAAAAATAATACCAACTTGTGGGATTGTTATGTTGGTGAAATGTAACAACTTTTTAATATATTTACTGTAATGCTGGGCATATCGTAAGTTTCCTCAATTAATTGTGGCATATTTATGCATCTATGGGGGCATGTTTATGAAGGTCACCTAAAATATATACAGAAGTGGTTTATTAATGTTAAAGAGCTATTCAGTATCAAGTATCATTACTTGAGCTTTCTGGTGTTTTTTGACCCTGGGCTTTGAGTTACAATCCTCCTGGGAATCTAAATGAAGCATCCCTTGAACCACAAGAAGGCTGATCCTTGTCCACCTTCTGTCTCTGGCCTAAATAGGACCTACCATCTATTGGGCAGCCACTGTACTCCAGGTCCTGTGTTTTGCCTACTTTATTATTAACCCTCACAACAATATGATTCATAGTCTACAGATAAAGAAACCAAGCTCAGCAAATTTAGATAAATTTAATAACTTACTGAAAGTTTATTTTAAACAGCTCTTAAGTTGGGGAATTAAAATTAAAAACTCAAGTTTATCTGGTTTTAAAGAATGGGTACTTTTCCCTATACTATGTCTCCTGGTGGGAGTGTAACAACAGTTGTGAGCCAGATTTCTACGTTGTCCTGGATCTGCCATTCCCAAGTCTTGTGTCCTTAGGAGATGTGGCTTACCACTTAAACCTAAGCTTCCTTATCTTTAAAATGGCAGTAACAAGACTTACCCCAAGGAATGTTGTGAGTATTAAATGAGAAAGCACATAGTAAGTGAGAGTAAATAATAGGTGTTCATATTTTATTTTGTCTTCTGGGCTTGCCATCTCCCAAGGGGGTGCTGGAGATCTGCTCCTCCCTCTTCAGGCCAGCAGGGGGCAGTAGAGACCATAAAGGATGTGACCAAACCAGGACTATAGCCTTAAACACCCCCAGCTGGTGTCCGGTACCAGTCTAGGAATCTCCGAATTTGGTTTTTAGAAGAAAAAAGAAAAATAAACTTCTGATATTATATACATTAATAGACAAAGCCAGCCACAACCGTAGTAATCCCTAGTGTCTGGATAAGACTCAGAATAGATGATTTTTATATTCTACACGAAGCCATTCACAGTTGGCTCGTGTTAGCAGTTTCATTAACCTCATGAAGACATTAATATCGTTAGGAAAACAGAAGGAGAATCCCTCCAACTCCTCCATTAGATTCAATTAGCAGAGTGCTGCAGCACAAAGGAAGTCCATGCCACGCCTGTCTGTTCTCAGGCTTGCAGCCACCGTGATCCCCATTAGATTGCTACTCGCCAGTCGTTAAATCAGCCTCGTTTGTGATACAGAGCTATCATCCCCCAAGTAGGTTGCTTTCAAGAAATGAATATTGGTAATTGATAATGACAAATGAACACAAGATGATAAAATAAACACAGATGCAGATAGGACCAAACTTTGATAGATGGAGTGGGGGTGGTATATCCCAGTTGCTTTGAAATATTATTTATTCTTTCTTCTTACAAATCCCTGGGAGATCCTTACTCTTTTCATTTTTACTCTGGTTTCTCTGGCTTGTTTCCACTTGCTGTCATGAGCCCCTGGAAGTTCTCGGTGTTTTTTCTGGTAGTTCTCAAAGGTGGCAGTGGTGTGGGTGTCTCTTGTGTATCAAGAACACACGCAGCGTGGCACACGCAGGTGTGTGACTCCTGCTCTCAGGTCCCGAAATGCTGAGGTCTGTTACTCCCACTGGCCACAGTTTCCTTTTCTCTGTAATATGGTGACTGTTTCTGCTGGTTATTATGTTGGGTGTTTTTCAGCTCCGAAGGTGATGAACTTGTGGTATTTTTAGTTCAAGTGTGTATGGGAAGATTGTACCTCTTTCTTCTTAAAAAAAAGTCACATCCTGTTAGACACTCTCAATGTGCTATCAAGAGGCCCTTGGATTCTTTATGAAAATAGGCATTTTTTGGTCTATCCTGCCAATTTTTCATCCTTCTTAGAGCTTAGATATCCTGTTTTCCAAGAAGTCTTTCCCAGGTTGCTCTGTAGGCATTCCCCACCTCTTTGATCCCAAAGTAAGCACCCTGCTTACTGTCTTGGCACACTGCATCAACACAAGTCTAGTTGGGCAGATGACAGGTACTCCTTATTTGCTCTTGAATACCTAGCACTGAGGACAGTGCCTGCCCTATCTTCGGCACTACATCCGTGTTCATGAAGTGAGCCCAATTTCCTCTTTGGTTTTGTGATTATTCCTGGCTTTGTTCCTTCTGCCCCTTTAACTTTCTCTCATTACTTCTGTTTGGTGCCTGCCTTCTTTGACATACTCTGAGTGCTTCTTTCTACCTGGTCCTCTGGATTAGTGGTCTGGTTTGAATTATCCAGCAGGTTTTAAACCAATACTTTCTTTTGATGACTGTATCAGTTTCCCAGGGCTGCTGTAACAAAGCTCAATGGCTTAGAAACCAGAAGTTTATTGTCTCAGTTCTGGAAGCTCGAAGTCAGAAGTCAAGGTGTCAGCAGAGTTGGTTTCTTCAAAGGGCTAGGAGGGACATTCTGTTCCATGCGCCCTCTCTTAGCTTTTGGTGGCCTCAGGTGGTCTTTAGCTTGTTGGTGGTGCTCTCCCTGTGTCTTCACATCATTCTCCCTTTGTAAGTGTTTGTCTCTGTGTCAGAATTCCTCCTTTTTATAAGGACACTAGTCCTATTGGATTAGGGTCCGTCCTAATGACCTTGTCTTAACTTAATCATCTGCAAAGACCTGTTTCCATATAAGGTCACATTCACAGGTACTGGGGTTAAGACTTCAACATCATTTCAGGAGACACGGTTCAACCCATAACAACTGCCTCATCTGGTAACATGTCAGAGGTAGATTGTGCCACACCTCCTGGCCTAGGTTTGGCCAAAACTTCCCACAGTGGCTTTTCTTTTCTAGAAGAATTATTTCTGGTTCACTTTCCTTTTCCACCTTCTTAAGGAGAGCACAGAGCTCAGACTAGGACCTGTTTCTTATGTTTCACACTTCAAGGAGACTGGGCTGTACATCTGTTTTGAGAAGTGAAAAAATGTTGCCCAGGCTAATCGCACTGGCACCCAGTTGAAGCCAAGTTCTATAATACTCCGGGGTGCTCAGGGTTTCTGTCCTTACAGCCCATTTGTGGGAAGACAAAGTGTCATTGACTGGAAGGATATAGCAGCCTCCTGATAATATATTCCAGCAGTCTATTGGTTTGCTACCTCTGAATGGATTAGGAATTCTCTGAATAATTCCACTCAGCCTGGGTAATCTTAGAAAATGTCTTGATAACAGTGAAGCAATCAGAATAAGCTTGTTTGGCACAATCTACAGGGATCATCCCTAAGGGGAAAACAAAGTCGAAAATAGCAGAAAGAAATGGAAGGACACATGGATAGCATCAAAATGAAAAGGAAAGCAATGGATGCACCTCCAGTGATACAAATCTAAAATAGAAATTGGCTTAATCTTCCACTGGATTCATTTCTTCCACTCAGTTCTTTCTCCTTATCTGGAAAGCAGAAACAATTGCCCTCTTCCCTTCTACTGTTGTGAAATGAACATGAATATTCTGAGCTTGCAGAAATTGTTTGAAACTCTCTTCCTTCATTTCCATCAACATACCTTTGGGAGCCTGGTTTCTTTACCATGAGAACATAGAAACAATTTAGATATATGTAACCTCTTGATTGTTGTCAAGCCAATCTAGACCAGAAAAGCTAACAAAGAAGCCAGTTCATGTATCATTCAAAGGTGTAAATATTGATGTGCACTGTATTGGTTCAGAGAATGCATATAGGACTTTAATATGGAGAATATTTCGTGGGGACTAATGAGGTGATGCCTGTGAGTGTACCAAGCACAGTGCCTGGTGTCGAACAGGTGCTCAGTGCATGTTTCTTCATTCATTTATTAACTCCTGTACCAAGACTCTCAGTGGTGATGGCTTCCAGGCCAGGATGTTGGAATCTTGGAACATGTCTGTGAGGGAGTATGACCTACTTCACTGAAGTGGTTTATAGTATATTCTTACCTGTTGCTTTCTAAATACTGCTTGAGAATACACATGCTTTAGTATTAAGAAGTCCAGAGTTTCTGATTTTATGTATGTATATATGTATGTATGTGTGTATTTTTTTTTAAAGACTTATTTGAGAGAGAGAGAGAGAGAGAAAGCATGAGCAGGAGGGGCCAAGGGAGAGGGAGAGAGAATCTCACGCAGACTCCACATTGAATGAAGAGCCCAACATGGAGCTATATCTCACAACCCTGAGATCAGGACCTGAGTGGAAAATAAGGGTCGGATGCTTAACCAACTGTGTCATCCAGCCCCCGCCCCCCGCAATTATTATTTTTTAAGTATGCTCTACACTGCGCCTGAATTCCTGACCCTGAAATCAAGACCTGAGCTGAGATCTGGGCTGAGATCAAGAGTTGAACCCTTAACCAAATGAGCCACCCAGGTGCCCCATGTTTCTACTGACTTTTATTATTTAAACGTATTTTTCTATTTATCAAAAAATATTAAAAAGTATTTCCATCAATGGATGAATGTATGAAAAAGTGGTGCTTATATATAATGAAATATTATTCAGTCTTTAAAAAGGAGGATATTCTGGCACGTGTTGTAACCTAGATGAACCTTGAAAACACTATGCTATGTGAAATAAACCAGATACAAAAGGACAGATATTTTATAATTCCACTTCTGTGAGATCTTTAGGAGAGACAGAAAGGAGAACAGCAGTTCTCAGGGGTGGGGGGAAGGGAGGGATGGGCCTTATTGTTTATTGGGTACAGACGTGTAGTTTGGGATGATGGAAAAGTTCTGGAGACGGATGGTGTGGTAGTGGTTGTAAAACATTGTGAAGTTCATTAATACGACTGAATTACATGCTTAAAATGTTAAAATTGTGAATTTTATGTATGTTTTATTACACTATAAAAATACAAAATAGACAAAAAAGACTACCTATTTGACCATACCCTGTGGGACAGTAGTGGATCTCTGAGAAAAAAAGGAAAAGCATTATTTATAGCATTTGCTGATTTCTGTGTTGTAAATGCTTCCCCCAAGGCCAGTTTCAAGCTGTTGACCTGATGACTTTGAACTTGGAGTTCAAAGAGAGAGCAACATGGGCTCTTCTGAGCCCACTCCTATCTTTGGGAAATGAGAAACTTACTATGTCTCTACTTCTTCCTTACTCTTTCCACGTGCCACTCTTTGTTGTAAATTGGAGTTTTAAATCCAGGTTATTAGATGATTATCATTTTTACACTGGGCAACATATAGCCTTTTAGTGATAATTTGACAGTCACATTAATTTTTTGTCTATATGTTAACTAGACTATATTTCCCTAGCCACTTTCTTTTATAGTATCAATTTTCCCCTTCTTGAATTTTTGGTTTATTTCATCTTTTAGTTATATATATATATATACTCTAGATGTTTTTTTCATGAAGACTACATGAGTGTTTTAATTTCAGAATATTTAAATTTCTGAAATTCTTTTTTGCCTTTGAGAAAGATTACTTGAGTAGATGTATTGTACTTTTTTCCCCTCAATATTCAGTTCATAAAGATTGAGTCCGATCTGATATTTGCTCCTTTGCACAACACTTTTTACTTCTGATTGTATTCTTGCATATTTTTTCACTAATCTTGAAGTTCACAATTTTATCTAGGTCACATCTAAATAATTTTGCCTGGTACTGTTTTTAGGCTTTGGGATTTGCAAAATGAATTCTTCATCTTAAGACATTTGCTTCTAATTTTAAAAAGTTATTTCTTCTTTCTCTCCATTTTTACATCTGACATTACTTCTATAGATAAAATCTTAATCTCTCCATAGATCTTATCCTGTCTTTCATTAAATTAGCCTATTGATTAATTTCTTCTGCATTTGTGGAAGAATATTTTGAGCTGGACTTCTATAATCCTGATTCCTTTTTAGAAAAATCTAATCATTTACTCATATCCATTGTGGTGTTTTCACTGCAATGTGGTTTTGTTTGTTTGTTTGTTTTTTGTGTTTTGGATGTCAGGCTGTTGTGACTTCTTAGTGGTCTGCTGTGGTTTCATATATGTGTGAGCTTTTCTCTCAGTTCTTTTGAGAACACTCATTGGGGAATGTCTAAAATTCTCTCCTGTTTCTGGTGATCACATACGTGATCACATATTATTCCAGTTCCTCAGGTTGTTCCCGTTCATTTGACTTACTTGTAGCTTTACAAGTTTGGTGATTTCCACCTCACCTCGTTTGCTTTTCTTACAGAAGAATGTCAGTACTTGTCCTCTACTGGTAGTTGAAGTGGGTCTAATGGAGGGAAAAAAGTAAAAAATCCTTGTTTGAATATTCAGACATAAATAAAGAAGAAAGAGAGAAAGGAGGTTAGGTTATCTGGAGCTTTGAGCTACCAATTAGTTTAAAGATTTAGCATCCTAGTAGGAAGAGTAGGATCTAGAACGAGCATTTATTTCCATGTTTGTGGTGGTATTCACACTTCAACAAGGGCCGCCCCACACTTTGTGGCGTGGCAGTGCTGCTCTCCAAATGAGTGAGCCATGGCAGTGCCCCTGTACATGGGCAATTGTAGCTGTCTCCCCTAGATGGGAGCAAGGAGGGGTAAGTCCCTGCTAGAGTCCTTGCTTGATGTGGTCTCTAGCGCCCATGCTTTCCCCAAAGGCTCAGGTGGATGACAAGACCACCTTTGCCTCTCTCAATGGCTTGTCCCTTTCAGTGGGTTCTGTTGAACTCTCTTCCACTTATTTTTAAGTAAAGTCATCTAACACATGAGAGAAGTCATGGGAATGGTCAGCCCTTCCTTCTATCTAGTTCCTTTTGCATACCTCAGTGTTTCTTTTGTGAAGACGTCACATACTTTCAGACTATTACAATTTTTAAAAATATTTTATTTATTTATTAGAGAGAGAGAGAGAAAGTGCACACAAGCAGGGGGAGTACAGGCAGAGGGAGAAGCAGTCTCCCCACTGAGCAAGGGGCCTGATATGGGACTCAATCCCCCTGAGCTGAAGGCAGACACTTAACCGACTGAGCCACCCAGGCGTCCCACTATTACAGTTTTTAAGTAATTTAAATTGGCCCCTGGAAAGGGATATGCTCAGGTGGAAGCCTTACGTGGAAACCTAACAGATGAGATGATAACCTAAATGCATGAGTTTGGAAGGTGGTAGCTCTGTGCTGCTGAGAGATCGGTGCACATTTGCTGCCTGCACAGCTGCTTCCACAGCCCAGTGCTTGCTCCTTTTTCAAGCTGGGCTGTGTGGATCCTGCCTTTGCAGCAGTGTAATCCGTGTAACTTCATTAATTTAGGGTGCAAATATGGCCATAGCACCTTAATTTAAGACCTCAGGTATTCTAGTAGGAAGATGTGCAGTGTTTTCCCAAGAACTCCAAAGGCTTACCTTGTTGAAATTGAGGGAAGTGTTATTTCTCCTTTTAATGCCAGGATTAGAGGGAAATGAGAAGCCTGGTCATTGCTTCATATTAACTGATGGCACTGTCGTTGGAGCTGGGTGCTGTAGTATCCCATGAATGTTGATGTTTCCCTTTGCAATATGGCAATGGTCCAGCTTCTTGTATCAACCACTGTGGTGCCTTACCGTTGGGCTCCAAGACCATACTTAAGTCCCCAAGTCCATACTCAAATGTTCTGTAGTCTATAGTTTAACATCCTCTAAACATAACACTGTGCTTGGATGGCTGGGTTCCTAGAGACTTCCAGATATGTATTGTATTATTTCCATGCCCCCTGACTTCTGAATTTCAGGCCTTTTGAGCTCAGATTGCTGACCTTTCCACAGGTAATTTTGTTCTAGAGAGTTTGTCTTTCTTTCCCGTGGGCCTTATTTTAGACCGCCCTGGTCTGCGATCATTGATCTTCCTGACTTTGAATCAGGAAACAGGGTTTGAGGGTACCAGTCCCTTCTGTCTTGGAATATGCAGTATGTACATTAGTCCATCTTTTCAGCCAAAAACCAGCTCAGGTGCCAGTGGGTGTTGTAAGGGATCAGACTTGGTAAGGCACAGGTGTTTCTATTATATTCTGCCAGAGCAAAGGTGCATGTTCATCCTTTGTAAGAGACACTTCTCAAATGATTCTTTGAAGAACAAATGTCTAGTTCAGAGTGCCACTGTGTCCCTGCCTATATTGAAAAGCGGTGACTTTCAGTGACAGTGCTTCAGTGGCAGTGACTACTAATACAAAAGCAAATGTAATCCCTGTCTTTCTTGCTGTTCTTTCATCATTCTGTTTATTTTATAAGGGAGCATGACTAATGAGGGTATACTGAGTCACAGTATTTGAAAAGGCAGACAGGTACTAAGTGTATCAGCTGGAACATAGACCCAGGCCTGGCTGGCTCTTAACACCATATTTGATATTGCTGGAAGTTTGAGTTATTGGCATATAGCAGTATTAATTACATGTGCATGATAAATGGACCAGAGGACATTAGGCAGGTGTGACCAGAAAAAGTGCTCTGTTTCAGTAGATTTGTCTCCCACTATTGGTTTGAATTGGTTGTGAACACACTGATAGAAGGTAATCAAAGAGCTGAATGAACCTGGCAGTTGTAAACGGAAGCACAGGGTCTCCTTCAGGCCAGCACAGAAGTGAATGCGTCCATTGTTTTTAATAGGCCAAATATTTCTCTCTTGTTCCCTAGGAGGCAATTGGAAGAGACATGCTGATAGCTCCCCTTGGGGCATTAACTGGAATCAAATTAGTGAAGTGAAGCTTAAGTTGGTCATTTTATTCCCAGTTCACAAAGACAGGAAGTGAATGGTAGTGAGAGCAAAGACATATTTTCTAGTTCATCAAAGATTACAAATTCTATTAGAGGGGTATTTGCATTGTAGTAATTACTTCATGGGCACAGCAATGTAAAAGTAGCACTTCAGATAAATTCCCATTTTTCTGCTGTGGTTCTTTTATAAAGCAAGTCTTTTCTACTATAATGAATATCTTAATAACCAACATGGACATCTCTCCTTGCCTTGCTTACTGATTCTTCAGTGACATTGTTCCATGATCTGCATTTAATTTGTGTCTTTAGAGGAGATAAACACAGCTGCCTTGTCTGCAGGGCATGGATAGCCTCTATGGAAGTGAAGTGTGTACACTCTCATGAACTTCTGGCCCATGTAAATGTATATTTTTAACGTTACAAGTTTTTATTTAAATTCTAATTAATTAACATATAGTAAAATATTAATTTCAGGAGATGAATTTAGTGATTCATCATTAACCTATAACTTGTAGTGCTCATCTCAAGTGCCCTCCTTAATAACCATCACCCTTCTAGCCCCTACCCCCCCAGCAACTCTCAGTTTGTTCCTTATAGTCAAGAGTCTCATGGTTTGCCTTTCTATTTTCCCCCTTTCCCCTATGCTCAACCATTTTGTTTCTTAAATTCCACATATGAGTGAAATCATATGGTATTTGTCTTTCTCTGTCTTACTTCGTTTAGCATGATACACTCTACCTCCATCCACATCATTTCAAATGGCAAGATTTCATTCTTTTTGATGGCTGAGTAATATTCTGTTATCTATATCTATAGCTATGTCTATCTATCTATATATATAGACACACACACACCCCCCGCATCTCCCCCCCTCCCACATCTTTTTAATACATTCATCTGTCAATGGACACTTGGGTTCTTTCCATATTTGACATGTGTCCCTTCGAATCAGTATTTTTGTATCCTTTGTGGTCCATGTGTTTTGAGTGCCTTATGGTCCTCACCTAATTTTCAAGACATCATTTGAGGAGTCAAAAGAAAAAAAAAATGAACTATCCCATATGGTCCATTAACATTTTCTCAAGATAGAAAAGTTGGAATATCCTAAATCAAAAAAGAAATTCTTGGGCAATAAGAACCAGTATGGGGGGAACACATTCATTCTGGGGGTTTAGAGACGTTTGATGTGCATGTTTCCTGGAGGATCATATTGCAAGTGTAAGTAACCCCCTAAGGACCCATGTACACAGAAGGCTGAGAGAAGAACAAGGCAGGCTTTTAGTGCCTCAGTGCACTGTGCTTTTCTCCTCAACCACTAAATTATGAATGTAATGAAGTTACTCAAATTCCTGTGAAGTCGAATGAGAGGTCAGTGTATTTTCAATTGAATCATCCAGCTTGACTATTGACATGTGCAATGTTTAATTTAATTTATTGTTGCTTATATAGTTGTAGACACCCCATATAAATGAAAACAATCTGGCTGCATTTTTAAAGCAGTAGCCCCACCTGGGAGTGTGAATAATAAATGGATGTGGCAGCTTTCAAAAGGAAAGGAACTTTTAAAAAAATGTGTATCCTTTTCATATCATCACGGTATCTAAATAGGACTGTTTAATTGAGCAGCCATTCATTTTTAGAACTCTCCTAATGTTCCTGGTCCTGTGCTAGAGTCTGAGGTTCCCGACATGAGTAGAATAGTCTCTTGCCTTAAAAAAAAAAAAAAGCTCATAGTCCTTTACTAGAAGGTAAGATTTTTTATTTTTAGTAACTTGAAATGTGACTTAAACCTGCGAATATAAAATGAATTAAGGTTCTGTGTGATAACTTATTTTGTAAGTAGGGATTATTTTTGTAAAAGGAAAAATTACTATAAATTGACCTTTTTATATCCTCTTTCTTTTTTTTTTTTTTTAAAGATTTTATTTATTTATTTGACAGAGAGAAATCACAAGTAGGCAGAGAGACAGGCAGAGAGAGAGGAGGAAGCAGGCTCCCTGCTGAGCAGAAAGCCCAACGCGGGGCTTGAACCCAGGACCTGGGATCATGACCTGAGCCGAAGGCAGGGGCTTAACCCACTGAGCCACCCAGGTGCCCCTTATAGCCTCTTTCTTAAAGTGAGGGCCTGTCTGTAACGTGGCTGCCCCTTAGAGTAGGTGTTTAAAATAAAAAGGGGCATGTGAGCCTTGCTGAGCTTTTAGTACTCTGGCTGCTTGCCTGCCACTTCTCTCCATCTCAGCCCTTGCTTCAAGGGCTGCTTCCCTCACCTGTCCTCACGCACAGCTCATTCTCTTGATAATCTGCTCCATATGTTTCTTACACACCAGAATCTCTTATTTTCTCTGATTGTAAACCTTTTGTTGATTTCAAGGTTTGATTCAACTTTCTTTTCTTCCTTCACATTTTTCCTACCTTTATCCAGAACTCTTTTTATTCACTGAATTCTGGAAACAACGTCAGGCCCTTTAGCACTTGATCAGTTTCTAGTGTTACAATAATGTTAATGATAAAACAAGAACAAATTTTACTAACTGCTTACTGGGTCAGGGATTATGTTATCTACTACTTTCTGAATCCCCAAATCTGCAATAGACATTTAGACATTTAGTGCATGCTTACTCAATACTTGCATTTTTGATATAGAGAGTGAAATGAAATGTACTCATATAACATTGGGAAAGATTCAATATGATGGGACTTCTAGTTAAAGCCTCTGGTAATAAAGGCCCTGCTGAGTTAGAACTCAGAGTTAGGGCCAATCTTATGTACACTTCTCTAGGTTCTGATACTGACTCACTGCTTCATTTTCTGCTTCAGTTTGCCTGCCTTTAAATTTGAGGAGTTTTTTTTTTTTATTGTGTTATGTTAGTCACCATACAGTATATCATTAGTTTTTGATGTAGTGTTCCATGATTCATGGTTTGCGTATAACATCCAGTGCTCCATGTAATCCGTGCCCTCCTTTATACCCATCCCCCACTGCCCTCCTTTCTAACACTCTCATTTTGTTTCCTGGAGTCTCTCATGGTTTGTCTCCCACTTTGATTTCTCCCCCTTCATTTTTTCCTTCTCCTAATGTCCTCCATTCTATTCCTTATGTTATACAAATAGGTGAAACCATATGATTATTGACTTTCTTTGTTTGACTTGTTTCACTCAGCATAATCTCCTCCAGTCCCATCCATGTTGATGCAAAAGCTGGGTATTCATCCTTACTAATGCTTGGGTAATATTCCCTTGTGTATATGGACCACATCTTACTTATCTTATTTATCTGTTTCTTTGTTGAAGGGCATCTTGGAGAAGTGTCTGTTCATGTCTTCTACCCATTTTTTAAAAAAAAGATTTTATTTATTTATTTGTAGTAGTAGCAGGCAGAGAGAGAGGGGGAAGCAGGCTCCCTGCTGAGCAGAGAGCTCGATGTGGGGCTCGATTCCAGGACCCTGAGATCATGACCTGAGCAGAAGGCAAAGGTTTAACCCACTGAGCCACCCAGCTGCCCCACTACCCATTTTTTGACTTGATTATTTGTTTTTTTTAGGCATTGAGTTTGAGAAGTTCTTTATAGATCTTGGATATCAGCCCTTTGTCTGTAGTGTCATTTGTGAATATCTTCTCCCATTCCGTGGGTAGCCTCTTTGTTGTTGACTGTTTCCTTTGCTGTGCAGAAGATTTTTATCTTAATGAAGTCCCAAAAGTTCATTTTCATTTCCCTTGCCTTTAGAGATGTGTCTTGAAAGAAGTTGCTGTGGCCGATGTCAAAGAGGTTACTGCCTGTTTTCCTCTAGGATTTTGATGGATTCCTGTCTCACATTGAGGTCTTTCATCCATTTAGAGTGTATCTTTGTGTATGGTATAAGAGAATGGTCCAGTTTCATTCTTCTGTATATAGCTGTCCAATTTTCTCATCACTATTTACTGGAGAGAGTGTCTTTCTTCCATTGGATGTTTTTCCTGCTTTGTTGAAGATTAGTTGAACATAGAGTTGAGGGTCCATATCCTATTCTGTTATATTGGTCTATGTGTTTGTTTTTGTGCCAGTACCATACAGTTCTGATGATTACAGCTTTGTAATATAGCTTGAAATCAGGCAACATGATGCTCCATCTTTGTTTTCTTTTTCAACATTTCTTTGGAGATTCGGGGTCTTTTATGGTTCCATTTAAATTTTAGGATTGTTTGTTCCCGCATTTTGAAAAATGCCATTGGTATTTTGATTGGGATGGCATTGAAAGTATAGATTGCTCTGGGCAGCATAGTCATTTTAACAATGCTTATTCTTTTGATCCATGAGCATGGAATGTTTTTTTTCCATCTTTTTGTGTCTTCTTCAGTTTCTTTCATGAGTATTTTGTAGTTCCTAGTGTATACATCTTTTACCTCTTTGGTGAGGTTTATTCCAAGGTATCTTATGGTTTTTGGTGCTATTGTAAATGGAACCAAGTCTCTAATTTCTCTTTCTACAGTTTCATTGTTAGTGTATAAGAAAGCAACTGATTTCTGTGCATTGATTTTGTATCCTGCACAGTACTGAATTGCTCTGTGAGTTCTAGTAATTTGGAGGTAGAGACTTTTTCCACATAGAGTATCATGTCTTCTGCAAGAGAGAGAGTTTGACTTCTTCTTTGCTAATTTGAATATATTTTATTTCTTTTTGTTGTCTGATTGCTATTGCTAGGACTTCTAGTACTATGTTGAACAATAGTGGTGAGAGTGGGCATCCTTGTCGTGTTCCTGATCTCAGTGGGAAGGCTCTCAGCTTTTCCCCATTGAGAATGATATTTGCTGTGGGTTTTTCATAGATAGATGTTATGAAGTTGAGGAATGTTCCCTCTATTCCTCTGTGAAGAGTTTTAATCAGGAAAGGATATACTATTTTGTCAAATGCTTTTTCTGAATCAATTGAGAGGACTGTGTGGTTCTTGTCTCTTCTCTTATTTATGTGTTCTGTCACATCGATTGATTTGCGTATGTGAACCACCCTTGCATCCTAGGGATAAATCCCACCTGGTTGTGATGGATAATCCTTTTAATATGCTGTTGGATCCTGTTAGCTAGGATCTTGTTGAGAATTTTGGCGTCTGTATCCATCAAGGATATTGGCCTGAAATTCTCCTGTTTCATGGGGTCTTTGCTTGGTTTTGGGATCAAGGTAATGCTGGCCTCATAGAAAGAGTCTGGAAGTTTTCCTTCCATCAAACTTGAGGAAATTTTAATAATAAAAGAACAGAGATATTTGTGAGAGTTAATAATTGTAATTAGAATATTGAATTTTAAATAATAAAAAAACTTATTTAGAGAGACAGAGGAAACATGTGCATGGAACGGAAGAGGGAGAGGGAGAGAGAAACCCAAGCAGACTCTGCACTAAGCACGGAGCCTGCCGGGGGGCTTGATCTCATGACCCTGAGATCAGACCTGAGCTGAAACCAAGAGTTGTCAGATGCTTAACTGACTGAGCCACCCATAGAATCTAGTATTTTAAGAGTGATAAGATTAACATAACATTTAGAAGTTTAAGATAATAAATGAAGTTATCTTAAGATTGGAATGAGATCATATGGGGAAAGGCTCAGTTTTAATCCATTATGACCAAATTTCCACATCAATTTAACAGTTAGGTATTAAGGGGTCCCACAAAGTTTTCCTATACCTTCTGACTATTTTTGACAATTGTTTGGCAAGCCGCTTGTGGCCTGTCATTATTGTGTGGTAACAGGGTACTCTCCTTCCTCCACACCATGCAGTCCACTTCATTTTATAGATGAGAACATCATCCAGTCCAGGCTCTTAGTTTAAACACAAGCTATGGGATTTCCCAAGATTAAGCAAGAATTTTAACCCAGATCTTAATATTACAAAATCAGTGTTTTCCCATTACATCATGCTGTGTCCTTCAATACATGTTATTGAACATGGTAGCTAAAGAATAGCCTAGGTAATATGCAAATAAGGCCAATAACACAGAAAAGAGCCTTATTTTGTTAACCTATTTGGTACCTGGTCTCTTATGTGGCATCAGCTCCCGAAGGACCATTGATAGTGTATTAACCACTTAAATCTTATCCATCGATGCTCGAAATTAAGATAATCCAAAGCTACCTACCTTTCTTTCTTCCTCCCTCCCTCTTTCTCTCTTTCTATTTTATTTTTAATCTGAATGCCAACTACATTACTAGGCATTTGTTACCATTAAAACTTAGCAGTCGGCTAATGTCCAGTTAATAATTTAAACCTTGTGTGCTACTTTCCAGCCCAAGTGTGTTGTTAATTCTTGTCAAAATTTTGATTAAGGAATAGTTTTAGAAGCAAATAATGAAAAATATGAACATCAGTTAACACACTCAATTGAGGATGGAAAGCATCTAATATTTATTTAGAGATCCAATGGATTAGGGAGAGACTGTCAACCGAATCAGCACCTTTGTCTTCCTGGAAGTCATTTGTTTTGACATCACAAGTCTATCACCTGCCTGTAAAAATGTTTCTGGATTGCCCTGAAAGGAGTAATTTAAACATTGTAGGAGTCTGTAATTAAATAATCTTTTAAGGAGATACTCCCAACAAGCTTCTTTTTTCCTTAGATGAGTTAAGCCAGTGTACATGAATTGTTGAAGCCCATCCAAATGAAAGATGAATTCAGCAGCCTCCTTCCTTTAATGGCCTTCTGCCCAAAATAAAACTGGCCAGCAAGCAATATTTATCTTAGTGATGCTGCCATTTCATATCACAAAGTGACCGTGTAGTCTCATAAACATAGTCCAAAAGTGCTGACTTTTAAAGGCAGTTGATTTTTTTACTTGCTACTGTTTTATAGCTTTGCATAAAATGCTAATGCCGTGACATTTGTAGAACTATTAAATCATTTTAATGAAAGAGTAACAGTTACACAACTAATTCATTTGAGTGCATTTCCCTTACAGAATCCTTTAGTGGTTGATTGTAATGGGAAGGAACTTTTTTTTTTCTTTTAAGCTCCATAATTTTGTTCTCACATGGAACCAAATCCCATTATTTTGGTGTAGTTTGTAACCCAGCTCTAATGGAGCCAAATCCATTGACAGAATTTGTTGTCCCAAATCTGAGCTCATTTGCTTCCTATCCCCCACTTAATTTGATCTATAGTCCAGGCAGGCCGAGTCTGCTTTTCTTGAGAAATACAACATTCTGTTTCCCTTTAAGTGTTTAGGGGGTAAATATATAGTCATGTACTTTCAGCTACTGAAAAATGAGCTCCATTGTTATAACACCAAATCAAGGAAATTATTTGGTCTTTAAAAATTACCTTGTGATCACATACGATGACAGCTGGGATTGATTCTTGTCCTAAGCCCCCATTTCTTTGTTAATGGCCATCCCATGCAGCATATGCTGTCATACCTGGGCCTCTGCAGAAGGAAATGGCTGGAAAATGGACATTAAGCCCTGTGAGCAATAGAATTCAATCTGCATTCTCGAATAGATCACCGTTGTACTAACCTGCAGCTTTCTTCTAGAATAGAAATGATTCTTATCTCCAGGTCTCGTTTGTGTTTTCAGACAAAGGCCTCATTTAAAGATAATTAGATTATTTCTTCTTTTTTAAGATTTTATTTGAGAGAGAGAGAGAGAGAGAGAGAGAGCGAGCACGTGCGGGCAGGGAGAGGAGCAGAGGGGGAGGGAGAAAGATTCTCAAACAGACTGTGAGCTGAGTGCACAGACCAGTGCAGGGCTCAGTCTCACAACACTGAGATCGTGACCTGAGCTGAAACCAAGAGTTGGACACTTAACAGACTGAGCCACCCAGGTGGCAGAGATTCCCTGGGAGGCTCCCGGCCTGTGGGGCATGTCCAGCTCTTCCCTGCCCGTCTCCACATTCATCTGGCTCTTTCTGTTCGTACCACACACACATTGCATGTTCATACCCATTCTCCCCCTTTGCATTGTGATAGGCATGCACTTATTCCTAGCCTCCACAGGAACACATTCTTTGTGCTGCCAGCCACTCTCTATTGATAAGGAGAAATTAACTTATGGTTAATTAAGTTTGGAATGAGATTTCACACTGAACACAGTGTGAAATGCCACTATGACTTCAGTCCGTGTCAGATGTGGGCTGGGGAAGGGCCGCAAGCAGTGTGTCCTTTAGTCTTTGGGCATTTCCTCTTCCCCAAGGTCCAGCTTCTTCCCTCCCATCTTCATTCACTTTGGGAAAACATTGTCCAGCTATTGTCCAGGGTGTTGATGTCTCCATCCTCGCTAAGGTGAGGAGCACGTCCTTTGGAGCCCTGTGAAGAACTAAGAAGACAAAATGAGTTTTTGCAGACCTCAATCTGTGCAAGAACTTGTGGCAGAAGTAGTGATTCCCACTCAGGACCTGACTTTGTTTGCACTACCATTTCTCAGGAATGCAGTTGGAGGCCCGAGTTTCTATTTGTGTTTATGTAAGTGCCGAACTGAAAGTGTACAATTTTATGATTTTTTTTTAAAGATTTTATTTATTTATTTGACAACCAGAGGTCACAAGTAGGCAGAGAGGCAGGCAGAGAGAGATTAAGAGAAGCAGGCTTCCCGCTGAGCAGAGAGCCCGATGTGGGGCTGGATCCCAGGACCCTGGGATCATGACCTGAGCCGAAGGCAGAGGCTTTAACCCACTGAGCCACCCAGGCGCCCCAATTTTATGATTATTTTTAAGCAAGATCATCAGAATACAAGTTTTGTCTGTTAAAATG
This sequence comes from Lutra lutra, assembly GCF_902655055.1. Taxonomy (NCBI): domain Eukaryota; kingdom Metazoa; phylum Chordata; class Mammalia; order Carnivora; family Mustelidae; genus Lutra; species Lutra lutra. The sequence goes on from NC_062290.1 coordinate 64,788,398, forward strand.
TCACATATTTCTTTGGATTAATGTCTTAATCATTCACTATTTTTATGATCTGTAGGAAAAATGAAATGAAAATCACTTTGTCACTTAATCCTGAATATCATCAACTATACATTAAACCCCAGGTTCTGATACTACTAATGACAACTAACAGTTGTATAGTAATTAAAAGTTGATGCAACACTTGTACAGATACTTGACCCTCACAACAACTCTGTAAGGTATGCTGTAATCCCAGATTTATTATTGAGAATACTGGGGTTTCTAAGCATGTAATAAACTGGGTGTTTATTTTTTCTTTTCCAGCTTTATTGGGGTATAACTGACAAATAAGATTAAATATTAAGTATACAGTGTGATGATTTGGTATACATATTCTTTGTGAAGTGATTATCACAATCAGGCTAATTAACATGGATGTTTGTTGCAGATCAGTGTAATAGAAGAGGCTATTTACTGTATGTCATCGAACGACCTGAAAAATTACACCTAAATTATTACCAGGAAATAAGGATGAATATAAAGGCTTAATTTTCATAGAGTAATTTTGGCAACAGGCATAGCATGCTTCCAGAAAGTTGCCAGGTCTGCTGCATAATTTCAGTGCTAGATTTGGTTGCCATGAACTCAGGTGCATTTATAGATGGCAACTCTGCCATTGCCAGTCCAGCATCAGACCATTAAAGGCCAGGATTCTGTAGGTAAGCAAGGGCTTCTGAGAGGAGAGCATTATAGGATGACAAAGACTAGAAAGGACCCCGCAGACCATTATCGCTTTCTTGTTCTTCCAATAAGACTTAAATAGAGAGAGTAGCTGATTGTCAGTGTGGTGTATTTGAGTACGGAAAACCTGTTTTTCAGTACTTCTCCCTTAAGCACCATCGGTCCCCTTCTCCCCCACCAATTTCAAATGTAAGAATTGCTCTGTTGGGTAATACCTATTTGGCTAAAGTACAGTTACTTTTGTAGTCATGACACATCTTTTCATGGGCAGACAAATTTAGTCTTCTCTAGGTTTCCTTCTTTTAGACATTTTCCCTGGGTGATTTTGTATATTCCCAAATATCCCAATATTACTAATATATTGGATTCTCAATTCTCTGGCCCAAGCTTACTCTTATGTTCTGGGCTGGATTTTTTTTTTTCCCCCAAAGTTAAGTCCAGTTCATAATCTTGTCTCCCAGATCTCATTTCTTTGTCTTCATTAGTGGAACTTCCCTCTCATCCATCCTCTGTTGCACGTTAGAATCCTCATTGTTTCTTTTCCTTCATGTAAAATAGGTCATTAGGTTGTGTTGATTCTACCCCTCAAAAATTCGCAAAGCTTCCCTTTCCTTTCTATCCCCATGAACACTGCCCCTTCTTTAGCTCATCCTCTTCTCCTGCATGGATTGTCATAACTGACCTTTAATGGGTCTGATGTCTGTGCTTCTAACAGGAGAAGTTCTCTCCTTCCAGTCTAGCCTCTGCATCCTTATCACTGATTTTATAAAACTGATCATACCTCTCTGCTTGATTAAAATCTTTGAATGTGTTCCTTGAAGGTCAAATACAATTCCCTAAAGGTTATAGTCAAAGACTTCACAATCTGATTACAGTTTGACAACATATATATACAAATATGTATGAACATGAATATATATGTATATACTGGCATATACATGTGAGCGTGCATACATACACACACGCACACACACACACACAGAGTCTAGTTTTGTTTTTGCTGTTTCCTACTATGTTACCTACATAGTTTTTCCCACTATGTTACCTATATGCTAATCACAGGAGATAACTGAAAAGTCATCCAGTACAGTGTATATTTTCAAGCCTCCTTGCCTCTGCTCATGCTGTGCCCCCTGTTTGGGTATCTTTCACTCTATATGATAATATTCTATTTATGTTCCACAATCAAGCTCATGTGTCATCTCCTTTGTGAAACCTCTCGACTGTTCCTTTTCAGTTCCCTGTCCAACCCTTTGCTCTCAGGTGGAATTAATCCTTGCAAGTTTTCTCTCCTGCTGTAGAAGGGACTTGAGCATTGCATTTAGAATGGATTCAGTCATTGCAGTTCTCCATTTACTGTAAATGGGTCCTCTCCTGAAGGAGGGGAATAGTCAAGTTTTGTTCATGAGGCTTGGTCAATGGTCTTATTAACCTTCGCTCCTCAGATGCTGTCTGCTTTCTCCTTATCTGAATCTGTCACATCCATTTCATTCTCAGACTCCTGTAGTGAACCGCGAGAGCCTGAACAAAACTATGACAAAGCTGGGGAGGCAAATGGTTCAGTAATCCAGGCTTTTCAGGTAAAATTAATCAGTTTCTGTGAATTCCTTATTTCTCAGACTTGATGTTACTGGTTTTCTGACCCTGTGCCTGACCTAACTTTAGATAGCTGTGCCTGTGCTGTTAGCCACCTGCCTAGTTATTTTCTCCTGTCAATTAGCTACCATCTGAATCCCTGGGTACTGGACTGCTGCCATCTGTACCTGCCTATCCTTTGGCCATCTGCCAAACTGTCCAATCTTCTGTGCTTTTGTGGTCATCTGAAATTCTTCACCTTAACTTTCCTTGTTCCGATCAAGGACCTCTAGCTTCCAATCTTGGGAGCCAAACTGATCATTTGTTTGTGGGGATATACACTGATACAAAAGATGTACAAAAGATATATATAAAGATAATATCTTTGTGGGGAGATCTACCGAAGCACGTAATATTAGAATATATTGTGGATTTGTTTGTTTGGTTGGAAATAGAGAATATAGCTGAGAAAATAAGACCCTGAAAAGATAATTTTGCAGGCACAAAAATGAGAATGGGAAAGGTCTAGAGTATAAGGAACTCTCTGTGGGCATGTCTAAGTAACACAGGACAGCAGTAGGATATTTAGGGAGAGGTACCACAGAAAGGGTGAAGAGTCATCAAAGATAACTTCGGGCTATTTCAGCATTTGGTATAGGCCCAGACTGAGTTCCAGCTATTTATGTCCTCATTATGAAACATAAAACAAGACTCCTACAATTGGAGTTGGGACTATGTCTAGTAAATTAAATACACAATAAAAGCTCTGCTTTTCTCTTTGCATATAGCTTTATACCTTTCAACACCTCACCCTTGAAAAATGTTATTGAAACAAATAATTTCATTGGAATATTTCATTTCATAGAAAAATTGAAAGTTAATTGGATAAATTCATCATTATACAATTTATTATTGAAGCATTGTTTACAGTGGGACAATTCCTTCCTTTCACTTGTAGGGTTAAACACTCGAAGACTTACAGTGAAATAAGGCAACTCAAGCAGGCATGGTTTTTTCTATACTAGGTATCCAGAAATACTGGGTTGTCGGGGACGTAGTAAAGTCTGTTCACTAGGGCACAGACTAGGGGCTGGAGAGTTGCCAGAGATAGAGTCCTGGCCTGGAACAAACACCTGGGCTACTCAAATACACTATTCTTAAGTTCATTCTGGAAGGAAAGGATAGATATATTTCAGTGTAATCCAACATCAGTGCCAATTGTCTACTGTGAAATGATCACTGTTTTGGGAAATATCCATATGGAGCAAATGGAGATGAATTCAGACTCTAGGGCAAGAGGCTGTAAAGAACTAGAATCTAGGAGACAGTATGGTGCAATGGAAGGAGTGCTGCTTCTTACCTGTGGTATAAACTTGAGTAGGTTTGTTAAACTCCCTAAACCTGATAATACTAATACTGATAGTACTAGCACCTTATTTAAGGAATAATGTGAGGTAATGTATTAAATGTATGAAGAACTTAAAATAGTGCCATGCTAATCGTAGATTCTCAGTAAATCATTCACTAAGCACACCACTTAGCCATCCTGAGGTCTTTTTATTGAGCCTGGAATTTAAAGCCATCTTCATTTAATAGGACTCTAGCCAAAAATAATGGAAATGTGGGCAGAGCTCCAGTCCTAGAAGAGGGGCTGCAGCTACAGAAAGCAGGATAAATCAGGATGAATGGGACAAAGGTGTGTGGGCTGCAGCTGCCCAAGATTTTCATAGTATACTACTGGTTTCTGTTTCTGGTTAGCAAAATGAAGAAATCAGAAAATAATTGATCCTAAAAAGAGAACTCAAATGATTAATTGATGCCAAATGTGCACAGGCAATGATCTGAATAAAAATAGCAGTTGTCACAAATGGCCAAGTGATTCTTTGGGGTTATGTTTCTGAGCCCTAGAATGGTGAGAACTGTCATTTTATACACTATAAATAATACTGTCTTTTTTGTCATGAAGGATAAAGCATTTTTTCCCCTGTTTAATGCTATTATTATTTTTAGCAATGTCATGTCCCATTCACCTCTATATGAAAGAAGACTCAAAGTCTAGTGGCCAGGCAAAACTCAAGGAAGACAGTTAAAGTCGGGCCGACCAAAGAATGCCTTCCTATATTACCCTTGCAGAGTGCTTATGTGACATGGGAAAACAGCCACGATGGGGTGATCTTTGGGGGGAGATAGCAAGGATGACTACAGAAATGAATGGGATCCTCCCTTATGCTGTGGATGCAGATTCCATGCGGATTATCAGTTGTCAGTGGACATGTGATTTCAGATCATAATGCATTCATTTATGGTACCTATTGCTATGCAACAGGCCTGATTTCCCCCATATAAATGAAAGCAGGAGTTAAGAAATCTAGAATCACTTATTTGTAAAGCAGTTCACATTGGAGCATCTACTGAACACGTCATTAGGGAGGTGAGACTTTAGTAAGGTTTTGAAAGTTTCTGTTCGCTAGTTCCGAAAGACATAATCGGGACTGAAACTTTCAGAGCAAAACAGCAGGTTCCATTTAGTAATGGCTTGTGGGCCCAGTCTGGCTTGCTCCCTGTTTCTGTGTTGCCCAAGAACTGAGAATGGGTTTCACGTTGTTATATGGTTGAGAAAAATTGGAAAGAAGAATATTTATTGATGCCTGAAAACCTTACAAATTGCGATTTTCAGTGTCAGTCAATAAAGTTATATTGCAACACAGTTACATTAATTCATTTTCATGTTGTCTGTGGCTATTTTTGTGTTAGATGACAGGACTGAGTAGTTCCAACAGAGACCTTTTGGTAAAGCCTAAATATTTACTGTAAAGCCTAAAGCATAAAATATTTACTATCCAGCCTTTACAGAGTAAGTTTGCTAATGCGTGATCTAGATTTCAGTGTAGCTAAAACAACATAACTAAACATAACTATATGGCTCCCAGATATAAAAAAAATGTGGATCCTTAGAGTTCGAAGCACATCGGTTGAAAAGGATTGACAAGTTTCTGCACTTGCCAGTTGAGAAAATGTGAAATGACAGTGTCTGACACATAGTGGGTCTTTTGACTTATGAATGAGTGAAGTGACTGTGACTTTTGAAGCAGATAACAGGCTTATGCTAAATACTTAACTATTGCTTTTTTTGTAATAGGAAAGAGGCGATGGCCATGATAGAAACTGGATCAGGATATGTATACAAGTAAAATATTCCTTTGCTGTTTATCATGGATGATGGTATTATGCTAATATTTCTTCTTTGAAATGTCGATGAAACAAAGACTATGTGCAATAGCCCTTTTAAAAATGGTGGCATTATTAGTGTTTGGAAACAATCAAGGATCAGTCTCATTTGTTTTGCAAGTGTATTGCTTGCAATACACATATTCTCAAACTAAAAGGCATTAATCCTTTTCCTCAAACCCTATTATATCAACAAGGAATATATTCTGCTGCAACTAGTGGACAGTCTGGCAAACAGAGACTTAAGCAAAGACGTGTTTATCTTTTTTTTTTTTTTAAAGATTTATTTATTTATTTATTTGACAGAGAGAAATCACAAGTAAGCAGAGAGGCAGGCAGAGAGAGTGGAGGAAGCCCGCTCCCTGCTGAGCAGAAAGCCCGATGTGGGGCTCGAACCCAGGACCTGGGATCATGACCTGAGCCGAAGGCAGCGGCTTAACCCACTGAGCCACCCAGGCGCCCCAAGACGTGTTTATCTTTTTGACTGAAGTATTTTATTAGGGACCTAAGCCTTTTGATCTTTTCCCTTTGCTGTCCTTGGCATGTTGCTTTGTAATTTCATGGTTGCACTATAGCCGCTGCAGGTCTGGATGTAACGCCTGTGTTCAGGGAAGAAAGAAAGTGTCATGTGGGGATGTATAAACCTCATCAGAATAAGTAAAAGTTCCCAGAATCTGCTGATTTCTCTGTTTAAGTCACAGTGTCTAGAATTTGTGTCATATGGTCACTCCTAGCTTTAAGAATAGGCTAGAAATAGGGGCCCCTGGGTGGCTCAGATGATTGGGCATCTGACTTTTGATTTCAGCTCAGGTCATGATCTCAGGATCATGAGATGGAGCCCCGTGTTGCATGGGGCTCCACACTCAGCAGGGAGTCTGCTTGGGGTTCTTTCTCTCGTTCTCTACCCCTCCTCCCCCACTCTTGTTTGCACATGCTGTGTCTCAAATAAGTAAATCTTTTTTTTTTCTTTTTTAAAGAATAGGTTGGGAATGTATTCAAACTTTAACGAAGGTAGGCAGGGAGAAGGGGAATGACACGCAGCAGGAACTGTTGCCTATGGGGGATATCCACTACACGCACCAATAAATGTAAATGACCAACTGCAGAAGCATTTTTGAGAATAGTCACTCCATTTTTTTGTTTGTTTAAAGGCCCCTTTAAAAGATACAGATATTCTAAAAGGGCAAATGATTCAGCAGGCACCTCCTGACTTAGGTATCAGTGAGAGCTATTTCAGAGAATATTGTCCATTTATTTCCAAATCATCCCAAAATATCATCTATTCTGTATTGTACAAGCATAGCTAATAGTTATGTACATTTGGAGAGGAAAGAGGCATTGAATCATCTTTGGGACTTCAAAGCAATTAAACATTTTGTGCAGAAACATTTCACATGACACTGGGCCTGGGTGTGAAAAACATTCATCTGTGTCTTTTAAATCCTCAATCTACAATAAAAATGCTAATCATAGAATGTTGGAGCAAGTAGGAGGGCCTTCGTAGACCCTTTGGTACAAAGCCCTCATTTGTGATTCAAAACCAGCCGCATTGTGCCAGTCCTTTGGGAAGGTGTCTGTGTCTTCCCCAGGACAACAGGACAGAGCTTCCTGCTTTGTTATTGTTGCCTTAATGACTTTGCTGAGTTGATATCCAGTATATAGGTCACTATTTTCCCTTTCCTGGGAACCCTCAAAAGTACAGCAGATGGGAACTTACGGCGTGCCAGATACTCTTTCTGCTTTCACTGCTTCTCTCTGTATCCATTTGAATGTTGAACGATTTTTTTAAAGATTTATTTATTTATTTATTTGACAGAAAGAGAGAGAGAGAGAGCGAGACCACAAGTAGGCAGAGCAGCAGGCAGAGAGAGAGGGGGAAGCAGGCTCCCCGCTGAGCAGAGAGCCCAATGTGGGGCTCAAAACCAGGACCCTGAGATCATGACCCGAGCCGAAGGCAGAGGCTTAACCCACTGAGCCATCCAGGCGCCCCTGAATGTTGAACGATTTAATTGTGTCCAGATTCAAGTTCATTGCTGCTTCAGAGTAAGTTTTGAGGGGAGGAGTCTTTCTGTGTTACCTCTTACCTGATTCACAGGAAATTTTAGATTCTGATGAAATTTAAGAGAGTATCCAGTGTAACCTCCTTGTTTTTTGGATGAAGAAAAAATTCCAATTTGAGTAATGTGCTCAGGATTACACTGATAATTAGTGCCAATATAAAAAGTTGGTTCTGATTTCTAACCCAGTGCTTTTCTCATTATACTGTGCTACAGAAAAAAACCTATATTCCCCAGGAGGTACATAAAAGCAAGGCAAAACAAACAAACAAAAAAAAGTGAAAAGGCATCTTGAGATATGAGACCAAGGTTAAGAGCTACATGCTCTTGTCTTTGACTTGCCCTGTTAAAAAGAGCTTAATTGATCATCAGGGAAATGCACATCAAAACCATAATGAGATAGCTCCTCTCACCTGTCAGAATGGGTAAAATAAAAAACACAAGAAATAAGTGCTGGTGAGCATGTGGAGAAAAAGGAATCCTCATGCACTGTTGGTGGGGTACACAAACTATAGAACAGTATGGAGGGTCCTCAAAAAATTAAAAATAGAATTAACCATATGATCCAGTAATTCAGCTAGTGGGTAATTACTCAAAGAATACGAAAACACTAATTTGAAAAGATATATGCACCCCTATGTTTATTGCAGCATTATTTATTATAGCCAAGATATGGAATTAGCACGTGTCCATTGATAGATGAATGGATAAACATGTGGTATAGATTTACAACAGAATATTACTCAGCCATAAAAAAGAATGAAATCTTGCCATTTGCATCAACATGGATGGAGCTAGATGGTATAATGCTAAGTGAAATAACTCAGCCAAAGAAAGACAAACACCATATGATCTCACACATATGTAGAATTTAAGAAACAAAACACATGAACAAAGAATAAAGGAGAGGAACCAAGAAACAGGCCCTTAACTGTAGAGAACAAACTGTTATCAGAGGGGAGGGGGGTAGGGTGAGTGAAATAGGTCAAGAAAATTCAGAGTATGCTTATCATGTTGAGCACTGAATAATGTATAGAATTGTTGAATCACTGTATTGTATACCTGAGACCAATATAAAACTGTATATTAATGGGGTGCCTGGGTGCCTCAGTGGGTTAAGGCCTCTGCCTTCAGCTCAGGTCATGATCCCAGGGTCCTGGGATTGAGCCCCGCATCGGGCTCTCTGCTCAGCAGGGAGACTGCTTCCCTTCCTCTCTCTCTCTGCCTGCCTCTCTGCCTACTTGTGATCTCTGTCTGTCAAATAAATGAATAAAAAATCTTAGAAAAAATAAAAAAAAACTGTATATTAACTATACTGGAATTAAAAAAATGTAAAATCATAAAAGGGACAAAGTGAAAAAAAGCTTAGTAGAGGTATTTTTGGCATTCAACAAACTGCACCTACTTCAGGTATACAATTTGATAAGCTTTGATATATATACACCCACACCCAGATATAGCTGTGTGTAAATACAACGTGAAACACTAGCCAGAACCAAATAATATATTCTTCACCCTCAAGAGTTTCCTAGTGCACCTTTTTATCTCTCTCTCTTTTTAAAAAAATATACTGAGCCCTTTTTTACTGGCTACTCTTAGAATTTGTTTTTCACTTTTTAAAAAAATTTGATTATGATGTGCCTTGGTGGAATTTTGTTCCCCTTTCTTTTATTTGGAGTACATTGAGTTTTTTTGATCTGTGTGTTGATAGCTTTTTATCAAATGTGGGAAACTTTCAACTACAATTTTTTCAGGTATTTTTTGGATTCTTTTTATTCCCTCTCTTTTTCAGGGTCCCCTAAAACACCTATATTAAGTCACTTGAATTTGTCCCACAGCTCACTGATGCTATGTTGTTAACAGATTATCTTTTTTCTTGGTTTTTCTTCTGGATATTACTAATGTTTTCAAGTTCACTGATGTTTTTTATTCTGCAATTTTTCTTCTTTTCCGTTAGTCCCATCAGTGTGTTTTTTATTTTACACATTAACAGTTATAATCTGTACAAATTGAATTTTGGTCTTTAAGATAACTTTGTATCTCTACTTAACTTTTTGAATTTATGGGTTATAGGTGTAACTCTTTATTTATTTACTATTTATTTTTTAAAAAATATTTTATTTATTTATTTGTCAGAGAGAGAGAGAGAGTACACACAAGCAGGCAGAGTGGCAGGCAGAGGCAGCAAGAGAAGCAGGCTCCCTGCCGAGCAAGGAGCCCGATGCAGGACTTGATCCCAGGACCCTGGGATCATGACCTGAGCCGAAGGCAGTGGCTTAACCAACTGAGTCACCCAGGTGTCCCTGTAACTCTTTTTTTTAAAGATTTATTTATTTGAGAGAATGAGCAGCGAGAGTGTGTGTGCACGTATGAGCAGCGAGAGGGGCCAGGGAGAGCAAATCTGAAGCCAACTCTGCTGAGCATGGAGCCTAATGCCAGGTTTGATCTCACAACCCTGAGCTGAAATCAAGAGTTTGCCATGTAACCAACTAAGCCATCTAGGTGCCCCCAGTTATAACTCCTTTAATGTCCTTGTCTACTAATGGTAACATATTAATGTTAACATGTGTCAGTTCTGATAGATTTTTCTCTTCACTTTTGTAGATTTGATAATCTCTGGATTCCAGACACTGTGAATTTTATTTTTCAGGTTCTGTATATGCAGTATGTAATTTATAGAGGTATACTGGCTAAAGAAGTAGTGAAACCATCAAAACCTAAATATCATTTCCATGCAGAATTTCACAACATGTGCATTCATCAAGTATAGTGGAATTTACACATGATGGTGATAAGAAGGAAGAATTAGCATATTTTTCGAGCCTCGTTGCCATCAAACATAATGAATTCTAAAATGTATAAAACTATGGATAATTACATTGTCAAAAAATGTTGTTTAGAGTTAAAGATTTACATACTGAGTATCTTCTGATGCTATAGCTATAGTGACAAAAATATTCTGCAGTAGTTATTCAGAGTTTATGAATTTGTAAGTGTATTTATTTTTTAAATAAACATGTTGACATCACATTATACCTATGAATTTTTAGCCTGCTTTATTCACGACCAAGATAATAGTTATTTATCAATACTATATTGGCATTTTCTCTGACATCACAATTTATTATTGCAGGAGATCATCAAAAGGGCATGATGACCAGTTGACCTGTGAACTAAATCCGGGCAATTAGAGGCTCCTTATCCCCCTCCCCATCCTAGGAATGTAAATTCTACCCACCATTCCCACAGTGGGGGCTGTTTTAAGAACGTAGCCTTGAGCTAGTAAGGTGCCGTTAAGACCATCATGACTGAATACACTACTAAACCCAGTTAAGGCCTGCACACAAACTTTTCAGATTCTTGTGGTCAGGTGTGGAGATCCACTTGTCTTGGCTCCCCCCGGCCAAAACCCTGCCACCTACTAATCTAGAGCATCTTTCATCTCTCCTGGCCCTTCATGTACAGGACCAATTTATGAGCCAAAATTTATAGAGATAGTATAATATTCAACTCTAACTTTATCTTACTTATTTAACCAATCTTGTGCTCACAAATAGATTGAGCCATTTTAAATTTTTTATTCTTTTAAGGAGGCCTATAAATGAACATTCTTATACATGTATATGTGCATCCTTATATTTATATCATTATCTTCTTTTTTTTAAAAAGATTTTATTTATTTATTTGACAGACAAGAGATCACAAGTAGGCAGAGAGGCAGGCAGAGAGAGAGGAGGAAGCAGGCTCCCTGCTGAGCAGAGAGTCCGATGTGGGGCTCCATCCCAGGACCCTGGGATCACGACCTGAGCCGAAGGCAGAGGCTTTAACCCACTGAGCCACCCAGGCACCCCATATCATTATCTTCTTGTCCAATTTATTACTTGGGCTAAATTCCCAAAAGTTGGGGAATAAAGCCAAAGGACATAACACATATTGCCAAATGTGCCTATATACTTTCTTAGACAATGGGAATTACAAGATTTTAACTATGTCACAAGAAATGATAGTTCATAACTGTTATATCTGTGGCCCTCATGAATTAGGAGGTTACTTACTTTTCATGTTTATTAAGCATTTGTTTTCACTTAAAGAAAAAATTTTTTTTAGAAAACTCTAAAGGATATACTTAATCAGAAGGAAGACAATCCCAGTTTAAAAAGTCGGAGAAAAGATAGTGAGAAAACATATTGATAACTATGTGGTTACAACCAAAGTCTTTTCTCCGACTTTTTAAACTGGGATTGTCTTCCTTCTGATTAAGTATATCCTTTAGAGTTTTTAAAAAATTTTTTCATTCTTTGAAGGTAAAATACAGGTTTTGTTATAGGTAGAACTCCTTTGTCTCACTGGTTTTACATTACTTGAGATTGGTAGTTATTTTCTCTTAGCACATTGTAATTATTTTCTGTTTCCCACTATTGTTATTGAAAAGTCAGTTGTCAGTCTGATTATTGTTCCTTTGTTGGTGCTTTGTCCTTTCTTTCTGGCTGTATTTAATTTATTTTTCTCTCTTCATGCTCTGCAGTTTTACTGCAATGTGTCTAGGAGTATATTATTTCAGGACAGTATGTGAACATGGAATACACTGGGGATTTTGAATCTGAGAATTGCAATCTTTTCTCAATTCTGGAAAAAATATCAGTCATTGCCTAACCAGAATGGAACTGTGATTGGACATGTATTAGACCCTCTCACTCTACTCCATAGTTCTTAACATTTTTATTTTTATTTTCTTGGAAATAATCCTTTGTTGTCTTTTTTTCCCCAACTTCATTGAGATGTAATTGACATGTAACATTGTGTACATTCAGGGTGTACAGTGTGATGATTTCAAATATATTTCATATATATATAATCTATACAAGATTGCAAAATGATTACCATAATAAAGTTAACACATTTATCACTTCATATCTAACAGTTTTTCTTTTTTATGAAGAGAACTTTTAAAAATTTTTATTTTAATTCCAGTTATTTAACATAAAGTGTTATATTAGTTTCAGGTGTACAAAATAGTGATTTAGCAGATCCATACATCATGCTGTGATCATCACAAGTTCACTCCTTAATTTCCATCACCTATTTAATTCATCTCCCTCTCCCCCTCCCACCCTGTAATCATCAGATTGTTCTCTGTAGTGAAGAGGCTGTTTCTTGTTTTGACTCTCTTTCTCTTTCATTTTTTAGCTTTGCTTGTTTGTCTTATTTCTTAAATTCCACAAATGAGTGAAATCATACTGTATTTATCTTTCTCTGATTCATTTCATTTATCATTATACTCTCATTTCATTTATCATTACACTCTCTAGCTCCATCCATGTTGTTGCAGATGGCAAGCCTTTATTACTTTTTATGGCTGAATAATATTCCACTGTGTGTATGTACCATATCTTCTTTATCTATTCATCAGTTGATGGACACTTGGGCTGCTTCCATATCTGACTGTTGTAAATAACACTGTAAGGAACATGGGATGCATGTGTCCCTTTGAATTAGTGTTTTTGTATTCTTTGGGTGAATATTTGGAGAGAACTTTTAAGATTTACTGTCTTAGTAACTTTTTTAGAAAAGGTTTTATTTATTTGAAGAGAGAGAGAGACCATGAGCAGGAGTAGAGGGAGAGGGAGAAGCAGACTCCCCACTGAGCAGGGAGCCCAATGTGGAACTTAATCCCAGGACCCCAGGATCATGACCTGAGCTGAAAGTAGAGTTACCCAAGTGAGCCACCCAGGTGCCCCCGTCTTAGTAACTTTCAAGTATACAATATAATGTTGTTAAGTATAGTTATCATGACGTACATTAAATCCCTGGTACTTATTGATTTTATTACTGAAAGTTCATACTCTATCCATTACACCCACCCTTCTGTCTCTGGCAACTACCAATCTACTTTCTGTTCCCATGAGTTCAGTTTTTCTAAATTTCACAGTTTCTCTAGTATTTATTCCTTTGTATGACTTATTTCACTTAGCACAATGCCCTCAAAGTTCTTCTATGTTGTCCCAAATGGCAGGATTTCCTTATTTTTTATGGCTGAATAATATTCCATTTTTTGAATATTCTACATTTTCTTTTTTTCTTTTTTTTTTTTTTAAAGATTTTATTTATTTATTTGACAGAGAGAGATCACAAGCAGGCAGAGAGTCAGGCAGAGAGACAGGAGGAAGCAGGCTCCCTGCTGAGCAAGAGCCCGATGCGGGACTCGATCCCAGGACTCCGAGATCATGACCTGAGCCGAAGGCAGCGGCTTAACCCACTGAGCCACCCAGGCGCCCCTGAATATTCTACATTTTCTTAATCCATTCATTTGTTGATAAGAAACTTAGGTTGTTCCATGTCTTGGCTATTGTAAGTCATGGTGTGATGAACATGGGAGTGCTGATAATCTCTTATAGATAGTGCACAAGGTTTCCCTTTTCTCCGCATTCTTGCCAATACTTATCTCTTGTCTTTTTGGTATTAGCCATTCTAACAGGTGTGAAGTGATATCGCATGTGGTTTGACTTGCATTTCCCTAATGATTAGTGATGTTGAACACCTTTTCATGTACCTGTTGGTCATTTGTATATCTTTGGAAAAATATCTGTTTAGGTCTTTTTTCCATTTTTAATCTGATTATTTAAAGAAATTTGCTATTGGTATGAGTTCCTTATATATTTTGGATAATAACCCCTTACAGACATATAGTTTGCATATATTTTCTCCCATTCCATACGTTGTCTTTTCATTTTGTTGGTGGTGCCCTTTGCTGTGCAGAAGCTTTAGTTTGATATAGTACCACTCATTTACTTTTTCTTTTTTTTTTTTTAAAGATTTTATTTATTTATTTGACAGAGAGAGAGATCACAAGTAGGCAGAGAGGCAGGCAGAGAGAGAGGGGGAAGAAGGCGCCCTGCTGAGCAGAGAGCCCGATGCGGGGCTCGATCCCAGGACCCTGAGATCATGACCTGAGCTGAAGGCAGTGGCTTAATCCACTGAGCCACCCAGGCGCCCCAACTTTTGCTTTTTTTTCTTGTGCTTTTGGGTTACTATCCCAAAAATCATTGCCAAGACCAAGGTCAAGGATTTTCTTCCCTTGTTTTCTTTAAGAACATTATGGCTTCAGGTCTTACATTTAAATCTTTTATCAATTTCTAGTGAATTTTTTTTTTTTTTTTGAGTGGTGTAAGATAGGGGCTCAGTTTCATTCTTTTTCATGCGGTTATCCAGTTTCCCCAGCACCATTTATTGAGGAGACTATCTTTTTATTATTGAGTATTCTTGGCTTTCTGGTCAAATTTTAGTCGCCTGTATATGCGTGAGTATTTCTGGGCTCCTAGTTCTGTTCCCCTGGTCTGTGTGTCTGTTTGTATTCCACTACCATATTGTTTTGATTATTATAGCTTTGTAATATGGTTTGAAAGTAGGGAGTGTGATGTCTCTAGATTTGTTTGTCTTTCTCAGGATTGTTTTAACTATGCAGGGTCTTTTGGGATTCCATGAGAATTATAGGATTATTTTCTTCTTTCTTTTTAAAAGATTTTATTTGTTTATTTGAGAGAAAGAAAGAGAGGAAGCACACAAGCAGGGGGAGCAGCAGGCAGAGGGAGAAGCAGGCTCCCTGATGAGAAAGGAGCTCGATGCAGGACTCAATCCCAGGACCCTGAGATCATGACTTGAGCTGAAGGCAGATGCTTAACTGACTGAGCCACCCAGGCCATCCCTGTTTTTTTTTTTTTTTTTCTTCTTGTTCTTGTTGTTGTTCTTGTTATTCTTCTTCTTGTTCTTCTATTTCTATTTCTATGAAAAATTCCATAGAAATAACATTCAATATATGGATAGCTTTGGGTAGTATGAACATTTTTTTAAATATTTTTTTTACTTTTTAACAAACATATAATGTATTATTAGCCCCAGGGGTACAGGTCTGTGAATCACCAGGTATACACACTTAACAGCACTCACCATAGCACATACCCTCCCCAGTGTCCATAACCCCACCACCCTCTCCCTCCCCCACTCCCCCCAGCAACCCTCAGTTTGTTTTGTGAGATTAAGAGTCTCTTATGGTTTTTCTCCCTCAGGATCCCATCTTGTTTCATTTATTCTTTTCCTACTCCCCAAACCCCCCACATTGCATCTCCACTTCCTCATATCAGGGAGATCATATGATCGTTGTCTTTCTCTGATTGACTTATTTCACTAAGCATAATACCCTCTAGTTCCATCCATGTCATCACAAATGGCAAGATTTCATTTCTTTCTTTCTTTCTTTTTTTTTTTCAAAGATTTTATTTATTTATTTGACAGAAGGAGATCACAAGTAGGCAGAGAGGCAGGCAGAGAGAGAGAGGGGGGGGGGGAAGCAGGCTCCCTGCCAAGCAGGAAGCCTGACACGGGGCTTGATCCCAGGACCCTGGGATCAAGACCTGAGCCGAAGGCAGAGGCTTTAACCCACTGAGCCACCCAGGCGCCCCAAGATTTCATTTTTTTTGATGGCTGCATAGTGTTCCATTGTATATATATGCCACATCTTCTTTATCCATTCATCTGTTGTTAGGCATCTAGGTTCTTTCCATAGTTTGGCTATTGTGGACATTGGTGCTATAAACATTCGGGTGCACGTGCCCCTTTGGATCACTGCGTTTGTATCTTTAGGGTAAATACCCAGTAGTGCAATTGGTAGGTCAAAGGGTAGCTCTATTTTCAACTTTCTGAAGAACCTCCATGCTGTTTTCCAGAGTGGTTGCACCAGCTTGCATTCCTACCAACAGTGTAGGAGGGTTCCCCTTTCTCCGCATCTTCGCCAGCCTCTGTCACTTCCTGGCTTGTTAATTTTAGCCATCCTGACTGGTGTGAGGTGGTATCTCATTGTGGTTTTGATTTGTATTTTCCTGATGCCGAGCGACATGGAGTACTTTTTCATGTGTCTGTTGGCCATCGGGATGTCTTCTTTGCAGAAATGTCTGTTCATGTCCTCTGCCCATTTCTTGATTGGATTATTTGTCCTTTGGGTGTTGAGTTTGCTAAGTTCTTTATAGATTTTGGACACTAGCCCTTTATCTGATATGTCGTTTGCAAATATCTTCTCCCATACTGTCAGTTGTCTTTTGGTTTTGTTCACTGTTTCCTTTGCTGTGCAAAAGCTTTTTATCTTGATAAAATCCCAATAGTTCATTTTTGCCCTTGATTCCCTTGTCTTTGGTGATGTTCCTAGGAAGAGGTTGCTGTGGCTGAGGTTGAAGAGGTTGCTGCCTGTGTTCTCCTCAAGGATTTTGATGGATTCCTTTCTCACATTGAGGTCCTTCATCCATTTTGAGTCTATTTTCATATGTGGTGTAAGGAAATGGTCCAATTTCATTTTTCTGCATGTGGCTGTCCAATTTTCCCAACACCATTTGTTGAAGAGGCTGTCTTTTTTCCACTGGAAATTCTTTCCTGCTTTGTCGAAGATTAGTTGACCATAGAGTTGAGGGTTTATTTCTGGGCTCTCTATTCTGTTCCAATGATCTATGTGTCTGTTTTTGTGCCAGTACCATACTGTCTTGATGATGACAGCTTTGTAATAGAGCTTGAAGTCTGGAATGGTGATGCCACCAGCTTTGGCTTTCTTTTTCAACATTCCTCTGGCTATTCTAGGTCTTTTCTGGCTCCATATGCATTTTAGGATTATTTGTTCCATTTCTTTGAAAAAAATGGATTGGATTTTGATAGGAATTGCATTAAATGTGTAGGTTGCTTTAGGTAGCATAGACATTTTCACAATATTTGTTCTTCTAATCCAGGAGCATGGAACATTTTTCCCTTTCTTTGTGTCTTCCTCAATTTCTTTCATGAGTACTTTATAGTTTTCTGAGTATAGTTTCTTTGCCTCTTTGGTTAGGTTTATTCCTAAGTATCTTATGGTTTTGGGTACAATTGTAAATGGGATTGACTCCTTAATTTCTCTTTCTTCTGTCTTTTTGTTGGTGTAAAGAAATGCAACTGATTTCCGTGCATTGATTTTATATCCTGACACTTTACTGAATTCCTGTACAAGTTCTAGGAGATTTGGAGTGGAGTCTTTTGGGTTTTCCACAAATAGTATCATATCATCTGCAAAGAGTGATAGTTTGACTTCTTCTTTGCCGATTTGGATGCCTTTAATTTCTTTTTGCTGTCTGATTGCTGAGGCTAGAACTTCTAGTACTATGTTGAATAGCAGTGGTGCTAACGGACATCCCTGCTGTGTTCCTGACCTTAGCGGAAAAGCTCTCAGTTTTTCTCCATTGAGTATGATATTTGCGGTGTGTTTTTCCTAGATGGCTTTGATAATATTGAGGTATGTGCCTTCTGTCCCTACACTTTGGAGAATTTTGATCAGGAAGGGATGCTGTACTTTGTCAAATGCTTTTTCAGCATCTATTGAAAGTATCATATGGTTTTTGTTCTTTCTTTTATTAATGTACTGTATCACATTGATTTGCGGATATTGAACCAACCTTGCAGCCCTGGAATAAATCCCACTTGGTTGTGGTGAATAATCCTTTTAATGTACTGTTGGATCCTATTGGCTAGTATTTTGGTGAGAATTTTTGCATCATTGTTCATCAAGGATATTGGTCTGTAATTTTCTTTTTTGATGGGATCCTTGTCTGGTTTTGGGATCAAGGTGATGCTGGCCTCATCAAATGAGTTTGGAAGTTTTCCTTTCATTTCTATTTTTTGGAATAGAAAAATCAGAAAAATCTCTATTTCAGGAGAATAGGAGTTAATTCTTCTTTAAATGTTTGGTAGAATTCCCCTGGGAAGCCATCTGGCCCTGGGCTTTTCTTTGTTTGGACATTTTTGATGACTGTTTCAATCTCCTTACTGATTATGGGTCTGTTCAGGTTTTCTATTTCTTCCTGGTTCAGTTGTGGTAGTTTATATGTCTCTAGGAATGTATCCATTTCTTCCAGATTGTCAAATTTGTTGGTGTAGAGTTGCTCATAATATGTTCTTGTAATTGGTTGTTTTTCTTTAGTGTTGGTTGTGATCTCTCCTCTTTCATTCATGATTTTATTTATTTGGGTCCTTTCTCCTTTCTTTTTGATAAGTCTGGCCAGAGGTTTATCAATCTTATTAATTCTTTCAAAGAACCAACTTCTACTTTCGTTGATTTGTTCTATTGTTTTTTTGGTTTCTATTTCATTGATCTGCTCTGATCTTTATTATTTCTCTTCTTCTGCTGGGTTTAGGCTTTCTTTGTTGTTCTTTGTCCAGCTCCTTCAGGTGTAGGGTAAGGTGGTGTATTTGAGACCTTTCTTGTTTCTTGAGAAAGACTTGTATCGCTATATATTTTCCTCTCAGGACTGCCTTTGCTGTGTCCCACAGATTTTGAACTGTTGTGTTTTCATTATCATTTGTTTCCATGAATTTTTTCAATTCTTCCTTAATTCCTGGTTGACCCATTCATTCTTTAGAAGGATCCTCTTTAGTCTCCATGTATTTGGGTTCTTTCCAAATTTCCTCTTGTGATTGAGTTCTAGCTTCAGAGCATTATGGTCTGAAAATATGCAGGGAATGATTCCAATCTTTTGAGACCTGATTTATGACCCAGGATGTGATCTATTCTGGAGAATGTTCCATGTGCACTAGAGAAGAATGTGTATTCTGTTGCTTTGGGATGAAATGTTCTGAATATATCTGTGATGTCCATCTGGTCCAGTGTGTCATTTAAGGCCTTTATTTCCTTGTTGATCTTTTGCTTGGATGATCTGTCCATTTCAGTGAGGGGAGTGTTAAAGTCCCCTACTATTATTGTATTATTGTTGATGTGTTTCTTTGATTTTGTTATTAATTGGTTTATATAGTTGGCTGCTCCCAGGTTAGGGGCATAGATATTTAAAATTGTTAGATCTTCTTGTTGGACAGACCCTTTGAGTGTGATATAGTGTCCTTCCTCATCTCTTATTATAGTCTTTGGCTTAAAATCTAATTGATCTAAGGATTGCCACCTGAGCTTTCTTTTGATGTTCGTTAGCATGGTAAATTGTTTTCCACCCCCTCACTTTAAATCTGGACGTGTCTTTGGGTCTAAACTGAGTTTCTTGTAGACAGAATATTGATTTTTTATTTTAACCCATTCTGATACCTTGTGTCTTTTGATTGGGACATTTAGCCCATTTACATTCCGGATAACTATTGAAAGATATGAATTTAGTGCCATTGTATTGCTTGTAAGGTGACTGTTACTGTATATTGTCTCTGTTCCTTTCTGATCTACTACTTTTAGGCTCTCTCTTTGCTTAGAGGACCCCTTTCAGTATTTTCTGTAGAACTGGTTTGGTGTTTGCAAATTCTTTCAGTTTTTGTTTGTCCTGGAAGCTTTTTATCTCTCCTTCTATTTTCAGTGATAACCTGGCTGGATATAGTATTCTTGGCTGCATGTTTTTCTCGTTTAGTGCTCTTAATATATCATGCCAGTTCTTTCTGGCCTTCCAGGTCTCTGTGGATAAGTCTGCTGCCAATCTAATATTTTTGCTATTGTATGTTACAGACTTCTTTTCCCGGGCTGCTTTCATGATTTTCTCTTTGTCACTAAGACTTGTAAATTTTACTATTAGGTGACGGGGTGTGGACCTATTCTTGTTGATTTTGAGGAGGGTTCTCTGCACCTCCAGGATTTTGATGCTTGTTCCCTTTGCCATATTGGGGAAATTCTCTCCAATAATTCTCTCCAATATACCTTCTGCTCCCCTCTCTCTTTCTTCTTCTGGAATCCCAATTATTCTAATGTTGTTTCATCTTATGGTATCACTTATCACTCGAATTCTCCCCTATGGTCCCGTATTTGTTTGTCTCTCTTTTGCTCAGCTGCTTTATTCTCTGTCATTTGGTTTTCTAGATCACTAATTCTTTCTTCTGCTTCATTTATCCTAGCAGTAAGAGCCTCTATTTTTTTTTGTACCTCATTAATAGCTTTTTAAATTTCAACTTGGTTAGATTTTAGTTCTTTTTTAATTTTTTCTTAAAGATTTTATTTATTTATTTGACAGGCAGAGATCACAATTAGGCAGAGAGGCAGGCAGAGAGAGAGAGGAGGAAGCAGGCTCTCTGCCGAGCAGAGAGCCTGATGCGGGGTTCGATCCCAGGACCCTGGGATCATGACCCGAGCCAAAGGCAGAGGCTTTAACCCACTGAACCACCCAGGCAACCCTAGATTTTAGTTCTTTTATTTCTCCAGAAAGGGCTTTTACTTCTCCAGACAGGGTTTCTCTAATATCTTCCATGCCTTTTTCAAGCCTGGGTAGCACCTTGAGTATCGTCATTCTGAACTCTAGATCTGACATATTACCAATGTCTGTATTGATTAGGTCCCTAGCCTTCAGTACTGCCTCTTGTTCTTTTTTTTGCGGTGAGTTTTTCTGCCTTGTCATTTTATCCTGATAAGAATATATGAAGGAGCAAATAAAATACTAAAAGGTTGACAAAGACCCCAGGAAAATGTGCTTTAACCAAATCAGAAGAGACCCCAAATCGTGGGGGGAAGGAAAGGGGTAAAAAGAAGTTCAGAAAAAAAAATTAAAGAAAGAAAACAAATAAAGAAAAATTATAAAAAAGAAAACTATATATATTAGACTTGTGATTAGAACTGGGTCACTCAATTTTGCGAGTATTTTGGTCTCTTAGAAGAAACTACCTCCCCAAATTTTAAAGAATGAAAAACTTATATAAAGGTAAACACAATGAAGGGATGGAATATGACTATAAAGATAAAAATTGTTTTTTTAATTAAAAAAATTTCTAAAAAAAGAGTTGATAAGATATGTTGGTTGGGAGAATAAAGAAAAAGAAAGTGGAGAGAATTTGCTCAGGCTGGAGACTAGAACAAAGTCGTGTGCTACATTTAGAGTGTATTTTGATCTATGAGAAGTTGTACCCCAAATTTTTTTACAAGAAAAAAACCCTATGTGTATACAAAAAATAAAGTTAGATACAATGAAGGATAAAATATGACTATAATAATGAAGGTTCCAAAAAGATTTTTTTTATGAAAGGTATTGTTACAATAAACTAGTTAAAAAACGTTAAAAGAGGAAAGGGTAAAAGTTAAAAAAAAAATTAGCAGAAGAAAAAAAATAAAATAAAAAAAAATTAATTAACTTTGCAAGGCTAGAGAATCATGGGGAGAAAGCCATGAATTCCATGCTCTGCTTTCTCCTTCTCTGGAATTCTGCTGTTCTTCTTGGTAAGTGAACTTGGTCTTGGCTGGATTTCTTGTTGATCTTCTGGGGGGAGGGGCCTGCTGTAGTGATTGTCAAGTGTCTTTGCCCAAGGCGGAGTTCCACCGCCCTTACCAGGGGCCAGGCTAAGTAATCCGCTCGGGTTCGCTTTCGGGGTATTTGTTCCCTGAACGCTTTCCGTAGAGTTCCGGAGGATGGGAATGAAAATGGTGGCCTCCCAGTCTCCATCCCAAAGGAGCCGAGAGCTCAGGGTCCCACTCCTCAGTGCGCCCTCAGAGAACAGTGCTCAATCACTCCCGTCTCCCTGGCCTCCAGCTGCGCTCCGAGCTCACCCAACCTGTGACCAAGCATCTCTGTCTCTGGCACACAGCTCCCCCTGGAGTCGCAGAACTCTGCAGATCCCTTAACTCTTCCAGGAGGGTCTCCCTGGATCTTGTGGGGTCCCCACTCACAGAGTAGTGGCCTGTGCCATGGATTACGATTCAAGGTAACCCCGAGTTGAGAGCCCGCTCCTCGGCTCCATCTCTGTAGCCAGCTTCCCTGCTCTAATACCTGTGAGCTCTGCGACACTCAGACACCCTTGATCCTTCTGTGATCCCGTGGGACCTGAGGCCACACTGTCCCCGCGTGGGCTTCACCCCGGTTTAGCCTCTGGAGCGATGTCCCTCAGTGGAGCAGACTTTTAAAAGTTCTGATTTTGTGCTCCGTTTCTCCGCTGCTTGCCAGAAGTGGCTCCTCCCCACATGGTCTATCCCCCCGTTGCTTTGGATTCACTTCTCTGCCGGTGTCCTACCTTTCAGAAAGTGGTCGATTTTCTGTTTCTAGAATTATTGCTCTTCTTCTCTTTGATCTCCTGTTGGATTTGTAGGTGTTTGGAATGGTTTGATAAGCTATTTAGCTGATCTCCTATTACCTGATGTCTTCTCAGCCTGCCACTTCTCCACCATCTTGACGCCTCCCTGGGTAGTATGAATATATATATATTTTTAAAGATTTTATTTATTTATTTGACAGACAGAGATCACAAGTAGGCAGAGAGGCAGGCAGAGAGAGAGAGAGGAGGAAGTGTTAGGGCCTATTTAATGTTCAAACCTGTTTAACTATTAGGGTCTGCTTAGCCAGAGCAACTCCATGTTGCCTAGGTAGCCATATTGTTGTTTATATCCATGGACTTCATTTCGGGAATAAATGCCCCTGTAGTTCCTGTCATGGTTCCGGGTATCGATTCCGGGAGTAAACGCCTTAATAATAGAAGCCACGTACCTTGGGTCTGCGGTTATGCCCTATAAAACCAGCCCGTGAGATCAGGAAGAGGTCGCTCTCTTCGGAGGCAGCCTTGCTGGTCAGTCTGACTTCTAATGCTTGGCATAGAATAAAGCTTCACATAACTTTCACTTTGTCTCAGTCTCGTTCCCCTGGCCAGTCAGTCTAACTTCTAATACTTGGCATAGAATAAGGCTTTGCATAACTTTCACTTTGTCTCAGTCTCGTTCCTTTGATAACAGACCCCAGCAGAAGCAGGCACCCTGCTGAGCAGAGAGCCTGATGCGGGGCTCGATCCCAGGACCCTGGGATCATGACCTGAGCCGAAGACAGAGACTTTAACTCACTGAACCACCCAGGCACCCCAGTATGAACATTTTAGCAATATTAATTCTTCCAATCCGTGGGTATGGGATATCTTTCCATTTATTTGGATCTTCAATTTCTTTTATTTATGTCTTGTAGTTTTTAGTGTAGAGATCTTTCACCTCATTGGTTAAGTTTATTGCTAAGTATTTTATTGTTTTTGATGCTATTTTAAATGGGATTTTTTTCTTTTTTTTTTCAGATAATTTCTTGTCAGTGTAAGAGACAACTGTTTTTTGTATGTTGATTTTGTATCTTGCAAATTTCCTGAGTCTGTTAGTTCTAACAGGTTGTTTTTTTTGTTTTTTTTTTTTGGTAGAATCTTTAGGGTTTTTATATATGTCAGATCATATTATTTGTAAATGGATATAATTTTACTTCTTCCTTTCTGATTTGGATGCATTTTATTTATTTTTACTGCCTAATTGCTCTGGATAGGACTTCTAGTATTAGGTTGAATAGGAGTGGTAAGAGCAGGCACCCTTGTCTTGTTCCTGACCTTAGAGGAAAAGCTTTCAGCCTTGAGTGTGATGTTAGCTATGGCCTTATTATCCATCACCTTTATTATGTAAAGGTGTATCCTTCTATACTCAACTTTTTGGGAGTGTCATGAAAGGATTTAAAATTGTTTCAAGTTGGGGCACCTGGGTAGCTCAGTGGGTTAAGCCTCTGCTTTCAGCTCAGGTCATGATCCCAGGGTCCTGGGATCACGGCCTGCATCAGGCTCTCTGCTCAGCAGGGAGCCTGCTTCCCCCTCTCTCTCTGCCTACCTCTCTGCCTACTTGTGATCTCTCTTTCTCTGTCAAATAAATAAATAAAATCTTTAAAAAAATAAAATTGTGTCAAGTGTTCTTTATCTATCTTTTAAATGATCGTGTGATTTTTATCTTTCTGGTGATGTAGTGTAGCACTTTTATTGATTCATGTTGTTCAGTCATCTTTGTATCCTAGGGATAAGTCCTACCTGATCATACTCTGCGATCTTTTTAATGTACCATTGAGTTCATTTTGTTGGAATTTTGTTGAAAATTTTTGCATCTGTATTCGCTAGGGTTATTGTCCTATAGTTTTCTTTTCTTGTGGTGTCCTTATCTAGTGTTGCTCTCAGGGTAATGTTGACTTTGTAAAATGAATTTGGGATTATTTCCTCCTCTTCATATTTTTTGGAAGAGTTTGAGAAAGATTGGCATTCAGTCTTCATTAAATGTTTAGAATTCACCAGTGAAATGTTCTGCTCCCAGGCTTTTCTTTATTAGGAGATTTTTGATTGCTGATTTGGCCCCTTATTTTTTAGTGGTCTGTTCAGATTTTCTATTTCTTCATGATCCAGTCTTGGTAGGCTGTGTTTCTAGGATTTTTCTTATTTCTTCCAGGTTATCTAATTTGTTAATTCATATTTGTTCATAGTCATGTCTTATGATCCCTCATATTTGTGTAGTATCAGATCTGAACACTTGTTGCTATAAGTTCCAAACCCTTCTCCATCCCTATTTGATCTCCAGTAGGTTTGTCCCAGTAGCATCCCTCCTCCCCCCGTGATCTCCATGGTGTAAGACCCGAGTAGGCCTCTTGGAACATGTCCCATTAAGTTAGTGAAGCTTGGGGTGCCTGGGTGGCTCAGTGGGTCATGGTCCTGGAGTCCTAGGATCGAGCCCTGTGTTGGGTTTCCTGCCCAGTGGGGAGCTTGCTTCTCCCTCTCCCTACCTCCATTTGTGCTCTCTCTTTCTCTCAAAAAAAAAAAAAATCTAGAGAAGCTGAATGTTCACCTTGGGATCTCTTCTAACTACTAGAGAAATAAGGCTCAGGGAGGGGACCTCTCAGTGCAGTGCTTTCAAGGTAAAACCTCTCATCTTACCCTCTGAATGTTGTCCTCCTTGGTTTCTGTGGCTCAAGGGGTATTTCAGCCTTACCCAAAGGGTTCTGGGATTTTTCACAATGGTGTCTTTTCTATGGATAGTTGCTAACTGTTCTTGTGAGGGGGACGGAGGTCAAGGACAACCTATGTTCTGTAGTGATTATGTCATTAACCTCTTTTTCATCATTTCATCTCTTTATCTTTCTGGATTTAAATTTGGGTAATTTAAAAATATTTATTTTATAGTCCACCAATTCTGTTTTTAGCTCTGTCTTGTTTGTTTTATCCCTCCATCGAGATTTTATTTTCATTATTTTAATATCTATTTCTAGATTCTTCTTGTTTCTAATTCAAGTGCTTAATTTTTCTTTTATTTTCTTTTTAAAAAAAGATTTTATTTATTTATTTGACAGAGAGAGACACAGCAAGAGAGGGAACATAAGCAGGTGAGTGGGAGAGGGAAAAGCAGACTCCCTGCTGAGCAGGGAGCCCAATGTGGGCCTCCATCCCAGGACCCTGGGATCACAACCTGAGCCAAAGACAGGCGCTTAACAACTGAGCCACGCAGGTGCCCCTTAATTATTCTTTATGGGCTCTTGTTTCTTATATTTTCAGGCCTCTCTTTTATTTCTTTAAATCATATTCAATATGGTTATTTTATTTTTAGTGCATGAGAATTCCATTTGCAGATCTTTTTTGGGGTCTGTTACATGTTTCCTGTCATATTGCCTTATTTTTCTTGGTTTAGTAACTTTTTCTTTTTGATTGTGGACTCTTGGTTTTCTTTGGAGTTGTATCTCTGGGAAATATTTGAGTTCTGGATTGAAGCTGAGTTCCTCTAGGCAGGATTAGCATTGGCTTCTGTCAGTTGCTTAGTGGAACTACCAAGTTGGGACCATGTTGAATTAAATTCTATGGCTGAGGATTTTTGTCCTCATAGGTGGTGTGAATTTGGACTACAAAATCATGGATAAACTAGCTTGTTATTAATTATTAGGGGATTTCCCTCTGCTTTCATTTAGTGCCAAAGTAAAAACAGGCAAGATTTTGCCATTGCCCCCTTTTAAAAAGTTTTCATTTAAATTCCAGTTAGTTAATATACAGTATAATGTTAGTTTCAGGTGTAAAATATAGTGATTCAACACTTACATACAACACCCAGTGCTCATCACAACTAGTGCCCTCCTTAGTCCCCATCACCTATTTAATCCATCCCCCACCCACCTCACCTCTGGTGACCATCAGTTTGTTCTCTTAATCAAATATGAACTTTGATTTGCTTTTCTCTCTTTTTTGTCCCCCTTTGCTCATCTGTTTTGTTTCTTAAATTCCACATATGAGTGAGATCATACAGTATTTGTATTTCTCTGACTTATTTTGCTTAGCATAATATTCTCTAGCTCCATCTGCATCATTGCAAATGGCAAGATTTCATTTTTTTTTTTTTTTTGCCATCCCTTGTTGTGCAGTGGAGTTAATTTTGTATTTGAGAATGAGGTGCTCTCGCTTTATGTGTAGTTTATTAGTTTTACTCATTTTGAGTAGATCCTAGGAATGATCTCTCTGTAGAGATCTATGCAGCCATCAGAGTAAAAACTTAAGGTCCTTAGGGTTCAGCAGAAACTTTAGGGCAGAAATCAGTTTTGGTGCTTGTTTATCTGTATGGGTGCCTGTTTTCACTTCATTTTTGGGCTCTCTGTGTATTTTGCTTTTTTCTTGCTCAGTGTTGTACTGAATTGCATTAATTTTTTTGGGGGGGCCATTTTATCCAACATGTTATTCTTTCATTCTTGAGGGTTGTTCATCCACTCTTACCCACCATGTTGCTTTAAGTGGAAGTCCTGGTGATCTTTATTTCCTCTTTATTTTTTTCCTATATTTTTAGCATTGACGTTGATAATAAGAAACTTCAGTGCAACTATAAAATGAGACTCTCTAATTGTTTAAATGTTAAATGGGATAATTTGAATGTTAGAGAAATAAATTATATATGAAGTATGATAGTTTCTTAAAATAGATGAGTTTTCAGCTTCCCTAGTACTTCTGATAAATTTGGCACATTGTTGACTTCTAAATATTCATTTATTTCCATGTTAACAGTCTGTTCCTTCTTTTGTAATGTTAACAAACGATTTTTAATTAAAGATAGCTATCCATTCTCCTCTAGCTAAATCCTTGATGAACTTTTGTTTTCTCTGCCACAGTCATACTTAAGGCTTTAATGTTAGTGATAGTTATCATTTAGCCAGGAGCATTAAAATCACCAGTTCCCTTTGAAAGACCTGATTTAATCAACTTCATTAGTAATCTACTTAATGCAATCATAGGCTAATGAAATTTAAAAAAAAGAAAATTAATACATTATGCCAGTTAAACTATTGGAATCTATAAAGTTTAATAGGAAATTAAAATCATAAAATCTTTGTTATAGACCCTATTTCAGTTCTTTCTTCCTCAGTGGGAGAGAACCTATAGCATTATCATTATTTTTTTAAAATTTGAGTATAGTTGACATGCAGTATCAGATTAGCTTCAGGTGTACAACATATCGACAATTTCATAAATTATACTATGTTCACCACAAGTGTAGCTACCATCTGTCATCACACATTGCTATTACAATGTCATTGACTATATTCTATAACATCATTATTATGTAAAATACTTGACGCTGCCTTTGCAAGTGTGTAAAACTGCTTTTATATAATTTTTATTCCTGTCATACTCTGGTATAAAGAACTAACTGCATTTGAAAGCTTATTAAATATAGTTTAAGATAGGAGATTTGAAAGAAAATAAACTGATGAAATTCCTTTTCTCAAGAAATTTTTTTTCAGGTCACACTAGAAGAAGGTATATTTGATCTTTCCCTTCAAAAACCATCAGGTTATTTTAAGCTTAGTTTAGCTAAATTTTCAGAGGTGGGCAGAAACATCATTGTTATTACCAGGTACATTACCATAAAGTGAAGAGCATTTTATTTATTTATTTATTAAAGATTTTGATTATTTATTTGACAGAGAAAGACACAGTGAGAGAGGGAACACAAACAGGGGGAGTGGGAGGGGAGAAGCAGGTTCCCTGCTGAGTGGGAGCCCCTGATGCAGATCTCCATCCCCAGGATCATGACCTGAGCCAAAGGTCGACAATGATTGAGCCACCCAGGTGCCCCTATTTATTATGTTCTTACTAGTTTCTTTTTCAGAAGATATCCTTACTTTTTTGGGGAAGTTTTTAAAAATTTTATTTATTTATTTTGTCTTTTACATCCTGACTGCAAATTGGAATTCCAAGGCCTAATGCAGGTAGTGGTACTGGTGTTGGTACTTAGAGTCTTAACTTATGAGCCTCCCATTTCAATAGGGGTATTTTGATTCAATTTATGGAGCTGCCATTTTATTATGGATATTTTAGGTCTGAGGTTCTGCCTTGAAAGTCATACCTGTGTGCTAAACTGTTTGTGATGTTTTAGTTATGTTAATTTTGATTTATTAATTGATATCACAGGAAAAGAGTGAAACAGATTCCTGTCTCTGTTTCTTCATGCCTAGAGTATCTCCTATGCAGTATTCCCTCCTTATATGACTTTTAAAATTTTCATTGTGAGCTTTCAAGATAATGTCACATTCTGCTTTTTTTCTATGTGAAATAAACAAGAAAACCAAATAGGCAACAGAGAGGGAACTATTAATCAAATGAAAACATTTTTTCCACAAGAATCAAATTATCAAAACTCTGTAAGTAAATACCAAGTATAGTGATGTGCTATCAAAAAAGCAGAATGAATTTAAATTATGATCATATTTTTAGCACATTATCAGAGATGTCACCTGTAGAGATTCCCATGTGTAGTGATGATATTGTCTAATAAAATGTCACTTTAATATGTTTTCATATTATTTTAAGTAAAAACGTATTTAAAAGAAAACATGCACATAATGTCTCAGCATTTCCTGCACATTTCCACATTATCAAATTTTCATGTCATTCCATCTGTCTTCATTTTCAATATTAAATGCCCTGGTTCAGTTTAATTCAATCAAACATTGATTGCACATTTACTGTGTGTCACTTTTATCTTTCTCCCTCTTCTAAGCTCCTATATAACTTGCTGTCTGAACCACTTGTATGGCACTGATTGATGTATTACAGTTTTTTTGTGTGTAAGTCTTATCTACTTGACTACATTTCATGGTCCTGAAGTTTAGGAAATTATAGTTCTCTGTTCCTTCTGTAGTGCCTATTACCTAGGTACACAGTAGGTAGTCAGTAAATATCAGCTGATGAGATTAAATGAGTTAATCTATGTAATGGTACCTACTGAGACATGAAGCAACAAGGGATGGGTAAATAAAATTATTAAAATAACAGTAAATTAAATAAAAAACAAATCCTAAGGTCGGTATATTTTAGGAAGTGTATTTAGGGCCTACCATGGTGCTGGGTATAAACAAGGGGACAATAAATGTTTGGTAAATGATTCAGATAAATTTGTATAGTGGTAATTTTGCTGAGGTGAGGTCTTTTTGGTGTCAACTAGATATGGTTGAGGTCACTTAGTAGAAATACATAATCTGAGGAAAAGGTATTGTGGGATTTAATTAGAAGGTATTAGGATAAAGGACAATTTGTCCTTAGCTAAACATGTGTTGATAGGAGGGCAGGATGTTGGAATGAAGTAGAGGTAAAGAGTGGGTTTCCCTCCTGGTTAGAGCAGGTGGGTAGGTGGGTGTACAATCAAGTACTGGCAGGAGTGCAGTTCTACTTATGGTGTTCAATCTTAGATTCTGTCAGGTCGGTGACTCTCAGCTAACATGGTGGGGATGGGAGTAAGAGATCAAATACAGAGCAGACTAAGGACCAGATGCCTGAGAAGACCCCAAAATATAGTCTTAGTAAGTGAAGGTAGAGCCAAACTTGGCTGGGGTCATTCTAGTTAGCATTTGCTGGAGAGGTTGGTCACTTGTGCTCACACGATCATTTATTTCATAAGAACTTAAATTTTTTTTTATCATAAATTAATCCTAAGTTAATGTGTCTTGAAGCCTGAAGACACCAACTGATGGACACCATAATCCTCCAAACTGAATCAAACTATCGTATTCAGAGCAGTTGGTCATCAGCAAAACCAGAATCTGATACTAATTTTATGTCTAACAAAATCTTTTCCATTTCCTCGGTGTTAGTAGTTGTGGGTATATTAAAGGATTCTGTATCACTCACACATACACACAGATACAGACATACACATATAGAAACAAATCCAACAAATTTAATGTTTTTGAGCTTCTTTTTTTGTCAGAGCTTCTGCTGCAGCATGTTTTTCTTTGTAATTGAATGCATTGCTTTTTTTTTTTAATTGGAAATTTTCCTTTTGTAATTTTAACTTGTTTTTTTTTTTTTAAAGATTTTATTTATTTATTTGACAGAGAGAAATCACAAGTAGGCAGAGAGGCAGGCAGAGAGAGAGGAGGAAGCAGGCTCCCTGCTGAGCAGAAAGCCCGATGTGGGGCTTGAACCCAGGACCTGGGATCATGACCTGAGCCGAAGGCAGCGGCCCAACCCACTGAGCCACCCAGGCGCCCGTAATTTTAACTTGTTAGATGTCTCTTTAGTTTGTGAGAAGACATTTGCATTAATACCCCATATTACAAAATTTTTATGCTACCACTCTGGCTTCCAGCCATACGTATAGTCTATAGTTTTCTTTGGAAATCCAGAAGTTTACCTGTACTAAAAAATCTGTCTTTGTGTCAGGTTTTGGAATTTTGGAACTGCCATGTTGCTCTGTGTTGCTCTGTGCATGGGCATTTGCAACTCTCCTTTAGGTCACTGTAAGGTTCCTGACTGGTAACTTATTTTTTATTACCGTGCATGAATACAGGCAGAAGTCTTTCCCAGAGAGTGTCCATAAGATGGCTGAGATCAGACCTAACACTGACAAAATTCTAATGAAGACTCAAGGACAGTGGGAGAGTAGTATACAATGTGGAATGTAGCCTGAAACTACTTCTAGGAGTGCTTGGCTGGCTCAGGCCCTAGAGCATGCAACTCTTGATCTCAGGGTTGTGAGTTTGAGCCCCCACTGGGTGTGGAGATTACTTAAAAAAGAAAATCTTTTAAAAAAGAAAAATTATAAATAACAACAACAACAACAACAATAAAATAAAATAAAACCACTTCTAGATGGGTCTACTTAGCTTCCATAGGCTGGGACCCATGTGGTGGGTCCTGGATGGTGTCCTTAAGGCTGGTGACATTGGAAGCCAGATTCAAGTTCCAGAGAAAGAAGGGAATGTATCTCTTCTGTTAGTGTATGCCTGCCTTCTCAATCCTTGTTTTCTTCCCCAAGATCTACTCTTTCTCAGAACAGTTGGCAGTAGGAGTACTTGTTTTTTTCAAAGAAATCCCATAGGCAAGTGATCTTGACCAATGACTCCCATCAGAGCAATTATACCAAATTACAGTAGTCTCAACAGTGCACATGTAGGAGTTTTCAGGTTTAAGTAACATGGCATATTGGAGGAAGATGGCAATACTTCTGTCCAGATTGGACTGTGCTGAGCCAGTTTAATTTGCTTTTAAAGCAGTTCAAGATTGTATCTGCTGGTCTTCCTGCCATCTTAGGACTCTCATATCCTTATCTACACAGGTAACTTTCAATACACCTGCCATTTCCTACCCCCAAACCCGCCCATTTCCATGAGAAAAATAATGGTATTACTTAAATCCATGCATGGAAAGGAATTGATAATCTAAAGATAAATAATAAAGGTTTAGAGATACAGTCCTGGCAAAGACATTTTTACAATAATCTCTTTCATCAGTAGAAATTGTATCTTCTCAAGTTTGAAACATCTCCGTTTGTGTTATTTCACTATTTTCCCCAAGAATGATGAGTGAGAACATTTGATTAGTAAAGGGCTCATCTGAGATAATTATTCTCCAAGAAAGGTAGAATTAATCATAAAGGTCAATTCAAGTCTTCTTCAGAGGGACCAAAATGACCTGCAATAATGTGACCAGCTATTGTGTTTTCCTTCCTCCTCCTTTCCCCATTGTGAATTTTCTGTCTATGGATTGTGTTAATGGGGACAAAACTAAGGGGACAACTTGCTAGAGCAATGTTTTCTCTCTCTTGATCTCTTCATTATGGAATATTTCAAACATACACAATACTAAAATAGTAGAAAGTGCACCTTTATGTACCTATCAACCAGCTTCAGTAGTTCTCAGAATTTGCCAGTCTTATTTCATCTGTTCCTTCCCCACATCTTTGTTTTTTGGTGGCATATTTAAAGCATCCATGACATCATATTATTTCATCCATAAATATTTCAGTATGTTTGTAATAGATGAGGACTTAGAAACACCACTATACATTAACAAAGATTCCATATTGATTAAACAGTCTCTTTGAAAATTTTAAATTTGTCCCCAAAATGCCTTTTTTAAGTTGTTTTATTTGAATTAGCTTCCAAATGAGGTCCACATATAGCATTTGTCTGCCATCTTTCTGAAGTTTTTTTTTTTTTTTAATCTCGAGCAGCTCTCCTACCCCACTTTTCCATGCTATTTATTTCTTAAAGAAACTGGGACAGTTTTTCTCATTTTGAAATTGGCTGATAGCATCCTCATGGTGTCATTTAAATCATCCTCAATTTTATATGTTTCTTGTGGACTGGTAATTTGATCTAGAGGCTCAACTAGATTTAGATTCAATTATTTTGGCAAGAATAATTCACAGGTGGTGAAGCACAGAATGACTGTTCCACTTTTCATGCTATTTTAAGGTTGGTTAGTGGGTTTGGCTGGTATAAGCCAGACTGTGTATTATAAAGTTCACCATCAACTTGTCACTTTATAGTTTTAACTTCTCTTGGTAATTGAGGTCCAGATCCTTTTATTCATTGGGTTTACATAAAGGGTGATTTTCCTAATTCCTAATTATGTAGTTTGTATTATTAGAAGGAATGATCTTATGAAGAAGAACTTTTGTTCATTATCTATTTGGCTTATACAAAGATTTAATAATCTCGGTGGAATATATTATGCCTTTGCTCTTAGGTTCCTTCTCCCAGAATCAGCTCTGAAGTTCTTTGTCAGCTCATGAGTCCGTTGGAACGCACTAGTTGTCTTATCGCATGTTGCCACTGATCAGTGGCCTCCCTCCTACCTCTACATTCTGTGCCCTGTCAGTTTGCTTTTATAACCAAAGGGATGCAGAGCCTCTTGACAAAAAAGGTTTTTCTAGCCAAAACTATGGGGTAGGACTTACCAAATTACTTTCACACCTGTGGAGGTTGCCCCCAAATTCTTGACACGTGTATTGCAGTCCTCAGCATTTGGTATTTTTTTGAATCTTTAGTGTTTTGCCTGAGTAGACAAGCGTGATATGAACTTTGCACAGTTGTTTAATGCTGTCTGGAAAGCTCCCTGCTCAGGAACACTGGAACTGAACCTGTCAGCCTTCTGCTTTGTGATTTGCCTATGTGGGAGGATTCCTTTTGGTATAGGTTTATAAAAGTGCCTTGATCTGTAGTTGAAGAGAAAATTCAGTGCTCTATTAATGAATAAATGTGACTCATAGACTCATATTCTGTATCGGTGCAAGTAAAAAAGAACAAAGAATCTCTAGCTTCAAATTCAACTGCTAATTTTGTAAATTTCTTGGGAAAGAAGTTTTTTTTTCCCCCCCTCCAGAATGGAGCAATTAACAATGAGCTCTATCAAAAACTAGTTAAGTTCTTATCCCAATTCTTTTCCAGTTCACTGGAAAGTTCCAACATATTTTATTATAATTCTAGATATTCTGACATTAAACTGCTTTCTTAGAATTTTCCCTTTTACTAGAGGTAAGTTGAAAGACTGGTTGAAAGACATACTCTACAGAGAGAAAATCCTCTCTCCTCCCACTGAATCAATTTCATAGTTTGCTTTCTGGTCAAACTGAGATTCATATCTGCCTTCTATAGGGCAGCTTTTATTTTATTCTTTTAAAAAACTTTTTGTAATGGAGTTATGAGATGTAATTCACATGCCATTCAGTTCAACCATATCAAGTGTACAATTCACTTTAAAGTTGTTTTTTGTGTATTCACAGTTATGAAGCCATCACTGAAATCCATTTTAGAACATTTCATCACCTCTAAAATAAAGTCACCCCCACATTTTGGTCTCCATCTCCATCCCTAGGCAATCGTTAATCTATTTTCTGTCTATATATTTGGCCATTCTGGACATTTCAAATACATGGGAGTTATACCATATGTGTTCTTTTGCACCTGGCTTCTTTCATGGTACATAGTGTTTTCAGTGTTCAACCAGGTTATAGCATATATAAGTATTTTAGTCTTCTTTGTTGTTGAATAGTATACCACTGTGTGCATACCACATTTTGTTTATCCATTTATCAATTAATTGACATTTGATGTTTCTTCTATTTGTCAATTATGAATAATGTTTCTATGAATATTCATATATAAGTTTTTGTGTGGACATACCTTTCCAGTTCTTTTGTGTATGTACCTAGGTGTAGAATTGCTGGGCCATATTGTAACTCTGTGTGTAACCTTTTGAAAGCTGCCAAACTGTTGTCCAAAGTGGCTGTTCCATTTTACATTCCCACCAGATCATGAGGATTCCAGTTTCTCTACATTCTTAGTTCAGGACAGCTTTTAAAATGTGAGTCCTAAGGTTTTTAGTGCATTTATCCATTACTGTATTTGAATTACATTGAAGAAAAATTCCAAGAATTTTGATTTCTATGTCTGTTGTCGTATTTTTCTATGAGTTTCATTAAGCTAACATTTCGTATGTAAATGAGAAAGGTTGATGGCTCTACCATTGCTTGACCAATAATTATATATATTGAAAGCCTTCGAGCAAGATATCTTTTCCAGTTGCTTTTTTCCCCCAGAGTCTCCTCATCTGAGACAGTAGGAAAATACATGAAAAATGTATGTGACAGAAAGTGGCTTTAGCTCCCTGACATGCTAATATTCTGGAACTGCTTGGGATTTAGTGAAGCAGAATCAGTGGAAAGAAGTGCCCAGTGCTACCAACATATCCAATGGGCGAAGAGCCTATAAATCTATAAAATAAATTGCGGCCTTGGTGGGGTATGTTTTTCACCTATCTATTAACTGGTAGATAAGTCACTTTGTTGCTATGGCAATATGAGCGGGGAGTGGGGGAGGAAATAGTTGGCCGGTAGTTACACAGTATAAAACTACTTTTTCTCCTTTCTGCATTTAAAAATGTTCTGTTTTGTGGATTTGTGGCTCTACTGACATCAGTGTATTTTTGAAAAAAGCATTCTTCAAGAATTCTTGTCATTTATGTCATCTGAGGAGCTCTGCAGAATGCCTCTATCTCTAGTTTTTACCCTTAGAGAAGCTCACATTGAAAGCTGCTGAGGCCTGACAACTTGCAAGACAGAGGGACCTAGAAGGATTATTTAGGGATAAAAGTCATTTTCCTTTGAAAATTTTCCTTTGATTAAGAAAAGAGAAATGGATTTTCTATAGTAGAGCCTTAATACTTAATTGGATTTCCTAAATGCATTAGTATTAAGACTATAATATGTAATAAGAGTGTTTATGTATCTTTTCAAAGAATTTTCCCATTTTCTTCCAAACTAAGCTTTCCTAATTCCACTAAGATAAAGGTAAGCCTTATCTCTACTTCCCAGACAGAGATGTTGAAGCAGTAAGTGTAGATGACTTGAGCAGATAAGACAGAGTTACAATCATGATTAGTGTTTTCTATATCTTGAACTTGGGGCCATACTGTTAGGATTTTTCCTGTTCTCTTCTCCCCAACCAGGACTCATTGAGTATAAATATTCATTGGTTGTGCTGACTAATTTTGAATGGCTTACACAGGTTGTAGCTTTCAGTTATGTTTGAAGATGCAGTCGTACTCTAGTTTCAGTTCCATAGAATCACTGTAAAGATGGGATGCACTTATCACCTCATAGCGTTTTGTTTTGTTTAAACCAAGATTCAATGACTCTAATCCTCACAGGGCCAGGCAGTATTATCAAGTATAATGGATTGTGTTTAACACAATAGAGTGGTTTTGTGGCTGGTGGTTAATTGGAATGTCCACTTAGAATTCAAGTTAAAAGAAACATTTAGAGCAGTACTCTAAATAAGACCTTTTTCTGGGTTGAATTCAGCCAGCAGGTTCAGACTGGAATCTCTAGAAATATTGGATCCTTGGAAAATTCTTTGCTTAATAAAAATATGACTGAACTATTTATTGAAATATGACTGAACTATTTATTCCTGAATATTGAACATTATGTTGACTTGAAATTATTGAATTCTTTAAAATATATCATTTTCTTAAATGTTGAAAGAATGCAGTTGATTAGGCACTTTAAAAATCACCCACTGGAGAGGGAATCCATGGAATACCCCAGTTTTGCATATGATAAAGATAAACTGTGCCTCAACCTTTACAATTATATTAAGAAAATTTGTTTAGAAAATAAAAGTTAGTATTAGATCTTGAATTCCCATAGTTTTCCTGTCTCTGTACCTTTCTCCTTTCTTGGAGACCCTAGTAATCTTGTAGGAAGCTTAGGCAGTGGACAGATATTGTGTGAAATTTCTTTGTCATTCTTGTTTTGTGCTTTCTTTATCCTGCGTTTTCTGTATCCTGTGTTTTCTTATTTTGGGGGCAACTTCCCTGTTTTCCTGAATAATCTTTCCAGTAACT
Organism: Lutra lutra; assembly: GCF_902655055.1. Classification (NCBI taxonomy): domain Eukaryota; kingdom Metazoa; phylum Chordata; class Mammalia; order Carnivora; family Mustelidae; genus Lutra; species Lutra lutra. The sequence goes on from NC_062290.1 coordinate 64,825,375, forward strand.
TCTTAAGAAAAATTGATTAGAAGGTAACTTTAAATATATTTTCTTATATCCTACCATCACACTTAAATGATAATTTGGTTCCATAAAGAATTTTAATTTGGAAATAACTTAGAATTTAGAAGGAACTTCTTCATTAACACCTACCTGTCAGTATTGCTCTGGAGAACGCATGCTGATTTTTGAGGTTTTGCATGTGACCTATTTTTTTTCTCAGTGTAGTGTTCTAAACGTTTCGAATGGTGTGCCTTGGTGCAGGTCTCTTTCATCTACTGTGTTAAGAACATGGGTGGGCTCATTCACAATTAGACTTTTCTTGTATTATTTATTAGGTAATTTCTTGCCTTCAATTTTCTGTGCCCCCCCCCCTCGCTGGGACAATGTCAAAGGCTGTACTTCCTAGAAAATTCTTTTCTTTCTTTATTTTTTTGCTGATACCTATTTTCTTCTTTTCCAACACCCTACTTTCTGGGAGATCTTTTTGACTCCATCTTCCAAATCTTCCATTCCATTTTTCATTTCTGCTCTCATATTTTCAAGTTCTCAGAGTTCTTTTCAGTTCTCTGTTCCTTTTGTTTTTGTTGTTGTAACATCCTGTTTATTCATGGTTGTAATAATTTAACCTCTCTAATATACTTGAGAATATTGGTTATAATTTTTTTCCAAAGGTTTTTCTGACTCTTGAAATTTTTATGTTTCTTCCAAGTTTTTAAATCTGTTTATGGGGTGCCTGGGTGGCTCAGTTGTTAAGCGTCTGCCTGTCAGCTCAGGTTGTGCTCTCAGGGTCCTGGGATTGAGCCCTACATTCCTGCTTGGCAGGAAGCCTGCTTCTCCCTCTCCTACTCCTGCTGCTTGTGTTCCTATTCTTGCTGTCTTTCTCTCTGTCAAATACATAAATAAAATCTTAAAAAAAATATAAATCTGTTTGTGATCCTTTCTTTTATGTGAGAACAACCTTTCTCAATCTTTTTTCTCTGATGGAACCCTTGAGATAATTTTCAGGCCTCAAGGAATTTATGCATAAAATCAGTACATCTTTAGCTCAAGATACATGACCACCAAGTTTTAGATATAATAATTCAGCAATTAGAATTAATAATTCAGCAGTGCTTTTTTGAGTAGAGAATCATATTTTTCTGTAGGTCTATTTACTTTATCCAACACATTAGCTTTCTCTCCATGAGTAATTCTCCTCTTCCAGATAGAATATCAATTCTAATGTAAGTTAGTAATATAGTTTATGGTAATTACAAATCTTTTTCTTTGAACATTTCCTACTTGGTTTTTAAAATGTTATCCAAGAATTACCTTGGTGGCTCAGTTGGTTAAGTGTCAGCCTTCAGCTCAGGTCATGATCCCGGGGTCCTGGGATGGAGCCCCATGTTGCCTCCTTGCTCAGCGGGGAGCCTGCTTCTCCCTCTTTCACTTCCCCTGCTTGTTCTGTCTGTCTGTCTGTCTGTCTCTCAAATAAATAAATAAAATCTTAAAAAAAAACCTTATCCAAGTAGCCTAAAGTTTTATTATAAATTTCTATCATATAAAATGCTAATGAGTTGATATGTGATATAATGTATATGCAACTATAGTTCCCCAATACTTTTTTTTTTTTAAAGATTTTATTTATTTATTTGATAGACAGAGATCACAAGTAGGCAGAGAGACGGGCAAAGAGAGAGGGGGGAAGCAGGCTCCCCGCTGAGCAGAGAGCCCAAAGTGGGGCTCAATCCCAGGACCCTGGGATCATGACCTGAGCCAAAGGCAGAGGCTTTAACCTACTGAGCCACCCAGGAGCCCCTCCCCCCTACTTTAAATTAAAAATGACTGTCCAGCCTTTCTTGAAACAACCGGGTAGTTAAGCTGAATTTAGTGGTTTTTTTCTTGTCTTTCTTTCTTCCTTTCCTTTCCCTCTTTCTTTCTTTCTTTCTTTCTTTCTTTCTTTCTTTCTTTCTTTCTTTCTTTCTTTCTTTCTTTCTTTCAAAGAGGGAGAGAGCAAATTCTTGCATGGGAGCCGGGGGAGAGGGAGAGAATCTTAAGTAGGCTCCAGCTACAGCATGGAATTCAGTCTTATGACCGTGAGATCATGACCTGAACCAAAATCAAGAGTCAGACACTTAATGAACTGAGCCGCAAAAGTGTCCCTAATCTGAGCTTATCTTTCTTAAAATTAATTGTACTCTATTTTTTACAAATTAAAAAAACTCATGAAATAAACATAGTAAAATTCTTTTTAATGATTAAGCAAATATGAGATTTGATTTTTCTAATATGAGCTTGGTAGATTTAAGAAGAGGTTATAAAAGATTTTAATTAATGTTATTTCTAACATGAAAATTTATTGATAGTGTTGAGTAGTAATGCTATTATAACCATAAGCATAAACAATTAGGATAAAATGGGTTATAAGATAAAATTTTATACAAGACTTGAAGAAATATTTTCTTAGTGCCTTCATGACCAGGATTAATTTTAACTTCAGCAATTAAAAAGTATTATAAATATGTGTTGGCTTCTCTACCTCTCTTTTTTTTTTAAATTTCTTTTCAGTGTAACAGTATTCATTGTTTTTGCACCATACCCAGTGCTCCATGCAATACGTGCGCTCTCTAATACCCACCACCTGGTTCCCCCAACCTCCCACCCCCCGCCCCTTCAAAACCCTCAGGTTGTTTTTCAGAGTCCATAGTCTCTCATGGTTCACCTCCCCTTCCAATTTCCCTCAGCTCCCTTCTCCTCTCCATCTCCCCATGTCCTCCATGTTATTTGTTATGCTCTACAAATAAGTGAAACCATATGATAATTGACTCTCTCTGCTTGACTTATTTCACTCAGCATAATCTCTTTCAGTCCCGTCCATGTTGCTACAAAAGTTGGGTATTCATTCTTTTTTTTTTTTTTATTGGTTCCATTAAATTTATTCAAGAACCAAAAGAACAAGTATTGAATTAACTGCATTTATAAACTGTTTCACAATGAATACTGCAATTTAGAAAGCCCTTTAGCCAATTTTTACTTTTTTTTTTTAATTTTATTTTTTATAAACATATATTTTTATCCCCAGGGGTACAGGTCTGCGAATCACCAGGTTTACACACTTCACAGCACTCACCATAGCACATACCCTCCCCAATATCCATAACCCCACCCCCCCTCTCCCAACCCCCCTCCCCCCATCAACCCTCAGTTTGTTTTGTGAGATTAAGAGTCACTTATGGTTTGTCTCCCTCCCAATCCCATCTTGTTTCATTTACTCTTCTCCTACCCTCTTAACCCCCCATGTTGCATCTCCTCTCCCTCATATCAGGGAGATCATATGATAGTTGTCTTTCTGATGGAGGCATAATACTCCATAGTGTATACGGACCACATCTTCCTTATCCATTCGTCCGTTGAAGGGCAGCTTGGTTCTTTCCACAGTTTGGAGACCGTGGCCATTACTGCTATAAACGTTGGGGTAGAGATGGCCCTTCTTTTCACTACATCTGTATCTTTGGGGTAAATACCCAGTAGTGCAATTGCAGGGTCATAGGGAAGCTCTATTTTTAATTTCTTGAGGAATCTCCACACTGTTTTCCAAAGTGGCTGCACCAACTTGCATTCCCACCAACAGTGTAAGAGGGTTCCCCTTTCTCCACATCCCCTCCAACACATGTTGTTTCCTGTCTTGCTAATTTTGGCCATTCTAACTGGTGTAAGGTGGTATCTCAATGTGGTTTTAATTTGAATCTCCTTGATGGCTAGTGATGATGAACATTTTTTCATGTGTCTGATAGCCATTTGTATGTCTTCATTGGAGAAGTGTCTGTTCATATCTTCTGCCCATTTTTTGATATGATTGTCTGTTTTGTGTGTGTTGAGTTTAAGGAGTTCTTTATAGATCCTGGATATCAACCTTTTGTCTGTACTGTCATTTGCAAATATCTTCTCCCATTCCGTGGGTTGCCTCTTTGTTTTCTTGACTGTTTCCTTTGCTGTGCAGAAGCTTTTGATCTTGATGAAGTCCCAAAAGTTCATTTTCGCTCTTGTTTCCTTTGCCTTTGGAGACATATCTTGAAAGAAGTTGCTGTGGCTGATATCGAAGAGGTTACTGCTGATGTTCTCTTCTAGGATTCTTATGGATTCCTGTCTCACGTTGAGGTCTTTTATCCATTTCGAGTTTATCTTTGTGTACGGTGTAAGAGAATGGTCGAGTTTCATTCTTCTACATATAGCTGTCCAGTTTTCCCAGCACCATTTATTGAAGAGACTGTCTTTTCCCCACTGTATATTTTTTCCTGTTTTGTCGAAGATTATTTGCCCATAGAGTTGAGGGTCCATATCTGGGCTCTCTACTCTGTTCCACTGGTCTGTGTGTCTGTTTTTATGCCAGTACCATGCTGTCTTGGTGATCACAGCTTTGTAGTAAAGCTTGAAATCAGGTAATGTGATGCCGCCAGTTTTATTTTTGTTTTTCAACATTTCCTTAGCAATTCGGGGTCTCTTCTGATTCCATACAAATTTTGGGATTATTTGCTCCAGCTCTTTGAAAAATACCGGTGGAATTTTGATGGGAATGGCATTAAAAGTATAGATTGCTCTAGGCAGTATAGACATTTTAACAATGTTTATTCTTCCGATCCAAGAGTATGGAATGGTCTTCCATCTTTTTGTGTCTTCTTCAATTTCTTTCATGAATGTTCTGTAGTTCCTCGAGTACAGATCTTTACCTCTTTCGTTAGGTTTATTCCCAGGTATCTTATGGTTCTTGGTGCTATAGTAAATGGAATCGATTCTCTAATTTCCCTTTCTATATTTTCATTTCATTTCATTGTTAGTGTATAAGAAAGCCACTGATTTCTGTACATTGACTTTGTATCCTGCCACATTACTGAATTGCTGTATGAGTTCTAGTAGTTTGGGTGTGGAGTCTTTTGACTCCAAGAGACTCCAGTCTTCTGACATGATAAAGAATCATGTCATCTGCGAAGAGAGAGAGTTTGACTTCTTCATTGCCAACTTGGATACCTTTTATTTCTCTTTGTTGTCTGATTGCTGTTGCTAGGACTTCTAATACTATGTTGAACAAGAGTGGTGATGTGGGCATCCTTGTCGTGTTCCTGATCTCAGCGGGAAGGCTGCAAGCTTTTTCCCATTGAGGATGATATTTGCTGTGGGTCTTTCATAGATAGATTTTATGAAGTTCAGGAATGTTCCCTCTATCCCTATACTTTGAAGCGTTTTAATCAGAAACGGATGCTGGATTTTGTCAAATGCTTTTTCTGCATCAATTGAGAGGATGATGTGGTTCTTCTCTCTTCTCTTATTGATTTGTTCTATCACATTGATTGATTTGCAAATGTTGAACCATCCTTGTAACCCAGGGATGAATCCCACCTGGTCATGGTGGATAATCTTTTTAATGTACTGTTGGATCCTGTTTGCTAGGATTCTACCTCTCTTATTAAGAGTATATAGGCATAAAGAATATTGTTTTTAAAACTAAAAATGATATATATCTCATTAATTTGAAAACTGTGCTGTTTTTTCTTTTTTCTTTTTTTAAAAGATTTTATTTATTTATTTGACAGAGATCACAAGTAAGCAGAGAGACAGGCAGAGAGAGAGGGGGAAAGCAGGCTCCCCACTCAGCAGAGAGCCCGATGCAGGGCTCAATCCCAGGACTCTGGGGATCATGACCTGAGCCAAAGGCAGAGACTGTAACCCACTGAGCCACCCATGCGCCCCTGTACTGTTTTTTTCTACATGGATCTGCAAGTGGTGGGTCAAATTTGAGACATGCTCTTGTGTACTTCATTTTCAGTTAGGATGAGACGATTTCTCTTGATGATTGCTAAATAAGAAAAGTTTGCTCAGACATGTTGAAACTGCTGTGAAATATCCACTGTCCTTCTATGAGTGATTGAACTTTTTTTTGGTTACCTGTTGCACAAGTGCAGTGAATGACTCTTGAGGCTGTAATTCTTCATCCCTGACCTTACTGGAATTGTTCATTGACTTAGGTTTAGAATTTTCCTTTTCTAATTCATATCTTATCTTTAAAAATCATTTTGGGCTATCAGACATGTTTGTAAAATATGATGCTAGTAAAATATAAAGCAATAAGACATATCATATAACTACACAAAGTATCACAAAAAACGAAAGCTTCATAATATAATTTATTGCTAACTTCTACAGTTTGCATTTGCAGTGTTTAAAATAATATCAAAATGGCTTGGAGGCAGTTAAATCACGGAACATTAAAATTCATTCTTTAAAATGAAAATTTCTCTCCAGTTTTTAAAATTACACCATCAGAACTTATTTACTCACATAAGCAGCCTATAAATAGAGGTAACTTGAGAAAGAGACTGGTGTCATCAGCCTGACATAGTTACCTCTGTGCAGTGTAGCAGTCATCAATCTTCCATGTTTCCTCTAGTTCATATCAAAGACTGAGAATAGTCTTAGGCAACAAGCATTGTCCTACAGTACGCTGCTGAAAGATCTCTTCCTAAATTGTTAGTGGGCCTGTTGGATCACTGTCCATTTCATCATGAGGCATATGAAGTTCATGACTGATGTTTATTATTATTATTTGAACCATGATCTTCCACAGAGCCACTAGGGACACCTTGCAGAACCCTAAGATTCCTTAAGAAACACTATATAGAGGTATTTATCTGATCTTTGAGGTCAATTCTACAGGGTTTCTGTGCAGAATTATTGGGTGGGACCTTCCTTTTGTTGGGGATTCCCATATATTAGTCTCCATGTTTTTTACGTGGACTTTTCAGGGCTCTACATATTTCTGCCTGGAGATTGGGTGTTATATGCTTGGCTTCCAGTACTCTTGGATTTAAGCAGCGTGAAGAGAGTGGACAAGAACCTCACCATTCGGAATGTAGACTTTTCACTTACTATCCATGTTTTTAGCCTTGCACCTCTTCTTCACCTTTTACTGTGTTTAGTGTCTTTGGGTTTGGAGAATCTCTGGTCTGATTTATTCACAGATTTAATTCCCTGTTCTGACCACTTCTGTATGGACATTCAGTCAATGCTTGTATCTTCAGCCCCATACCTTACCTGTGATTTACTATATGTGGTGCTGTTGACTCATATTTTTCAGGTATTTTCAATCCCATATCTTACCTGTGATTTATCTATATTTACTATATGTTACCTATTTTTACTATATGTACTATTTGTGACTCCTCATAAATTTTTATGGGGCTTATGGTATAAATTGGCTTACTTTTTTCTTCCTTATCACCCTCTCCTGCAGGTTTTTGGTGTTCAGCTTTCTCAGCTGTGAGAAATCCTCCATTCATTTTTCATCTTCCAGAACTTTATTGGCAACTCTCATCTGTGTTGTCTCTGTTCCTCTTATCTGTATTGTGTGCACTGTTCTCTTAATCTTTAAGAAATTCTAACTCTTTATTTCTTTATTCTCATTGTTAGTGGAGTTTCAGGAAGGAACAGTGATAAGGACACATATTCAGGATGCCATGATTTAACCAGATGTCGTTCATTGAAACTCTTAATCCCTTTCTTGTTGAGGAAAAGTTCAACATGGTGAGGGATGCTTTTGAAGTGTTGGAACTGAAGTGAAGGATGTTCAGGCTTGGGCTCAGTCTGGAAGTAGAAAACTGGCAGCCTGCAGGTCCAAAACAGCCTTCAGATGTTTTATTTGGATACTCCAAGTTTGTTCTTTAATTAGTGCTATTTTATTTTAAAGTTTTTAGAGAGGGGGAGGGCCAGAGGGAGAGGGAAAGAGGGAATCCCAAGCAGGCTCTACTCCCAGCATGGAGTCTGAGGTGGGGCTTGATCCCACAACCCTGAGACCACAACCCCAGCCAAAATCAAGAGTTGGACGCCCAACCGACTGAAGCACACAGGCATTCCAAATGAGTGCTATTTTAAAAATAGTAGAGAGCTCGCCTTATAATCAAGAAGTCAGACATCTTTAAACAAAATCAGATCTGGTTGTATATTCTTGCATGATAACAGTTGGCTGGAGAGGGATGATTGGGTATTTGCTCACTAGTTTGCCGCAGTTGTCTGCACTTTGGCTCCATTCACAACTCTGATTTGATTTTTGCACTGCCCCCACCTCAGAAGAGTGTTTCCTGGATTTAGGAAATTCATGACATGTTATACATTTGTGGTGTTATCTTCTGTCTGCTGAAAGATTCATCGCTAATTCTGTTTTGTAAAGTATATCATTTTTTATCTCATTTCTCTTATACAGATGCATTTTCTTTCTTTCCTTTACCTTCTCTTGAAGTAATTAACTGTTTCCTTGTAATAAGACAATGGCAATACCATTTATAAATCAAGACAAAATGTAGATAGTAAATTCATGGAAAATGCTTAGCTATGTTAATAATCAATGATGTATCATTTTATGCTTTATTAAATTAGACACTTCTTCCTTCTAAAAACCAAAAGAATAACAAAGCAAAAAGATAGTGCAATGCTGATAAGTTTATGGTAAAACCAACACACTCATATATTGCCAAGGGAAATATAGAGTGACGTCTCCTTCTGGGAAAACAAGTGGGTAACATATACTTTTTAAAAAAAAATTTTTATTTTATCATTTTATTTTGTAAAAATTTTATTTATTTATTTGACAAACAGAGATCAAGAAGTAGGCAGAGAGGCAAGCAGAGAGAGAGAGAGAGAGAGAGAGAGAGAGAGAAGAGGAAGCAGGCTCCCTGCTAAGCAGAGAGTCCAATGAGGGACTTGATCCCAGGACTCTGGGATCATGACCTGAGCTGAAGGCAGAGGCTTTAACCCACTGAGCCACCTAAACACCCCAGGTAACATATACTTTATTTTATTTTTATTTTATTATTTATTTATTTATTTATTTGATAGAGATCACAAGTAGGCAGAGAGACAGGCAGAGAGAGGAAGGGAAGCAGGCTCCTGGCCAAGCAGAGAGCCCGATGCTGGGCTCGATCCCAGGACCCTGGGATCATTACCTGAGCCGAAGGCAGAGGCTTTAACCCACTGAGCCACCCAGGCACCCTATTTTTATTTTTTTTAAGATTTTTTTTTTTTTTTTTGACAGAGAGCACAAGTAGGCAGAGAGGCAGGCAGAGAGAGAGGGGGAAGTAGGCTCCCTGCTGAGCAGAGAGCCTGATGACGTATACTTTAAAAGAACATATAAGTTGTGTGCATAAAAGTAGTTTTGAAAGTTATAACAGCAAGAGGAGGAAAAAAGGAGGGAAATTTAAACACCCAATGGAAGAGTATGATTCTAGTCCAGCAACAATGAAGATACTGGGGGTTTATTGGAAATATACAACCAAAAGTCTGTTACATGTTAGAAAGATTATAATATAATGCTTAGGGAAAATGTAAGAGTAGTCAATTATATTTTTATACTTTTACAAGTTATCCAAATATACAGACCAAAACCAGAAAGTTATTATTTTTTATTTTATATTTTTAAATATTTATTTATTTATTTCTGAGAAAGAGAGCAAGAGAAAGAGAGCGCATGAGGAAGGGGGTGGCAGAGGGAGTGAATCTTCAAGTAGACTTTTGACTAAGTGTGGAGCCTGCTGGAGGTCTCGATTTTATGACCCATGAGATCATGACCTGAGCCGAAACTGAGTCAGACACTTAACTAACTGAGCTACCTGGGTGCCTCCTACTAATTTTCTAATTTTAAATGAAATATAAAATAAAAGAGTTACTGTTTTTCTTGATTTTAAGTGTGATGTTTGTTTGTAAAAGTAGTGAAAATAAAATGAAGTATATAGAAAAAGATAAAAACCAGTCTTAATTCTACCACCTCAAAAGAATCACTGTCAATACTTTGATACATGTGTATATTATAGTCTTCTATTACAGCTTTACTGAGGCTTAATTAAATAAAGTGCACATATTCAAAGTGTATACAATTTCATAAGTTTTGAAATGTGTCTCCACAAGTGATATATATATATATCAACACAATCAAGATAATGAACATATCCATCATTCCCAAAACTGTCCTCTCTCCTTCCATAATTGCTTTCTCTTATCTCATCTCTTAGAAGCAACCATTGATTACTGTCAGCATGGCTTGGTTTGAATTTTCTTAAATTATATATAGATGAAATAATACAGGACACCTTTTTGGTCTGGCTTATTTCAGTTGATATAATTATTTTGGAATTCATCCATGTTATGTTCTGTATCAATATTTCATTCCTTTTTATTGCTGAATAGTATTCTGTTGTATAGATTTACCACAATTTATTTATTCATTTATCTGTTGATTATTTACAGTCTGGTTATTGGTATAAAAATTGGTTACTGGTATAAAAAAGTTGAATGTTCGAATGATTGGGAGAAGCTGTAAAGTATCCAGATATATGGCAACTTTCAGGACAACTTAGAATCTTTCAGGAACACTCTACCAGGAGTATATCCTATTCCCACCCTTATATCACTGCTTGAACGTGATCTATGAATTGGGGTAATTGAATAAGGTAATTCTCACCCCAAATTTCTCAAAATGACAAAAGATATTTATAAGTCAGAAAAGTTGTATTTGTCATGGACTAGAAATTCAAAAATTTCAAGAGAAATTCCATTTAAATTTTGTAATTTTAATAGAAGAGGAAAGACAGGAGAGTAAATTATTAAGAAAAAAAGAGGTAGAAAATAATTTCAAAGTTGAAGAAAGAAATGATTTTTCAGTTTTTGAGATATACTTAGTATCAAGCAGAATGTACGCAATAATTTCACTTCATGGGTGCAAATTTAAAAACACTGAGGATAATGAGAAAAGTCAGAGTGATCAGAAAGAGAAAAACAGTTTTTCTATGAAGAAATGAAAATCAAATTGACATCATATTTCTTATCAAAAACAATGTATTAGAAAAATATTGGAACAAAATGTTTGCTAATCTGAAGGAAAATGATTTTGGACTTAATATTTCATACCTAGTGAAGTGGCATTCAAAGTGGCATTTGAAAGTTCTACCAAAGACCTTTTAGAATTAAAAAAGTCTCAAAAAATTGACCACACATAAACTCTGAAAGAATTGCTAGGAAAAAACCTCCATAAATAAATAAATACACATACATATGTACACATATAACAAACCTATGAGATGCAAAACACAAATAGACAAGAAAAATTTTAATCCAAAGAAACACATAAAACATTAGTTAATTCAAAATAATTATTTGTGCAGAATCTAAAAAAAAATAGCTATTTGGATTTCAAATCCTAGACGATCTCAACATGTAATGCAGTTGGAGGACTAGAAGGGTGTGGTGGAGACAAAAGTTTCTAAGAAGGTGGGGGGAAAGGATGAACAATGGAAAATGTGAGTGAAAAGTTAGGACTTACAAAGACCTGTCCTAGAGGCCCAATATGCAAATAATAGAATATCAGGATGAGAGAAATGAGAAGATGTATGGAAAAAATTATCGAATAATAGGGGAGAATTTCCCCCATACTGAAGAGAGAAAAAGACCTACAACTGTCCCAGAAATGTTCCATTTAAAAAATTTACTCTCAGCTTTTATGTACAAGTCTTTGTGTGGACACATGCTTTCATTTTTTTTGGACAAATACTTAGAAATGAAAGAGCTGGATCATATAGTGGGTATGTTTCTTTTGAAGAAATTGCCAGAATGTTTTCCAAAGTGGTCATACCATTTCACATTCCCATTAGCAGTGTATCAGAGTTCGAATTCTTCCACTTCCCTGTGAAAACTTCAAATGAACAGGCTTTTGAATTTTAGTCATTCTAATAGGCATATAGTGTTTATCTCATTAAGCGTTTTTTTTTACAGTTATAAAATTTTATTTATTGAGTTATGATAGACATTGTGGCTTTAATTTGCATTTCCCAAGTGACTAGTGATGTTGAAAATCTTTTCCTGTGTTTATTTGCCATCTGTCTCTTTTTGGAGGATGTCTGTGTTCAAATCTTTCACATATTATTTCTTATTATTGAATTCTGAGAATTCTTTATATGTTCTGGAAATAAGTCCTGATTCGATATATGTTATGCAGTTATTGTCTCTGTGGTTTGTCTTTTCATTCTCTTCAGTGTCTTTTGAAGAGCCAAAGCCTTAACTTTGACGAAATTGAATTTATCAGTTTTTTTTTCTTGTATGGATCATGCTTTTGATTTTATTTTTATTTAGCCTAGATATTTTTTGCATAAATTTTATAGTTTTAGGTTTTATATTTAGTTTGTTTTGAGTTAATTTTTGCATGCAGTATAAGATGTGAATTGGTTTTGTTTGTTTATTTGTTTTTTCCTCACTGCTCTAATACCATTTATTAAGTCTATATGTTCTTTTCTGGATTGACTTTGCATCTTTGTCAAAAATCAACTGGGACTCCTGGTTGGCTCAGTCGGTTAAGCATCTGACTTCGGCTTGTGTCGTGATCCCGGGGTCCTGGGATGAGTCCCACATCGGACTTCTTGCTTAGCAGGGCCTGCTTTTCCATCTGCTTGCAGCTTCCCCTGCTTGTGCTCTCCCTCTCTCTCTGACAAATAAAATCTTAAAAAAAAAAATCAACTGACCACTTATGTGTGTGTTTGTTTTTGGACTTTCTATTCTGGTTCATCCATTTGTTTATTTTGCACTCATATCACACTGTCTTGATTACTGTTGTTTTATAGTAAGTCCTGAAGTCAGGTAGGGTTAAGTCCTCTAACTTAGTTATTTTTAAGAAGTTGTTTTGCTATTCTAGGCAAATTTGCATTTCCGTATGAATTATATAATTAACTTGTCAAGTTAGACAAACAAGCCCCCTCAAATTTTGATTTCGATTGTATTACATCTGTAGATCAATTTGAGGAGAATTAAGCTCTTAACAACATCGAGTCTTTTGATCTATGTCTATTTACTTATGTATTTTTTAGTTTCGCTTAGCACTGGTTTGCAGTTTTTAGTATTCAAGTCTTGTACATCTTCCATCAGCTTTATCTCTAAGTATTTTATATATATACACGTAGTTGGTTTTTGTACTTTGCTCTTGATAAATTCACTTTGTAATAACTCTCAAGTTCTTATTTTCTTTCTTCTTTTGTAGATGCATTAGGATTTCCTCCATAGGCAAGTGTCTTTGGATAAAGACACTTCTTTGCTTAGAACCTCTGGTATAATGTCATTAGATGGGGTAAAAACAGACATCACTTAATTTCTGATTTTAGGGGGAAAGTAATTATGTTTTCCTTTTCATGAAATGTACAAAAATTGGTTATTCCTAGAGGTCAGCAATTACTAGGGATCACATTTTGAGCAATAAATACATTTTGTTTAATAAAAAATGAGTTGCCAACCAATTTACTAGAATTTATATGGGTGAATGTTAGAATTCTCTTTCAGGATGAACAGAATACATGTAAATATTTAAGATTAGGAAAGTCTCATAGTAATGACTTTCCCATAATAAACATGTCTTTCCTATTTAAGTGTGAACAATGTGTGAAGTGGTTAGTAGCAATCTATTAATAAAGTGGTGTTTGTAGCAGCTGAGGAGCAGCTAGAGTTGGATAGAAGTACTGGTTTTGGGGAGATTAGCAAAAATATTTGCTTTATAACATTCTGATTCTCTTGGACAAAGTTATTAAGATTTTCCGAATCTATAAAGCTACTCTTTTTAGGCTACATACCTTAAATGCTGACCATGGTAGCAGACCCTGACTTGAGCCTTAAAAAACTTAGTTAGTCATGAGCACTGATGGGAAAAGCCTACATCATAAAACTCATCTTTGTCCTTGGGGCTTTGCTGTCAGACCCAGCAGAGTTCAAACATTTACTGAAGACCAAAACAATATTTTCTTCATATGCCTTTCTCATCCTTGGTAACCGTGTGGGTTGTTGTCTAACAACTAGGATTGCTTGAGCAGTCTTTGAAAGGGGTTTTAGCCCCAGAGGATAAAGAGGCTCTTAAAAATGCTCTGCTCAGAATTCATCGCATCCACTTGAAATTTCTGTTAGTTCCAAAAGGATTATTTAGAGTGCTGTCAGACATCACCAAGGAGCTATAAAACACGGCATATAACATGGTGTCTGTACCAGCTAAAACTGTTCCAAATCCTAGAAGCTCTCTTCTGGGTCTGAGAATGCTAATTGGATGTGTGGCTGTCTTTTATGCCAGAAATGAGTAAAATGAGACATGCTCTTTCCTCTCCCCACCCAAACCTTACCCTTTGCCTATACTTTAGGGCACCTTCCCACTAAGGTTTGAGGACCCTAACCCTAGCACACATTTAACTGATGATACTGTGATAGCCTCTCAATTTGTTTGAATCTCCCACTAGGCTATAAACACTGTGAGACCCTTACTATATCTAAATTATTCATCTTAAGCCACCAGTAACAGTGCCCATTCTACATTTGGCACTAAATAGACATTTGTTGGATGAATGTATGAATGAATAAATTCACAGAGCAGACCTCAAATGGTAGCAGTTTTTAAATTCCCATGTCAAAGTAATAAGATAAAGCTTTCTTGTTCATGAATTGATGAGGGACCAGGGTTTGAAAGGTGAAAATAAATCCAGAGGTTTAGGGAGAGAGGAAGGCATCCATAAGTAAGGTAAGGGCAGTCTACTGGTAGTCTGCTGGTAGTGAGGTTACCTATTTGTGACTTGGGGTCTGGAACATGATTTAGGAGTGGCTTCTGTAACCTCAAGTTTAAATCTCATTGTGCTCTTATCAGCAGGTTGGTGCATGGATGTGGGATACCACGGTAAAGACTCAGTCTGCTATGAAACTCTAGAATATTTTGACAAAAAGAGAAAAGAATACTGCTGCTTTCTATTTGTATGTAACTACTTGAATTGAATCTTGAAATGTTTCTCACCTTTTGTCAACCATCCCATTGTAGTTTGGGAAGTTGAAGATAGAGAACTGGTGCTCTTTTTATGTCCTTACATTTCCTGAAATCTTCATGTGTCTAGTTTTCTTTTATCCTCCCTTTCTTTGGGTTTCTCAACACAAGTGAGTTTTAGCTGGGGAGAAAATGGATATAACTAGCATATAAAATGTATCATTTAAAATACATACTTGTTTTTTTCATGACCATATTAATAAACTCTACTATTAGTTTCAAAATTTATTTCAAATGATGGGACGCCTGGGTGGCTCAGTTGGTTGGGAGGCTGCCTTCGGCTCAGGTCATGATCCCAGTGTCCTGGGATCGAGTCCTGCTTTGGGTTCCTTGCTCAGCAGGGAGCCTGCTTCTCCCTCTGCCTCTGCCTGCCACTCTGTCTGCCTGTGCTCACTCTCTCTGACAAATAAATAAATAAAATCTGTAAAAAAAATTTATTTCAATTGATTATCTTGGATTTTTTTCAGATAGATACTTTGTGTAAGCAAAGATAAAATTTCCTTTCTCTCCTAATATTTATACTTATTTTTACTTCTAGTGATCTTATTTAATTGCCTGGAACTACCAGAAGGATATTAGAATATAAGTTGTGATAGTGGTCATTTTTGTCTCATTCCTCCTATTAATAAATACCCCCATAGTGTTTTATGTTTAAATATTATGTTGCCAATTAATTGGATCATAGGTATTCCATAGCATATAAATAGATAATCTTCAATTTCTTCTATTTCTATTGGTAGGTCATAGGTTTAAAATTTATCAATTGCCTTTCTAAAAAATATCTATTGAGGCAATCAAAGCCTTTTTCCTTTGACCTACTAATATGATGAATTATAGATTTCCTAATATTGGTACATAATTGCATTCATTCTTGGAATAAATCCTACTTTGTCATGATGTATTATTCTTTAAATATCCTGACAGACTTGATTTTTCTAATGCTTTATTAATGATATATGTATTTATAGTTATAATTGAGATTGCCTAGGAGACTGTGAATTTGTCTCACAGCTACTACTCCATAGTCAATTCTTGTTTCCAAACCTTATACCTCTGAGCTGGCGTGGGAGGCTATTTGTGCCTTTTTCCTTGGGTTCTGGTCACTTTCTTCCTACACAGATTGTACTCTTGTTCTTTCTTTATTTTGTCTTTGTCTATTGTATATAAAGCAGAATTTTCTTGGATCTTATTTCTTGATCTCTCTCTCTCCTTTAAGAGAGAGAGAGTGTGCAAGCATGTGTGAGCGGGGCAGGGGTGGTGGTGTTGGTGGTGGTGGGAGGGGTGGGGCGAGAGGGAGAGAGAGAATCTTAAGCAGGTTCCATGCTCAGTGTGGAGCCCAACATGGGGCTTGATCTTAGGACTTTGAGATCATGACCTGACCCGAAATCAAGAGTTGACACTCAACTGACTGAGCCACTCCAGGTGCCCCTTTTCTTGATTTCTCTTAATTCAAATTGCTCCCCTTCCTTTTCTGCCCCCTCCTTTTTAAAATAAACTTTACACTCAAGTTAGAGCTTGAACTCATGACCCTGATGTCGAGAATTGCATGCTGTAATGACTAAGCCAGTCAGGTGCCCTTATTTCTCTTTGGTTTTTATTCATCAAGAATTGGGAATGGGGAGGATAGGCAAGACTTACTGTTTGAATCTAAAAGCTTCTTACCTTGTGCTTCAAATCTAGGAGCATTAAGCAAAACCAAGTTACATAGTATTTTCATTGAATTCACATTTGAGACTATAGCATTTAAATCATGGAATTAAATCATATAACATAAAACTACTGGTCTTGAACTAAAAAAAAAAAATCAGGTATTAGCTTTTAAAATTTTCATAATGGTAAAGTCTCTGCCTTAGGGAGGAGATCACTGAACTACTTCTCTAAGAGTATGACACCTCAGTGGTTGGTCCAAGATTGCAACATAGGAAGCTGGGATTCCAAGTCTCAAATGCTAAGCTTTGAGCCTTGAGGAGTATCTTGAATTTTATGTTGGTACAGTACAATCTTTTATAAACTCTGATAATTAGAATGACTCTTGCTTCTGTCTAAGACCAATAGCATTTAACGTATTTTTATTATGTGAAATATTGTGCTGTGGGAGACACATTCTGAATCTTGCATGTGCTTGTTATTAAGCCCTGAAATGTCTGGAAGAATGTACAAGTACAATCCTCATAAAAACTACAGTCATGGGCGCCTGGGTGGCTCAGTGGGTTAAGCCGCTGCCTTTGGCTCAGGTCATGATCTCAGGGTCCTGGGATCGAGTCCCGCATCGGGCTCTCTGCTCAGCAGGGAGCCTGCTTCCCTCTCTCTCTCTCTCTCTGCCTGCCTCTCCATCTACTTGTGATCTCTCTGTCAAATAAATAAATAAAATCTTAAAAAAAAAAAAACTACAGTCACACCAACAGCCAATTGCAAACACCAAAGCTCTATGGAGCTTGTGCTAAACAACACTTTACCATGTAACAGTTCACCTTGGGGATGACCCATATAGTGGGTGTTCTACTTGAGGGTCCCTTTTGCAGGGTCTCCCTTCTTTTCCTCTTTTTCCTTTTCTGCATCCCATGGGTCCTCCTTTCTTCAGTTGATATACCTTGTAGTCAAGGCCAAATATTCAAATTCTAGGTTCCATTCTGAGAGAGGATTAAGGATCTTCTGGGCTCCAGAATCTGAGGTTATTGGGGGTAGACTATCATTTGACAAAGAAACCTTTCCCTGGTCAAGGCTGATTCTTTTTCAATAATGCGCATATGCTGTTTAACAAAAGAAAGACCCCCTCTCCAGCAGGAATGGATATCTGGAAGTGCGAAGGAAACAGAGGACCTTCCTGTCACATGTTTCTGATGATCTGAGATATTTTGACAGGGATTTTACAGAGCATAGCATGGCTGACTAAATGGGTGTTTCACCCATGAGTCTCTGAGCCCAGAGTGTTGAATTTATTTTCCCATAGCCAGGGGGTAAGCCATCTGGATAAGGATCCCAGGGCTACCATCTCTCCAAGCCTCTGTGTCCGTCTGTGACCTTGGGCAAATGCATCAGCTTCTCCCTCTGTAAAAGGAATGTGATGGTGCTGTGTCCTCCATTCCAGAGCTGTTGGGAAGATGGATGTGATTGCGTCTTTAAAGAGCTCTGAGCTTCCCTGAAGAAGGTGTTGTGTAATTACGAGGTGTTACTATCACTACTCCTGTTAGGAATGTTGAGGATGTGATGGCTGGAACTAAATCAGCTGCACCTGCATGTCTTTTATCTTCAGCTTTAATGCTTCTTTTTGTCTCCCACACAACCATTAAGCAAATAAGTATTATTTTCCAAGTCAGGCTGCCTTCTAATGAGTTAGGGCCGACTCTTGTCTTATGCTCCGAGCCTAGCCTGCTTGGTTGGATGTGTGGGGAAATAATTCTTTTTATGGCCAGACAGCCCCAGCCTCACTGCGGTCCAGCAAGGTGATCTTGGACTTGTTACTTAACCTCTCTAAAGCTATGTCTTCACCAACAAAATTGGGTTGCTTCTAAGTATTGTATGGATTAAATGAGACTAGTTTCTCAAAATATTTGGCAAGCAGCAGGTGTCCAATAAATGTTAGTGTTTTGAAATTTTGTTTTCTTTTATTCTCTCACTTTTTGGCCCTGGTGTTAATGTGACATGTGCATTTCTATCTCAGCATCTTGTTTTGGGTAGCAATTGATATTCTGGGTGTCTTGAGATATAGCATCATTATTCTGGAAGATTTCACTTTGAAAACCATGTGTCTTCATTCTCAATGCCCTCAAAGCAATTTAAACAAACCAAATGTATAAAAGCATTTACTTTGTGACATTTATTTTCAATAGTCTGTGAGTCCTCACATGCTCTTAATAGAAAGAGAAAGCTACAAAACCTGGCCTGGCTGTTAGGAGGTGCTATTTAAAGCCTCAGTGGGCCCCAAATGACAATTTTTAAATTGACTGTGGAGTGTGAGGATGCCAAGTACTAGCAGACATCCAGGAAACCTGTCACGTTTGCCATGTGTTACCAGAAACCTCAAGTCTGCAGCAGTTTGTAGAAGAGTTTTTCTATTAGGAAGCTTTTGCCATTTCTTACTCTCTAGATTTCCCTTTTGCTGTAGACGGAACGTGCTGCAGCAAAGGAATCTCAGGCTGAACTCTGAGGCTCTGTGTATAGGAAGGGTTTCTCCATGCAGAGATATTTGTAAGGCTTCTAGCTGAGATTAGCTACATGATTGCTTTATGCCTGAGAATCAGTGATTGCATGGAAAAGCGGCGGCTTCTCCTATACACGGTTCTTTGCTAGTGGTTTAGAAGCCTGCTTTGCCTTGGACTAGCTAGGTGACCTTATAAGTTACTTAACCAGTGATTCTCAATTTCATTGTCTGTCAGATGGGGATAGTGATACCGACCTCGACTTATTTTTATAAAAATTTGTTGTGTTGTATATAAAGTTCCTACTTGGGTATTTAACATATAGAAGGTATATTGGTACATTTTGGCTATTATTTTAAAAATAAACTCATGAAAAATAATCATCATGGTAACCAGAATAATGATCCTCCAAAGATTTCCACTTCTTAATTCTTGGAACCCGGGACTATGTTAACCTTTCAGGGCAAAAGGGACTTTACTTTACAAATATGTTTAAGGACCTTGATATGGGGAGATTATTTGGGTCATCTGGGTGGGTCTAATCTAATTATATGGGTCCTTAAAAGGACCTTTATCCTATTGTGGTCAGAGAAAAAGATGGGAGAGAAGAAGTAGGGTCAGAGACATGGTACATTGGTGAATTAGAAGATGAAGAGAGGAGCCACAAGCCAAGGAATGCAAGCAGCCTCAAGAGGCTAAAAAAGGCAAGGGAAAGGATTCTCTAGAAGGAATCAGCCTTCCCAACACCTTACTTTAGCCTGGAAGATCCATTCCATACTTCTGACCTAGAATTGTGAAACAATAAATTCGTGTTGTTTTAAGTCACTAAGTTTGTGATAATTTCTTATATGGTAACAATGGAAAACCAACATATAATTCAAGAGAATGTAAAGGTTTGTGCAATTATAGAAGAGTGAGGCCCATGATGCTCTGTATGTAGATAAGCTACTAGGGTATGTGTCAAATTTTAGTTTCTTTGAGCTCCATAAGAATGTTTGAAATCCCACCAGTTTCTCTTCTGGGCAAGAGTTATACCTTGCTTCACAAGAACTAAAATGCTTTGTTATGCCCTAAAACATTTGAATCTAGTCTGAAAAAGTCACATTACTTATACTTGAAATTTTGAAATTCCCATAATTGTTCAAATCCCTATTTCCTCTCTGATAGACAGCAATCGAGTTTTATTGAGTTTATCATTCTATGGATGAAAGAACTTAGAAATTAAGAGTCAGAAGATGTGGGTCTGAAGCTTGCTGTCTTGGAAAAGTAAATCAAGTAATCTCCAAAATGTATCTTCAGAATGGAGATGATAACACTTGGTTTATCTATCCATTGTACGGGTCAGGGAGTTGATGTGAGTAAAGATGCATTGAGAACTGGCCTACAATATAAGTTTCAGGTGTGATTATTATATTTGTTAACTTGATTTTCATGTTGTGATAGAACCATAGACTATTAGATCAAGAAAGGGCACTGCAGATCATTTAGTCCCTTAGCCTTGAAACCCAGGTCAGGAGAGGCCCATTAACTTGAAAATATTCTCCTAGCCTCCTTGTGTCCAGCTTCCAACATGGCCAATGTAATCACTGGAAGATGGACCAGGCTGGGATCTTGATCTCACTTGAAGTACATAGGCCTGGGGTGG
The DNA here is from genome assembly GCF_902655055.1 of Lutra lutra. NCBI lineage: Eukaryota > Metazoa > Chordata > Mammalia > Carnivora > Mustelidae > Lutra > Lutra lutra. The sequence goes on from NC_062290.1 coordinate 64,846,001, forward strand.
GGAGGGATACAAGAAATGTAAGAAATGAGAGGCACAGGGATCCAATCATAAGAACTGGTGATAAATTGGGAGGGATTGGCAGAGGGAGAAGTTATCCCTAGGAATTTGAGGAAGTAACAGGCAGAGTGGAAGGAAGGGGTGCTGTGCTGAGATAGTGGTCAGAATTGGCCTTATAGTTAGTGAAAGTAGGAAGAGAACTTTGAGCTTCTGACTAAAGTCTTGTGTTCTTCCCACTATACTTACTGGTTTTTTGCTTTTTGTTTTTGCAGGAAGAAAAGGAGAAATTGCCTGCCTTATAGGTGGGTCTTCTAGTGATTCCTCCCGTAACATTTGGAAAGAACACAAGAAGGACTTACTTTGAATTCTGCTTAAAGATTAAGGTCTTGAGGTGAGGTTCCAGTGAATGATCTCCTTCAGCATGTGATAGGCTCATATCCTCAGAACTTGAATATGCAATCTTTGGTCCTGAAAATTTCTTCTTTAATATTGAGACACCATGGGAAGTCAGGCAAAACAAAGCAAAAAGAAAAACAAAAACAAAGCAAATCTCTTTTTAAGGCAATTGCAATTTTAAATTTACCTCTGGTTCCCTAGGTCTCCTCAGTGTACACATACACAAACACATACCTCACACACCATATATATGCACATAGACACTCATAACACACACACACACACACACACACTACATGAAAACAGAATGTTAAAGAAAGAGAATTATGGTATCACTGGTTTCAGGACATTTTTGTATGTTTTCTTTCAAAATAATATACTGAATTTTATGAATCTTATCCTAACCTGTGCTATATAGAAATGTGACCTATGTACAATATATTTCCCCAGATTATATTAAGTGGCCATTTGCAAAAGAAGAATGGATTGGAAGATGGAAGAATGAAGTGACTACCTGTAGAATCTAATCTAACAGTAAGAGTCCTTTATACTTTTATAAGTATATAGAGTTCAGAGGGCTTCCATATTCACCAATGTGTTGAACCCCCCCCCCCAACAATCCTATGAAAGAGGCAGGGAGGTAGCTTTATTCCTGTACCATAGCTGACATTCAGAAAAGTGACATGAATTGATCCAGGTGAGACCTGGGTATGAAGAAAGGGTAGCTGACTTCTTTTCTATAACCATGGAGCTATTTTTCTTGTCTAGCTGCTAAAGAACTATAGCAATAAACACATTTTAAATGAAATTTAAAATTGATGTTTAAATATAGATTATGTAAAAATTTTCACATTCTAAATGTTAAACATGTTTGCTATGTAAAATTTCAAAAACTTGGAAAAGTAGGAGAAAATTACCCTTAGAGATGACTATTATTAACAGGGTTTTTTTGTATTTCTTTAAAATATTTTCTACACATAGGAGTTGTCATTTTATTTGTTTACTTAGTAGGTTAATATTAAATTATAATTTTTCTATCAAAAACATTTGTCATACATTTTCCTGTGTTATATTATTGTTAACATCATATTTAATAGTTGCAATATATTCTAGGGACTGTACCATAATCTATTTAGCAGTTTCTGTTTTAGGATCTGGGTTGGTTCTAATTTTTACATTTTCATATTTTTTAAAGTTTTTTTTTTAAGACTTTATTTATTTGAAAGAGAGAATGAGAGAGATAGCATGAGATGGGGGGAAGAGTCAGAGGGAGAAGCAGACTCCCAGCTGAGCAGGGAGCCAGATGCAGGACTCTATCCAGGACTCCAGGATCATGACCTGAGCCAAAGGCAGTTGCTTAACCAACTGAGCCACTCAGGCGCCCTTTGAAGTTTTTATTTAAATTCTACTTAGCATACAGTGTAATACTAGCTTCAAGTATACGATATAGTGATTCAGAACTTCCATACAACACCCTGTGCTCATCACAAGTGCCCTCCTTAAATCCCCATCACCTATTTCACCCTCCCCTCTGGTGACCATCAGTTTATTCTCTAGAGTTAAGAGTGTCTTGGTGTGCCTCTCTCTCTCTTTCCCCCCTTTGTGCATTTGTTTCTTAAGTTCCACATATGAGTGAGATTTTATGATACTTGTCTTTCTCTGACTTATTTCACTTAACATAATACTCCCTAGTTCCATCCATGTCATTGCAAATGGCAAGATTTCATTATTTTTTATGGCTGAGTAATATTCCTGTGTGTGTGTGTGTGTGTGTGTGTCTGTGTGTGTGTGTGTGTGTGTCTGTGTATACACCACTTCCTTTTTATCCACCCAGCATTTTCACATTTTGATTTAATTTTTCGGGATAGATGTTAGGCATTAGGATTATCAGGATAGAGCAAATTGGTTGTATTGCTAAATTGCTTTCTAAAAGTGTTTTACCAACCTGTCTTTTGTATTGTAGAAATGAAATCCACTTACAATGGAATCTTGTTCTTAATAGAACTTCAGGCACAGGAACTTCTAATGTGCTACCTGTCCCTACGGGACCTGGCATCCGGCTATGTTGTTCAGTAACCCTTTTCTTTTTCTTTTTTTTTTTTTTTAATTTTTTATTTCTTTTCAGTGTAACAGTGTTCATTGTTTTTGCACCACACCCAGTGCTCCATGCAATACGTGCCCTCCCCAATACCCACTACCTGGTTCCCCCAACCTCCCACCCCCCACCCCTTCAAAACCCTCAGATTGTTTCTCAGAGTCCATAGTCTCTCATGGTTCACCTCCCCTTCCAATTTTCCTCAGCTCCCTTCTCCTCTCCATCTCCCCATGTCCTCCATGTTATTTGTTATGCTCTACAAATAAGTGAAACCATATGATAATTGACGCTCTCTGCTTGACTTATTTCACTCAGCATAATCTCTTCCAGTCCCGTCCATGTTGCTACAAAAGTTGGGTATTCATCCTTTCTGATGGAGGCATAATACTCCATAGTGTATACGGACCACATCTTCCTTATCCATTCGTCCGTTGAAGGGCAGCTTGGTTCTTTCCACAGTTTGGAGACCGTGGCCATTACTGCTATAAACGTTGGGGTAGAGATGGCCCTTCTTTTCACTACATCTGTATCTTTGGGGTAAATACCCAGTAGTGCAATTGCAGGGTCATAGGGAAGCTCTATTTTTAATTTCTTGAGGAATCTCCACACTGTTTTCCAAAGTGGCTGCACCAACTTGCATTCCCACCAACAGTGTAAGAGGGTTCCCCTTTCTCCACATCCCCTCCAACACATGTTGTTTCCTGTCTTGCTAATTTTGGCCATTCTAACTGGTGTAAGGTGGTATCTCAATGTGGTTTTAATTTGAATCTCCTTGATGGCTAGTGATGATGAACATTTTTTCATGTGTCTGATAGCCATTTGTATGTCTTCATTGGAGAAGTGTCTGTTCATATCTTCTGCCCATTTTTTGATATGATTGTCTGTTTTGTGTGTGTTGAGTTTAAGGAGTTCTTTATAGATCCTGGATATCAACCTTTTGTCTGTACTGTCATTTGCAAATATCTTCTCCCATTCCGTGGGTTGCCTCTTTGTTTTCTTGACTGTTTCCTTTGCTGTGCAGAAGCTTTTGATCTTGATGAAGTCCCAAAAGTTCATTTTCGCTCTTGTTTCCTTTGCCTTTGGAGACATATCTTGAAAGAAGTTGCTGTGGCTGATATCGAAGAGGTTACTGCTGATGTTCTCTTCTAGGATTCTTATGGATTCCTGTCTCACGTTGAGGTCTTTTATCCATTTCGAGTTTATCTTTGTGTACGGTGTAAGAGAATGGTCAAGTTTCATTCTTCTACATATAGCTGTCCAGTTTTCCCAGCACCATTTATTGAAGAGACTGTCTTTTCCCCACTGTATATTTTTTCCTGTTTTGTCGAAGATTATTTGCCCATAGAGTTGAGGGTCCATATCTGGGCTCTCTACTCTGTTCCACTGGTCTGTGTGTCTGTTTTTATGCCAGTACCATGCTGTCTTGGTGATCACAGCTTTGTAGTAAAGCTTGAAATCAGGTAATGTGATGCCGCCAGTTTTATTTTTGTTTTTCAACATTTCCTTAGCAATTCGGGGTCTCTTCTGATTCCATACAAATTTTGGGATTATTTGCTCCAGCTCTTTGAAAAATACCGGTGGAATTTTGATGGGAATGGCATTAAAAGTATAGATTGCTCTAGGCAGTATAGACATTTTAACATTTTAACAATGTTTATTCTTCCGATCCAAGAGTATGGAATGGTCTTCCATCTTTTTGTGTCTTCTTCAATTTCTTTCCTGAGTGTTCTCATACAGCAATTCAGTAACGTGGCAGAATACAAAGTCAATGTACAGAAATCAGTGGCTTTCTTATACACTAACAATAAAAATACAGAAAGGGAAATCAGAGAATCGATTCCATTTACTATAGCACCAAGAACCATAAGATACCTGGGAATAAACCTAACCAAAAAGGTAAAGGATCAGTAACCCTTTTCCTTCTTCAGTCCCATTTCCAGCTTTTCACTTCTTGCCTTACTTCAAAGTTCCATTAATTTCTAAGGCACAACAGTTTGGTTTTGTTCTCTTCTTACATTATAACCCATCATCTTTCTCACCCCACATGACTTATCAGAGTAGTTTTCAAAACAAAGTTAGTTCCCTTACTAAGAAAAACTCTGGAGCCAGCTGGAAAGATGACATTTTTAACATTCTGTAGGACTCACTGATGCTTGAAAAAAATCTGCTTATGTGTTTATTTAGGCTGATGGATTTCAGGATTTTAATGAAGATGAGCTATCTAGTTGTATTAGTTGTCCTAAGGAGAGAGAAGTAGTTCTCTGCTATCGGAAAGGTCCAAACAGAGGCAGAAGATCACTTTTCAGGACCACTGTAAATGGATTCCAAGCAAGAGCTGATTATTGAGCTAGAATAGATGACCTTGAAGATCTCTATACTTGTGAGAGTCCCTGAATCAAAGATTTCCACCTTCTGTAACTACTAAAGTACTTATTTATTAATGATTTATTTTTAAGGCCTCTCTCATTAATAGCAACCTTGCATAAAGTGTTGGGTCACTGGATTGGACACCCATGTCATATTGCTTCCTCATCTATGATTCAATGTGATTAACTCCTTCTGGCAATGTTCCTCGCAATGGAATCTCTTTATGTGAGTATTTTGTTTCTGAGACATTCCAGTCCTTTCACTATTTTAGGAATATACTTCTAAATTATACACGGTTTTGCTGACACAAGGGCCATAGCACCTTGCCAAGAGGAATTCTCCATGAATGGAATGAATTAGGAGGGAAAGCCTATGAAATGTGTGTCAGTGCAGCTGCTCTGACTTTCCCCCAACCCAACAAGTTTGAGGCTGAGAATTCCTGACACCTGGGGCTAGATGATAGTTTTTCTACCTGGGGTTAGTTAAATTGGAAGAGTGCTGCTAGCTCAAACAGCCTGGGCCTGGAGATGCTGGTACAGGACTCTGCACCTTCACTGGACAGTCACATTAGCCACACCTTTCATTACAACATTATGTTGCTGATCAGAGGGGTTTTGGAATGCACTAACCTGACTTCATTATTCTACTTTGCTCAGACACAATCTCCTAGGCCCCTTTCATAATAAACCAAATGTAAAATATTGTAAGAAACTCTGGGTGGTATAAATCCTGGGACCTAAAATGTACCAAAAGACTTAAAACTGAGTATACCTTTTATCCCAGCAATTTTACTTCTTAAGGAAATCATAAAAGAGATGTGGAAGCATGCCCGATTGCAACACTTTATAGTAACTCAAACCCGGAACCCTCCTAAATGTTTCCAAACAGGAGACCATGTTGAATGAGGTACATCTATGCTATTAAGAATTATGTTGTAGAAAAAATGTTAGAGGTATGGAGATATTTATGATATGTTACTCAGTAAAAGAATCAGGCTACTATATTGTACACCCTAAAACTAACATAACACTGTATGTTAACCAACTAGAATTAAAAATATACAAAACCACTTCAAAAAAAATTGACTACTTAAAAAAAGAATATGTTTGATGTACATATAATAATGAGTTGATGTTTATTTGGTCCATACTGTATATGCAGGTACTGTCCACTTCACGTGTATTTCTTTAAAGTTTTAATTTAAATTCCAGTTAGTTAACATACAGCATAGTATTAGTTTCAGTTATACAGTGTGGTGATTCAACCCTTCCATGCAACACCTGGTACTCCTTACAAGTGTAGTCCTTAATCCCCATCACCTCTTTCACCCATCCCTCTACACACTTCCCCTCTGGTAACCATCAGTTTGTTCTCTACAGTTAAGAGTCTGTTTCTTGGTTTGCCTGTTTCTTTTCTCCCCCTTTGATCATTTGTTTTATTTCCTAAATTTATGTATGTGTGAAATCATATGGTATTTGTCTTTCTCTGACTTATTTCACTTTGCATAATGCTTTAGCTCCACCCATGTCTATTGCAAATGGCTGAGTAATATTCCATTTCGTGTGTGTGTGTGTGTGTGTGTGTGTGCACACCACATCTTCTTTATCCATTCATCAGTCCATAGACATTTGGGCTGTTTCTATACTTTTGCTATGGTAGATAATGCTGATACATGGATCCCTTTAAATTAGTGTTTTTATATTTTTTTGGATAAATACCTGGTAATGCAATTGAGGGGTCATAGGGTAGTTCTATTTTTAACTTTTTGAGGAACCTCCATACTGTCCTCCAGAGTAACTACACCAGTTTGCATTCTGACCAACAGTGCCAGAGGATTCTGCTTTCTCCATATCCTCACCAACATTCTGTTCTTGTGTGGTTGATTTTAGCCCTTATGACAGGTGTGAAGTGATATCTCATTGTGGTTTTGATTTACATTTCCCTGGTGATGAATGATATTGAGCATCTTTTCATGTGTCTGTTGGCCATCTGCATGTCTTCTTTGGAAAAATGTCTATTCATGTCCTCTGCCCATTTTTTAAATTGGATTATTCGTTTTTTGGGTATTGAGTTTTAGAAGTTCTTCACATATTTTGGATACTAAGTCTTTATCAGATATATCATTTGCAAATATCTTCTCCCATTCTGTAGTTTTGATCATTTTCTTAGCTGTGCAGAAGTTTTTTTTTTTGATGAGACCCAAATAATTTATTTTTGCTTTTGTTTTCCTTGCCTCAGGAGACATATCTAGAAAGCTGATGTCAAAGAGGTTATTGCCTGTGTTCTCCTCTAGGATCTTTATGGTTTCATGTCTCATATTTAGGTTTTCAGTCCATTTTGAATTTATTTTTGTGTACGATATAAAGAAAGTGGTCCAGTTTCATTCTTTGGCATGTTACTGTCTAGTTTTTCCCAACACCATTTGTTGAAGAGACTGCCTTTTCCCCATTGTATACTCTTTCCTTCTTTGTTAAAGATTAATTGACCATATAGTTGTGGGTTCATTTCTGGGGTTTCTGTTTCTGTTCTGTTGATCTGTGTGTCTGTTTTTGTGTCGGTACCATTCTGTTTTGATCACTACAGTTTTGTAATATAACTTGAAGTCTGGAAATGTGATGCTTCCAGCTTTACTTTTCTTTCTCAAGATTGCTTTGGCTATTTGGGGTCTTTTGCAATACTCACAAGTCACTCAACATGATACACCACAGTAATAAAAGAAAGGGTAAGAACCATAAAATCGTTTCAATAGATGCAGAAAAAGCATTTGACAAAGTACAACATTGTTTCCTGATAAAAACCCTCTACAAAGTAAGGTTAGAAGGAATATATCTCATATAAAGTCCATAAATGAAAAACCTACAGCTAATATCATTGTCAATGGGGGAAAAACAGAGCTTTTTCTCTATGGTTAGAACAAAGATAGGGATGTCCATTCTTAGCACTGTTGTTTACCATAATACTGGAAGTCCTAGCCGCAGCAATCAGACAACAAAAAGAAAAAAAGACACCTAAATCAATAAGGAATAAGTAAAGCGTTCACTATTTACAGATGACATGCCACTCTATATGGAAAGCCTGAAATCCAAAAATTGCTAGAACTGATACACAAATTCAGTAAGGTGCTGGATACAAAATCAAGCTACAGAAATCTGTTGCATTTCTATAAACCAAAAATGATGAGAAAGAGAAATTAAGGAATCAATCCCATTTATAGTTGCACCCAAAACAATAAGATACCTAAGAATAAACCCAACCAAAGATTAAAGACTTTGCACTTGAAAACTCTAAAACACTAATGAAAGACATTGAACATGACACAAAGGAATGGGAAGACATTCCATGCTCATGGGTTGGAAGAACAAATACTGTTAAAATGTCTATACTACCCAAAGCAATCTATACATTTAATGCAATCCCTGTCAAAATACCAAAAACATTTTTCACAAAGATAGAATAATCCTAAAAATAGAATGCTTTACATGTATTAATATATTTAATCATTACAAAATTCTGTGAACTACTATTATTGTTCCCATTTTACCAATGAGGAACCTGAGGTACAGAAGACATAGGTAACTTGCTTAAGTTTACTAGGCAAAGCAGGAATTTAGTTGGGGGAAAACTTAGCTCCAAAACTGAAGCTGTTAACCACAACTAACATTGTTTCCGAAAGACTGAAAAGACAATCTCTGGAAGCTAAATGTGATTACATATGATTTTTTTTCCCCCATATCTTTTAAATATTTATTTATTTATTTGAAAGAGAGAGAGCACATGTGTACACACAGCAGGTGGGGGGAGTGGGAGTAGCAGAGGAAAAGGGACAAGCAGCGTCCCCACTGAGAGTGGAGTCCACGGTGGGGTGATCTCACGACCCTGACATTTTTGAGGTGTGGTTGTGCTGTGTGGAGTGTCGGCAATAACACTGGACGGCGGTCATCATACCCTCCTCAGGCTCTCTACTCTCAATGTGTAACAGGAGCGATCTGCCCAAGGTAGATAACATTTTTAAGGACTTTCCAGTTCTTGAAGTCAACAGTTTACATATGATTTTTAAGATTATGGTTGATATTTTCCTTTTGAACATTTATTTATTTATTTATTTATTTATTTATTTTTTGTAGAGAGAGAGAGTGCTTAAGCAGGATGGGTCAGGGATACAGGGAGAGAGAGAAAATCATAAGCAGACTCCATGCAGCATGGAGCCTGATGTGGGGCTTGATCTCACTACCCAGAGATCATGACCTGAGCCAAAATCAAGTCAAATGCTTAACTGACTGAAACACCCAGATGCCCCCTGACTTTTGAGAATTTATGAAAAGAATAACTACTTGTTATAAAATAACATTATAAGAAGTAAAGAATCTTGAACCATAAGTAGCAGCTCTCTAATTAATTTGTGTGCTCAACCAACATTAATTTGGCTAGAAAAAAAAATAAAGCATAATTTTTCTCTGTATGTCTATCACTGTTTGGGATTCAGTATTTCTTTTGGACTAGTCAGTTCACTGTCTCACACAGAGGCCAGGAAGGTAGAACCGAAACTCATAATTTTCACTATAGGTTTATTTCTTAATTAATCTCAGATTAAAGTTGACCTTGGGTGTTGATATTAAGCAATTTCTTGTTTTGAAAGTTCTCAGAATTGCAGAATTTTGTCCCCAGAGCAGTGTTTCTCAGCTGGGGGGTGATTCTGTTCCCTAGTGAACATTTGATAATGTCTGGAGACTTTTTAATTGTGAAAACAGGGTACAGGTGTTGCTGCTGACATCTACTGGGTAATGGGAGGCCAGTGATGGTGATAAACATCCTGCAATGCATAGAAGGGCCCCTATGTTGAAGAAATATTAACTATAGGCCTCCTGGGTGGTACAGTTGGTTAAATGTCCAACTCTTGGTTTCAGAGTGGGTTGTGATCTCAGGGTCATGAGATTGAGCCCTGCGCCTGGCTTCAGGCTCAATGTGGAGTCTCCTTGATATTTTTGTTCCCTCTCCATCTGCCCCTCACCCCTCAAAAAAATAAATAAATCTTAAAAAAAGAAAATATTAACTATGATTATTAGTACCCTTGATAACTGAAAGGGCTTTTAAAAATTTTATTTGTGTTTTATTTCATTTTTTATTGATAATTATTTTTTAAATTGAGGTATAATTGATATAACATTATATTAGTTTCAAGTGTACAACATAATGATTCAATATTTGTACATATTGTGAAATGATCACCACAGTAAGTGTAGTTAACATCTGACACTATACATGGTTACAGAACTTTTTTTTCTTGTGACGAGAACTTTTGAGATTTACTATCTTAAGAGCTTTCAAATATGCATTACAGTGTTATTAACAATAGTTATTAACACATCCTCATGACTCTACTTTATAACTGGAAGTTTGTACATTTTGACCCCCTCCACCCATTTTACCTACCCTCACCTCCACCCTGGCAACCATAAATCTCTTTCTATTATCTATAAACTTAACTTCATTTTTTAAAAATTCTACATGTAAGTGAGATCATATGGTATTTGTCTTTTTCTGTCTGACTTATTTTACTTAGCATGTTGCTGTCAAGATCCATCTATTGCAAGTGGCAAGATTTCATTCTTTTTTAATGGCTGGATAATATTCTATTATATATTTAAATCACAATCTTTAATTACTCATCTGTCTATGCATACTTAGGTTGTTTCCATATATTGGCTGTTGTAATTAATGCTGCAGTGAGCATGGGGATACATTTATCTCTTTGACTCAGTGTTTTTTTTTTTTTTTAAGATTTATTCATTTATTAGCGAGAGGAGGAGCAGAGACAGAAGGAAAGAATCTTTAAGCAGAAACTCCCTGCTGAGTGTGGAGTCGGACATGGGGCTTGATTTCATGACCCATGATATCATAACCTTAGCTGAAACCATGAGTCAGATGCTTAGCCAACTCAACCACCCAGGCACCCTAGTTTTTGTTTTCTTTGGATCTATACACAGAAGTAGAATTGCTGGATCATATGGTAGTTCTATTACTTATTTTTAAGGATCCTCCATTCTGTTTTTTATAGTGGCTCTCCAATTTACATTTCAACCAACAGTGAACAAGGATTTCTTTTTCTCCACATCCTCCCCAACACTCAACAATTCTTGTCTTTTTTGTAATCACCATTCTAACAAGTGTGAGGTGACAACACATTGTGATTTTGGCTTGTATTTTCCTGATGATTAGTGATGTTGAGCATATTTTATTTACCTGTTGCCAATCTGTATGTCTTCGTTGGGGAAAATGTCTGTTTAGATATTCTGTCCACTTTTTTTTTTTTAATTTTATTTTTTATAAACATATAATATATTTTTATCCCCAGGGGTACAGGTCTGTGAATCATCAGGTTTACACACTTCACAGTACTCACCATAGCACATACCCTCCCCAGTGTCCATAATCCCACCCCTCTCCCAACCCCCTCCCCGCATCAACCCTCAGTTTGTTTTGTGAGATTAAGAGTCACTTATGGTTTGTCTCCCTCCCAATTCCATCTTGTTTGATTTACTCTTCTCCTACCCCCTCAACCCCCCATGTTGCATCTCCTCTCCCTCATATCAGGGAGATCATATGATAGTTGTCTTTCTCCGATTGACTTATTTCGCTAAGCATGATACCCTCTAGTTCCATCCACGTCGTCGCAAATGGCAAGATTTCATTTCTTTTGATGGCTGCATAGTATTCCATTGTGTATATATACCACATCTTCTTTATCCATTCGTCTGTTGATGGATATCTAGGTTCTTTCCATAGTTTGGCTATTGTAGACATTGCTGCTATAAACATTCGGGTACACGTGCCCCTTTGGATCACTACGTTTGTATCTTTAGGGTAAATACCCAGCAGTGCAATTGCTGGGTCATAGGGTAGTTCTATTTTCAACCTTTTGAGGAACCTCCATGCTGTTTTCCAGAGTGGTTGCACCAGCTTGCATTCCCACCAACAGTGTAGGAGGGTTCCCCTTTCTCCGCATCCTCGCCAGCATCTGTCATTTCCTGACTTGTTAATTTTAGCCATTCTGACTGGTGTGAGGTGATATCTCATGGTGGTTTTGATTTGTATTTCCCTGATGCCGAGTGATGTGGAGCACTTTTTCATGTGTCTGTCGGCCATCTGGAGGCTTCTTTGCAGAAATGTCTGTTCATGTCCTCTGCCCATTTCTTGATTGGATTATTTGTTCTTTGGCTGTTGAGTTTGATAAGTTCTTTATAGATTTTGGACACTAGCCCTTTATCTGATATGTCATTTGCAAATATCTTCTCCCATTCTGTCAGTTGTCTTTTGGTTTTGTTAACTGTTTCCTTTGCTGTGCAAAAGCTTTTGATCTTGATAAAATCCCAATAGTTCATTTTTGCCCTTGCTTCCCTTGCTTTTGGCGATGTTCCTAGGAAGATGTTGCTGCGGCTGAGGTCGAAGAGGTTGCTGCCTGTGTTCTCCTCAAGGATTTTGATGGATTCCTTTCTCACATTGAGATCCTTCATCCATTTTGAGTCTATTTTCGTGTGTGGTGTAAGGAAATGATCCAATTTCATTTTTCTGCATGTGGCTGTCCAATTTTCCCAACACCATTTATTGAAGAGGCTGTCTTTTTTCCAAGAGGAAATTTGGAAAGAACCCAAATACATGGAGACTAAACAGCATCCTTCTAAAGAACGAATGGGTCAACCAGGAAATTAAAGAAGAATTGAAAAAATTCATGGAAACAAATGATAATGAAAACACAACGGTTCAAAATCTGTGGGACACAACAAAGGCAGTCCTGAGAGGAAAATATATAGCGGTACAAGCCTTTCTCAAGAAACAAGAAAGGTCTCAGGTACACAACCTAACCCTACACCTAAAGGAGCTGGAGAAAGAACAAGAAAGAAACCCTAAACCCAGCAGGAGAAGAGAAATCATAAAGATCAGAGCAGAAATCAATGAAATAGAAACCAAAAAAACCATAGAACAAATCAATGAAACTAGGAGCTGGTTCTTTGAAAGAATTAATAAGATCTATAAACCCCTGGCCAGACTTATCAAAAAGAAAAGAGAGAGGACCCAAATAAATAAAATCATGAATGAAAGAGGAGAGATCACAACGAACACCAAAGAAATACAGACAATTATAAGAACATACTATGAGCAACTCTATGCCAACAAATTTGACAATCTGGAAGAAATGGATGCATTCCTAGAGACATATAAACTACCACAACTGAACCAGGAAGAAATAGAAAGCCTGAACAGACCCATAACCAGTAAGGAGATTGAAACTGTCATCAAAAATCTCCAAACAAACAAAAGCCCAGGGCCAGATGGCTTCCCGGGGGAATTCTACCAAACATTTAAAGAAGAACTAATTCCTATTCTCCTGAAACTCTTCCAAAAAATAGAAATGGAAGGAAAACTTCCAAACTCATTTTATGAGGCCAGCATCACCTTGATCCCAAAACCAGACAAGGATCCCATCCAAAAAGAGAACTACAGACCAATATCCTTGATGAACACAGATGCAAAAATTCTCGCCAAAATACTAGCCAATAGGATTCAACAGTACATTAAAAGGATTATTCACCACGACCAAGTGGGATTTATTCCAGGGCTGCAAGGTTGGTTCAACATCTGCAAATCAATCAATGTGATACAACACATTAATAAAAGAAAGAACAAGAACCATATGATACTCTCCATAGATGCTGAAAAAGCATTTGACAAAGTACAGCATCCCTTCCTGATCAAAACTCTTCAAAGTGTAGGGATAGAGGGCACATACCTCAATATTATCAAAGCCATCTATGAAAAACCCACCGCAAATATCATTCTCAATGGAGAAAAACTGAAAGCTTTTCCGCTAAGGTCAGGAACACGGCAGGGATGTCCGTTAGCACCACTGCTATTCAACATAGTACTAGAAGTCCTAGCCTCCGCAATCAGACAACAAAAGGAAATTAAAGGCATCCAAATCGGCAAAGAAGAAGTCAAACTATCACTCTTCGCAGATGATATGATACTATATGTGGAAAACCCAAAAGACTCCACTCCAAAACTGCTAGAACTTGTATGGGAATTCAGTAAAGTGTCAGGATATAAAATCAATGCACAGAAATCAGTTGCATTTCTCTACACCAACAAAAAGACAGAAGAAAGAGAAATTAAGGAGTCCATCCCATTTACAATTGCACCCAAAACTATAAGATACCTAGGAATAAACCTAACCAAAGAGACTAAGAATCTATACACAGAAAACTATAAAGTACTCATGAAAGAAATTGAGGAAGACACAAAGAAATGGAAAAATGTTCCATGCTCCTGGATTGGAAGAATAAATATTGTGAAAATGTCTATGCTACCTAAAGCAATCTACACATTTAATGCAATTCCTATCAAAGTACCATCCATTTTTTTCAAAGAAATGGAACAAATAATCCTAAAATTTATATGGAACCAGAAAAGACCTCGAATAGCCAAAGCAATATTGAAAAAGAAAGCCAAAGTTGGTGGCATCACAATTCCGGACTTCAAGCTCTATTACAAAGCTGTCATCATCAAGACAGCATGGTACTGGCACAAAAACAGACACATAGATCAATGGAACAGAATAGAGAGCCCAGAAATAGACCCTCAACTCTATGGTCAACTAATCTTCGACAAAGCAGGAAAGAATGTCCAATGGAAAAAAAAGACAGCCTCTTCTGTCCACCTTTTATTTAGACTAGATTTTTGCTCTGAGGTATGAGTTCTTTATGTATTTTGGATTTCAACCCCTTATGAGACGTATGAATTGCAGATATTTTCTTCCATTTATTAGTTTGTCTTTCATTTTGTTGATGATGTCCTTTGCTTTTTAGTTTGATATAGTGAAACTTATTTGTTTGTACTTTCATTGCCTTTGCTTTTGGTGTCAGATCTAAAAAATCATTGCCAACATCAATGTTAAGGAGCTGTGTTTCTTCTAAGAATTTTATGGTTTTTAAGCCTTACATTCAAGTCTTTTTCGTTTTGAGTTAGTTTTTGTGTATAATGTAAGAAAGTGGTCTACTTTTATTCTTTTCCATGTGGCTATCCAGTTTTCCCACCACCAGTTATTGCAGAGACTGTCTTTTTACCATTTTATTTTCTTGGTTCCTTTATCATAAATTAATCAACCAATTATATATGCATACCTGAGGATGAATTATCACATTCATTGCTGTAGTGAATATGAGTAAGGCTAAAGGCCTGAACTGAGGTCACATGGAAATGTGAATGGAGAGAAGGGTAGAATAGAGAGAACTCTTAAGAATAAAAACAGTGGACATTTGTGAATGATTGAATGGAGACAGTGGTGAAGGAATGATTTTTGATTTTGTGTCATTAATTTATCTAAAAAGATATCTGTATAAGTATAGTCTATTTAGTTTTCACATGGTTAGTATTCATTCATTCATTTAACAAGGATTTATTGAGTAGATCCCTGGTGGGACTATGGTTATTGTACATACACTATACATATATTTGGTCTTGACCCTTAAAGAGCTTATAGTTTAGTAGAACCTATTTAAAGATCCTGGAAATATTTTTTTTTCTTAAGTCATTTGCCTATACTTGAACAGCTGGATGCTGTCTCTGAGTTGAAGCTTGAACAAGTGGCATAGAACCAATGGGTAGTGGTCCCTTTTAGTCTGTGCCCTAAGAGTTTCTTCTGTCCACAGGTTGGCCAGAGTTTCTGCATGTTTACCTCCAGGAGCTCCCTTGTTCTTGTCTATTTTCAAACTCGGTTTTCCAGATTTTTCTTGATTTTTTGAACCTTTAGAGATACTTTGAAATCATTCCCTTTCTCTTATATTAGACTTGGTTTCTTTGGCTTGCCTTCCTCATGTGCTTATATTTTCAGTTTTTATGTCTTTGTTTTTTCTCCTTTCTATACTTATGCAACTTTTCAAGTTTGTCTTCTGCAACATTTGTTCAATTTTCCTGCCCTTAACTGCCTCCAACATTGATTTTAATTCCTCAGTTGCACTTTGTTTCTTTTATATTTTTTCCATTGCAGTCTCATTCCTATTGTTTTTAGCTTTAGATTGTTCTCTTCATATTGATATCTTTTCCTCTTTCACAGGGAATTTGTCTTCTGCCATGCAATTAAGATGTCAAACCATTTATTTCCATCAAATACCAAATATCAAATATTTTCTGACCACAGAAATAATGCCTTCTTTCTTTGAATATAAAAAAAAATATTATTAAATCCTTAAATGAGTTGCATTATTAGAGAGAAAGTGCAGGGTCCAGAAATGCTGCTTTGAAGATTGTATCACCTAGAAACTCATACATTCCTTCCCACTTTCCACAACAAAATGTCATGGCTTTGGATAGAAAAAAAGAGAAACACATAGACATCACTCCATCTATGGCTGTCAGTTTGGGCGTTTAATCCCCCCCCAATTGTATATGGCATCTACTTCCCTTGGATCCACAAAGACCATTTCTTCGGCAAGCAAGACTCCCTACAGCACAATTTTACCTCTGCTTGAGCATGTTCAGACCTCACATACATCATAGCGTTTTAGTGGGAGAGATAGACTTTTTAATAGTGTTACTAGATGGAACTCTTTTCTCTTCTGAATTGTCAGTTTACTAATGTGTTTGGGTTTTGTTTTGTTTTTTGCTTTCCATGTTACACTCCATTTACTGAAGATGTATGGCTCATACCCAATACCTACTTTCCTTAGCATTTCTGTCATTTTCTATGGACTAGGGAAAGACTTCCCTTTGCTCCCTAGAGAATATCTTGCCTTATTTTTTCTTGTCACTCTTCTGGCTATCATTTCAGAGACTGAGAATAGGCTGATTATAAGATATTGTATAGACTTGCTCTTTTGCATCTGTTTGAAGGAAAGTGAGAAATGGAGGCAGACAAAGCTTGTTATGTAGTACTATTTTATTACTCCTTATGTGCTTTGTATGCCCAATTGTCTATAACATTTCTGCTTAGATCGCTCACAGGATCTTCAGACTTAAGGTGTACACACCTATGCTGGCCTCCCTTGACCTTGAACCCACCCCAAATTTTGCTCCCTCTTCCATGGTCCTGAATTATTTACCACGTTTATCACCCAGAAACCTAGCAGTCATCCTTCATACCTCTTTTTCTCTCAAACTTCTTACAATTCTTTTGAGTATATCTCTTAAATAAATTTCAAATTCATCACGTTTATCAACATTTACCACTAGAGCCCTAGCTTATGCTGATGATATCTCTACCCTGGAGTACAGCCTTCTAAGAGATATCTTCATAAGGAATTTTTTTGGGGGGTACAAATAATAGAAAATAGCTTTAACAATAAAATAATTTTATTGTTATATTGGATTGAAAAGGCCAGAGTTAGGTCAGCTTCAGGCAAGACTTGAGTGAGAATGTTACCAATGTTGCCAGAATTTTGTATTCTTTCAATTTCTCTTTTTTACTTTCTATGGTGTTATTTCCCTCCTAAAACTGGATCATCGTGTCCAACAAGGGGGCTACTAGGAGGTTCTGTGTCCTCATGCTTCCTTGTTCATGTTTAAGAAGAAAAAACATTTCTCCCAGAAGCTTGTATAGAATAGTGACAAAACTTCTTTCACAGTAGTTTTTTTTTTTTTTTTAAATTTAACCAATTTGGGTCATGTGTCCTTCCCTGAAGTACTCATCATAGTCAGAGGTATAGATTTTGCTGATTGGAGACTCACCCTTAGAACTGAGGGGAGATAGATCTCACTCATACTACATGACTAAGAATGTCACAGGGGAAATAACTTTTTTTCCTTTTTTTTTTTTTTAAAGATTTTTATTTATTTGACAGACAGAGATCACAAGTAGGCAGAGAGGCAGACAGAGAGAGAGGTGGAAGCAGGCTCCCTGCAGAGCAGAGAGCCCGATGTGGGGCTCGATCCCAGGACACTGGGACCATGACCTGAGCCGAAGGCAGAGGCCTTAACCCACTGAGCCACCCGGGTGCCCCAACAGGGGAAATAACTTAAAGGCATTTTGGGGACTTGTAAACTGAGAAGGAAAGTACAAGGCAGCACACATGACTTATCCACTGCACCACATTCACTTTTGCCTCCCTCGAGCCTTTTCTCCACTGTGTAGGTAATGAAGCCTTTTAAAAAGAGAAATTGTGTTGTGCCATTCCTTTATTTAAAATCAGTCTTGGGGGTGCCTGTGTGGCTCAGTGGGTTAAGCCGCTGCCTTCGGCTCAGGTCATGATCTCGGGGTCCTGGGATCGAGTCCCGCATCGGGCTCTCTGCTGGGCAGGGAGCCTGCTTCCCTCTCTTTCTCTCTGCCTGCCTCTCTGTCTACTTGTGATCTCTCTCTGTCAAAAAATAAAATAAAATAAAATAAAATAAAATAAAATAAAATAAAATAAAATCAGTCTTGGCCTCATTTTGCTCCTTGGATAAAGATAAAAAATAATCCTTAACACTCCTTACAAATTCCTTCTGGCTCTGCCTATCTTCCAACCTTATCAGTTGCTACTATCTGCTTTTGGTCCCTATCCAATCACCCTGGCTGGTTGTTGTCCATTCTCTTGGATTATCAGGGCTTTTTCTTGTTTCAGAGCCTTCACATAGCTATGTCATCTACCTGGAATAATCTTAGCTACTTTCTTCACCTGCACAACACCTGATTCACCTATGGTTTTCTATTAAAGTCCTTTTCACTATTTAAAATAAGTTCTAATGAGATTGTTGACCTAATGCTTGTTTTTTCCCATCTAGACTGTAAGCACTGTGAAGATAAACACTGGGCTTGTACTTTTTAAGAACCAGTGTGTCCTTGGTATCCAGCATAGTTCTTGGGCCTTGCTTAGTAAAGATACTCACCACTTTCATTCTAACATCAAATAAAACCTCTCATCTGGTATCAATAGCAATACCCCTACCTGTCTCTATTTTTTTTTTCATTTGTTAGATGGCAGAACATTACCCATCTTGTTCTTTCCTGTGAGCAAGACCTTTCACTTTAAGGAGCTTAAGTGTCCTCATATCTAACCAGAGAAAAATATATTTCTCTCTTAGGAAATTAAAGTAGCTCAAGTATGTGTAAGTACCTAGAGCACTTGGTATACTTTGACAAATATTTGCTAACTTAAAATTGGAATCTGTATTTGGAGAACTTTCCACTAGGTGTCTGTCCTAGTGTTAGCCATGGCAAATTGCTGGATAACCCTTGAAAAGTTACTTTGCCATTTATCTTTATAAATATTTGTTGAACACTCAGGATGTGTAGCATTTTCCCAGGCTACTGAGGGACAAGTGAGAAACGGAATCTAGAAGACAGAATAATGCTACAGAGCTGCTGGTCTTATTTGCACTTGGTCCTAACTTGACATTAATATATACATTTTGCTTTGAAATTGTTTTCTATTATTAAAACCTGAATCTTATTATATACCAACCTACAAAGTCTTTGTGAAGGATTTTAGACTGTTGCTCTTGTTTTCATTTTCCAGGTTGTACTTACGCTTGGCTGGATTTATTCTTCAGATGTGCTTTGTTAAAGGCCCTATATCATAAGAAATAATCATTTTGACATGAATTATAATTCAAGAAAGGCTTTCTTAACATTCCTAAATATTCACTAAGGTAAATCATAGGAAAAGAGCAACTAATATAGTTGGCATTTTAGCATTCATTTCATCATTTTAACACTTTTTTTTTTTAAAACAGTGCATGTTCACTATACAAAATTTGAAAAATATAGATAAGCAAAAACAAGCATTTGTAATCTTATCACTGAAAGAGATAACTGTTGTTGACATTTTAATATTCTCATCCTTATACACATACCCACATGTGTGTGTGCCTACACATACACACATGTGCACATAGGCATAGACATCATTTCAAATAATTAAATGTAAGTCAAAATATTCATGTAGTTTTTAAAATGTGTTCTACTCAGCAATGAATTGTGATTTTAATGAATTCTTATCAGTTCCTATAGTTGTATAATGAATTTTTTTGCATTTGTAGACCTATTACATAAAATATTAGGACCTCATTCTTGAAAATACTTACATTGCTGGTCTTGTTTTCTCCCCTAATTGCATTGACTTTCCAGAACAGTGATAATTAATTGTGATAAAATATGCTTATCATGTTCTTGACTTTAATGGAATTGTATGTAACTACGTGTATAAATGTGTATATGCATTTACGCGTGGTGTATGTGTGTTAGCATTGAGGGTATTCCAGGAAAGGGGTCTTGAGAATCTGTGATTTGTTGGTAGGGTGCAATAAGAAACCATCAATAAAGATTAGGGGATTGAATAAATTCAGAACAGATGAACTGTTCTAGTTTTGGGAAGGTAAGAAAGGATTAAAGGTTTGGGAAAACTAAAGGCTGACTCACTCACACTTTTTTCTAGGATAGTAGTAGTTGGAAGAAATTCATTTGTATGCCATTTATTGGAAAGAAAGGGTGATCCTGGATCTAGAAGGGGCACAAAACCTTTAGAATTCCTTTTGCTGTATTGGGGTAACAATACTTAAAGTAGCCTCAGGATCTGTGCAGTAGTTAAATCAAGCAAAGCCTGCTAGCACATCCAGGCTTTTGCACCCAGCAGAAAATCCGAGTGAGGCCTATGAGATCCAAGCCAGGTGACTGGTGCAGAGGCCAGACTAAGCATAAAGCTCTCAAGAGGAGAAAGCTGGTCTCTCTCACAGCTGTGTAACCAAACACAAGGAAGAAATGACGCATGAAGTTTCCTTGCTGCAGGTGCCATTGGTTCACTGAACTGTGATGTAACACCATATAAAGCAGCATTCATGCTTAAGATTGAAAAAAATTCCAACAACAACCATATGTGCAGTGAGGGAAAACCTGGGCCTTAGTAGACCTTTTCTAATTCCAGCATGATCAGATAAAGGAAAACCTGCATGGGATTTCTCAGAAAATAGGATCACAAAACAAAGACATGAAAATTCAGAAATATAAAATTTTAAAGATTTGTCTTAGGATAAGATCTGCTATAGGATTTATAAAATATTTGGTAGCATCTGCTTATGGAATTAACTAAACTTGTAGTGTTTCATCAACTTTTTGTTGAAAGGTCAAAACTAATATAATGAGAAAGTTGATTGAGATGAACAAAAGAGGTTTTTTTGTTTTTTAAAAGAACTAATTAATTAATTTGAGACAGTATGGGGAGGGAGAGAGGGGAAGTGAGAGGGAGAGAGAATCTCAAGAAGATTCTAATCTGAGTGCAGAGCCCAATGTGGGGCTCAATCCCAGGACTCTGAGATCATGACCTGAGTCAAAACCAAGAGTGGGATGCTTAACTAACTGAGCCACCGTGGTACCTCCAGAGGGCTTTTTTGAAAGGCATACAGAAATAAAGATGTGGATTAGAGTTTAATTAGATTAAAAACGTAGCTTCAGATTTAAAATCAAGAGTGCAGAAGGCAAAAGGGATTTTAGGAAATTATGTAAGATATGTAGAACACAATTTTGGAATATAGTAAGAAATTCATAATTCTTGGGATATAGTAAAAAAGGATATGAAAATGTAAAGTTGATAGAAAAATAATTGGAATGGAAAAGACAGAAGATATTAAAAGTATGAAGAAATGCCATTTAAAGGGAGCAGGAAAAATGGAAAATAAGTTACTTAAAGTTTTTTTTACTCACTGGAAAAAACCACCTGAATTTTAAGTGAAAATGACTCACTGCACTTAAAGTGAAAATTCTGGCAAGATGAATAAATTTCATGGATAAAGGAAGAATCAGTAGCGAGGGCCATGCCACTTGCAGCTTCTTTTTCTCATTACAGATCAATAATATTTGGAAGTGGCTCTGAAGGGGGTCAAAGAGTAAGATGGTTATACAAATAGGAAATCAGCAGGTATCAGGCTTTTGCTTGGCATGACTTCTCACTAATAAGAACGGGTCACCTCCAAAATGATGGGTAGTAATGTCAGGAAGGAGTCCCTCAGTCATACTGAGTTCAAGGAGAGAGAATCAACTACAGGAAAATGGCTATGGGTTCTCAACAAAGAAATGGTTATCAAAAGACAACTGCTGAGATTTCCCACAGTCCCAGATCCTTTCTTCATATTGGTAGATTATGAAACTTTCCTTCATTTCATGACTTCAGACTTCAGAGGAATTTTGTACCACAAAGGAGACCATCAACAAAACAAAGAGGCAACCTACTGAGTGGAAGAAGATATTTGTAAATGATATATCTAGTAAGGGGTTAATATTCAAAACATATAAAGAACTTACAGAACTCAAAACCCAAACCCCCAAATAATCTGATTAAAAAATGGACAGAGGACCTGAATAGACATTTTTCCAAAGAAGACATAAAGATGGCCAACAGACATGAAAAGATGATTAACATCACTAGTCATCAGAGAAATAGAAATCAAAACCACAATGAGACATCACCTTATACCTGTCAGAATGGCTAAAGTTAAAAAAAAAAAAACAAACAAGAAATAACAAGTGTTGTTGAGGACGTGGAGAAAAATGAACCCTTGTGCACCGTTAATGGGAATGTGAATTCATATAGCCACTGTGGAAAACAGTATAGAGGTTCCTCAAAAAATTAAAAATAGAATTACCGTATGATCCAATAATTCCACTACTGAGTATTTACCCAGTAAATACTGGAAAGGAAAACACTAATTCAAAAAGCTAAAACCACTCTTAGGTCTATTGCAGCATTATTTACAATAGTCAAGATATGAGAGCAGCCTCAGTATCAATTGATAGATAAATGGATATAGGTAGCGCGCACATGCGCACACACACAGAGAGGAATAGTATACAGCCATAAAAAGGATGCGAGCTTACCATTTGCAATATTGTGGATGGATATAGAAGGTACTATGCTTGCTAAGTGAAATAAGCCAGGCAGAGAAAGACAAATATGATTTCCTTTATATGTGGAATCTAAAAAAGAGCAAATAAACAAAAAGCAGAAACAGAGAACTTATAAAATCAGAGAACAAACTGATGGTTCTCAGAGGGGAGGGGATTGGGGAATGGGCAAAATGGATGAAGGGCAATGGGAGATAAGGCTGTGGATTGAGCAAGTCACAGGAATGAAAGGTACAGCATATGGAATATAATAGTGTTGACTGGTGGCAGCTGGTAGCTACACTTGCAGGGAGCACAACAGAACATACAGAGTTGTTGTATCACTATGTAGTACAGATGAAACTAATATAACATACTGTGTCAACTAAACTCAAATAAACCTAATTAAAAAGATAATTTAAAAATCAGTGGAACTGAAGCCAAGTGATTTTTGCTTACATAATCTTTGGGGGGTGATTTCTTTGAATTATTTTGTTTTTATTCAAAATGAAAAAGTATAAACTAAATAATCATAGAATTGAGAAGTGAATTATTGATAGGCTTTTAGGTGACTGAATCATATAAAAAATACAGTTATCTTTCTACAATTAAATTACAGAGATTTGGCTTTAAATTTCTAAAAGGAGTATGAGGTCATGCTAACTGTTTTTTTTTTTAAAGTTGTATTTCCTTATTTATTTTAGAGAGAGAGAGTGCCCACAGGTGGGGAGAGGAGCAAAGAGAGAAGGACAAGCAGATTTTGTGCAGAGCACGGGACTTGATCCCAAGATGCTGAGATCACAACTGGAGCTGAAATCAAGAGTCAGACGCTAATGGGGCGCCTGGGTGGCTCAGTCAGTTAAGTGTGTCCCTCGTTGGGCTCCCTGCTCAGTGGGGAGTCTGCTTCTCCCTGTGTGTGCTCTTTGTCTCTTTCCCTTTCTCTGTGTCAAAACATTAAATAAGTAAATAAATAAGTAAATAAATAAATAAATAAGATCTTTAAAAAAAAAGAAAGAGAGACACTTAGCCAACTGAGCCACCTGGGTGCTCTGTGCTAACTGGCTTTTTAACAATTTGTTGCTTATTAAATATTTAGTGAGATTCTGGTGAGTGGGACAATAGTATCAGATGAGTGGCTTCCAGACTTTCTCTGTCACGTTGAAGAGTTCAGGGTGATCCTATGACAATGATCCCTCAGAGTCAAGACTGTAATATAAAGGACTTGCTACTAAAGGACCATGGAAGGCATATGGGAAATGCGTGGCAGTGCCATAGATTTGTGCATTACTAATATCATTATTTACAGGTGATTTAGTTTTTAATTTCATTATAAAATCTCATTATTAAGTCTCAGCAAGTTCTAAAAGCTGTTTAAGCTACTTATTCATTTGCTTCGTCTGTTTTTATACAGTATCTAATCTCTGACTTTTCTTAATGACTGTTGACATTGCTGTAAACTGGATCACTTAATCAGTGGATAGCATAAAATGGAAAATCACTCTTCATGCTGCATTTCATTTTGCAATTACATAACTCAACAGGCACTTTTAGGGCAAGTAGGAGAGCCAGGGGGGAGGATTATCAAGCATATGTTATGAATATGAAAGAAGTTCTTCAATTTCCTTCAATATATAGTGCCTTTTGGATTACTCTGGATAAGCTGAAAGGAGCTTTCTGCTTATACCATCCCAGTAACAATATATTTTACTCTATCATCTTTGATTTTAGTGTTATTTTTGAATACTCTTTTGTTATAGTCATTATACAAAGACTGTCATTATGAATTACATTAATTATTTCCATGTATACCTACGTAGGCATACCTTTGTAAATATTGCCATTTCTGCTTCATCTATCATACCTGAGTATATCTGGCTCTTCTCATGCTGTAGCATTGGGGAAAAGTATGAAGTCAAAAGGGCTGTGTTTTCATCACAAATCTACCACTTGCCAGCCATGACTGGGTACATCAACAAGCTCTTCATTTTAGATCTGAGAGGGGATTGGATCATCACACAGACATATCCTGAACAAAGTCAAGGAGATCCCCCCCAAAATCTGTCTGTTGACAAACATGATGTCTGATCAGACCGCTCCACATTTGTTGATGAGAACAACAGCAAATCCCTCAGCAACATCTGTCACAAACCATGAAACCAATGGAAAAATTGTAGCAGAGCCAGGGGAAGGAAGAAAGGAAATAGTCTGGTTCAGAGGCTGAGGCTAAAAATTATGCACATGTGTAAATTATGAGGCTAAAAATTATGTGTATATACATCATGTGTATGTATAAATACACAGATATACAATATATATGTATCTTAGAAAACTATTTGTTCATAAGAGTTATAGCTCTTTTGAAAAAGAAAAGAATACGATAAAGACAGAGAAGTAGAAACAAGCATTAATAGAGTCATAAAAGCAGAAATGTTTCCTGAAGGAAATCTATAAAAATGAAAAAAGAGAATAAAAAAGTTAAAAAAAAGAAAATCACATCTAGATAGTTACTGGTAAAATACACTCAGACAAAGAGAAAAATCCCAATGTATATAATGTTTCCCTGCAAAGGAGTAAAAATCTGGCTGGCTCAGAATTCTTAGGAATGATAAATGTTGGAGAACAATGGAACATTTATTTCAAATTTCTATGAGGTTACTTTTGAGACTTCACAAATTTAATACCTATTTAAGTTAGGTTTCCTATGTAAAAGCAAGAGAAACATTCTCATTAATACAAAGTGTAGAGAAACACTTAAAACTATTGGATGCTTTACTCCAGTGACCCAAGAATGAGCAAAACATGGCATAAAAGATTTGAAACTGGTCAAACATAGGATTAAGCCAAATATTTGCAGTAAAATGAGTTTTTAAATTAAATGCAAATTTCAGAACTTTTTCTTGGTAGAGAAAATACGTAATCTTACAATTTTATTAACAATAATTTGGACTGAGGATGTCACATAAGATGGGAATTTATGTGATTTAAAGTGTCCCATAAGTTTTTACACACACACACACACACACACACACACACACACACCACTGTTCTTACACAGTCAGTTGCTGAATGGAGGGATGGTAGGCGACCAGCATATGTGCACCAGATGCCTCCTGCCTTTATACCATTTCTTTATAGCTGACATCCTTCTGATTGGCCAAAGGGTACATTCTGCCTGGTTGTACCAGACCAGTTGTTAAATGTTTCGAATATCATCTAGATTGAATGAATGAAGGAACAAATGAACGATTAGAGTTGATTTCTTCTCTTTTCCTCACCCCTATATTCTTTTGAGTGTTTTTATCCTTGCTTTTAAGACTCTCCAAGCAAGTGTTTGCCTTATTTACACTAAATGAAATTCTGTCTTTCCTTACTTCACATAAACCAGTATATTCCATTTCTTTGCAGCTGTTTACCAAGTCTGAGGCAACCAGAATGTTGCATTTGTCTTTGTTTGAAAGAATATCAAAATTTCTTTTTTTCTCTGCCCACACCCTGCATGTCATCTGAGTCATCTGAGACTTTGAGGATTATCTGTGAGTCTTTTGTTAACATTGTCTTGAGGACAGGTACCTTGGACATTCTCGTAATTCCTTCCATGCTAGTTTTCCTTAGTGGATGGATACCTAATGTCACTTTATAATTTTTCTCTCTCTTTTGTAGATACATTGAATATTAAGATGAGAAGGCCTCGTGGACATTGTGTTCTCATTTAAAAAGTGACTTGGATGAAAGTGGCTCAGTGATTCGGTTTAATTATGTTTAATTGAAGCAAAGCTTCAACCAGAGTCTAGATCTTCTGCTCCATTTTCAGGACCTTTTACTCAGATTAGTAGTTCATTTTTGTACAAACATATGCTTCCTTGTACTGTTCACATGTGCTGCATTTCTAACCCAGAGCTTATCATTTTGGTGCTTTAGATTGCAGTCCAGAAATCTAAATTTCCTTCTTTGACACCATCTGCATAGCCAGCCTTTAACCTCACATAGCCTCCTTTCTCTTTGAAACTCCCAACTGTTCCTTGGAAGAAGCAATGACAACACCACCTGTGCCCCCTCAAATTCCTAGTCCAGACTTTCTGGTCCCAAAAGAGGTTTCCTCGAGAATACTTTTTTGGTCTTACTAATTAATTAATTAATATTTATTGAGCAGCTATTGTGTGCCAAAAACTACACTAGTTGGTTCCTTCCCAATTAAATAATAACTGAACTGATAATGAACTTGAGGTATTTCTATTACAATATGCAAGCAAGTAAGTTGCCTTTCTCCCCACTAAGGGATTTCTCTCCTGGTTTTTGCCTAAAATTCTAGAAATATACTTAAGATAACTTGGAATAAAATTTCCACTTCATTTTTTAAAAGCTTTCATTTTTTTCTTTTTTAGGTAAGCCATATGTGTTCATTCAGACATGTTAGAAAATTCAGGTAAGCACAAAAGAGAAAAATGTTTTATATGTTCATGTATTAAAAAGATCTGGAAGAATGTACTCTGAATGGAACCTTTCTGTGACATGGGATTTGAGGTGGAGAGGAGAGGAGGCTGGAAAATATATTTGTTTTTTTCACTTCTAAATGGCCTGAATTTTTATAATCAAAAATTGTTTTTATAATTAAAGAAAAGATCTAAATGTACAGTATGAAACAAAAAGATCAAGCTCATCTAGAGTTGGCAGGCAGTCTTTTCATTTGAGTGACATATGGGTAGAAAAGTTAAAGGACCAAGCTCTAGTTCTGTTCAATTGTTGGGATATTATTAGGTTCAGAATGTGGCTTGTGATGTATTGGTGATGTTTGCCTTGAGGACACTAGCAAGAGACAGTTCTTAAGTATAAAGGTACGGGTTGAATTGTGTCCCTCCAAAAAGATATGTTAGAGTTCTAACTGCTAGTAACTCAGAACATGATCTTATTTGGAGATAGGTCTTTACAGAGGTAATCAAGCTAAAATGAGATAATTAAGGTGGGCCTGATCCAATATGACTGGTGTTCTCATAACAAGGGAGAAATGTGGTCACAGAGATGGACACACACCAGGAAAAGCACCACGTGTAGATAAAGGCAGAGATGAGGGTGAGAGCCCACAAGCCAAATAACAACAAAGATTGCCAGCAAACCAGCAGAAGTTAGGAGAGAGGCCAAGAGCAGATATTCTCCTAGTGCCTTCATGCTCCCATCAGAGGGAGCATGGCTCTGATGACACTTTAATCTCAGACTTCTGTGAGACAATAAGTTTCTTTGGTTTAAGTCACTCAAGTTTATGGTCCTTTGCTTTGACAACCCTATGAAACTAACACAGATGCTAAATTGTAAGGCATATTTTGAATGTTTAGTAAATTGGCCTTTAGTAGTGATATGAACTTTAAAGTTTAGCAGATTTAATTACCTGATCAGATGCTCAAAATACGTAATTCTCAAAAAGGCCACTTTAGTACTTACACATACATATTAATAAATAGAAGTTCCTACATATTGTCAGAATTTTATGGCCACAATACTAATGAAATGAAATATAACTTCTCCTGTTAATGTTTGTTTTCTCTATGGTTCAAAGGATCTATTGGGCTCCCAATCAGCTTCCTTAAAGGTTCAATTTTCTGGGGCTTCAGGTCTCCAGTTCAGGAATCTGGAGGGGGCGGTGCCTTCTGTGTTTGAAGGCTATTAATAAAATTAATCATGATTTGGGATTTAGAAAACAAGAAAGAGGCAAAAGGAAATGTAATGGAATGCTGTATTACTCAGGATTTAGTTTAGAAAACAAAAACTTCTCTGCGTATCTTGAGCAAGAGGCAGATTTAATGCAGGTAGTTAGTTGTTTTTATAACCATTAGAAGAACTGGGGGTATAGAATAGTAAGGAAGGCCATTGCTGGATCTCAGCTTCACCAGCACTTTTTGGCTTTCTGCCAAATTCAGCATCAGCAAATTGCTGGAACTTCACAAACCTGTAGCACCAAGTTAGGAAATGCATGAGGAAATGTATAGAGGTGCTTGGAAAGTCCCACATCTGCAGGGGCCCATGTCCACTGTAGCTAGGGAACAAATGAGCGGGCTTTCCTCTCTCCTACCTTTGACTCATGCCTGATGCCTCTTACTGGCAATCTCTAACCCAGAACTCTGTTGTAGGGATTTGGAGAAATCTAGTTCTCAGGCGATTATTCCCTGCGGTGCAGTTGAGAGCATGAGGGGGATTTGGGAGCTAAATTGCAAATAGACACTCTGTACAGAAGCCTTAAACAATATTAGATATGAAGACTCTTTTTCCTGACTTGATTCCAACTTAGAGCTTTCCCAAAGTGCAGTTTCCATAGGTATCCAAAGATATTATAAGTTAATATTTTATTGTAAATCCAAAATATAAGATCTAAATTTACTGTTAAAGGAACCAGTTTTTTTCAAATAAGAAAAAAGCTTAGTATTTTTAAATAAAAGCAAAGGTCTTGGTTCTTTTATTGGTATGATCAGGTATTCAAACAGTCAAATCAGTCAGAATGGTAGGCTTCTGCCAAGTTCAGATCAGTACTTAATTAAAGCAACTTGCTCTGTATGTTAGAAGTGAGAGTTTACAACTTACTAGCATTCTATGCTAGCAGCTCTCCTTAGGATTAACTCCTCAAGGCAAAACATATGTCATAGCTTCAGTTTTCTGGTAACACCTGCAAAGATGTCGTTGCTGTAGTAGAACAGTTAGAAAAGCTAGGTGTCCCAGAATAGAGAAACAAATGGAAGAAGACAAATACAGAGAAGGCATCCATGAATTTTACCCATTTATTGCTTATCTTCTTTCTCTCTCATACAAGTAAACCACAGAGTATTAGAGATATTTTGTTTGTTTTGTCTACTTCTGTATTCTCAGGCTTAGAATAGACCTGTCCATATAAACGTTATGTAATAAATGTTTGTTGAAAAAAAATTAAGGACTGTAAGTTAGCATTTTGTATTATTTTTTAACATTTTAATTTAAATTTCAGTTAGTTTACATACAGTATACTATTAGATTCAGTTGTACGATACAGTGATTCAATACTTCATACATCATCCAGTGCTCATCACAACAGGTGTACTCCTTAATCCCCATCCCCTATTTAACCCATTTCCTACTTATTAGTGAGTTAGCATTTTAAAAACACTTAGGTGATTGTGATCCACATGGTCCTATTGAATCCCAAATACTGGTTAAAATTATAGAATACTTTCAAATAAGTTATATTATATAATTTTTAAGGTCAAATAATTAATAGATCAAAGGAATGATTTCTAATCTCTTTTGCTTCAGAGGTGGGTATGATTTCTTAAAACAAGGCATTAACCATGAAAGAATAGACCAATAAATTCAATTACATTAATAGGAAGAACTTTTATTCAACAAAAGGCACCATAAAGAGAATGAAAACAGGGGCACCTGGGTGGCTCAGTGGGTTAAAGCCTCTGCCTTCGGCTCAGGTCATGATCTCAGGGTCCTGGGATCGAGCCCCGCATCAGGCTCTCTGCTCAGCAGGGAGCCTGCTTCCCTTCCTTTTTCTCTCTCTCTGCCTGCCTCTCTGCCTACTTGTGATCTCTGTCAAATAAATAAAATCTTAAAAAAAAAAAGAGAGGGCGCCTGGGTGGCTCAGTGGGTTAAGCCGCTGCCTTCAGCTCAGGTCATGATCTCAGGGTCCTGGGGTCGAGTCCCGCATCGGGCTCTCTGCTCAGCGGGGAGCCTGCTTCCCTTCCTCTCTCTCTGCCTGCCTCTCTGCCTACTTGTGATCTCTGTCTGTCAAATAAATAAATAAAATCTTTAAAAAAAAAGAGAGAGAGAATGAAAACACAAGTCGCAAATCAGGAGATGTAATTGACACAGGACTTGTACCTGCAAATCAATATGATTTTATTGATCAATAAATAATACATACAAATCAATAAGAAAAAGACAAGTTGATATAAAATTAACAAAGGCTTAGATAGACATTTCCAAAAGAAATCCAAATGGCCTGAAAATATAGACTAATGTGCTCAATTTTATTGATGATCAAGGTAGTGTAAATTAAAACCACGAAGATATGACATTACATATTCACTAAATTGGCAAAATTTAAAAGACAGATCTGCCAGTATCAACTGTTGGAGTGTACATAGATCAATGGAAAATTGCTGAGGGAGGTGTTAATTGGTACAGCCATTTTTGAAATGATCTTTAGTATTATATTGCAGACATGAATATACCTTGGCACTTTCCTAGGTATATTTTAGGGAAACTTATGCATATAAACACCACACACATGCAAGGATGTTCTCAGCAGTGTCAGCACTGTTATTTATAACAGAAAATTATTAGAAACAGCCAGATGTTCATCACCATGAGAATAGATTAGTAAATGGAATATTACATGGCAGTGATGATGAACAAATCATAGCTACACAGCTATAGCTTGGAGGAATCTTAAAAAAATTATATTGAATGAAACAGAGCAGGTCACAAAAGAATCCATACAACTTAATACAACTTAATTTTAAGAATGTTTATAAACCCGCAAAACTTAATTTCATGTTTAAGAATACATACATATGGAGTAATACTGTAAGAAAAGCAAAAGAATGATAAAGACAAATTTCAGGATGGTGGTTAGTTCTGGTGGGAGTGTGGGAAGAGACAGATGAGGGGATAAGAAAGGTGTATTCAGGTTAATACAGAGATCTCAGGAATGTTCTAGTTCTTAGGCTAAGTCATAAAGTCATGGGATATTTATTGTTAATGTTTCACAACTTATTGTATAGTGGCTTTGTTACATACAAACGTCTCTGGTATTAGATAACTTAAAAATCCCACCATAATAATGATTGCCAGGGAAATTTGTAGTATGTAGGTACCAGATTGTAAATTCCTTGAGAGTAGATATTTAGCACAAACAAAATAACAATGATTTGATGAATGAAGATCTCTGTAATATATGTATACTGATTATTCTAGAACTCTTGAAAAGATGTAGTTAGAAGAGATTGAAGATTGATGTCATTTATTGCCTACTTCTTACTTTGTCTTCATTTGCTTAGGACAGTGATTTTTCACAGAATACAGCTAAACCTACTTCATGAGAAGTGTCAAGTTAATGGAATCTGAATGAATATGCTTTTACTGATCTATATAAAATTGATGACTATTTTGTGTAGAAACTCATCATTTGGTCTATGTATATATAATTCATGTTTTGGAAAGGGCTGATAAAAGGAATCAGAAGATTTAATTTATGTGAAAATATTCTTTCTTTGCTCCATTCACCTATTCTAAATAGGAAGTCACAATTTTACCTGAGTATACTACACATGGCAAATAGATACTTTGAAAGGGGAAAAAGGAGAAAGCTATAGAAAAAAAGATAGTTTCCTAGAGAATAATCTTTCTCACCTTTTATCCAAAAGATATTCTTTTGCACCCCAAACAATAGGACTGAGATGAATAGCATTTATCTGCATGCTTAAGGACCTGAATACTACCCAACAGACTTAGAAGATACTGTCAGTGATTCATTCATATCATGCTATCTGTGTTTGTGAGGTCAGAAATATTTAACAATTAGCTTGTCAGCTTTACTGGTCCCGAGACTAGACTGGTTGGTAGATTTGACAGCGAAAAACCAGAGGGATCTAGAACAGTGAAGTCTCAGGTTTTTCCAGTGGGCCAAGATGGGCACCTTTAGAGGAACTGGAGTGTGGTTAGTGAGGTGTTTTCCTGCGGTGATTTTGCTAAAGGCGAGGACACTTAAGGCCTTAGGGAGTTATGAGGTCTTTTTGGTGCAGTAGTTGCAGAGAAAGTAGGTAACAAATTAGAAAGAGGAGGCTTTTGGGGAGGTAGAGAGAGCACGGTGCCACGAAATGGCACAGGAAGACTGAACTCAGGGTAGGATAGCCCAGCAAGCAAATGCACAGAGGTCAACGGAGCCCATGGCCAGGGCCACTGGATATCAGGATAGCAAACTCGTAGGATACAAAATGCCTTATAAAGTGTTATGATTATTTCAACCTTGGGGCAGAATGTAAGGGGAGGGAGTCATAAAGAGTTAAAGGTGCTTTAAAGATGTATTGGAATTGAAGTAAGAAGACAAAATATTCTGCTCCTCAGCAAATGTATCCTTTTGTTTTATGTTTGGGGTTTTTCCTTCACTAAGCAATAGAAAACAATTGATCTAATACAAAGAAAACCATTGCTTCAGGTGGCTCTGACTTAGGAGGGATTATGATATTTAGAGAAGGGACCCCATTCATGCTGTCTGGGTTGATGCTGAGACTTGAAACCTCCACCTCAAACAAGCTCTTGATGTTGGGAACCTAATGGCAGTCAAGCTTGATTCAAGAAGGGTCATCAGCATTGGAGACAACACAGCTACATCCATTCCCCGGGGCTTTGCTTGGACCTAGAGAGTGTACCATTGAGGGATTAGTGGTGATGGATCCTTAAAGGCATTATTATTTTTTTTGACCAGTGTCTTGCAAAGTTTATGCCTTTTCTTCAAGATTTTGGATGTTTTAGGTTTCCAGTCAGCTCATGTGTGTCAGTTTGAGAGGCTTGGTAGAAAATGTTCCCTATTCTCTTTAGACACCTCAGTAACTAGCAGAATCAGACACCAGGAGGGTATCTGAGACAGTCACTGACATTCCTGCATTAGTCTGGGATCAGAAGACGAAGGTAAATAACTTGATCCATAAGAAAACTTAAGACCCTAGTTATAAGGTATTAATCTAATCTTATTTGAACTGTTTCTTAAAACCGAAAGGTAGTGATTGAAGATTGGTTCCGGATTCAGTATAAGATTTTATCTTAAGTCTGAGATTTGTAATTGTTAGAATGTCAGTTGTCATGTCAGGAAATTTCAATATTCCAGTCTTGGGGAAAATGACTGTCTTTCTCTGGGGTTAATCTTTTCTACTTGAAGACTGCAATTATGAGCACAGTTCCCAATCCTTAGGATACAATGATGATTTTATAATCTCATCCCACTTGGTCACAGTGCCTCTGAAACAGACCCAACAAAGCACTGAATAGACTTAAATAAAGTTCTGCTGACTGCACAGTAGAGAAATGATTAATAGCAAAACAGCCAGATCCGCCCGAAGTGATTGCACCATAGCTCATCTTCTCAGTTGCTCACATTTTTTATTAAAACGGTTGATTGATTTTTCTGCTTTCACAGATTCTTCAGTGTAAGGTGATGCATTTCTTCTCTGGCATTATCAGTAGTTTGCAGTTGTAAAGCTGAGCGGCTGCTACTCTCCGCGAGTGCATGCACATGTGGGTTTGTGTGTGCCTGCCTGTGGCCACACTCCTGCTTGTGCTGTGGTGCATGAGTTCTGGACCCAGAGTTAGGAAATCCAGGTGCATTTTGCTTCCTGCACTCACAATCCAGGCAATTTCATGACAGTCGCAGCATCTTTGAACTTTTCTATTTTGGGGCGGCAGCATTTTCTTTGTGTTCCTCACAAGTGTGTGAGAGCGTTTTTGTCAGTGTTGCAGAGTGAGCCTGTGAAGCTCTGGTGCTGAACCCTAACAGATCCTGTTTTGAGTTCTGATCTTGCCATTTACTCTCTGTGTACCTGTTTAGAAATTACTTTGCTTCTCAAAGTGTCTCCTAGTTAGCTTGAATATGACTGTTGTGAGCTTCAAGTGAGAACATGTTTGTACCAGAAAACCAACATCTTCCAAAGCAACAACAAAACTGGCTTTCTAATAGTTATAAATCTTGATGCTTTTTCAGCATAAGATAATACCTGGTAATGCATCTGACATTCATCTTTAAGTCATTACCTTTCTGGTTCAAGAGAGAATTCAGAACAGATCAATTCAGCATCTTAAAGGTAGGGTTTAAAGTCTATGCATGTGGTTCTGGCCCTTTCTTTACTCTTTTTCTGCTTTTTTCTCCCCAAATCCCTGGGGTCCACAGTGGGCCCCAGTAATTGACATTGGAGGCTTTCAGATCGACCCTGCATTTGTTGAGGGAATAGATAAACTCTGTTAATGCCACCATATTATTAGTCAGCAGGAAAATCTTGCCCATGATCTGTCGAATCTCCGAGACATATGTTTTTATTTTTTAAAAGATTTTATTTATTTATTTGACAGAGAGACAGTGAGAGAGGGAACATAAGCAGAAAGAGTGGGAGAGGGAGAAGGAGGCTTCCTGCCGAGCAGGGAGCCCGACGTGAGGCTCGATCCCAGGACCCTGGGATCATGAGCTAAGGTGAAGGTAGATGCTTAACAGATGAGCCACCCAGGTGCCTCTCCAAGACATATTTTAAATGTCCATTCATTGTCTTTGTTTCATACCAACTGCAGAAATTTTTATTGAAAAATATTGTCTGCTGTTATAACCAGCCTCTGTTTTATGGGACTCCCTCTCTTGGAAAAAAAAAAAAAAGAAGCTTGCATTGCTGCTTTGAGGAATTATTTATGTGCTTTCCAATTTGCTATAAAAATAAGAAAAATGTACATCATAGTAGTCTATTTTTTTTCCTAACATGTACCGGTTTTTTTTTTGTTTGTTTGTTTGTTTTTTGTTTTTGTACTTTGGACAAAAAGG
Organism: Lutra lutra; assembly: GCF_902655055.1. NCBI lineage: Eukaryota > Metazoa > Chordata > Mammalia > Carnivora > Mustelidae > Lutra > Lutra lutra. The sequence goes on from NC_062290.1 coordinate 64,881,236, forward strand.
CATTGCTAAGCTTCTTTCTCCTTGTAATCATGGAAAGCAGTAAAAATATGACAGAGAGTAAGTGTGATTTGTTTTCTCAACAGTGGCTGTTACTCAGAGTTAAGGACATTTCATCATTATCACTGCATTTGTAATATGCTGCTTGACGGTTCAGTTAACCAAAGAAAATATCAGGTGTGAATAAAGTCACGAAAAAGAAGTTCACTATGAGGAAGCTAATTATCTAATAAAAATGTGTCTCAAGTCTAATAGGAATTCTTAGAGATCTCAGTGCAAGGACCATTTTGGAGTTTATACCAAGAAGAGAGACCACATTATGAAAGACAAAATAAGCAAACACTTTATTTGGTCAGACTTTGATGTTTAGGTTATTTATATTCTGCCAGATTCTTAAAATGATTTCAGGTATCTTACAGAGATTCATATATGGTAGCAAGATAAAAGAAATTGAAAATAGGAATGAAAAATGAAGCAAAGGAAAAATAAAGATAGTAAAGTACAATGGAGTCTGGAATTAGTGCAAAAAGACAAGCTGTGAAATCCTATGCACTGTCACGGAAGGGCTAGAGTGGGCTCAAAGCTTCCTGTCGGCTAGTCTTAAAGGGAAACATGATCCACTGTGCAATTGAGAATATTAATAATATAGTCAGACAGTCCTCCCATTGATATTTATAGAGAAGGCATTTTGAAATCTGGTTTAGACATCCTCAACAACAAAATAAGCAAGCATAAATTAAACAGTTGTGATAACACACACATAACATAACATTTACCAGTTTAACCATTTTGAAGCATACAATTCAGTGGCCTTAAGTACATGCATGCTGTTGTGTGACCACCGCCACTATCTACTTTGAGAACGTTTCATAAAATGAAAATCTCATATCCACTGAGTAGTCACTTTGATAGCAACCACCAATCTCCTTTCTGTCTTAATATTCTTAAAGTAAACATGATAGGGACATCTGGGTAGCTCAGTTATTAAGTGTCTGCCTTTGACTCAGGTCATAATCTCAGGGTCCTGGATTAAGTCCTGAGTTGGGCTCCCTGCTCAGCAGGAAGCCTGCTTCTCTTTCTCCCACTCCCTCTGCTTGTGTTCCCTCTCTTGCTGTGTCTCTCTCTATCAAATAAGTAAAATCTTAAAAAAAAGTAAACATGATAAACACTTTCATAACTCTATGCATTATAGTGCCATAGACAGAAGTAGGTGGCAGCATATAATTTTCATATAATGTTCAAATCTTCTGTAATTTTGACTGTCTAGAAAAGTGGAGTGGCATAAGAGAGGATGGATGGCTTCCCTCACCTCTGAAACCACTAGGAAGAATACCTGGGAGAATTGTTCTAACTAAGTGATTGAGTTGGAAGAATTTCTACAAAGAGACATTCCTTAGATACTATGGAGGCTACCTTGGAGAATAAGAAGGATGTGGATTAAGTTTGTTGAAGAGTGATTTATAACCAAGAATTACTGACTATCTGAGCATTGATCACAGGCAAAGGGTCAACTGAATTCCTCCTGTTGGGGAGGCTAATCCAGGAAGAGGGAGAGAGGGAAGCCACATCAGTTGCCCTGAAGGAAAAAGAAGGAGAAGTCAAGATTTGGAAAGCTGGAAGTGAAACAAGTGTAATTCAGCCCATTGAGGGTGAATTCCAAATAAGCAAGGTTTTGGGATAGGGATATGGGTTAGATGGGTTCAGTAACCTTAATATTAGTGTGGGACTCATTTCATATATTTGGCTCCTCAGTTTTTACTTCTGATGTGCTACGAGAAAAACCTGGTGGATTTTGCATTGCTCCAATCTTTACTTTGAGTTTTGAATGGTAAGTATGAGTGATTGTTTAAGTGTGAAGTAGCAGCATGGGTCAAGATAGGGAGGTATTACACTTTGAGTCACACTCAGAATCATCTTTGCTTCTCTCTCCTTGTTTTCAGCCACCCATCCTGTCTTTTTTTTTTTTTTTAAGATTTTATTTATTTATTTGACAGAGAGAGTGAGAGAGCACAAGCAGGGGAAGTAGCATAGGGAGAGGAAGAAGCAGGTTCCCTGCTGAGCAGGGATCCCAATACAGGACTACATATCAGGACCCTGTGATTCTGACTGGAGCCTAAGGAAGCCACTTAGCTGACTGAGCCACCCGGGTGCCCCCATCCAGTCATTTTTAAAAAGGATTTTATTTATTTATTTGAGAGAGAGAGAGAGAGAGAGAGAGAGAGAGAAAAGCATGGGAGGGGCAGAGGGAGAGGGAGAAGCTGAGTGTGGAGCCTGATGTGGGGCTTGATCTCAGGACCATGAGATCATGACTCAAGCTGCTCAGTTGACTGAGGCACCCAGGTGCCCTCCATCCAGTCATTTTGATGAATTTGCTTGCTTGATGTCTTCAGTGTTTTCCTTACCCATGACTTCTCTTCCTTTCTTAGTGTCATGGCCCTAATCCAAGGCCTTTGGCATCTTGTGTCTGGATGATGACTGTAGCTTTCCAACTGGTTTTCCACCTTTGAAGCTCTTGACCATTTAATTCTTTCTCTAAGCTATTGCCAGAATAAATGTCCTAAAGACTTTCAGGTCATTCCACTGACATCACTCTTCTCTTCATTAGTCTTAGATATAAGAAATAAGCATATGATAATGGTGTCATCAAAATTAGCAGGAAACAAAAATTATTCAAAAAGTTAGGGGCGCCTGGGTGGCTCAGTGGGTTAAAGCCTCTGCCTTCGGCTCGGGTCATGATCCCAGAGTCCTGGGATTGAGCCCCACATTGGGTTCCTCTGCTCAGCAGAGAGCCTGCTTCCCTTCCTCTCTCTCTGCCTACCTGTGATCTCTGTCAGATGAATAAATAAAATCTTAAAAAAAAAAAGTTATACTCAGGCATGACTTAGGGAGCACTTAAATCTCCATCATATCTCATAATACACTGTAGAAAAATAGAAGTGCTTGAAAAGGTATAGGTGGTTATATTTCTAACTGAAGGTTAGGTAAAGGACTTTCTAATGGAAAAAACAACAAAGAAAAAACCGATGGATCTGACAATACAAAAGTTTAAATTTTCTAGGTCAAAAATATCATGAATAAAAAGGTATGCATGAAGCTGGTCAAAATGCATAATGAAGAAGTGCCTGGGTGGCTCAGTTGATTAAACATGTGCCTTTAGGTCAGGTCATTATCTGAGGGTCCTGGAACCTGGAGTCCAGTCAGGTTTTCTGTTCAGTGGGGAAGACTCCCCTTTCTTTTTCCTCTTTCCTATGAGCACGCGCTCGCTCTCTCTCTTTCAAGTAAATAAATAAATAAGTAAATAAATAAAATAAATAAAATCTTTAAAAATGCATAATGAATATGAGAGATCCCCTGCCTGTGTCTTTTTATTCTCCAGTCTCAGCCACACCCGCAGTTACTAGAAACAGTGAGACTCTTCCTTTGCATGTGCTGTTCCTTCTGTGTCTGGAATGTCCTTCCACCATACTTTTCTGTGACTGGTGTTTCCTAGTTCTTTAGGTCTCAGGTCAAATATTCTCTTCTCAGGTCTTCCCTGTTAACCTTCTTTAAAGTAGCCAGCCCTCACTGTCTCATCCTTTATGACCTTTCACATTACTTGTTTTGTGTTCTGCATAGCTGTCATCACTAATGGAAACCACCTTATTTGTTAGTGTTCTCGTGTATTGTTAGAATGTAAGCTTTGTGAATGTATGGACCTCATCTGTCTTGGTCAGCAGCATCTAGACTTCTGTTTGATACATAATAGGTGTTCAGTAAGTGTTGAATGAATGAGTGAATGGATAAATATGTGTATTTGTAGATAAAAACCTTGAAAGGATAAATAGCAAACAATAAAGTGTTATTTCTGGGGCGCCTGGGTGGCTCAGTGGGTTGGGCCGCTGCCTTCGGCTCAGGTCATGATCCCAGGTCCTGGGTTCGAGCCCCGCATCGGGCTTTCTGCTCAGCTGGGAGCCTGCTTCCTCCTCTCTCTCTGCCTGCCTCTCTGCTTACTTGTGATTTCTCTCTGTCAAATAAATAAATAAAATCTTTCAAAAAAAAATAAAGGGTTATTTCTAGTTGGAACTTTATAGATGGTTAAATTTTTTTTTAAATCTTTTCCAAATTTTCTAAAATGAGAATCTATTACTTTGTCAGAATTAAAATTAAATGGTATTTAATAGAAACCATGTTTTATTAAACAATAACATCTATAATGTCAGATCATTAATCTCAATTATCTTTGACAAAAGATGATAAACTATACGGACTATAAAGAAAAAATTTCCTAGAAACAAGGGTGTCAGCTTGCATCCTCTCAAAATATTCACACATTTAACACATCCAGTTAGCTTAACTGAATAATGAAGAAATCAGGCCAGAAAGCACCATCCAACTTGGATCTTCTTTTAAGATTCTAAAATAAAGCTCTTCAAATAAGGAGAAAAATAATTAAAAAAAAATCAAGTACCACTGCCTAGTTTCAAAAAATGGTTGTCAGCAGTTTAATCTTCCTGAATCTACCAGACATTAAAAAGGGCAGTTGTGGAAAAGGACTGGCTATAAAACAGTTTGAAAAATATCACAGTAAAACTATCTGCATTGCCATCTGCAATAGAGACATTATGACTCTGGAAAGGTCTGTTGTAGTCTTGCCCATTCTGAGCCATCCTCTGTCATGTATTAGCCTTGTTTAAACTGATCAGTTCAACATGGAGGGAAAAAAGTGTCTGTTTTTTTCCCTAATGCAGTTTTGTTTTTGGCCATACTAAGATTTGGTCATAGCAAAATGATGATACTTTATTTATTTTAAAAATGATTTTATTTATTTATTAGAGAGAAAGAACATACACACACAAGTAGGGGGAGTAGCAGGCAGAGGGAGATGGAGAAGCAGGCTCCCCACTGAGCAAGAAGCCCAATGCGGGACTTGATCCCCGGACCCTGGGATCATGACCTGAGCCAAAGGCATGTGCCACAAAGTGATGATACTTTAAATGACCTCAGATGGTCAAGTTGTTAGGAGCTAAAGAAACAAGATATAGTAGCCCTGTGTTTCACTTATTTACTCACTTGTGAAATCTTTATTTGGCACCCAATATGAAACAGGCCCTGGAGACAAACTGGTAAAAAAAGACATACGATGCTTGTCCACAAGGAGCTTACTTTCCAATGGAGGGAACACTAGAAACACAAAATAGGTACCAATTGTGATAAGTGCTGGAGAAGTAATATTTCCATAAGTAATAAAAGGACAAGAACTATGGACAGATTGAAAAGGGAAGACTTCTTCAAGGACATGATACTTAGACTGAGACCTAAAAGAATGAAAAGGAGCAAGCTAGGAAAAGAGCCAAGATTAAAGATGTCCATTTCCAGGTCAGAGATGTCTAGGAAATGTCCAGTACTGTGTAATCAAGCAAAATGAGCAGTGGAAACGTGAGATAAAGTAGGAAAGACACACAGAGACCAGATCATATTGTTGTATTTAATTTTAAATGACACAGGAAGCATCTGAAGTATTTTAATCAGAGGATGATAGGATTTAAAATATCAAACCAGTAAAGTATTTTTAATGGGAGAATAGCAGAATCCAATTTTAAATGATCATTCTTGCTATTTTGAGATTGAATCTTAAGGGGGAACAGAGGTAAAAGCAGGAATACTAGTCAGGAGGCAGTTGTAGTCATACAGATGAAAGACTGAAGTTGGACATGATGCTAGCAGTAGAAAAGGGGGAAAGTGGATAGACCTAGGATATATTTTGGAAGCATAGCCCACAAGGAATACTTTGGGACTGGATATAGGCATTTAGAAAAAAATTAATTTGGCTTGGCTTGACCATCTGGGGACAAAGTATAGGATGAGGAGATTGGCGGAGGAACAGAGCTTTTTGTGAGGAATTAAGTGTTCTAATTTTGGTACTTTAAAATTGAGATGGATTTAAAAATATTCGAGTAAAGATACCAATTAAGCAGTTGGATATATGAGGCTTAAGCTTGGAAGAGAGTTCTGGGATGGAGATGTAAAATGAGGAGACTGCAGTGTTAGTGTGTTTAAAGTTGTGGGAATAAATAAAATGAAGGAGGGGCACCTGGGTGGCTCAGTTGGTTAAGCGACTGCCTTCAGCTCAGGTCATGATCCTGGAGTCCCGGGATCGTGTCTCACATCCAGCTCCCTGCTCAGCAGGGAGTCTGCTTCTCCCACTGACCTCTCTCTCTCTCTCACAAATAAGTAAATAAATAAAATCTTAAAAAAACAAAAAGATAAAGTGAAGGAGGAGAATGTGGACCAGAGAACGGCCGGGGGATCAGCTCTGATATTTAGATAGAGGAAGAAGTAAGAGGAGCCCACAAAGGAGACTGAGTGTGAGAAACCTAGGAGAATGGGCTGTTGGCTGAGCGAGCAGATTACTGTGTTGAATAAGGAGAATGTGGCTCGGCTAAGAGTGAGAATGAGATGAGGACAAAATATATTCATTTGTCTTGGTTACAAGTGACATCATTGCTGGGCTTTTTTTTTTTTTTTAAGATTTTATTTATTTTAGAGAAAGAGAGTGGGCGTGTGAGAACAGGGGGAGGGGCAGAGGGAGAGATTCTCAAGCAGACTCCCCACTAGCGTGGAGCCTACACAGGCTGATCTCAGGATCCTGAAATCATGACCTGAGCCAAAATCAAGAGTCAGATGCTCAGCTGACTGAGCCACCCAGGAGTCCCTCATTGCTGGTCTTTTTAAGATGGAGTTTGTTAGTGTGGTGGATATGAAACCCCATGGAAACATTTAAATTATTTTTTTTCATTCAAATGGTCAAACAAAAGTTTGAAATTTCTTGTAATATTTTGTCACGGATACTATTAGCCCTCTGGCCAGTTTCTCTTAGATCCCTTACCTTTTTCAAGCATGCTGGCTCCAGGTGTACTCTCACTCCCAACAGTCCTTTTCTTTATATGATGACAACATTTCTGCCTGTTTGTCTTCCTACCCCTGTCTACTGGCTCCACCTCATTTTAAACCCTCACTTCTTAACCAGACATTCACAATAGCCTTCTAACTGATTATCTTTCATTCCTCTTTGCAGTCTCACCTATACTAGAGTAGGAGGGGACTGAATAATTCTTCCTGAAGCATGGCTCTGAGTATGTGACTTCTCAGGTCAAAGACCTTCCCAAACTCCACACTAACAGCAGAGTGAAGTAACTTCCCACAGTCCTGGTTCATCTTATATATTGGCTCACATGTTGGCCTAGATGCCCTCTAAGTTTCCTTCTATGTAGTTTCCATCTCTGCTGTAACAAATCACCATAATAATCATGACTTAAAACAACACAAATTTATTTTCTTATAGTTCTGGAGATCAGAAGCTTGAAATGGGCTACACGGGAGTAAAATCAGTGTGGGCAGGGTTGTGGTCTTCTTGAGGCTCCAGAAGATAATTCATTTTCTTGACTTTTCCAGCTTTCTAAAAAAAAGATTTGATTGATTGATTGATTTTATGGGGGGGGGGGAGAGAGATACATAGAGATACAGAGGGAGAGAGAGAATGAGAGAGGAGGGGCGGAGGCAGAGGGAGAGAGAGAAGCAGACTCCCCACTGAGCGTGGAGTCCGATGCACGGCTTGGTCTCATGACCCTGACATCATAACCTGAGACAAAATCAAAAGCTGGATGCTCAACTGACTTAGCCACTGGGCATCCCAACTCTTTCAGCTTTTTAGAGACCACCTGTATTCCTTGTACTATGGCCCCCTTCCTCTATCTTCAAAGCCCAAGATTTCAGACTGAGTCCTTCTGCTGCTGCCACCTCTCTGGTTTTCCCTTTTCTGCCTTCCTTAGACTGACCCATGTGACAACGCCAAGCAATCTCCTTTGCCCATACCTCCTAGTTAGGTCCGTGGGAGGCACCAGTAGGAGATGGGGCAGCATGATGAGTGTGAGCTGTGGGTTTTTATTTTTCTGGCTTTCTTCCCATGGCTATCTGTTGGTTGAGTTTTGCTCTACTTCCAAATGTCACAGCTCTTGTGGTCTCCAAACAGCTTTCCTCTCTGGATTCTGGCAACCATACCCTTTTCATGCTCTTTCAAGCACCCTAGGATGGTAATGGTTCCTGGTTGTGACTGAGTGTGAACGGGGTTTTTGTGGGACTTGTAAGTTTTAACACTGGAAGTCCTGAATCCCAGGAAACCTGAAGTCCTGGACAAACAGAGGCAGTTTGTAACCCCACCCTTACTAGATTCTAAATTCTGCCCAATCATTTAAAAATAAATTTTCTTCATTATATTCCAATTTTCCAGTTTGAGTTTGTCATGAGTTTCATGTTGTGACTCTGACAAAGCCATGTTTGTCATGTAAAGAATTTGGAGTTTGTTCTTACTATCTATACTTCAGAAAGACCTGACTGTAATATGGAGAACCAACTGAATGTGGGGGGTTGTCAAAGTAGTCAGTAAGCTGTGGTCATACTTAAACTAAAGCAATGGAAATGGAGATGGGGAAAAGGGGAGAGAATGGAACAATATAAATAAGGCTGGTATAACAGGATATGGTGATTAATTGATCACAGAGATATCACAGAGATAGGGAGGAGGCAAGGATGACATACAGGATGTTGCTGGGGCACTTGGTTGGACTATGGTGCCACTCAATGAGACAAGAAATTTGGGGGAGGTGTTGTTGTTTTTTTTTTTTTAATCATGAATGGGTGTTGTACTTTGTCAAATGCTTTTTCTCTATCTATTGAAATAATCATATGATTCTTACCATTTCTCTCATTGTTGTGATGTGTCACGTTGCTTGATTTGCAAATATTGAACCACTCTTACATCCCAGGAATAAATCCTACTTGATATGACCCTTTTAATGTGTTGTTGGATTTGGTTTGCTGTTTTATTGAAGGTTTTGGCATCTATGTTCATTAGAGATATTGGCCTGGAGTTCTCTTTTTTGTAGTATCTTTATCTGGTTTCAGTATCAGGGTAATGCTGGCCTCATGAATGAATTTGGAAGCTTGCCTTCCTTCCTTCTTTCCTTCTTTATTTGTTTGTTTGTTTGTTTGTTTATTTGAGAAGAACATTAACTCTTATTTAAATGTTTGGTAGAATTCACCTGTGAAGCCATCTGGTCCTGGACTTTTATTTGTTTGGGGTTTTTTGATTACTGATTCAACTTCATTGCTGGTAATTGGGCTGTTCATATGTTCTGTTTCTTCATTATTCTGTTTGGGAAGTTACATATTTCTAGGAAGCATTAGGTTTAGTTGAGAAGATTGTGAATGTAGAGTTTTACCCCCAGCAGTTTTTATTTTCAAATTATTTAACAGGCCTCCGTATGGATTGTGATCAATGAAAGGCTTCTGAGTTTGTTAATGTTCTGAGTTTGTATGTGATAGAAAGTGACCATAGTTATTGTTATTAATGCTGTGAAGGCCAGCAAAAACTTCTTTTGGGGGAAGCTTTCATCACCTTGTGAGTTTCTGGAGGTGTGTATTTAATTAGCATGTACTTTGAGAGGGTAAAAGTGAAAAACCCCTGTTGGACTGGGCCTTCCCTTTGGATCAAAAGGCCTTACACTGAGAATCCTTGAGGAGGGAAGTTTACATAAGAAAATGAATCTGACTGTTGTGCTGAAACCTTCCCTTCAGCACTCTGGCTAAGCAGACAGTGAATAGAAATTTTGAACTGGTGTGTGACCTATGAGCATGTGTAACAAATGACTTTGTATATCTTGGGAACATTTGCCATGCTTGAGTGTTGACGTGTGACATTTAAATATGAGTAACACTTGAGTAAGTTCTAGGGTTAGCTGGAGTCAATAAATGCTTTAATCACTATACCATGGCATTTGTAACTTATATCGCAGCTTTTCCTAAATCTCTAGATGATTATGACCTGCAACATACCATTTCCGTGCCTTTGTTCACATGGTCTCAGCTGCTGCAGATCTCCTCTGAAAGCAATTTCCTTCTACTCTGCATTTTCATAGTATTCAACTTGTATATTCCTTATGGCATACATCATGCTTTGCCTTTTCTGATGGGGTGACTTGTATGCATGTCATATTTCCTAGAAGATGTTACAAACTGACAGACTCAGAGCCCCCACCCAGACGAATCCCTGGGAACCTATCTCCAGGTAGCTCATAAATTCTCACTGGATATTATTAAAGTCTTATAGCTGCTGGTGTCTGATCTCCATTCACCAACCAGGCAATCTTGATATCCTACTTGCTCTAATATTAACCTAGCCACTCTTAGGAAGTCTGTTGATTCTAGGGAGGGCCATTTGACTCTGTAAGTTTTGATGCCCTTCTTTGGATGTCTGGAATGTACAGCCCGTTTCCTTGAGCCGGCACTGAGAAGTATTCCATAGGCACCATATAGTATCATACCTCTTAGAGTTCTCTCCAAGTGTATCCGGTGTTCCACAAATGACTTCTAGACCTTACATTCTTATTTTCTTTTTTTTTTTTTAAAGATTTTATTTATTTATTTGACAGAGAGATCACAAGTAGGCAGAGAGGCAGGCAGAGAGAGAGTAGGGGGAAGCAGGCTCCCCACTGAGCAGAGAGCCCGATGTGGGGCTCAATCCCAGGACTCTGAGATCATGACCTGAGCTGAAGGCACAGGCTTAACCCACTGAGCCACCCAGGTACCCCCTTACATTCTTATTTTCATCTCCACTGTTTTATTGTGGTAAAATAGACTTTTAACCATATTTATATTTCAGTGGTATATTCATGTTGTTATGCAACGATCACCACTATCCACTTCAGAGCTCCTTTCATTTTATAAAACTGCAACTCTATATCACTTAAACAATAATTTCCTATTCCTCCACCCCTCACCCTAACCCCTGGCAATCAACATTCTACTTTCTGTCTCTATATATTTGACTCCTTTGAGTACGTCATGTAAATGGAATCATACACTATTTGTTTTCTTGTGACTGGCTTATTTCACTTAGCATAATGTCTTCAAGGTTCATCCATGTTGTAGCATATAATAGAATTTCCTTCCTTCTTAGAGCTGAATAATATTCCATTGTTTGTATATACCATATTTCACTTATCCTTTCATCCACTGGTGGACAGTTGGGTTACTTCATGTTTTAGCTATTGTGAATAATGGTGCTATGAACACAGTACATCCTTACATTCTCTTTTATGTTTGCTGCTTTTGGTCCATAGCAGTTCCTAAGAGACAGGATTTACCCTATTTTGATCTCTGTCAGTAAGACTTGTAAGAGATTTGTGTGTAAGTGACTGATTAAAGAAGTACTCCCAGGAGAAACTAGTAAGGATCAGGGGAGGTGGTACTAGAAATAAGACAAAAGCATCTATCTGTACAATTTGAGAGGTCCCACAAAAGGTGTCTTCGTCTTGTTACTATATGTAGTATGTAAAGATATATATTATGCTTCAGTGCTGTCTTTCCCCTGAGGAAGAGAGCTGAGCCTTCATACATCTGTACTCTTCAGTCGCTTCCTTTGGAGAGGTTAACTTCCAGGCACTTTTGGCTTTCTGCATGCTTGGGTAAGTGGTTCCAGCAGCCCCGGGCTAAGTCATCCAAGTTAGCATTGCAGGAGTGGGCTGTTGGATCAAAAGCACCCCAGAACTAAGGAAGGGTCACAAAGAAAGAACAGAAGAGATCAGGGGGGTTCTGGGTAGCTCTACGAGCAGTGTCCACTCCAGCTTCTTGCTCAGAGTCTACATTCAATGTCCTGGGCACAAACCATCATTTACAATGCTCCCTCCACTGTCTTTCCAGGAGACCCATAGAGAATTCATGGAACTATGACTCCTAGTCACTTTCTTTAGTATGCTGGCATTTCTGGGAGGGATGCTTTAGTGAACCTTACTATAAAAGCTGTCTGTGAATTGCAACCATATTCTGAGTCTCCAGCCTGTAGTAGAAAGCTTTATAAATGACAGTGAACCCTGAATTCAAGTAAATTTCTGCTTTTCTGGACATAGGGTCAATTATGTTGAATAGCACATGGGGGAAGCCCCAAACAAAAGCATAATTAGGAAGAAAAAATTATCCAGTGTGCTTACTGGACAGAAGGTCAGTTTCATTAGCTGTGTTTCTTGCCTTGAAACCAGACATTAAAGGAGACAATTTTGTTGAGGACCCTAGGCACACACTGCTTCATTCACATGGGCAAGGTCTCCTTGAGCAGATGATCTGGTTGTACTTGGGACTTCTCTTGATATTCAGAACCACAAAACCTCAGACTTGGTTTTTTTTTTTAAGCACTCCTTAGATGTCCATTATTATCTTTGCAAGCCTCTCTGCTCCCATTGAAATCACTTTTCAAGGTGGTTCACAAAGTTGTAAGGATGATTTTCCTCTCACCAGCTGTGGAAGGAAAAGACTTTGGGACAGTATGGTAGACAAGGGACATTATTAATGTTATTTTATAAACTCATAAATATAACGTTGATTATATGAGTACACATTCCTACCAGTGCTCAGGTCCTAGGGACTTTCTGTTGCTGGCAATGCTGCATGGAGGAGATGTTATTAAAATCCACAAATCCATCTCTCCCACTGTGAACAAACATAACTTTTAATTTGACAGTCATAAAAGTCATCAACTATAACTATAACTACCATTTTAAAGATAGAGGAACTGAAGCAGAGAAAGCTGATGGCATTTCACAGAAGTTATATTAATATAGCAGTAGATCCCACCATTAACTACAACTTGTTCATTTTCAGTCAAAAGTAAATTTCTTTCATGGGAAATGATTACTATTGATTAGCAATATGGTTTAACTTTCTTCAAAAAAACTTCTTTCTAGTCTCCATTATTTTTTTCTGCATTAAGTTTTAGTTAATTTAAATGAGGTTTAAAACTTAAAATGTTATGATTTTGCTTTATGCTGCTGGAATCCAAGAATCTTTGGCATTTGTACTTCATGACATTGAGATACAACTGTGAGTGAAGTTCACATCAGATTCAGAGTCAACCATTAAGTGATTTCTGTGTACCTTGATCTCTGGGAAGTGTTTTCTCAAGTATTATTCAATATAACCCATAGAAGACTCTTCTGAGAAGAGATTATTGATCCCAATGTTACAATTGATCTATATAAATATGAATGATGTATACAATTGTCAAATCACTGTATTGTACACCTGAAACTAATATAACATTTTATGGTAACTCTACTGGAATTAAAGTAGGAAAATTTTAAAAAATGAGAAAAATACAGAACTGACCCACTGGGCCTCTGAGATCACTACTGGAGCTATGGCAGAATTCAGAAATTCCCACAGCCATTGATCACTGCAACTGTCTTTGTAAGCGTGTGAGCCAGAACATGGGCATCATTGCTTTAATTTATTGATTAACAAAACAAAACATAACATTAGTGTTGCCCCTTCAACTACCCCTGTAACTGCTCATCAACCAGGAAAGGGAGAATGCACAGTGCTGCAGAGAAAACTCAACTGTATTTGCCAGCTGAATCAGCCAAATGAGGTATAGAAAATAGTCTGCTTCACTCCTGCCTTCCAAACCTCAAACAAGTGTTTCTAATTGTCAGAACTGAATTTTTGTATAGAAATGTAGCTGTAAGGGAGTCTTGCAGGTGATTTTTTAGCTTCTTAACTTTTTTAACCTGAATAGGCAAATCACAAAAACGAGCTTACTGGCAGCCTAATCATGATCATAAGGGAGGCTCAATCTTAGGTAAAGATGACATTGGAGAATGTGGAGTGAGGAAAGGTATATGGGTTTTTGAGAACATCATTGAGCCACTATTAAAACTTGCTTGGAGCCTGTACTGTTTCTGAACTTGAAGTTCTATAAAATAAAGACATTGTCATTATTTAAGCATAGTACCTGAAACTCTCTTATACCATTTGAGATCATTTGTTTATTTTTTACTTTCCCCTTATGCCCTGGCACCATATAAGTTCCGGAATGGCAGAGATTTTTCTGGCTTTACTCATTACTCCCTTCTAATGACCTGAACCAACACATAAAATAGAAAAAAAACATACCAAAAATACTTGCTGAAATAGTGAAGTGATAAAAATAGTGACTAAAACATAATAATTGTGGCTTAAAAGGAGTAGTGATAACCACATGGTATTTATACTGGGCATGCAAAGTTGGTCTAACATTCAGAATCAGTTCAATATTACCATATCAGAAGATTAAAAAAAATTATGATCATCATAATAGATGCAGAAAAATTGTTTGACAAGATTCAACATCCGTTCTTGATAAAAACTCTCACCAAACTGGAACTTGAAGGGAAAGTCTTTATTCTGATAAAAGAAATCAGTGGAAGATCTATAGGAAATATACTTTGGTTTTTTAAAAATTATTTTTTCCCCCAGCGTTATTGAGGTATGATTGACAAATAAAATTTTTGTATATATTTAAGATGTATAACATGATGTTTTGATGTCCATATACGTTATGACATGCTTACCACAATCCGCCTAGTTAATATATCCATCACCTCATATATTTATTTATTTATTTATTTATTTATTTATTTATTTATTTATTTTTGGTCTGATGAAAATGCTTCAGATCTACTTTTTTGGCAAATTTCAATTATAAAATACATTATCATCAACCATAATCACGATGTTGTACAATAGATCTACCAAATTTATTCATTTTGTAGCTGAAAGTTTGTATCCTTTGATCAGTATCCTTCATCTTCTTCACAGCCAGCTCCTAGTAACCATTATTTTCTACACACTGAAAATGATAAAACATCAATAAAGTAAATTTAAAAGAAGACAAATAACTAGAGAGAGATTCCATGTTCATTGATATTGTTAAAATTTCCCTTCTGCCCAAAGAGATCTATAGATTCACTGTAATTCCTATCAAAGTTCCAATGGCGGGTCTCCTGGGTGGCTCAGTGGGTTAAGCCTCTGCCTTCGGCTCAGGTCATGATCTCATGTCTTCCTCAATTTCTTTCATGAGTACTTTATAGTTTTCTGAGTATAGATTCTTTACCTCTTTGGTTAGGTTTATTCCTAGGTATCTTATGGTTTGGGGTACAATTATTAATGGGATTGACTCTTAATTTCTCTTTCTTCTGTTTTGTTGGTGTATAGAAGTTAAACTGACTTCTGTGCATTGATTTTATATCCTGACACTTTACTGAATTCCTGTACAAGTGCTACCAGATTTGGAGTGGAATCTTTGGGGTTTTCCACGTAAAGTATCATATCATCCCAGCAGGCTTTTTTTTTTTTTTTTTTTTGTTAAAATTGACAAGCTGCTTCTAAAATGTTATGAAAATACAAAGGACCTAGAGTTTTGTAATTAACACAATTGGGGGACTACTCAAAACTTAATATAAAAATATAGTAATCAAGATAGGGTGTAGTATTGGTGAGAGGATAGTTATATAGATTGATAGAACTGAACTACTAGTAGGTCTAGAAATAGATCTATAAAAATATGATCAGATTTCAACAAAGGTGTCAAGATAACTCAATAGAAAGATAGTCTTTTCAATAGATAGTGCTGGAATAAGTATACATTCATATGCAAAAAAATGAAATGACCCATACCTCATATCTCATTAAAAACGAATGCAAGGTTCATAAGTATACAGCATGTTTCCTCTACCCTTTGTTGAGATTTCTCCAGCCTGTACTTACAAGTGGAACTACATTATTAAGAATAAGCTAGGGAGATTGGAGGGAAGATGGCAGGAGTAGGGGACCACAATTTCATCTGCTCCCTTAAAATTCAGCTAGGTCAAATCATTCTGAACACCTATGAATTCAAACTGAGATCTAAAAAAAGAATTGCAGCAATTCAACAGATAGAAAAATGATCACTTTTTAAAAGGTAGAAGGTGTGGAGATGTGACTCTGAGAGGATATATCAGAAGATAAACCACATGGGGTGGGCGTGGGGCGCTCTGTAAGCCAGCCACTAGAAAGTGATACAGCAGTGGAATGCAAAATCGGAAGTTTTAGAATTCTGCTGTGAGGGGAGTTCCTGCCTGAAAGGTGCTCAAGTGGTGAAGCAGGACAGAATCCTAGGTGGGAACAGTGTGGTCACAGGCTTCCCAGGGTCATAGAAAGAACAGGGGTACCTGAGTACAACAGAGTTCCCAAGCATTGGAGTTGGGAATCTGGCTACAATTAGTGAGCCCCAAAGTTGGCTCTCAGCTATGTGTTACCATAAACCATGAACCTGGACAGGATTGGGCAACCACTTTCCAAGCAGGGGCCCAGCAAGCGACAACTGCTGGGAGACCCTGCTCCTTTCCCCAGGAGGAGCAGCAGAGGAGTGCGAATGATTGGGCAACTGCTCCCTGAGCAGGAGCCCAGCCAGTGGTAGTTCTGCAGTGATTCCCCACCCTCCCTCGGAGGATTGGTATGGATATGCACCGCAGGACTCTGCACAGTTTGGTGTACAGAAAAGGGATTGACTGCTTTTCCCTGAGGGTGCACTGAAGAGTGGGGACAACGATAGTTCAGCTCTGGGACTGGAGATTGTGGTGTTGCCATTTTTACTAATTTTTTTCATCTTCTAAAGTGGCTCGAGAAGGCTTCAGAGAACAAATGTCACATAGAGCAACCTGAAATAGCTTGCACTGAGCTCCCTGGCAAGGGTGGTACGACTCTACCCAGGCAAAGACACCAGAGAATCAGTGCAGTACCAATGTTCCCTGCAAACCCCTTCCCCACCCCTCACCCTCAGGCAAGTACCAAGTTAATGGATCACTCAGAACTGAAAAACTCCTACTTTAGGGGAAACTAGTATATAGAATTTGAGGTTTTTTTCTTCTGAGTCTTTAGTCTTTCAGTTTATAGTTTTCTTTTTCTTTTTTTTTCTTTTCAACTAAACTAGTATATCAACTATTTTTAAGTCTTTTTAACATTTTCATTTGTCCATTTACATTTTATAGATATAGTCTTCATTTTTGGCTTCCTTTTACTATGTTCAATTTTATTTTTGCATATGTATGTTTTTCTGTCTATACAGTTTTGGGATTTAGCATCTTCTAATAAACAGACCAAAACATACCCAGGACCATGTGGGTCACCCTGTTTTGTTCACCTGTAAGATTATATTCTCTCTGCCCCCTCCCTTTTTTTTCTTTTCTTTTTGGGTTTCTAACCTCTTTGGATTTGTCTAGTGTGTATTTTGCTGAAACTATGGTTTATATTTTTGATTTTATTCACTTGCTTATCTATTTTTCTCTGGACAAAATGACTAGAAGGAGAAATTCACAGCAAAAGAGAGAATCAGAAGTAATACTCCCTGCCATAGATCTAATCAATATGGATATAAATAAAATGTCAAACCTAGAATTCAAAATAATGATTATGAAGTTACTGGCTGGGCTTGAAGAAAGCATGATAGACACTAGAGAATTTCTTAGTGCAGAAATAAAATCTAATCAGGCCAAAATTAAAAATGTTTTAACTGACATGCAGTCTAAAATGGATGCTCTAACAGATAGGGTAAATGAGGCAGAAGAGAGAGTCATTAACATAGAAGACAAAATGATGGAAAGGAAGGAAGCTGAAGAAAAGAGAGAAAAACAACTAATGGACCATGAGGGGAGGCTTTGAGAAATCAGTGATACCATAAAGTGAAACAAGGAAAAAGAGAGAGAGGAACAGAAGGTATATATGAACAAATCATAGCTGGGAACTTCTCTAATTTGGGGAAGGAAAGAGACGTTTATGTCTGGGAGGCACAGAGAACCTCCCTCAGAATCAACAGAAATAGATGAACACCACAAAATATAGTAGTGAGGTTTTCAAATTTCAGAGATAAAGAGAAAATCCTGAAAGCAGCCCAAGATAAGAGGTCCTTAACCTACAAGGATAGGACCATTATACTGGCAGCAGACCTATTCACAGATACCTGGAGGTCAGAAAGGGCTGGCATGATATATTCAGGGTACTAAATGAAAAAAACATGCAGCCAAGAATACTTTATCCAGCAAGGCTGTCATTCAGAATGGAAGGAGAGATAAAGAGCTTCCAGGACAAACAGAAACTAAAAGAATTTATCATCATTAAACCAGCCTGCAAGAAATATTAAAGTGGACCCTGTATGTGAAGAGAGCACCCAAAGAAAAGAACCAGAAATAAACAAAGACAATCTTGGGGCGCCTGGGTGGCTCAGTGGGTTGGAACCTCTGCCTTCGGCTCAGGTCATGATCCCAGGGTTCTGGGATCGAGCCCCGCATCGGGCTCTCTGCTCAGCAGGGAGCCTGCTTCCTCCTCTCTCTGTGGCTGCCTCTCTACCTACTTGTGATCTCTGTCAAATAAATTAATAAAATCTTTAAAAAAACAAACAAACAGAGATAATCTGTAAGTACAGCGATTTTACAGGTAATACAATGGCACTAAATTCATATCTTTCAATAGTTACTCTGAATTTAAATGGGCTAAATGCTCCAGTCAAAAACCACATGTATCAGATTGGATAAAAAAGCAAGATCCATTGATATGCTGTCTGTAAGAGACTCATTTTAGACCCAAATGCACCTCCAGATTGAAAGTGAGGGGGTGGAAAACCATTTGTCATGCTAATAGACATCAAAAGAAAGCTGGGGTAGCAATCTTTATATTAGACAAATTAGATTTTAAACCAAAGACTATAGTAAGGGATGAAGAGGGACACTACATTATACTTAAAGTGTCTATCCAACAATAAGATCTAACAATTATAAATATTTATGCTCCTAATGTGGGAGCAGCCAATTATATAAGCCAATAACAAAATTAAAGAAACACAGAAATAATAATACAATAATAGTAGGGGACTGTAACATCTGACTCACAGTGATGGACAGATCATCTATGCAGAAGATCAATAAGGAAACAAGGGCTTTGAATGACACACTGGATCAGATGGACTTCACAGATGTGTACAGAGCATTCCACCCCAAAGCAACAGAATACACATTGTTCTCCAGTGCACATGGAACATTCTCCAGATTATCTCACATACTGGGTCAACAAATCAAGTCTCAACTAGTACCAAAAGATTAGGATTATTCCTTGCATATTTTCAGACCATAATGCTTTGAAATTGGATCCCAATCAAAGGGGAAATTTGGAAGGAACTCAAATCCTTGGAGGATAAAAAGCATCATACTAAAGAATGAATGGGTTAAAAAGCTTCTGCACAGCAAAGGAAACAGTCAACAAAACAAAGAGGCAACCCACGGAATGGGAGAAGATATTCACAAATTACACTACAGACAAAAAGGCTGATAGCCAAGATCTATAAAAAATCCTCAAACTCAACACCCAAAAACAGATAATCATGTCAAAAAATGGGCAGAAGACATGAACAGACCCTTCTCCAAAGAAGACATACAAATGGCTAACAGACACATGAAAAAATGTTCATCATCATTAGCCATCAAGGAAATTCAAATCAAAACCACATTGAGATACTACTTATACCAGTTGGAATGGCAGAGATTAACAAGACAGGAAACAACAAATATTGGAGAGGATGTGGAGAAAGGGGAACCCTCTTATACTGTTGGTGGGAATGCAATTTGGTTCAGCCACTTTGGGAAACAGTGTGGAGATTCCCCCCAAAATTAAAAATAGAGCTACCCAATGCCTTGCAATTGCACTACTGGGTATTTACCCCAATGATACAGATGCAGTGAAAAGAAAGGCCATATGTACCCAAATGTTCACAGAAGCAATGCCTACAATTGCCAAACTGTGGAAAGAGCCAAGATGACCTTTAATAGATGAATGGATAAAGAAGATGTGGTCCATATATATAATGGAATATTACTCAGAATATTACTCAGAAAGGAATATTACATCAGATATAGTCCCAATAGTTTATTTATGCTTTTTTCCCCCTTGCCTTGGAAGACATATCTAGAAAGATGTATTTATGGCTAATGTCAGAGAAATTATTGTCTGTGCTCTCTTCTAGGGATTTTTTTAATGGTTTCAGGTCTTACATTTAGGTCCTTAATCCATTTTGATTTTATTTTTGCATATGATGTAAGAAAGTTGTCCAGTTTCATTTGCAAGTAGCTGTCCAGTTTTCTCAGTACCACTTGTTTAAGAGACTTTTTTTCATTGCATATTATTGCCTCCTTTGTTGAAGATTAATGGACCATATAATTGTGGGTTTATTTCTGGGCTTTCTGTTCTGGTCTATTGATCTGTGTGACTATTTTTGTGCCAATACCATACTGTTTTGATCACTACAGCTTTGTAATATAACTGGAAGTCTGGAATTATGATACCTCCGGTTTTGTTTCTCTTTTTCAATATTGTTTTGGCTATTTGGGGTCTTTTGTGGTTCCACCCAAATTTTAGGATTGTTTGTTCTGGTTCTGTGAGAAATACTGTTGATATTTTGATAGGGATTACATTAAATGTATAGATTGCTTTGGGTAGTATAAACATTTTAGCAATATTTGTTCTCCTACCTCAATGTTATTTGATAACCTTTCTCAACAAGTGGTTTGAGAAATTCTCAGAGCAAGATAGTTTCCCAAGAAGTTTATGCTATCATAAGCAATGATAGTGCTGTTGAAATCTACATTGAAGAGCAATAGGTAAAGCAATTATTTTATTATTTATTTATTTATTTATTTTAAAAGGTTTTATTTATTTGAGAGAGAGTGAGCATGATCAGGGGGAGGGGCCGAGGGAGAAGAAGAGTCCTCCCTGAGCAGGGAGCTGGATGTGGGGCTCAATCCTTGGACCCTGAGATCATGACTGGAGCCAAAAGCAGATCCTTAACCAACTGAGGCACCCAGGGGCCCCTAAAGCAATTGTTTTTAAAAAATCCCTTTAAAGGAGGACATATAATTCTTGAATATGTAGTTAGTGCACATTGTGAAAATCAAAAGAATGTGTAATTTAGTCCCTTAGGTAGACACTGAATTGAGCATTAATCACCAGCCATGATAGACTTGGCTATCATATAGCTGTAAATTATTTTTTGTAGGATAAGAATAAAATTATTCTAATGCTAGACAATTATTTAAGACTAGGACATAGGGGACACAGAAACTGATATATGCCCAGTTAATGAGGAGGATAAAATATGAATAATTATAAAATTTGCTTTGATATGAATTTTACCAAATCTGTAAGCTGCATCCATTTGATAAAAATTCTCATGTTGCACATCAGGAGATTTAAGAATTATTAAAAACCATTATTAAATGGAGAATGTCAGAATGATTTTCATATGTATGGGAATAAAGACTATTTTTAACTACATGGTTACTATTAGAGTATACGCCAGCAGACAAATTAAGCAAAATATGAAAATACAAATTGTAGTTTTTGTCTATAAAATAAACGAATTGAAAACATCCATAATGAAATACTGTTTAATCTATTTTACACCATATTCATAGTTAAACTTAAATTTTACTATATTCTTGGCTCCCAAATGTCAATATAGTAAGCTTTTAAAATTATGCTTTTTCTTGTATAATTAATTTACATTAAAAAGCATGTATCACTATTAACAGAGAAAAGTCCAAACTTGTTTTTGTATATAAGTATATCTAATATGTAAATGTACAATAGCTGCATGTAGCTATTTAAATTTAAATTAATTAAAATGAAATAAAGTTTAAAATTTAGTTCTCTATTCACATTAGCTTCATCTTGTTTGTTTGTAATATGTGTGGACAGTCTAGATGTAGAACATTTGCATTACTGGTCACAGAAAATTCTTTCAGATTGCTTTGATCTGTATTATTGTGAGAGGGATTTGTTAGTTAAAATAGTAGGAAAAAAAGTTTTATGTAGTATAATTATTTTTGTTGAGTCTTTTCCATGATTATAAGTATTTAGAGAGTAGAAATTGTGTCTGACCAGGACTGAGGCATGCTGGATACTAAATACATACAAATATACCTATTGTGGGGCACCTGGGTGGTTCAGTCAATAAGCGTCTGCCTTCAACTCAGGTCATGATTCCAGGGTCCTGGGATCCAGCCTGGCATTGGGCTACCTACCTGCTCAGCAGGAAGCCTGCTTCTCCCTCTCCCACTCCCCCTGCTTGTATTCCCTCTCTCGCTGTCTCTTCCTCTCTCTCAATTAAATGAAAAAAATCTTTAAAAAAAATACATATATATACACCTATTTTCCCCCAATATACTTAATGTACCCCTATAATAAAGACAACAGCAGAATTAATAACACCATGTATCTTGATATATTTTACACTGTGCAAAGTGGTTTTGTGTAAATGCTCTCATTTGAGTTCAAAAACAGTTTCAGGAAGTTGGCAGGGATTATAACTCCCATTTTACAGTAAAGAAGTCTGAAATTCAGGGAAATGAAAGGACTTTTCTAGATGATAATAGCAATAATATTAATAGGTAATGTTTGTGGATCATTAATTCTTTTAACAATTTTTTTTATTAAAAGATTTTTATTTATTTATTTGACAGAGAGAGAGAGATCACAAATAGGCAGAGAGGCAGGCAGAGAGAGAGGAGGAAGCAGCTCCCTGCTGAGCAGAGAGTCTGATATGGGGCTTGATCCCAGGACCCTGGGATCACAACCTGAACTGTAGGCAGAGGCTTTAACCCACTGAGCCACCCAGGTGCCCCGGATCATTAATTCTTAATGTTTATTTATTAACTAGTATCTACTGACATTTATTATAACTAGCTATTAATGTTAATAGTTAATGTTTATTGGCACCTCAGTGAATTATATAATTTTGTTGTTATAAACCTCTGATTAGATATTACTCTTCTGTTTTTCCATTTTATAATGAAGAAACTGAGACTTGGGGGGGGAAATAAGGTAACTTGCTTAAAAGACTGGGATTTGAACTCAGGAAGTTTATTAGGCTTGTATGCTGACTTAGATTCATACCGTGGCTTTTCCCCTGCCCTAGTTTTGGTCCTTGAAATTCCAAACTCAGCATGGGCCCACTTGGTAGCTTGGTGGTTCCAATTCAACCCTCTTGTGAGGAAAGAAAATTTAGCAACTAGCATGCATGTCAAATAACCCAGTAATATACATTATATGCCATGCATGTCAAATAACCCAGTAATATACATTATATGCCATAAGTGGCCAACATTGAGATGCCGTGCACTGATGGCATCTTGATGGGATAGACCAAAGCTGTTGATCAAAGGAACAAAAGACACGTACCTCTATGGAGTCAGCCTTGCATTTGTTTGCAGCTGAAAACAATTATGAGCTGAGCAAACTGACAATATGCTGTCTGCCAGAGATTTAGAAATTGCACAATTAAGCTAGTCTCAAATTGGCATTGATAAGGAATATGGCTCCAGCCAAAACCAGATGCCTTTATAGTCATGAGTAAGGACCTACAGGTGTCTACCTCATTTTCAGACCAACATTTTGGAAGTTGGGTGATTCATGTGACTCCAACTCTGTGATAAATGTAAGTTTTCTGAGTCTCAGAGCTGGGGCAGAAATGATAAACTACACAGATGGAGAGCTGATGCACAATTTGAAGTATTGTCACATTTATGTCAATGGCTAAAAAAGTTTTTGCAAGTAGTCAGAACATGTTTTTACACATTAATCTGATAAAAAATGTCTGAGTTTCTGCAAAATTCCGCTGCCCATGGAGTTGAAAACCATATTCTCAGAGATTCTTGTCATTATCTACAAGGCAAATGCTAGGCTTCTATAGCACTGTGTGTGTGTGTGTGTGTGTGTGTGTGTGTGTGTGTGTGCAATACATAATAGTATAAAAAAATTTCACAATAGAAGCTAATAAGTCTTTGGGTATATATGTATATTGGCTGTACTCTCTCAGTTGCAGAAGTCAGAAATTCAATTCAAGTCTGAAACACAAACTGGAATCAACTGACTGATGTAACAGATTTTCAAGGAGTCTACAGGTTGTGAAGTTAGGCTGATGTCATTAAAAAGCTTTCTTTCTTTCTCTATTTTTTTAAAATATTTTATTCATTTGACAGGCAGAGATCACAAGTAGGTGGAGAGGCAGGCAGAGTGAGAGGAGGAAGCAGGCTCCCTGCTAAGTAGAGAGCCCCATATGGGGCTTGATCCCAGGACCCTGGGATCATGACCCGAGCCGAAGGCAGAGGCTTTAACCCACTGAGCCACCCAGGCGCCCCCTAAAAGCTTTCTTTTTCTCCATCTTCCAAGTCTCCATTTCTCTTTTAAATTCATTCGCTGCAAAGTTCTCTTCAGATATACACCAGCTGTCCTTAACCACATCCCCTTAAGGGTTTTTAGCCTCTATAATCCTAGAAGAAGCATTCCTTCCCAGCGCTTCCAGAAGTTGCATGGAGAGCTCTGATTAGTCTGACTTAGGCCATCTGATCATCTCTGAACCAATCAATGTAACAGAAAGGATGGACTCAACCAGGCTCAGTCGTGTGCTCACCTCTGAAAAGACAAGATAGAGGCCACCCTACTCAAACCACATAGTCTAAGAGTAGGGGAGAAGTGCTTCTGAAATGAAAAAAGGGTTTCTGATAGCAGATTAATAAACTGATGTTCATTGTGTGGGTCTGTGTATGTGTATTTTGTTAAGACCAAATTGTAGCTAAAGTTCATGAGTGACATTGATGAGATCCTGCTCAAATATCATTTATAAATTTGTTAATCTTATCTTTTGTTAGTTTAGGAAGTTTATGCTTAGCTACAACTTCTAACTTAAATTAGTGATTGATCTTGCGTTGCTGTTGAGAAGTGCTAGATGAGAGATTCAAGTATTTTTATGATATCAAGTATAAGTATATCAATAAAATATCAAGTATTTTATTTTATTCATATATACCAGCAAATACTAAAATAAATTATCATTCACTTTTGTACACACATTACTAAAAATACAGAATAATTAACTTTGGTAGTATTAGCTTACGGCTGGGTGCTCCATAGATTTCAAAAAATATTTGTTGACTTCTGGATGAATATATAAATAAAATCCTAATTAGCTTTTCTGTGTCATTTCATGCTCTTAAAATAATCTGATTTATTTTGGTAAAATATTCCAGGTGTTTGTAAGTATGAAATAAAACGAGACCAATGATCACTAACTAATAAATGTAACTTATTTTATTTGACTTCCATGGTCTTTCAGTTATTAAGTTCATGAAAATAAAGATTATTTTTTGAAATAAGAAAGGAATTCTTGGTGGCTGTAATTAGGATTCACTTTAATAATAAAATGTGAGCAAAGATAACTGATGATAATCTAAAGGTCTAATTTACTTTGAATCTCTGTGAAACAAGGAATTCTTTTGCAGATAAAGAATTGTTTTGCATCATTCTTCAAATCAAATTAATAAAATGTCATGCTAATTATGCTTGAAATATGAATTCTGATGTGACTGTAGGAGCCATTACAGCTTTATTCTGTGTCATCCTTCTTTCAAATGGCAATCATAAAACCTTGAGAGATTTTTAATATAGGATCTTATTTCAGAAATCAACAGCATCTAGAACTAGGGCTCATTGGAAAAGAAATTCATATCATTCTATGATTTAAGTTACTGAATTGGAATGGAATAATGTTCACTCCCCTAAAATACACAGTTTATTAGAGAAAATAGCTAGAGTTTCAGAGCGCACAGCCATAGAATTCTGTCTTTTCAAATTTCTTTATAATACCTGTCTTAAAAAATCATACCTCTATGATTTTGAATGATGCCCTCCCCCAAATTATCCTGGATCTACAGTGAGATGAAGTTGCTAGTGTGTAAAATTTGGTATCCCAAATAATAAGTGAATTAATAAAGCAAGGCTGTCTTCCAGAAGATGGCGTCATATTTTTCCTTAGGCAGCATTCCATGGGATTGCCACATGACTATTTTATTAAGTACCTCCAAAGACTGACAACAACATCCTTTCCACTTTGACCCTAGGCTATCATCAAATACATATATAGAACACTTACAAAACTATACAAAACACACCCCCTCAGAGCTCTCCATTTCCTTATATGAGGAATGTTCTGGAATGACTCCTTCATTCCTACCTCTGCTCCTTTCCAGCTGCTCCATTTATGAGCTAATCTAGCCACTACCTTTAGACCTGTTTTTTTATTTCCACTCCATCATCAGCCTTAGGTCTAATAGCAGAACTCCCTCTCTGGTTCCATTCTTTTCATTCTTTTCAATGCCTTGTGGCATGCCACTAGCATTGTCCTTTTTGGTAGATAGCAGACTTTGAAATTTATTAAAAACCTTACAGTATTAGGGGTTTTTTTGTTTTTGGTGTTTTTTGTTTTGTTTTGCTTTGCTTTGCTTTGTTTTTGTCTAAAGGCTATTCTAAGGCTAGTCAAAGGCAGAGAGTTCAAGGAGCAAAATGTAGACTAACCTCAAGGTTTAGAGAGGAGGCATCATGAGCTAATAAGAAATGAAGGGACTGTGGAGGAAGAGAAAGTTTGTATCACAAACCAAGTTTTACAATCAGAGAAATATTAGCTCTGTGGATACTCCATAGGGGCACAGGCAGAATGAGAAAGGACAGTTTAATTAACAAGCGGGGTTGAAAGCCAATGCTAGGGATTATCAGAACAAATGGGATAGGGCTCCCTATTGGAAAGTGCTGCAGGCCTTCCGAAAAGAGATGGACTTGACCAGAGAGCCAGCCAGGATGCTGTTGGCACTAGGACTTCATATCAGCTGTTTTTACAATCTGTATTGCATCCACATGTGCTACAGCTCTTTCTGCCCTCATTTTTCAAGAGGCTTTGTAGGTGTTCTTTGGCACTGTGATAATTCAGCTAGCAATGAATGCATCCCATTTAGCTGGAAACCAACTAATATTTCTCTTATTCTCAGGGTTACTATGAGAGGCTTTATCAGATATTCTGCCTATGTCCAGATAGACCATGCCTGATATTTTCCTAATCTACTCCTTGTACTAACTAGTTAGGATGACTTTCTTTTTCCCTAGAGATCTGGTGTTTGTCCCTAGTGATCACAATGATCAGTTTTACATTGTGGTGTTCTTAACTGAATACTGGGATTAAATCTGTTCCATTTCCTGTGTCCTGGCTTCCTTTTCACTTCTGTGACTCATCAAATTTGGATCACTGAAATTAGCTGATTATGCAGTTCCGTATCCATGAATATAGTGTATCCAGGCTAGGATATGTAGGGTGATATAATGCAATTGATGTTTTCTTATGATTCATTTATTCATTTTGATTTTATTTATGTTAAGTGGACTAAGAATTTCTAATATTTTCAAAATGTCATTCAGCATCATTGCAGCATTGACCTCAAATAGTGAGGCTATTATTTCTTTCTTTGTACTGAAGGGTTAAAGTGGAGGGAAGAACCAGACCTTTTGTTGAACTTGTCTACTTTTCAGGTGTCAGGTCATTGGTCTTTAGTGTTCTAGGAACTAGTCTTGCATATCTGAGCTGCTGCCTTAAAGATGAGTACCATTGTAAGGAGTGACTAAGGAGTGAGAAATGCCCTACCATCAAAGATATGTTGCTGAGCTATCACATGTAGGCTTCATTTTTGGAAAAAAAAAAAAGGTGTAAGTCATTTATAAATCCTACTAAATTATAAACATAAATGAGTTAACACAGTAAGTTTTTTTTTTCTTTCTGTTGTAAATGATATGTGTTCCCTAGCTTCATCTCTTTGCATTAGAAAGTAACTGGAAAATCAGAACCCTTAGCCATATCACCAGTTACATTATAATTTATTTTTTTGTAGAAGCACTGAGACCATGATTGAAACTTCCAGTATATTATTAATGATTCTTCATTTCTTAACCACAAGTGATTACTCAGCAAAAGTCAATCGAGAATAGTTTTGTGAGGAAACTTCAAATAAGTTGGACATTTTTGTCTGTAGGTTTAAAAATATTTTGGGAAAACATAGTTTTATATGAAGTAAATGAGTGGGGTGGAAATGTTAAAGGGTAATCTGAAGCAATTCTATACCAATTTAAAGCAAATACTTAGCTGGTTTCAAAGTTCAGGGAGTCAGAACATTCTAGAAAATATGATCAAAAGAGACTCATACTACTAGGGATATTAAAGTCTCTTTCTGCGTATAAAGTAAAATATTATATAGAGAATACAATATTACATGGAAAAGAAGGTTTATTTCCTGTTTGTGCAGTACCAACTACCCAGATCTTCCCAGTACATGTTCTCTCAGCTACTGGGAATGTAGTGTGTTGATGGCTGATAGCTGTCCCTCTACAGAAGCTGCTTTCAAGTCAAAGGGAGATGTCTTTCCTAAGGTCATGCCCCTAGCAGCCCACATTCAATACAGGGTCATTGTGGAGTTACCAGGCCTGCCCCTGGCCTCAATTTCAAATTCTGAAGGGCCACCCTCTCTCCAGAGTTTCCTGTGGGATTAGAAGGAGCTTCTGCTGCAACTACACCGTGCATCTCAGAGCAGCTTCTCCCTCTGCAGAAGTCAGCAGAAGTGGCATTCATGGGATCTCTAGTTAATAAACCTTCCACAAGAAAATCTTTACTGAAGAGTGTGTTTCTGGGTAACCAAACCTGTGATGGTACAAAAAATGGTTTTAGAGAGGCCTACTCTATAATGTAATTTTGGAGTTGGATGACCTCATCACCTGTGGTGTGTAGAATACCAACAGCCTTGGGCATGCTAGAATTCTGTACTTGTTAAAATTTGCACTAGTGGTGTTGTGACCAGGGTAACATTGGAAGGAAATGTATTGGCTGGTGCAATATAGCAGGCATTTGAGAGTTAGAAGAGAAGTAGTTGTTTTAAAAATTATGAATCAGATGCCTGTTGTTGGGTAATACTGATGCATTGGAGAGGATAATGAAAGGCTGAAGGTCGATTAAGGCAAAATAAGAAAATGGGATGGCCTTCATGGCAGTATGTAAAGAAACCCTTCTCTTGCAGCAGAAAAATTTGGGTAAGGTTTGAGAATCAGAGGGGCAGAAAAATTTGAGAATCAGAGCTAAGATTTAATTATAAAAGTAGCAGAACTCCAGAGAAATTTGAATTGTCTGCTCTAGTAAGTTGGTTGTGCCAAAGTCAGGGACCTGATGGGAAACGTGTGGGATTCTGAGATTTGGAAGGAGGACATCTGGATCACTGCACTCTATAAATTTAGAACCTCAGATCTCACTGCATCTTCTGGGTCTGTGTAAATGACTTACTCCTTACTGTTAATGCTAGTGATTTGTCTTACTTAAAGATGAGGTGCGGGCCTCTTTCTGGCAGGTCAGCACAGGTCCTTATACAGACATACCATCCATTCCTCTCCTGGTCACCAGACTCATAGTTAGGACCAAATCTCAGCACTCAACTGGGGAGTGACTGGGCCTGCTAAGGGAGAATAAGGACCATATGCTAAATAAAGGAGGTGCAGACTTTAGATAAAATGTGCCAGGGCATCTATATAAATGCTGTTAATTATAAAATTCAGCTCCTCTACATATTTGCTTCCTTTTTTGTCTGCGTGGTCTGTAGAAATCTTTCACTAGTGTCTCTTTGTCTTTTTCTCCATATATTTCCAACAGAGTTTTCTTTAAAAATATTTTGTGGCAGCGTTTTTGGCACATAAATTTTTACTATGGATATATAATCTTATCCTTCTATCAGTAACTTGAAGAGGTTGTGCCTGACCAGCCTAGCTGTTCCTATTTAGGTCAGCCATAAAATCAGATTTGTGCTTTTTTATTTCAGGTATTGAGGTGTGCTCTCACCCTTTAACAATACTTACTTCATTGAGTTGTTTTAAAGGCTAAAGTGAAAGCAGTAAACAGTCAATCAATATTTTTTCCACGGTATGTTACTTAACGCATAAGTGTTTAACATAGCTTGAACATTTTGTCAGCATAAAAATGCCATTGTTTCCCCTTTAGGGCCTCAAATTTTATTTTTATCTTATACTATTACTATATTCTTTCCCTCTTACCTTCTTTCCTTTCTGGAATTGCCTGAAAGATGTTTTGAGCTATGCCAGTTTGCTTGCCTTTAATCCTTTGTTTTTGTTATTTTTTATTAGAAGGATCTTTGAGGCAGAGAGTCAATTTAATAATTAATCATTTGCTCTAATTGAATACTTTGTTACTACTAGAAAGAGCTACTTCCTGTGTTCATGTCTAATTTCGGATACTTCTAGGGAATTAATTCAGTTCACATCATTATTAAAAATCTAAATCTCAGGGCACCTGGGTGGCTCAATTGATTAAGCATCTGACTCTTGATCTCAGCTCAGCTCTTGATTTCAGGGTTGTGAGTTCCAGCTCTGCATTGGGCTCCATGCTGAGCATGGAGCCTACTTAAAAAAAAAAAAATCTTTTAAATCTCCAAAGCCAGCACATTTTAGTTTAGCTATTTAGCTATTTAAACTAGGGGACAGTAGTGGTGAGGTGAGAAGTCAGCAGGGGCTGCAGTAGGAAGCAGGTGAGGGCTGGTGTACAGTGTAGTTATGTGTCTGAGCTATGATATTCTATGGTCCTAGGAACTGACTGACCAGGGCTGTTTAGTTTAAGGCTAAATGGGACTACTTTTTTACCTAAAAGCCAAAGAGCCCACTTATCTCATGGTTTTTGGTCCTCAGTAAATGTAAGTTTTTTTCTCCTTGAAAATAATTTATATATGAAACTAAAGAGAGAACCAAGAATTACTTGGTAAGTATACAAACTAAGAAATGAGTTGGATGTGCAGGTCATGGCCTATCTAAATCCATAATCATGGTCCCGTTGGACATGAACCTTTCATCTAAGCTGGTATTAGTGATACACCTTCCAAGATGCTCTTGCCATTTGAAGATAATATTGTAGAGATAATAGTATTTGAAAATAATCTCTTTTTTCCTGATAGATGTCAAATGACTTCCTAGTTCCTTGTAAAAGCTCCTATTTTATGTCAGGCAGAAACAACACTATTTTATGATATATATTTCTTAGCCCTTTTTATGAAAAAAGAGAGGCTAGAACAGGGTTTCTCACCTGGGCATTCTGGACCTTTGGGGCCAGATAAGTCTTTGTTGTTGGGGTAGTGGCTCCAACAATTTTATGGCAGATGTGCTCTTACCCTTTTCTAGCATCTCCCCCAATTTAGGAAAAAAGACCGCATATAGCAATTATATTACACCCATGGAGTATCAGAGATGGCTGGAGGCTTTGCAGTGTTTTGAGTCCTTAGGAGATGTAAGAGGGTCAAGGATATGGTTATCAGTGCTTGGTTTTAACTCCAATTTTGTTGCATGATCCTGGGCAATTGTTTATGATATTGGTACTGTCAGATGACTGATCTCTAAAGTCACCGATACTAGCTATGTTATGTGGTTCATAATAGGTACTTGATAAAGCTTGTTGAATGAATGAATATCCTGAATGTTTTGTGAATCTAAAATCACATTTTCACTAGCATTCAAAATTATAATCTATGCTTGTCTATTTACCACTATAACCCCAAAACCTACCATAATGAGAGGTATGGTGTAAGTACTTAGTAAATGATTATTTGATAAAAGCGCGAACAAATAGTATAGAACTCTTAGATTATATGATCATTGACAATGCTGACTCCCAAAGCCTTACCATATTATTTTTATTCAAAAACCTCTTTCAGTGAAGGACATTATAAAAGACATATGTGTATTTCCACCCATCACTGTTTTATTCCCACACAAGTCTTGGTATTATAATACATATTTGTCCAAGAAGTGAGCAGTTATTGCATAGAATTAGTACTTGTTCAGGCAAATTCCACCCCTACAACAAGTTAATTGTTGCTCAAAGACAGTTTCTTTGGTCTTGGAGAGAGCCTCTATCAGAAGCTAGTCAAATTTTGGTTCCCTTTAAGTCAAGATCACGCAGAAAGATATAGGGGAAATCTTCATTCTGTGGCATTAGAAGGACTTAGGTTTCAGGTCCAGTTTTACCTACGAGACATGTGTGGTTCAGAAAGTTTTTATCCAGGTTAAGTCAGGTTTTTCATCTGCTAACCACGGGTAAATAATACTTGCCTCATTGACTTATCCAGGTAAATGAAAGAAACCAATCAGTAGCTGTCAAGATCTGCTCCTTTTTAAAGGAAACCTACCATTTTTCTTTGGGGGTACATAAAGGATATGTTCCAAAAATTTGCATGTGTGTACACAATCAATTTTCTGCGAACTATATTTAACTTGTTACGAAACAGAATTTTTTCTTTTAAAAGAATCTTGCTTTCATTCTTTTTGAAATGGGAGCAGGGTGCCCCTAGTTTGTTTTGAGATTTCAAGTTTGGGTATGCATGGTTTTGCAACACAAATTCCTAGTTGATTTCAGTTAGCAAATAATCATCTTAAATTTTAAATTCACTTTAAATTGAAATAAACATGGCTTATTCGCCTCCCAGTGAATTCTAGTCCCCAGACCTTTATATTGGACATATTAAAACAACTGATTTTGTCATAGTAGCTAAGATCCCTGGAAAGGGACTGCCTGGGCTCTTGCCCAGCTCTGGTCTTTACCAACTACATGGCATAAAAGAACCCAGCCTTGTTACACCTCAGTTTCCTAATGTGCAAAATGAAGATAAAAATAGTACCTACCTCCTTTTGTTATTGTAGGACTTAGAATGGCTATACATGTCTTGCATATGATAGGTGGTAAAAATAATTAATTAATTAACTAATTAATGCATTTACATATTTTTAAAACCTGTCTTGGAACTTAGGCTTGTAAATTGTAAAGGCAGAGCTAGCAGAGGGCATGCAGAAGCCTGGGTTTTGTTTTCCAACTTACTCAGAACACTGTTCATAAAGCAGTTGTTTAAAATGGGGCTCTCCATAGGGTTTTTGAGATTCTCTGGTGTATATTTAATTCTATTGCTCTTCCTAAGTACTTTCAATACACTTAGATGGCTTCACAGTTGAATTTTTCTCTCATCTGTTGTGGAATTCACTAAAGATAGTATATAGCTATAAATAAGCCTAGCCATGCTATTGTAACCATAGCAACCACCAGCATTCAAATGGGGAGACGGGACTCACATGGCTGGTCTCATCCTCACAACAGCCCGACATGTCCCCTTTCAAATTAGACAGCTCAGAATTGTGCTTCGCACACAACACAGCTATTTGTTGCTCTCCACAGAGTATCTATCATTTACTTCAATCTAATATAATTCATTTCTGTCTTTAACACGTTCTCTGAAAGAATTGTACTAAATTCTGTGGGGAATAAAAAAAGTGACTTAAGCTAAGTCCTTCCACCAACATACAGTGGGTTCTTCTTAACATTTATGTTTCTTAGGTCATTCCCTCACTGAAAACTCCTCAGTGGCTTCTTGGTAGATATAGAATTTGGCTCTTTCTTACTTTTTTAGCTTACATTTCACTCTCCTTCCCATGGCACCTTAAATTCCAAGCTTTGAAAATTCTGTGTTCTCCAGTGATGTTCTATCTTTGAAATTACCTCCCAACTCTCTTATTTGCCTTTCAAATTCTTACCTTCCCCTCCTCAACCCCCATCCCCCCCAGTCTCAGTTCAAGTGCTTCTTGTGAAATTTTCTCTTATGGTATGGTTTTAAGATTAATTTAATTTACATAGAAGCCAGTTAGTTCTCTCTTATTCACATGAGTGATTCACTGGAATTAAGCACTTACCTTACTAGGTACAAATCAATGAAAAACAAGAACAAAACAACAACATAAAATCCAAAAGTTCATTTATCAAAAAGAATGGACATGGCAAATGTTACTTAACCTAGTCTCAGCATAGAAGATAGTCATGATTTTTATTTTCTTCTTTGAATGAATATGGCTGGTGAGAGTTGTGAAGGTAGGTATTTGGTGAAGGGTGTTTGGGAGGGGCCTTCTGGTAATGACTCTCAGAGAATTTATAGAATTTCACTGAGAATAAATGGTAGATAAAGAAAAGTGAGGTAACTGTGATGTACAGGTGACTGTGATAATGATGTCATTAGTTGAGATAGGAGTCAGAGGAAGAATATATTTGGTAGTAGAGTTATACTTGAGTTTTGCCCCATTACATTTGATGTATCATTAGAACACCCGTGTCTAGGACAAGGTTGGAAATTTCTGCTTAGACCTCAGGAACGACTTAGAACTAGAAATAGAGATTAGAAAATCATCAAAATATGGGTGGAAATTTAAGGCATTGGCATGAATGAAACTGATCAATGAGAACATAGATTGAGAGGAGATGCCTGTTCAAGAAGGAGACACCAGAGGAGATTCAGAGCGATTTGCTAAGAGAGGGACCATCAAAGGGTCAAGTGCCCTCACCAGGTGCAAAGATTGGCCTTGAGTAGCAGGAGGCATTCTCCTTTTGAGCCAAGTGGGAAGGAGCAGAATTTCATGGAAGTGAGTATAGACACTCTCCTCTGTCCTCTCAGTGGAAGTCAAGGCATTTATGGAGATTGAAGGATGCAAGGGAAGGCTTACTACCACTTCCAAGAATAGGATCCTTGGGAGTTCTGCTATGGGAAATATTTAGGTATGGGGGAAAATAACTAGGACTAGATTAAAGAAGCTGAAATTGGATAATTTATCTCTAAATGAAGTCTTGACTATTTGTGTGATTTTTTTTCATTGGGATTTAATTGTTTGGATGTAGAAGTCAAAATGAGTAAGAATGAAGAGATGACATTCTTTCCTACAATATCACTTCTTGCTTACTCCATTCCAGCCATCTTGACTTCCTTCCTTCTCTTTGAACACATCTGGTATACCAGCTGTTTCCTCTGCAGGAAGGTTCTTCATACAGTTAAGCCAGCCACGTGGCTTCCTTCCTTCCTGTCTTTCCTCATATCTGGCCTTATCAATGATGTTCATGCTGACCATCTTACTTAATATAGTAACTTTAACCCTCTACATTTTTGATCTCCTATCCTCCTTACCCTTTCTTTTGGTCATAGTACTTATCTCCTATTATATTAAATAATTGACTCATTTATCATGTTTACTCTTTATTGTCTGTCTTCTTTTACCGGTATTGAGCTCCATGAGGACATGGTTCTTTGTTCTGTTATGTATCCTAAGTGGCAGAACATGGTGTGATATATAGTAGTAGCTCAATAAATATTTATTGAATGAAATTCAAGTGACTTAAGAAATGTGAATGTCAGTGAAGGCATATATTGATTATTAGTTTTTACTAAACCAGAAGCAGAAAAGTCCACTTTTCATGGTTACTTTTTGGATATAATTTGTAACAAATTTCTTAGGTTATGAAATTAAATTATCCTCCCCTCCCTCTTTAGACACCCACTTCTCTGTCTCCCTCCATATATAGTTATAGTTTTAACCTACTCTGATAGATCACTCACTCACATCTAAGAATAAAATCCTCTTAATATAATTATATCTCACACAGGCATTTTGCATTCTAAATTTTTCTCATTTATTTAATTAAGGGAGTTGGATTAGTTCCACATGTTTAAAAGCCTTTTGAAAGTTGGCTTCAGTGTTTTCTTGGTGTTGGTAGGTAGAGAAGGACCATGACTGTGGCATAATGAAGAGCTTCCTGGTCTACCTCTGGGTGAGATGGCCCTTGTTTTGACCACATTTCTCTGTTAATGCTTACCCTAGAAAAAAGAGTCACAGTTTTGCCCAAAGAATTTTATGTAACCAAGTAACTTGATTTAATTGTAAGAACCAATGAACTATTTTTATGTTTCATAGAATTATCTTGCATGTGTGCCTACAAAGTAACCTTGAGACTATTAGGGGCTATCCTTTCTTTTCCTTGTATTTGAAGGTCTGGTAAAAGTGATAAAAACTTCAGATCAAAGCAGTTTTCTTACAACTTAAAAAGAGCAGTGGCCTTGGATCAAATTGAGAGTTGGGGGTCTCTGCTCAGATGAGCACAGCAGGCTTCTTGCCTTCTCCCAGTACATGCCTCTCCCTCATGTGGGATCTGGGTCCTGGAGCTAGGGAGGCTTGCTCTCATTCTTCTCTCTACTCTCACACTTAGGAGGCCTTTCACATCTTTACCATGGAAGTAATCTCTTTTAGCTGTTCTCTCTTGCTACTAATATTTTCATAAATATTCAGTGGAGACTGAATTTGTGGGTGGGCACAGACTTCTCTCGTCTCTGGGCTCCTGTGCATTCTCATCAGTTCAAACTTGTCTCTTAACATTTTATGAAAATCTCAGGTGTTTTCTTCTTGTCCATTTCTGTGATGACTACCTCCTATTTCTACTGCTCTGCCAAAGACAAAACAATCGTGGGACCTATTTCTCTTCGGGGGAATTTTTTTTTTTTTTTTGGATTTTAGTTCAGTAGGCTACCTTGTGACCTCAGTTCTCTGAGGGGCTCACACATTATGATTTTTTAAAGGCTACCTGGATTGTTCTCATTGTTAGGATAAGAACTACTTTTTCTGCTTATTTTCTACATCTTAGGTGGAAGATATTTTTGATATCTAGAAGGATTCTTTGGTTGTTTCCCTAGTCTCTGGCTATTTCTAATAACAAACTATAGAAATGGTCCCTGAAAGTATAGTCTTTAGTCTCTGGCTCTTTCTAAATCTTTTGGTTGCCCTCTCATGTTTTAAAGATTTTATTTTATTTCTTTTTTTTTTTTTTAAAGATTTTATTTATTTATTTGACAGAGAGACAGTGAGAGAGAGCATGAGTGAGGAGAAGGTCAGAGGGAGAAGCAGACTCCCCATGGAGCTGGGAGCCCGATGTGGGACTCGATCCCGGGACCCCGGGATCATGACCTGAGCCGAAGGCAGTCGTCCAACCAACTGAGCCACCCAGGCGTCCCTTATTTTATTTCTTTCAACATGTCTGATGTAGGTTTTTTTTTTTTTTTTTTTAAATATTCTGTGTCTAAGTATTATCTGGAATATTTGAAGATCTGATCTGCTGTCTGTTGCTTTTGATGTCTCTCAGTGATTGCTTTTTGTATTCTTGTGTATTTTGGGATTTTTGACTATGAGCTCATGTTATCTGAACTTTTTCTGTGGGAATTCTTTGAATCCAGGATTGAGGTTGAATTCCTTTAGAGAGAATTTGTATTTACTTCTACATGGAGCATAGCCAACAACTTTATGTTAAATTATCTGCCTGAGGTTTTTTAGACCACACTTGATAGCATGAGTGGTCATTTTAGTTATGAATTCTTAGGGAGGATATCTTTTTTCCCTTACCAAGCACCAGGGCCAAGACAGTTTGATTTTTGTATCATGCCATTTTGGAAGGTGGATTTACTTTTATTCACTACTGCACTTATGATATAGCTCTTAGAGATCCTGGCTGCCTCTCTTAGGTAGACTTGTAAATTTTTCTGTCTCTTCTACGACATGGGTAGCCATTAAAAAAGATTAACCTCTCCGTAGAAACTTAAGAAAAGGCCAGCTTTTGTCCTTGTTTTTCCTCTTACTCCTTCATTTGACCTCTGTGGATTTCTTACTTTGTACCTGTTCTGCAAATGCATTAATTAAAAAAATATTGTGTCAGCATTTAATTATGAAGGTCATTTGGGGTATCTAGTATGTCACACTTCCATGAACAGAATTCCCCTTAAAAAATTTCTTTATTCTCATGTTAGTGGGGTCTCAGGAGAGAGAAGAATTTGTGCTTTCAATTCATATTGTTTAACTTCAGAAATTAAAGACTTCCTTTCAAAGAACAGAGTATTATTCAAATGGCTACTTAAAGGTTT
Source organism: Lutra lutra (assembly GCF_902655055.1). Taxonomy (NCBI): domain Eukaryota; kingdom Metazoa; phylum Chordata; class Mammalia; order Carnivora; family Mustelidae; genus Lutra; species Lutra lutra. The sequence goes on from NC_062290.1 coordinate 64,918,783, forward strand.
AAAAACAGATAATGTTATTTAGACTGATTCACAAATTTCCTGTTTTTAGAACATCTTCCTCCATGGGCTGATATTTTGTTACCAATTATAAACATATGACTAATTAGCATATTTCCAGGTTTTCTCGTTCAGGCTGACTGTTGTTAGGAAACATAGGATAATAAGAGAAGGAAATTAGTCTTGATTTATACATGTCCCCAAATTGCAATCTCAATGTTTATATGAATTTAGGGTAGATTATCTTTAAAGCAAAAGGGGATTTGATACTATTTCTCCTTCTTCTTTGAACAACCCATAATTCTTCCAGCCCTTTGTTTTAACACTTGGATTCTATGAGAGATTTCAGCCATGCAGAAAATTATTTGAGTGTCTATTTTCTCGATTTTCCCAAAGATGGTAAACATTAGTACCATCCTAACTACACAGGAAATAAGTTAATTCATTATATATAGTGGGTTAACTTAGGCTAGCATTAAGGCTTAATTCCCTCTTGGAACCTCACATGAGAAGGGCTGCTAAACAATTCTTTTCCACATGTCATTCATCAGGGGGACCATTCAGCTGACTCCAGTTCCAAAGAAAACAAGAAACCTAGCTTTTTCTTTTTTTCTTTTTCTTTAAGATTTTATTTATTTATTTGACAAAGAGAGTCACAGTGAGAGAGGGAACACAAGTGGGGGGAGTGGGAAAGGGAGAAGCAAGCTTCCCGCTGAGCAGAGAGCCCTTGGTGATTGATCCCAGGACCCTGGGATCATGACTTGAGTCAAAAGCAGGTGCTTAGTGAGGCACCCAGTTGCCCTGAAACCAAGCTTCTTCTTCTTCTTCTTTTTTTTTTTTTTTTAAGATTTTATTTATTTGAGAGAGATAGAGCGAGCATGAAAGGGGCGAGGGGCAGAGGGAGAAGCCAGCTCCCTGATGAGCAGAGGGCCTGATGTGGGACTTGATCCTGGGACTCCAGGATCATGTCCTGAGCCGAAGGCAGTTGCTTAACCAACTGAGCCACCCAGGTGCCCAAAACCAAGCTTCTTAAGAGGGGTTGCAAGAAAAAGAAGAAAAGAGAAGAGAAGGCCATTTACTGTAATTCATTATGGTCCTTCAGTACCTTTTATATCCCATCTCTAAATGGTAGAGCGACCGAAAATATGCAACAGTTCAGTAAAAAGGACCTGATTTTCTCAATAAGTCATGGTATTAGAAATGTCATTTGTTTCCATGACTCAAGGACAGTTTTCTTGATTGAATAAAAAGATTTAAGTGTAATTTAAAAATGTGAGTTTTGGGGCACCTGGGTGGCTCAGTGGGTTAAGCCTCTGCCTTTGGCTCAGGTCATGATCCCAGGGTCCTGGGATCAAGCCCCATATTGGGCTCTTTGCTCAGCGGAGAGCCTGCTTCCCCTGCTCTCTCTGCCTGCCTGTCTGCCTACTTGTGATCTCTTTTTCTCTGTCAAATAAATAAAAATAAAATATTTTTTTTTAAATGTGAGTTTGCTCTCCCCTAATGTTACCTTTTCCTGTCTTCTGCTCTTTGTGGGGCAAAATCTTCCTGACATCAAAGATTAGAGAACTACTTTAGTTCTATCAACACCTAAATGACTCTTTTTTGTTTTGTTTTGTTTAAAAGATTTTACTTACTTACTTGAGAGAGAGAGAGAGAGAGAAAGAGAGAGCAAGTTGGGAGGAGGGGCAAAGGGAGAGGGAGAAGCAGGGTCCCCACTGAACAGGGATCCCAATGCAGGGCTCCATCCCAGGATCCTGAGATCATGACCGAAGCCGAAGGGAGACACCTAACCAACTGAGCCACCCAGGAGCCTCTACCTAAATGATTGTTACATTTATTTTAAATATCTCAAGTTAATGTGCTTTGGGATAATAGCTGTGGTGTAAAAGTACCATAGAGAGTTAACTTTTAATTAAATTATAAATACCTAACACTATGATCTACTTTCTAATAGAATGCCACTGAACAAACTACTGACCAGTGTAAAATTTCAGATTATTTTAATTAATCCTAAACTACTTAACTAATCTTTATGGCATCTGTTCCCCCAGAGAGCCCTTGTTTTTTTTAAAAAAATTTTTTTAAAATATTTATTTATTTATTTTAGGAGAAAGAGCATGAGCAAGGGGAGGGCAGAGGGAGAGAATCCTTAAGCAGACGCCCTGCTGAGTGCAGAGCCTGACATGGGGCTCAGTCTCATGACCCCAAGATCATGACCTGAACGGAAACCAAGGGTCTGAGGCTCAACTGACTGCACCCCCTAGGTGCACTGAGCCTTTATTCTAAGCTAGATGAAATTCTTTTTACTCTCATATTTAAATATATTTAAATCTCTCTATTATATAATGAACTTGTTAGGGAATTCAAGGCCCTTCAAATCTAGCTTTTGGTTTAGACACACTACATACCCTTTGTATTAACTTCCCATGACTTTGCTCATGCTCCTCTTTCTACCCAGAGTGCCATTTTCTGCTTTCCCATGTGGCAAACTTTTATTAATTCCTCCACTGTCAACTCAATATCAACTTTACTCTTCTTCTTCAAGAGAAAAGTGGCATGGTTCTCAAACTTGGTTATACATGAAATCACCTAGGTAACTTTTAAAAACAGAAAGAAAGAAAGAAAGAAAGACCGACCAATTTCTGGGCCCCCTATCCAGAGATTCTGATTTAGTTGGTCTGTAGTGCAATCTGGACATCAATATATTTTTTGAAGTTTGCCAGGTGAATATAAACTATAGTCTAGTAGAACCCTGCTAGTATGATTAAGAGCCCAGAGACGGTATCAAACTTGAATCTTGACTGTACCATGGTATACTTCTTAGTTTTCTCTTCTGTAATATTGAGAAAATAATCATATTTAATTCTTAGGTTTGTTGTGAATGTAAGGTTAGATAATGCAGGTAAAGAGCTTAGCTTAAAGCCTGCCATAATAACAGAACACTTGGCTGGTTCTCCACTCATGGTTTATATCATCCTTGGGAGCAGCCTTGTCCTAACGGTCCTTGCCTCCAGCTTCCTGGCCCATCAAGTTATCTCCTCTTCACCTTATCTCTTAGACAAAATAGAGTTGAAGGCTTCATTCTCTCTTTGGAGGAAAAGTGCAGAAGCCTTGTTTGTTTGTTTAAATTTTTATTTAAATTTAATGTAGTTAACGTATACGGTATTATTAGTTTCAGGGGTAAAATTTAGTGGCTGATCAGTTGCATGCAACACCCAGGCTGTTCAAGTCAGGAACCTTTTTTAACCAATCTCCCTTCACTGAGCCACTTCCCTGTCAACTGTCTGGAACACTGATTTCTCCCTTTTTCTTCTGTGCTGCTTGGTACTTTGTAAAAACTGTTATACAGGAACCCATAACTCTTTATTTACAAGTTCAATTCTACTTTAGACTATAAGTTGTCTGAGGGCAAGTTCTATGTCTTTTTTCATTTGCAAATCTGACTTCTTGTACTGTCTGGGAACACAGTAAGTGCTCAGTTTGTTGGAAGTAAAAAAAGGAAGAAAGAAATTTGGAGAGAAGCAGATAATATTCCTAAGCCTACTTTAAAATTATGATTGAAAGCAGTCTTCAAAAATGTCTCTCAAGAATTTAGATAGAACAGAAGGCAGATGTGAATATTGGGAAAATCTCAGACAACATAAATTCATAATCATGGTATAGTTATCATAGACTGAGCTGGAGGAATTTTGAAGATTGAGTACTAATACCTTAATAATTTCTTGAGCTCTTCAATACAGTTTTCTAATTCTCTGCCTATTCCTTTTCATTCCCTATTCCTTCCATGTTTGCTACTAACCTATGCAACTATTATGTCATATCTTAAGGTCAGGATACCATCATTGGGTTAATTTCTTACACATAGACTATTGGATCACAATGATTTTGGAAAAGAATAAGTTGAGGAAGTAAATAGAAATGTTAATTTCTCTTTGTCAGAATGCTGATGAAGAATGCTTCAGGGGGATATTATAATAATGCTGTGAAGAGATATGACTTTATAAAGATGCTAAAAGAAATCAGAGTTTAATCTGTGTATTCTTTGTGATTAAATGGAAAAACCAAAATCAGCTTAATAGTCATGCTGTTCAAGTGTTTTGTGGTATTTTAACAGCATATTTCAAATTTCGTACCAAACGCATTATATAATATTTCAAATATCTAAATTTTGCCATAACTGCAAGATCGTTAAAATGTACATTGTCCTCCCCTGTGGGAATTATATACCACTTCTTATTTATTTGCCTTGGGCTATGTTTCAAAGTACTTAGTATTGCTATTTATGATTCACAGTAGACAAAATAAAAATGAGCTATGTTCTCCATTACTTGTAAAATTTAGACAGTGTTATATTTTATATTTCTATTCCTTTGTTTTCTTTTAAAAGAAAGAAAATTTATCTTTCTGTTTACAGGAGTGACAAAGGGTAATTATTTAACATTTTAAAGCAAATAAGAGCAAAACAAAATAAATAAAAATCTCATATAATCTCATCACCCAACAACACTTTGTTGTTTTATATTTATTTTATTATTTTATATTTTATTTCAGCCCTTTTTTCTATGTGAAAAGACATTAACTTAAAGACAATAACCTGCAGATATTGTTAAATACCCGTAAGCTCAAATATTAAAAGTATTTGTATAGCTTACCTTTGATGTTCATTGGTTGCTTCAGTGGAAGTTGGGGAAAAGGGATAAAATATGCATTATCCTAGCATCTTACCCAGAAACATTCCACAACAGTTTTTGAACAAATGAGTTGAGAATGAGAAGAAACTAGAATCCAGCTGCCACATGAGAGCTGGAAGTGCCGGTGGGGGGCCAGGTCGGCTACTGTCCGAAAAAGCAGAATCAGAAGCAGGAAGGAAAGGGAGACACAAAGGTGAGCCCCATAGGCTGTAACAGGAAGGGCCAGAAAAGCAGATCCCACACAGATAAGGGAGCCCAAGGGACATTAGATCTTTTCTTTTATCCTATCCTATTTGACATTAACTACAAAAGAGAGCACAAGAGACAAACCATCCTCTTTCTCTGTACAGATTGAAGTGCAAATACTCTAATCACTCACTCTTTTCCTCTACAGTGTCTTTAGTTTTGAAGACAAAGTTTCATTATTCTGAATGGTCAAGAAAGGTCAAACTTCAAGCCATTAGGGAGAGGAGTGTGCCCCACTGGGATAATTGATACTCCATGCTCTTGCAACTCTCAGGCAAAACTGTTACCTATTTCTTCTTTTATATTAATATTTCATTTAATAAACTAGAAATCCCATGAGGGAGCTACTGTGAGCCCTATTTTACATCCAAGGAAAAGTGAGGTTTAGAGGAGTTAAATCATTTGTTCAAGTTTACACATATAATGAAGAAGCCCAGATTGAAATTGATCAGGAAGGATATTGTATAATTTTTAAAAATCTTAGAAATCATCAAGATAAGTTCAGGAATATTAAATGAGAGCTCTCTGGGTTTTAAGTTTGTGAACAAAATCCCCTAGTGGGAAGAACAATTTCACATCAGATATGTAGAACTTATTTCCTCAAGATTTGAAATCATCTAAGAAGATAATTTGTTCAATAAAGATTTTCAGAAATATACCATATGAAAATTATAGATTTTTAGATACATTTTTAATTTCTAAGCCTTTTTATTCTTGGGGAAAAGAAAGTTTTGTACTCTCACAAAACAACTCTGTGAGGCAGTAAGGTAGACCAGAAAATGTGGGCCTTGGAGGCAAAGGGAATGAGGTCCAAATTTCAACAGCATTAATAATTATCTGTAGAGCGCATTGATGTTTCTGAGTCTGTTTGAATTTTGACATCTGTATAAGGGGATAATAATTCCTTTCTTATAAACTTGCAATGCTAACTAAATGAGATTATGGTTTATGAAAAGCTATCTAGAAATATTGGCTGTTGTTAGACAACTATTACTATTCAGAGAAAAAAATCATTCTTCCAAAAAATACCATATGTTATTCTTGGTTGCATTTCAAAGAGCAGTAAATGTGGTTGCATCCACAGGGTGATTGCTTTGTAAACCAGGTGTGAAAAGGAGGCACTTAACCAGAGAGTTTCAGTAGTCATATTAGCCAACTCACAAAATTCTAGACCAACTTAAGACCAAATGTGGACCTAATATCCGTCTGTTATTTGGGTAAATCATAACTTAATTCGTATTTGCAGCTAAACAAAATAGACAAAAGCATCTACTACTGCTTATTCATTGACGATTTGTCTGCTCTCTGTATTATAACAGCATCTCAGTTGATTATATCTACATCGTAGCTTAGAATAGCCCAAAATGAACTTTTTCAACTTCGGCCAAATACTGAAAAAAGTCAGTATAAAAGCAGAACCACTTTTACCTGGATGCTTAATTAACCTTATACTATATCTGGATGATCTTTGCCTTCCTAAAAAGTTCTTGACCACAGAATAAAATCTGAGCTTTTTAAAGATCTTCATAAATTAATCTCTGCTATTTCTGACCCATACTTTCTCCTCCTCCCTACATGCTTTCTAATTTCTTGTCGTGATAGCTTCTCAGAGTCCCTAACCTTTTCCTTCTTTCTTTCTTGGTTGTCACATACCTGCATCAGGTTGTCCTTTTACTTTGAGACTTGAAAGAACATCCCATTCCAGTGTGGGATCTGGTTTCTTGACTAACTCTCAAGGGGCCACCTGACCCACCATGGGGAGAATCTTGACTAACAGAAAAGGATGGATGGATATATATATATATATATATAAAATTTTATTTTATTTTTATTTATTTTTTAATTTTTATTTTATTTATTTATCTATTTTTATTTATTTATTTTTTAATTTATTTATTATTTATTTATTTGTATTTATTTTATTTTATTTAATTAATTAATTTATTTAATTTATTTTTTCCCCCTCACTCTTGCTTGTGGATACACTCAGGTGTGGCTTATCTGGAAAGGTACCAAGCAAACATGCTTGCTGAGTGACTGCTCTGTGTCTTCACTTGAGAAGCTGTAACTATTATAATGCATTGCATCACCATATATCACATTTTCCCTTGCCTCTTTTCTTTTTTGTCACTTTTAAGGTCATGAGCTTGTGCCTTCCACAGACGTGTTACAGCTCCTTAATTCTTACTTCAGGTTCTACTTTCTTGAAGATCCAGGCTACAACATTATCATTCCTCAACCCACCACACTTCCCCACTTCCCTGTTCTGTGTATTCTGCTTGGAATGTTCATCCATTCTCCAATTCTTAAAGATCCAGCTCAGTTGCCACCATCTTTGGGCTCTCAGGGCAACTGGCACCTCCAGTACTACTAGAGCACTAGTATGCATGTAGTGGTGGGCCACTTTCCCTTAATAGACTATAATCCCCTTGAAGACAGAATGTTGTCTTATTTTTATATTTCTGGAACTCAGAATGGTACCTGTAGGGAGCAATGAATGTTGCTCCATGAAGTTGTTTAATGAATGAAGTGGACTGATTGAGTTCTGTGCTTTTAGTTTTTGTTTTTTGTTTTGTTGTTGTTGCTGTTTTGTTTGTTTGTTTTTGGTTTTTCTTGAGCATAATCTAATGGTAAGGTATTTCAGAATTACTTATCACTGGAAATTGTTATATTGTTATCTTCATTTATAACATAAAAAGGCTAGAAACCTCTTTGACCTGAAACCAAGAGGAAAATGCAATCTAAATGATTACATGGGAACTTTCTGACAAAATCTCTTACTAATGTCTATGTGACACATTTCTACAACTCCTATTTTGATCTAGTTTCTTTTGGAAAAATTGGTTAAAGTGATCTGTGCATCTCTAGATGATGTTGCCCTAAAACCCCCTGAATTGTGTGCAGTCTTCTGGAATGCCCAACGAATTAGGATTCCACAGCTGATCTAAGGACAAAGCATGTTATTGTTAGAACAGTGGCCAATTCAATTGGGTTTATGTGATAAGTCTGGAGGTTAGAAATTTAGGAAGACTTCGGTGGGGTTGTGGAAGTATTTTGTATTATTTAGATAAGTATTAGGGAGTCTGGAATTATAGAAGCTCTAGGATTGGGTAAATCCTACCATCTTGAATTTCCTTATCTTGGTATATTGTGTTCTGCAGTGATTCTTCCTACTTCTCCCCCTTTTCCTATGTTGATGTGTAGAAACTAGGCAATCTGGATATTCTCCTGTTGGCCCAAATATGTTGGACAAGAGAGACCCACAACCAACATGCTCTAGTAAATATCTTTATGAACAGATGCTAAAGACCATGAAATGTCAAGAAATAACAGAAAAATATGAACACAGACCTGCTGGCATCACCACTGTCAGATGTAGTGTGGTGAGGGCTCTCCAAGAAGAAAACAGTTTTGCACTTCTGATTTCTCACCTTTGCTCCATCTGTTTCCACTTTTGTTGAGATATTTGTTATACATTCGACTGTCTCAGGCACAATACCATTTCCTGAAAAGGGAGCTATTTTTCACAGAACTCCTCTGGGTGACTAAGATAATGAAGATTTAACAGTGGTAGTTGAGACTGGCAATTCAATAGTTAATGCCTGGTAGCATAAAGCATCCCATGGAGATGAACAACTGAGTGAGAATTTCAGCATATTGGACTTTGGCAGGCATAGAGAGAGCAAATGAGCCTCCTGACATATGAAGGCATCCCATTTGATTTGACATCAATTGAAAAACCTAAAGAATGTTCTAAGCCTTCCCATTCTCTCTTCCTACAGAGATAATATTGCGTCATTTCTGAGGGGAGCAAAAAGTTTATTTTGTGCACTTTTCAAGTTTAAGAACTCAGACATAAATTCTTACAATTTGAACAGTTCAACAGATGTTCATATAAAAGGTTGTGAAAGCTTTTTTTCCCCTGTTGTCTCCTTTAGTCATTATTCTTAAGAAGCCACTTTAAGAGAAAGACCTTTCTTTTCTCTTTTCAAGATAAAGACTCAAGCCCCAAGAATCTGCTAAAATAAATTATATCACATAACAATTTATTCAGAAAAGAAGCACATGTGAAAATTTCTTAATCTTCCACAAAGCTCTTCTATTCCCATGTAAAAGGAAGTATTACAGTGTAATAATAAGGAGTTGGAGCCCAACAAATTGTGACTGTTGGGAGAAAAATATGAAAGCAGAGGCTTACTCTAGGTGGTTCCATTTCAAAGCCTTTTTAACGGCACTGTTTTTCATGTCTATGCTTATGTATTTAACAGAAACCTTTTCTTTGTATCTTCTGTCTGGCTGCCCTGTCTTGTTTCCTTTTAAAATTTAACAAGACTGAAGAAGAATGCATCCAACCTTCTCTGAATGCCCACTTTCACTCTTGGATCTCTACCTACTTTTTAAAGGAATGGCATTATCCTCACCCCACCACCATTCAAGGAGCCATACAGAGGTCCCCTTCTCTGTCATATCGCCTCTGTATAGTCACCCTTTTCAATAGTCACCATTCTCTTGGATGGTCTTGCCTTCTCATTCTCCAAGCCATGGTGCTCTTTCAGGCCTTTCTTGTTTCACACATAAATCACTGCTGTGGTCTCTTAATTGACTTCCCCTCATCTGATCCAACTTTCATTGCTTCTCATGGCTTATAGAAGGAGATATAAAACTCTCTAGTTTTCATTTAACAAACCCCACTGCTTATGGGACTTCATGATTCCTCATTTCTGGCAAGGCAGTTCTACTGTTGGTTCTCCCAAAACATGATGCTATTCCAGGCACTATTGTGGTATAATGAGTAGTGCTGACTGCTTGCATTGGGTATTGAACTCGGGCAAGTAATATAATCCATTGTATGAATGTGGGCAGGTAATGTAACTGCTCCATATGTTTGTTTCTGCATCTGTAAAATGTGGATAATACTACTAGTATCTACCTCATCGAGTTATTGCAAAGATTTAAGGCAGGCACGTATTAATAGCATGTATTAACCCATAAGACATGCTCTGTAGATGTTGGTTGTTAGTATCATACCATATCATACAGAAGGAGATGCTGAGGCGCACATAAGTTAAACAATTTTCAAATTGTTATAACCAGCTAGTGAGGTGGGAGTTTGAACCAAATCTGACTTCAGAATGCAACTAAATGTTATATTATGCAGATTCTCTTTACACCATTTACACTTGCAGTCCCCCCTCAATTGCTTTTATATATTTATTTATTTATTTATTTGAGAGAGAGATAGAGAACAGAAGCAGAGGGGGAAGGGGCAGAGGGAAAAGGAGAAGCAGTCCCCCCACTGAGCAGGGAGCCAGAAGTGGGGGTCGATCCCAAAACTCTGAGATCATGACCTGAGCCGAGCTTAACTGACTGAGCTACCTTGGAGTCCGTACTCCCAAATCCTGGTCACTTTCCTTTAAGGAATAACTTACACCTCCAGAAGACTATTAGTAGCTGCTCTTCCTCTGCTCTGAGATGTCATGGAGGCCATGGAGAGGGAGAAGTTGGCCACAGTTTGTGCCTCTAGTCACTTCTGATTGACTCCTGGCCAGGTGTTTGTGATTGCCATCTGTTGACCCCAACTGCACTCTAAGTGCTTTGGGTGAACATGCCTGGTTTGGACAGAGAATATGAATCTCTCAAGAATAGGATGTCTCACTGAGGGAAGCAGAGAAATGCTTTTTTTTTTTTTTTTTAATATCACAAAACAGTCTTCCAAAGAGGCTCAAAGCTGGCTGAAAGTCCCAGTGGTACCCTCTCTGGTGAAAGGGGTCCATTTTCAATGCATGGGTCATATTCATGGCTTGAAGATCTCTAGTATACTCCTGACTAGTCAGTTCCCAAACAGGAAAAAATCCTTGCAATTCATAATCATTGGCCTCGTTGCGCAACGGTAGCGCATCTGACTCCATAATCATTAACACAGGGCCTGGTGAAATGGTTTAGGCAGAGAAAGGTCCCTAGAATGTGGGAGGAAAGAAAAGGATCTCTTCTGTGCCAGACACTATTCCACACATTGTCCTGTATTAATTATTTCGGTCCATAAAAATTTGATGAATACTTAATATGTGCCAGGAATAGGACCTATACTAGGTCCTATTATAGTACCTATACTAGGTATATAGTAGGTCCTATTATAGGACCTATACTAGGTATATAGTAGGTCCTATAATAGGACCTATACTAGGTCCTATTATAGGACCTAGGGTGCTGGAATTCATTTGACAGACATATTCCTTGCCCTCATGGAGTCTAGGATCTAGCAGAAGGAAAACTGTAGGGCAAACATTTTGTATATTCTTTTCCTCAATCCCTGAGAAGCAGGAAAGTGTTTCTATTTACCAATGCAGAACTTGAAGCCCAGAGAAATGAGGTGTCTTGCTTCATATTGCAGGTCTATTAAGTTAAGAAGCAGAGTTTCATACCCAGTTCTGTCTAGACATTAATTTTCATATCCTTCTATTTGTTACAGAATCTCTTCTGCCATTAACTTGATGGTTAGCTTTGTAGCCAACATTAAACAGTAAACTTCAGAGGCAAGCTTGTGGGATTTTGACTTTTATTGTTCTTTAGGAAATCTACCAGATCCTTTCATTCAACCTACTAAAAATTCTAAACAGCAGAGTTTTGAGTATCGACTCTCTTACTTAAGCACCAGGCATATTAGGCACAATTGTTTCTATATAACTCAATAACAATTAAAGTTTTTTTCTACCCAGTCCCTTAAGAGGTATATATTGATTTAAAATAAAATTAGTTCCAAGTTAAAAAAGTGACTCAAATGCTGGTATTTAATGCTTCTCTTAGCCCCAGTAAAGAGATTCCCAGGGAAATGCCCTAAGGGGTATAAAAATGGAGAACATTATATATCTACTCTGGAGAATAGGAAAGGATGTGTGTTAGAATAGGCTTGAGAAGGCTTCTCTTGAGCTTGTTTGCATGTCTGTCACAACAAAGATTTATTCCTTACTCCTCTCTTCCTTCAAGTCTTTGCTGGGATATTACTTTCCCAATAACATCTTATTATATTCGGTATTTCCTAGCCCCTTTCTTCTGATGTTACATTTTTTTCTACCCTATTATATTTTTCTCTGTGGATTTTGTATTTTTTATTTTTTAAAGATTTATTTATTTACTGCGGGGGAAGGGGAGAGGGAGAGAATTCCAAGCAGGCTCTGAACTGAGGGCAGAGCCCCACATGGGGCTTGATCCCACGACCCTGAGATCATGACCCAAGCTGAGACCAAGAGTTGGACACTCAACCCACTGAGCCACCCAAGCGCCCCTTCTCTGTGGATTTTTAAAAAATCACCTGCCATACTATAAACTTAGCTTTATTATTTGTTTATTGTCTTTCTTCCTGTTTTGCACCTCTGGAACATAACCTCCGTAAAGGAAGACTTTTTTTTCTTTCATTTTCTACTGCTGTATCTCTGTTGACTAAAATAGGTCCTGGTACTAAGTAGGCACTCAATCAGTATTTCTTAAATGAATGAATCCCTGTTTTACTGATGAGGAAACTGAGATTAGAGAGTATTGCACTATCATTCTGCCTATTTTATGTTCATCCTTATGTTTCTGAGAGCTTTGCCTGTTGATATACATAGATCTAATGAATTCTTCTCAGATAGCACAATATTATGTAATTTGAATATGGCAATTTTATTTTTCTGTTCCCCCACAGACAGGCATTTAGGCTATTTCCAATACTAATGTAACAGCTTGGCACTAGGTATTGAGTGAGGTGTTTTCAGTTCCCAGAAATGCAGAAATCAGCCAAGACCTAAAGCTAAGGACAAAAGGAAGTAAGTCCTCCACATTCTATGTGACTGGAACCATCAGCCACAGATGCCACCTGCCTCTCTGCAGGGCGTGGCTGTCCCAGTTGGATATAAGAAGAGGTATGCAGGAGAGGAGGTAGCCTTGTGGGGAATACTATGTTCACTAGGAGAAGCTCTCTTCTCACCTACCCGTGTGTGTGTGTGTGTGTGTGTGTGTGTGTGTGTGTGTGTGTTAGAGTGGGAATAGGTGTCCTTTTCCTGAATCCAAGAGAAAGAGTCCATAAGGAAATTATTTACAAAGTTCTAGGGTGCCTGAACTGTCCACCCTATACTACATTTTGAGCTCAGGAACTTCTCTTACAAAACTTCCACTGCCTTGGGATGTTGGACAAAGGTGCTGGAGAGACAGCAGATTCAAGAGAAGGAGCACCAGGAAAGCAACTGGAATCTCCTCTACCCATCATGGCACAACTGTGCTTTTGTGTCTGTCTTTTAGGTGAAGGAGACATTTCTTTGTTAGTCATTTACAAATTTGAGTTGAAATTTGGTACTTTCTGTGTTGGTCTTTCATCGTTCATCATTGACTTGAAAGTTGTTTTCTTTTTTCTTAGTTTCACCATATTCTCCTCATGTCCCCAAGTTTCAAACAAAAGGGCTGATGTCAACAATTTCATGTGTGGTTGTGTAACTGTTACTTCGAGGACATAATGCCTTTAAAATATACATTGAGGAAAAGCATGCTATATTCAAGAGCTCCAACTGGAAATAATTTTGATCATTTAGAACAAAATAGTTTTATTTGAGGGTTTGAATAAATTACCGTAGACACCTAGAGTAATTTTTGTTTATTTATATATTTATTTAAAGTAATTTTTAGAGATATTAAGAATGGTGTCCAAGCTGCTTTTAAAATGTCCCAAGTTCAAAAAAATTAAATTAAAAGAAAAAAAGAAAACCACACACAAAATATGTCCTGAGTAGGGTTATTTTTGTAATTAAGAATATCACACTTTAATGTACATTTGAAGTGATTAAAAGCATCAGATCATAATGTAATACCAAGACATCATTTATATATGATTTAGTTAATCAGGCACTTCCCATTAGACTTTATTACTTGCCTTCCAGACATTGATGGTGCCATTTCTGATTTGATCATATCTTCTAGCCAGAGTCTCTCCATTTAGAATGTCTTACTATCATTATGTTTTTTTTCTAGAGCTGGGACATCGATGTTTGTGAATGTTTTTTGAAAGACTGATTTTTTATTAAAGCTGTATTGAACCGAAATCATGCATTTAAAGGTTCTGATTCCTCACTCCTTTCTAAATCTGCTTATCGCATATTGTGTTTGAGTTGACTTTCATTGCCAAAGTTTTGATTAAGTAAATGCCATAGGTAGAAATTAAATTAGAAACACTTATCAAATTCCAGCCAGGTGATATCGATCTTTAAATGTAACCTATATATTCAAGGCAGCATGCAGGGTGTGGGCTTGGTGTCTATGAAATGAGCTTAGTAATAAATTGGGTATGCTACATTCCTCATCATGCTTTTATCATCCATTAACTAATTACTAGACAAGTGGGAGGGGGATGGGGGAGAAAGAGGGTGTAAATGCTGGAGAGTTTTGAATGTATTGTATTAGCGAAGAGGAGAGGGCATTTCCTTAGTCCTTTGTTTATAGTTCCTCCTTAGGAATTCTTTCCTACAGGCGTTTCTCTAGTGTCCATTATCAGAGTGTAGGGTGTCTCTAACTTAACTGCATGCACATCAGGTTGGCTCTTCTCTGGAGAAATGCTACTGCAGGCAGAATTTTTTTTTTTTTAAAGATTTTATTTATTTGACAGAGAGAGAGAGAGAGCGAGCTCACAAGTAGGCAGAGAGCCAGGCAGAGAAGAGAGGGGGAAGCAGGCTCCCTCATGAGTAGAGAGCCTGATGTGGGGCTCTATCCCAGAACCCTGAGGTCATGACCTGAGCTGAAGGCAGAGGCTTAATCCACTGAGCCACCCAGGCGCCCCCAGAATTTTTTTTTTACATCACCACTCCTTACGGATTTTTGTCCAATCACAAGGCATCAGAGGAGCTGCAGCTAATACTCCCCCACCAGCCACTTGCCCATTGCCTTCAATTAGGGAGAACAGGTGTCCCACCAGACAGCTGTAAATGCTGAGGGGACATCTGCAGCTGCCAGGTTAGCACCAGTACTCGGCAAATGAATGGCCAGTTTGCTGCCTGAGGGCACCAAGGTATAGAATTTCCTGGGCAGGGGCAATTATCTCCAACTCAGAAGGTGAAAAAGAACTTCTGTTGAGGCTTTCTCCCTTACGGGGAGGGACTGCCAGCACATAGTGAAGCCCCGAATTAATTGGATGTCAGCCCTGACTTTGCTGTCAGAAGAACTGTGATAACTGGGTCATTCTTATTTTAATCCTGGCTAAGAAAATTGGGGGATTAAAATAATTGCCTGGATATTTCTAGGGCAAGCCAGAGTAGAAATTGAGGTTCATGGATAAAGCTGATCTCTTACCTAAATCTTGTCTTGTTTTTACTTCATTCTCTTTCTTTCCCCTCCCCACGTCCCTGCTCTTCTTCCCTCACCTGAAATTTTGGATGGTAGTGAAAAGAGCTTTGGCATTAGAAACACTTGGCTCATATCCCCAATGTTCTGCTTATTAGCTGGTGTGATTTGGGGCAAATTGCTTTATTTGTTGCACCTCCATATTCTCTTCTATCAAATGGATTGTTGTGAGAATGAAATAATGAGTTAAACGATATGCTTTTGCACCTGGTATGTTGTTGGTACATCATAAGGACTAATTCCTTTATCCTTCCCAATATGATTTCTCCATTTTACTTACTCCAGGTCTTCACAGCTCTAGTCTACAAAGCTTCAAAGATTGTTCTGATGCTCTGAGAACACCCTGGGTTGTTAAAATAATAACCACATCAAGCACTGTTCAACCAAGGCCAAATTAGCTCTATAGCTATTATGTCATTTATTGACTAATTGGTTGATTGATTCATTTGTTGAGAAATTATCTCATAAGCAACCGTGTATTCTGGAGGCTGGCTGTATCAGGAGGTGGGGAAGAGAAAGTCTTTTTGAGGAGATAAAAGAGAGTTAAGGCTAGGAAGGTTGAAAATTTTCTTAAAAAAGGGAAATGTGCTATACATGTATGGAATTTTATATAAGACTAACTTTATGTATAACAGCAATAATAAAATTCTACCCCAAATGATTTGTTTGGTAGTTTTATGTTTCTATTTCTTTGTCTTCTTCAAGGTGGGTGTCTTCATGCTATAGACCGCAGGGTGTAGAAATTATGAGCACAGACACATAAGCTCTAGTCTAGAACTAGGTTTACTGGTTTTATAATTGAGGTTTAGTCACTTACTGGTTATATGACCATAAGCAAGTTATTTAGCCTCTCTGTGCCTCATTTTGCTCTGGGGTCTAGAACTCAATTGGTAATCACCTGATAGTGTTGTTATGAGGATTAGATGGGTTAATGTATATAAAGCATTCAGAACAGTGCTGGTCAGACAGCCCTAAGTGTTAATAGTTACTGGCACATTAATAGCTCTGTAAAGCGGTATTTTATCACGATCACACAGCATCTTTTCTGTATTCTTACTGGTTCAGAGAATTTGTCCTGACTTACTTTCTTTAATTTGCATTATAAAGCAAGAATATATGGAATACTGTCATTTGAATTATATACCTGGTCTGAGATTCCTATATACCATCCCTATCCCTCCCTCTAGCTCTCCTCTATTAAGAATTGCTGAAAAATAAGTGAATAGAAAATAACATTGCGTATTTGGTGGTCTGTGGAGGGTGGTTAGTGATACAGCTAAAAGCGGAAATGATGGAATGAAATTGGCTGGATTATTCCTGTAAGAACTTCACCAACACTGACGAAATGCAGTAGACCCATTTCCCTCTACAGAACACATCTGGTGCAATTTCCCCTTTGGCCATAAATTTCTACAGCCACAGACAGCTGAGCAATAAATTCTTTGTTTAATATTTCATAGTCCTCTGCTGCAAGGAGGTTCCTTCACATGATTATACTTGATGTGAAAAAAAAAGAAAGCCAACGTTTCTATTCAGTTCTTATCAGGTTGTTTCTCTCTGTGATATATATACATATATATATATATGTATATACATACATATATATATATATACTGTGATATATATACATATTTATATACTAAGCATAATAGGATAATTAAATAGTTTTAATGGTTTTAATTCTCCCTGTTTCTCTTAATTGTATTTTGAGTTTGAGAAAATGAAAGCATATATTTTCTGTAGTTACGTTAGCTATTTTTATGATTTGTAAATATGACATCGGTAGCCCTAACCCCTCCAGACTCACACATACCTGCTGATCACATTTTCAGGTGCAGTATGGCTCAGGGTCAGGGGAAGGATTTAAGCTGTCATGTGCTCTCCCTGGAAGATGGTCCATGGCAACAGGCTGGAGTTAAATGTTACTCACCCAGTTCTCTCTTCTTTTATGTGGAATTAAAACTCCCCCTCTAGGGGCATCTGGTTGGCTAAGTGGGTAAGCCTCTGCCTTCGGCTCAGGTCATGATCTCAGGGTCCTGGGATTGAGCCCCATGTTGGGCTCTCTGCTCAGCAGGGAGCCTGCTTCCCTTTCTCTCTCTCTGACTGCCTCTCTGCCTACTTGTGATCTCTGTCAGATGGGTAAATAGAATCTTAAAAAAACAAAACAAAAAAAACCTCCCCCTCCAATCATTCTTTGTCAGTTTTATTTAGTTTTAATAACTTGAATCTTATAGTGCCTTCATTTCCACAACTTCCAAATTGCATTTAGAATCCCTTACAGTCAGCTGTATATAGTGCTGCACCAGTAATTTGATCTCTGGGGGGAAAACGCACTACGTCGTAGCATACGCCTTCATGATATAAATGCTCCCATCATGACTGATTTCAAGATACAGATGTAACATCCGTGAATGAGAAGCTGGGAAGAGATGTGTACATTTGGTGTTTGAGAGCCAATGATGCAGCTCCAGCACACCATTGCCTCTAGAATTAACAGCATATTTTACCAAAGAAGGTGAATCTGTATTCCAAAGTTATTCTACACTAGGTGAAAGACATTCTATGTGTGTGTGTCTGTATAAATGTGTGTTGTGTGTATTTTATATATATGTGTGTATGTGTGTATACACACACACACACACACACACACACCTATCTGTATATCTATATCTCCTTTCCTTTTGTAGACCATTTTGGGCATTTTGATTTCCTTGGCAACTGAATACCATGTGATTGCAAGTGAAATCCAATATAACAGCTTTACTCTTTTGGATAAAATCTAAATGAATAAAGAGATTAAGTATAAAAACTCTTCACAATTGGAGAGATGCCTTCATCTCAGGTTGCTTTTCTAAGCCAGGTGTTCTTAGATTAAAACGAAGAAAACAGAGCATTGTTCTGTTGACCTGGTTTTTATTTTAACTGTATTTCAAGGAATGAAAGGTCTAATCAAAGAGGTATCTCCATTTACACTTCCTGAAAACAGACCCAGATTGCTGTAAACTGTGATTTTCTTTTCTTCTTCTTTTTTATCATTCAAATACCGCTGTCTAGGAAACTTCTCTTAGGCTGGTTGGGGCCAAGTTGGGCACAGCTTGGGAAGCTCTCAGTGTCTTGACAATTCTGACTGTCTTTGTTATCCTGAATGACAAAGAAGTTGTGCACGGTACTTAGTGGTATTCAGCTGGCTGCGGTTATGTGTCCATAATCTCCCACGTAATGATGCCTTCGGACTTCTCTGAAATTCAGTTTACCAGATATGCTGCCATTGGTATGGTGGCAGGAGGAAATGAAGTGACTTTGCTCCTGAAAAACTGGACCTGATGGAATGTAGAGGCTCTTTTTTTAAAAATTATTTTTATTAACAGATAATGTGTTATTTGCCCAGGGGTACAGGTCTGTGAATCATCAGGCTTACACACTTCACAGCACTCACTGTAGCACATACCCTCCCCCAATGTCCATAACCCAACCACCCTCTCCATACTCTCCTCCCCCTAGCAACCCTCAGTTTGTTTTGTGAGATTAAGAGTCTCTCATGGGAGGCTCATTTTTATTATCAGGAGGTATTATAATGTCAACTGGGTGGGCAACCTAACTTTAGGACCCAGTGCAAAATGAAAATGTGGGGCCCCTTGTTAAAAATTATTAATAATTTTAGGTATTGACAAGGTATTGACAAGGTATTGACAGCAGAGTATTAAACCATATGTGGGGCCTTTTCAAGTGCAGGGCTCATGAAACCAGAACTGGTGTCACCATAAGTCCTCTGCATCTTCTCATGCATGCCATGGAGTCACCATGACAATGGAGCTAGAGAGCTTCAATAGGAACAAGATATACCTGGGTCATGGGATGGCTCCATCAACATGGAGAAGAAAGTTTCTAGTCCTGAAATGCAAAATGGCAGTCACCATTTCCTTCCAGAAGCCACCCTATACAGAGAATTAAAATACACAATAGTAGAATGATCAGTCAGAAGAAACACATTAAAAAATTGGTGCAATATAAAGTCCAAAGGGTCAAACTTGGTGCTTCCCTGGCTGAAAGGAGTCAGAAACCTTAAATCAAAAAGGTTCAGTAAGAACAATCTATTTAGTCTGCTCTAAACAAAAACAACTAAGAAAAAAAAAAAAGGCTCATTTTCTGCCAGGATTCCTACAAAAGCAGCACTAAAACAAAAGACTATAAAATCTGTGAAACTGGTTGCTGACTTGGTGGAAAATGCTTAATTAGCAACATCTAGAGGTTAAAACACAGTTTAGACTCTCTTTTAAAAAAATGTCAACATCCTCTTACGACCAGTGTATTATACAGATCTACTGTGAATGATTATTCCTGCCGTGAAAGGATTCTCCAGAGCAGAATTGGGTCAAAGGCCCACTGTCACTTAAAAATGTAGAGTTGACAGTTCTTATTCTTCTACCTGGAAATGAATGACAATTGAGGACAGTGCTAGAAAATGTAGAGACGGGAAGTGGTAGCTCTCTGAGTGAGAGTCTGGATACCAGGGAGGATGAAAGGGGAGGACTTCTCACGTGGTGAAGCTGGTCCAGGATTGAACTGGATGCTAAGAAATAATCAGGTCCATTGCAGACCTCAGTCCTTGGGTTTGTTAAAAAAGAAATCAAGGCATGTTAAAAATTTTGAGTTTATTTGAGCAAAAATTGATTCGAATCTGCAATGCCAAACTGGAAGTAGTTAGGAGTACTCTATGGACAGGACAGTGTGGAGGGAAGACATGTGGAGAAAGTGTGGAAACAAAAAGAAATTAGTTGATTTGCCGTATCTTCAAGCTTAATTGTGAATGGCTGCCCTTAGCACTTAGATTTAATAACCTTGAGGCATTTACAGGCTTAAGATTTTTGGTTTGCTTAGGTAGGCCACCAAGGCATTAGAGCCATACTAATCCGATGGCCTCCTTGTTTAATTTAACAGACTATTTCTCACACGACACACCACAGGTAGTATAGTTGTCTTCCATGGCTTCAGCAAGGTCCTTGAAGCTGAGGAGTTGTAAGCTCTGGCTCTAGCACATAGCTCTTTTCTGAGCTGCAGACTCAGACCTCATCTTTCACCACATCCCCAGTCACACTGAGCTGTTTGTGGGACTTGGAACACACCATGCCTTTCCACTTGCTCTTCTCTCTGCCTAGAATTTCATCTTGGGCACTAAGCACCAACATACCCACCTCACTGCCTTTCTAACTTGCTGCCTCCTTCAGATCCTTCCAGACTCAGTTCAAGCCTATTTCTTCCTAGAAGCCTTCCTCACTTCTCTTTCTGATTTTTATGCCCTTTCTCAACATCACCTGCCAATTCCTTCTTTCCTATAGGACAAATTGTTTAATTGATTAATTAGTTTCCTTCCCCCAAACAAGAACTCCTCAAAGGGTCAAGACTGACCAGGTCATGTTCTTTCTATATTTTTAGTTCCTTAGCCCAGTGCCTGAAGCGTAGTGTGTGTTCAATAATTATATGTTGGATAAATGAGTGCATAAATAATTAAATGGACACTAAAAATTTCAGAGGGGTAAGTGAAGAAATGGTTTCCACATGCCAGGCTGTTCCTCTAAGAAAAATTGTTTGGGAGTGGTTAGTGGAGAGGTAAGAAGTATAAGCACTATTTACATGTAGTTTAACTAGTTAGTTACTGTGGAGAGCAGCCCCAGATGGAGTGAACCTGGAGCTCGTTTCATCACTGTTTCTGTGATGGGTGCTGGGAAAATTGTTTCGTATTCTTATACCAGCTTACATCAATATGCCTTTAATCATGACTCTTCTGGCTAAGAGTTCGGGGTACTCAAATCTGGGCCTTCTCATTCTTTCACTCCTACTTCCTCTCAGCACTGTTCTTTTTGCATCACTTTTGACTCCTTTCAGGAAATTGCTAAGATGGCTGAAGTGGCAAGGATTTCTGCCGTGTGCCCTCACTGCCCCCAGGGCTGTGACTGGGGCTCTAGAAAGCAGCGTGATTGGTGACTGGTTGGCTGCTGTCCATTCTTTCTTCTCACTCTCTGCCTGGCACTGACTTTGGCCATTCAAGTTTTTCTCACTTCTGGTTTTACTCCCTGCTAAAATCAGCCCCAGAAAATGCGATCACCTCTCTCCACTGTGCAGTTGCTCTGTAAGGCTAGACCAAGTTGCCAAGTGGTAGGTAAATGAGAAAGTGATAAAGCGAGTTAATTTAAATGACCCATGAAACCCATGGTATCAGGGTCACATCCTGGGAAAACTCCTGCTCCTTGATTTCAGCACCAGCATAGGAATCTGGGCAGTGGACATACAAGTGACTGGACAGCCAAGCATTTCCAGTTTTCTAATGTTCTATCCAAAGTGTGTTAGAAAGAAATATACTTAAAAGGAAATAAGATTTGTAAATCCCACAAGTTCTAAAAGAGGCAGATTATGAAAGTCCTACATTGTAAACCCATTGATAGCACCAAGAGCTGTTAGCATGAGAAGGAAATTTGAAGAAAACCCAACCTCTTTATTTCTTAGATAATCATAATAACTAGCATTTCTCAAGAATTTACCCTATACCAGCATTAGTATCATTTTTCTACTATCTCATTTAAACCTCAAAATAACTCTGAGAGGTAGGTCTTATTATTCTCATTTTAAAGATGAGGAAATTGATGTTCAGGGAAGTGAAATAGATTAGTTGATATGATAAAACTAATGGGTGATTAGAGCTAGAGTTAGGATGGATAGGACCCTTAATTTTTACATCTATAATAATGTTAGTTGCTATTTATTATAGAGTGTTCCAAACACTGGGATTCGCCCTTCACTTGCATGAAATCATCCAGTCTTCATGAATGAGAGACAGATATTGTGCTCTCCACTAGACAGATTAGGAAACTGAGATTCAGATAGATTAAGGGGTTTATTCAAGGTCAAGCAGTAGAACTGGACTAGAAATCAGGCCTTCTTTTAGGCAAGTGTTCCTTTAATTCTTTCAGGTTATCTCAAATGTCTTAGTCTTAGAATATATCTTTGGCAATATTATTTTCAGATCCTAGAAGGGAAGGTGGGAGAAAGGTAATACTCCAGATTGCCTATTGGTATTTTGTACTTTTCCTGCCCACTTATGTTCTCTCCCAGGTATCACAAGGGATGGGAGCCTGGAACTACATTTCCCAGAATCCTTTGTCAGCAAGCTTCAACCTCAGATTCCACAGATAAAAGGAATTTGCCGAAAATTTGAGGAAGGAAGCGAAGTAGAGGTTACTATCCCCCTTCATCCCATTTCCTACAATACCCCTAATTCACTCCACTCTAGCTCTCTCAACCTCTGCTGTTTCTCAAACACTCCAAGAATACCAGACTGTTAGGGATTTTGCACTTGATTGTTCTCCTACCTAGATGGCTTTCTCCATCCCCTGAATCCATCACTTCTTTCAGGTCTTTGTTCAGATATCCCCTACTTACTGAACTCTGCTCTCTGAACACCTTATTTAAAATCGCAGAATTAATCCTGGTGCAATCCTCCCCATTCTTTGCTTCAGTTTTCTTCACAGCACTCCTTGCCATCTGATACGTATTTTATTTTTTAATTTTACTTTTTACTGTTTAATTTAATCAATCTACTTTCATTAGAATATAGGCTCCCTAAAGGCAATTACTTCTATCTTTTAATTACTGATGATTCCCTAGTCCAGGAACAGATCTGGCATTCAATAAATAGTTATTGAATGGATGAGAATAAATAGTGCCCCTGACAGGTGACCATGGGTGGTGACTCTGTGCATGGGGCATCAGTGTGGTCCTGAAAGTCAATCATGAGAATATCATTTGTTTGGTTCCAGAGCCTGCTGTTACTTGCCTTTACTCCTGCTCTTCCTTGCCACTCTGATCTTTGAGGGCATCTGTGTAGGGTAAGAGATCCAATTCTCCATAAAAAATGCAGGTGGAGTTATCAGGAAGGTTTATGTACAACAGGGAGACTCACTCTGCCAAGCATTTGCATGATCTTTGTTGGGGCAGTCAATGAGGGGCTGCCTACCCTGATGAGGAAGAGGAGGAGTATTTAATCATTGACATTATTTAGAATTGCCAGTGCACAGTTGTAAGAGAAAGTAGACTGACTTTTGGTTGTCTTTATGTATAGGTTTTTATAGAAAATGCTGCCTCTTATTTCTTCATGGGAAGTGGACTGCTCTCACTGCCCTACTTTGGTATACTACAGATAGCAGCACAAAGGTGGCTGAGTTTGTGACGCTGACCTCTAACTGTTTTGACCACAGTGATTGGGACTTCATACTGGAACGCCTCCATCAGTGAACACACAGGTCATTTGCAAGGAATGTTAGTGCAGGCATTGACACAGATATTTAATTTGTTCAGTTTGTCTACTGTTTCTTGATGACCCATTCTTATTTCCAGGTCCTGAATTTCCATGTTGGGTGTGTGGGTGGGGAAGGGAGAAGTTTCTGGGTGTATTATATGGTATATCTATTGCTTTGTAACAAGTTACTCCGAAACATAATGGCTTTAAGGCAATACTTACTTATTTATCTTTTCTTTTCTTTTTTTTTTAATTAACATAATGTATTATTTGTTTCAGGGGTATAGGTCTGTGATTCATCAGTCTTACACAATTCACAGTGCTCACTGTAGCACATACCCTCCGCAGTGTTCATCACCCAGCCACCTCATCCCTCCCACTCCCTCCACTTCAGCAACCCTCAGTTTCCTGAGATTAAGAGTCTCTTATGGTTTGTCTCTCTCTCTGGTTTTGTCTTTAAGGCAACATTTATTATCTTAGTTTTTGAATGCGGGGAATCCAGACAGCTTAAGGGGAACCTCAACTTCAGGGCCTCTCACAGTTTTCAGTCAAGGTACAGGCAGAGGTTGTGGTCTTATCTCAGGGTTCAACTGAGAAAACATCGACTTCCAAGGTCACTCATGTGGTTGCTGCCTGGCCTTTCTTCCTCAAGAGGTTTTGGACTGAGGGCTTTAGTTTCTCACTGGCTCTTAGCCTGAGGCCACTCTCAGTTCCTTGCCATGTGGGTCTCTTTCTAGAACATCTCATAATATTGTAGAATGAGCAGGTTAGAGGGCAAGAACGTACACCAGCGAGAGAGAGAGAGAGAGAGGATTAGCAAGCCAGAAGTTGTAGTTTTTGTACTTAATCTCAGAAGTGATATCCCATCAACGTATTCTGTTAGTGAGAAGCAAATCACTAGGTCTAGCATATGCACACCAGAGGAGGAGATTATACAATGGTGTGAATGCCAAAAGGCAGGGATTTTTGGGAGTTATTTCACATGCTGCCTGAAACATTGGGTTTCTTCTTCAGTAATTACTCCACCTATTTTAAATATTCATGCATTGGACCTTGGGAGTGGTACTTTCCTGAGCCAGATCCTATTTTTTTTTTTTATTTTTTATTTTTTATTTATTTTTTATTTTATTTTTTTTTTAATTTTTTTTATTTTTTTCAGCATAACAGTATTCATTATTTTTGCACCACACCGAGTGCTCCATGCAATCTGTGCCCTCTACAATACCCACCACCTGGTGCCCCCAACCTCCCACCCCCCACCCCTTCAAAATTCTCAGATCGTTTTTCAGAGTCCATAGTCTCTCATGGTTCACCTCCCCTTCCAATTTCCCTCAACTCCCTTCTCCTCTCCATCTCCCCTTGTCCTCCATGCTATTTGTTATGCTCCACAAATAAGTGAAACCATATGATAATTGACTCTCTCTGCTTGACTTATTTCACTCAGCATAATCTCTTCCAGTCCCGTCCATGTTGCTACAAAACTTGGGGATTCATCCTTTCTTTCTTTTTTTTTTTTTTTTTTACAGCTTTAAAAACATATATTTTTATCCCCAGGGGTACAGGTCTGCGAATCGCCAGGTTTACACACTTCACAACACTCACCATAGCACATACCCTCCCCGATATCCATAACCCCACCCTCTCTCCCAACCCCCTCCCCCCATCAACCCTCAGTTTGTTTTGTGAGATTAAGAGTCACTTATGGTTTGTCTCCCTCCCAATCCCATCTTGTTTCATTTACTCTTCTCCTACCCCCTCAACCCCCCATGTTGCATCTCCTCTCCCTCATATCAGGGAGATCATATGATAGTTGTCTTTCTCTGATTGACTTATTTCGCTAAGCATGATACCCTCTAGTTCCATCCACGTCGTCGCAAATGGCAAGATTTCATTTCTTTTGATGGCTGCATAGTATTCCATTGTGTATATATACCACATCTTCTTTATCCATTCGTCTGTAGATGGACATCTAGGTTCTTTCCATAGTTTGGCTATTGTAGACATTGCTGCTATAAACATTCGGGTGCATGTGCCCCTTCGGATCACTATGTTTGTATCTTTAGGGTAAATACCCAGCAGTGCAATTGCAGGGTCATAGGGTAGTTCTATTTTCAACATTTTGAGGAACCTCCATGCTGTTTTCCAGAGTGGTTGCACCAGCTTGCATTCCCACCAACAGTGTAGGAGGGTTCCCCTTTCTCCGCATCCTCGCCAGCATCTGTCATTTCCTGACTTGTTAATTTTAGCCATTCTGACTGGTGTGAGGTGATATCTTATGGTGGTTTTGATTTGTATTTCCCTGATGCCGAGTGATGTGGAGCACTTTTTCATGTGTCTGTCGGCCATCTGGATGTCTTCTTTGCAGAAATGTCTGTTCATGTCCTCTGCCCATTTCTTGATTGGATTTTTTGTTCTTTGGGTGTTGAGTTTGCTAAGTTCTTTATAGATTTTGGACACTAGCCCTTTATCTGATATGTCATTTGCAAATATCTTCTCCCATTCTGTCAGTTGTCTTTTGGTTTTTTTAACTGTTTCCTTTGCTGTGCAAAAGCTTTTGATCTTGATAAAATCCCAAAAGTTCATTTTTGCCCTTGCTTCCCTTGCCTTTGGTGATGTTCCTAGGAAGATGTTGCTGCGGCTGAGGTCGAAGAGGTTGCTGCCTGTGTTCTCCTCGAGGATTTTGATGGATTCCTTTCTCACATTGAGATCCTTCATCCATTTTGAGTCTATTTTCGTGTGTGGTGTAAGGAAATGATCCAATTTCATTTTTCTGCATGTGGCTGTCCAATTTTCCCAACACCATTTATTGAAGAGGCTGTCTTTGTTCCATTGGACATTCTTTCCTGCTTTGTCGAAGATGAGTTGACCATAGAGCTGAGGGTCCATTTCTGGGCTCTCTATTCTGTTCCATTGATCTATGTGTCTGTTTTTGTGCCAGTACCATGCTGTCTTGATGATGACAGCTTTGTAATAGAGCTTGAAGTCCGGAATTTGATGCCACCAACTTTGGCTTTCTTTTTCAATATTCCTTTGGCTATTCGAGGTCTTTTCTGGTTCCATATAAATTTTAGGATTATTTGTTCCATTTCTTTGAAAAAAATGGATGGTACTTTGATAGGAATTGCATTAAATGTGTAGATTGCTTTAGGTAGCATAGACATTTTCACAATATTTATTCTTCCAATCCAGGAGCATGGAACATTTTTCCATTTCTTTGTGTCTTCCTCAATTTCTTTCATGAGTACTTTATAGTTTTCTGTGTATAGATTCTTAGTCTCTTTGGTTAGGTTTATTCCTAGGTATCTTATAGTTTTGGGTGCAATTGTAAATGGGATGGACTCCTTAATTTCTCTTTCTTCTGTCTTGTTGTTGGTGTAGAGAAATGCAACTGATTTCTGTGCATTGATTTTATATCCTGACACTTTACTGAATTCCTGTACTAGTTCTAGCAGTTTTGGAGTGGAGTCTTTTGGGTTTTCCACATAGAGTATCATATCATCTGCGAAGAGTGATAGTTTGACTTCTTCTTTGCCGATTTGGATGCCTTTAATTTCCTTTTGTTGTCTGATTGCTGAGGCTAGGACTTCTAGTACTATGTTGAATAGCAGTGGTGATAACGGACATCCCTGCCGTGTTCCTGACCTTAGCGGAAAAGCTTTCAGTTTTTCTCCATTGAGAATGATATTTGCGGTGGGTTTTTCATAGATGGCTTTGATAATATTGAGGTATGTGCCGTCCATCCCTACACTTTGAAGAGTTTTGATCAGGAAGGGATGCTGTACTTTGTCAAATGCTTTTTCAGCATCTATGGAGAGTATCATATGGTTCTTGTTCTTTCTTTTATTAATGTGTTGTATCACATTGATTGATTTGCGGATGTTGAACCAACCTTGCAGCCCTGGAATAAATCCCACTTGGTCGTGGTGAATAATCCTTTTAACGTACTGTTGAATCCTATTGGCTAGTATTTTGGCGAGAATTTTTGCATCTGTGTTCATCAAGGATATTGGTCTGTAGTTCTCTTTTTTGTTGGGATCCTTGTCTGGTTTTGGGATCAAGGTGATGCTGGCCTCATAAAATGAGTTTGGAAGTTTTCCTTCTATTGCTATTTTTTGGAACAGTTTCAGGAGAATAGGAATTAGTTCTTCTTTAAATGTTTGGTAGAATTCCCCCGGGAAGCCGTCTGGCCCTGGGCTTTTGTTTGTTTGGAGATTTTTGATGACTGTTTCAATCTCCTTACTGGTTATGGGTCTGTTCAGGCTTTCTATTTCTTCCTGGTTCAGTTGTGGTAGTTTATATGTCTCTAGGAATGCATCCATTTCTTCCAGATTGTCCAATTTGTTGGCGTAGAGTTGCTCATAGTATGTTCTTATAATTGTCTGTATTTCTTTGGTGTTCGTTGTGATCTCTCCTCTTTCATTCATGATTTTATTTATTTGGGTCCTCTCTCTTTTCTTTTTGATAAGTCTAGCCAGGGGTTTATCAATCTTATTAATTCTTTCAAAGAACCAGCTCCTAGTTTCGTTGATTTGTTCTATTGTTTTTTTGGTTTCTATTTCATTGATTTCTGCTCTGATCTTTATGATTTCTCTTCTCCTGCTAGGTTTAGGGTTTCTTTCTTGTTCTTTCTCCAGCTCCTTTAGGTGTAGGGTTAGGTTGTGTACCTGAGACCTTTCTTGTTTCTTGAGAAAGGCTTGTACCACTATATATTTTCCTCTCAGGACTGCCTTTGTTGTGTCCCACAGATTCTGAACTGTTGTGTTTTCATTATCATTTGTTTCCATAAATTTTTTCAATTCTTCTTTGATTTCCTGGTTGACCCATTCATTCTTTAGAAGGATGCTGTTTAGTCTCCATGTATTTGGGTTCTTTCCAAATTTCCTCTTGTGATTGAGTTCTAGCTTCAGAGCGTTGTGGTCTGAAAATATGCAGGGAATTATCCCAATCTTTTGATACCGGTTGAGACTTGATTTAGGACCAAGAATGTGATCTATTCTGGAGAACGTTCCATGTGCACTAGAGAAGAATGTGTATTCTGTTGCTTTGGGATGAAATGTTCTGAATATATCTGTGATGTCCATCTGGTCCAGTGTGTCATTTAAGGCCTTGATTTCCTTGTTGATCTTTTGCTTGGATGATCTGTCCATTTCAGTGAGGGGAGTGTTAAAATCCCCTACTATGATTGTATTCTTGTCGATGTGTTTCTTTGATTTTGTTATTAATTGGTTTATATAGTTGGCTGCTCCCACGTTAGGGGCATAGATATTTAAAATTGTTAGATCTTCTTGTTGGACAGATCCTTTGAGTATGATATAGTGTCCTTCCTCATCTCTTATTATAATCTTTGGCTTAAAATCTAATTGATCTGATATAAGGATTGCCACTCCTGCTTTCTTCTGATGTCCATTAGCATGGTAAATTCTTTTCCACCCCCTCACTTTCAACCTGGAGGTGTCTTCGGGTTTAAGATGAGTTTCTTGTAGGCAACATATAGATGGGTTTTGTTTTTTTATCCATTCTGATACCCTGTGTCTTTTGATTGGGGCATTTAGCCCATTAACATTCAGGGTAAGTATTGAGAGATATGAATTTAGTGCCATTGTATTGCCTGTAAGGTGACTGTTATTGTATATTGTCTCTGTTTCTTTCTGATCTACTACTTTTAGGGTCTCTCTTTGCTTAGAGGACCCCTTTCAATATTTCCTGTAGAGCTGGTTTGGTATTTGCAAATTCTTTCAGTTTTTGTTTGTCCTGGAAGCTTTTAATCTCTCCGTCTATTTTCAATGATAGCCTAGCTGGATATAGTATTCTTGGCTGCATGTTTTTCTCATTTAGTACTCTGAATATATCATGCCAGCTCTTTCTGGCCTGCCAGGTCTCTGTGGATAAGTCTGCTGCCAATCTAATATTTTTACCATTGTACGTTACAGACTTCTTTTCCCGGGCTGCTTTCAGGATCTTTTCTTTGTCACTAAGACTTGTCAATTTCACTATTAGGTGACGGGGTGTAGACCTATTCTTTTTGATTTTGAGGGGGGTTCTCTGAACCTCCTGGATTTTGATGCTTGTTCCCTTTGCCATATTGGGGAAATTCTCTCCAATAATTCTCTCCAATATACCTTCTGCTCCCCTCTCTGTTTCCTCTTCTTCTGGAATCCCAATTATTCTAATGTTGTTTCGTCTTATGGTGTCACTTATCTCTCGAATTCTCCCCTCGTGGTCCAGTAGCTGTTTGTCCCTCTTTTGCTCAGCTTCTTTATTCTCTGTCATTTGGTCTTCTATATCGCTAATTCTTTCTTCTGCCTCATTTATCCTAGCAGTGAGAGCCTCCATTTTTGCTTGCACCTCATTAATAGCTTTTTTGATTTCAACTTGGTTAGATTTTAGTTCTTTTATTTCTCCAGAAAGGGCTTTTATATCTCCCGAGAGGGTTGCTTTAATATCTTCCATGCCTTTTTCAAGCCCGGCTAGAACCTTGAGAATCATCATTCTGAACTCTATATCTGACATATTACCAATGTCTGTATTGATTAGGTCCCTAGCCTTTGGTATTGCCTCTTGTTCTTTTTTTTGTTGTGAATTTTTCCGCCTTGTCATTTTGTCCAGATAAGAGTTTATGAAGGAGCAAGTAAAATACTAAAAGGGTGGCCACAACCCCAGGAAAATATGCTTTAGCCAAATCAGAAGAGATCCTGAATTGTGAGGGGGGAGAAAGGGGATAAAAAGGGGTTCAGAAAGAAAGAAAGAAAAAAAAACTATTAAAAAAAAGAAAGCCGATAAAGAAAAAATATAAAAAGAGGAAAAAATATATATATATTAGATAAACTATTTTAAAAACGTTAAAAAAAAGAAAACGGTAAAAGTTAAAAAAAAATTTAGCAGAAGAAGAGAAAAAGAAAAAAAAAATTGAAAAAGAAAAAAAAATTAAATTAACTGCAAGGCTAAAAAATCATGGGGAGAAAGCCATGAGTTCCGTGCTTTGCTTTCTTCTCCTCTGGAATTCCGCCGTTCTCCTTGGTAGGTGAACTTGGTCCTGGCTGGGTTTCCCGTAGATCTTCTGGGGGAGGGGCCCGTTGTAGTGATTCTCAAGCGTCTTTGCCCCAGGTGGAGTTGCACCGCCCTTACCCGGGGCCGCGCTGAGTCATCCGCTCGGGTTCGCTTTCGGGAGCTTTTGTTCCCTGAGCGCTTTCCGTAGAGTCCGGAGGACGGGAATAAAGATGGCGGCCTCCCGGTCTCCGGCCCGGAGGAGCCGAGAGCCTGGGGCCCCACTCCTCAGTGCGCCCTCAGAGAACAGCGCCCAATGACTCCCGCCACCCTGGCCTCCGGCCGCGCTCCGAGCTGACCGAGCCTGCGACCGGTTCAAGGCAACCCTGAGCTGAGAGTCACTCCTCGGCTCTGTCTCTGCAGCCGGCTTCCCCGTTCTAATGCCGGTAAGCTCTGCGACACTGAGACACCCCCGATCCTTCTGCGACCCTGCGGGACCTGAGGCCGCGCTTACCCCGCCTGGGCTTCACCCCAGTTAAGCCTCTGGAGCGATGTGCCTCAGCGGAACAGACTTTTAAAAGTCCTGATTTTGCTCCGTTGCTCCGCCGCTCGCCGGGAGCCGGCCCCTCCCCCCGCGGTCTATCTTCCCATCGCTTTGGATTCACTTCTCCACCAGTCCTACCTTGCAGAAAGTGGTTGATTTTCTGTTTCTGGAATTGCTGTTCTTCTTCTCTTCAATCTCCCGTTGGATTTGTAGGTGTTTGCAATCTTTAGATAAGCTATTTAGCTGATCTCCCGCTACCCGAAGTAGTCTCAGCCTGCTACTTCTCCGCCATCTTGACTCCTTTCGCCAGATCCTATTTTTGCTATATCTTATAGAAATTCCTTGAACCTTCTGGCTGATTAATGGGTTTATTTTCTGGGTTATAATAAGGATGAAATTTTTTTCTGCTTTAAAATTTCAAAGGGAATTTGGGAGGGAAGAGAGTTGAATATATAGAATCAAATATTATTTTTATATGAAAATGATTTTTTCTAAAATACAGATGCACAAGCAGTACAGTTTTGAGGTCTTGCATATGAAGATGTCTTACTGTTGGTGTTTACCCATAAAAGAATTGTGTGGATATCAAATATTGATACATATTCATTTTCCCTCAGGACTTTGCTGACATTAATTCACCATCTCTTCATTTTTGTTGTTGTTGTAGAGGAGAAGTCTGAGGCTAACTAGGTTTTCAGTCATTGTTAGTAGATACTTTTCAAAGTTTTCCTCATATCACCTAAAAATTCACCATTTCAATATGTGCTAATAGTGTCCTACAGCAATCATTCTGTCTGAGGACTTCTTCCAGTGTATGGGCTGAAGATTCATGGGAGTTCAGGATAAATATCCTAGCTTCCTGCCTCTGTGATGGATGATACTGATACTGAGGTATGCTCTGTATTCCTCAATTTCTCCATTAGGCTTAAGTTCCTAGTCCCCATAGCTGCAACCAGCTCAATAAAGAGCCCTTTAAGATTCCTTTTTCCTCCTTGTCTCATGTTCCCAAGCCCCTGTAGGTGCTTCCTGGAAGCATCAAACCCCTGTCTCAGAATCTGCTTTTGGGGAGACCCACTAGAAGACATTTTTTTGTAGGTGAGTTTCTTCAGGTATAGGTAACTTTGTTCAGAGGTTCAAAGATTTTTTAAAAAATTTATTTATCTTTTTTTAAAGTTATAGTCAAATATTTATTTAAAAATCTGATAAAACACCTTAGCATTTTCCATTAACTGAGGATGCAGAAACTGTGATAGGCATCACAACCTTTTGCTTATGTGCTGCTTTTGTGGGAGTCTTAGCAGCAGCATTGCACAAAAATAAATCCAAAATAGATGAAAGATCTAAATTTGAGACCTGAAACCATAAAAATCCTAAAGGAGGACACAAGCAGTAACTTCTTTGACATTAGCTGTAGCAACTTCTATCTAGCTGTATCTCCTGAGGGAATTAAGCAATATAAACTGTTGGGACTACAAATGTTGTATGTTGTATTTTGATGTTGGGACATCAAAATAAAAAGCTTTTGCATAGCAAAGGAAACAGTCAGCAAAACTAAAAGGCAACCTGCAGAACTGGAGAATATATTTGCAAATGACATATTTGATAAAAGGTTAGTATCCAAAATATATAAAGAACTTCTAAAACTCACACCCCCAAAAATGAATAATCCAATTAAAAATGGGGAAGAGACATGAATAGACATTTTTCCAAAGAAGACATACAGATGGCCAACATATGCATGAAAAGATGTTCACCAACCCTCATCAGGAAAATGCAAACCAAAACTACAATGAGATGCCACCTCATACTTGTCAGAGTGGCTAAAACAACAACACAAGAAACAAGAGTCTGTGTTGCTTTAACTAATTTTTCCTGGACTTTAGAAACCCTTTAAAAAAATAAATGCTCAGTTTTCCTCAGCTTAAGGATTTGATAAAACTATAGTTTTGATTATTTCTTCTTTTTAAATGTATTCTGATTTCTTTTTTAGGAAGTTCAATTTGTTTTGGTCTCTCTTCCAAAATCACTAAATATCACTAAATGTCCAAATATTCTTTCTCTGTTCTCTTCCTCCATATCATTGTCTCTCTCATTACTTACATATATTTATTCTTATTCCTTACATTCTAAAAATGCTTTTCAAGTTTGTTACTTGTTAGCCACATCACTCCTTCAGTTTTCTGCAGCATCAGTTCTGCTCTTTGCTTACTCAGTGGGGTCTTAAATTCTGCTATTGTGTCTTCCCACTTTCTCATTATCTTGTCCATTCCCCCTTTCTTCTCATCTAAGCTTTTAAAATTACTTGTTTTGCTTTATGTATGACATATCTTTTATACTTTACTTGAAACTTTCTTGTAGATCCTACACTTAATTATATAGAGCTATGCCCCTCTCTAGGTCTTCTGGATGCTACTTTTCCTTCTTGTTCTGTAGTTTTATATTTATTTTTTTCATATTGACATTTCCTCTCTACTTGTCCTTGCTAAAGATAACATCTATCTAGACTTAATATTTATCAACAAATAAGGTGATTACTTTGGCCTATGTGCTTCTCTCTGTTTGTTCAGAGATCAAATCCCTTCCTCAATTCCCTTTGGAAGAGGGAAGATTCCTGTACACAGGTCCTGGATTAATTTCCATTTTCTAGCAGGCATGAATCCAGTGAGGGCTTCTCTTTCATTGCCCAGTATTCAGGGACATTAAGAACCACAGTTAAATTTCCTAGGATGCTCCATGCCATTTCTAATTGTGCCTACTCTTAACCCCTCCCTCTATTTTCTGCCTTGTTATTTGCTAGGATTGATAGACCCTGCATGGCTGTAGCACAATGCCAGTGGAGGTGGGAAAGAGTAGTTTCAGAAGCTCAGAGGTTGTCACTCTCCACAGGAATATAGGGGGATGAATTCTCAGAGCAGACCCTACATGTTTGTCTAAGAAACACGTTACATGGCAAGGGTTATAGTAGATTTTTCCTACTTAGTTCATGTGGTCCCTTTTTCATAAAGCAAATTTGTCTAATGCCATGAGCTGATGCTTGGGTCAATATTCTAAATCCATGCACATATTTCTTATAACTTTACTGGTTTGTCTCAGATTCTGGCATTAGATTGCATGACAGACTTAATTTTTAGTGGCCTTGTGAATTGTCCTCTTTTCATGTGTTATCATTAATATTTCTGTGAAAGATTGGGATGTACTGGGTAAGTAAATGTTACTGAGATCCTCTTTCAAATGAGAAATCTCATTCTTGTGTGTATTACAATAAGTGTGTAATAGATTTTGCCTAATTAGTTGAATACAACGTATAGCAATAAAGCTTTGTGATTTCTCATGTTTTAAACTTTACTCATAAGCAAGATTATTTTCTATTACAGGATTAAAATATCATCTCTTACAAATAACTTTATATACCTGCTTTATACATATCCTATAAATGTCTACCTTAAAATTAGTTTTGAGGCAATCACCTCAGCTTCAATGTATCTGCTGATCCTGAGGAATATTACTGTCAAAAATTGTGATGAAGTACCCCAAGGTGTACATATTCATGGCTATTGCTCCATGTCTAACCTCAGAGTTCATGATTACATGCAATGTAGTGACAGAAAGTAGGGGGAAGAGAGTCAAGAAAGCAAAATACAAGACATGCAAAGTACTTCTCCATCTTTAACAGGTATTAAAAACATCAGCTTGAGAGTGATTGATGTGCAGGGGGATTATCATAAAAGTGCAGGATTTTGATGACCTTTTTGGTTATGCTAAAAATAAAAAAATGTGAAGCTAGACTTCAAAATTCATGTGCTTGTCCATCTGAAATTTAAACACTAGCCCTGGCCACTTTTGATTAACAGTAGAACCACCAAACTGTTCATGGTATAAAGAAATACATCTGTGGAACAATGTTGTTTAACATTGATGAGTAGAAAAATATGCACATTTAGCTATTTTTAGGAGTGTGCCAGAGAATCATCTTTTATGGGTTTCTGAGAAGCAATTGTGTGTGGGTCTCTCCCATATTCTGTGCTTAGTGATATCACAATGGTAGCTTGAAACCACCTGTGTTTGGAACATTTATGTCCTAGAAATTGGCAAATGCTACATTTAGGGTTCCCCAACCCCCAGCCAGTTGTTAAACATTTGTCAAAACATCACTATTATTAGGGCCCTTTTTAACTTTCTTTCTTGATGATTTATGTGATTATAGTTTATTTATATTAAACTCTTTGGCCTTCATTACAGTGATTGAGTCTGTGAGTGATTGGATTTGAATTTTTGTAAATTTGCTTTTACATAAGAGGAGAATCCCATATTTAAGCAATGGCTTGCACCTTCTTTTTCATAAGGAATTGTTAGTTGTGGCTAATAACTGCAAAAAGACAACAACTGTAAGCTAAATCTGTGACTTTTTTTGATCATTAATCTTCCCAAACCTAGAGGCACTTCTATTCTAGGTTTCTTAGCTTTAATATCTTTTTGGGTATTGTGGGCACTGCTACTATAAACATTGAGGTGCGTATGCCCCTTTGATTCACTATGTTTATATCCTTCAGATAAATGCCTAGTAGTGCAATTGTTGGGTTATAGGGTAGTTCTATTTTTAACTTTATGAGGAACCTCCATACTGTTTTCCAGAGTGACTGTAATTGCATTCCCGCCAACAGTGTAAGTGGGTTCCCCTTTCTCCACATCCTTGCCAACATTTGTTTTGTCCTGAGTTGTTAATTTTAGCTATTCTGAAAGATGTGGGTGTCTGTTATATATAATTTATGTATATAATATGCATGATATATATAATTTATATAATATATAGTATAAATACATTATATATATATATATATATATATATATATATATATATATATATGAATATTACTCAGTCATTGAAAAGAATGAACTCTTGGATGGAACTAGAGGATATTATGCTAAGCAAACTAAGTCAAGTCAGTCAGTCAGTCAGAGAAAGACATTTTACTCATAAGTGGAATTTAAGAGGCAAACAGGTGAACATAGGGGAAGGGAAGGAAAAATAAAATAAAAATATAGAGGGAGGCAAAACATAATAGATGCTGAACTCTTGGAAACAAACTGAGGGTTGGTGAAGGGAGTGGGGTCAGGGGAGGGGGAACTGGGTGATGGGCCTTAAGGAGGACACTTGATGTAATGAGCACTGGGTATTATGTGCAAATGATGCATCACTAAATTCTACCTCTGAAACTAATAATACACCATATGTTAACTAAACTGAATTTACATAAAGAATAAAAAAGAGCTTTAATATCAATTAGAGGCTGGATGGCTCCAGTTAAAATAATAGTGGACTTAATTTCATTTGCCCTAAAGAGTGTTTCATAAATGAGTGTACCTAGTTTAGAGTCTTGCTTCCAGCTCTGCTCCATCACCCTAAAGCATGGAGGCCTCATCATCCTGAAGCCTGGGGGGTCCATCACCCGGAAGCATGGGGGCAGGTTGTCTGAGAGGAGCACCCTGAGAAGAAAGGAAGCAGGGGCTCCAGGAAACTGTTGGCTTTGACTCTGCTGCCCTCCATTTCTCTCAGCCTCCTTGGTATTTCTTTCTGCCTCAGTCTTTCCAATTCTCCTTTCATCATGATGTAGTTGATTGTTTATTGTATTTCTTAGGTTGCATTCATACCTCAGACTTTAATTTAAAAAAAGAAACAATTGATGGAAAAGCCAACTATATGCTTATTTAGGTTACCTGGATAAGAAAGCAATTTGTCATCTCTAAACTGTTATCTTAAAAGTGGATATCCAATATTTATTTGAGGAAGAGGGACTGTCAACACTGGTTAAGAATCTTTTGTCGTTTCAACATAAAAGCACTATTCCTGTCTATTTTGCAGGACCAATTTACATGTAGTTAACTGTGAAAGGAACTGAGGACATAGGGCTGACTTAACTGGCACCATATTTTCAAGTTAATTCATAAATATTTTAATGTTCTGTAAAGAAGTGCTTCTCAAGTAATCATGTGCGTATCCATCACCTGGAAATCTTGTAGAAAGCAGATTCAGCGAATTCTCAGTCAGTTGGTCTGAGGCAGGGCCCAAGATGCTGCATTCCTAACATGGTTCCCTCTTGCTGCTGATGTTTCTGGTCCATGGAGCTTGCTTTGCCGGGGCGGGGGGTGGGGAGGGAGGGGTCCACATCCACTTTATTCTGACTTAAATGGAAGGATCAGTATTTCTGTGTGAAAAGGGGAGAAACATAAACTAGTTTTCTCTATTTAAACTTCCCTTTCTTTTCCTTCCTTCCTTCTTTCCTTCCTTCCTTTAACTTATGAAGCCCTAAGACTGTTTTTTTGGTGGGGGGAATAAGTGGTTAACTGGCCCCTGACATTAAAGAAATTCCCCATTTATTTTATATATTTTTTCAAAAATGGAAATGTATGCTCTTAGGAGTGAATATATGATTATGTGATTTTAGAATATCATTTCAAGATTGCTGCTTTGAACATGAGGTATGAAAACCCTGGTGAGTCTATATTTGACTGTTGTGAAAATCATAAGATTTTTATCTACTCTGTAGGAATCTTTATAGAAAATATTCTCTTTAGTAAAAAAGGACATTGAAACCAAAAAAAACATGAAACTCACCCATGATGATTTAAAGTGAAAAATTAGACGATGATATTTCCGTAAGAATTGTCGTGATAACCATGTGAATTTACATCTTCATGTGCTAGCACATTATGGTATATAAATATGGGGATATGAAGTTGCCCTGCATAAAGTGGATCCCTCACCCCACATGAAGCTTTCAACTATAGAAGTCTGAACAAACCACAAACTGCCTATGATGTGTCTTTGCTAGGCACATATTAGACGCTCAGTAAATATTTGTTGAGTGAATTGAATCAAAAGGAAACTTATATATGTAACTTGTATACCAACCTGCATAATTTAAACAGTGCCTACCACAAATACATGCTTCTAGAAGTGATCCCTCCCATACTAACCTCTAAAGACCTGGAAGATAGTCAATGTTATTTTGTTGGGCTTTATGATCTGATGCCCACCTTTGTCTGTAAAGCTCTCCTCAACCATTTCAGCCAACACTGAGCTCTTTTCTTTGGAACACAGTTATTCTACCCCATGTTTCTGCCATTTGTATTTTGAAAAGATTGTATCTCCAAAAACACTGAAATTCTTAAAATCAGAAACAATGTCATTTTATTCTCGTGGGTTCTATTGCACTTAGCACAAAGCAGGTATTCAATAAAAAATGATTAAACTGAGTTATTGTTTTAGTAAGTGATTGTTGATGAGCCTTTATTTATTAGATATCTCTGTCAGATATTTTAGGCAAGTCCCAGTCTATCCAGATTCAATGAAACAAACTATGTCATTGCTTTAAGAAATTTTCTTATGACTCAGCCTTTGAAACACTCACAGAAGAAGATATCTCTCCATTATAAAGGCTTAGGTATGTTTCTCCAAGGCTCAGCTAGACATAGTTGTCAGTGTATTTCCCTAAGGTACAGTTGAGGATAACTTTATAATTATAACTTTTATAATTTTATAACTATAAAATGCTGTTATATTGCCATCAGGTAGTATTGGTTGATGTTTTCTCAAGAATCAGCTGAGCATGATTTTGGTATGATTACTTCAACCAACTAATACTCTGAAAAGAGCAAACCCAGCTAAAAATTGAGGAAACAACTAAGTATTTTTAAATGCATATAATAGCTAACATTCCTGAAAACTTGCTCTAGGTGATATACTATTCTATGTTCTTCATTTTATGAGTTTCTTTTTTCTTTTTCTTTTTTTTTTTTTTAAAGATTTTATTTATTTATTTGAGAGAGAGACAGTGAGAGAGAGCATGAGCGAGGAGAAGGTCAGAGGGAGAAGCAGACTCCCCATGGAGCTGGGAGCCCGATGCGGGACTCGATCCCAGGACTCCGGGATCATGACCTGAGCCGAAGGCAGTCGTCCAACCAACTGAGCCACCCAGGCGTCCCGAGTTTATTTTTTCTTTGTAACAGCAGTATGAGGTAAAATACAAACAACTGGGTGTTGCCCTCTCAAGAGCATGAGAATTAAGTTCAGGAATTATTTTCTGAGAACAATAAAGATGGTAATTTAAAAAATAAATGTAACTATTAATAACATTAACTCATTAATTGTTACTAATGTATGCCATGCCAATACTGCTCATATAAAACAGAAAGGTTGCCACAACTTGGATGGACCTAGAAGGTATTATGCTAAGCAAAATGAGTCAGACAGAGAAAGACGAATACCATATGATTTCACTTACATGTGTATTCTAAACAGCAAAACAAATGAACAAGCAAACAAACAGAAACAGCCCATAAATACAGAGGATAAATTCGTGGTTGCCAGAGGGGAAGGGTGCGGGAGGATGGGCAAAATGTGTGAAGAGGAATGGGGAAAAAAACCAAAAAGCACAAAGGTCTAATTTTTAGACAATTTGTACAGTGCTATGGACATAAACTAGAAACACAAAAGTTCAGAGATTGTGTAGCAGTCTTCTTTACACTGGATAAAACTGCTAAAAGCTATCAGTTAACCTACTACATAAGTAACACTCTTGTCAGCAATGTGTTAGACCAAAGAGTTTGTAGAATGATTAGAAATTCAAGAATGTCCTCTGAGAGTATAGTAAATGTGTCATTAAACTCAATGCCAAACACAAATCTGTCAAGTAGGAGCAATTTTCTATCTCCTACATGATTGGGAAACTCAGATCAACTCCAAGATGCCACACTGAAGGTTTTTGAGTTGTTTTGTCGACCTAAATATGCAACTAAAGTGCAATTTTGGTGAAGCCTATTAGGACTGCAAGGATGGAGCACAACTGCATATGTGGAGAACAGATTGCATTAGATAATAAACCAACTTGTACTAGATGAGTTCAGATGGGGCTAACCCAAGGACAAGGAGAATATAAACTTATATGATCATTTTAAATTATAGTCTCAGAACAGGCCACTTTGGGTAAATATGACTGGGAGAATTCAGAAGTCTGAAGGAAGGCTCTGAAAACTACTGTCTTCACAAAACAAATACAGTCTTAAGCAGTGGTGATGAATCATGTGTGACAGCCACACCCACACATGCCCTCAGTGTCATCCCTCAAAGGAAGGTGAAATGAGCTAAAGATGTGTAATGTCGTGGGGTGCCTGGCTGGCGCAGATGGTTGAATGTCTGCCTTCAGCTCAGGTCATGATCTCTAGGTCCTGGGATTGTGTCCCATGTCGGGCTCCCAGCTCAGCAAGGAGTCTGCTTCTCCCTCTCCCTCTGCCTCTCTCCATGCTCATGCTCTCTCTCTCTCTTTATCTCTCTGTCTCAAATGAATAAATACAATCTTTAAAAAAAAAAGATGTATTATGTCTCATTTCTACATTAAGGATGTATATCTCTTAATAGGGATTCTATTATATCTTCAGAACATTAGTTTTTAAGCATGTCTTTTGAGCTATAAGAAACCTAATATCTTGTAGGTTGGTTTGTTTGGTGTTGATTTCTTAAGAATCTGAGGAAGCTTAAAGCAAGAATATAAATAAATAATAGCAAAATTTAAATATAGAATATAGGAAGGTAAGAGCAGGATGAATATATGTATGCTTGGAAAGACAACAGTGAGATTTTATGTAGGTTGGTCTATTTGCTCCTCATTTGTAGTCCCCATATAGTGCAGGCCAACTCTCAGTAAAGCCTCTTTGACAAGTGACAAAGGGTGGTTGAAACGAATAAGTCATGTGGATTGTAACATTTGAAAAATGGTCTTTTCAACAAATGGTGCTAGACTAAATATCCACATGCAAAAATAAAATTTAGACACAGACCTTCCTAAAATTAACTCAAAATGGATGATAGAACTAAATGTAAAATGCTAAACTATAAAACTCCTTGAAGGTAATAGGGGAGAAAATCTACATGGCCTTAGGTATGGTGATGACTTTTTAGATACACCAAAGGCATGGTCCATGAAAGAAATAATTGCTAAGCTAGTCTTGACCCAAAAAACAAACAAACAGAAACAATACCACCACCAAAACCTTCTGCTTTGTGAAAGACAATGTCAAGAGAATGAGGAGACAAGCCACAGACTGAGAGAAAATATTTGCAAAATACATATGTGACAAAGGACTATTATCTGAAATATACAGAGCTCTTAAAACTCCACAATAATAAAAAAACAACCCAATTTAAAAACTGGCTGAAGACCATAACAGACACCTTATCAAAGAAGGTATATAAAAGCAAAAAAAAGCATATGAAAAGATGCTCCACATTACATGTCATCAGGGAAATACAAATTAAACAACAATGAGGTACCACTATATAGCTATTGGAATGGCCAGAATCTAGAACACTGACAACATCAAATGTTGATAAAGATGTGGAGCAGCAGGAACTCTTAATAATTTCTGGTGAGAGTGAGAGTGGAAAATGGTACAGCTACTTTGAAGAGAGTTTGGTGGTTTCTCACAAAACTAAACATATTCTTATGATACAATCAGGCAGTCATGCTACTTGGTATTTATCCAAAAGAACTGAAAATTTATGCCCACATAAAAACCTACACATGGATGTTTATAGCATATTTATTCATAATTGCCAATATGTGGAAGCAACAAAGATGTCCTTCAGTAGGTGAATGGATTAATAAACTGTGTTACATACAGATAAAGAAAAATTACTCAGCATTAAAATGAAATGGGCTATCAAGCCATGAAAAGACATGGAGGAAATTTAAATGCATATTACAAAGTAAAAGAAACCAATCTGGAAAGATTGCATACTATATGATTTCAACTATATGCCATTCTGAAAAACAGAAAACTGGAGATAGTGAAAAGATTGGGGGTTGGGAATTTGGGAGGGATGAATAGGGAGGATTTTTAAGGCAGTAAAAATACTCTGTATGATAACATAATGATGGATATATGTCATTATAAAGTTGACCACACCCATGGAATATACAACACCAAGAATAAACTCTAAGGTAAATTACAGACTTTGGGTGACTATGATGTGTCAGTGTTGGTTCATAAGTTATAACAGATGAACCATTCTGGTGGGGATGTGGATAATGGGAGAGGCTATGTATGTGTGAGGATGGCGGTATGGGAAATCTCTGTACCTTTCTTTTAATTTCACCGTGAACCTAAAATTTAAAAAAATTTTTCTTAAAAAAAATGAAGAATTTAAAAAAATCAGGTAAGTTGCTCTTTTACTGCCTAAATCCTGAATCAAACTGTCTTTTTTCCTTCAAAAGTTAATTTAAAAATCTCACAGGCAACAACAGTCTCTTAAATCCAGGAAATCAACGATTTTTCAAATAAAGCCTTTTGGGGGCGCCTGGGTAGCTCAGTTGATTAAGCCTCTGCCTTCAGCTCAGGTCATGATCTCAGGGCACTGGGATCCAGCCCCACGTTGGCCTCTCTGCTCAGCAGGGAGACTGCTTCTCCCTCTCTCTGCCTGCCTCTCTGTCTAGTTGTGGTCTCCCTCTCTGTCAAATAAATAAAATCTTTTAAAAAAGTAAATAAAGCCTTTTTTTTTTTTGTTTTGTTTTTTTAAAGATTTTATTTATTTGTCAGAGAGAGAGAGGGAGAGAGAGCGAGCACAGGCAGACAGAGTGGCAGGCAGAGGCAGAGGGAGAAGCAGGCTCCCTGCTGAGCAAGGAGCCCGATGTGGGACTCGATCCCAGGACGCTGGGATCATGACCTGAGCCGAAGGCAGCTGCTTAACCAACTGAGCCACCCAGGCGTCCCAAATAAAGCCTTTTGAATTCAAACTATATTTGAATACAAAAAGAAGAGGTAGAAAATTATTATTATTATTTACTAATATAAATATAAATATTAATATTAGTATAGTAAATATAAAATTTACTAATATAAATATTTATAAATAAAATATAAATAAAATAAATTATTAGCAAATAATTTTAATGATAATTATTGTTATTTACTAATATAAATTTACTAATATAAATATTTATTCTACAGTTACTACTACTCTGAAAGGAAACATAAAGAAAGACTTTGTAAATTAGTCTCCTTATTTCTTGAAATCTCTCAGGACAATCATGCTCTGGATTTCTCACCAGCTGATAAATTAGCTGATACTGTTTTCACAAGGCTATAGCCCAGCCAAATGATGATTATTATCAAGGAAGAGGGGTCTGGGGGGGCATAAATGAGAGGAGTTGAAAGATGAAATTACATGAAAAAATAAAGTCAATTTGAGTTTTGTGAATAATTCAGCTCATGGATTTGACTTACTTTGAGAGATCTGTTTACTTAGTTTTTAAGAAATGAAGTTTTCTTTTATTTCCAAATTATAACTTAGAAGTCAAGGGTTGGTAACATTACTCAGCCTCCTAGAAAGTGGTGAATGGTATAACCTATAATGTTTTTAAAATGGAAAAGAAAATGAAAATTAAATTCCTTCCTATCTCCCTAGTTCCCTCTTTCCCTCCCCTCTTCCTTCCTGTTTTTTGTTCTTGCTGTGTTCCTTCTATTAAATGGTTTGTTGTTTTGATGAATTTATGACTACTCATATTAGAAAAACTGATTTGTGAAATACACAGTTGACTTAATACACTCCTTGGAAAAATGGTTTACTTCTATGGCCAACTTGATATTTTACTCATAGAACTGTTGGTCTATAGTTTTATCATGTCTATGGTGGCTACAGGGCTGGAGTGCACATCTTAGGAAAGAGGCCACAGTGCAGATTATTAGACGGGGCAGCTGAATGCAGGCTGGGAGACTGAAGGAGATGTGGCTTTCTTTCCAGTCTGGGGCTTTACAGCAGTAGATTGATGGATGAGATTGGATTCACCGAATGACATAGAACACTTCCCTGTTTGGTCTGCTCAGGACTTGTTTTCTCCTCAATATTTGTAATTTGCGTTTGAATGTCCAGGTGGAAAGCCTAATGAAAACACACAAGAAGTTCATGTTGCATTTCCTCCCTCCATGACTCCCACTTGTACACTTACCTTCATCAATTCTGAATTGATAAATAGATTGGGACTGGATTTGGCAGCATGTCTATATGCGTAATCTCTTCTGGGTTAATGTGTGACTCGTTTAACATGTGACTTAGTGGGTATCTGTTTTCATTTTAGGATCTTTGCAGGTCTATCTGAGAATCTCTAATGTTGGAGGCCATTGCTTGGGCTGAAGTTAATTGGAGGCCAGAACACATCCAAATCTGAAGGTAGGTCATTTATTTATTCATTCAAAACATACATATTAAGTGTCCATTTTGTACCAACCATTGTTACAGGCAAACTCTTAAAGGAAAAAGCCTGGCTAAAAGGATTCTATGTACAGAGGATGAATCCAGTGTCAGAAATGTTACTGTCATGGGTTATCCACATATTCAGTTACATACCTGGAACCCAGACTTCTCATCTAGGATTTGGCAACTTCTAGGTATGGTTCGTCATCTTCAAAGGTACTTGAAGAACATAGTTATAAACTATCAGATTACTTTTTCTTCAAAGTTTATATATCTTCCCTTGGCTTATCATTTATTAAATTTCTTAAATGAGACAATTTTGAATAAGGGACCCTGTCTTAAAATTTCACCCAAAACCAACATTACCACCTATATAATGCAACTTGATCAACATAGAACAGTATTTAAAA
The DNA here is from genome assembly GCF_902655055.1 of Lutra lutra. NCBI lineage: Eukaryota > Metazoa > Chordata > Mammalia > Carnivora > Mustelidae > Lutra > Lutra lutra. The sequence goes on from NC_062290.1 coordinate 64,963,550, forward strand.
TGACCTGGCAAAAGTAGTTCCCCTATTTGCAACACTGAAAAGCTCCATGTGTCCAATTTCAGTTATGGTCTCTACTATAAACTCTTACCACCACCCACTAGGGCTGTATTGAGAAAACAGATTTGAAGGCCCAGACCAGGAGTTTAGGAAGAATATATAGCTTTCTTCATATAATAATACTAATAAGGAAAGATACCATGTATTGAGTATATGCTTAATGCCATAAATTATGATGTTACCAGTCTTTCAAATTTGGGGATGAAAAATAGGTCATTTTATAAGCCAGGAAGTTTTGTTTGTCTTTCTGTGAGTAAATTTGTTTGATGGTTACTGTTGAGCATTGTTGATCTGTTGAAGCATTGTTGTGTTTGGACAATAATAGCCAAAATATCTCAAGATAAGTAACTAATATAGTTCTGGTTCCAATGATCAGGAATTGAAAAAGCTGCATTTTTTTTTTTAAACTCTCAGTCGTCGCTGCTGTTGCTGGTTTTCTTTTTAAGCTACAAGAACAAAGGAGAATCCCAAACAAAGATTGTTGGGTTCAGCTATCAGTTCCCAAAGAGCTGACAAACACTAGAGTATCTAGATTCAGCCATACTAGTTAATAGGAATCCCAACCAAGAGCTAGTGGGACTCCGCGAGGACTCTTTGGGGAGTATATCAAGATTTTGTGCGTGTTCAAGTCCTTGTACCTGTGGACTGGGGATTAAAAATGTCCTTTTTTATTTGTTCAACGGTATCAGCAAAGTAGTTCTTAGAGTTTATTGCTAATACTGAGGCAGCTGTAAGAAAAGTCACACCACAATGAAAATGCTGGCCATTGCTGAAATGTATATTATGTAGGTAGTATATCTTGTCTCCACAGACAATTGTGTTTGACTTAAATAATTGCAAGACTTTCTAACTCCTTGACTTTAGGAAAGGAAAAATTAAATATCAAGTGATCATTATCACAGAGGAGGGATACGCTGGGGTAAAACATAGAAACAAAGAAAACTTTCTGACTTTGGTTTCTAAAACCTAAATTTTTGGAAATCTATAAAGAACTGTAAGCACACATAAAATATTTGAGAGTTTGAAAAGAGAGGATTTCTTTCTCCATCTCCCAAATCCAAGCAGATAGGCTTTCTTAGAAGGAGTGTTGTGGTTGTGGGGGAGAAATGGAAAGGAAATGAAAGAGTAGAGATTTGATAGAGAAAAGTTGTCTTGGATCCTACTCCTGGGCAGAATCCTAAAGCTGAGCCAATCACCACCGACTTGGTTCTGGAGTGACAAATCAGAGTGATCTCAAGACTTCTGCTAGTAATTCTGGAATAAATAGTCTCCCCCTTTGGAAAAGGTAAACTCTTTTTGTCAACACAAGGGAAGTTATCTTCAACACAAAGCTGACTAGAACGAGAGCAAACCCAAGGGCAAATTCAGTGAATGGGTGGCCTTCTGATCAGCATCAAGAACTGCTGTATTACATGTGGAATTTAAGAAATAAAGAAAGTGAACAATAATGAAAGAGACAAACAAAAAACCAGACTTCTAAATATAGAGAACTGGTAATTGCCAGAAGGGAAGTAGGTGGTGGGGATAGGTGAGACAGGCAATGGGGATTAAGAGTACACTTACCATCATGAGCACTGAATAATGTATAGAATTGTTGTATCACTATATTGTACACCTGAAGCTAATATAACATGTTAATTATACTGGAATTAAAAATAAATAAATAAATAAAATTTAAAAGTACTGCTATGTTAAATTGCATGTGAAGCCCACTCTGTATTTGAACTTTTCACCTACATAAGAGATCTCCTTTATTATTAATAAAGCCAGTCTGAATTAGGTATTCTATTACTTGGAATCAGTGTTATCTTCTGTGGTAAGACAACTACTCTTTTTTATGTACCTTCTGTGTATGTCCAAAGCTTTAGACATAAACTCACTCAGTCTCCATATCACCCTGGAAAGTGAACATCATTGGGGCGCCTGGGTAGCTCAATTTGTTAACTGTCTGACTTGATTTCACCTCAGCTCATGATCTGAGGGTCATGAGTTTGAGCCCCACATGGGGCTCTGTGCTGGGCTTAGAGCCTGCTTAAGATTCTCTCTCTCACTCTGCCCTCCTAGCCCCACTGCACTCCCTCTCTTTCTAAAAAAGAAGAAAAGAAAGTGAATATCATCATCTCCACTTTACAAATCAGAAAGCCAGGGTTCAGAATGGTTGTTCAAGATGGCAGAGCAGGGATTTGGATCTGCATCTATTAAGACCCAAAACCTGGATTCTTTCCTTTCTTACCATATTATATCCCAGTTATATATTTTTAAAATATATATAGATATTTTATTAAAGTTCTTTGTTCAATGTATCACATGCTTTTTACTGACTTCTCTTTGAAACAACTTCCAGCCACCAATGTTTTTCAAGGTATAGGCCACATAGTGTACAAAGCATATTTTCTTTGCTATTGGATCCCCAGATAGGATTCAGGAAATCAGTTATAATAAAAGATTAGAATCTATTTTGAAATAGACTCAAGTATTTAAGGAGCAGAATTGAATGCACTACATTTAAGGGCTGCCTTATATGGCAACACAAAGTAGCAGAAAGTGTGGGGGTTTGTAGTTAGATAGACATGGCTAAAAATTCCAGCTTTAAGACATCTGGGTTTATAGAGTGGCAGATTAGATGTGCCTAATAGATACACCACCAAAACCTCATTGAAAATCCTAAAGAATACGAAAAAAATAACAAAATTAACAATGACAATGATAGTCAAAGAGACAAGTTCAGAATCTGGCCTGACTTTTCATTGCATCATTGAAGGCAAAGGACTATAACATGTGCTTCGCCTGAAATAGTCTCCCTGGAGGGTATTGAAAACCTGTAATGGATCTCCTCTCTATATACCTACTACAGGATAATCAAAAGTCAGAAAAAACAGTCAGAAAAACTTTGAGCCATTGTACAGTTACTCATGAAACATCCTCTAAGCCAGATGGAGCTGGAATCATCTCTTCCCTGCTCTACAACAGTTTCGCAGTCTGTCAACCCTCAAATGGCAAGCCTTTCTCTCTAATCCACACAGTGAATACAACTGCAAAGCCTTGCCTTCCGCATCTGAATGGGTTGTAAGGAGGAGCAGTGACAATCAGTCAAGGCTGTCTCCTGAAAAACACTGCGCTTGGAGTGAAAGACAAGTAAACAAAAACAACAACAAAAATACACAAACTACAGGAGGCAATTAAAAAAATATTGACAAGGGGATGAAACTCAGTAAATGTGGCAAGTGTGGTGAGATAACATTTTGAGATGCTAAGCTATTTTTTCCCTCCTGATGCTTCCTTTTTTCCCCTGTACCTCCCACCCCTGCCCCATTCAAGGAGCTGGGAAGTTCTGTACTCCTCGCACAGGGCAGGGATGGGACAGGATAGAAGATAGAAACAAAGGAATATTATTGACATTATTTCCAAAAGCCTCAATTTTCAGGTGACTGGAGAAGACTTTAGGCATGGACAAAATGTTTAGGGTTAATGAAAAAGAGGTTTACCTTTCTACCCCAACTGGAGAAAGGGGACGGATTGTTTCAGGGAGAAGATGGATCCTATATCCTGCTTTCTGGAGGAGATCCAGGGTTCAGAGAAGAAAGAGATATGGTAAATTTAGAGAGAATGGGTCTCGGTCAGTTTGGCAGAGATTTTGGTGTCCTGGCATGACATGGAAAATTAGAGTCTATTTTGTGCCCATAAACTGAAAGGAAATTGGGAGAGAGAACCCTCAGACCAAAGTGGGGCAAGTAGAGAAAGGCTAGCGATATTTTTTTCCAGTGGTGACCTAAGCAGATTAATGACAGAGAACCAGAAGAGGAAATAGCTACCTCAGAAGAAATTTTCATGGGCATATGGTATTGAAGACCAGATTAGAGGCCCTTCCTTGCCTCAAATGCCTTAGCATTGTGTAAGTCACTCAGAACTTAGACACATCTCTAAGGCAAGAGGAGCGAACCCCAAATTACCTGAGCTTAAGCTTTTGCCATCGTAGTGAAATAAGAAATAAATATTAGGTCAAGTTATTAATAATTATTATAAAGTTATATTTATTTGCACATCTGAGATGTAAACTGAGATAAATAACAATTACATTGGTTTTAATGATAAAACTTTCATATTACAACCTTCACTTGGGTCCATTGTTTTTGCTCAATAAAGGACAATCTTTTAAAATAAAAATAAATTCTATTGATAATTTTATGCCACTTTCTGAGGTAACTGGAGATTCCAACATAAGTTATAATTTGCTGTAACAAAGACTTCAAATTTAATCAAGAGACTTAATTCCGGTGGTTCAACAGTTTGGTAATAAGAACCTAAGAATCCAAAAAAAATGTTAGTGCAAAATTGATTTTATCCATTTCTACTCATGTGAATCAAATAAACCCAATGGTGTAAAGTTGGAAGTCCTGTTAATGAAATATACTTGCATACTCGTTCCCTGACCTTGGGCTAAATGAGACCCGTAGAAAGATCATTTATATAACTGGAAACCATCTCTAAAAGCAGGCAGGGTTTAAGCTGTCTTTACATCAAAGTGGGTGTTTGGAGAGAAGCTGCTTTCATAGGTCCATAGAACACTTTGATGTCCGTCATTCTCTCCTTGAGATTGGAGAGCACTAACAAGCCTCTGAAAGCTTCCCCCAACATCTCTGCTGTTTAACTTACAGGTAAGTTTTTCAACTAACCTTGGGAGGCAAATAATTCAGATGATGACATGTGACATTTTATTACCGCCTTCTAAAAATAAAAGACAGAGGAGTTTATTTGCTGTCACAATTTCCAAAGGACAGCACAAAAGGAAAAAAATACCATGTTTCCCGTTTTTGTCTCACCGTGCTAAAAGCTTCAGAAGACTATGTGCTGATCTTTCACGTTGCTTGTATAGAGTAGCACCTTGTGAATTCTAGAGAGCTGTTCCCATCCTACTTTTCTTTACAAATCCTCACAAATATTTCGCTTGGAAATATTTCATTCAGTCGCCTTTTTCCTTCTGTAATTCCGACTGCTCCCTACATTCTAGGCACTGGGCGTTGTGCTGACTTTGTAGATGACTAAGACACAGTCTTTTCCTCAAAGAGCTCAGAAGCCCTTGGGGAAAACAAACAGGTACCCCGATCATTACAATTCCATGACATAAGTATTTTGATAAAGACCTAGAGTTGGCACACATTGCATACTGCTTGGGCCAATGGGAGGATCTCAAATCATCACTGACGATGAGGATGTGTGGTGGCAGGCGGGCCACGGAAGAGCCGTGATCAGCCATTGTATCCAGGGCTACCCTTCTCTCCAAAGGGGGCCGATCTTCTCACAGTTCCCATTCCCATAGGGCTGATAAAAATGTATGCCGTATTCCCAGGGGCGGAATTCAAGACTCAGAGGCCCCAGTTTGGGAGAAGCCAGGCAGAGGTCCAGACAGTGCCAGGCAGCAAGAGTGAGACAAATCATTACCAGAAGTAGGGGAGTTCCTGAGAATTTAACATAGCAGATGGGCCTTCTAGAAAATTACTACATGCTTTGTTTTTCACTGCCGTGGCCTCATTGGTGAGAATTGAAAGGCATAACGAATTACCCTGTTAGGAGGTTCATGAAGGCATAACTTGACTAAAGCCCCAGCTCTCCTCACTTCTAGAGAAGGAAAAGAAAACTTTTAGGTATTGCCAGATTCTGAAGGCAACATTAAGATATTTCTGGTGCTGATCAGGGGCTGTTGTGGGCAAAGTAGAGGTAAGGGTTAACCCCTTGTGTGTCAGACCACTGGTACCATGTGGCCACCTGAGCAATGTCAAGTTACCCCAGATTGAGAGGCAAACTAGTGGTTCCACGGGTCTCTCCTCAGGCTTTCTCTAAACCCTCAAAAGGTGGGGAAGGAAGGGGAGAGAGAGTCCCTGGGTGACTGATACTGGACTTCCCATGGATCTTGATAGATAATTCTCTGAATTGGTCATTAGTAAGAGTTTCTCAGCCTTAGCACTGTTGACATTTTGGGTCAAATGATTACTTTTTATGGTCTCTGTTCTGTGGACTGTAGAATGTTTAGCACATCGCTGACCTTTACCTGCTGAATGCCAATACCATCTCATCCTGCCAGTGTGACAACCAAAATCGTCTCCAGACTTGGCCGAATGTCTCTTGGGGTTCCCTAGTTGAGACCCACCATACTAAATAAATATGACCAAGTGGGGAAAAAAGAAGAGAAGACATTATTGGAACCTGAACCTTGTGGAACAGGTCTTGTAATAATAGCCTTATAATTATTAACCCTTACATAACAAGTCATGTGCTGCAGGCATTTTATAGATTTATTGGCATTGGCGCTCTTCGACAGCAGTGACAGAGGATAGCGTTAAGGGCCCCCAAACACAGAGACATCCAGTGCAGGCAGGGTTGAATTTGGGAAACAGAGCAGAAGGCTTTAGTCCCATCTGGTGAAGGTTCGTACCGGCTCCCTAATGGGGAATAGCTGGACATTTATTCAGCTCCCACATGAATACTCTTTTTTAGTTATTGTTAAAGATTTATTTATTTGAGAGAGAAACTCCAGTGGACTCTATGCTCAGCCCAGAGCCCAATGCGGGGCTCGATTTCACAACCCTGAGATCACAACCTGTGCCAAAACCAAGAGTCGGATGCTTAACCAACTGCGCCACCCAGACACCCCCCCCCAAATGAATATTCTTTATAACTTTCATGTATAATTACCCATAAACCATATGTGTGGTTTTCATTCCAGAATACTTATATTATCAAGCAGCCTATTGTTTCTCTTAGAGCCCTTGATTAAAGAATACGTTAGCTAGTTTTAAATCTTGGGTGAACCCTAACTGAATAGTGGAGTCAGGTGTCTGATGCATGCAATTCCTGGAGCAAAACCAGGTGAGCTGTGAGCAGCCTTTGAGAGAGTGTTGGTTCTACCTTGCTTGTCTCTTTCTGGATCAAGAAGGAAGGACAAGAAGTCAGTACATTCAGACCTCTTCCCCAGGCACTTCTCAGGCCTCCCTTGTGTGGTTTATTTCTGCTTTCCAAGCTGCCTGTGATATTCCTTAGAGAAGCTCAATGGGGCCCAAGGGGATGAGAGCCACAAGGTTGCTGGGTCCTCACTGTGAGACCCGCCCTGGTCCCTTCTGAGCTGTGGAACCAGTTTTCTCATGATGCCTGTCCTGAGGTTCATTCTCCTGAGTTCACATTTTTCCAATCTGGGACATGTAGTTCTCCTTCTCCACTGTCATTTCTTCTCTCTGAATTATCATCACAGAATTTGACGAGGGGATTAAACCTAAAAAATTATCCAGCCGAAGATCTTTTTCTCTCCACATATGTGTAGACTGAAGACCAGAAAGGAGAGTTGTCCTACCTAAGGAATCCTAGCTTAAGGAGAGTATACAGGAAAGAAGACTGGGGATGAAACACCAGGAACAGAAATATTTAAAGGCCAAGAAAGCAAGACACGCTGAGGAGAGTCAGTCATGTTGGAGGAAACCCGGCTTGAGAAATGATGGGGAAGGGTCAGTGGGGAGGGTCAGAAAGAAGGGAGTGACTGAGAGTCCAGCACGGTGAGAGGACTCTCTCATGCAGACAGGACCTTGGGACACTCATGTCCTGTGGGGGAAAGCCAGGCAGTAGATGTTGAGGAAGGGACAGAAGGAAACTCCAGAGTTTGGTGATGAAGCAGCTTTGTCTTGGAAAAGAGGGAGGATTTCATCCTCTAGTTACCTGTCAATGTTCCTGAACACTTGGGGGGGATTCCCAGTGGTGTAAACAACAGGAAAAGCTGGCCAGTGAGACTGTGAAGAGCTCTCCTTGATTGCAGAGCCTCCTTGGGAACAGCAGGATTTGTATGCAGTAGAGGAATGGACCATGATGAGCAGAGGGCAAGGGAGAAAGAGGTGACTTCAGTAATTCTAGGCCATTTCTCTTGGTGGAACACAGTGAACCATCAGCTCTGTTAAGGAAACATGCACTTTTGCAACGTAATTAAAAAAAATTTGTTTTCAAATTTCCATAGCTTTTGAGGAGCTGATGAAATAGACTGTCTGCTCATTATGTATTGCAGAGTTATTTTTCTGCCAGGGGTGGGGGTTGATTTTATTCTCAGGGGAAATGGGTGCTATATCTGTAAATCTCAAACATTACATGCATCAGAGAACTCAAGGAAAAAGCTTTTATTCTCTTGAGAACAACACAAATAGCTCTGGTTTCTTCTACCTCTTGTTTAAAGCCACCTCATAAAGTGCTATCACCAACAAGTTACAAGGATGAATTGTTTAGCGCTATAAAGTTTTCTGTGTGCAAATACATACACATACTGCATTTATACTCCACTTGTAGTGGTACTGTCCTCTCTAAGAGCACTTTAGAAGACTCAATATGGATTTTATGATTTTATTCACTGAAAAATAATAAATACAAATAAGAAACCCGCATGTTAAAAGGTAAATAAATGATGGATATAAAAATTTCAAATCTTTCTACTAAAAACTAAAATCTAGCCATTTGGTAATGGAATACTGATTTCCTATTCGTGTTGTTTTTCCTTGTTAAAAACCAGATGGTAGTTCTCAAAATTCAAAGTATAAACGGCAAAGCACAACTTCCATTTTTTTCCTTTTTTGTGTTAAATGATAAACTTTACATTGGCCGAGTGGTACCTCTGATGACTGGCTCATGGTAGAGACTTCTCAACCATTAGATGACCCTGTGCACCATATTCCTTGGCAGAAGGGATTAGGTCACCTAATTCCATTTCCATTTCAGATATCTTTATTTTTTTTAAAGAGTCTTCCTCCCAAATGAGCCTCATTTTTTTTCCCTTCATATTTTCTACATAGTCTTCCTTTTGCAAGTCTTTGAGCTGAGAGCAAGGATTCCATAAATATCCCCAAAGTGGACTGGAGTAGGAGTGAACTTAGGAGCGTTTGATATGCTCCATGACCCAAACTATCAGACAACTTCAAAACTAAGACTCTCAATGTTGCACACTCAGAATCAAACCTTATATGGCTTCATAACATGTACTTTTAATTTCAGGCATTGTCTTATTTTCTCTGTTGGACCTCCAGCACCTGGCTGAGTTTCCGGCAGATAGAATACTCTTGCTAAAAAATTCTTGAATAAATAGAGGGAAGACAATGCTGTTGCCTCAAAGAAACAAACATTTTCAAAGAAGCGAACACATTTGGTTTGGTCTAGGTGACTGATTTTGCCAATTTTGTTCACATTCCGAAACAAAGCCTTCTATTATTTGACCAGATAAAAATGGGAGCAACACTTGGGCATTCAAAGCTAATAGCCATAATCTAGATGTGTGGGTGATGGGGCAGCAGTATCACTGTTGATGAGCAGGGCAGATCCAGCTGATGTCTAGAATTTAGGGTGCCAAAGTGAGTCACCTTATTCTTCCTGAAGGTTACCAGTATCTTCTGTTGTCACAGGTTTAGGTACGCATGGTGAAGTTATACCTGGGTGACGTAGAATACGTAACAGCAGAGAAAGATTGGTACATGAATGGGCAAGTGATCTCAGTTTTGATCTCATTTCCATTCTTAAATTCCTGCTACTATCTCCTCTGCCACAGGAGAGAACTAAGGGAGAGTCTAAAATCATAAAACTTCTTACAGGATGCAGGTCCTCCATGTTTGAAGGCATCGTTTGCAAAAACAAAATCATGGTCACCTAACTCATGTGAGGACATACACAGTATAGAAATGACAGCCTGAAGTACCTATCGTTGGGATGGTCACTGAAATAAATAAACCCCCCAAATCAATTCTTACATAAGCCACTGATTTCGCATTCTTTCAGTTTCCTCAACGCAATGAGATGAGTAATACGAAGACCTGTCCCTTTAGTGGACTTGTTCAGTGTCCCTTATTTCAGGAGGAAAATAATCTGACAACAACAGAAGTATAAAACAAAGCATAGCCACCTGACTTCTCAAGTAAGTCCTGCAATTATCTACTTCATTTGACAGTGGACATTTGAAATAGCCTTACAGACCATTGGCAGTATTCCATGCCATGAAGAGGACTACCATACAGTATAAAATATATGGGTTAAATTTTATTTCAACAACTAGTTCAAATGCCTGTTTTTATGCAGCCTTTGCACTCTCAAGTACAGCGAGATGGGTCCTGTGATATTGTACTTGGAGCAATTTGGGTATGCAACTATTTGGGGACTCCCTCTGCTTGTCGAGCCCAGCTCAGCAGCTGCTCTGAGTTGGTTTGGAGATTCTCCATCTCTTGTAAACTGTAACTGAGGTCAGCTCAGTGGTGGAACTGAGGCAATAAAGCCAACTGTATTGCATCAGGGCCCCTGGGGCTATGAGGAAACTTTGTGATTTGACAAGTTCCACCTGTTAATGAATGTGGGCATTGAAGAGTCTGTCTAACTGGTTCACCATTCTATCCTTGAACACACTGCCTAGCTTATGGTGGCTGCATATATTTGTAATATATATCTGTTGAATACATGAATTCAGAGCAAAGCAAATTGGTGGTGAAGAATGAGCCAAAAAGAAGAAAAAGATTGTCCTCTACCCAAATAAGTTTGTTTGTTAAATATTAAACGAAGCTGGCAAGTTTCTTTTGCACTCTGGAGCATCTCAGATCTTTAGTATGTACTGTGAATCCTCAGGAGAAGGATTTAGCAAGGCAGTTTCCCAAGCTTTTTTTGAGCGTAAAACCCTTTGTTCTCAAAGTACTGATTAGCATCTCTCTGCAGTACTTGGACTAATGCATTTAAAAATCAGTGTGATATAATAAGCAAAAAACATGCGCTCGACCTGATTTATTTTGCTACTTTTAGAGGTATTGGTGGGGTGGGGGTGGGCACATGCTGGGCCTTTATGACAATTGAAGTACATAAATTTTGGATGAATCCATAGGATCTATAATCTATTTTGATAATAAGAAAAATTATTCTGTCAGTCCTGAAGTAACGTAAATGTTAATCTGTCAAACAGTTGCAAAAACAAATTATATTTAAGATCATATAAGCATAGCGTGGTGTGGTTCTGGGGTGCATCTACATTCAAAACACCAGGGAGCTTGTTAATTGTTAAATAAAGTTCCTGAGCCTCATCTGCTCTCCAGAGTTTCTGGAGACAGACATAGCGAGGTCTAGGTATCTGCATTTAAACCTATCCCAAATGATTCTAAGGCAATAGGGTCAATGGATGACAATCTGAGTAATACTCATGTAAACAACATTACAATATATCATTGCTATGGTCAAGCGTATCCAGTTTTTCTAATCAGGGTTTCTCTCTCTTGCCAGTTCATGCCTTTTAGGCATTTTATGTTCTATATCTCCTCCAGTTTTGGAACATATTGTAGCTGTCCTATATTATGATACCAAGATATATGTCCTTACAGGATGTAGGCAACCTCTGCATGGAAAGAGGTAAGGAAAGTCTAACTCAGACTTTGCTTGGGGACCTATTTTTACCAGTTACATTTATGGGTAAGATCTCATGTCAGCAAGGGTTGATCTTGTATATTGTTGGAAGCTGCAGGAATGGTGAGGAAGGGAGAGATGCCATCCAACCAAGGGAGATTGGGTAAAACCCTTTTGAGACTGGATTCCCTCACATTTGTCAAGCTAATGGGCTGGTAGGATGGGGAAGCATGATCATCAGTGTCATCGGCTCTAAATTCAAAGTATTTTGACTCTACCACTTAATAGTTCTGGGACGTCAGCCGGTTACTTCTCTGAGCATTGTTTTTTTTTTTTTTATTTGTAAAATGAAAATAACCATTGTGTGTATCCTATGGTTATTTTTGACATTTAAATGAAATGATTTCAATAAAGAATATAGCTTTGTACCTGGCATATAGTAAGCAATTAAGAGTAGCAGTTATCTTGAATGACAGTGGCCTTGAGTGCCTCTGTTACAGTATTTGCCATCTAATTAAATCTAGTGATATTAGTGATATTGTCCTTAAAAAATAGAACAAAATAAGAACTATGTGATCTTACATAGAGTAAGGTTTAGAGTTCAATGAATTTGGAATTGAATATTAGCTCCATCTTTCTCATTCACAAGCTGTATGAAATTTGGGCAAGTTATTTAACCCATGTGAACCTATTTCCTTACCTGTAAATAAGGATATACCTAAGGATAAATGATGGCTGTCATCATTGCCATTAACTTTGAGTTGCTCAGGCACTTGGCAATTCATTGTCCTTGTGGGATCAATTTAAGTGTTCCTGCATTTTTCTAAACTTCATTTCATTATGTTGAGTTCATTGAGAAGATTCCCTGACTTTCCAAAAGGAACGAGAGAATGCCCAGAGCTCAGGCCCTGCTGGAGTTCCAAGATCCATCCCAATCAGGGAATGAGTGAGAATAGGAGGCAACAATGAGGTGTGGTGTGAAGGGAAACCAGTTTCTAAATCCTAGGCAAGGATGAGCTCAGGAGAAAAAGAAGTTCCAAAGTGTGCAAGACCAAGTTGGGAGTGAAGATAGAAAGCAATGTATGAAGCAAAGGTCTGGAAACGGCATAGGCAAGTCAGATTGAATGTGTCCCAGAGGCAATGTCTGGAAATATTCTTTAGGCAACTCTTCAGAATGAGAGAAGTCTTTCAGGAAATTGCTAGATGAAGCCCTTGGTTGGTAAAGAAACTGTTAAGGGAACAATAGTATTTTGGACAGTGCCAAGTAGTATAAAGTTACCATTATTCTTACTTTCCATATTATACTTTGAGCTCCTTGAGACCAGGGCCTGTGTCTTACTCAGTTCTGAGATTCTGAATTTCTAGAAGTTGGATAATAAATGTTTAATATGAGTTGGTTCAGAGAGATCAAGAGATCATCCTTGTGTATTTCATTCCCTTTTATTTTAGGTGACTTACTAAAATACCTTGGGGTCCTTAAGCTTGATTCCAGGCTTTGCTGAGAAAGTTTTTTTTTTTTTAAATTTTCATCAGTCCAGTATTTTTTTTTAAAGAATTCAATTTTTAAAAATTTATCCAGAATAGTTATCGGACAGAATATATTTCCTGCTTAGTAATAGTGTATATATTATACAGCAAGGGAAATCTAGAAATATTTTGGAAGCTTCAGTATTTTTCATACTTTTTTTTAAATAAAAGATTATGAATATCTATGAAAATAAAAATGGAAAAAGTAATTTTTACTTTGCCAGATAAGTTTTGTACTATTATTTTGATATGGACATGAAAAAATTAAAACTGGGCCTAAATAAGGATGTACAATTTTGGATCACAATGACCCTGTGTGAGGATTTCTTATAAGTCAACTGGGGTACCATATAGAGACACATATTTATGATGTCGCTGATGGAAAATGGGAAAATTTGTGTTACTTTAAAGGTAAGGAAATTAGGAGACATTTCTTATAATTCTTATCATTGTCTCTTAATTTTCAAAGAAAGTAATCACAGGATAATTTAGGAATATCTACATAAAATTTTAAGGAACTGTATTCTATTACAATGTATTTTTTCAAACACTACTATACTGCAACACCTGTGGTTTCCTTAATCAGGGAAGATCTCTTTTTCATTTTCTTAGTTGGGAGCAGTACTTGGATGCAGAGATTTTTTTTTTTTAATTATTATATTATATTTTTTTTTTCAGTGTTCCAAGATTCATTGTTTATGCATCACACCCAGTGCTCCATGAAATACGTGCTCTCCTTAATATCCACCACCAGGTATACCTAACCCCCCACCCCTCCCCTCCAAAACCCTCAGTTTGTTTCAGAGTCCACAGTCTCTTGTGTTCATCTCCCCCTCTAATTTCCCCCAATTCACTTTTCCTTTCCTTCTCCTAATGTCCTCCATGTTATTCCTTATGCTCCACAAGTAAGTGAAACCACATGATAATTGACCCTCTCTGCTTGAATTATTTCACTCAGCATAATCTCCAGTCCCGTCCATGTTAATACAAAATTTGGGTATTCATCCTTTCTGATGGAGGCGTACTATTCCGTTGCATATATGGACCACATCTTCTTTATCCATTCGTCTGTTGAAGGGCATCTTGGTTCTTTCCACAGTTTGGCAATTGTGGCTATTGCTGCTATGAACATTGGGGTACAGATGGCCCTTCTTTTCATTCCTTCTGTATCTTTGGGGTAAATACCCAGTAGTCTGGATGCAGAGATTTAACAGGACACTTGAAGACAGAGCCTATAAGTAGGAGTGGTCGAGTTGATTCTGCCAGTGGGATGCACTGAGGCCTCTAGATAGCAGCTGAGGTCTAAGAGTGCATGTGGCTTTTTTGGTGTGTCTTTAGAATGGAAAGAACTCTTACTGTGATAGTTGGCTCAGTAGAGATGCTCAAAGTCACTTAATATTAAATCCCAACTTAGAAGGGATCTCATCTTTCTTTTACTCCTCTTGTCTTATATTTTTTTTAGCTCTTTTCTGTTTTAGAGTGACATCATCACCAACACCCTTATACCCACTAAGCACAGAATTGTCATTTGCTGAATTTAGATAGTAGTTTGTCCTCAACTTTAGTTCTGCTTTTCTTTGCTGTTGACTGTAATAATAAATTATAATATAATGGCTGTTACCACTTACCACATGTCTATTCTGTTCCAGACATGATGTTAAGTTGTACATACATATTTTTTTCACCATCACGATCACCATGTCAGGATCATTCTAAATGTAAGTAAGTACTAACTGCTTGCAATTACAAAGAGACTAAATCCTTGTTTCTGATTTGGGAGTTTCCTGTTTTTGCAGTCTTTTTTTCCCCTTGTGATTACTGGCATTTGAGTGATGATTGCGGAAGACTCCTAAAAATGCTGCAGTCGGTTCTAAAAGCCTTTGGTGGTATTTATCACCTAAAGTTTTCCTTCTGCTGGTTTTCTTAAGGAACAGACTATCTCTCTGGAGACGGTTCAACTTCAGCTTCTACTGTTTTTTATCCCTTTGTTACTATTGGTATAATTTAGTTCTCATTTAGAGTTACAGATGAAGGAAAAACAATGATGATTGTTTTCAGGATAGTCAAACTTCTTTATCCCTATTATTTTGTCTTTACATAAATTTAACAAATTATTTTGTCTTTACATAAATGCCAAATTTCTTCTGTAGTTGTTAGATCAGAATGTTGATAATTCTGGGTAAATAGAAAACTGAACTTTCATGAACATGATTGAACTTAAAGTTAGACTTGAGTTTCATGTCAAGGAATTCCACTTTGTGCCAGTGTTGTCACCGTCAGAAGCATGGCCAGATACAGGGCTCTTGACCACCTCGGCTACCACTCCAAAAGTCTTAGCATTTGATATTTGCAAAGTGCTTTCAAGTAACAAGATCCTATGTAATCACTAAGACTTTCTTAGGAGATTTGCTTCATGAATAAAGGAGGAAGAGCTATACCTTCATGGGGGCTCTGATGTCTTCAGATTCAGGGGCTGCGGACATTACATCAGGCACAGTAGTGTGTCCACTTCACACCCTAGGCAGGGGAGCAGGTGACCAGTGACCTCTGTCAAGTTGTTTTCCAACCCTGAAATACAGAAGTCACAACTCCGCCTCCAGATCTCAGCTGCCTTTGGAATGTGATGTGACTATTAACGCAAATGAGCCTGTTTCTCCTCCGTGCAGCAGCATTTGCTCAGCCGAGCTGCAAAAACACATGAGCTGACTGGCCTTTTAATAAGCTTCAGTGATCTTTTTTCCAATTTTAGACAGACTCCACTGATTCCCCCTCTCCCACGGTGGATGGACCCCTCTGGTGCCATTTCAGCAGGTAGTGCTCAAGGTCCTAGAAGAGGAATCTGTATATTATTATATATGTACGTACCCCAAAACATATAGTATATTTGTAAACACATTGAACGAGGTCTGGAATTATATCCAATGATATCTTAAAAGTGGCAGCTTGTATACATACAAAACCACACTCATATTATCTCTGAATAATTGAACCGTAAAATGCATGCTTCTTTGAATGCTCTGCAAGAGAGTTCCTGTATGGTTAAGTAGCACCTACTCTGGGAAGAATGTAACTCCTATAAATCTTACCAATCTGTGTGGCCTCCCACAGTCCTCAATGCCCACTTCTGCAACTTTCCAATATGCTTCTGTAGAAAAGGGGAAGTAGAGGTGCTTGTTCTTTGAGCCAAGAATAGCAGGTTTAAGGTGCCCTTCTTTACGAATTGCCCCTTGAGATTTTAAAATCTGAGTAAGCGATTCATCCATTTAGAAGCTTTTCTGACTCATTTTCTGCTCAAGGTACAGGGAGGGTGTGGTGGTGGTGGAGTTGTTCCAGAGGTGTGCCAGTGTAAGGCAGGGGGATTGTTGGGAAAGGCCTGAGCCAGGACCCCGTTATGGACCAGGCATTCTGGGCACAGGGCTTCGATTCAGGGTACATGGCATTCCGAAAGCTGCAAGCATGGAAGCACAAAGACACAAAAATACCAGAGTACAAGAAATGAGGTAGGAACTCCAATTATTAATGCCAAAAAGAACATTTTACACATTGTTTGGAGATACACGGTAAATCAACTACATCCTGGTAATGGAACCACATAGCTTGGGGACAAAATAGTATGGGGACTTTTCATGCATGCATTTACAAATCTTTATAATTTTGAATTATGTGAATATATTACTTTAAATTAGAATAAAATTTTTAAAAACTTTCCAAGATCTTTTCTGCCAATTATTTTACACTCCCCCTGCCAAGAAGTTAATGTGTGATGTGGTGTGTGGCGCGGCCTTTGAAACCGAGTTTCAGTGGCAGAGCAAAAGTTTTTTAAGACAGTCCTCTTATTATTTCTTTGGAACTTTTGAGGGAAGCCCCAAACAAATTTGATTCAAGAACTGTACAAGATTAAAAAACCCAATAAAAAGAAGGAACATTATGAAAGATTGTCCAAGAATTCTCTCCTAAAATAGCTCGGGGTCTAGATTATTTTTATACCTGAGGTTTAGCCAACTTTTTAAATGAGTTATTTCTATGCTAAACTATTCCTGTTCATGGAACTAGTTGCTCTTGAATCCATTTTAAAGAATAACTCTGACATCAAAAACTGATAAAGGCAGCATTAAAAAAAAATATCTGTCAATTTCCCCTTTTCTTTGAACAGCAGCAGTTTTTCATAGCTTCAATGTCCTAGTCTATACTGGCCTGCTACTGGGAATGAAATTCTGAAGTGTCTGTCAGAGATGGCGCATGTTCTTGTCTAAAGATTTTACAGAGGAAACTTAAATGCATATAGGAAGGAAGGACAAAGAGGGGAGAAAATAGATTATCAGCTCAAACCAAAGATTAGACTTCCTGTTATTCACTTCCGTTACAGACTAGATCCCCATAAAAGCCTTCCCTGTAATAGACACATGCATACACACTTGTACACATGTGCACAACGCACACACATCCTACCACACACAAACCCACTTCTCCATTTGTTTCATACGTTTCAACCTGTACTATATACAGTGCTGATCTTTGGTATTGTGCCTGTTGCTGCCACACCACAAAATGTTTCAGATGGTGCATTTCCCATCAACTCCTCAGCCTCCTCTTGTCCTCAAACTCTAACTATCCAAGCTAGGAGCTTCTTTCATTTGCTTTCCAGGTGAGCTGATTTCTCAGGAACACATCTCCTGTCCATTTTCCATGGGTTCTATTAATCTGGTCCGGTTAGCACTGTCCTTCCAAGCACCTGTTCCCAATTTCTTAGGTGTGGATCCTATTTGTACATTTCGTTGTTCGTTTTCTTGGGAATTTGGGGAAGGGCAGCTCTCACCATCATCTTGTCTGGAAGTATCTTTGCAGCACATGATTAAATAATGTACCTGTACATTTTACTAAAACTGATTTTTGATTCTCTGAGAAGTCCCTCTTACCACAAAATGAGAAAATGAGGGCACACATTTTTGTTTTTGTAGTATGTTTTATTGTGAAAGCAGTTTGTTGATTTTACTTTGAGTGTGATTTCCTTCTTATAGAATTAGAAATAAAGAAACATGTATTTCCTCTATTTCTTCACATGCCTCAAGGAATGCTCTTATTCCTTATATTTGTCTTCCCCTTGCATCCCATGCAGAACAATTAACTGTGTCTGTACAATTATTCTTGCTCTTCTGTAAAGAATTAGCAGTGTTTCCCGTGCATCTTTGGAATTCCATTTCTTATCTTTTATACCACATTACTCTCTCATAACCAGTTCTAGCTGCAAATCTATTATGAATTATTTTATGGACAATTTATTCTTTTCTTTCCAAAGTCTAAGTACGTTTTTTTTTTTTCCTGTTACCACTACGTGACAAGTGTTTCAATTTATCATTTTCTAGGAATTCCTTTAATGTCCAAAGCATCTGATAAAATACACATGGGATCACAAGCTTCCATTTGCTTCAGTACATTTTCAATTATAGATAGTGGAGTGCTTAGACCTCCTGAGCTCCCAGAACATATATAATCTCCCATAACTGCTGCAGATCTCCAGCTGCTTCTATCATCGCTCAGACTGGGGGCCTCAGGTGGATCAGTGTGCGAGATAGTCCACGTGGGATTTTAAACTGTGTTTGTTTAGAATCACAGATTGATGCTTGCCACCACTGCCTCTCAAACACATTTAAAAGGAATAATAAAAGCTCTGGCAGCCTGGTTTATTTTCCCTTCCACCCCAACGTAACTATTGGAGAGGAAACATCACGGGGGAGTGGAAATATTATAAACTTAGAGTCAACAGATCTGGTTGGAATAGAGTTTTACTATGTATTACATGCGTGACTTTGGACGAGGCCCTTAAATTTTCTGAGTCTCATTAAAATGGGATTTATATGAGAAGCTACCTCAGAGCCAGGACTATTGTGAACATGGATAGGGTAATGAAGAAGACAATAAATGAGTTTTTGAAATAGAGGGTAGTGTCACAACGCTGTCATCTGTCAAAGTTTACAGATCCATAGGCCCAGATTTTAAAGGTTGGTGGTGAGGGCCGGCTCTTCTCTCCCCTCCCCAGCCCTCACCCTCATCAGTGGCTGTCACTTTCCTCTGCCAGCAATTCCCTGGCTCACTCTTGAGGACAGGTTTCTTCTGAAACAGAAGCTGAGTCCAGCGGTGGGCTGCATCTTTCCGCTTGGGGACGTTGAGTTTCAAGTGTGAGGAGTCCCGTGGGCAGTTAGATTTAGAAAGAAGAAGCTCAGTAAATTTAAAAATCAACAGGGAGGACTTGATCCAAAGAAATAATCTCAAATAGAGAATCAGCCTTTTGTATTAGGAGGCCTATTATAGCATTCTTCACAAAAGAAGAAAAGAATTAGAGGCCACCCAGACATCCAGTAATAAAAGATTAGTTAAGTACACTGAAAAAAAAAAATCACTTGGTGAGATATCATGTAATTTCAGTGGTTATATTTATGGATACTTTAAGTAATTCAGAAAATAGTTTGTAATGCTTAACAAAAAGCAAAATGAAAAACTCAATATACAATTTGATTTCAGTTATGTAAAATAATTTTGTAATAAAAAAAATACAAAACACCAGTTCAGATGAAGTACACCAACATGTTAATGGTAATTGTCTCTGGGTTGTAAGTTTTAGGTGATTTCAGTTTTCTGAATAATTTTCTCTATTTTCAGATCTCCAGTCATGGCCAGATTTTGTAGGCAGAAAGGGTGGCTTTTGCCAGAAGACTGGCTGGGGTTTTATGAGGGGTCTTAAAATGTCACATTATCTTGGAGAGTTTGCCATGGCCCAGGGTCAGCCCTCAGGCTGTCACCTTCCAGTGTTATCAGAAGGTCACTTGCCTAGGCTGTAATCCCAACAAATGAAGGTGGTTAGTCTTGAGAGATATTTTATCATGGCCAGAGGGAAACATAATAAATCATCCCTGCCCACAGCAGAAATCACCTCTCCAATGATGGGAAAGCTTGTACTCCTCTGTCTGAACAGTGCTGAATGAAACACAGTTAGCCTCTGCCTCTGTCTTTCTCTTTTCCATGCATTATGCTGACCTTCATCTTTGCATGTAATTAATTAGGTTTCTGCTTACCAAATAGTATCACAATCCAGCCTCCTTCCCTCAGTTCCCTCCCAAGTCACATATGTTTCTTTCACAGGCATTTCTGGTTCACTTCCATCATTGACTAGTCCTATCCATTGTGTGTAATTCTTATTTCTAAATTCTTAAAAAACACTTTAATATCATCCTCAAGTACTGGTAATGGCTTATGCTCAACTTCACAATGGGAAAATAACTTTTGAAAAGGTTCAGAGACTGGTTTGTTTGTTTTATAAACACACCCATGAATGCACTTAGTTGTGTGCGTATTTTTTTTTAAGTAATCATGCCAGAGGCAATCATCTGGCCATTGCCAAAAACATTCTTGATTTTGTCATTTTAGCTTGATCACCTGCTCAAATTTGAAATGATTTTTGACTGTTTCCAAATCACTCATGGACTCTCAGAGAGCATAGAAGCTCTCTTTAAAAATCTACAATGGGCATATCAGATAAGGGCTAGTATCCAAAATCTATAAAGAACTTATCAAACTCAACACCTAAAGAACAAATAATCCAATCAACAAATAGGCAGAGGACAAGAACAGACATTTCTCCAAAGAAGACATCCAGATGGCCAACGGACCCATGAAAAAGTGCTCAACATCACTCGGCATCAGGGAAATACAAATCAAAACCACACCTCGCACCAGTCAGAATGGCTAAAATGAACAAATCAGGAAATAACAGATGTTGGAGAGGATTCGGAGAAAGGGGAACCCTCCTACACTGTTGGTGGGAATGCAAGATGGTGCAGCCACTCTGGAAAACAGCATCGAGGTTCCTCAAAAAGTTGCAAATAGAGCTACCCTACAACCCAGCAATCACGCTACTGGGTGTTTACCCTAAAGATATAAATGTAGTGATCCGAAGGGGCACATGCATCCAAACATTTATAGTAGCAATGTCCACAATAGCCAAACTGTGGGAAGAACCTAGATGTCCATCAACAGATGAATGGATAAAGAAGAGGTGGTATATGTATACACAATGGAATACTATGAAGCCATCAAAAGAAATGAAATCTTGCCATTTGTGATGACGTGGATGGAACTAGAGGGTTTACACTGAGCAAAATAAGTCAATCAGAGAAAGACAATTATCATATGATCTCTCTGACATGAGGAGTTTGAGAGGCAGAGTGAAGGGTTTGGGGGGTAGGGAAGGAAGGGAGACAAACCATGAGAGACCCTTAATCTCACAAAACAAACTGAGGGTTGCCAAGGGGAGTGGGGTAGGGAGACGGTGGTGGGGTTATGGACATTGGGTAGGGTATGTGCTATGGTGAGTGCTGTGAAGTGTGTAAGCCTGATGATTCACAGACCTGTACCCCTGGGGCAAATAATAAATTATATGTTAATAAAAATAATTAAAAAAATAAATTTTAAAAAATCAAAGAGAAAAAAAAATACTGAGAATGTAAAAAAAATAAAAATTAAAAAAAAGTCATAGTCTCTGGAATCAAGATCCACAGAGGAGATGCAGAGGTTACTTACATTGGGTAATGACCACTTTCCTGGAACAAGTGTCACTAGAAGAGTAAAACAACCAGGATCCACCAGCCCAGAATGTCAGCTAAAATATCAGTTGCTAACTTAGTGGCATTATCTCATCATCACTCAGACCTTGCCATAACCACAGCTGTGGGGGGACAGTTCTAGTTACTGACTCTGCATTGGCTTCTAGTGTACAGCAAATAAAACTGTTTTATGGCTTGTGAGAAGGTCTTTATCACCTTGAATTCCATAGTTCCAAGAAACAAATAGAGAAAGAAGGCTAGGAATTTGAGGGTAGCATTTGATGGGGACTTACCATATTCCATATAAGACATAATAAGATACCATTTATCAAATTTATAATATTTAATTTTCATAGCAACCATCAAAAATATATTAATATCCTTTTTTGTAGAAGATGAGCCTAAGGTTACAGAGATAAATAATTTGCCAAATGTTATGTTTAGTAAATGATGCTGGAATTTGGATCCTGTTTTCCACAGCTCAGGCTTGCTCTATGACCCCGAAAAGCAGAATTCTCACAAGATTCATTCTTGACTTTTGGGAAAGGGCTTTTTATTTTCCATTTTGGGAATCTGGGAATTCATGCATTACACAAAGGAAATTTTATCAGAATAAAATTGGTCCTCCTGATTCTGTGGGGGTGAGGGGTAGGCAGTGGCGGGGTGTGTGTGTGTGTTACAGGCTTGCAGTACCAGGAAGATAGTCCTGGGTTAAAAGGGTGAAATTTTATGAGATGTTTGGGAAGGCATCATACTTCTCCCAAATGCAGATTTCTCCTTGAACTTAAGAAGGATACAAACAGTAATAATAATAATAGCTTACATTTATTGAGGCTTTTCTCTGCACAGGCCCTGTGCCTAGAACTGGCATGCAATAGTGGCTAAATGTAGGCTTTCAGCCAAAAATATGCCTCCCAAGGGATGAATCATTGAACATCTCTCCTCAGAGGTGGACTAAGAGAGATATTTAATTATGGAAAATAGCAATATAGAGTGAATATTACATATATATTTTACATAAATATATTTATATGTAATGGGAGACTGGGGGCATAGGCATCTCTCAAGACAACATTAAGGAATCAGTAACAGCTTCTCTAGGAACATTTGACTGCCCTTCTTAGTAGCTATTGTGCTCAGAGAAGTGGAAGAGAGCTGTTGGAAAGAGTCTAAGTTTTACAGATTCAGTCCACTTGGAGTAATAGCCATAAGGGATCTGACAATAATATGTGCAAATTGCATGAAAATGTAAATTATTATTATTAGAAATGGATGCAGAATTTGGCTATGAATGCAAAATTTTCTTTTTGTTTTTGTGGGCTCTTTTCCTTTTGTGAACTAAGGATAGTGTTTCCCCAAATCATCCTGGCTCACATCCATTCCTCTCTCATGTTTGCGCCATGTAGCACTGATACATACATACATCTATGTGTGTACCATATAAACTTGAGGTTGCTTTTTCTCAGGTGAATTGTAATGGTTTTTCACGGTTTTTTCCTTCTAAATTTAGCAGTGAAGGATCTCCGCTAATTTTAACAAGTGTGTTCACTCCCATAAAGGCTTCCTTGTATTTTCTGGGGTGTAATTCTTCTGCACAGTAAATGATATTTTCTGTTCCCTGTGGACCTGACGCTACACTCTTTCTCAGGCAAGCATCTTATTGATCGTCCTCAGGTCTGGCCAAATTAGACCCGGGGAGTGTGAAATTGGTGAATTCACAGTTCTTGTGTCTCACTGTGACTCTATTAGGTTACCTACTTAGAGTCTGGATTTAAGTCAATCTATGATTCTGGGTAAACCATGCTAGTGAGAAAAAAGTTACTATACACATTGTCAAGAAACAGGGCCATGTAGGTTCTAAAAAATATAAAGTACAGTGTTTTTCCAAATTAGTTTTATAATACCTTCAGTGGCATATTTTTATAATTCCATAGATTGTACAAAATTCTTTGGGAATACATTGTATCATTTAACCATATGAGTTAGGTATTACCGTGCTCATTTTGCTAGTGAGAAAACTTAAGCACAGGAAAATTATAATTTATTTGTGATCACAGAGCCATTAAGAGGCAAAGCCATAAGTAGACCCAAATCACATGTTCCCAAATCCTGTGCTCTTTCCTAAAGATTACACTGGTTTTTCTGCAAAAAGACTTGAAAGTCAAGTGGACTTGCTGAATTTATATGGGACATTTTTAATTGGGTAATAATATAATAAATTAGATATTACAATTATGTATTGCCAAGGAAAGAAGAAGTTAGTCTGATTAATATTCTGTAAGATTAGCCATTGTTACTTATAGGTCCCTAAAGAAACATCTACCATCAGGCTTTGGGAAGAGAAAATAACTAGCCTAGAACTTTAAGAAAACATGCAAAGGTTTAACCTCATGGAGTGTCCATAGAAACTTCTGGTTGGCTTCTTTGAATACAACTGAATGGGTGGTTATAGAGCCAAGAAACAGAAGTCATTTTGACCCCCACCTTACCCCATGTTTGTATTTCTCGAACACCTACTATGTGCCAGGTTCTGTGCTGGCTGCTAGAAATGGAGCCGTGAAGAGAACTGTGTCCTCACAAGGTGGAGAGAGGAAGCTCCAAGGTCTCTTCCTCTTCTTGTAAAGTTCTTAATCTCATCATGGGGGTTCTCTGTGCATGATCTCAACTAAACCTGATTTCCTCCCAAAGGCCCCACCTCCTAATACCATCACACTGAGGGGCAGTGCTCTAACATATGAATTTTGGGAGGACACAAACATTGGGTCCCTAACACACACCATGTATATTGTCATGTTGCCATTGAATTTTTAATATCTCAATGGATAGGTTTTATTTTATTTTTGCAGTTCAGATTTCAAATACTACATCATAGAATTCCAGTAAGCAGTTCATATCATAACAATAATTCCTTAGTTTCTGTTATGATGTAAACTGGCATGTGCCTGAATCACATGTTTTAGATCTCTGCAGCTTTACAGAATGCAAAGTTTGTGTTACCTTGCACATAATCTATACAATCACTAAAACAAAACAAAACAAAACGAAACAAACAAACAAAAAACCCTTAAAAGTGTAGTGTAGTTTCTAAAGGAAACATTCCCCAAATGTGGAGAATTTCAGGTGGCATCCACATTCTTTGATAATCTCTGAGATAGTCATCATATAGAGGACTTCATTAGTTTCAGAGTGTTAGCTGGAAATAATTCATAAACATAGTATTTTCTATCACAGTCTTATTTTTATATTGGTATTTCCATTATCTACTTGCTGTTTTCCTTGGTCAGAATCCTCCCTAATGTTGACTAATGGCACCAAAGGGGCAGAAAATGGAGACATTGAAAGAGCATGTATATATTTTTAGCTTGAATGCTTGAAATAGAGTGCAAATATAATTGGATGCTTAAAGCTGAACACAAACATAATTAGTGCTAGAGTGGATTTGGTTCCCAATAAAAATGTAAATGATTTAGTTTAAAATGTTTGGGATAAAAATATTAATTCCAGGTTGTGAATTTAAGAATGCATTTGATAACAACTATTGAACAGATAAAAGTATAGTTCACATAAGGTGTAAATATTCTATATGTGTGCTTAAAAGCAAGTAGTTTTGGTAATGTTTAATATTTGTGCTACAATTCAAATTAACCAGGAAATATATCTCATTTTTTATGAAATACATGAAATTACTATGGTTTTAAAATTAACTAGAGTTTAATGGCAAAATTTAGTAACAATTATAATTGTGAATAGGACTTAAAATATGAAATAATATATTTACTAGACATGAACCTATATAATTTTGAGAATCACCTAGCCCTTGAGCACCTAGCAGAGGTAAAGATGCTGATAGCATTTGATAAGGACTTGATGAATAAGTAAATATTT
Organism: Lutra lutra; assembly: GCF_902655055.1. Classification (NCBI taxonomy): domain Eukaryota; kingdom Metazoa; phylum Chordata; class Mammalia; order Carnivora; family Mustelidae; genus Lutra; species Lutra lutra. The sequence goes on from NC_062290.1 coordinate 64,989,001, forward strand.
AAATATATATTTTTTCAGATTATTTTTCTTACATCTGAAATCTTCCTTTCCAAAGAACTTCAAACAAACCTAATTAAGGGATGTTCCTTATACATTTTTTTCCCTAAATCATTGTTGAATTCTGCATGTTGATAGTGAGCAAAGAAGATTATGACCATTTTTATTTTAGAAATTCAAGACACACATGCTTCTGGATGCCAGAAAGAGGAAATAGTTAGATAAAAGGGATAGAGCTTTGTGAACAAAATATTTTTATTAAGCACAACTGGGATTAGTTGCTTTGTGTCAGAGACTACTCTTAGCTGTCTGAACTATACTAATAGTTTCCCATGTAACCAGCCACCTGCATTTTAATAATTTGAAAAAAAATCACTCACTAGCCGTAAACACGCATGAGACTTAAAATTTAACAAATTTGAATCATTATATCTTTAAAATTACTTTACATCTCATAGTTGGGTGAAAACAATCATTGTTCTAGGTGAGTAGATCAATGAAATAGAACAGAGAGCCCAGAAATAGATGCACATAAATATAGCTGACTGATCCTTGACAAAGGAACAAAGGAAATACAATGGAGCCAAGATAGTCTTTTCAACAAATGGTGCTGGAACATCCAAACACAAGAAAATCAATCTAGATACAGACTTTATGCCCTTCACAGAAATTAACTCAAAATGGATCACAGAACTAACTGTAAATTGCAAAACTATAAGACCCCTAGACAGTAGGAGAAAACCCAGAGACCTTGGGTTTGGTGATGACATTTTAGATATAACACCAAAAGCTTGATCCATGAAAGAATGATCTGTTACATAAGCTAGACTTTATTAAAATTAGAAACTTCTGCTCTGTGAAAGATAACATCAAGGGACGGACAAGACAAGACCAATCTGGGAGAAAATATTTGCAAAAGACCCATTTGATAAAGAACTGTTACCCAAAATATACAAAGAACTCTTAAAACTCCACAATAAGAAAACAACCCCCCAAATGGACCAAACCACTTTAACAGACACCTTACCAAAGAAGATACATAGATGGAAAATAAGCATATTAAAAGATGCTTCACATTATATGTCATCAAGGTAATGTAAATTAAAACAAGATACCACTACACACCCATTAGAATGGCCAAAATCTGGAACACTGACATTACCAAATGCTGGTGAAAATGTGAAGTGGCAGAAACTCTCATGTATTGCTGGTGAGAATGGAAAATGGTATAGCCAATTTGGAAGAGTTTGGTGGTTACAAAACTAAACATATTCTTACCATACAGTTCCAGTAATCATGTTCCTTGGTATTTATCCAAAAGAGTTGAAAATTTATGTTCATATAAAAACTGGCACATGAGGGCACTCACCCCAATGTTTGTAGCAGCAATGTCCACAATAGCCAAACTACTGAAAGAGCCCAGATGTCTATCAACAACTGAATGAATAAAGAAGATGTGGTATATATATACAATGGAATACCATGCAGCCATCAAAAAATGAAATCTTGCCATTTGCAATGACATGGATGGAAATAGAGGGTATTATGCTGAGCAAAATAAATTAGTCAGAGAAAGATAAATACTGTATGATTTCACTTATATGTGGAATTTAAGAAACAAAACAGATGAACATAGGGAAGGGAAGGAAAAATAAAATAAGATGAAAATAGAGAGTGAGGAAAACCATAAGAGATTCTTAACTCTGGGAAATAAACTGAGGGTTGCTGGGGTGGGGTGGGATGCAGGGTAACTGGCTGATGGACATTAAAGAGGGCATGTGATGTAATGAGCACTGGGTATTATATAAGACTGATGAGTCACTGACCTCTACCTCTGAAGCCAATAATACACTGTATGTTAATTAATTGAATTTAAACTAAAAAAGAGTAGTACACATTGAAAAAAAACCTGCACATGGATGTTTGTAGAAGCTTTATTCATAATTTCAAATACTTGGAAGCAACAAAGGTGCCCTTCGTTAGGTGAATGGATAAATAAAGTATTACATCCAGACAATGAAATACTACTTGGTGCCAAAAAGAATGAACTATCATGCTATGAAAAGACATTGGGGAATCTTAAATGCACATTACTAAGTGAAAGAAGCCAATCTAAAAAGGCTGTGTAATGTATTATTCCAACTATATGATATGCTAAAAAGGCAAAACTATGGAGACAGGTAAAAGATCACTGGTTGCCAGGGATTGGGAGTTGGGGAGGGGCGTGTAGGCAGAACACAGAGGACTTTTAGAGGACTCCATTTGATACTGTAAGGATGGACAGATGTCAGTATGCATTTGGCCAAACCCATAGAATGTACAGCAGCAAGAGTGAACCCTAAGGTAAACTATGGATTTGGGTGATTATGACGTGTCAGTATTGGTCCATGACTTGTAACAAGTGTACCATTCTGGTTGGGAATATTGATAATGGGGGAAGTTATGCAAGTGTGCAGGCAGGTGGATATGGGAAATCTCTGTATATTCCTCCTAATTTTGCTGTGAACCTAAAAGTGCTCTAAAAAACAAAGTTTTTAAAAATACCATTATAATCTTATTCCTACTCTCATCCCCATGTTCTCATTTTCTGCTCCCCATCACCCTCAGTCAGTATCTTTACCATGACAATAAAATTATGGCTTTTTCTTAAAAAAAGTAATTGTTCTATAAGATGTTACTCTATATTATATCACAGCAAAAAATATATTCTTCAGGTGTCTTATGGCTAGTACACACAATTTTCTGACATCAGATTTGCAGTGTAAAAGGTGAGAATGTCCTCAAATTTTTGTATGTGATTAGATGTTTACCCCATGGATTCTTCTAAAGTCTGAGAAGGAATGCAGCACAGTCATTCTCAGATCTCGTCTGGTATCTCACACAAATACACTGCTTTATGTGACACATTGTGTTCTAGAGGATTTGGTCAGTAGAGCATTAGATCAATAACTGTGTTTACCATGTCAAGGTATCACTTCAAGTATGTAAAGTATCTAAGTGGCCTACATATGCTAACTCAGAATGACTTAATAGGGAAGAGACTATTACAGTTATTTTCCTCTCTGTTTTAAAGATGAATAAATGGAGGCACAGCAAAATTAAGTAGATGTCCCCGGATCAGAAGACTACCAAGAGCAATGCGCAGAATGCTAAACGGAGGTAGTCTAGATCCTGAGTGGGGGCTTCATCTGCACAGCGACCTGCACCCTAGGACTCTGTCGGTGACAGTCACTGGAGGTAGGCGGTCATCTGTATTGTTACCCAGCTCTACAGTTGATTTTGGTGGATATTTCTGAGTCAGATAAACTAGGGTTTGAATTCTGGCTCCCATATTTATTGGCTGTATGAAGTTGGGCAAGTTTTTTAATCTTTCTGAGTCTCAATTTCCTTATAAATAAAATGGGAAGTTATTTACTTTAGAGTTATGGGTGAATTAAATGAGTTATCATATGTGAAGCCCTAATACAGAGTACATTTTTAGGCAAGAGGAGGTATTGTTAGTGTTCTGGAGAGTTTACCAGATCTTTTTATGCTCAAGTAACACTCTTTAAGAAGCATTCTTTGGCACGAATAGAGTAGGTATTTTATCTATAGCTTTTTGTTTAGAGCCTACTTTCAAATTATGCTTTCTCATTAATTCAAGAAGAAATAGATGTACTGTCCATGTTTTGTCATAACTTCCAAGAAGCACTTTGACATATTTCAGAAGAACTCTTAAAACAGTGTCTCACAGAAATATATTGCTTAATGGGACACATTGTGTAATAGAGGAACTGGCTCCATGCCAGTGAGTATCCTGGCTCTCTTTGGGTCCCTTGATGAACGGGAAGCTGCTACTTAGTCTATGGGACAAGTCCTTGGGCATAAAAGATAAAAATCCAAACAAGACCACATCATTTGGGCCTGTCACCTCTTAGGAAAGACACCAGAGAGCACTGACTGATGTAAGGAGATGATATATTAGAATATGCCAGTGCCCTTGTGTTCTATACACCACCTTTTCCCAGTTCAGCTGAAGACACTCATTACTTTAAGAATGATTGGATTATTATAAAAGAGAAACTGTTTAATTTTTGTCTTCTAAATTTAGCAGCCCAATTCAGAGAAATACTTGTGAAAGCCAACTCTTCTGATGTGCAAGATCCAGGCTGTTTGAGAGGAGAAAAGCATTTCAGAAATCCAAAGGTAAAACCCTGAGGGAGAAGTGCATAAAGTTAATTGATACACAATAGAACTTAAGAGGCTGGGTGACCAGTCAGAAGTCCCCAGGCTGGGATTGACAGTGAAGAAAGAAAGGACCCTGGGGAAGAGGCCAGTGGGTTCCATGTTTGGAGAGTCTTCATTGTAGGAGAAGGTCTGATGGAAAGCCCAGTCTCTGCTGAAATGAGCACTTTCCAAGGCCAGAGCCATGAGGTTGTGGGGTATCAGCTTTACCAGCAGACTGTTTATCACAATTTGAGGAGTGGCTACTTCAACAGCTCCAGCAGGAGTAACGCTCTCTGTGCCTTGACACTTCACTTGGCCCATCTAAAGCACCTTGTGTGGCTAATCTACTTTGACAGCACAGAACTCTCATGGCCCCTATGAACAAAAGAGTAGAGTCCCAGATTTATCACTGGAGATGTTGTGCAGTGAAGGGCCTTCCCAACATTTGGATCTAAGCAGCTGAACAGAAACAACTTTGTTTTTCCCCAGTTGGTAAAATAGCCAAACATAGTATTACACAAAAACAAAGTTTATGAATGTACAAATTATAGCCATCATACCCTGTGAAGAGCAGACATAATGTACTTTGTAAGAATGATTTATGTCGTGTTTTTGACAGTAAAGTTAGTCGCCTTATTAGCTTATGAGTAAATAGTAGGAAAACTGTTGAGCGGTAGAGACTATGTTTAATAAGAGGCAGCTGACTCTTAAGTGGGAGGAAAAGCAAAGGTAATAACGGGTGCATTATTTGATTTTCCACTGCAGAAATCATTTTGTGACAAATTCTGCCTGCAAGGAGATCATCCTTCCTATTTATCTTGTAGGAGATCATTTAGGTTTGCTGGACTTGGCTGTATGGATCCTTCAGCTCCCAAGTACTTTTACAGGTATTGTTCCATTTATTCCTCCTTATACCCTCATGAAGAAGAAAGCAGATATTTGTAAATCCTACATTACAAAGGTTGAAGAGTAATTTGTAGGGTATTGAAACCGAGGAGCAGAGGAGCTAAATGACCTTGCCAAAAGCTATTACCATGGATTCCTTTTGACACCAAAAAGGTGGTATTTATAATCATTTGATAAATGCATGTATGAAGAATTTAGATTGTTCTGAAATCAATGGTTTTGAAGTTCTCTGAGAATGTTGCCGAATTTTAATTTCTCCAGGAAATCAAATATACTATTCCCATGCAATTTAGGGATTTTGGAAGGAGAACAGCAGCTTTGATTTTATAATAAAATTATTAGTTACTCATTTTTCTTGGAGGGGACTTCAGTTGCAATTTGAAGGGCTTTTATGCCTAAATCAAAGTGACTATGGTAAATAATTCTTACCTAACACTTCCAAGCAATAGTCAGTCACTGCTTCGGTCCTTTCTGTCACTTGAACTTTTTATCATCAGCTTTCTTGGCATAGACATGTAGGATTTAAGTAACTTTATAGTTGTCTGATTTGCTGATGCTGGATTCTTGGAAGGATCTTGGCACCAAAAGGTAATGAAAGCCAGGATCCATCTTGAGACTTTTATATGTTCTCTGTCATGTGATGAATGAGAAGATAGGACATAGATCAGGACAAACATCTCTGATTTGGGAGTGAAGATTGCACGAGTAGACATATTCCTCCAGTAAGTAGCCCCAGTGTTTGTCACAGGTTGTGAGTGATTATGGTGATGTGGGTAGAGGTGAATGGCAGACTAAAAAGGGTTTTAGTGGACGATATGATTTTGTGACATATGTAAACCTATGTAAAAAAGGTATCCTTTGAGTCTTATAGTATTATATGAAATAAGTAGGGAAGGTATTATTTCTATTTTATGGGTGAAGAAACTGTGGCTCAGGAAGGTAAAATGACTTGCCCAATGTCATACACCCAACCATCCATTTTTCTCCTTCTTGGGAAAAATATAACATGGGATTCAATATGAGAATTCTCCAAGAGAAAGTTGGTTTTCATAACACTTATCTGTAACTCAATTCATTGCATGGCTATGGGGGAGCCAATACTCGAGGGTTCCTTTAATTGCTGGGGCAATGGGAGTCTCCAGTGATATTTTGGATTATGAGTTCAATTGGGAAGGCACATCAAACTCAAGGTTAAAGCCCAGTGTTGTAACTAACATTAACAGTAAATGGTCTGGGTAGGAGACATCAGCTTGTGCATTTTCACGTTGACATAAACAGCTAGAACAGACTCACTGAATCAGCTGTGGTTCAAGAGAAATGGGGCACACTGAGCTCAGCAATCTCTGAGAATTTGGAGAAAAGTGGACTCAGCAGGATTTCAGGTAGAATGAAGCAGAGAAAGTCCTCAGGTGTGAGGGCCATTTTTAGATCCCTCCCCTTGCTAGGCTGCCAAAATACCTCCTTTGCAAACACTCCTGAAATTATTTCAGCAGCAGCATTTATCTCCTTGATTTCGGGAGAGGGTCTATGCCTGGAGTTGGCAAACACGGCTGTGGACCAGATGTAACCCACTGCCCTCTATTGTAAGTGCAGTTTTTTTTTTTTTTTAAGATTTTACTTATTTATTTGACAGAGATACAAGAAGGGGGAGTGGGAGAGGGAGAAACAGGGTTCCCACTGAGCAGGGAGCCCAATGTGGGGCTCAGTCCCAGGAACCTGGGATCATGACCTGAGCCGAAGGCAGATGCCCAATGACTGAGCCACCCAGGCACCCCTGTAAGTGCAGTTTCATTGGAACACAGCCACTCCCGTTTGTTTACATACTGTCTGTGGTTGCTTTCATACTGGGAAGGCAAAGCGGAGTATCTGCAACAGAGACCATATGGCACAAAAATTTTAAAAACATATATATATATTCACTCTGACTCATTATGGAAAAATTTGCTGATCTTTGTCCTGTACTATTACTGGCAAAATGCCTTAATCTCAGTGCTAGTTCTGATTACACAGGAGCCTGAACTACTGTGTTGAAAACTCTGAAACCATGTCTCTGGCCAATGAGAAAGAATGCCCAATCAATGAGTAGGATCTGGTGTAGACGCGGAAGTTGGGATTGATGGCCCTTGTGCCAAGTTTTTGCCATTCCCTACTGTAGGCTTTCAGCTCCCCACACTGCTGACAGACCACCCTCAGCCAAGAAAGTCCCCGATGCCTTGAGGGCTGTCTTTCGTAAAAGGCGGAGCAGGTGACTTCTAATGCAAGGCAAGTCCAGCACCTTGCCAAATAGATGAGTTAAGGTAACTAATCACATATATGATTTAAATGCCACCAACTTCATTCTGTGATTTATAAATGCTACTTTATCTGTTCCTACAGATCTGGGGAGATACTTGTTTTATTTTGTGGCAAAGGAAATGAACTTAAGGAAAGTTTGGCTCTTTCTAGTATTTAACCCAAATATGGTTCCAAAGCCAGTAATTTTCTAGGTCTGCTGGTTTAAGTTAATTTTGAGAGGAATCATAATGTCATTTTCAGCCTTTCTCACTACATAAAATTTAACAATTAGAAATTAAAACTGTAGATCTAAGAGAAATATCTCTAGGGCTTAAACTAGGAGGCATTCATACTTCAATGTGTATATAATACCTTAATAAGATCAGTTTCTTTCATAAAAGAGAACTCTAGTTTTGAACATTGTATAAATATAATAGGAAGTAATTTAGTGGATTTTTTTTTTTTTGCTTGATTTTTGTTTTAGCAAAAAAAGTTAGGAAAGCAATGTTGGAGCATGATGTTCTTAGGGGAAACCAGTATATTCAGAGATCTAATGTTAGCAAAGGAGAGGATTTCAATCGTACCTGGGGTCCAATAGGTAGATATGAGACAAATTATGTCTGGCTGGTGTTTCATTCTATGTTGTTTTGATTGCAACTAAAAGAAATTTTTCAGCAATAATTTATGTTGAGGCGTATTTTGTTCAAAAATGGATGTTTTTCTTATGGAACTGAAGGACAGAACAGTATCGCTATCTTCAAAAGGAGCTTGTTCTAACTGGAAATTCCCTCTCTCTCTCTCTCTCTCTCTCACACACACACAGACACCCATAACTACCTGCTTCATTCCTCCATTTCTGTTTCTCTACATTTGTGTTGGAAAAATTATATCCCCAGATAAGCAGCATTACCTTCCAGAATCTATCACAGATTTAGCATGGAGAATTACATAATAGGTCAGGACCTTAATTCTCAAAACATGATCAAAGATAAGAAGGGCCAGCAACTTATTTAAAGCAGTTTTAAATAGTCCCATGTCCCTCTGAAGGGGAACAATTCCTATGGAACCTGAGACGGGACTAAAATTTTTTAAAAAAACAATTCTTTGGGGCTCAACATTTTGAAAGTGAGTTCAGTGTCTTGGGAGTTGGTGAGGGAATGAGGATTAGTGTGGCAAGATCCAAACTTTTCACAGATCTACCTAATCAAGTCTTGTTGGTTCCTTCCTGAGATAAAGGTAGAAGTTTCTTGTATTACCTATCTTAGGAGAAATGAAGAACTTAGTTTCTTAGGCTTAGTTTCCTTTGCTAGATCAAAGCTTCTTTGGGGGCTCAGAAATTTACTTCCAGTTATTCTCTGCTTCACACAGTCCTGAGACTCCAGGGTAATATAAAAGCTATTATACCAGCCAGCAAGTCAAGATCCTCAGGATGGATAATATGAAAAACAAAATAGAGGCAGACTGGCCAGTAACTTGTTCACTGACACATTTTTACTTTTTTCTTTTAAGGGTTTTTGTGTGTGTGTGGGGGAAGGTGAAATAAGTTTTATTATTTTTCTTTTATTTATGATTTTTTAAGATTCTAGTATAATTAACATACAGTGTTATATTAGTTTCAGGTGTACAATATAGTGATTGAACAATTCTGTACATTACTCAGTGCTCATGGTGATAAGTATACTCTTAATCCCGCTCACCTATTTCACTCGTCCCCCTCACCTACCTCCCCTATGGTAACCATCAGTTTGTTCTCTATAGTTAAGAGTCTGGTTTATGGTTTGTCTCTTTTTAAAAATTCATTTGTTTTGTTTCTTAAATTCTACATATGAGGGAAATCATATGGTGTTTGTCTTTGTCTGAGTGACTTATTTTACTTAGCCTTGTATCAGCTAGCTCTGTTCATGGCATTGCAAATGGCAAGATTTGGTTCTTTTTTATGGCTTGTTAATAATATTCCATTGTGTATATATATATTGTGTATATATATGTATATATATTGTGTAATCAGAACTAACATTGAGATTAAGGTGTAATATATATATTAAGGTGTAATATATATATTAAGGTGTGTATATATATATGTACACACACATATATATATATACACATATATATACACACACACCACTTTTCTTTATCCATTCATTTGTCAGAAGATATTGGGCTGCTTATGTTTTGCTATTGTAAATAAGGCTGCAATGAACATAAGTGTGCATATATCCTTTTCTTTTAAAAGATTTACTTATCTGAGAGAGAGGGAGAGTGAGAGAGTACAGGTGAGGGACAGAAGGAAAGAGAGAGAGAGAGAGAGAATCTCCAGCATACTCCCTGCTGACCCCAGAGCTCCATCTCACAGCCACAAGATCATGACCTGAGCCAAAATCAAAAGTCAGACACTTAACTGATGGAGCCACCCAGGTGCCCCACATATAGTCTTTTTAATTAATGTTTTTGTTTTCTTTGGATAAATACCCAGAAGTAGAATTGCTAGATCATATGGTGGATCTGTGTTTAATTTTTTGAGGAGTCTCTGTACTGTTTTCCACAGTGGCTGCCCCAGTTTGCGTTCCCACCAGCAGTGCAAAAGGGTTCCTTTTCTTCACATCCTTGCTGGCACTTGCTGTTTTTTGTGTTTTTGAATTTAGCTGTTCTGACAGGTATGAGGGGATACCTCATTGTAGTTTCGATTGGCATTTCCCTGATGATCAGTGCCATTGCACATCTTTTCCTGCATTCCTTGGCCATCTGCATGTCTTCTTTGGAGTGTCTGTTCATGTCTTCTTCCCATTTTTAATTGGTATATTTGGGGGGTTTCTTGGTGTTGAGTTGTACAAATTCTTTGTGTATTTTGGATACTAACCCTTTATTGGGTATGTCATTTGCAAATATCTTCTTCCATTCTGTAGATTGTCTTTTAGTTTTGTTGGTTGTTTCCTTAGCTATGCAGGACATTTTTATTTTGATGTTTTCCCAATAATTTATTTCTGCTTTTGTTTCTCTTGCCTCAGGTGACATATCTAGAAAAATACTGCTGTGGTTGTTGTCAGAGAAATTACCACCTGTGCTCTCTTCTAGGATATTTATGCTTTCAGGTCTCGCACTTAGGTAGTCTATTTTGAGTTTATTTTTATGTATGATGTAACAAAGTAGTCCAGTTTCATTCTTTTGCATGTAGCTGTCAAGTTTTCCCAACATTTTTTATTGAAGAGACTGTCTTTTTCCTATTGCATATTCTTGCCTCCTTTGTTGAAGATTAACTGACCATATAATCTTGGGTTTATTTCTGGCCTCTCTATTCTGTTCCATTAATCTACGTTTCTGATTGTGTGCCAGTACCATACTGTTTTGATTACTGCAGTTTTGTACTGTATCTTGAAATCTGTGATTTGTGATATCTTCAGTTTTATTTTTCTTGTTTAAGATTGCTTTGGCTATTCAGGGTCTTTTATGGTTCCATACACATTTTAGGATCATTTGTTCTGGCTCTTTGAAAAATGCTATTGATATTTTGATAAGGATTGCACAAATCCATAGATTGCTTTTGTTGGTATGGACATTTTAACAATATTTGTTCTTCCAGTCCATGAACAAAGAATATCTTTCCGTTTGTTTGTGTCATCTTCAATATCTTTTATCAGTGTTTTATAGTTTTGAAAATACATGTCTTTTACCTTTTTGATTAAGTTTATTCCTAGGCATTTTATTATTTTTGGCATAATTGTAAATGGGATTTGTAATTTCTATTCTGCTGATTCATTATTAGTGGATGGAAAGGTAACAGATTTCTACACGTTTTTGTATCCTGCAACTTTCTGAAATCATTTATCAGTTCTAGTAGTTTTTTTGATGGAGTCTTTAGGGTATTCTTTCTTTTTAAAAAAAAATTTATCTTACATGGTGTTGTATGTATGTTTGAATTTATGTTATATAAATTCAAGTTAGTTAACAGGTAGTGTAATATTTGTTCAAGAGTATAATTTAGTGATTCATTACTTACATATAACAGCCAGTGCGCATCCCAACAAATGCCCTCTTTAATGCCCATCACCTATTTAGCCTATCCCCCTACCCACCCCCTCTATAGTACCCTCAGTTTGTTCCCTTATAGATTGCCTCCCTCTCTGTTTTTGTCTTATTTTTTAAGGTTAATTATGGATCTCTTATGGATTGGCTTCTTCTCTGTTTTTATCTTATTTTATTTTTCCTTCCCTTCCCCTATGTTCATTTGTTTTGTTTCTAAATTCCACATATGAGTGAAATCATATGATATTTGGCTTTCTCTGACTGATTTATTTTGCTTTGCATAACACCATCTAGGTCCATCCATGTTGCAAATGGCAAGATTTTGTTCTTTTTGATGGTTGAGTAATATTCCATTATCCATATATGTCATATTTTCTTTGCATTCCTCAGTCAATGGACAGTTGGATTCTTTACATAATTTGGCTATTGTTGATAGTGCTGCTCTAAACATTGGGGTATGTGTGCCCCTTTAAATTAGCACTTTTGTATCCTTTGGTTAAATACCTAGTACTGCAATTGCTGGGTCATAGGGTAGTTCTATTTTTAACTTTTTAAGGAACCTCCACACTGTTTTCAGAGTGGCTATACCAGTTTGCATTCCCATCAACAACGCAGTAGGATTCCCCTTTCTCTGCATCCTCTCCAATGTGTGTTGTTTCCTGAATTGCAAATTTTACCCATTCTTCCTGTTGTGAGGTAGTATCTTACTGTGATTTTGATTTCTATTTCTTTGATGATGAGTGATACTGAGCATTTTTTCATGTGTCTGTTAGTCATTTGTAAGTTCTTTATAGATTCTGGATACTAGATCTTTATCCAATATATCATTTGCAAATATCTTCTCCCATTCCATTGGTTGCCTTTTAGTTTTGTTGATTGTTTCCTTCATTGTTCAGATGAGGTCCCAGTAGTTCATTTTTGCTTTTGTTTCCCTTGCCTCCATAGACATGTCTAGTAAGAAGTTGCTGCAACTGAGGTCAAAGAAGTTGTTTCCTGTTTTCTCCTCTAATATTTTGATGGTTTTCTGTTTTGCATTTAGGTCCTTCATCCATTTTGGAATTTATTTTTGTGTATGGTGTAAGAAGGTTGTCCAGTTTCATTCTTCTGCACATCACTGTCCACTTTTCCAACACTATTTGTTGAAGAGAATGTATTTTCCTCTTGGATATTCTTCCCTGCTTTTTCGAAGATTAATTGACCATATAGCTGTGGATCCATTTCTGGGTTCTCTGCTCTGTTTCATTGATCTATGTGTCTGTTTTTGTGCTAGTACCATACCGTCCTGATGATTACAGCTTTGTAATACAGCTTGAAGTCTGGGATTGTGATGCTTCCTGCTTTGCTTTTCTTTGTCAACATTACTTTGACTACTCAGGGTCTTTCCTGGTTCCATAAAAATTTTAGGATTATTTCTCCTAGTTCTATGAAAAATCCTGGTGTTATTTGGGTAGAGATTACATTGAATGCGTAGATTGCTTTAGGTAGTATAGTCATTTTGACATTTGTTCTTCTAATCCATGAGCATGAAATGTTTTCCCATTTCTTTGTGTCTTCAGTTTCTTCCATAAGTGTTCTATAGTTTTCAGCTTATAGATCTTTTACCTCTCTGGTTAGGTTTATTCCTAAGTATCATATGCTTTTTGGTGCAATTGTAAACGGGATCAATTCCTTGATTTCTCTTTCTGTTCCTTCATTATTGGAGTATAGAAATGCAACAGATTTAAGCAAGTTGATTTTATATCCTGTGACTTTGCCGAATTCATGTATCAGTTCTAGCAATTTTTTTTGGTGGAGTCTTTGGGTTTTCTACATAGAATATCATGTCATCTGTGAAGAGTAAAAGTTTGACTTCTTCTTTGCTGATTTGGATGCCTTTTATTTCTTTTTGTTGTCTGAATCCTGTGTTGAACAACAGTGGTGAGACTTGTTCCTGATCTTAGGAGAAAAGCTCTCAGTTTTCTCCCATTGAGGATGATATTAGCTATAGGTCCTTGATATATATCCTTTATAATGTTGAGGTATGTTTCTTCTATTCCTATTTTCTTGAGAGTTTTTAATCAAGAAAGGATGTTGTATTTTGTCAAATGCTTTTTCTGCATCTATTGAGAGGATCATATGTTTCTTATCCTTTCTTTTATTAATGTGATGTGTCACGTAGATTGATTTGTGGATATTGAACCAACCCTGCATCCCAGGAATAAATCCCACTTGATCATTGTGAATAATCCTTTTAATGTACTATTGGATCTTATTGGCTAGTATCTTGGTGAGAACTTTGGCATCCTTATTAATCAGGGATAGTGGTCTGTAATTCTCCTTTTTGGTGGGGTCTTTGGTTTTTGGAATCAAAGTAATTCTGGCCTCAAAGAATGAGTTTAGAGGTTTTCTGTCCATTTCTATTTTTTTTTTTTTTGGAACAGCTTCAGAAAAATAGGTACTAATTCTTCTTTAAATGTCTGGTAGAATTCCCCGGGAAGCCATCCGGCCCTGGACTCTTATTTGTTGGAAGAGTTCTGATTACCAGTTTAATTTCTTTGCTGGTTATGGATCTGTTCAAATTTTTATTTCTTTCTGTTTCAGTTTTGGTAGTTTATATGTTTCTGGGAATTTATCTATTTCTTCCAGATTGCTCAATTTGTTGGCATATAATTAATTGCTTGTAATATTTTCTTTTTTTAAGATTTTATTTATTTATTTGACAGACAGAGATCACAAGTAGGCTGAGAGGCAGGCAGAGAGAGAGAGGAAGGGAAGCAGACTCCTTGCTGAACAGAGAGCCCGATGTGGGGCTCGATCCTAGGACCCTGGGATCATGACCCGAGCCGAAGGCAGAGGCTTTAACCCACTGAGCCACCCAGGTGCCCCAATATTTTCTTATAATTGTTTGGATTTCTGTGATGTTGGTTGTTCAATATACCCTCTTCCAGATGTACTCTAGGAAGGGGAGCATTCTCTCCCAGTACAACCCAGGGGATCCCCATATCATGATATTTTGTGCAAACCCTACCATGCCGCTTCCTCTCCTGTTTCCTCCCTCTCTCCCTGATTTCTCTTCATGAAAAGGGCTCCCTCCCCTTCTTGGCACTGCAGCTTTTCTCTCCCCCAGTTTACATCTCTGAACCTCACATCTGCCATGTTCTCTCCCTACAACTGTGCAGATTGTTTTCTTAACCATCAGATTGATTTCCTAGTTGTTCAAAATGATTTGATGTTGATCTAGCTGTGTTTGAAGGATGAGGCAAGCTCAGAGTCCCCCTACTATCCATCTTAATTCCTCCTCAATGTTCACAAAATTTTAAGTAAAAGGAGAGAATTGTTAAATGGAACTGAATATACAATATGACCAAATTTTATAAAATATATATATGGGTAGATGTATATATAGACAAAATTTAAAATATTGATTAAGCAACAATTATTTCCAGGTATTAAGATTATGATTATTTTTCTCTTGTTATATTCTTCTGTACTTTATAATTATTTTAAATCTTTACCATATAGGGGTGCCTGGGTGGCTCAGTGGATTAAGCCTCTGCCTTCAGCTCAGGTCATGATCTCAGGGTCCTGGGATCGAGCCCCACATCGGGCTCTCCACTCAGCAGGGAGCCTGCTTCCCCCTTTCTCTCTGCCTGCTGCTCTGCCTAGTCGTGATCTCTCTCTCTCTCTCTACATCAAATAAATAAAATCTTAAAAAAAAAATCTTTACCATATATACTTTGGTGTCCTAGAGAACTATTCAGTAACAAATAACAGAAAATAAAAATGGTTAACAGTAAGGATTTCTCAACAGTAATCATTTTATTTGAAGGCTTAAATGAGTATTCCATGTGTACATGATGAAATTTAAGAGGGAATAGAGGAATCAGAAGTTTTTATTGCTAATTGTCATAACTATAACACTCCAGCTAAGCAAGCTTATAACCACAAATGCTAGTAAAAACTGAGTAAAGATTTACAAATCTTTTTCTAATTAAAGACAATTTCTCACATTTTTTGACAGAATGGGGTTACACTATGTTTTAAGAGAGCATATTATAAATGAATTTATATTTGAAACAATCCACTTACTATGAATTTCACAATGCAATGAGAAGAAATCAGTGCAGTCCCCTTCAGTTTTGATGTTATCAAACCATACAACAGCAGCTCTTTCAGGACTACCCTCCTCCCTTTTTCAGTGTATGCAAATTATCGAAGTTTTGCTCCTGAGTCAATGATATTTCTTTCTGACAGACATTCAGAAAAATCTTTAATTCTAGCAAACTAATCTTCCTGTGTAGTCTGTTCTGCTGTTTTACAAGGAACTGTATTTTCAGAGTTGAGTCTTTTTCCTTGGCAGTAAGAATGTATGTTTCCAATTCTCCCATAGGGAGGAAAAAAGAAAGAAAGAAAGAAATCCCTGACATACCACGAGGCCTAGCATGAAATTCCCTTGAATACAACTGAAAGTGAAAATCTGAAATTGATTTCTTATGGTATTGTTCTTGGTAGATTTTGTTTTTTCCTGTTTGTATTTTGGTTTTTGTTTTCAACCTTAATATCTTGGTCTGAGCTTCCTCTGAGTTGCTTAAAGATTCAGAGAATGAACCTAATACACCTGAGAGATGTGCTTGCTGTTATGTCAGATATGTCACTAGGGGAAGGGAGGATGCATTTACCTTTAAAAATTGAACTAGCTTGGGGCTCTTGGGTGGCTCAGTCTTTTAAGCATCTGACTCTTGTATGAAGTCACAATCTCAGGGTTGGGAGATTGAGCCCCGTATCAGGCTAGGTGTAGAACCTGCTTAAGATATTCTCTTTTTCCTTCTTCTTCTGCCCATCCGCTAAAAAACAAAAACCAAAACAAACAAACAAACAAAAACAAAAAACAAAACAAACAAACAAAGTTTAAACTAGCTTTATCATCCCTAGGCTGTTCTGTTTACCCTGGAACACTTGTCATCATATAGAAAATAAACATTGTAGATTTTCTATGTCAATTTTGGGGTGAGTGAACAATTAGAGATTAACAGGAATATTTGTTACTCAAATTTAACCTTCATTCTGAAATAGTTTAAACAATGAGTATAACTTAAACAGGTCTTAATAACATACTAAGTTCTTCTACATCTTACATCAACTCATTTTCTTAATGAACAAGTGAAGTGTAGGTATCATTACCATCATTCCTATTTTGTGAAAGAGGAGAGGTTCAGAGATAGGTACATTGCTCAAGGTCAAACAGTCGAGTCCTCCAAGAAAGGATTCAAATCCAGATCTTCACTGTTTATTTCTTAGACACCAAATATCCAAATGCAATTGCTTAAAGCAGAAAATGTCCACTGTGGCTTTTTTGTAACTCATTATTAGTTCTTGTAAAAGAAGAAGAAATCTTTGACTATACCAAATCCCTTAATACTCAAACTGTGGAAAGAGCCAAGATGCCCTTCAACAAACAAATGGATAAAGAAGATATGGTCCATATATACAATGGAGTATGATGCCTCCATCAGAAAGGATGAATACCCAACTTTTGTAGCAATGTGGACAGGACTAGAGGAAATTATGCTGAGTGAAATAAGTCAAGCAGAGAGAGTCAATTATCATATGATTTCACTTACTTGTGGAACATAAGGAATAACATGGAAGACATTAGGAGAAGGAAAGGAAAAGTGGGAGAAATTGGAGGGGGAGATGAAACATGAGATACTGTGGACTCTGAGAAAAAACTTGAGGGTTTTAGAGGGGAAGGGGTGGGGGGATAGGTGAGCCTGGTAAGTATTAAGGAGGGCACATATTGCATGGAGCACTGGGTGTGGTGCATAAACAATGAATCTTGGAACACTGAAAAAATTAAATAAAATTAAAAAAAAACCAAACTAAAAAAAAAATCCCTTAATACCAAATTACAAATCAGTAATTTTTAAGAAAAAGCCTAATTTATGCCAAGTAATTATGTTGATATCAATTTGTATTTTGTGACTTATTTTATAAGCCATTTCATCCTTATGAATCTGGAAAGAATATTTATGAAAATATGTAACTGTGTAGAATCAAAAGAATGGTCCAGTCCTTGGATAACTGCTGGATTCAATTCTGCAGAACTGCTACTGGTAGTAGACTGATCTTTAATTCACAGTTCCTAAATAGGATCCCAAAATAGGAATATGAATATAAAAAATAACTTTTAAGGCAATAACAAAACTAAGATTCTTGAGGAATGTAGTACAGGAATATGAGGGAAAGCTCCTCTAAGGAAGACACAGCAGATTGGAGAAAGAACTTATTTAGGCTTCACCTCTTGAAACAGATCCAATCTGAGAAGTTAAGAAGGAACTTTGTACTTCTCCTTCCATCTGTCTCCTAAACTAGAGGACCAGCAGCTATACCAGTGAAATGGGAAACTTACCAGTTGTTCTGATATAGATGCTTCTCCATGAGATGGTTAAGATACCCTACCCCGGGGCGCCTGGGTGGCTCAGTTGGTTAAGCAACTGCCTTCGGCTCAGGTCATGATCCCTGAGTCCTGGGATCGAGTCCCACATCAGGCTCTCAGCTCCATGAGGAGTCTGTTTCTCCCTCTGACCTCCCCTCTCATGCTGTCTCACTCTCTCTCTCTCAAATAAATAAAATCTTTTAAAAAAAAAAAAAAGATACCCTACCCCACTTTTGTGTATTCAGAAAAAATAACTTGATAAATGTAAGAAGTGAACTTTAATTGCAGTAAATGCTCTAAAAGGAATTTTTAAAGAATTCTTTCAGTTCAGAATAAGTAACAATGAAACAGTGGGGATAGAGTATTTCATATGAACAGAACAAAGATGCATCAGAAGATGGAAGAAACTGCTGGAAAATTTGACCGTGGAGTGCAAATTATGCATCAATGTGCCCTCTAGTTGAGGACAAATCTAATTAGCAGATTTGTTGTTTATCTGAGATGCAGGGTTAAGAGCAACCAATTTACTGTCAAGTCTGGATAGAATATACCTGGTTGGATGACAAATAAAGGGATAGAAACAAAACTAAACAATAGAGGGCTGTAGTAAATTAATACAAAACAAGGGGAAGGAATATTATTCTGAAGGGTCAAGGATAAATTTGTCCAAGAAAGTAATTAGCTGTAGGATTCAGAAGAATGTTTCATAAAACCTGACTTCTTTATCAGAAAGCAAGAAGCAAAATCCTTAAGAGACAGAGTACTATAAGAAAGCTATAAAGAAACTATAAGCTATAAAGAAATCATAAGCTAAACACAAAAGAAAACAGAACAAAATTTAAAGGAATATGGATAATACAACAAAGATTTGGAGGCAACAAAAATGCAATAATGGCACTAAAAATAACCTCTAGTAATGGTGGACCAGATTGCTTGGATTGATTTTCTTACCGAGAACAATTAGGAAAGCTGGACAAAACATAAACAATATTTCTTTGAAGGCATTAGAGAGCTACTAACATAGAAGGAATTTGCAAGAAACAAGATGCAGGAAAAGAAACAAATCTTACATATGACACTGCTTTTCTCTTCAAGAAAGCTGCTGATTCTGAATGTGTCAACCTAGAGGTTGAGAAATTAGTCAGAGTTTATGGCTTACTAAACAGGGCCAGTGGTGTGACAAATGAAGTTCAAAGTCCACCAAAGTAGGGAAGCTATAGTCCACATACTTGGCTTTCAGGAGGGACCATGAGAGGGAGGAAGAGAGCAGCTGTCTATATTGTGGGTCAGCAAACTTCTTTTCAGGGCCAGATGATAAATATTTTAGACTCTTTCAGGCCATACAGTCTCTGTTGTAACTATTTATCTCTGCTGTTGTGGCATGAGAACAGATACAGACAATAAGTAAATGCATGGGCATGTCTGTGTATTCCAGTAAAATTGTATTCACAAAAACAGGCCTAGAATCCTGTTCTTCATTAGCATCTGGGATTAGTGAGTAGATACTGGTCATGATGCCAGGGCCAAACAGGCAATCAGAGTGATAGACACTGGCTTCCTGAATGGGAAGGGAAGACAAGGAGGGATTCAGAAAAATCTCTGTTGCAGTTTGGGATTACCCTGTGTAGTAGACAGAATAATGCCCCATGCAAAGGTGTCACAGTTCTAATCCCTGGAATCTGTGAATGTGTTAGCTTACATGGCAAAGGGGAATTAAGGTTGCTGATGGAATTAAGGTTGCTAACCAGCTGACCTGAAGATAAGTAGAGTATCTTGAATTACTCAGGATGGCCCAGTGTAATCACAAGGGTCTTTAAAAGTGGAAGCAGACAGGCAGGAGAGTCAGAGTGAGAGAAGGGGATGTGACTATGGAAGCAGAAATCTATAATTATGATATAAGAAAGATTTGATGGGCCCTTTTGGCTTTGAAGCTCATAGATGGCCATAAGATAAGGAAGAAGGCAGCTTCTAGAAGTGGAAGATGCAAGAAAATGGATTTTCCCTTAGGTCTTCCAGACAGGTATATAGCCTTGATTTTACCCAGTGAGACCAATTTTGGATTTCTGACCTCCAGACTTATAAAAGAATAAATTTGTATTGTTTTAAGTCACTAATTTTATGGAAATTAGTAACAGCAACAATAGGAAATGAATACACTCCTTATACCTGGGAGTGGGGCTGACAGAGCATGGGGGTGAAGCACCCCTATGCACCAGGAGATGGAGTGCAGAGTTAGAGAATGAGGCTGAGGCTAGCCAATCGCTTTCTTTGTAGTTGAGCTATGCAAACTAACAAGGTATCAGTTCTCTAAGCTCCATACTCTGGGAATTAAGATCAGGAACAATTACCCAGCTATTCATAATCCTTCATGATTTAATGTTTCTTTAAAATGAGCAAGTCCATAATTAACTCAGTTATTTATTTATCCAGCCCTTTTATTTCCATCCCTGCTTTTGTTTGATTAGAGCACAACTGATGAGATTGTGACTTAGAAAATTCACAAATGAATATTGCTTTTTATGAAAAAAGACCTTTCTCTGCATGACCTGAAGCTAAATAAGTCTCATTACATATAAATTCATAAAAGACAATAGTGTTAGGATTTTATCTTTGTGGGTACAAGATGGTGACATGAAGGACAAGAGGGAGAAAGATGAAGGTTAACCCGTAAAGTTCTAATTAAAAAATAGGATATTAACATGGGATGTGGATGCATTGTCTTAGCTTTTGACCAAGACATAAAGGTAGAAGGTAGTATGTTCCAAAGTGAGTGGTTTTATAGAGCTAAACAACTCACACATATTGAGACTAGACAAGGGTAAGTTTATTGGAGACCAGAAAGGATTTTGTGAAAATTTCTTTGTATAGAGCTACATTCTCTAATGCCTAACCCATTCAAGGAGTGTGGGCAGCATGGGAGGAATGTACTTCCTTTGCCTCAGTTCCAGTGAAGGGAAAGATTCTCTCCTGGCATTTGGCAGACACTGTTGATTGATGCCTGATTCATGCCTGAGAGTACCAAAGAGGGAGATGCTATCTGAAGCTGCTCATGGAAGCAGAGGGAGGCTGCATCTGGAGAGCAGTGCATTTCCTTCCAACAGTGGGCCAAAGGTACCTTGGTCCTGAGGAACAAGCATGGAATTCATGTCCATCATAAGAATGTTGGCCTGGGGTCATTTAAAAAGACATTCTGGTCATTCTGCTCTGACAGAGGGTAATTACAATGGAGAAGTTGATGGCGAACCATGGAGAACAAAAAATGAAGAATATTTGTGATGGCCTGCTGAAGGAGAACCCCCACCAGGCCAAGAAATTTGTGGTCAGGAAAATGCAGCAGGAAGTAATCAATAGAGCAGAAAAGGACCCCAAGAGTTGGAGTCATTTTTAAACATCTGCCAGGTCCTAGACAGGGTTGTATCAGCAGTTAAGTAAGACCTTCACTACCTTCTTCTCACCCTGTCCCCAGACTGCTTCTTTTTCCTCTCCCTGCTCTGAACTCAGAAAGCCAGGAAAAGGAGTAGTGGCTGCTCCTTAAGTCTTCTGAGAGAGTCTTCAGAGGGACAGTCAGCCCTATATGGTTCCTTGCCTGAGTAATGTAAAGGTGAGAGGCTATGTCTACTGGTCTGAAACAGGAGAAGGAGAGGGAGAAGATAAAAGTTTGGGATGAAGATGGAATTATGTATTTGAAGGTCATGGGACATAGCTGAATGCATGGGACTGTGCAAAATTCCCCAGGGAATCTTCTCCCTCCCTGCCAAAATAGGAATATGGAGAATGAATCTGTGAGAAACACTATCAATTAAGTGGTGGGAAGTAGAGTAGGAGTTTGTTTTAAAAACTAAGAACAGCTCTTCATCTAGCTCTTCTTTTGGTCAAAGGCCCCCATTTATGAGATGTTTTCCATCAGGGCTTCAGTCTGTGATGTAAAAGGTCATGAGTAAAAGGTCACCTAGGAATTAAATCCATAAGCTTGATGTTACCAGTCTATAGAAGTAATGAATGGAGGCATTTAGCCAGAGATGTAAAAGGGAATAGAACTACTATGGAATGAACTCGGGGTTATTTATTAGTCCTTTGAATCACACTCTTATTTGCTTTTATATATGAATAATAATACTGCCAGTAGTGTCTTCTAGAATGCAACTAAATGATAATAACTTTAGTAGCAATAACTGCGATTTACTGAGCTACACTCTTCCAGGCCTTGACTTATATTGCACAATATTGTTAATCTTCCCTGGAACAAAGACGGGAAATTGTATTGACCAAGGACACGAATTAGGTCATGACAGAGAATTCTTATTTCCCATGCATAGCATCAGTGAATGGTTTGTTCCAGCCTATTAATTATTTAAATAGTTATTATCTATGTTTGTCCTTCTTGCTTGAAATGAAAACTGCTGATCTAAGCTTATCTGCATAAGATCTTGTAGCAATACAGAGAGTGTGTGTAGCATCTTTTTTTAGCAGAGAAAAAAGAGAAGGATGAATTTCACTATGAGCCAGTCAGCATTCCAGTCATTTTTACATACATTATCTCATTTCATTATGACAACAAACTTGTGAAATAGGTAGTTTACCTTCCCTTTATAAATGAAAAGTCCAGGTCACTAAGTTAATAAGCAGCTGGGTTCAGGTTATAATCCCAGTGTCTGATTCCAGAACCTAGAAGGTAGAATTAGGCCCTTATTCTTTCCATAATATCATTCAGAAAGTTCTTTTATGTCCTATTTAATTCTTTTTCTCCACATGCCCTTGAAGTAGGCAAAAATGAAATGATACGATGTTGATTTTACGGACTTAACATTTGTAGAACTGAGCATAAGAACCAGCCTAGGTAATCTAATGAGTCAATGTGTTTTATGCTGGAGAGCATGCTATTTTCAACTATGATTGCCTTGTGATAGTAGGCTGAAAAAAATGCCCTCCCCCTAAAAAAAAAAAAATAGACTCACTTTCTAATTTTCAGAACCTTTGAATATCACCTTGTTGGGCAGATTGACTATTACCTCATGTGGCAAAAGATATAATTAAGTGAAGGATATTGAGAGACAAGAGTTTATCCTGGATCACCTGGGCCCTGAATACAATCACAAATATTATTTTTTAAAAAATATATTGATTTATCTTAGAGAAAGTGCATGTAGGTGTGCACATGAACAGGGGTAAGGGGGTGGGGAGAGGAAGGAGCAGAGGGAGAGGAAAAAAAGCAGGAGAGAAGCAGACTCCCCACTAAGTGTGGAGCTCTACAGGCTCAATCCCATGACCCCAAGATCATGACCTGAGCTAAAATCCAGCTGGATTTTTAAATGACTGAGCCACCCAGGCACCCTGAGTCACATACAGTTTTACAAAAGAGAGGCAGAGGGAGATTTGAGACAGAATGTAGAAGACACTTATGCACAGAGAAGGTGATATGAAGATGGACCAGAGAGAGATGCTGCTACAAGCTAAGGAATGTCAACAGCGTTGGAAGATGCAAGGAATAGATTCTATCCTAGAGCCTAAGGGAGTGCAGCCCTGCTCACACTTTAATTTCTGATTTCCAATCTATGGAAATATGAGAGAGTAAATTTCCATTCTCTTAATCCACTGAATTTGTGGTAATTTTTTAAAGGCAGCCTTAGGAACCCAATACACACCTGTTATTCACTCTTACTTGGGAGGTAATATATTCAGTAAGTAGTTTTCCTAAATCCTTGGATGATGCTGGGAGGAAAAATAGTATTGTCATTATATGTTTCTGAAATCATAAAAATATTGGTTTAAATTCAAACTTTATCACTTATGATCTTGGGTAATATATTCAGTGCTTCTCAGTATCATTTTCCTTATTTATAAAATTGGGAGGCTGATAATATCTACAAAGTAGAATGGTTTAAAGAGTTAAATGAGATAATGCAATAATAATGTAAAGTACTTAGCACAACACTTGATACAGGAAAAATATTCAGTAAATGCTAAAAATAACAAGAAGAATATGAACCCAAGGGACATTTTTGAAAATATAAAAAGTAAGAAAATTATCTCGATATGTTATACTTGTAAGATAGAATTACAAGAAAATGCAGAAAAATAAAAATAAAAAGGAATGATTCTTCTGAAACCTTATTTAGGTGATTTTGAGTTTTCAAATTAACACTTATCATGAATATAGATGAAAAAATCATAAAATGCTAGTAAATTCAATCTGGAAATACTTTTAAGAAGATAATATACCATGAGATTGTGGTACTTATTCCAGTAATGCAAAGTTGGTCTTATATTAAAAATTCAACCAATGTAATATGCCACATGAAAAGAATAAAAGATAAAAAAAGATAAAGATAAATAAAAGATGCCTTAAAATTAGCTTAGTAGATACAAAAGAAAAACTATTTTACCAAATTTAACACTCTACAGGCTAAAATTCTTAGTGAACTAGGAATAGAAGAAATTCTTAAGCTGATAAAGAGTATCTTTGAACATGTCTACAGATAACAGTGTACTTAATTGTGAAACATTAAACCTTAATTTCTTTTAAAATTTGAAACAATAAAAAGATGTTCACTCTAACCACATCTATTCAACATTGTATAAGAGCTCCTAGACAATGCAATAAGGCAATTAAAAGAAATGAATGGCGTAAATATAAAAAAAGAAATTAAACTGTTGTTTGTAGAAAAACAACTAACTAAAACTAATAAATTTAGCAAGGTTACAGAATACAATTATAAGATGAAGAGAGTATGTTTCTACAACTCAGAAGTGAAAAATTGGAGAACTTCTATTACTTGACTTTAAGACTTACCATTACCAGAAATTTAGACTAATTAAGACAACATGATATTGGTTAAAAAAAAGAGTTAGAGTCTAAAAATAACATTACACAAAGATAGTTCATTGATTTTTGACCAAGGTGTCAAGTCAATTCAGTGGAAATTATTTATTCATTTAAAAGTAAAAACCAGAGTGCTAAATCTTCTAAAAGAAAGCACAAGAGAATATAATTGCAAGGTGGGCAAAATTTTTTAGAAAAAAAATCATAAAAACACTGATATTACAAAAATTTGATCAATTTGATTTTGCCTAATCAAAAATTTTTGTTCATCAAAAGATACATTAAGGGGGGTACCTGGGTGGCTCAGTTGACTAAGCATCCGACTCTTGATTTAGGCTCAGGTTATGATCTCAGGGTTGTGATATCAAGCCCCAAGTTGGGCTCCATGATGGGCATGGAGCCTACTTAAGATTCTCTGTCTTCCTCCCCCTCTCCCTGCTTTCTCTCTCTCTCTTAAAAAAAAAAAGATACCATTAAGGAAATAAATATACAAACAATTAATTGGGAAAAAATACAGCATATATGTCCAACAAAGGGCTTGTATCTAGTATATATATAAAGAACTCCTATATATCAAAAATAATTAGATGAACAACCCAATTAGGAAGCCTTGAGCAGATACTCACCAAAAGAAGATATATAACGGTCAATAATGAAAATGGCCACGAGAAAAGGACTTTTATATCATTAGTTGCCACACAAATGCAAATTAAAATTACAACAAAACATCATTCACACCCACTAAAATGACTGAAATATGAAGAACTGACAACTTCAAATGTTGGTGACAATGTGGAGCACTGAAATATTTGCTAGTAAGAACATAAAGTGGTACAAACAATTTTGGAGACTTGTTGGACATTTTCTAGTGAAGTTAAACATATATATCTTCTAGGATTCAGCAACTTCATTTGTAGGAATTTACTTAAGAGAAATGAAAATAAATGTTCACAAAAGACTTATACAAGATTGTCCATAGAAATATATTTTTTCACAGCTCCAGACCAGACACAAACCAACTGTCCATCTAAGAAAGTGGATAAATACATTAAAATATATTTACTTAATTGACTTATATTCAGCAATTAAAAATAAACTATAAGACATTTAATTATTTGGATAAATCCTCAAATCATTATATTAAGCAAAAGAAGTCAGTCACATAAAAGTACATAATGATTCCATTTATATGACATCTAAAAACTGGTGAAACTAATCTGTAGAAGTGGGATGGGGGTTTGGGGTAGATTGCCAAAGGCCATAAGGAATGTCCTGAGGATTATGGAAATATATCTGATTTGAGGTGATGGTTATGTGGGTGTAAACAATTGTCAAAATTTATTGAACTAAACCCATAATATCTATGCATTTTTATTTTAATTACACCTAAATAAAAATACAAAAACCAAATATTTACTGGGCTTCGTCTTTTAAAAATTTCACAGAAATATAACTATTCCAGTTTGCTATGCTTTCACAAAGGGAAGGACAGAATATTTAAGAAATACATATTGAAGCACACAGGTTCTTTTTCATTCTGTAATAGAAATATAGTCTGCATATATTGCTATAGTGTGAAGGGACAATTCAAAACCAGTATACAAAAATAAAAGTGAATGTTTTATTTCCCTTAGATGTTGGAATTTTAATTTGCCAGTATTCCCTTGTCAGGTCTATTGTGTGGGTAGAACAGTCAGGATCACTAAAAGATAGGTTTCTGGGGACCTGCACCATGAAACTGGACTAAGCTCAGGCATAGGTATATATTCCCTACCCAAACCTATAGAATAATTGAAATGCATGTTTAAAAATAATAATAAATCCACAGGATGCTAACAAACAGGAAAATGTGTCACTAGACTAGAGATAATTAATAAGAAAATACGGCTCTGAATTGATGGAGAAAACTGCAGCTCAAAACACACAAGAGAAGGAAGACTTGTGTGCTTCTGGGGGTACTCCAAACTTAGAAACAATGGGCAAAAGGAATTGGAGGAATCCTGGGTGATTGGGGAACAGTGTTCAGAGCTCCCTAGCAAGCTGGTCTTTGTCCAACTTCCAATTTAAGGTTGAGCAAGGGAAGCAGATGTATTTATCTACCAGTTCAATTAGAACATGTGGATAGCTGGGCTAGTGACAGAGCATCACCCCAGTAGCTAGGGAAACCCAGAAGAAATGCTGTTGACACACTGCATTCTGAAGTATATCCTTCCCCTTCAACATCATTACAAGAAGCAGGCACTATACACGAAGAATAGCCATACATGAAAGAGTAAAGATGATCAATTATGTAGAAATCACACAACCAAGAATCACTAAATATTTGAGAAAAACAATACCATAAAAGATACACATTAAATTCAACCAAAAGAAAAATACCAAAGAAATAAAAACAATGGAGAAAATACTTTTATATATGTATAATTAATATTTTCATAAAGATACTTATAAGAACAGGTAATTTAAAATGACCCAATTAGAGATTTTAAAAATGAGTAACATGATCAAAATTAAAAAAGTAAAGTCAACCAAAAATTAAAATCAATGGACTAGGGGAATGGATTTAGCTAGAATGAGGTATAGAACTGAAAGTATTAGCTGAGAAATTCTCCTAGAATTTTTTATCAAAAGACAAAAAAATTAGAAAGCATGAGAAAGTTAAGTGAAAGGGAATATTATATAGAATTTCTAATGTGTACCTATATGAGGCAATAGAATAGAGATCAATTAATAAAAGAAAGATTAAAGAGCATGCTATATAGCTGAACAAAAACAAAATTTTAAGTAGAAAAATCTCTAAGAGAGACAAGTAGTATTAAAAAAAACCAACATGTTTCAGGACAATAATTTAAAAAAAAGTTTAATTTCATTTAATAGTAGGAAAATATATTTCCTACAGAGGAATAACAATTGGATTTATACCAGACTTTTCTAGATTCCAGAAGCCAGTGGAGCAAGCCTTAAAAATTCTTAGAAAACATTATTTTGAGCCATGATTTAAGATAGTATGGACACTTTAACGTCAATAAATTTGAAATTTCAGTGAAATGAAAATTCAACATAAAAATTCAACTTAGCTAAAACTGACACAATAAGAAGTAGAAAGTATAAATTGTCTTTTTATTGCTTTCTTTAGGGGTAATGTTTATTTAGAAATGAATTATCAGAAATTCTCTCCTTTATCTATGCACATAGCAGCTTCATGAGGGGACTATTCCTATGAAACCCAGTATGGTTCTATACAGTGAAAAATTGAAGATCCTTTCCCTTCCCTTTCCTTTCAGACTACATTTAAGAAACTTTCCCATCATGCCTGTTACACCCATACATAATGTGGACATTAACTGCTCCTTGCTTGTCTATCCTATATAAATGCATGCTGATGGCAGTCTGGGTCCAGGCAGAGTTATATAAGCCTTGGCTGGAACAAGAGAGTGGGAACATTCCTCCATATAAATACTTAAATAGATCTTATTCTTCCTATTTTCCACAGATTGGTGCTAAGGCAAAGTGGTAACTTTTTAAACATTATCACAGAAGGAGATCATGGTGATAATTTGTTTAAAACAAATTAATTTCTGATCCTGTATGCTAACACTGTATATAAAATATATTTTGCCTAGGGGAGGATGGGTGAGATAAGTGGAGGGACTAAGAGTACACTTACTGTGATGAGCACTGGGAATGCATAGAATTGGTAAATCACTGTATTGTACACCTGAAACTAATATAACAGTGTATGTTAACACACTGAAATTCAAATTAAAAAATAATAAAATATGTACCAGTTAAAAAGAAAATAAATGTATTTTGTGTACATTTTTAGGTATTTGTATTAATTTAATTTAAGAATCAAATTAATTAAATGAATATTGTCAAAAATGAACAGACAACTAAGTAGGACATAGACTCATGGATTATAAAAATTCACTGAGAAATAGCTAAGTGGGCAGAAGGTCCTCATAGGTTATACATGGGATTAAGTATATAATCCATACTGGGGTTTCTTTACTAAAAATTGGCATGAGCCATGCTTCCCCTAGTAAGTAAAAACTACTGTTTGGTTCTTTATTTTTAGTGCTCACCTAATCATTTTGGTAATAGAAGTAATAGTAATAAATTAAAAAATAATGAAATATCAACTAAAAAAACCCTTGTGTCTCTGAGAAACTGGTAAACTTTCTTTTTTCTGTAGTGTGATTCTTCCATGTTCTGCATTTTGCTTAGGCTGTGAGAAAGCACCCAGAGTGCACCTGGGTGGCTCCGTTGGTTAAATGTCTGTCTTCAGCTCAGATCATGATCCCAAGATCCTGAGAGGAGCCCTGCATCAGGCTCCCTGCCCACTGGGGAGCCTGCTTCTCCCTCTGCCTGCTGCTCCCCCTGCTTATGCTGTCTCTCTCTCTTAACAAATAAATAAATAAAATCTTAAAAAAAAAAAAAAAAAAGAAAGCACCCAGAAAAGTTTGAGACTCAGTTCCATAAATTTCATTAATCCTTGTAGGTAGTATATGACCTTCTTTCTATCTTCTATGATATTGGTGTTCTCTTTCCATTTGTATTTTATTAACATTTTTTATAACTGTCTTTCAACATGAATGTATCACATATAAATGTATAACAAAATAATACAAGTTATAGCATTATGGGAGAAACTTTATGGGTAGATTCAAGTAACTTCTTTTATTTACCCAGATTTCCCATTATATTCCCTTGGTCAAAATCTAATCTAATTGTTTTATTGATGTATTAGTTTGCTAGGGCTGTCATAACAAAGTACCACAAACTGAATGGCTTAGAACAACAGAAATTTATTGTCTTAGAGTTCTAAGGCTAGAGGTCTGAAATCAAGATGTTAGTAGGTCCATATTCCTGAGGGCACTAAGGAAGGATCTGTTTCAGACTTCTCTCCTAGCTTCTGGTACCTCCTTGTCTTGTGACAGCATACCAGTCTTCACATGGTGTTCCATCTGTGTGGACTTCTCTGCATCTAAATTTCCTCATTGCATAGGGACATCAGTCATACTGTATAGAGGCTCACTCTACCCCAGTATGACCTTATCTTAACTAATTAATTCTGCAATGACCCTATTTCCAAATGAAGTCACCTTCTGAGGCACTGGAAATTAGAACTTCCATATATGAACTTTCAATTCAATCCATAACATTCAGTTTCTACCTATCCTCCAAAGAAGGCTTCCATTACTATGTTCAATTGTAAGCTGTATCCCCTAGAATGGAAAGCTAAATTTCAATATTTGTCAAAACTTAGATGGGAAGAAATCTATTATTTCGCCCCCCAAAATACGTCTTTTCATTGACAACTCCTATAGTTCTTGGCACAGTCATCCAGATGTCTGCAGTGAGGTGATAAGAAATGAGCACCTTATCAAATATTGCCTATTAGGCTAGTTCATTACCCTTGATGAATACACAGAGCTGGTGGCCATAAGGAATTGTCTCTTGTTTTAATTTTTATTTGCAGACATTTATATGTGTTGCCCATTTTAAGATAGCTCATCTATATACACCAGTCATTCAGGTAGACCAGCCTTAAAGACTGACAGGAAATATGAGTAAATGCACATTGAAATTGACAGGTGGACAGGCTGACAAATTCAGAGCTGCTCCAAAGCAGCTTCCGTCTACTCAGCTGGAGCCAATCAGACCCCAGAATCACATCAGAATCCTTTAGAAAATGTCATTAAGTGTTTGTTTCTACATTTTTACAAAAATCTTGTTCAGACAGCAGGGAAGTGAAATACGTCAACCACAATAAAAAATGGTGATAGCCTCATTTTTCTGCTGAATTTTGCACTATGGAAAGGACTTAGTTATTGGAAAAAGGCTCTGCTACTGAAGAGCTACCTGCTGCTCCTCGCCCCCACCCAGTGGAGAATGATGAGAGAAGGTACAGGAGGCAAAAGTACAACTGAATTTTCCAAACTACTCTTCTCAGGCTAATTCCAATGGCCTTTTCTTTGTTAGCAATGTGCAAAACCCATGGAACAAACCACCATAGATGACATTTTTGAGGGTACAACACTTTGAGTCTGTTAGGTGGTATGAAGTGTGTATTAAAGGGAAAGTCTATGTCTGCATGGGGCTTACCTTCAATAATAATAATAATAATAATAATAATAATGGAATATACTATCTGCTAGACACTATGCCAGCTGCCTAACATATCTCTTTGAATCCTCTGAATTTCTTACAAAGAGAGAGGATTATTTTCATCATCACTTTACAGATGAGAAAGCCAAGCTAAGTGAATTGCTGTTATTAGGGAGTCTGTTTCCTAGCACAGTGCTCTTTCCATTCTCTATTGAGTTCACTGCATATGTTTTTACGTATATAATCCATCTAGATCTCATCTGGTGTGTGTGTGTGTGTGTGTGTGTGTGTGTACATGCTTCTGAACTCATTGAGCTGCATAGGAAAGATTTTACCCCCTCACTCACCTTACTGACCCTGCTTCATAAGAAATCATACCCTACAATATCACTGCTCCTTTCCTATAGGCCATAATGTACCTCATAGTTTCCTGGTGACTGTAGCATAATCGAGTCATTACATGCTCTAGGATGTGCTTTTGTGTAGCCTATGACCCCTGGTAAAGTAAGAAATCTCTGAAGAGTGCCAGAAAAGTTCCAGGTTAGAAGATGCACACTGGCTGACCAGGGATGGAAACCTGCTCACAGATGTCATTTTTTGGTCAACACAGGATTTCCTTGTTTGTATTTCCAAAAAGGTTTCAACTTTAAAAAAATCAAAGATGCCATGTAAAACTGGATTTGCCGCTTCCCTTGAAAACCAGAGAAATTAATTAATTAATCAATTAATTTTTAAAAAGGGGTGGGGTGCGTAGGTGGCTCAGTCGTTAGGCGTCTGTCTTGGGCTCAGTCATGATCCCAGGGTCCTGGGATCCAGCCCCACATCGGGCTCCTGGCTCAGCAGGAAGCCTGCTTCTCCCTCTCCTACCTCCCTGCTTATGTTCCCTCTCTTGCTCTCTCTCTCTCTCTCTGTCAAATAAATAAATGAAATCTTTAAAAAAGCAAAGTAAAGAAAACCAGAAAACTGATAACACTTTGCCCCTTTCCTGTATGACAACCATTATCTGCCTCCTTTAGAAGGACACACTCTGGTCCACCCCAGGGATGTCCACTAGGAGTCTTGGGACTGCAACCATGCCCAGCTTTCCTCAACTACTTTTATTGGTTACTTGACAGACTCTTTTGAGTTTGCCAAGTACTGTTTTACTTGAATCATGACTGCCGTCGTCAGAGGCATTGCTAGCAAGGCATCTGTTGAGGACTAATTAGCTAAGACTGCCCTTTTTCGTTGATGGTGGGTTTCGAAGCTGTGTGTGGCTTTTATTTAGTAGTCCTTGATCGTGCTGACTGCCTCCATCACTCGCAACGAGAAAAACTCTCTGCTGCTAAGCAGTCAAGGAAGAATCCAACTAACCCCTCCCTGCAGCTTCGTCACCCTCCTTCCTCAGGGTACATGAAGCAGAGCTCTGTGGGACTGTGGGAACCTCTGAGGAGATCCAGGAAGTGTGACTGCTGCTTCAGGAATTTGAGGGCATCTTTTTCACGGAAATGAAGACTCAGGTCCTCTATATTTTTCCCAACAGCTACAAACCATCTAGAGATTTCACTCCCTTCCCTCCAACTGAGGAGAATGACATGAAGTGGAGAAAGTAAGGATTTATCGATTTATCCTGGCAACATTTTAGTGCTGCATTCAGAGCTGGGGCTAGCTTTCTTGTATTTTGATTCGACACATATTTCCTGAGCACCTTCTATGTAGAAAGCACCATGCTGGGCAGAGTGGCTGCTGGTCCCACTCCACTTTTACAGAGCACTGACACACATGATCTTATCTAACCCAATGGGT
Organism: Lutra lutra; assembly: GCF_902655055.1. Classification (NCBI taxonomy): domain Eukaryota; kingdom Metazoa; phylum Chordata; class Mammalia; order Carnivora; family Mustelidae; genus Lutra; species Lutra lutra. The sequence goes on from NC_062290.1 coordinate 65,021,538, forward strand.
GGGGGGAGGAATTTATTGTGCCTGTTTTTTTTAGATGATATAACCCTGAGGCTGAGGAGGACCTTATCCAATGCCAGTGTGAAAAATAAATGAAGAGCACAATCAAGACTTGAACTCAGGGTTTCGGAGTCCATTCCAATGTCATCCATAGACTTTGTAATGTTAATTTAGACCATGCCATTTTAGAGGAAATGGTCTCATTGAAACAAACTGTGTTCCTCTGGCTTCAGAGGAACAAATTTTATCAAATGGGATCACAAGTGTAGATGAAAAGATCTTCTCCTCTACCATATAGAAACAACCATTTTCCTATTTAATTCTGGCTCCTGGCAAAGGAAAACCATTATTCTAGAAGAGGGAGCCATCATTGCAAATGCTGCTGATGTCCACCATTATTGGCACAGATGCTGATCTTTAGGACAAAACCAACATACTGAGCCAACATTGCAGGTGGCGTGGAAGTCCCACTGCCCACGCTACTGCTAATACTCATTAACGTAGGCATGAGGGGGCACAGCAGCCACTGGACATTTGAGGGTATAGGCACCACTGATGTGCCAAAACAGAGCTGTGTTCCCTGGTGCTCTGTGCACACCCATGATATTCCACTGTTTGAGGAGTGGGCACAGAGCTAAAAGTGATTTAGTTCAGTAGAAGTGGTGATGGGATGCCCCAGAGCCAAGATTTCCTTTTCTATTAGACCTAGTAACAAGTGGAGAAAAAGTGGTGAGAGTCCTCCTGCTTCCTCTGTGTCCGGGCAAGCACAGTCCACATTCACTTTGAATCAAGCACTCTTATGGATGAGCAGAAGAAGGCAGTGACACTTTTCCTGGGATGAGACACCCTTAAGAATCAAGCATTTACTGCCACATTTTATGCCCTGATTCTAGTAAGAAAACACAGGTAGTCACATGCCATTTATTAATTCAACAAACATAAACTAAGCACCCATCATATGCCAGGTAAAAGACCTAACTCCTTCATCTTCAGATTGCTCCCAGGTTAGAAAGGGGGTCACAAGATAAATGTCATTACAATGCAGTATGGTGAGTGCAGGCTAGCGATAAACCACGGGCACTATGAGAACATAGAGGAGGATCCTTGGCACACTTCGCACACTGGGAATGGAATGGAGGAGACAAGGTTTGGGTGGGTTGTGCTAAGATTTGGGCCTGATAGATATGAAGTCTTTGTCAAGCTCATGAAGGACCTTAAGGATCAGGCCAGGGAAAAGGTTAAACCAGTGAGTGACATGGTCAGATTACATTTTAGATAACTTCTGGATTTGGAGCAAAAGATGGACCTGGGGAGGGAGACAAATAAGAACATTCCACATTCTCTGGAAGGTGACGCTTGTGATCTGAACAACTTTGGGCACTGTAAGGAAGGCGGGAACACCCACCAAGCCAGTCAGATCAGCCTGGCAGTCAGAGGGGTAACAGCTGTTCCAGACACTTTCCCTGACCACCCTGTGGTGCAGGAGCCTCTGGGGGCGGGAGGGCAGCTTCATCCTGCCTTACCGCCAATGGACACCTGTCTGACCACACAACACTGTGCTTGGCACGCGTACCCACTATACCTTGGCAAAGCAAGGAGCTTCCAACACCACTATCATCTTCAGGAGCCTAGAGAAGCTGACAGTAAGGAGAACTCAGACCAGCCTTAGTTGGATATTGACAGCAGCGGTGGTTATAGAGTAGGGCTGGGCCTGAGGCCAAATGAGTTGGCAGGGTCTGCCTGGCCTCTGCCTTGCCCCCTTCAGCTCCATCTGTCTAATAGTGGTTGTCAGCCTTGAAGGGTGCCAGCCTTTGAATCTGGCAATTGAGAAAAGGAGAAGAGGACATACAAGATGTATGCTTATGGGTGGAAGACTGCCTAAAATGTTCAGGGGTAGAAATCAGTCACAGTGTGACCAGAGATATCTTTAAACCCTGTTCCCATCCTTTGCTAGTTTACCCTTTTGTCTGCCATTATCATTCTTAAAGAGATTCCCAAATCAGTGTATCTCTAAAGACATTTGTGACAGGGGCCAGGGAATGAAAACCTAATTCAAAACGACTTAAGCAAAAAATGAATTATTTGCTCAAGTTACTGAAAAATCCTTGAAAAATGATACTTTAAGGTATGGCTAGGTTCAAAGCTTCAAAATCATGCAAAGGCCTCTCTCCTGGCATTCCTATGCTTAGAGCATTTTAAATGCTTAGAATGCCAGTAAAAGGAGATATTTTCTTTCCTGTGAATAAAAGTCCTGGGTTTTAATTTACTTTTCCTGGTTTGGATCTTCTTCCATCTCTGAGACACCACAAGGCTAGGGCAATGGAAGTTTCTGATTAACTAGGTCGGGTCTATGCCCATGCTTGGAAGTGGGAGAGATTTTATATCCCCAAACTACAAGGATTAGTGGTTGAAAAATGGTGGTGTGGTTAGAGGAAATATGGATACCATTACTGGTCAAAGAGAGAAAACTGCTAGCCAAAATAACAGATGACTAACCTCATTGAATTTTTGGCTTACCAAGATACATAGACTAAGGGCAAGTAATTCTGATGAAGATTATCTACTGATGATAATGATGGTGATGTTAATTATTATTGGTATTTTATGAAAAGATAACATAGTATAGTTATATAGTTTGGTATATAGTTCAGTAATTTTCCTGGTTTTCCTAGTCAGAAGAGTGGTTCAGGCGCTTTGCTGAGTTAACATACCACTTACCGGTTATAAGGGCTATGGGATGAACCAACGTCTAGGAGGCATACTCTTCAAAAGTTTCCTTGAGCCTCATGTCACAACTCTAACCAACATCAAAGTTAGATGGTTAAAATAAAATTTCCATGATTATACTATTCCAGTAACACCTTAAGGTTGTTTTTAATAAGCCCTCAAGACATTTCTCTTATACCTTTCATGGGACTGTTATTTTATTAAATACATTTATAAATTAAAAATAACATGAGTACACACTCAGAATATTAGACATAAGTTCCTCAGAGTCCTATATGGAATTCTTGATATCAAATTCTCCAATTACATTGGCACCAAATATTTAACACATATTGGCTAAATAGAAGAAAGACTGAATGAATGACTATCTTATCTGATATGTTACCCAGCTATAGATAGCTGGGTAACATACCTAGCTATGGATAACTAGGATAGATAACTCAGGATAACATACCTAGATATAGCCCTAAAAGTGGAATTGCTGGATCATATGGTCATTTTATTTTTAATTTTTTGTGGACCTGCCATACTGTTTTCCATCATGGCTGCACCATTTTACATTCCCACCAGTAGTGCACAGGGTTCTAATTTTTCCACATCCAGGGTGCCTGGGTGGCTCAGTGGGTTAAAGTCTCTGCCTTTGGCTCAGGTCATCGTCCCAGGATCCTGGGATCGAGCCCCGAGTCGGGCTTTCTGCTCGACAGGGAGCCTCTCTCTGCCTATCTCTCTGCCTGCTTGTGATCTCTGTCATATAAATTAATAAACTCTTTAATTTCTCCACATCCTTGTCTGTGGCCCCAGCAAACTGATATAGGGAGGAACTACACTGAATTTGTAAGTTGCTTTGAGGGAGGGACATTTTTAGATAGGCTGAATTTTGTAACTTTAGGCTGAATGTATAAAAATGCTCAGCTAGCAGCCAAATGTATATGAGTTCAAGTTAGTAGAGGCATTGCTCCTATATTGGGATCTATGTAAAAATGTGTTCTTTTTTTATTGGAATTGAGTTTATCTTTAGAGTGGCAGTTTTCTTACAATGCTGGTTATAATTAGAATATATTTACCTGCCCTACTTTAACAGGAAAGAATATTGTGCTCACACTATTTTTTTCCATTTTCCTTTAAAATATTCCTCTCATTAAACTTCTAGGGCTATACAAGTCAGTTTTAGGCTAAAAATAGTATTGTTGCTATTGCTGCCATAATTCATGTGGAAGAAAACGTAGCCAACTTTTTTAGAGGAAAGGAAAAAATAATTTCCTGAAAAATAATTTTTTTGAATTCTTAAGAAAGCATGAAAGCCACACTGACAAGGAGTTCCTAAACTGACAATGGATTAAGATTTCCTACACCAATTTAATGGTTTTTATTATTTTCCTATAGGTAGTACAGAAGGCAGGATTCTTCAGTTTCTTTCTAACAAACGCATTGCTGGGGACAGAGGTGAAGAGCAGAAAATGAAGAATTAGACTCAGGGTTGGGAAACGACAGCTAGTGGGCCAAATCCAGCACACGACCTGTTTTTGTAAAAGAGAGAAAGAAATTGGAACACAGCCATTCTCCTTCTTTTATGCATTGTCTGTGGCGACAGAGTTGAGTAGTTGTGACAGAGACCGCATGGTCCACAAAGCCTAAAATAGATGCTATTATGAAATAGCTTGTTGATCTTTATAGAATCAGCTTGTTGATCCCAGAGCTAGACTCTTAATAAGTGGTGACTGAGTAATTTAAAAGTAATTTTAAAGATGAGAAAAATGAGAACATTAATATTATTGAGAGCAAAGGGTTCCATGTTGGCAGCACGGGACAGACTGAAGAAGAGAAATAGATGAGCTCTGGCAGACTAGCCTTTCCTGGATTCTGTAGAGTCAGCAGACAGAAGATCCTAGCCATGGAATGTTTACAACATGTGAAGTACGAGGCAGGCAGAATCATGATTCTCACAATTCCTGGTGATGTCTCCAAGAAAAGGTAAGAATAACACCAGAGGTGAAACCAAACAGTAGGGGAGTCAATGATAGGTGTCTGGGTCTCACTTGGGTTGTGGAGCACTAGGTGAGATTTCCAGCAACAAATATGCATGGATCCTGGGGGCTGGGCCATATGAGGTAGTAACCTAGAATACAAATCATGGTATGTGGGGGAACCCGGAAATCAGAGCAGGCGCAATAGCAACTAGCATTTAGTTTCGTGTGAGTGAGACGAGTCCATAAATAAGAAAAGAGTCTTGAAAATCTCTCTTAGTCAGGGTCCCAGGAAGAAACACAGGGCACCCTCAAATGAAGATAACCTGAAGAGGGCACCAGGGCTGGTCTGTGTGATTGATAGAATGTGGCAGAAGTGATGGCATGTTACTTCTGAGACTAGTTTATAAAGGACTGCAGCTTCTGTCTTGGGATCTCTCTTTCTCCCTCTCTGAGATCATTCTCAAGAAACTCTTTTACTGTGTGCATGAATGAAAGAGGAGACATAGTCATGACACCAATCACCTGGTCCTTCCATTCTCCTACCCTGGGCTCGGGGTGGTTGTGATTGGAGCTGAGATCTTTTATAGTTTAATCTACCTCTCCCCGCTATTCCCCATCCCCAAATTCCCATCCATGAATGCAGAACCAACTTCTTACTGGTCCCGCTCACCCAACACAGTAATAATAGAAGTGTTGTGAGTGAAATTGTTGGGGTGGTCCTTTTCACTTTTTGGACGATTTCTTTTGAAGAGAAAAAAAGTTCTAACCATTATTGCCTTAACTATTCATCCTACTTATGGGGAAGTTAAATAAATTACAACATTATTCTGGCTGGATTAGGAAACTGCCCTTTGAATAATACTGTACTTTGAGCCAAAATGCATTCTCTTTCTGAACCAAAAAATTAGAATGGGCTTGATTTATGTTTTCAAAGGATAAAAAGTATCTGCAGAAACCCGTTTTGCCTTTCTCAGTCAATGTCCAGTTTTAGATAATCACATACATAAAACCTTAAAAAACAGTGCCTATTGACTTCATCATCTATGAAGAGTACCAAGTGTGATGATATTTGGGAGTCTTTTTCAAAGTGAACATGTCACCAGGGGAAATTTATTTTTGGCTATGTATTTATTCATTCACTCTTTAAACATTTACTGAACATATACCACTTGCTTAATTTCATGAGGTACCAGGACCATAAAAAAGAAATAAACCTCTGCCCTTGAATGGCTCACAACCAGCCTAAGTGGGGGTAAGTCAGAAGTAAAAAGAGGATTTACTGTGTTGGTAAGATTATGGAGATATTTTTATAATTGTTTTTTTAACCTTAAACATATACAACTTTCATTTGTTAATTATACACCAATAAAGCTAAAAAAATTTCTTTTTTCTTTCTTTCTTTTTTTTTTTGCATATAGTTGTCAAACACTGTTATATTAGTTTCAGGTGTACCACATATATAATGGAATATTTCTCAGCCATGAAAAATAATGAGCGCTTGCCCTTTGTGATGACATGGATTGTCCTAGAGGATATTATGCTAAGTGAAATAAGTAAGATAGAGAAAGACAAATACCGTATGATTCATTTGTATGTAGAATCTAAAAGATAAAGCAAATGAATAAACAAACAAAAAGCAGAAATAAATGCATAAATACAGAGAACAAATTGATGGTTGCCAGAGGGGCTAGGGTGGGGGATGGGCAAAATGGGTGGAGGGGAGTGTGAGATACAGGCTTCCGGTTATGGAATGAACAAGTCACGGGAATAAAAGGTATAGCTGAGGGAATATAATCAATGGTTACATAACAGTGTTGCATGGTGACAGACAGTAGCTATACTTGTGGTGAGCAGAGCATAATGTATAAACTTGTTGAGTCCCTAAGTTTTGTAATGGTTTTTGGTATTCACGGGAATGTTTTTATCCTTTATAATAATAAATTGCTAGTTTAGGAGTGCCTGGGTGGCTCAGTGGGTTAAGCATCTGCCTTCGGCTGGGGTCATGATCTCAGTCAGGGTCCTGGGATCCAGCCCTGCATCTGGCTCTCTGCTCTGCAGGGAGCCTGCTTTCCCCTCTCTCTCTTCCTACCTTTGCCTACTTGTGCTCTGTCATATAAATAAATAAAATCTTTAAAAAAATAATAAATAAATTGCTAGTTTAGCCCTTACCTAAAAAATGCTTGGCATTTTTACCAAACAAGAAAAGATGGTCATATATATGAAATTTCTACAAGAAGAAAACATTGTAAATCTATTTGTCTCATTAGGGTGGTATTTGAAAATAATGAAAATTATAGGTAGAACAATTCAAATGGAAATAGTGTGTTTCATAATTATTATAAAATATTAGAGAATTTATGCATATACTGCATCACCACAGAGTTGTTATATTATTTCAGCAATATATAACCTAATGGAATTGCTTTCATATAATTTTTTAAGAACTGAGACATCACTATAATGTCTCTAACTTTGGAGAGTTTTATGTTCAAACATTGTATCTACTAGTGGTTTTTATTGATTCTAAAAATTTTTTGTATTGAAACTATGCTTTGAACAGCTAGTTCTATTTAAAATTTAATAACTAGCTCCTCTTAAAAAATATAATTTCCTATATAGCTGGGCGACAATACTGGGTTTTGCTGATATACAAGGTGAGGCAGTTAGATGAGTTTATTTGTGGGTGGAGAGAGGTGCAAAGTTTAGGGATTGTCCACTAGGTAAGGGGATGAATTCTAAGTCTGAAATCTGAATTTAAGGAACATTGAAAATATCTGAATACATGAGCCCCTGGAAATCTTACCATTAATTTCTCTCAAAACCATCTGCAGATGTGTGCATATTAATTGGCTTCGGGCATTCTGTTACCTAGGAGGAGTAACACATTAGATTGCTAAAATTAGAAGGAAGGCAAAAAAAAAAAAAAAAAAAGTGAAAATGCAAAGCTTGATGAGCCAATGTAGGTGGGGTGTTGTAGCAAGAGACCCTGACTGCTAAGTGGGAAGGGTCCTTAATCTCTGAGAAATGGGAGTGCCAAAAAGTGCTTGAGGCTTTTACTGAAAAACAATGCTACCCCACGCTTATGTCTACTTCGGAGTGTGGAGGGGTGAGGGTTGGGGTTAGTCCCCATTCACACCATTCACACCATCCACACATTTTCTACGGCGTGCTTTTCATTTCATGGATTTGAATACATCAGTGATGTGTGAGGGGGCGATAGAGGAAGCCAGAAGGAAAATTGGAAGGCAGTTGGCTTTCATCTGTTTTATTTGTTTAAGCTTAGGGGGAAAAAATATTCTCAGCCTTTTTTTAAAAAAAAAAATCACAATAATGAAAATGTTAAAACCGCAATAATAAAAGAGCTGCAAGTTACAGAGAGCTCATTGTACACTCAGCACTATTAAGTGTTTTATGTACGTTATCTCATTTAATGTCCCCTGTACTTCCCCTTCTCTCCCCAAACAGTAAAAAGCTCTTCCAGAACTTCTAGTTGAGCCTCTCCTAGCTGCACCATAAAAGGATTCCATTTTATTCGCAATCCAAATTTGTAAAGTCTCCTTCACCCTTGACCTTGTTGGAGCTTTGAGATTGTGAACAGGGTATCCCTGAGCAGCAAAGGGAGTAGTATCCCTTGCCTTCTCATCCAAGGCCAGCCTCAGACAAAAGAGAGTGTGTTTCTTGGCCAGGCAGCCCTGGACACTTATCATTGTAGAAAAAATTGTCTCAGAACCATCCCTATTGATGGAACTGCCAAGTTGAGACCTGCAACTCCCCCAGCCCTGCCTGTCGGCTCCAGGTCCCACCTACTTACTGGATTCAGAGCTCTCACTCACCTGGTGCTTATGTACGGTGCCAGGGCAGGGAGAATGGCTTTCCTGCCTCAGGGCCCTGCCAGTGCTAGCATCCTGAAATTCAAGTAAACGCTATTCATTGCTCTGGGGGAATCATCTACCTTAGAGGTCTTCCAAGAAGCCTGGTGCTAAGGGGAAGACCTGAGAAAAGAGGCACAGAAGGAAGGGGCCCCAAATATTGTGAGTGGTGCATTATAAAGACTTTGCTGCTTTTTGGGAGAACCTGATCTCCTCCCCCTACATGGTGGATAGAGACTCAGACTCACTTTAGCAAAGAGATGCTGCAGTTCTATTCCCCTGAAGGAGCTACTGAGAGAATGAACCAGCCACTAACAGTGCACTTTCGCTTTTAAAGAACTTTCTCTTTCTCTTGTCCCCTCCCCTCCCCTCCCTTCCTCCCTCCCTTCCTTCCTTCCTTCCATGTCTTTTCTCCTAAACTTTGCTTTTGTTGGTGGTATCTTGACGTGCTGTTTTCTCTCCTCCGGGTGTGCTCTAGGGTTAGGTCTAATTGTCCTGCTGTTCTAGTGTCACTTGGCATTATTATGGGGAAGATGAATGGGATGGGGGTCAGAGTTCAGCAAGTAGGCATCTGCTCACTTGCACTGCATAGAAATGCTCAGAGGTGATCTTTAATGAAAGCTTGGAAAAGATTTGCACAGAGTAGACTGTCTTCTATCTCTCCAGAGCTCGGATGATCAAAAGGCAGTCCTTCTCTGGAGGGACCATAAACGAATAAACAGAACATAATAATATATTTACCAGGAGTTCCTGGCTTGGGATGTCTTTTCTTCTATTGGAGAGGAAATCGAGGGGAAAACAGGGTGAAACAGAAAGGAGGTTGCAGATAGAGGCTCTTGAATGGGTCCTAACCACTGGCCTGTTTTGTTCTTAGAACAATCTCACCGAAGAGTTTCCACTCCACTGGTGAAGCCTCTCGGCTAGCCTCTCCCGCGGCCTCAGGTTACTGTGTCATCGCCAATGCAGGCTCAGGTTCTCCCACTGGACTCTCTTCGTCTTGACAGTTCTTCCACTTTACCAAGCAGCCAGAATCCCCACTCAGGAAGAACTGCTTTGGCACTGTAGGCAGGGGGGACAATGGATCTATTGTTCTTTTGGCCTTCTTGAATAGGGCAAATGTCTCCCCCATCTAACCTTGTCATCAAAAGAGGCTGAATATGGAGCCCTAGGAGACTCCTTCCTTCTACTCCTGCTTTGTTCTTTGGAAGAGGGGTTCTGTGTACCTTCCCTGCCCTCACCCCATCAAACCTGTTTTGGGACTCAAATAGACAGTTGCCTTTTTCAGCTCTTCACAGAGTGGAAGTTGGGAGGGGAAGAAAGAAGCACAGACCAAGAAACTCATTTCAGTTTAGGTACGACCTGCTGCCTGTGATTCCTTCCGGACCAGGGGAGACCACCACGGTCCCCCGCAGCACAGAGGCAAGAGATCGCGGCCAGGAACCCCGGCGCAAGCGCTACAAATACACCCAGAGGAGAACCCGGCGTTACCCAGACTCGCAGCTGAAGCGGTCTCCTAGGATGGGTCGGGATCCCATCACCCACTTCCCGCACCGCAGGCGCAGGGAATCCCCGTGCAGGGCGCACCTTTGCGGGTGGGTCTCCCTGCTGCCTTCCGGGAACCCGGCCGAACCCCTTGCTACTGGGTGGGTGCAGTCTTGCCAGCCTCAACCCGCAGCTCGCCCTCCTCCCTCTGCCTGCGCTCCGGAGTGAGCGCTCGGTGTCCCTCTCTGAGCATGCGCAGACTGGCGCCCTCCCCGCCTCCCCCCACCCCCCGCTCCCCCTACCCCGCCAGCCTTTTGCTCCTTCCTTTCATTAAACAAACAGGAGATCCTGAAACCTGGACCCTGTGCTAGCGGCAGCGCGAAGAGGAGGCGGAGGAGCAGGAAGAGCGCGGGATGTGCGCGGACAGGGATCTGTGATCCCGCGCCTCCCCCCGCACCCGCCCCACGCGCGCGCGCACACACACACTCACACACACCCGCACTCACATATACACACACTCGCACAAACACACTCTCGTACACGCCCGCGCCGCGCGCTCGCCGGCTCGCTCTCCCACGCAGGCGGAATGCAGCAGAGCCTGGGGAGCGTGTCTCCGGCCACCGCGTGAATGCACCTCGCCCCCGGCAGCCCGACGACCCAGTAGGGCGCGCGGGAGGACTCTCCGCCACGAGAGGTGAGTGGGGCTCCCGCTACCGCGGGCGGCTCCGGGACACCCGGGCAGCTGGAGGGGTGGACAGGCTCCCGGCTGGACGCGGCGGAGCAGGTGGCCCAAACCCAGCTTGCGGGTTTCCAGGTGCAGATGAAGGCGGCGCCCGGGCGATGCAGGGGGAGAGGGCGATCCCAGGGAGGGTCGCCTCCTGCGAGCTGTCAGATGGACCCAGCAGAAAGCTACACCCTCCCTGCTCGTAAACTTTCCTCCCCTGTCATTTGGGAAACGTGGAGACAAAGGGGGCGTGGAGGCTCCCTCCGTCCGGTTCCACCCTCCTGGCTGCATTCGGGGCTTCGACGGGAGCCGGCGTGCGGGCGGGGGCGCCCTGCAGGTAGCTGGTGCCAAGTCCTCCCGCCGGGCAGGGGTTGGGGATTCTCACCCCGGCTGTAAGCGTCGCCTTTGATTTCCCCTCAGGCGTGGGCACCTGTCATCCCGCCCCAACCGCACACCCTAGGCGCGTCGTAGTGTGTGTGTGTGTGTGTGTGTGTGTGTGTGTGTGTGTCTGGGGGATGTCACCTGGAGAATTGGAAGGGCAGCCTTTGGCTTTCTCATTCAGCGCTAGTGCCTGAGGCGCCGGGGTGAGGCTCGGGTCAGTGCGGGGATGAATGATGAGTTACTGAAAGGCTTCCCATAATCACCTCCTGGAAACGTTGGGCGCCGGGATCTCTCCTCCCCCGAGAAGGTGCTGTCTTCCCGCACACCAAGGCAGCAGCACTGGAGCTGGGTTGGGGCTGCTGTGGCGGCGGCTGCAGCTGGGAGAGAAGCTGGGGCTTTATTTTTGCCCTGGGGTTTTATGACACACACAGGTGGAATATGTGGAGGATTCTGGGTTATTTTTCTTTGTGGGGATATTGTTTTCCCTTTTAACCTCTTTCGCGGGAGGGACTCTCTGCAGCCTGGTATCTAGGTGGTGGGCAAGCACCGTTCTGAATATCTCCTAGGTCCCAGGGAAGAGGTCCCCAGAAAAGGATTTCCTAAAATGCCAGCCTCATTGGGGCGGGGCCTCAGAGTGCGGAGCGCCTCCCGGCACCTGGGAATCGCCTCAAATCTAATAGCTCTTTGAAATAGCAGAGACTGAGTCAACGTTTGAGGAGTCCAGGACTGGGACAAAGGGGATTGGAAGAGGGACAGACGGTGGCCATTTAGGATAGGACTGACTAGAAGCTGATTAGGCAGGAGGAGGTTCAGTGTGAGGCAAAGTACCCTGCAGGTTTCACTGAATTCATATACCCCTTCTACTTCTGTGGGTGGTGGCTTTTATTCGTGGATGGGACTCTAATATGGAGATTTCTGGAATGTCACATCTGGGGTAGAAAAGACTTGATTATCCCTGGGCTAACCTTTAGCACAGTTACAAATTAGTTCTTTAACTCTAGAGAGTGCCACGTGCCAAAGTTTCTCCATCTTGACCGTTTTGTTCCCTGGGATGTGCAGACAGGTATATCTTTGGCTTTTCTATATCTCAGGACCTTGGAAGAGGGGAGTGTGGGGAACCTGGAAACCAAGCTGATGCTGACGGAAGAAAACACTAGAAGCTCAGATCCAGAACTTGTGGCTATGGGTTGTCAGAGCATTTCCTTCATTTTAAGATGATAGGTAGAGGCCCTCTCTTTGGCACTCTGGGGACCTTTTTTAATTTTAATTTTTAACATTTTGTAACCTCTTTGAAGCGGGAAAGAGGATAATATACATGAAGCTAATTGAGAAAGGTTACAGATAAAGGAGACTTTGACAACAAGTCAACATAGCCAAAGGTGAAAAAGTTTTTGAGAAAGAAAAAAAAAAAAAAAAAGAAGGGGAGGGGGACTGGGAAAGGAATGCGTATTATTAAAACAGCTTCATTTACATGATTTTTTAAAGTTTTTGTTCAAATTCCAGTTAGATAACACACAGCATAATATTAGTTTTGGATGTACAGTATAGTACACTTCATAATACAGTTATTCTTTTTAAAAGCATTTAGTAAGATAGAGACCTAAAGTTTTTTTCTTTTTTAAAAAAACTAGTAAAGACCTTTCCACATATATTTTCAAGTTGATATTGCTATAGAGGGGGTTTAAATAAAATTATCAACATTTGTCCTTTTTATTTCATGGTGAACATTCTCATCATTTATTTTGCAAAACTTAACAAGGAAAGATTAAATTTTATTTTATTTTGCTTTTTAGTAGAGCTCTGTTTTCTCTCTTTTTTTAATTTAAATTTTATTATTATTTTTTTAAACATATAATATATTTTTATCCCCAGGGGTACAGGTCTGTGAATCGCCAGGTTTACACATTTCACAGTACTCACCATAGCACATACCCTCCCCAATGTCCATAACCCCACCCCCCTCTCCCAACCCTCCTCCCCCCATCAACCCTAAGTTTGTTTTGTGAGATTAAGAGTCACTTTTGGTTTGTGTCCCTTCCAATCCCATCTTGTTTCATTTACTCTTCTCCTACCCCTTAACCCCCCATGTTGCATCTTCTCTCCCTCATATCAGGGAGATCATATGATAGTTGTCGTTCTCCAATTGACTTATTTCCCTAAGCATGATACCCTCTAGTTCCATCCACGTCATTGCAAATGGCAAGATTTCATTTCTTTTGATGGCTGCATAGTATTCCATTGTGTATATATACCACTTCTTCTTTATCCATTCGTCTGTTGATGGACATCTAGGTTCTTTCCATAGTTTGGCAATTGTAGACATTGCTGCTATAAACATTAGGGTGCACGTGCCCCTTCGAATCACTACGTTTGTATCTTTAGGATAAATACCCAGCAGTGCAAATGCTGGGTCATAGGGTAGTTCTATTTTCACCATTTTGAGGAACCTCCATGCTGTTTTCCAGAGTGGTTGCACCAACTTGCATTCCCACCAACAGTGTAGGAGGGTTCCCCTTTCTCCGCATCCTCGCCAGCATCTGTCATTTCCCGACTTGTTAATTTTAGCCATTCTGACTGGTGTGAGGTGATATCTCATTGTGGTTTTGATTTGTATTTCCCTGATACCGAGTGATATGGAGCACTTTTTCGTGTGTCTGTTGGCCATCTGGATGTCTTCTTTGCAGAAATGTCTGTTCATGTCCTCTGCCCATTTCTTGATTGGATTATTTGTTCTTTGGGTGTTGAGTTTGCTAAGTTCTTTATAGATTTTGGACACTAGCCCTTTATCTGATATGTCGTTTGCAAATATCTTCTCCCATTCTGTCAGTTGTCTTTTGGTTTTGTTAACTGTTTCCTTTGCTGTGCAAAAGCTTTTGATCTTGATAAAATCCCAATAGTTCATTTTTGCCCTTGCTTCCCTTGCCTTTGGCGATGTTCCTAGGAAGATGTTGCTGCAGCTGAGGTCGAAGAGGTTGCTGCCTGTGTTCTCCTCGAGGATTTTGATGGATTCCTTTCTCACATTGAGGTCCTTCATCCACTTTGAGTCTATTTTCGTGTGTGGTGTAAGGAAATGATCCAATTTCATTTTTCTGCATGTGGCTGTCCAATTTTCCCAACACCATTTATTGAAGAGGCTGTCTTTGTTCCATTGGAAATTCTTTCCTGCTTTGTCGAAGATTAGTTGACCATAGAGTTGAGGGTCTATTTCTGGGCTCTCTATTCTGTTCCATTGATCTATATGTCTGTTTTTGTGCCAGTACCATGCTGTCTTGATGATGACAGCTTTGTAATAGAGCTTGAAGTCAGGAATTGTGATGCCACCAACTTTGGTTTTCTTTTTCAATATTCCTTTGGCTATTCGAGGTCTTTTCTGGTTCCATATAAGTTTTAGGATTATTTGTTCCATTTCTTTGAAAAAAATGGATGGTACTTTGTTAGGAATTGCATTAAATGTGTAGATTGCTTTAGGTAGCATAGACATTTTCACTATATTTATTCTTCCAATCCAGGAGCATGGAACATTTTTCCATTTCTTTGTATCTTCCTCAATTTCTTTCATGAGAACTTTATAGTTTTCTGAGTATAGATTCTTAGTCTCTTTGGTTAGGTTTATTCCTAGGTATCTTATGGTTTTGGGTGCAATTGTAAATGGGATAGACTCCTTAATTTCACTTTCTTCTGTCTTGTTGTTGGTGTAGAGAAATGCAACTGATTTCTGTGCATTGATTTTATATCCTGACACTTTACTGAATTCCTATACAAGTTCTAGCAGTTTTGGAGTGGAGTCTTTTGGGTTTTCCACATATAGTATCATATCATCTGCGAAGAGTGATAGTTTGACTTCTTCTTTGCCGATTTGGATGCCTTTAATTTCCTTTTGTTGTCTGATTGCTGAGGCTAGGACTTCTAGTACTATGTTGAATAGCAGTGGTGCTAATGGACATCCCTGCCGTGTTCCTGACCTTAGCGGAAAAGCTTTCAGTTTTTCTCCATTGAGAATGATATTTGCGGTGGGTTTTTCCTAGATGGCTTTGATAATATTGAGGTATGTGCCCTCTATCCCTACACTTTGAAGAGTTTTGATCAGGAAGGGATGCTGTACTTTGTCAAATGCTTTTTCAGTATCTATGGAGAGTATCATATGGTTCTTGTTCTTTCTTTTATTAATGTGTTGTATCACATTGATTGATTTGCAGATGTTGAACCAACCTTGCAGCCCTGGAATAAATCCCACTTGGTCGTGGTGAATAATCCTTTTAATGTACTGTTGAATCCTATTGGCTAGTATTTTGGTGAAAATTTTTGCATCTGTGTTCATCAAGGGTATTGGTCTGTAGTTCTCTTTTTTGTTGGGATCCTTGTCTGGTTTTGGGATCAAGGTGATGCTGGCCTCATAAATGAGTTTGGAAGTTTTCCTTCCATTTCTATTTTTTGGAAGAGTTTCAGGAGAATAGGAATTAGTTCTTCTTTAAATGTTTGGTAGAATTCCCCCGGGAAGCCGTCTGGCCCTGGGCTTTTGTTTGGAGATTTTTGATGATTGTTTCAATCTCCTTACTGGTTATGGGTCTGTTCAGGCTTTCTATTTCTTCCTGGTTCAGTTGTGGTAGTTTATATGTCTCTAGGAATGCATCCATTTCTTCCAGATTGTCAAATTTGTTGGTGTAGAGTTGCTCATAGTATGTTCTTATAATTGTCTGTACTTCTTTGGTGTTAGTTGTGATCTCTCCTCTTTCATTCATGATTTTATTTATTTGGGTCCTTTCTCTTTTCTTTTTGATAAGTCTGGCCAGGGGTTTATCGATCTTATTAATTCTTTCAAAGAACCAGCTCCTAGTTTCGTTGATTTGTTCTATTGTTTTTTTGGTTTCTATTTCATTGATTTCTGCTCTGATCTTTATGATTTCTCTTCTCCTGATGGACTTAGGGTTTCTTTCTTGTTCTTTCTCCAGCTCCTTTAGGTGTAGGGTTAGGTTGTGTACCTGAGACCTTTCTTGTTTCTTGAGAAAGGCTTGTACCACTATATATTTTCCTCTCAGGACTGCCTTTGTTGTGTCCCACAGATTTTGAACCGTTGTGTTTTCATTATCATTTGTTTCCATGAATTTTTTCAATTCTTCTTTAATTTCCTGGTTGACCCATTCATTCTTTAGAAGGATGCTGTTTAGTCTCCATGTATTTGGGTTCTTTCCAAATTTCCTCTTGTGATTGAGTTCTAGCTTCAGAGCGTTGTGGTCTGAAAATATGCAGGGAATGATCCCAATCTTTTTTTTTTTTTTTTTTAAAGATTTTATTTATTTATTTGACAGAGAGAGATCACAAGCAGGCAGAGAGGCAGGCAGAGAGAGAGGAGGAAGCAGGCTCCCCGCTGAGCAGAGAGCCCGATGCGGGGCTCGATCCCAGGACTCTGAGATCATGACCTGAGCCGAAGGCAGCGGCTTAACCCACTGAGCCACCCAGGCGCCCCTCCCAATCTTTTGATACCGGTTGAGACCTGATTTAGGACCGAGGATGTGATCTATTCTGGAGAATGTTCCATGTGCACTAGAGAAGAATGTGTATTCTGTTGCTTTGGGATGAAATGTTCTGAATATATCTGTGATGTCCATCTGGTCCAGTGTGTCATTTCAGGCCTTTATTTCCTTGTTGATCTTTTGCTTGGATGATCTGTCCATTTCAGTGAAGGGAGTGTTAAAGTCCCCTACTATTATTGTATTACTGTTGATGTGTTTCTTTGATTTTGTTATTAATTGGTTTATATAGTTGGCTGCTCCCACGTTAGGGGCATAGATATTTAAAATTGTTAGATCTTCTTGTTGGACAGATCCTTTGAGTATGATATAGTGTCCTTCCTCATCTCTTATTATAGTCTTTGGCTTAAAATCTAATTGATCTGATATAAGGATTGCCACTCCTGCTTTCTTCTGATGTCCATTAGCATGGTAAATTCTTTACCACCCCCTCACTTTAAACCTGGAGGTGTCTTCGGGTTTAAGATGAGTTTCTTGTAGGCAACATATAGATGGGTTTTGTTTTTTTATCCATTCTGATACCCGGTGTCTTTTGATTGGGGCATTTAGCCCATTAACATTCAGGGTAAGTATTGAGAGATATGAATTTAGTGCCATTGTATTGCCGGTAAGGTGACTGTTATTGTATATTGTCTCTGTTTCTTTCTGATCTACTACTTTTAGGGTCTCTCTTTGCTTAGAGAACCCCTTTCAATATTTCCTGTAGAGCTGGTTTGGTGTTTGCAAATTCTTTCAGTTTTTGTTTGTCCTGGAAGCTTTTAATCTCTCCTTCTAGTTTCAATGATAGCCTAGCTGGATATAGTATTCTTGGCTGCATGTTTTTCTCATTTAGTACTCTGAATATATCATGCCAGCTCTTTCTGGCCTGCCAGGTCTCTGTGGATAAGTCTGCTGCCAATCTAATATTTTTACCATTGTATGTTACAGACTTCTTTTCCCAGGTTGCTTTCAGGATTTTCTCTTTGTCACTAAGACTTGTAAATTTTACTATTAGGTGACGGGGTGTGGACCTATTCCTATTGATTTTGAGGGGGGTTCTCTGAACTTCCTGGATTTTGATGCTTGTTCCCTTTGCCATATTGGGGAAATTCTCTCCACTAATTCTCCCCAATATACCTTCTGCTCCCCTCTCTGTTTCCTCTTCTTCTGGAATCCCAATTATTCTAATGTTGTTTCGTCTTATGGTGTCACTTATCTCTCGAATTCTCCCCTCATGGTCCAGTAGCTGTTTGTCCCTCTTTTGCTCAGCTTCTTTATTCTCTGTCATTTGGTCTTCTATATCACTAATTCTTTCTTCTGCCTCATTTATCCTAGCAGTGAGAGCCTCCATTTTTGATTGTACCTCATTAATAGCTTTTTTGATTTCCACTTGGTTAGATTTTAATTCTTTTATTTCTCCAGAAAGGACTTTTATATCTCCTGAGAGGGTTTCTCTAATATCTTCCATGCCTTTTTCGAGCCCGGCTAGAACCTTGAGAATCGTCATTCTGAACTCTTGATCTGACATATTACCAATGTCTGTATTGATTAGGTCCCTAGCCTTTGGTACTGCCTCTTGTTCTTTTTTTTGTGGTGAATTTTTCCGCCTTGTCATTTTTTCCAGATAAGAGTATATGAAGGAGCGAGTAAAATACTAGAAGGATGGCAACAACCCCAGGAAAATATGCTTTAACCAAATCAGAACAGATCCCAAATCATGAGGGGGGAGAAAGGGGATTAAAAAGAGGCTCAGAAAGACAAAAAAAAAAAAAAAAAGAAAGAAACAATTAAAAGAAGAAAATGAATAAGGAAAAAATATATTAAAAGGAAAAAATAAAAAGGAAAAGGAAAAAATATATTAGATAAACTAGTTAAACAAGGAAAAAAGGAAAAGGGTAAAAGTTTAAAAAAAATTAACAGAAGAAGAGGAAAAAAATTGAAAAAGGAAAAAAAAAATTAACTGCAAGGCTAAAGAATCATGGGGAGAAAGCCATGAGCTCCGGCTTTGCTTTCTCCTCCTCTGGAATTCTGCTGCTCTCCTTGGTATTAAAACTGCACTCCTTCGTAGGTGAACTTGGTCCTGGCTGGATTTCTTGTTGCTCTTCTGGGGGAGGGGCCTGTTGTAGTGATTCTCAAGTGTCTTTGCCCCAGACGGAGTTGCACCACTCTTACCCGGGGCCGGGCTGAGTAATCCGCTCGGGTTCGCTTTTGGGAGCTTTTGTTCCCTGAGCGCTTTCCGTAGAGTTCCGGAGGATGGGAATGAAGATGGCGGCCTCCCGGTCTCCGGCCCGGAGGAGCCGAGAGCCCGGGGCCCCACTCCTCAGTGCGCCCTCAGAGAACAGCGCCCAATGACTCCCGTCACCCTGGCCTCCGGCCGTGCTCTGAGCTGACCGAGCCTGTGACTGGTTCAAGGTAACCCCGAGCTTAGCGCTTACTCCTCGGCTCTGTCTCTGTAGCCGGCTTCCCCGTTCTAATACCGGTAAGCTCTGCGACACTCAGACACCCCCAATCCTTCTGTGACCCTGCGGGACCTGAGGCCACGCTGACCCCGCGCGGGCTTCACCCCGGTTAAGCCTCTGGAGCGATGTCCCTCAGCGGAACAGACTTTTAAAAGTCCTGATTTTGTGCTCCGTTGCTCCGCCGCTTGCCGGGAGCCAGCCCCTCCCCCCGCAGTCTATCTTCCCGTTGCTTTGGATTCACTTCTCCGCCAGTCCTACCTTTCAGAAAGTGATTGATTTTCTGTTTCTAGAATTGCTGTTCTTCTTCTCTTCGATCTCCCATTGGATTTATAGGTGTTTGCAATCTTTAGATAAGCTATCTAGCTGATCTCCCGCTACCTGAAGTAGTCTCAGCCTGCTGCTTCTCCGCCATCTTGACTCCTCCCCTCTGTTTTCTCTCTTTGTGACACATTTCCTCTTCCTACATTGCATTAAATTCAGAGTCTATTTACAAGTATTTATCCCACAGTTAGCATTGGAAGTCATATAAAAATGTGTAACATAGTTCTGGGCCTCAAATATTTTATGATCTAGTTGTAGATACAAGATTTACACACATGAAATAATTAGAAAGTAGTATAGCTCTGTACTGCACAGTGAGTTCATAACATGTATTCTATATACTCCAACATCCCTCTTGGCTTTTCTCAACATTCAGAAAACACACATCAGCACTTATTATGTGTTGGAGGCTGGGGGAGAACAACAACAACAACAACAACAACAAAAACACACAAGGAAGTGGCTTTCAAGGTGGGGGAAATGGGTATTTACCTAACTATGGTGCAGTCTGTTTAACTGTTATAATTATAGGTTAAATCAAAGGTCAGTAGTACAGACATTGTTTGTGTGTTTTTCTTCCCCTGGGGCTTTGAGATATTTTTGAAAAATGAGTAGTCTTTTACCAGGTAGGGAAGGATAGAAAGGACAGTCCAAGCAGAGGAAATGTGTCAAAGTGCCCAATGAGGTAGGGTAAGCCATCCTGTGTGGCTAGAACACAGGGTGCCGGAGTGTAGATACAGAGGTGAACAGCAGCTGGGTAAATTAATTGACAACTAATATTGTGGAGTTTGTGTTTGCATAGAGATCTGCCCAGGATGCTGTAAAAGCATGAAGGGAAGGCATCCACCTAAAGGAAGGTGAGAAGATCAAGAAACTTTCTCAGGGAGGTTAAGGTGAGACGAGTTTTGAAGGACAAGGAGAAGAGAAGGGCTTTCCAGCCAAAAAAACTGCATAAGAACTGGAAGCAGTTTTGTGTGGCTACAGTGAGAAAAGTAGGTTCTTAGCTCCATGGAATAACAAACTATCATGGCAGAGGTCAAGTATGAATGGAAATATCCCAAGCAAAAGAGCTTCAGTTTTATTCAGAAGATTTCAAAAGAGTTTGAAAGAAAGTTTGAGACATGATCAGATTTGCATTCAAGAAAGATGACTGCGACCACAGGGTGGAGGATGGATTGGAGGTGGGGAGAATGAAGGCAGGGAGCTTATTGTGGAAAGCAGGTGTGAAATGATGAGGATGGTGGCAGTAGCATGGAGAGGAAGAGATATGTCTGGGAAACCAGGGGGAAAAGGAAACCCTGCTCATCGAAGAAGGGCCTCCTGCCTGTGCTCCCATCCTACCTTCTTCTTCCTCAGCATTCACCTGTGTGGTTCTATTTCCTGTATTTTGAAGCTGAATCTCCAGCCTTCATCATGGTCTTGGTACAGAGCAGGAACTCAATAGGTATTTGTTGAATCAAAGACTAAATCAGTGATTGGGAAATCCAGTCACGAGGTGATGATCTCTCCGTTAGAATAGTAGGAGCTAAATCATGACTTCATTTCTCCAGGGTGATCACCCTTGGGAGGTCAGTGATGAAATGATCCAGGGGGAACTACCTCTATGAAGAACTTTCCTATGAAGTGCCAATAAGAAGCAGCATTGTGGCATCACACTTTTTATTTTTAAAAATTATCATCAGCTCATCGTGGAAGCAATAGCACTTAGCACAGTTCCTGATTCATAGCAGGCTGGCAATAAATGTGAATTCCTCTTTCTTTCCCTCTTGTCAGAATATCTTGATTTCATGTGCTTTGCTCAAACTTTCAAGAGAGTCTGCAGGTAGGGAGTTTGTAAGCCACAGCGTCTCATTTGAAGAGCTCATGGCATCTTGGCATCCTGGAATGAGGGCCAGAAAACCCATGTTCCAACCATGCAGTCCTGGGAACTGGGTTCCTTACTGAACCAAACCCAAGCAGTTCCAATCTTAAAACTTCCAAGCAGTTCTCATCTTGAGTTCCAGTCTTAAAATCCCACAGGAGATGTCAGAACAGATAAGAAACATGAGAATTTCTTTTCAGGTTGACTACAGAAGATGAAAGAGACCAAGTGTCAAAGATAGCATTTTGGGTTTGACCTTTGGATGGGTGGGAGCAGAGCAGCGGGGAGGAAAGTTAGCTCAGAAAAGTGAAAGGCTCAACACCATGTTATGGACATTGATTCTGAGGTGACAACTGACTCATTTTGGAAAGCGCATGGGACAGATCCCAGGGTGGAGTGGTTTCACAGTAAATGGCAACTATTGTTTTTATTAAGGGGAGATGGAGAGAGCAGGAGTTCATAGAGCAAAAAACTAAATCGCAGCATTTAGCAAAATTTAGGGATGCGGGAGAGCAACATGTATCAAAGAAAGTTCCAATAGCTTGTCTCAAGTTAGCAAGACAGTAAGTGGCAGAATCAGATCTCAATTTTAATAATCCTGTCAACTGTCTCTCCTTGTCAAGTGTATAGATTACCAGGTTGATTTTAAATACGGAGAAGTTGAAAAAATTGAAAATAGGGAACTGAAAAAAGACAGTGAAAAGCGGTTCACTGTGACCATTAGGAAAGCAGTGTTTGTACAGCAGTGTGCTCAGAAGCCATATTTCCAGGGTTGAGTGGGAAATGGGAGGTAAGAAAATCCAAGCAAGGTGAACCCATCAATCATTTATGAAGTCTGGTGGGAGAAGAGTTACGGGGCCATAGGGAGAAGAAGGTACAGTGAAACTCAAACAGTTTTTATCAAGGGGGAACTGGTGGAGAGAGCTAGTGTCTAAGGGGAACAAAAGGTGTGGGAAATGAGAGCAAGAGAGAGGAGACAGAGGCAGAAGGACACCTCTTTGCAAGAGTATAAGAGGGTGGATTTGAGAAAAGATGTGGAGTGTGCTCCTCTTTCCCATAACTAAATAACTAAGGTGCTTGCTACAGCCAGATCCTTGAGTGTCCTGGAAACTCAAGGAGCCTCTGAGTGCCGTACTCTAAGGGTGTCACTTGGGCATACAGGATGATGAACCTTGTTCAGACAGCACGGTGGCCAAAAGCACAGACTCTGGAGTGAGACAGGCTGTATTTGAATTTTGGCTCCACCACTCAGCTGTGCAACTTTGGGCACACGGTTTACTTCTCTCTGCTTCAAATTACTCTTGGCTGTAATATGGTGATAACCATCTTATCCCATCAGCTAGACCCGTGACAACTGGTTAACATTTGTAAAGCTCGGCACAGAGTAAGTGCTCACTATACAGTAGGTATTTTGTGTGACAACAGTGAGGTCCCAGACAGTTCTGACGTTATGCTCAGGACCCCCGTGATTGTATGCTTTGGTGCTCATTTAAAAAAATTAATTTGGTTGGTTATAAAAAGCTGGCTCTAATCCTATCTTCCCAACTGTAGGAATTAAATCAGCAGACACAAATATGGCATGAGCAGAGCCGCACCACCATCATACGCCTAGGTGGCATGGCTAAGTGCTGGGTGTGTCTGCTCAACACATTTGCCTTGTTGCTTCCTTCTCATGCCTTTCTGGGGAAGATGAAAGATTGTTTGCCTGAGGCTGGTCCTGGCATTCTCCAGGCTCAAAGGTGTCACACAGCAGCTACTTAGCTATTTAGCAAATTGTTTGCAGGGAAGTGACTACGTGTATTAATTATAGCTCATCTTCGGTACTGAAGTACATAAACTCTCAGTATCTCAGATGTGAGATTTGCAATACTTCTTGGGAATTAAAAGCCTTCCATCTTTTTGGAAAAGTGTGTGGTATGTTCTAAAATCACATCCCAGTGGAAATGGAAGCCCTATCATCTAGCTAATTGCCAGCCGAGTAGTGAGTGGAACCCAGGTCTGACCATGACCCAGTGCCTTATACTCTCCAAATACTTTTGTTACTGTTCTGTAATCAAAGACTGGTTTTGATTGTTTGTTTCATCTACCCCACTTATACTAAGAACCGCCCATACTGCACTTACTGAGGTTCCCAACTGAGAATTTTGTTACCTCTGGGTCTTTGGCCAGGCTGTTCTCCCTTTCTGGAACTCCATCCTTGCCTTCCCTGACTCCTTTAGTCCTTTAGGCCAAAGTGTCTTCCTAGGGAAGGTTGTCCTGGCCTTTTAACTAGGGTCGGCTTTTCTTTCTGTGTTTCTGTAGTCCTTAACTTTGTATTTTCAACACCTCACAGAACAATTGGCACATAGTAACTGCTCAGTAAACATCATGTGTTGAATGGTTGGCGCAGTGAATGAATCTTGTCCTTTGGAGTCATCACCGATGTTCTAATAATGCAGCTTCACATTGTAGAAAATCATAGACTTTGCAAGTGCACAGGGTGGCTGGAAGATTTCTAATAAGACTTCTAACTGAAGCAAGATGGGGAGATGGAGAACCAGAAAGGTTCAATGACTCATCTGAGAGCATGTAACCAAGTAATGTGAGGACTGGGACCAGATGCCAGTTACTGATTTCAGATGTAGGGTCTATCCAAGGCCTAGATCAGGGTGAGCTGAAGGAGGAAGGGTTATGCAAGCACATGGTTAATTCCCCTCTTTGTTTAAAATGTTGACATTTTGTTCATCATGGATTTTTGGCAATAATTTTGATTTTTTAAAAAATTACATTAAAATATTGTTTATCTTGATTGCTGAATTTTTTGGGCTCCTTTCTCAATTTGCCTCCAATGTAAGTGCCCCACTGGCCTCACTCTGGTTCCAGCTGTGCCCTTCCACAAAGTAGGAGGGAGACTATTTCATAGCCTCCCAACACTAGTGTAAGAATACAGTTACACTACGTATGACATGGACCCAAATTAGAAATATCAAAGGAAACACCATTCAACATAGTGGTGGGAGCTGTTAATAAATGTTTTATGATCTGGCTGATCTGCTAATTAGTTAACATTACATTCACAGTATAAAGCAAGGCCAAAAGGAAAAAAACGAAGTTGAATAAAAGCTCTGTCTACCTATAATCTATCTCAGGTCTAAGGACAATGTAAAGATAATCTTCATTTGTAAATTTTTATGTCTGTATATTTGAATTTTTTGAAGACCTAAGATGGAAAAAAGAGACAATTATTCTACCCACCAACTTGGCTGGTTTGGGCTTGTGTTACTGCTGGCCTATTTTGAAGATTTGTGGCCAGAAATTTAAAACAAACAAACAAAAAAAACCTTGGCTATTTCTACCAAAAAATAGGAAAGGAAGGAAAAGGACTGTTAATAGATGAGAAGAAGAGTAAAAGGGAGGGAATTTTGAGGGGGTATCTACTACATACCATCCACAGCATTATTATGGAGTGTAGAAGAGGCTTACATATTATTTCCTTAATTTCTCTAGCATGCGGGAACAGACATTAATATCTCATTTGACAGCTGAACAAAGGTCAGTTAGCTCTCCCAAGCTTTCAAAGCTAGAGCTGGATTCAGACCTCGGTCTGAGTTCAAGGCCTGTGCTCATCCTCCTTCATCCTTCTGACTCTCAAAGGATAGGGGTGACAGATCACCCCATCACCTTCTGTTGCCCTCAGAGCCCTAGGTACAGGGTGTCAGCAGCTTGTCTGAGTCCACTAGATGGGAAGTCAGCAGTCAGCTCCCCTCCCTGCCATTATTCCCGCCTTATTTGCTTCATTTATCTTTTCCCATTCATCAATAACAGCAGAAAGCAGAGATGCGTACACATAGGAAATAAATACCCCTCTTTGTTTGAATGTCATAAATTTTTCCATGACATGAAAGCACATATTTTTATCTTGCCTCCATTATGTCAGAAAGGGCTTTTTCTTTGGGTATTATGGCATCAAGTGTTCTAGAAATGCTCACAGACACAGACTGAAGAAAAGGTGATCATAATTACTGGAGCAAATCCATCACAATGAGGGGTAATGGATTTGCACGGCTGATGGTCAAGGGTTTCCGGGTGCTCTTTTTATGGATGTTTCTGATGAATAGCAGGGAGAAGTGACCCCCCACTCCCAACCTTTTAAATTCAATGAAATCCATAATCAAGTGAAATCGGATCTAATTAACAAGAAATAAAATCTGGTCGAGAGCAATGCTGTTGAGCCCAGAGCTCTAGCAGCTGAGCAGGCTTTATCATTAGTCCCATCTTCAGCCTTTGCTAGTTGTTGCTTCCAGGCAAACCCACACACTCAAATGCTCTAATAACCAGCCCACAGCCTTCTCTCCTGGGGGTCACAGAAACTGAAAGAAAAAAAAAAAAGTAAGACCATTTCATTCACACTTGTATTAACTGGAAAAAACATTATCTCTGTGTGGTTCCCCCTTCCCCCTGCAGTGTAAAAAGCAAGGCAGTATCTTTAGGTTTGAGAAAATCTTTTGGGTTTTGTTTTTTTTACATAGGCTGACAGGTAACGTGTGAGACAAGCAATTCCTGGCTGGACTAGTTTGGAACAATTAGAGTATTTTAGCCATCAAACCCCTCAACAATGGTATAGGTACCACAGTGTGATAGAAAATGCAGGTAATGAAGTACAGGGCGTAGAAAGTAAAAATCAGTCCTGTTTCTGCTCCAGACTCTTCCACAGAAAACCACTGTCAATTGAATAGTGTATGAGCCTCCGACCTTTTTGGTTCATTAACATTTACATATGTTGTTCTTTTTTTCTTTTTAATGGTGAGATTATACTTTACATACTATCTTACCATTTACTTTTAGTTACAGTTTCAAATGAAAGCAACTTTTAGGGTAAGAAGCGTCTGGTAAATATTACTCTTATATGAGAAGGGTGAGTGCTACTTTCCATCCTAAAATAGGGCTCCGCTGACATATGCTAGGGTTCTTTGGCCATTTGCCCCATATATATTTTGTAGATATGGTCAATGAGCACATATTTTCTGAGTTCTTCTAGGGACCACCTACTACACCATGTGCTTTCCAGGAGCTTACCTTCTATCTAACAAGAGATGAAATAATTAGGTGACTTAATTCGAACTTAATGAATGGCAACAGCTGTAAATTCTCCTTGACTCACACAATTGCTGGAAGGGAGAGTCTAGTCAATTGTCTTATTTCTTTTAGATGAGAAAAGGGTCCATTGAGGTTAACTGACTTCTCCAGGGTCCCCCAGTGACTGGAGATGTTAGGATGACAGGCTGGTTTCCAGCCTCGGAAGGCAACGCTGCTTCTAGCCTCGGAAGACAACGCTACAGCCTCAGAGGGCACTGCCAAATGGCCCTCACATCTGGAAGAGGAAACAAGGGAACTCACTTCACAAACACTGGTTTGAGCAATGAATCCCTAGCAAATTGAGACTCATGCTTTATGTAAATATTCCCACCACAAGCTGCTACTGAGACTGCCTCCCCATCCTTACTCCCCTCCCTGCCTCTATAACCACTCCCCAAGGTCTACCTTCTCCTCCCTGGCCTGATACTGTCCCACTTTACTAAGACTCTGAAGTTAAGCAATGATCTGACCCTAATGTTGAGATGAGAGGGTACCTTCCTTACCCAGGGAGGGTGTTCTTCTGTAAACATACTAGCAGCGATTCATTTTTTAGTTTCACTTCTAGCCATCTTGAACCTTAAGAAATGAGTTCCAAAATAACTGAATTTTACCTGCCAACTTCAATCAAGGCAGGAACTCTTTTTTATATTAACTGATGATTTTTTTCTTCCTGGTGAGAGCATAAGTAATGCTGTGATTCCTAAATGCTCTAATTATCTTTCACTGCTATGGAGGCAAGATCCTGTGGTGGGCTAATGGCTTGGGCTGTGGAGACAGATGGAGCTGGGTTCTAGCCCCAGCTCTGCCTTTCACTGGCATTGCAATGTCTGGCCGGGCCCTTTGCTGTTCGAAGACTCAGTTCTCTCATCTGTGAGACGGAGATAATAAAAGTACCTTCCTTCCCTGGAAGAGATTTTGTAAGGAATAAATAAATTACTTGCCATTAATAGAGAGTTTAGAACATAATAAGGACTAAGGACATTGTAATTACTATTATTCACTATTTATTACACATATATGATGAGCAGCCCTCAGAACAACTTAAATTTCAAGCTTTTAAAATGCCCAGTTGTCACATTTTCTTCCATAACACTTTAACACCTTTTGTTTGTTTGTTTGTTTTTTGAAATTAGGACTTAAAGCAGGAAGCTGAAAATATGCATTGTTAACGTTGGTAGCCCCAAAACTTTGTCAGGTCTTTGTCAGAATATCACCATCAGTCCTAACGCATGAGCCATGGAATTCAGAAGTGTAGCCGGGGTGGGAAAATAGAGGGGATTTTTTCAGTACATCAAAGCTCTGCTTTAAGAGTAAATCTCAGCCCTCATCCTCTGCTTCTTTCTACTTGGATGGACTTGCTTGGGAATTGATGAAAATGTATGCCTTTCTCAAATATGAAGACAACCTTATGAAATACTCCTGGTGAAATACGTACCATAGCTCCAATTTTCCTTAGTTTACTGGTAGGTTATCCAGATGGACATATATATACATAGAATCCCAGTCACTCACTCAGTGCTCAGGTCTCCCCTTTTGCACCAGGTAATGAGAAGCTATCCAGCTTCTCCTTTCCAGCATTCCTTCTTGTGGGTGGTCATAATGGATGTACCCAACATTGAGGCTGATCGGATCTGAGCTGTCATTGGCCAGGATCCAGAGAGCTGGAGCAGAGAATGTAACCTTGATGTGCATCAAAAATGCAAACATTCTTTTATCTCAGGACTTCCCACTTGCTGTTAGCACAGTCTAGAAGTCCTGCTTCGCAAAAAGCTACATCTTTCATGCTCTTACCACTGTATACATCATGTCTTCATCAGACAGAGAGCTCTTCTCCGGTCACTCTGTCTATAATCATCTTTACTCTACTCTTTTCTTATCTTTTCTCCCTCCCTCCCTCCCTCCCTCCCTTTCTTTTCCAGAGAGAGTGGGAACAGTGGGAGGGGAGAGGGGCAGAGAAAGAGGGAGACAGAGAAAGAATCTTAAGCGGGCTCCACGCCCAGCACAGAACCTGATGTGGGCTCCATCTCATGACCTGAGCCAAAATCAAGAGTCAGACTGAGCCACCCAGATGCCCCATCTTAAACTCTTTACTCTGCTTTACATTTCTTCATTAATATTTACTACCACCTTACTTTCCATATATATGCTTATATCTATTTGTGACCTGTCTGCTCCTACTAAAGTATAAAAAAGATGAGACCCTATATGTCTTGTCCCTTTTTACATCCCTAAGACCTAGAAGAGTACCTGTTATATTCTGTAACTTTAATTGAAATTTATTGAATAAATGAATTAAAATGTAAAAAATAATTGTAGGAAATCAGTAGAAATCACTTAATCTAAAAGACAGAAGATGAGACAATATCTGAAAATGTGAGATAGCTCCAGAGTTCTGCTGGGCAGATCTGGGAATGCAGACTGGGAATGAGGCCCAAGGTAGGACATGGTCACAGAGGATTGCTTTAAATGAGCCAGAAGGTCTCAGTTAAGCGGCTCTCACATGGGGTGCTGGTGGGTTGTGCACATGCCGGCAAACTTATTTTTGCATAAGAATCCATTTTACTGTGTACAACTTGAAACATTAAAATATTCTTCCTGATTGAGCCAAATTATCTTCTCTCTAGCCTCATGGGGTCAGATGGCCAGATTTAGGGGTGCAACTTGTATGAAGAAGGTAAAATTAAATGGTGTCCAAAGAAATAAAATTTCGTTTTATAAAAAGACTCCTTTATATAGTGCTCCAATAAAATGAGCCAATAGGGCACAGATTAATAACTCATAAGGAAAATACCTTTGGAAAACTAAAAACACTTAGCATGCATACCCTCTTATCTTTGTATGTCACCCACGATTGAAGAAATGTATATTTGTATAGGAAATCTAGCTATCATGAGATCTTTAAATATGAGGTTATACCTGGTTTCTAGGTTTGGCTTGGGGTGCAGTGTTCACAGGTGTTCTGTGTGGTTTGTTGCTTTTTTGTGATCAGGGACACAGCAACTGGAGGCAGCTCTGTGAAGGGCTGGACTGCCCCACAGTTGTCCCAGAGTTTCTCCTGGAGGAGCTGTACAAGGTGTGGCACCCTTGCCCGAACACTTGAACCGGAGTCTTGATCTCTATGAATTCCCTTGGAGAACAGTTATTAGATTTTTTTTTTCTGAAGATTTATTTATTTATTTGAGACTTAGAGAGAACATGTGATGTGGGGGGCCCTCAGGCTGTGGGGGGTGAGGGGAAGGGCAGAGGGAAAGGAGAGCAAGAAGCCTCAAGCGGACTCCCACTGAGAGCAGAGCCCAACACGGGACTCGATCCCAAGACCCTGATCATGACCTGAGCTGATTGAGCCACCCAGGTGCCCTTAGTTATTAGATTTTTTTTTTAATGGTTCTTTTGCTTTGAGCAAAAGTTTCCACTCCCTTAAACATCAGCTACATAGAAGAAACTTACCAAAACTAATCGAAAGGAAAATGTAAAAATTTTGGAGGTTAGCTATGTTAAAAAGAGAATATGGTACAGTTGTTCTTAAAAGATGTCAGCCTTCCTAAGAGTCATCAGGAAAAGCCAGTCTGGCAAATGATGAAAAACTAAGCTATATCTTTATACATGAAGAGAATAGAATTTATAGGAAAAGAACTGAAAGAAATCTAAACATTCAGAACTGGTGAATTGATGGCCTAGTGTTACTGGAAGGATGAAATCACTAGAGAATAAATCAGAATTTATCAGATCATGCATACCTTTTCCAATAAGGCATCTGGCAGATACAATGTCCTATAATCTTTCACCAGAGGGTGATCTCCAAGACGGGCTCTTCCTCCTCTCTTCCTCCCAGATCTCACTTTTGCTATAAACCTTTGTTCTACCTTTTCCTCAAATTCAAGATCATTTGTTATTAGGGGACAATTCATGGAACTAGGGTTTCTTTTTTCTCTTTTTTCTCCAGAAAGCCTGTGGGGACCATCCCAAGGATACTTACTGTCAAGATTTTTTCTGGCTTTTTAGTAGCAAAGAAAAATATCTACCCACCTACAGTTTCTCTCATTTTTCCCTCCCAGGTGCTAGATTCCCGCCCCTCCTCCCGACCTGTTTCCTAAAAATAATGCTAAGTTGCCTTTAAGGTAGACTCAGCTTCCAAGTAAACCTGTTTCTGAAAATGCAGAACCACAGGAAGAAGCTTTAGGACTTTTCTTTTTCTTCAAAAGTAATTTTGATTCATTTCTTGATTTGAGTTTGGGAAATGGCTGTAATTTAAGAGATTATATTTTGGATCAAAAGGAAATTTTATTGAATTCTAATTCCCTGGATGATACTTTACAAATGAAGATGATTTAAATATTGTTAAAATGTGAATTAAAAAGAATAATTGTTCCATTATTATAGGAGATAAAACACAGTGTTCACCTAAACAATTTTTCTGTATGAGCTTCACCCAGTATAATTTCTCCTCTGGTATTTTCCCCAGTCTTCATCCCCTTTTCTTTTCTTTTCTTTTCTTAAAGAGTTAAGGAACTTTTTTTCTTTTTTAAAGATTTTATTTATTAATTTGACAGACAGAGATCACAAGTAGGCAGAGAGGCAGGCAGAGAGAGAGGAAGGGAAGCAGGCTCCCTGCCAAGCAGGGAGCCTGACACGGGGCTCGATCCCAGAACCCTGGGATTATGACCTGAGCCGAAGGCAGAGGCTTTAACCCACTGAGCCACCCAGGCACACCTTAAGGAACTTAAAAAAAAAAAAAAATTTATTTTTTTGAGAGAGAGCACAAGAGGGGGGAGGGTCAGAGGGATAAGCAGTATAATTTCTCCTCTGATATTTTCCCAGTCTTCAACCCCTTTCCTTTCCTTTTCTTTTCTTTTCTTTTCTTTTCTTTTCTTTTCTTTTCTTTTCTTTTCTTATCTTTTCTTTTTTTTTCCCTTTCCTTTCCTTTTCTTTTTTTAAAGAGTTAATGAACTTTTTAAAAAAGATTTTATTTTTTTGAGAGAACACAAGAGTGGGGAGGGTCAGAGGGAGAAGCAGTATAATTTCTCCTCTGATATTTTCCCAGTCTTCAACCCTTTTTCTTTTCTCTCTTTCCTTTCCTTTCTCTTCCTTTCCTTTTTTAAAAGAGTTAATGAACTTTTAAAAAATATTTATTTTTTTGAGAGTGAGCACAAGAGTGGGGAGGGTCAGAGGGAGAAACAGGCTCCCCACTGGGCAGGGAGCCTGATTCAGGACTCAATCCTGGGACTCCAGGATCATGACTTGAGCCAAAGGCAGACGTTTAACCAACTGAGCCACCTAGGCACCCTTCAAACCCTTTTCTACAGAGCTACCTATTCCTTTTATTTGTCTTTGTCTATGCTATTACCCATTTTATTTTATTTTATTTAAGATTTTGTGTGTGTGTGTGTGTGTGTGTATTAGAGAGAGCGAGCACAGGTGCACACATGAGCATGTGCTTGGGGAAGGGCAGAGGGAAAGGAAGAGGGAAAGAACCCCCAGCAGTCTCCACACTGAGCATGGAGCCCAGCCAGCAGGGACTGGTCCCAGGACCCAAAATCACAACTTGAGCCAAAACCAAAAGTTGGCTGCTTAACCAACTGAGCCACCCAGGTGCCCACTCCTGCCCATTTTAGACAACTCTTGCTACTAATCCTTAATGTATGACTCCCATCCCTTCCCCCCAGACAACTTTGCAGCCCATACCCATCCCAGCCCCTGAAAGAGAACATAAAGATCTCTTGGAAATGGTGCTATGTAGGGGAAAGTATGAGATTTCCATCAAAAGATCTGAGTTTGAGCCTTGAGTTTGAGCTCCATATCACTCGGCATCAGGGAAATACAAATCAAAACCACAATGAGATATCACCTCACACCAGTCAGAATGGCTAAAATTAACAAGTCAGGAAATGACA
Organism: Lutra lutra; assembly: GCF_902655055.1. Taxonomy (NCBI): domain Eukaryota; kingdom Metazoa; phylum Chordata; class Mammalia; order Carnivora; family Mustelidae; genus Lutra; species Lutra lutra. The sequence goes on from NC_062290.1 coordinate 65,053,839, forward strand.
GATGCTGGTGAGGATGCAGAGAAAGGGGAATCCTCCTACACTGTTGGTGGGAATGCAAGCTGGTGCAACCACTCTGGAAAACAGCATGGAGGTTCCTCAAAATGTTGAAAATAGAGCTACCCTATGACCCAGCAATTGCACTACTGGGTATTTGCCCTAAAGATACAAATGTAGTGATCCAAAGGGGCACGTGCACCCGAATGTTTATAGCAGCAATGTCTACAATCGCCAAACTATGGAAAGAACCTAGATGTCCATCAACAGATGAATGGATAAAGAAGATGTGGTGTATATACACAATGGAATACTATGCAGCCATCAAAAGAAATGAAATCTTGCCATTTGCGACAATGTGGATGGAACTAGAGGGTATCATGCTTAGCGAAATAAGTCAATAGGAGAAAGACAACTATCACATGATCTCCCTGATATGAGGAAGTGGAGATGCGACATGGGGGGTTAAAGGGGTAGGAGAAGAATAAATGAAACAAGATGGAATTGGGAGGGAGACAAACCATAAGTGACTCTTAATCTCACAAAACAAACTGAGGGTTGCTGGGGGGAGGGGGTTTGGGAGAGGGTGTTGGGGTTATGGACATTGGGGAGGGTATGTGCTATGGTGAGTGCTGTGAAGTGTGTAAACCTGGCGATTCACAGACCTGTACCCCTGGGGATAAAAATATATGTTTATAAAAAATAAAAAATTTAAAAAAAAAAGATCTGAGTTTGAGCCTTGATACAACTGAGGTTGAGACTTTTCTCAACCTCTCTAGATTTCATTGCTTCATTTATAAAATGAAGACAAGGGTAACTCATAAAGAATTGTTTTGAAATGATTAATGAGAGGGTAAACTGAACAATTCTACAGAAGTGTTCATTTATTAATGTAATATTACTAATTCAGCACCATCATGTTTTAGAGAATGGAGAAGAGGTAACTCTTCCAGAAATGCAAGGCACGAACTTTCACTGTTCATTTGGCATTTGAAAGCCAAGTCATGTAGTATGAATCAGAGGGAAATATATGTGTTGGCTGAGGATATAATGTGTTCTCTAGGATCAGATGTGTTTCTCTTTGATATGACTTGTAAGTGTACTGTGATAAACAGAGTTTATGTTTGGCATTTATACAGGGGACCACTTTACCCAAAACTTCTTTTGTTTTGCCCAAAACTTCTTACCTAAAGCTATTAATTTTTTTGCTTACCGTATTCCCATTTTAATATGATGTGTGTCAGAGGGGTTGAGAAGATAATCATCCTTGTTTTAAAACCTGTAGGTAGGGGATGCCTGGGGGCTCAGTTGTTAAGTGTCTGCCTTCGGCTCGAGTCATGATCCCAGGATCCTGGGATCAAGCCCCACATCAGGCTCCCTGTTCAGTGGAGAGTCTGCTTCTCCCTCTGCCACTCCCCCTGCTTGTGCGCTCTCTCTCTCTCTCACACACTCTCTCTCTCGCTGTCTCTCTCTCTCTCTCTGTCAAATAAATAAATAAAATCTTTAAAAAAAACTGTAGGGGGGGTTGTTGCTTACAGAAGAGGAAAATGGGGAGGACAGAGAGAGGGAGGGTGACTCCAGAAGGAGTCAGCTATTTCAGATGAACCTAAACTAAAAGCAGAAGCCTTACCAGATAGGGCTGTGGGGACTGAAAGCATCAACTGCAGTAACAAGGGTCTCATGTTCTTAACCTCTGTAGAGCTGGAGAAAACAAAACTCTTTTGATGAAAATCATCAGAAGAGTCAACTGCATGAATACACAGGTAGATTGAAGTTTTAATGACAAGCTAAAGTTGAAACTGGACACATTCCTTTGATTATTAGAAATCTGAGTTATGTGGCAAATGTTTGTTGAATAGGTGAATAAACGAAGAGTAGTGGATAAGTAAGTGAACCCAAAGAGTTATGAATGAATAGGATTCTGATGCCAACTTGATGCTAGATGCCCAGTGGAGCAACTTAGTTGGGCAATGGGTAGGGAGAGTGTGAGCCAAAAATGTTCTGGGTTAGAGCTTCCCAATGCCTTCTCCTTTCCTTACTGTTGGACAAAATATCAGCAATACCTTCAGATACAGACATGCTAAAAATAAAATTTAGAATCATATTAACAAACACTGGTTTTCTCCTGCAAAATCCAGTGTATATATTCCTTTTTTTTTTTAAGATTTTATTTGTTTATTTGACAGATAGAGATCACAAGTAGGCAGAGAGGCAGGCAGAGAGACAGGGGGAGGCAGGCTCCCTGCTGAGCAGAGAGCCCGATGCGGGGCTCGATCCCAGGACCCTGAGATCATGACCTGAGCCAAAGGCAGAGGCTTAACCCACTGAGCCACCCAGGCGCCCCCAGTGTATACATTCTTCAGCATGTTTGTGTCTGTAAGTGCCCTACACCGAGGGGCTGCTAAACACAAACTTCACTTTATCAGGTGTTCCATGGGGACTTTATCAAAGATAGTTTCTTTTGTGACCTTTCCCTGGTTTCCTGCCCTTTTCTCTGAGCTCCCTTTCCCTTGCATGTCTTTTGATCTATGCTCTTGACCATTTTAGACAGCCTTTGTTGCTGATCCCTAATGAATGACCCTTCCTCAGACAACTCTAAAGTCCAGACTTCCACCCAGGGCAGCAGGAGAATTACCACGTTCCACGTTTTTCTTTTCCAGCATCTACCCTGATTCCTTGCCTCTCTTATTCTTTACCAGTGTCAGTGCCCCCTTTTCATCTTTTAACTTTTCCTCAACCATTAATTCCTTTCATTTATTCTTTGTGTTACTGTTCTCTCAAATCTTGCACATATTTTAACATATTTATCTTCTTTTTATGTCCCTATTAGTATATAGTGTTTATAGTGAAGCTTACTGAAATCCAACCTTGTGTAGTCACACTGGTCTTTCTAGATAACTTAACTTTCCTTCCTCAGCGGAGTTGTTGATACTTTTTCCAAGTTATACTTTTACTCTTGAGACTCCTCCCACATGACACCAAGCACTTTTAACCCTTTCTAGAATTTTAGATTAGGGAGTTCTGTTCCTTTATTCCCCGGAGTTCTTAAAATACTCCTTGGCTATCATGAGCTCGCACATTCCTGTTTTAAGGATGTTTCCTTCATTCTACATTACTATTGATGAGAATAAATTATAGCCTAGTCTACCTAATGACCTCATCCGCTCTGAGAAATGAAATCACAAAACAGTGTTGGGTGTGTGCCTGAGCACCAGGTCAGTCAAGTTCTGTTTTAGCCAGTAGGTGAATATTTGTCTTTTATCCCTGATCTTCCTCACCGTGGTGTCAGTTCCGTCGTTTGTGTCAGGAACACACCATTCCTTTCCTTGATTAGTCCAAGAGGTCTCCACGGCACTCTACAGTGGCGTCATTTCAGTTTCTCGTCCCTTTCATTTTTAACCCCCAGTGTAGATTGTAACTGGTATGAATCCATCCTCAGGTCTGAACCATGTGATTTCCTCACCATCTGATGCTCATTGTTTGTGCATTAAAACTATACGTTTATCATGGTCATGGTATAGGTTATTTCTTCCTCCAAATACACCTGTGACTGTAGTTTATTTTGAGTAGTATCCCATCTTTGAGCAGCCCTTTCATTTCTTTTACTTCTTGGCCCATTTGATTACTGTCATGTGTTTCTTTTTCTGAGGCTGCTGATTTTGTCTAAGATCTTACTAAGAATTTTAGGAAGTGAATCTTTATTGTTGGTGGAGGTGTTTTAGCTTAGTTAAGTAAGTCTTGTGATTTTCCTCAAATTGTACCATATTGGTAGGTGGGCACCCAGCCTGTTCCATAGAAGAGGCTCAATTAATATTTATCAGTTGACTGACTGAGTGAATCATCTGCTCCTTTATCCCATTTGCCATGCTCAGGAGCTGCTTGGCCCCACTTCATTCCTTTTTTCTCTGTGTCTTAAGAACTATGTCAAGAGAACTGTGTCAGAGAAACAGGTCCATAAATAGATCATTACTTACAGGGAGAAATTCCAAATAGCCTTGTTCTGTGTCCAAGAAAACATCAGGGCTCCTGAAAAGCAATGCAAAAAATCACAACTAAGCTCACTATTTCATTGGGAAGACAAAAGACACAGACATGAGACAGCGTGATCCTTGATCTACTGAGTGTTTGAGGTAAGATGCACCAGGCCTTCCATGAACTGATTAAAAACCACAGAGATCCTAGAGCCCTTAGTGTAAACTTGGTACCAAGTCTCATATATTCCTGTAAAGTAGGAGAGAAGAACACAGTATTTTGGGATGCAAGACCGTCCCAGAGAAATGGGGCTCCCAGGGAGTTAGTAAATGAACCAGACATTCCTTTTCAGGAAGAGGTTTATTTTTCGTAAGGTAAAGTATGAAGATTGATGTGATACTGTCTCACTTCAGGGAGATTCTTAGAAGCATTGATTTTATAATAGGAAACATGCGCATCTCCTAATGCATCTGCATTGAATGCTCATGCTTCAATAGCCACAAATCCTCAGAGGCCAGGAAAAATTCTGTTTCAGAGCCATTGGCTAAAGAGTGGCTATTCACTGATACAAGAATGAGAACTTGAAAGGTAGGAAAATACTAGCTGTACATATGGCATGTAATAGGTTAATGAACATACTATCAAAGAGCACCACAAAATGATAAGAAATAGACAATAGTAAAATGAGCAAATGTACAAAAAAGAAACTCATAAAAGGTAAAATGCAAATGGCCATTAATTACATCAAATTTATTAATATTCAGAGAAAAGCAAATAAAGACTCCAAATACCATTTTGCTACCATTAGATTATTAAAAAAATTTGTAAATATTATTTTTATTCAGTGCTGGCAGGTATGTGTATATGTATGTATATGTGAAAACAGACACTTTATACACTGTTGATGGTTGTGTGAATTATTACAACAGTTTTAGCACTTAATTGGCAAATATTTTCAAAACTGGAAATGCATATACCTTTTCACTCAGTACTCTGATATTGCGGGAAGATATCCTGAGGAAATGAGAGCATGAGTTTTTAAGGATATATATAGATAGATAGATCCTGATATAGATATAGATATATATCTCTACTAATGCAGCATTTAGTCATAAAATATGGAAAAATATCTGAATAGTTTATCAGTAGGGCACTGAATAAATTATGGAATACTAAATAAATTGTTATATTGTGCCATTTTGAAAAATGTGGCTTAATGTTTACTTACCTGGAGGGATGTCTGTTTTTCTTTGGGAAATGGAAAAAGAAAATTAATAATAGTAGTGTGTGTGTGTGTGTGTGTGTGTGTGTGTGTGTGTGTGTATGGCTTACCATGTGCCTGGTACTATTCTAAGTTGCATATATTACTATATTACTTCATTTAAATATTATAGTAGCAATTTACAATTGAGAAAATAAAGCAGAGAGGCAAAATGACTTCCAAGTCCACACAAATGCTTAGTGATAGAATAGAATTTCAACCCTGTGGATTGGCTCCAAAGTTACACTCTTTTTTTTTTTTTAATGAAAATGCCATTTTATTTTTATTGAGTGAAAGTAGCTATTACATTTTAATGAAAAAAAAACCTCAGTAATAACATGGATTTGGAAATTGTATCTTCTAAATACATTAATCAATTTTGAATTCCCAAGTGAATTATTTACTAGGTATCTATACAGACATAAAATTTAAGAAGACCAAACTCTTTCATCAAAATTATAACAAAAATTGTTTCTAAAACTTTACAGTTATAACTTAAGAAAATACACAATGAATTAAACTCATCCCAAATGTTGTGTTTTACTAGATGTAATTTACCTTTGTAAAATTACAGATTGTCAATAAAATGACTAAATGGTATAGCAGAACAAATACCAAATGCCAGAAGTAAATTAGAAAATTTACATACATTTAAAATAATATGGCATATCTATAGTGATCATAACCCCATATCTGACACTCTAAGTCCTGTTACTATTCAGAGCTATCTTTGGGGATCATAGCTTACGATACTTCTTTTGAAGTGTGTGTGTCCAAAATTGCAGAAGTGCCCCTTTATAAGGGAGATAAGATCTACAGTGCTACGTAAGTCAATCAATACTGACAAAAAAACACATGAAATGTACAAATCACAAACATAGGTTATAGTGTAGAATGCAAATCATGAAAATAAAAATGGTAGGTAAGGAAAGAGAAATCTTTAGTGTCATATTCCTTTCTGCTTTTTACATTTCTACTTTCTTAGGTCTTCTCTACTCTTCTTGGTGAAGTTTTTTTCCTATTTGTTTTCTTCTAAAATCAAATCAAAACTTAATCTGTTTTTCCCTCCTACCTTCTTCCTTCCATCCTGCCCTTCCTCCCTCCCTCCTGTCTGTTTAGATGTTTCTCAGTAGACTCAGTCTGCCGAATGGACTGACATTTGTATCTCCATGAAAATAACAGGTTGGGGGTAAATATTGTCTTATATAATAAGCAGAGTTTAATGTGTTAGTTAAATAATACATTGCCAAAACAAAAGAGTAAATAAATGTTAAGTAAGTGGATTGGGTTTTTATATCATGTTAAATACTATTGTGTCATGTAATTAATGAATAGAAATAATTATTCTCCTTGTATCTTTAAAACTGAAATTATATGGCTGCCTATATTTTTCATTTCCTGACCACATTATAATGATAAGACTTTCTTATTCTTCTTCTTTCTTTTACTCTTCATTTGTATTCCTGACTTTATTAAAAATCCATTACTTACGGTGATCCAAGCAAAAGTTGCCTTCTGAATCCTTCATCTCATTTGTACTTTGTAGCCAATATCTGAGGGAAGTCCTCCCTTAGTTTGGTTTTCAGTCTCTTTGGATCTGTCTTTCCTAGTTTGGGAGGCTAGAAATCCAAGATCAAGACCCCAACAGATTTAGTGTATGGTGAAGACACCTCCTGGTTCACAGATGATCAACTTCGTCCTCAATGCTGAAAGGGCCAAAGTTGGCACGCTCATGACCACAGAGTACTTTGTTTTAAATGATAATATCATAAAATCCTTTTTTGTGTTAAAAAAAAACCAAATAATCATATATATGTACATATCTATGCATATGTATGTTAAAAAGTGATGCTTCTAATAAGAGACTTATTTTAAAAAACAAGTTGCCTAATCTATAACATAGAGATATTAATAACATCTGCTTCACAGGCTTACAGTAAGGATTAAATGACATAACCCACATAAAGTATTTATCATAGTATATATGACATAATAAGCATATAATTAATGGTGCTTGCTATTATTATAAACACTATATCTTGAATATGATGATGAGTATGGGCTAGACTAGTGGTTCTCAAATGGTGGTGATTTTGTCTCCCAGTCCCAGGGCACATGTGGCAATGTCTGGAGACATTTTTGGCTAACACAGTGTGGGAGAGAAGAGAGCTATTGGCATCTAATGGGTGGAGGCTAGAGCTCCTGCTAGACATCTTGCAATGCACAAGATAGCCTTCCACAATAAAGAATGGTTTCATCCCAGATGTCAATACTGGCAAGTTTCAGAAACCATGATCTAGGGTGTTCAAGGCCTCAGTTGGTGCAGCTGAAGTGGCTGAGATGACAGGGTGACTGTGGCTTTTTTCTACACTGTCTTTCTCCCTATAGGAAGCTAGCCTGGGCTTGTTCACAGGATGGTGTAAGGTTTCCCAGCAATAAAGGAGGGCAAACCCCAATGGGCAAATACTCTGCAGTCCTTTTTAGTCATGTTTTCTGATGTCTCATTGACCAAACAAGTTCTGTAGCCAAGCTTAGATTCCAGGGGTAGAAAAGTAGTCTCAACTTTTTGATGGGAGGAGCTACAAACCACTGTGGCTTTTTTTTTTTTTTTTTTCCTTTCTTTTTTTAATCTAACACAGAGGGGAGGCACTTTTAACTGAGACTCATTCTGCTAAACTGCCCTCCAGGAAGACTATACCAATTTACTCACCCAACAGTTGCCTGTATTTCATTATCTCACAAACACTTCGAAGTCGGTGTTAAAAAGATATTAGCACTTAGAGTCTTTGATCAGTCAGGTGAAAGTAAAAGGGCAAAATAGAAATAGAACAAAATAGAAACTTTATATTAATTCTTTTTTGATGTTTCCACTCAGAAGAGACCAGATTCACATGTTAAAGAAGCTAAAAGCATCTCAACTTGGATGTCACATAGTACCTAAGCCAGAAGACATAAAAGGATTTATTTTCTCCCACAAACCTGCTTCTCCTACACTTTCCATTTCAGTTATTGATACCACCATAATCCGGTCACTTGAGGCAGAAATCCAGGTTCTCTGGCAATCTCCCTCTTCCTCACATATTTTTTAGTCAGTCACCTGGGCTTCTATCACTTTACCTCCTAAATGTCTCTCATAGTGATTCCATGTTTCCCCATTCCCATCACCATAAGGTTAGTTTATACTCTTATTATACCTTGCTTGGATCATTGCAATATCCTCTGTGTCCACTATCAATTCCCACACCACACCCCACCTACTCTAATGCCTCTAGAGTTATCTTTCCAAAATAAAAATCAGACCAAGTTAACTCCATGACAGATATCCCTCTAATCTCCATGTACTTTGTGGAATTTTCATGTCCACTAAGAATTAAGTTCAGATGCCTTAGCAGAGCATTCACATCCCTGCTCTAGGAAAAATGATCATACTCTACCCATCTCACAAGTTTGTTTAGATAAATAAATGAGATGCTATATGTATGTATGGTGGATGAATGAATGAGTATGAATCAACAAATGAATTAGTAGATAAAAAGGAAGTAATTCTTGTGTGGCTGGAGTAAAGGATTTGGAAGTTGTAGGGAAGAGATGTAGCTTGAAGGGTAGTCTGGCACTGGATTATAAATGGCCTTGCATATCAGGCATAGAAGACAGGATTTTATTGTTTAAGAAACCAGAAGCATATGATAGTCTTGGCTACTTCAGATATTCTCTAGAAAGGGAAATATCAAATCCTTTTTATAGTGTATCTCAATGTCAAAAATTATTAGTTTGAATGTTCTTGTCCATATTGAATCACAATTTCCTGATGAAGCGCAATCCTCTTTGGTAGCCTAAGTTCTATAACCTGACTTTTGCCAAGTCTTCCAATTCACAAGATAATTTCCAGATCTTCTTTTATGCATTCATTTCTTTGGATACAACCTTTGACCTATATCAGAAAATAATCCCAACCATATTTCTGAAGTATGTGTATGACAGTCAATTGGAACAGAATCCAAAATGGCTTTGGTATACTGGAGTCAAGGTATAATATTTCTGTTAGGCTCTCCCACCTGTTTTTCCCTGTGCTTTGCACAAACCCAGTAACTCTCTTTCAGATAGAATTATTATCCAGTACCTTGTGATCTCTGAGGTTACTGACAATTGATTTCTTCTAGTGCCTGTCCCTGGTGTCAGTCACTGAAATCCTTGACCATCAATGTATGGACAGAATTGCAGACAAACGAATAAGGAAAAAATAAATTAATTGAAGGAGACTTCTTTGTCTCCAGTCTCTGACTCTTGCCATGCTGCAGACCTCTTCTGTATGCATTTGCTGTGTCAGCCCAAAGTGAAGCAGACAGAATGGGAATTGAGGAAGGCCATTAGGAGCTGAACCAGCAGGAACCCGATAAGGAGAGCCCCTGGCCCTGCTGCAAGGATGAAGGCAGGCATGGTCTGTGGCAGGAGTGGAATGGAGGCACTTTTTTCTGTGCTCCTTGGTAACAGCATGGCCATTTCATAAACAAAAGGCTCCATGTGGACTGCTTAACCTGAGCTCATCAGTTCAGTGTCTAGGACTGGGAGTCCCTTTTACTTGAAGCTGGTGACTGGATAAAGAGGCTATCAATGAAATGGGGTTTTTACAGTTTTAATAAGATCAAGTTCTGTTTCCCTTGGAGGATCTGTGTTCTGTATAGAATCCTCTGTAACATTAATTTGTTTTTGAATTCTTATGCTAACAATGAACAACATCTCCCTTTATTTGTCCTTTCCTGTGCTGATCCAAGAAGCATCCTTTTGTTGATACACATCTAATAAAGACAATCTCTAAAACCAAATAATAGACTGAAATGTGTCATTTCATTCAAGACAGGGCTCACCTTTAATTCACCAGCAGAGACCATTGTATTTGTCTTTGTGAAAGTAATTTGGTAAGTGTTCAAGTAAATCAAAAGATCAGCTAATTAATTCCTTATAGAATTGGATTAGATGCTCACATTTCGAATGGCAGCTTTTTGCTTACTCATTGTCTTGAGTAACCTTAAATATTGTTGCTATCTTCCTGTTCCATTATTTATGTAATCACTAGCCCTTGGTATTCTGCTTCAGGTCATATAAAATCACTTACAGATATTTTCAACATATAACATACACACAGAGACCCTTTATGTCATAATCCAATTTGATGTTTGTTTTTTTTTTCCCCCTGCATTACCTCATGTGGGAATTCTTGCTTAAACTTTATTGATCTGTCTGTTTTATTGTGCTAGGCTATCCAGGTCCACATCACATGGGTCAGATGGAGAGGTACAGTGAACAGACACACGTATTTTGAGTCTTCTCTTGCTAGTGGGCACCATTAACTTCATCTCTTTTGAGCTGAGCTGTCCATTTAAAGTCATTGTTTGCTTAGAAACAAACATAGTTTACATGATCTAAATTCCCAGAGCTAACTATCTCCTCCATCTGTATTTGGCAGTTTCTACTTCATGCTGGTTAGTAACACAAAAGCAGTAGCACAAAAAGCTTCCATCTATTGAGTCTTCTTAACTGTCAGATTCTGTGTAAGTGCTTTTTTTTTTTTAACATTATGTCATTAATCCTTCAATATTTCAGGGAAGTATGCCCTATTATTATCCATAGTCTTTAGGTGAGAAACAAGAGGCCCAAAGAAGCTGAGTAACAGTGAGTGTATATTAAACATCAGGATTCAAATCCACAGTTTTCTGACTCTCAAACCTATGCTCTAAATCTTTTTATTGTATAGGCTCCAAAGGTAACCTGTTCCATCTTTCAGTTGTTAAACATTTTATATTGAATGTCTTTGAAATATGTCTTCCCATAGCTTTTACTTGTTGGTCTTATTTTGACAATTTTGGCTAAGTGAAGTGGCTTTCACTTCTCTCCATGCATTATTTTTTATAGGAGAAACATAACTAATTCCCTCCAGAGGTATGTATTGGGCACTTGACCTATAGGATTATATATTAACATGAAAGTGTCATTCATTCCTCAGAAACGCATATAACCTTTATAGAGACTATTCTCAATGTCCCCCCTTCATCTTGGTATTTCAATAACCCTGTCTTGGGTTTTTTCTGTCCCTGATTCCTTTTTCTGGTCACACATCTATATCATATCTGGACCATGCTGGATCCACAACATCCTCTCCTACTAAGACATAGACACCTTCAAGTTTCAACCATTCCCAGGTCTTCTGCAGATTCTGAGGTCATTTTATGGTTCTGGACAACTCAGTGGAGAGGCAAGGGATCCAGTTTGTTCAGGAAATCAGGTCCCCTCACTGTCAAATGGAGCCAAGATCTTATACCTACCTCAGAACACACCTAAACATCCCAACCAGGATTAAATTAACATCAAGTCAAGAGTTTCAGTCCTTGGCCCTAAGGACTACCTAAATGTAACCCATAATACCAAAAAAAAAAGTCTACCTTCCACATACTGTGATAGATTCTTATATGTCTCTAGTCCCCTTTTGAGTTTGAAGATTTCTAAGGCTGGTAAAATTTTATTTTGACAGATAGCTTGGGATCCATTAAAATCTCTTAGTGCAGTCATGAGCGGCCATTTGTCTCTTGGTGAAGTGATTCAGTACCCAGCTGCAGAAGTCACAAACAATGATGGTGTCCTCTATTACTTTCTGGGCTCAGTTACCCCTAGGATTTGTTGTCAGTTAAAGGAAACAGCTTATGGTCAATGCTATTAGGTCACAGGCCTTTTTGTGCTTAGGCTCTTGTGCTCACATTTTGCCAGAGGAAAATGTCCAGTTTAATCCTTTCTTCCTTTTCCTGCCTGGTGACTTTTCAGGGTATTTAGAAAGAAATTTAAGGTCCCAGATCTCAAGTTCCCTCTTTCTTCTTCTTTGGGCCATACATACCCTTGGCCATTTAACTGAGGAAATAAAGAAAGAGAAGAGAAGAAGCAGAATTTCCTCTCAGCTAAAATAAGAAAAAGAAAAGGAAAGATTCCAGGTAAGTTAAAAGTGCTCTGCAGAGCAGTAATGAGCCCACCTAATACACTGCAAAAACTTGAACCACTTCAGCTCTCCAAAGTTATAACCCTCTCATCCACCTAGCCGGAGTCCCCAGGCCATGAAAGGAAGAAAGATAGGGGATACTTCTTACTTTCTCAATGCCAGTTTTGTTTATATTCCACAAATGTCTTGTGATGGAGAGAGCTGGGGAGGAGCAAGGAGAGCTTAATCAGGAACTGGACCTGGGGAAGGGCTGTGCACCTTATTCCCCCAAGCAGAGACTGGGTGGGGGAAGATGAAGAAAAGAGCTTTGGGGATATACGAGCAAAGGGACTTACCTCTTGTCTTAGAACGTGGCAATGAGCTTGGTTTCAGGATCTCTGCATGGGCTGCCAAGAATTGGTTCAGGCCTTGGGTGAAACTTTTGGGAAGTTCACCTTCAGTGAGGTTGGTTGTGTGTTGACCTCCAGCATAAGAGTGACCCTGGACCTTCTGGACCACTAGCCCTTAAGGTTTCCTCCACCCCCATCAGTTCCATCCACCTGATTGGTACAGAAGAGCTGGACAAGGAGACAAGCTAAGCTAAGAAAGTTACATGTCCTCTCTTATTTAATTCTTAAAATTGCTTTCTGAAATGGGTATTGTTATTGTTATTATTGGTGAATAAATGAAGGCTGCCATATGGAGACAGGATCTCAGAGAGATGTTTGTGAGCACACAGGAGATACTTTGTGGGGACTCCCAGGCACATCTGAGTGTGTGGGTGTGGGAGGTATTTAGAAAGAAATTTGCTTGCAGGTCCCACCTGATGGGGGTAGGAACCAATGAAATTTGATTTATTATTCTTACTATGATCCCGTCTGTTTGTGAAGTCCAGAGAAACTCAATCACCTCAGACTGAAATTACCAAACTCCTTTTTTTTTTTTTAAAGATTGATTTATTTATTTATTTGACAGACAGAGATCACAAGTAGGCAGAAAGGCAGGCAGAGAGAGAGGAAGGGAAGCAGGCTCCCTGCCGAGCAGAGAGCCCGATGCGGGGCCCGATCCCAGGACCCCAGGACCAAGACCCGAGCCGAAGGCAGAGGCTCCAACCCACTGAGCCACCCAGGCGCCCCCAAACTCCTTTTTCTAAGAGAAGAGATGCAAGCCCTTGAGAAGATGTGTTCAGCTGGAATTAGCCTGGGGGGAATAAGGCATTTTATTGTTCTTTGTAATGTAGACAACATAGTATTTTCTATTTCATGACAGTTTCCAGTATTGCATAACATTTAAATTTTCTTTAAATGTTCTGTCACCTCATTTGTTTCTCACTGATTAATTAGGTAACATTCTCATTTTATAGGAGAGAAAAGTGATATGCAGAAAAAAAAAGTTGTCCAACTTAATCAGATATATTTTAAAAGATTTTATTTATTTATTTATTTGAGAGCAAGAGAGTGTTTGTGTGTGCGCCTGTGAGTGGGGGTGGGGAGGAGCAGAGCAGAAAGGACAAACAGACTCCATGGTGAGCACAGAGCCCACTGTGGGGTTCTATGCCAGGACCTTGAGATCATGACCTGAGCTGAAATCAAGAGCTGGTCGCTTAACCAACTGAACCACCCAGGTGCCCCCAACTTGATAATCATATTAATAATGACAACTAATTAAGTCCCAGGTACTAAGCTAAGAAAGTTACATGTACTCTCTTATTTATTTCTTAAAATTGCTTTCTGAAATGGGCATTGTTATTGTTATTATTGGTGAATAAATGAAGGCTCAAACAAGTCAAGTAATTCCCTCAAAGTCATAGAGCTAATGAATAACTGAGTCAGGGTTAAATTCAAATTCCCCCCCTCCAACCACCCTGCCTCAAAGTCCATGCTCCTAGCAGTTTGCAGGGAGGCACTCCTACTTTGTGATTAACCTCGAAATAGCCTTTCTGTCTGTTTTACCTGCAAGGGAGTTTTTCATTGCTTGTAAAGTAAATACCCTCTTGAATAACTTGTGTGTGTGTGAGCTTTTCATTAATATGCATCAAATGGAAGCATATGATTTTCGGATGGATTCATTTCTCGTTTTGACTGCTTTTATTAATTTGAATATCAAAGCACTTGCTTGTTTATACACATTGAAGAATGAGCACTCTAAAAAGAGACAAAAGCAACTCTCTGAAACGGTTTTGGCATGTTTTTATGAGTAAAAAATAGTTTGTACGAATCACTCAGGGTTTGTGTGTATTATGCACAATAAACCAAATGAGTGTAACAAGTTAAATTTATGAATTAAAGATCTGGTAATTCATCAACCACCTGTCTGCAAAAGACTTTCGAATTCAGTGCATATAAAATGTTTCCTAGGGACGCCTGGGTGGCTCAGTTGGTTAAGCAGCTGCCTTCGGCTCAGGTCATGATCCCAGAGTCCTGGAATCGAGTCCCACATCGGGCTCCTTGCTTTTCAGGGAACCTGCTTCTCCCTCTGCCTCTGCCTGCCATTCTGTCTGCCTGTGCTCGCTCTCTCTCCTCTCTCTCTCTGACAAATAAATAAAATCTTTAAAATGTTTCCTATAATCGCATGGAAGGAGTATGCAGTATCATTACAAAGTAATGAGATTTAACATATACAAGAATTTAGATAATCCTTGTCACATATTTTCTTTAAAATGCATTAAAAATAACATATTGAGTGCAAGCTCGCCACTCTATAGCAACCTTGGAGGGACTTTATATATCTCAGTGTATGTTTTCCTCTCTAAAGTTGTTATTTTAGAGGGTATGTATATATACTTATTCCAATAATACTGTCATTTCTTGAAGCACTTTTAAAAATTCCCTGGGTAAAGAATTTCCCCCAGAGCCAATTTATAAGGTGTTGAAAAGTAATTTGCTTCAATTTATAACCTCCCACCCTTCTTTAACAAAACGTGGTGATTCTTCATCCTGTAATCCATCTGATTTATCAAACCAAGCTCTGAACTGTTTTTGACTGTCTCCCAAAATGAAGCCCAGTGTCCCAGTTTTGCCACTGAAGAAATCGAAAGGACTATGGAGGAAGTCCCCAAAATGCTGGGAATAATTTAGTTACCTCCCCAAGGTAGATAATACCCTTACTGGGTCTACATATCCTCGGGTGGACCGATTCAGGTCTGCCCTTAAAAAAAAAAATCGCATTGCTCTGAACACATTTGTACATTTTTAACTCTGTGATCTCATTTTGCCATTCCAATGTCTTGATTCTTCAATGAAACCAGAAGCAAATTTCTAGCCATTGTGAGGCATTCTTTTGACCTCCTCTTCCAATTAACTTTCATTTATGGTTATCTTTTTTTTTTTTTTTTTTTTGATAACATGTTAGTCAGGATATAACTTGCAAGGCACTTTACAGTTTTTTCTGAGGGAGGCTTTCAATAATTGAAGAACTTGACTGTAGGATATACTTCCCAACACCTGATTAAAAAACAGCTCAGCCAGGCATCTTGACTATAAAGCACAAGTAACTCTTTTTTTTTTTTTTCTGTCTCTGCTTTTGGTACCTTGTTTTCGTTTAGTGAGATAGAAATAAATACCATTGAAATATATATAAGCAATTACACACTTTTTGTGTGTATTCCTTATGCTGTGCCTTTTATTACTGTGACTTATTATTCTGTAACAGGAAGCCTGTATCTAAATACCATTGACTTTTAAAAGTATTCATAATCATCAGCATGCTGAGCGACATGGAGAAAAGGAGGAGTTGTTTTGTCCTGTAAAGAGGGAGCATATGTCCTCGTCTGAGATTCTTGATGAAAAAGATCTCTCTGACTTAGGTTTTAATATCTCACATACCTTAGCTGAGGTGGAAGGGAGTGTGAAGTTAAAAGTAATTTTGACTTAGCAGAGAGAGTCAATTATCATATGGTTTCACTTATTTGTGGAGCATAACAAATAGCATGGAGGACAAGGGGAGATGGAGAGGAGAAGGGAGTTGAGGGAAATTGGAAGGGGAGGTGAACCATGAGAGACTATGGACTCTGAAAAACGATCTGAGAATTTTGAAGGGGTGGGGGGTGGGAGGTTGGGGGCACCAGGTGGTGGGTATTGTAGAGGGCACGGATTGCATAGAGCACTGGGTGTGGTGCAAAAATAATGAATACTGTTATGCTGAAAAAAAAATAAAAAAATTAAAAAAAAAGTAATTTTGACTTGAGATCAAACTATCTAGAAGTAAGTCTTATGTCATAATTACTGTTTTGAAAAATATTGAAAATTGTCATGAACTCTTACTAAGGAAATTGATTTGTAGATAGTAATAGAAACATATTTTTCATGAACATGACAGATGTAGCTTATGTTCATTAGCAATTATCTATTTTAGTTAAAATAGGCTTCTATCTCTGTATTTCTCCTCTTAAAATCACTTTTCCTATGATTCAGTTAGCTTCATAAGCTAATATATTTGCCATTTCTTTCAGTATTCTTTAGTTTTCTTTTTTTTTTTTGTGGAAATGTAATTAACATACAATGTTATATTAGTTTCAGGTGTACAACATACTGATTCAACAGTTGTATATATTACTTAGTGTTCCTGTAAGTATACTCACCAACTTCACTATGTAACATTATTATAATATTGTTGACTGTGTTCTCTATGCTGTACTTTTCATCTCTGTGATTTATTTATTTTATAACTGAAAGTTTGTACTTCTTAATCCACTTTATTTATTTCAGTCCTCTTCCCACCTACCTCCCCTCTGGCAACCACCAGGTTATTCTCTGTATTTAAGGGTATTTATTTGTTAGTTCATTTGTTTTGTTTTTTAGATTCCACCTTTAAGTGAAATCATATGGTGTTTGTCTTTCTCTGTCTGACCTATTTCACCTAGCATAGTACCCTTTGAGTCTATCCATGTTGTTGCAAATGGCAAGAGCTCATCCTTTTTCACAGCTGAGTAATATTCCTGTGCATGCGTGTGTGTGTGTGTGTGTGTGTGTGTGTGTGTGTGTGTGTGTGTACATTTTCTTTATCCATTCATCTATCAGTGGGTACTTCAGCTGCATCCATGTCTTTGCTACTATAAATAAGCTACAGTAAACATGGGGGTATATATATCTTTTAGGATTGGTGTTTTCATTTCCTTTGATTAAATGCCCAATTATATAGTAGTTCTATTTTTAATTTTTTGAGACACCCCCATACTGTTTTCCATAGTGGGTGCACTAATTGACATTCTCACCAACAGTCCACAAGGATTCCTTTTTCTCCACATCCTCACCAACATTTGTTGTCTCTTGTGTTTACTTTAGCCATTCTGACAGGTATGAGGTGACATCTCATTGTGGTTTTGATTTGCTTTTCTCTAATTATTAGTAATGGTGAGCATTTTTTCATGTATCCATTGGTCATCTGTATGTGTTCTTTGGGAAACTGTCTATTATAGGTCCTCTGCCCTCTTTTTAATAAGATTATTATTTTTCTTTTTTTTTGGTGTTGAGTTCTAAGTTCTTTATTCATTTTGGGTATTAACGTCTTATCAGATTTATCATTTGCAAATATGTGTTCCCATTCAGTAGGTTGTGTTTTAATTTTATTGATGGTTTCCTTTGCTGTGTAAAAGCTTTTTATTTTGGTGTAGTCCCAATAGTTTATTTTTGTTTTTGTTTTCCTTTCCTGAAGAGACATATCTAGAAAAATGTTGCTAAGGCTGATGGCAAAGAGCTCACTGACTATATTTACTTGTAAACTTTTATGGTTTCAAGTCTCATATTTAGGTCCATTTTGAGTTTATTTTTGTATATCGTGTAAGACAGTGGTCCAGTTTCATTCTTGTGCATGTAGCTGTCCAGTTTTCCCAGCACCATTTGTTGAAGAGACTGTCTTTTCCCTATTGTATGTTCTTGCCTCCTTTATTGTAGATTGATTCACCATATATCCATGGTTTCATTTCTGGGCTCTCTTTTCTGTTCCATTGATCTTTGTGTCTATTTTCATGCCAGTGTCACACTGTTTTGATTACTACCTTGTAGTATATCTTGAAATCTGGACTTGTGTTATCTCCAGCTTTGTTCCTCCTTTTCAGGATTGCTTTGGCTATTTTGAAACGCCAAAGTCATGTTTTAAACAAGTCACATTTTGTTTTTATTTTTTTTAAGATATTACCTATTTATTTGACAGAGAGAGCGCACACAAGCACAAGCAGGGAGAGTGGCAGGCAGGGAAGAAGTGGCTCCCCGCTGAGCAGGGAGCCCGATATGGGGCTCCATCCCAGGACCCTGGGATCATGACCTGAGCCGAAGGCACCTGCCCAACAGACTGAGCCACCCAAGCTCCCCTAAACAAGTCATATTCTAAATAGTTGATGTTTATTATTTGGGGTGTCTCTTTTACATTTGCACTTATTCATGCAGAATGGTATAAAGTCTTTTTTTGCATTCTCCAAAGTTTACTTTTAAAAGGAAGGGGACTGTGTGTGTCTGTTTGCAGGAGACATAGTAACTTATGTAAAGGAACAATTGTTTTACAGGTTTTAGAAGGAGGCCTTGTCCTTAATAAAAATAATGAAGTAGGTAAATCTTATTTTTAATATCTTACTCTTTAAGACATCTCCTTCAGGGAGATCTGAAAACCTCTCCCACTTCTTGGAGCCCCGACACTCCTAGAGTCTAATGCCCACAGGACCTTGCTCTCATCTAATCTGCACACCCAAGTTAGAGATTATCATCCCATAAGAATCTATAAATAGGTTAACAGATTTATATTGGGGTATTTCAAGCACTGATAATATATAGTAATGGGGGGGCAGAATGGCTTCCCAGGAAACCACAAATCTAAACACCTTGATGACTATAAACCCTGGGGCTAGCTAGAAAATGGAGGCTAAATTTACCACAAATGCTTTGAATCCGGAAAGGTGGAATGAAATGAAAACTACCCCCAACCCCACCTCCATTGATCTCCTTTTATCCCATTCCTCTGAATTCTCTAGAACCTCTTTTCAATTTCTGGTAAATATTGCTTTTCTGGCTTTTCCCCCCAAATACTTTTTTTTACCTTCTATCTTCTTGCCTAAGAAATTTTGACACTTTCCCGAGGCCTACATTGAAATTGCCATCCTGGCCTCTCTTAGCTGGATGCTCCCAGACCCTGAGTTTCCCATTGGGCTCCTGCTACTACTTCAGACCATTGTTCAATCACCTTATTTTACCAACCTATCTTTATTTGATACCTACTGTGTTTCTAGTCTCCATCCCTCCTTTGATGCTGATGTATCGTAATACCTGATGGCTGGATTTGTAGCTCCTCCTTCATTCTTAGTCTATTAGACCTTTCCACATTATGGAACATCATTAGTCAGTCTCTTCTTGAAATTCTCTCTTCTCCAAATTCTCTTACCTCTTGGCCTGCCTTTTACAGACTTCTCAATCCCTCTTCTTTCTTCAGTCTTTAACAACTGTTGTTATTCAATGTTTTACCCTTCCTCCCTCTATATTCTTCTCACAAATGATCTAATCAACACATAATTCCCCAAACTCTCTTCAGTATGACTGTTCTTTATTTCTACTGCTGCTACCCTAACTGGCACATACACCAGTGGAATAAACTCCTAAAAACATGTCTCTTGTCTTACTTTCTCCCTAATTCCTACTCACTTTCCATAATGTCTCCAGAGTCCTCTTTCTGAAACATAGACTCAATCTAAAACATTACATTCTTCAGAAATTGTTAATGAATCTTGTCACCTCCCAAAAAAGTACAATCTGCTACAGGCTTCTGATGGGAAAGGGAGGGAGGGGAATAATGCAAGATGATGTGTTACAGTCTGGCCACTGCTTCACAGAAAGCCAAGAGATAGTTGAATGGTATGTCTGTCTATTTGTCCAAATGGGTTGTCTTTGGAACAGCTTGTTCATAGATATTATACTTCAGAGCCAGCTATGGTAGGCAGGGAGGGATGAAGTTTATCCTCTCGGATTCCTATCATCTGGTTCTCCACTTTTCGAAGTTAGTCTAGTGGATTTTGACCCTTCTGTGTGGTAACATTCCCTCAGAAGGATCCTGAACCTGTGGTGTGGTGTTTCATTTCACTGCAAGTATGAGAAGAGTCAGAATGCTGGTTGGCCTGACTACATGTTAATGGCCAAGATGGAATCCTATATTCTCGAGCAAGTGACTACTCGGTTCCAGGCAGTAGAATCACAGGTATGTGTGAAGTCCCTTGGCTGCTGCTACAACAGAAGCCAAGTAAATAATGGAGAGCCTGGGAAGCAAGTGAAGCCGAGGTATATAAGGAGGCAAATGTGTCCAGATATAATGCTCACCCTCACTACTCCTCAGGAAATAAATACAAGATTCCATTTTTTTGCCTACTGGATTAGTAGAAGCTGAATTGATAATATGAAGCATTGGTAAGATGGTGGGAAAACTGGTACACTCACAGAGAGCACAGAGCACCCACTTTGGAGAATAAGAAGTGAGTGGAATGCAAAGGCCAATACCTGTTGTTGGTATGCTCATATGCTATATTTTATTTTTATTATTTTTTAAGAGATTTTATTTGAGAGAGAAGGAGGGAGCATGAATGGGGGGAGGGGCAGAGGGAGAAGGAGGGGAAAAGCAGACTCCCTGTTGAGCAGGGAGCCCAGTGAAGGTCTGGATCCCCAGGATCATGACCAGAGCCTAAGGTAGATGAGTAACTGACCAAGTCACCCCTGCGCCCCTTAATATATTATATTTTAAAATACTGGTAATGGGGGGGGGAAAGCCTGCAAAAGAATACATATGATATCACTTGGATACAAATAAAACCTAAGGAAATGGACAGAATGTAATGGCAATAGGTGTCAATTCTGGTCCCCACCACAAAATATGAGCCCTATGCAGAAAGAGATTTGGGGAAGAAGCTTATAGCTGCCTACATTACAGGAAAACAAAATATGGCACTAATTGTGCCACCCAATATCACACCAATCGTGAAGTGTCCTTACCATGTCAATGACAGAACATGAAGGAGATTATGTTGACCAGTGGACACAGAGGCCTAGTGGGAAAATGGAAAGATTATTTGAGATGCCCCCTAGAGACTCTTTGAAATAGTAAGGGAGGCTTTTCTTTCCTCAAGACTGAGGTCTTGTGGTGCCTGAGTGCCTCAGTTGGTTAAGCAGCTGCCTTGGGCTTGGGTCCTGGGATTGAGTCCTGTGTAGGGCTCCCTGCTTGGCTAGGATTCTGCTTCTTCCTCTCCCTCTCCGTCTGTGTGCTATTTAAGATTTTATTTAAAAAAATCTTCAAAAAAATAAATAAATAAAAAGACCGAGGTCTTGGAGGAAACATACCAAATCAGCAACATGTGAGAATTCATGTGACGATGAACTCGTTGACTACTGAGGCCTGGGGTCATTCAGTTAGAGTTAATTGTCCCTTCTCTGTGGTCCCAAGGCATGTATTACATGGTATTACAGATGATTCTGTTCTGTTCTCAAGGGTAATGGTAATGTCATATTTATGTAGGGTCCTCGATACAGTAGTATAAGTGTCACATAGTACTGTTGTGGAACGGACAAATGGATGATTGGCCAGGGTCTCTAGAATCAGTTTGAAATACTTTAGAGTGATAACCCAAAATCAGAGCAAAGTCTTCTGGGTGAGAAAAATCAAGAAATACTATATGTCTGGCTTGAGTCTAGACTCTTCAGAAGAGACAAGAACTGTCATGCCCTTTGGGAATCACTTTGAGTATTTGTAAATAGTTGCATTTTTGTCCTTCAGGTCATGTGATTGCATGGGTCAAACTGAAAGTAGATAAAAACTAAAAAATGTTAATGTGTACAGTTTCTAGCTTTCGATCAAATTTTGCCTTCTTCAAGTATTTCTGGGGCATTCACAGTTAGGACAAGTTTTGATGTGTGTGTTGGATATGATTTCCCTCATAAAACCTGAGGATTTCATGCAGATAAAATAGATCATATTAAAAAGTGCTCACCACCACAATACAACAACAAAAACTTCAGGCTGATAGTTATTCTCTGAAAGAAGATAATTAAATATATATATGTATTTTCCAGAGAATAAACGTGCTGATACCTGGATGTATTTCAGTTAGCATTCCTGAGGCCATTTACAGGCTTCTGTTCCTTTAATATTCGTAGTGCTGAGTTTTGCAGAATAAGATGCCTTTTGATAGACTTTATATTTAAACATAAAAAAGCAACAAACACCCTTATAGTGTTAGATTGTAGGTATATATATTTTATGTATTTTAGACTCTATTGCTTCAGATTTAACCCATTGCATTTTGGAGAACATGTCTAGAATATCTTTTAACAAAATGTAAGAGGGCGTTGAAAATACTAACTCATGGAAGATAACTAAAATCACCTGAACTTCGTGTTTAGCTAAAGGTTCTTTCTCAGGAAAGACTCTCTAATGAAAGTTAGATTAGTAGATAACAATTGCAAGATAAAGCAAAGAAATAACAGACCCTATATTATCATATGACATAACATTGCTGCTTCTTTTTCTTTCTTTTCTTTTCTTTTCTTTTTTTTTCTTTTTAGTGGGCAGCAAAGCAAGGTTATTGAATGATAGCTAAGTGACAATATAAAGTTCTGAATTGCTAAGTCAAGGGGTTTTTATGGGTGTGGTGGTGGACTGTTTTCATCTGACCAACACAACCAATCCAATCAGGTTTTTCTCATATGCCATAATGCTTCTTTCCTGGATAAACTTGTGCTTGAACACCTCATCCTCTGACTGTACCCACCCACCTTCCCCAGTTATACACCGTTCTGGGCAGGGAAAGTGTTCTGTCTCCTGTGTTCCCCCAGGTTGGTGTTTGGCAGGCTGGTTTACTTTGGACTAGTTCCTCATTGTGTCCACCTGAGTTCTTTAATCCTAACGGTGATGGTATCTTAATTTGCTCTAGAGTCTCAGGTCATGCTCAGAGCCTGGTTTTTGGAGCAGGAAGATGGTTCTTGCCTTGATACAGATCACACTGCCTTTGTAGGATCTCAGCCAACTGTTTTACATGTATCTCAAGTGGTGAGAAACTTGATGTAAACTTTCCTCGACATAGCCAGGGTGAGGTGATAATATAAGTTAGATTATGTTTTCTAAAACATATGAAGTGTTTATTAAGAGTTTCAGAAAATTTAAAAGCTGCAGGATAATATACAAATCACTCTCTTGAACCAGGTGATTATTCCTTTTCATTTAAAAGAAACTCTGATTCTGTGAACTTCGCTCTTCTGGACCAAGCTGCAAGTCCCCAGTTGACAGACCATAGGACTTCCATTCCTTTACTTCATGTTGACCCTTTGTAATAATCCAACATGATACCTTTACTCTTTCGCTTTCCAATCCAATCTCTACAGAGACCATAGTGATCTTGAAATGTCAATCAGATCATCTCACTTCTCTGCATGCAATAATGGGTTCTCAGTGCTCTTAGAGTAAAAATCAAATTTCTTACCATTTGATCCAGCCCCTCATTATAAATTCCAGCAGAATCTTGTATCTCTCTCCCTTGTTTAAATTAAGGTAATACGAACTGCTATGAAAGCTTAGCTCTGAAATCTCATGGCCTAACACCCATGGAGGTTTTTTTCTTACTCACGTTGCTGGGAAGAAGGAGGGAGCCTGGGCCTTTGCTTCATGTGGTCATTTGGGGGCTCTGATGTGACAGTCTAGCCTGCCACTCACACCCCCATTCTTTTGGCCAGGATTCAGTCACATGACTATGCTTGTATGCATAGGGTAGGGTGAGAAATAAAATCTTTTATTGGAAAACCATCTCCCCCAAACAACACTCTAACACTGAAGGGGCATTCTTTGTTGGAACTGCTTCTTCCCCATGACCCTGACACATGGAGCTTCAGCCACATGGGTTTCACTGTGGTGTATTTCTACCTCCAGGGCCTTTGCCCATGTTGTTACTCTTTTAGGGACATTTCTGTTGCTCTTAACATGACAGGTTATTCCTTCACTTTTTGGTCCTGTCTTAAACGTCATCTTCTCAGAGATACCCTGCTTGCTTACTGTCTTATATTCTGAAATTTTTTCTATATTTATTTCTCAATTTATATTCATTGAAGTTTAGTTGACATAGTGTCATATTAATTTCAGGTGTATAATGTGGTAATTTGACAATTCTATACATTATGCTCACTATAGTAAGGATAGCTACCAGTAGTCTGTTACCATGCAATCTTTCTTAACCACCTGTCAAAAGTAGGATGTTTCCAAGCAGCTTGTGGGTTTCCATTATCACACTTATCATAATTAGTGATCATTTGAATTGTTTGTTTTTGTCTGTTTCTCCCACTAGGGTGTAAGTGCCACAAAACTAAAGTTTTATTTGTCTTTTGTAGCATTGAATTCCTAATGCCTGTCCTGGTGCCTTACACATAGTAGATGCTTAGTAATGTTTGTTTTCTAAATTAAGGTAGAAATAAAATAAGATTAAAATAAAATACTATAGGGGCACCTGAGTGGCTCAGTCGGTTAAGTGTCTGCCTTTGGCTCAGGTCATGATCTCAGGGTCCTGGAATCGAGTCCACATTGGGCTCCCTGCTGATCAGGGAGCCTTCTTCTCCCTCTCCCTCTGATCGTCCTCCCTGCTTGTGCTCTCTCTTTCTCTGTCTCAAGTAAATAAATAAAATCTTTTTTTCAAAAGATTTTATTTATATATTTGACAGAGATCACAAGTAGGCAGAGAGGAAGGAAGAGAGAGAGGAAGAGAAGCAGGCTCCCTGCTGAGCAGAGACCCTGATGCGGGGCTCGATCCCAGGACCCTGGGCTCATGACCTGAGCCGAAGGCAGAGGCTTTAACCCACTAAGCCACCCAGGTGCCCCAATAAATAAAATCTTTTAAAAAATACTACTACTTACCATTAATATGAATTTACAAATTTATGGTTCTATGACCAGGTTTAACACAGTACAGTCAACAAATCGTGATACTCTGTACTGACACTTCATGTTAGCCCAGCATTTTTTTGAACAATCATAAACTGACTATTCCAGTTAGCTCTCGTTGCATAATACCTCACCTCAAAATTTAGTGAATTAAAACAGCAATAATATACACCTAAAACTGATGTAACATTGTGTGTCAACTATATGTCAATAAACAAAACAAAAACAAACTTAACAAATCAAATTCCCATCAAAAGATGGCTAATGCAACTTTTATTTTTTTTTAAAGGTTTTATTTATTTATTTTTCAGAGAGAGAGAGAGAGTGCAACCAGAGGAAGCAGCAGGCAAAGGGAGAGGGGGAAGCAGGCTCTTCATGGAGCAGGGAGTCCAAAGTGGGACTCGATTCTAGGACCCTGGGATCATGACCTGAAAAGAAGGCAGACACTTAACTGAATGAGCTACCCAGGCACTCTATATTGCAACTTTAAAAAAAATATTTTTTTATTTTTTTAAATTTAAATTCAATTAGCCAATGTATAGTACATCATTAGCTTTTAATATAATGTTCTGGGGTGCCTGGGTGGCTCAGTGGTTTAAAGCTTCTGCTTCGGCTCAGGTCATGATCCCAGGGTCCCGGGATTGAACCCCACATCGGGCTCTCTGCTCAGCGGGGAGCCTGCTTCCTCCTCTCTCTCTCTGCCTGTGTCTCTGCCTACTTGTGATCTCTCTCTCTCTGTCAAATAAATAAATAAAATCTTTTAAAAAAAGATATAATGTTCAATGATTCATTAGTTGCATATAACACCCAGTGCTCATCACATCACGTGCTAATGCAACTTTTAAAAAAGAAAATAAGTCTGCTAGAAACAGAATTCGTACATACACATGGAATCGATGATGAGGAAACACTATTTTAAAAAAACAACAACAATAATTTTACCATCTCTCAAAGATTTTTGTGGGCCAAGAATTCAGGAGGTATTTGACTCAGATAAGTGTTGGCTTAGTCAATAAGTATTCAATAAGCATTTGGCTCAGAGTTTTTCATGTGATATGGTCAAATGGTGGCCAGTTCTCGACCATCAATGGGGCCAGAGTAGACACAGAGGCTAGAGGTTTCCAGACCAATTATTCCTGTGAGCAAAGCAGAAGCACATGCATTTTTATGACCTGCCTTTGGAAGCATTATGTCACATCTGCTCTGTGCTGTTAGTTGAAGCCTACAGTTTCAAGTGTACAGGACATAGCGTTGGATAGGAGGGGTGTCAGAGGATTTGTGGACAAATTTTAAATTATCACATTGACCAGGAAGGAATGAATCCTTGAATTTTGCTAAGTGTTTGAAGGAATTGTTACTAGGAGCCTTTTTCTCTGCCCTATTTTTTATACACTGCACCAAGGAATTCCATGACATTTAACTTTGTCCTTGCACAAACGTCTTTAAGTAGCCCACATATGTATGTATTCAGGACTTCCTATTTGAAAAGTGCCTCCTCTGCAGGGTATTGTAGATATCATATCATGAGCAACCTGACCTTGAACTGAGTGCTCTCCCTTTTCGTACCATTGGAATGAGGCTGCACTGATCCTTAATGTCGCTTTGGCACATTTGTGGAAAAGAGCTTTTTGCAGCATAATTGAATTTGGATTCCCAGCCTTAATAGCCTACATAACACTTTCTCTGTTTTCATTAAAGTAGGGTTTTGTTGTTGTTGTTGTTGTTGTTGTTGTTGTCTTTTTTTTTGTTGTTTTTTTAAACAATGGCACAAATATTCGTAACTCTGGTCAGAATTTCAGAGGAAGACTTTACCACCAATTCTGGGATCCTGCTGTGTAACCATTTTATATTTCATGAGGTGTTTTAGAAGGTGGATAATTTGGTTTAGAAAACTCACAAATGGCCATAATGTTCCAAGCTCCAAAATGCACGTTAATCAGTGCAATCCTCTGGGTTTTGCTTTGGTTTTTTTTGTTTGTTTGTTTGTTTGTTTACTGAAATGTTATAGTTAGACATATTATACTATTCCAAGTATGACCTTGAACAAGGATTCAATGATTCTTAAAAAAGGAAACTTTCTCTTTAAGTAGAGTTTTATATTTACAGAAAAGTGGCAAGAATGTTAGAGAGTTCTTGTGTAATTTGTGCTGTTTCCCATATGAATAACATTACTGTGCTACATTTGTCAAAATTGAGGAGCCATCTGAGGGTTTTGAAGGGGCAGGGGGTGGGAGGTTGGGGGAACCAGGTGGTGGGTATTAGAGAGCACACGGATTGCATGGAGCACTGGGTGTGGTGCAAAAACAATGAATACTGTTATGCTGAAAAGAAATAAAAAATTTAAAAAAAAATTAAGGAACCAATACTAATACATTATTATTAACCAACTTTATTTAGATTCCTTAAGTTTTAACCTAACATCTGTTTTCTGTTCCAAGAACCCACAAGGACACCACATTACATTTAGTTGTCATGTCTCCTTAGACTCTTCTAGACTGTTACGAACTTTACTTGTCTCTGACCACCTTGACAGTTTTGAGTTGCAAACAGCAAAAATGGACAGGGAGGACCAAGCATTATTGTTCCATTAGGAAGTTGAACATCATGACTACGTGAGTGAATTAAGGACAAAGTAGCCGTGTGTTTGAATCCTGGCGCTAGCACTTTCAAGCTGTGTGACTTCGACTCAGTTCCTTAACCTAGCTGAGCTTCCATTTCTTTATTGTTCAGGCAAGAAATAATAGCATGATCTTTATAGAGCTGTTGTGAATTAACTGAGCTAAAGTATATACTGCACTTAGCATAATACTTAATGCTTAGATGACACTCAACTGTTATTAAAAAGTGTCTAAAATATAGGCCGGTCCGCAAGATTATTTGAAGTATAAGACAGCTGACCTTGTATTATAATGGCAGGGATAGCAATTATCTTAGTGCCATTTGTTGGGCACCTACCATGTACTAGTCACTATTCCGAGCTCTCTTCATGTATTAACTGAATTAATTGTACTGATAACATTACTAAATCCAACCGATCTTAATAACTTATTTCTAGGAAAAATGGCCTCTGAAATTTTAGATGTACAAGAAAAGAAAGAGGAGAGTCCGGTGTAAGTAAATTCATGAGAATAGGGTAGAAATGTAAGTCAGCATATTGATGGAAGCTGAGGGAAATGAACAGAGCAGAGGTCTGGGTGTGGGTTTTAAACAGAGGTATCTTGGAGCAGGGTTTTCAACCATCCTTGAATTTATGATAAAATTTTCCGTATCTTCTTTCTGAGGACTTGCTAGCCAGGCTTGGGGGGTGGGGAAGGGGCAGGATTTGAGGCCTGTCCTAATGCTCAAATATATTTTTTTTATAAAAGATTTTATTTATTTGACAGAGAGAGATCACAAGTAGAGAAAGAGAGAGAGGAGGAAGCAGGCTCACTGCCTAGCAGAGCTAATGCTCAAATATTTGGTGTGGGTGAAAACTTACTATCAAAGAGTATGGAAAATGCTCTCACTTCTCAGGGTGCCAGTGGCTTAGAAGAAATGGAAACCTGGCTTCACTGGTTCCATGATCCCTTCCCAAATACCCAGAGACAAATGTGCATGTGACTTACTAATTAGGTGGAACCACCCTAATGATTTGATTGCTGTTGTGGCTTCTACCAAGAGAGTGTTTGATTCATGTAAAGCAATCAGAACTATAATCCAGTACTAGCAAGTGAAGACTGGCAAGAGTGTCAGTCCCAGGGAGTACATCCCCTTTGCTCACTATGTACAGGGGTGACCGGGATAGGAAGAAGGGTCTGTTTGCCAAAAGACTGCTTAGAATTACTGTCTATTATTGTGGGCAAATGTTTCATAAAGTAAAACAGTGACTTCCTCCCAGGATAGCTTTGGGAGCTGAGGACAGAGGAGGAAATTAACTATTGAAAAGAGTTCCCTTGATGGTGCTTAAGCTGATCCAGGCTTCCCTAGGGGCTGTTGTTATTTTCCATGCGGATGCTCTTCAGGAGGAAAGCGAGAGAACAGGCAAGCATCTTTGTTTAAACAACCACAAACAACAACAACAACAAGAAAAGCTGCAATGCTGCAAAATCCCATACTTAATGTCAACAGCAGCCTCAAATTAGTGGCTATCAGCAAAGTGCTGGGTGTAATTACTTTTTAAAAATTCTTAAATAGACAAAATGTTAGATATAATGATTTTCATATTAGAGATGAAATTGAGGCTGAGGGAGGTAAAGCAACCTGCCCAAAGTTCAGCAATGGGATGTGAACCCATTTCTGTCACTTCTACAGTCTGTGATTAGAGCCATTATGCTATAGCTGTGTGTCCTAAATACCATGACAGGCCCAAGCAGTGTCGAGGACATTCTGTGTGGAAAGGCCTGGCCATCCCAGTGACAGCTTCCTGACTTAGAAGAGACTGTAGAGACTCCATAGGTTCTTAGCCTGCCTGCACAGTGAAATCACCTGGAGACTTGAAAACATACTGATGCCTGAACCCCACTCTCAGAACCTCTGATTTTACTGGGCCGATGTGGCATTGTTGTGGAGACAGGAGATATTTATAAGGTCCCCCAGTGGTTCCAGGACGATCCGAGACTGAGAACCACTGACCTAGACCAGCCTTCTCTGACTGCCTACTCTTGTGACCCACAGACTATCCAGGCTCAGCATCCCCTGGGAGTTTGTTAGAAATGGAGACTGCTAGGACCCACCGCCCATGATCTGTCTGCATACTAAGGTTAAAGAGTGGCAGTGCCCAGCTGAAGGATGGAGGAGTTACACAGCAAACAAAAGAAGGGAAGGGTATTCTGGATAGATGGGTTAATATGCAAATGCTCAGAAGAGAATTGTTCAGGAACTAGAAATAGGTCTTTGTGGCTGAAGCACAGATTACTGAAGGATTATAGGATCCAACTTCGCATGCAGGCTAGACATGCTTCTGCCCTAGGACTTCGCACTGCTTACTCCCTCTGTCTGCAGGGTTCCTCCTCTGTCACCTCAAATGGTATCTTCTCGATAAGGTCCTACCCTGATGACCTCCTTTAAATTGTAAACTTTCCTCCAAATCTTCACTCCCAGATTCCATTATTTGCTCAGTTTTTTTTTTAAAGATTTTATTTATTTATTTGACAGAGAGAAATCACAAGTAGGCAGAGAGGCAGGCAGAGAGAGAGGAGGAAGCAGGCTCCCTGCTGAGCAGAAAGCCGGATGCGGGGCTCGAACCCAGGACCTGGGATCATGACCTGAGCCGAAGGCAGCGGCTTAACCCACTGAGCCACCCAGGTGCCCCTATTTGCTCAGTTTTACACAAAACTTGTTACCTTCTAACATGCTAAATGATGTAACATTTCGTCTTCATTTTTTTTTTTTTGTCTCTGCATGTCTCGGAGGGAAGCTCAGTGAACGCTCAGATTTGGTTTGTTTTCCTTGCATGCAGTCTCCAGTGCTGAGAGCAGTACCTGGCATTCAGAAAGGATGCTTCCTATATATTCGTTGCGTTAATGAATTAAGTTATGAAGAGCTAAGAGGAGGTCATGCTTACTTTACCTAGAACTTGATTGTGAAGTCCTTCAAGAGCCTCTTCAGGACTTCCAAGTGGATAAAGAACAAGAGGAGATTTGCATTTGATTTTAGGAAGTCCGTCTGGCTGCGGTTTAGCTAGTGGACTTCAGGTGTGGGCAAATTAAGAGACAAACAAAAGAAAGGCAGGAAAGCCTGCTGGGTGACAGTAGCAGCCCCAGGTAAGGGGCTGGAAAAGCTGCGATGCAGTAGGGGCCCCTTAGGGGGCAGCATCAGTGGGGGCTGGGGAAGGGAGTGAAGAGGAGAGAAAAGTCATCCAGGGTTTCTGCTTTAGGGAACTAGAGGGATGGAAAGCCATCACTGAGCTAAAGAGGGTTGAGGAAGAACGGATATGTGGAGAGGAAAAGTAAAGCTACTTCCATGTGTGAAACTCTAAACAGATAGAACCTGAAGGGAACTTGAATTTCACATTCCTTAAACAATGATATATATTTAACTGCTGACGCTGTGGTAAGTCCCAATGAGTAAGTGATATTCGTTCTGAAAAGTACCTACTATGGGCTAGAGATACAGTGTCAACAGGGCAGGTAGGGAGCCATTGGTCTGCACTTGCAGAATTCATAAAGAGAAATCAAATGTTGTGGGAATCAGAGCAAGAATGAAAGACCAAAAGAGAGATTACTTTCAGTTGGGAGTCAAGGAAATGAAAACTTTCTGGTAATGGTAGCATTTACATGGCAGCTTCAAGGAAATGTCAGGTTTAGAAACATTGAAAAGACAGAGGAATCAAGGGCATGAAGGCCAAAAAAAATCTAAATCATACGTCAGGAATGGCAAGTAACCTAGTGTGTCAGGAATTTAGACATGGGGTAAGGGTGTGCAATGAGAGGCAAACACAGAGATTCCAGAAAGCCAGGTACAAAATTGTCAACTATAAGATTCTCTAAAAAATTAGCCCCAAACCTAATAAGTGATCAGTAGGTGTCCATTTAGTAGGTCTGTGGATCATTTTTTAATGGGGGTGATGGTTACAAAGTGCTGTTTTAGGAAGATAAAAAGATTTCAGTAAAGATGGATTCATCATTAAGTTAAGGCAAAAAGCCGGGAAACAAGGCTATTTTAGTGGTATACTAGTCAGATAGGCTATCTACTGTCAAATAATCCTTCTATTTTAGTGTCAGCACCATAAAAGTATCCCTCTGGCTTTTCCAGCAGTCCACTGCAGGGGTTCCTGGTCGGGCGTCTCATAGAGACAGCAGCTCTCCTCCAAATTGCAACTCAAGCCTCAGCCTCCTTAAATGTTTGGCTTAGTCATCCTTTAGTTCTATGGAGTCTACTCCACTCAGCTTGTAGAATGCAGAGGAGAAAGAGAAGGTGAGCAAACACACACACCCATTCCATTAGCTAGATTGCAGTCACATGGCTTCGGCTGGGTGTGAGGGAGGCTGGGACATCATCTAGCTGTGTGCTCAGAGAAAAAAGGGAACCGGTAGTGTGTAACTAGTCAGGCTCCGCGACAGTCATGAAGGTGAAAGATAATGAAAATGAACTGAGGGAATAGAGAAGAAGATACTTGTTCAGTAAATATGGGGGAAGTAGAATTGACAGTAAATTGCTACTGAATAATTGGGCATGAGCTGGGAGGGTGGGCAAATGACACTGTTTCCAAATGTAATTCCCATCAAAAAGAGATGTTTACATCACAGGCCATTGAAATTATAGGTAAATATTTCCCAGATACTTTCTACTTGAGAGAGTGACAATATTGTAGCAACTCACGGGAAGATTCCCAGGGAAGTTTACAAGCTTTTTCGTCAATATGAAAGCTTTTAATTCTATGTTTGTTTGTTTGTTTTTAAAAGAAAGTAACTTCACTGTTCATGTGTTCTATTAGTTAAAAGTTTAAGAAAGCATGAATCCACATTTGTGAGGCTTAGGAATACTTATTGCTTTGCTAAGGGATAAACAATGAATGAACACAATGGGAAAAACCTGGTATTTGCTTTATGTATCTACCTTGACGGATTGTTCTGAGGATTGTGCAGACAATATAGGTAACATAACTAGCATAATGTTTAGCTCCTAGAAAATAAAAAGTAGCTACTATTATTGTGTGGATATAACAAAGACAATTATGGAGGAATGGGTCTAGGTTAGGTGAGCTAGCCAAGAAGTCATAAATCATGGCATGTTTACATAGCATGCTGATACTTTAAAAGTCTAATTTTGTTGGGTTATTTCTCAAAGGAACGTCCAATTCAATAGCAGCTCCCCAATACAGAGTTCTCAGCTGAAATTTGTTTTGCAGCAGCTCTATTGCACAAATTGAGGCAGCTGTGCACAGCATGTGTTTGATTTCAATGACTATATCGTGAAGGGTGTTATGCAAAAGGCCACTAATCAGGGAAAAGGCTCTCTTCAATTGGCAACTTCTCAGGGCCACATGCAAAGGGAAATTTGCATGTTTCATTAAGAAAGAACCACCCTATTGGTTTGTGTACAACGTGGATCATTTACATTTTCTGTTTTTAAAGAAATGCTTAGATGGTTATTTCCAATCCCATGCCTTCCCTCAGTTCATTAGCCTGAATAAACTAAGTTCCCTTGGCGGAGAAATTGATTGTAGAACCGTGGGTTTCTTGGGGCTGGTTTTTGCTGCATACCCAGATAACCTTAATAAGATTAGCCTTGTCTTTTCCTATGGGCTTTGATGATGGCAATCTACCATATTCTCCAATTAAAATCTTTGTCACACTTGACTTTTGTTTTGCTTAATTTTTACAATGTGTTCAGCTTGAAGAATAAAAGTAGATTGATCTGTTTTACTTCTTCTGAGTTAAGTGGTTCCTTGCACAGATTTCCATACCCTGGCTCATGTTTGTGAATCTGCACTGAAGCAGACGGTGCTAATCTATGTGAATCTATTTTATGGAGAAAGAGGATGAAACCATGAATATTAATATCCTATTATCATGTGATGATATTCTAAACACATACAACCGTAAAAAATCTCAAAATATGAAAGGAAAGGATCATGGGGTCACCTGTATAATTTCTGTCCCAAAGAAACAAAGCTAGGAAAGAACATGAAAACAAAATATGATTCCAGGCCTTGCCATAGTAACAAACTCGTTCTGAGGCTTCAATTCTTAAAGGGTGAAGTCCTAGGTGGTGCCAGAAAAGTAAACATGGCATCCTATGTGTTTTTGGATCAATAAGATGCAAGACAGTTTGTGAATGTTCACATATATTTTAGTTTAGGTGATAAGCTATTATAGAAATCAAGTATGGGGTTGGGATGTAGCATTTTTTCTTTTTCCTGGGAGGAGTTATTAGAAATGGATCCAGTATTTGAGCATGGAATTTTGGATCTCGTTAATCATCTTAACTCCCTAATTTTTCTCCAAAAGTAAGGTCCAGAGAGAGGAAACTGCTTGCCTAAGAAACTGCTTGGCCCCATCATAGGATAGGCCATATTTGTAATAATAGGACCACACATGCTCCTCTCTTTGAATAAACATCAAGGCTCTGCTTATTCTTAGAGAAAATATTTTCTCAGAGGTCATGGGGCAGTACAGACCATGGTACAAACAGGTTTCCTTTCTTTAGATGTGACTTCATCTCCTGATCTCTTTGTTTGCTATATTGGTCATTCATTCACTGCTGAATGAATGAACCTATGTGGTAGGTTTTCTGCCAGATTTAACAGGACAGCAAAATGGGTGAGGGAGGCTCACCGAATATTGGGCTAATTACCAAGTAATTTTTCCCGGAAAACAGTCTGTATAGTAGAAATGCATTTAGTACAATGACTGTGTGGGTGGAGAATTATAGATACAAGTTTATGAAGTGCCATTAAAAACCCCCAGCAGTGATCTGATTCTAACATGCAGTGTTTACTTCCCTTCCCAACCCAAAGAAATTAAGGAGATCACTTACTGTGAGCCACAGAATATGAACCAAACATTAAGCATTTCCTGAAAATAAACTCTCTTGGCCAATAATTGTGAGAAACCACTCAAATGAATACTGAAAAAATGAAGATTTTTGTAAGAGCTGGAGAACAGACAGTTGTTAAATAACCCAGTGTCTAAGAGAAGTGATTTTTAAACGTTGACGTTTAGTTTCAAAACCAAGTTATTTAAGTTTAATTTTTTTATTTTTTCAGCATAACAGTATTCATTATTTTTGCACCACACCCAGTGCTCCATGCAATCCGTGCCCTCTACAATACCCACCACCTGGTGCCCCCAACCTCCCACCCCCCACCCCTTCAAAATTCTCAGATCGCAAAACCAAGTTATTTAAAGGGCTCTAACAGCGCATTAAAAAAATCTTGAGAATCAGCATTTTCTTTTACAGATTTGCAGTTTTGGTGCTTTATCAAGGGCAGATGCCCGAGATCATAGATGGGATCACAACTTCACATCAAAATAAATTTTAATCTGCTTAATTTTGAAATAGTTTGCTTACAACATCAATCCCCCTCTTTTTTTTTTTTAAATAAAATAGCTTGATTTTCTTTGTTAGAACAGGCTAATATTACTCTACTGCTGCGTAGCAGAACTGACATTCCACCAACTTTGTATGAAATTATACCTCCTGGTTTAATTTTCTAATTACAAATGACATGTGGAATAAATTTTCTGATTACAGATGACATGGGGAACAAAAGGTTCTTGAATGAGAGTCCGGGAAAGAGACCAGTTAATGTAGAGCTGCTAGGTGCCTGTCTGGCTAGCAATGGAAGTCCTCTCGTGACTAGAAAACTCAAGCCACAGATCTGTTCTTCACAGAGTTGTTTGTTCATCCAAAAATTATTTATGATTTGCCTCCCAGGACTACAAATAAACCAGAGAGGCAGAGGAAGTCCCTGCGAAGGGAAGTTACTCTCTGTAGGGGAGACAAGGAATGAGCAAATCATTACAGCGTACCTTCAGATAGAGTAAATGCTGGTGATAGTAAAATGACGTAGGACAATGGTATAGCCTGGAAGTGGTACAGAGTCCCCTTAGTGAGGGTGGTTAAGAAGGCCTTCTGAGAAATTGAAGATCAAGAAGAACAGATTTAGGCAGAGGGAACCATAAATGCAAAGCCTGACTTGGAGCAAGCATGAGGCACGGAGGGTCAGAAAGAAGGCCAGTGTGGTGAAGTATATTGAGTAAGAAGGTAAGTATTAGGATATGAAGCTAGAGATTTGATAGGGGCCTGAGCAGGAAGAGCAGGAGTTCTCCAAGAGGGGTCCCTAGACCAGCAGAGGCAGCAGCAGCATCCCTAGGGAATATGCAAATGATATGCAAATATGCAAATGATGTAAATTCTCAGGCCCCATCCCAGACCCACTGAATCAGAGGCTCAGGAGAGTGGCCTGGCAGTCTAAATTTTAACCAGCCCTCCCAGTGGTGTGTGCCTCGAGACCCACTGAGCTACATATAGACTTGTTTGCCATGATAGGGAATTTGAGTTTTAGTCTTCACGGGAGAGTTGTAAGCAGAAAAGTGAAAAAAATGTGATTTAGAGGTCGAGAAGGTAACTTTGGCCTTTGTGAGAAGACTGGACAGATTGGCACTTCCTCTTTTATGTATGTATTCTGACTAAAAATTATAGCTCAGTAGGAAAGAACAATTAGCAGATTCATGCCGAGCTCTGTTTACTTTTATTGTGAGGGATAATTGTGTTCAATCTCATGCCTGAATTCCAGATGTCAGTACCTGAAAATGCAAATAGTAATTCCCTACTGTGCCATGTCAGATAACTGAAATTCAAACACACTTGTGGAAATGCAAACCCATTATCAATTGGTTTTGGGTACTAATGTCTTAAGTGAGGCAGATTTTCTAATTGAAACAAACAATTGACTTTAGCAATGAAATGTAATTAGGACAGTTATAAATTAATAAGTTAGTTGTCCATTTTAATCTGAATATCAGCCCAAATTTGGAAGGGTGTGTGTGTGTGTGTGTGTGTGTGTGTGTGTGTGTGAGAGAGAAAGAGAGAGAGAGAGTGAGTGTGTGTGTGTGTGTGTGTGTGTGTGTAAAATGTGCTTCCTAGACTGGAACTTACCTTCCTACCATAAAATTCCTCTGAATATTTATGGAGTCTCCAAGGGATGATACAAGAGTGTTCTAGAACAGATCTTCTCAACCACCCCTTATTATCTGCCATTTTCCCTTTGCTTCTTCTCCACTTCCTTCACTTCCTGTAATATGCCTAGTAAGGTTAAATCAGGATATGTTATTTGTGCCTTAACTACCACAGGTATACCTATAGCACCTCCCATTACTAGAAGTGCTGCCTTTTGTTTTATGTCCTCTACCTCTGTGCCAAAATCCCAGTAGGCTAATGCTAAGGCATTGAAGAGGCAAATCCTGCACACCCTGCTGGTGCCACAGAAAGATGAAGCCCAAGGAAGTGCTGCCTCTGCTTCTCCAGATCTTACATTGTGAGACAGACCTACTCTTTCTATTCCTGCCTGTGCCCCTGTTCTCCGTGGGACTCCAACAGGATGCCTGCCACTTCTACTTCCTCAAAGGCATCCACTTTATGTGCTTTGGAGTAAATTTCCTTTCAGAACTTTCTCATTCGGCAAGCTTTACATCTTATGCTCTTGTAAAATCTAGTGTCTTGTAACCTACTGCAGTCTGGTCTGGTGACTATGTAGGCAGATATTTTATCCCACTGCCACTGCTCATTCTCATCCTGAGTATTCTTTTCTCTGTTTCCTTTGTAAGATCTTCTGTTTCCCGAATTTCAGGAGACTTGAAGTTTGGCCACTCCTTGCTTTTGGGGGTGGGGAGTTGAATTTGAAAGGACAGCACTGATACAATGCATATAGTCCTTATTTTGGCCAGGGCTTTCTAATCCTGTGTTTCTAGAGGCAGTGTTCACAGGAGTAAAGAGTATGAGAGTGAGACACACCTGGGGCCACATGTGTGTGAGTGACTTTGATCAAGTTGTTCTCTCTCTAGCTTTACTCCTTTGTTTTGCTGGAGCACATCCTTCCTTTTCCAAGAAATGGTGCATGAGAGGTAAGATTAATTTTTTTAGAATTTTTTTAGAATTTTCGTGTCTGAAATTAACTTTCTTGTATCCTCACATTCAATAATGATATTTGGAAATATAAAGCCCTTCAGATTAAAAACCACATTTTCCTTAGCATATTTAAGGCATTGTTCCATTGTCTTTTCATTTCCAGTGCCATTCAGATTCTTCATTCTTTGTGTGAAAGCATTCTCCCCACTCTGGAAGTCTCTTGCAGCTTTCCTTTCTCCCTAGGATTCTGAGATTTCACTGTGAAATGCCTTGGTGTGGGTTTATTTTTACCCATTATGTCAAACCATCATGCTGGTCAGACTTGAAATCTGAGATTCATCTTTCACGTATAGGAAATTTTCTCTAATTATTTTATGGACGGTTCCTTCTCTGTTTTCTTTATCTCGTTGCTCAAAAAAAATTTTACTGTGACACAATTTGGAATCTCTGGGTACTAGAGGTTTGTTGACTCTGGTCTTCTCTGTAGGGTGATTGGATGGATTCTGTTCTTGGGAAACTTATGGCATCAATATCCTTGGAATTTTCTTTTTGTTTACAGTCCCCAGATAAGACTCTTCTGTCTGCTTGACTGCCAACTTCTGGAAGCTGAATGGATGTGGAAAAGGGCTGAGGTCTGAACATTCAGTCTATAAATGCTCTATAATTACATTGTTCTCAGTGTGGGGCCCGACTCACAACTGTGCCTGGTGTCTCCCAGTTCAGAGACCCTCTGTTTCCTTTCCCCCAAATAAAGCTCCAAGCTCCTGCCAAGATGGAGCAAGAATAAGGGGAAAAGACTTTGTGGGAGTCAACTGCTTCTTAAGCATTCCTTCTACAGATCTTGCAATTGTGAGCTGCATCTTCTCTACCCCTTCTAGAAGTATTTGGTGCCATTGATTTTTGAGCCTGCTGGGAGTTCTGCAACATAAAGCAGATTGCTTCTTGCCTTTCCCTGCTGCTGGTTTAGAAGTTTGCCTTCTGAGCCTACTAAGTTACTCACTACCCATCCATCCACTTTCTAGCCTGCAACCTTTTCGTTTATTGTGTTCCTCTCCCATTTTGCCCTGTAAGTTCATGCAATTAAAAAAAATAGCTTACTTGAAATTTAATGGGGTTTGAGAGAGAACAGGATTAAATGCATGTGTTTAATTCACCCTTTGAAATCAGAAGTGCTTTCGAACTTATTTC
The DNA here is from genome assembly GCF_902655055.1 of Lutra lutra. NCBI lineage: Eukaryota > Metazoa > Chordata > Mammalia > Carnivora > Mustelidae > Lutra > Lutra lutra. The sequence continues at coordinate 65,092,652 of NC_062290.1, forward strand.
CTCCCCTCTAGTCTCTGAATTGGGTTGGAAGGAATGGAGAGTTTTACAAATTATGGCATCTCTATCCCTACGCTTCCCCATTAGAAAGCAGAAATAGCTACAGTAAGTTTTGATTTAATTTTTTCCCCTCTGTGTTAACATATGGGCATGGTCCAATTCTATTTCTGTGTAAGATAAGATGAACAGGATGTATTTAAATTTAAGAAAGAGGAATGGAGATTAGGTAATGGCAGAAATCTCCTGACTGTGGGATGTTGAAGTGCGTTATCAGGGGAATCCACTGAAGCTTGTGAGTAGCTGAACTGACAAAGAGCTCAGAGCAGAAGCAGGAATTTTAACTTGGCTGGCGTTGCCTTTTAAGTGAGGCGCGGCAATTAGCACAGGAGAAGGGATACTCTTCTCTTTGTCTGGATTAAGAAATATCTGCAGTTTTAAGCAAATGCAATGCTCATTGATGGCTGTTTGCATATTGCAGAGTTGTCCCCAAGATCAAGTCCCTTATATCCAATTAGGGCCTGGGCATCATTTCCGAGAGTGGTGGGACTAGTGCTGGCAGATGGGCAGTGACTCCGTGAGGGTGGTGGAGGGATGGAGGGGGGTCCAGCAGCTGCTATGAAAAACACTGAGCACGTAACAACCTACCCATTACTAATATACCTTCCAATTTCTTGTCAGAGAAGTGGCAGCTGATTACTCCTCTGCTTCTACAGAGTCCTTATGTTTACCTGATCTCCCTTCTATTTTTCTTCTCTGTTATTTGTCATGTCTAGTTGCAACATAATTTCATCCGGAGGTGTTTTTTGTTGTGGTGGTTTTTTTTTTTTTTGTGGCTTTTTTCTTTTTTATGTTGAGGGCTGGGGTGTTGGGGTGAGCAGGAAAGCTTTTGTTTTTTTCAAGGAGGGGATTACGATTCTTTTAGTGTGGTTCACCCATGAGCTTCCTTTAATTGTGTGTGTGCTCCCTCCTATCGTGAGGCAGGTGCTGCAGGGAGAGCGCTGTCCTTGCTGTGCCAGGAAATCGGGTTGGATTTATGGTTAACTGCAAAATCAAACTCAAGGAAATAAAATTGGCGTTGACTTCTCTGCACCCGAAGCCTGGACACTCCTTCCTTGCCTTTTTGGGTTTTGATTTGGAAAGACAGCACACTTATTTCTTCATCGTCTTCATCATCATCATCAACAACAAACGGGCAGTTTCTTCCTTCTGTATATGCAGCCTTGTCAAATGGGTGCCACACTCTGCCTACGGTACAAAGCGTATACGTACAGTGTACCAAGTATAAAATGGGAGCCATTGAAAAGAGCTTAATAACCACTTCTAGGAGAGAATCAAGTCTGGAGTATTGATGGATCTATGAAGAGATTTAGAAACAACACACAAACTCAAACGTAGTAAAATGTTTTACTTGGGAAGGTCAAACAGGGAACTTTTTATGTGCTACTAAAGGGTTTTCTAAGTTGCTTCAAGGTTACTTTCTGCTATTATCTTTAAATATTGCAAAGTATTGTGACAGGTAGGTCTCACAGACATAGGTGTAAGATAAAATGCTTACTTGGGATGCCTGGGTGGCCCAGTTGTTAAGCATCTGCCTTTGGCGCAGTTCATGATCCCAGGGTCTTGGGATCGAGCCCTGCATGGAGCCCTGCATTGAGCCCTGCATTGGGCTCTCTGCTCAGCAGGAAGCCTGCTTCTCCCTCTCTCACTCCCTCTGCTTGTGTTCCCTCTCTCTTTACCAAATAAATAAATAAAATCTTTAAAAGAATAAAAATTAAAATGCTTATTTATTTGGCCAGGGTTTTCAAATCCCACTAGAGGCAATGTGGCACCGGACTACAGAGCATGGGTTTTGGAGGGAGATAGGCGTGGGACCAAATACATGTGAACGATTTTGATCAAACTATGAAACTCTTCAAATTTCAGGTTCCTTATTTGTAGACTGGGAATGCTATTAGTGCTTCTCTAAGGATTGTGGTGAAGCTGAAATGAACAAATATAAGGAAACTGCCCAGGACATATCAATGTGGGGCAGCTACTGTCATCACTGTGACTGGTAGTGGAGTTATTATTATTCAAACAGCAGGATTGTCGGGATAGCGAAAAAGAGGGAGGAGGCACTTGAGAAGTGGTTTGGGTATGAGCAAAGATGAGTGAGCCCAGCTTGCTTCTCCTGTAGGATCTGGTGGGATATCTGTGTAAACTTGGTCCCAAGGCACAGACTAGAAAACGATGGAATTTGTATTAGTTCTCCCTAGAATTTCTTGTATTACATGCCAGACCTCCTTGATAGGTGTAGCTGTTAGTTTCATTCACAAGAGCATGTCTTCCTTACCTGTATCTAATCTCAATTGGTCTGCAGACTCAACCGGCAGTGAACATTGATACTGTGGAGAGAATTCCAACAGAACAATAAAAAGCATGAAACATATTGTTTTAAACTAAACTATTTTATTTATTTTTTTAAAGATTTTATTTATTTTTGCTAGAGAGAGGGACAGAGAGCAAGCACAAGCATGAACAGGGGGAGGGACAGAGGGAGAAGCAGGCTCCCCACTGAGCAGGGAGCCCAATGCAGGGCTCAATTCCAAGACCCTGGGATCATGACCTGAGCCAAACATAGCTGCTTAACTGACTGAGCCACCCAGACACCCTAATTAAGCTATTTTAAAATATCCCAATATTCAGAAGAGTAGTTGGAGAAAGTTATAAGGACAAGGAAAATTATCAGAATTTTCATACTTTCTAGCTATAACATTTTTTAAACCTGGAGAGACTATTTAAAAAAAAAGTTAAGCTAAGAAAATAAACAGGATTTAAAGGATCGGTGATTCACAACTGGGTTTCTGGTATTTAAAATGGGGGAAAAAAAGGTAATGCACAATCGGCAGTGAAGAGAATTAACACTTAGTAAATGAAGTCTTTTCTTTTTCCTGTGTGTCAAATCAAATGCATTTCATAAAGGAGCAGAACCTCTTCAAATAGATGCAATGAAGCCTCCTATAAGCATTTCCTCCAGGGACTAACAAAAAGCAATTGCCTACTCAAGGTAGATCTTTAATAAAAGATTGAATCAAAATGGTATTGAAAACTGCATCTGCTATAAAGGAGTGCCCCTTAAGACAGGTGATTTCCCACCATACAGACTCTTCTGGACAGGTTCCATTATCTACTTAAAAGGAGAAAGTTTGATAGAGGAATGCCATGTTGAATACAAAGATTTATTCTTTCATCTGTTTACTTACTAATGGTCAGATACATTATCTTAAATAACAAAGAAAGGATATCTCTAAGCCTTGTAATAAGAGTGAATATATTTATGTGTATATCTCAAGAGAATTCCACTTGGCTGATGATGCCTAATTAATCTTTATAGTTTGTTTGTAAGGAGGATGCAGTTTTAATGTCCTCCAATCTGTAGATCTAATAACTGAGGAGCATAGAGGATAAATTGTGTCTGCCTTGACTGGATGCTTTAAAGGGGTTCTCTACTGTCAGAATAATGGAGCCCATGCTAAGCTTTGTTCATGAGGAGATTTTGACTCACGACTTCATGTGTGGTCAGACCAGAAGCTGCTTAAATAGGGAAAAATCTATGAGAAATGTTCAGGTGGTCTCACTTCTTGGAGGAACAAACAATTTGTGCTATGCCTTTGGGACCTACTATTTGGGTCCTATCCTCTTTTCTAAATCCTAGGATCTGGATGGGTTGGGATGCTGTACCCAGCAAGGCACATGGTGACAATTCTTCCCAATGGGACAGAGGACTAAAATTTGTTATACATCACTAGATCCCATGTGGTTGGGGTGTATGAAGAGTGGAAGCAGAGTGGCAATGATGACGATGACAATGGTGACTTATTTTATTGACTGTCACTCTGTGCCAAGTGTTCTATTTGCTTTATTTAATCAACATAGTAATCTGTTAGGTTAGTGTCTTTACTATACCCAGTTTAAAGGCCAGTAAGTAAAGCATATGACTTTTATTAGTAAAGAAAAAAGTGGAAAATCAGAGGTTCAGAGGGAGTTATTTTTTTCTAATGCAGGCTAAGGCAGTTCACTCTACAAGGCTCCTTTGGCCTTCTTACAATTCAATTTTTGACTCAAGGATTTCTTTGAAACACTGCATGCAGGTATTAGACTAGGTAATGCAGGGAAATGAAAATGGCCAGGTGTCTTTAAGAAATTCAGTCTGGATTGGGCTACAAACTCAGATACCTTCAGGGACAGCCATGAAGCACAACATCAGTGAGCATGAGAGGGCGAGGGCTGAATGGAGAAGGCATATCCTATCTAAGATGGTCTGATTAAACAGCATTAACACCAAGAATCCCTACCACATAGGCAGAACTCTCTGGGCTAGATTAGGTCTGGAATTACTCTGCATTTCATGCAGATTAGGTATTCTGATTTCTTGGCCAATAAGATGTTTTCTCTGTGATTTTTCATATTAAAATAAAAATGTAAGATCTTTATTTCTGTGATATGGAAACCTTGATATGGAGGCTTAGGAACTCCCGATGGCCATCAACTCCTGCTTTGAAGGAAGGCCCTGTAAGTGAGAATGGAATAGGTTCATGGAGAGAAGTAGAGATAAGAGATGGGGTGAGCAAAAGTCGAAATGGCATTCATAGCCCCGGTCCCAGTTGTTGTTAAGACTCAATAGTACCTTTCCTACAGTAGCTCTTCAACTATTTCTTTAGTAACAGAAAATGATACTCTAGAATATCCTTCTAGGATATTTCTCTTTCTCTTTTATTTCAGCCAGAACTAATTTAAATTGCATTTCTGCCACTTGTAAAATGGCTTGATTAATTCCCAGGGCTGTCTATGAGTCCAGTTAAGAAGATGAAGGAAATAGAGGAGAGGATGGGATCCGTCCACAAAGCAGAGGGCCATATGGAGCCATCTATATCTATAAACCTAAATAGACATGTGTGCTCAAAACCAAACAGTTGGGGTCAAAATGAGAAGACAAAAGGAGACTTCAATTCCTGTTGGAAGTGAAACCAAAACCATAAATAATGAACCTTTGCCAGAAAGCTGCTAGGAACGGGATTCTGATATGCTGTAGTAGATCAAAGACAGGACCCTTAAAGGAGGGGGTGCTGGGACTACTTTTCAGAAGGAGAAGGTGATACTGGGGTACTGGGACAGTATGTAAGGTGGACTCACTCCTTTGGATTGCCCTCAGGACTTACTCTGGTCTCTTAGGATCTTCTTCTCTTACTATAGGTGGACCAGGATAGTTCCCCTGGTCCATCTTAATCTGGATATGAACTCTGAAAGTATCACTACTTTTCTTGGTGTCTGGGAACATATAATGCATCCTACACATATTTTGTGAACATATTCCATGCTTTACAGAACCAGCTCTGTTTAAAAAACAAACAAAAACAGCTATATTGTGATATAATTCAGATGCCAGACATATAAAGTATATAAAAAGTGACTTTTAGTGTATTCACAGAGTTGTGCAGCCATCACAATATATCGTAGAACATTATCACCAACCCCAAAAGTAACCATGTCCCCTTGAACAGTTACTTCTTGTGTTTTCCCCAGTTGTCCCACTCAGCCCCGGAAAGCTCTGATCTGGTTCTCTTTCGAATTGCCTCTTCTGGTCATTTCACACAAATGACATCATATAATATGTATCTTGTGTGACTGGCTTTCACTTAGGAAAATGTTTTCAAGGACCATTTATTTTGTAGATATATGAACACTTCATTTCTCTTTATTGCCCAATAATAGGCATTATGTGGATATACCACATTTTATTTTTCCATTCACTGAGTGATGGACATTTGGATTATTTTTACTTTTTTGGCTATTATGAATAATGGTGCTATGAACATTCACGTACAAGTTTTTGTGTAAATATGATTTCATTTCTTTTGCATATATACTTACAAATGGGATTGTTGGGTCACATGGAAACTTTTTATTCAACCTTTTGAGGAATCGTCAATGTGTTTTCCAAAGAAGTCACACCACTTTACATTTCCAATTTCTCCATATCCTCACTAATACTTGTTTTATTAAATGTTTTGTGACTGTAGGCATCTAATGGTTATGAAGGTGTATCTTATTTGGGTTGTAATTGGCATTTCCTTAATGGCTAATAATGTTTTGTATCTTTTCTTGTGTTTATTGGCCATTTGTTTATCTTTTTTGTGGTGACATCTATTCAGATCATTTGTCTGTTTTTAAATTAGGTAGTATTTTTATTAAGTGTTTTTATATGCTCTAAGTGCAAGTTCCTTGTAAGTTATATGATTTATAAATATTTTCTCCCATTCGCTGAGTTGTCTTTTCATTTTCTCATTCTTGAAAGGACAGACTTATAATTTTGGAGGTGCCCAATTTATTTTTTATTCTGATGCTTGTGTTTTTGATGTTTTATCTAAGAAAAGATTGCCAAATCCAAGATCATGAAGATGAAGAATACTCCATATTCTCTTCTAAAAAGTTTTAGAAATTCATCTCTTGCATTTAGGTCTATGATTCATCTTCATGAATTAATTTTTGGTATTATGTGAAGAAGAGCGCTAACTTGTCTTTGTGTGTGGATTTTGAGTTGCCCCAGCACCATTTGTTGAAAACACTATTCTGTTTTCATTGAACAGTCTTAGCACCCTTATTCATAATCAACTGACCATAAATGTAAGGGCTTATTATCTGGACTCTTCATTTTATTCTTCTGATCTATGGGTTCATCCTTATGCCATTACCATGCTATCTTGATTTCTGTATCTTTGTAGTAAGTTTTAAAATCAGGAAGTCTGTGTATCCTCCAACATATTTTTTTTTTCCTTTTTCAAGATTGTTTTGGATAATTCTCTGTGTCCTTTACATTTTTTATTTGAATCTTAAGATCAGCTTGTACATTTCTGTGAAGAAGCCACCTGGGATTTTGGGAGTGATTGCATTGAATTATTTTGCTTAGTGATTAAATTTTGATAGTATTTGATAAAGACTGCATTAAATCAGTTTGGGGAGTATTGCCATCTTAACGATATCAAGTCTTCTGGTTGATAAATATGGGAATATCTTTCCATTCATTTAGGTCTTCCTTAATTTCTTTCAACAATTTTTTTTAGTTTCCAGAGTATAAATTTCTCTTATTTTGTTAAATTTATTCTTTTTTTTTAAAGATTTATTTTACAGAAAGTGCATGCACAAGTGGGGGGAGGGGCAAAGGGAGAGGAAGAAAGAATCTTAAGCAGACTTCCCGTTGACCGCAGAACCCAACATGGGGCTCGATTTCACAACCCTGAGATCATGACTTGAACTAAAATCAAGAGTTGGACACTTAACAACTGAACCACCCATGTGCCCCTAAAATTTATTCTTAAATATATTATTGATTCTACTAAAAATTGAATTGTTTTCTTAATTATAATTTTGGATAGTTCATTTCTAATATATAGAAACAGTATATTTTTGTATATTGATCTTGTACTCTGCAACCTTGTTGAATTTATTGATTAGTAGTTATAATAGTATTTTTGTGGATCCCTTAGGATTTTCTGTGTACAAGACCCTGTCATCTGCCCATAGAGTTTTACTTCTTTTTTTCTAACTTCAGTGCCTTTATTTCATTTTCTTTTCTTTTTTCTTTTTTTTTCAGATTTATTTATTTATTTGAGAGAGAGAAAGAGTGTGTGTGAGCAGGGGGAGGGGCAGAGGGAGAGAGAGAGAGAAAATCTCCAGCAGACTCCCTGCTGAGAGCACAGTCTGACTGGGGGTTCTATCTCACCATCCAGAGATCACACTTGAGCTGAAATCAAGACTTAGATGCTCAACTGACTGAGCCACCCAGGTGCCCCTTCATTTTCTTTTCTAATTGTCCTGGCTAGAACCTTCCAATACAATGTTAAATAAAAGCAGTTGGACTGGACCTCTTTGTCTTGTTCCTGATCTTAGGGAGAAAACTTCGTCACCATTGAGTATGATGTCACTCAGTGATTGAGTTAAGGAAATTCATTTCTATTTCTGTTTTGTTGAGTGTGTTTATTACGAAACGGTTGGTTTTTTGGAAAATCTGATCATGAAGCTTTTGTGTTTTAATCAATTAATATGATATATTAATTTGTCTACTTTTTTATTAGAGCTTTCTTGCATATCTTGAGAATCTACTCAACCTATGTCATCACTTAGGTTCTCTGGAAACAGACATTAAGAAAGATTGGGAGCAAAAAATAAATAAAGAAAAAGAAAAAAAAAAAAGAAAGAAAGATTGGGAGCCACCAAATTGTTCCCTGTATTTATGGGTCACTTTCTGTTTTATGGTTTTTGGTGGTTGCCAGAGGGTTGTGGGGCAGGCCAGTGGGTGAAATAGGTAAAGAGGATTATGAGGTACAAATTTCTAATTATAAAATAAGTAAGTCTTGGGGATGAAAAGTACAGAATAGCAAATATAGCCAATAATATTGTAATAACTTCTTATGGTGACAGATGGTAATTACATTTATTGTGGTGAACATTTTGTAATGTATCTAATTGCTGGATCACTATGTTATACACCTAAAGCTAATATAATATTGTATGTCAACTATATTTCAATTTAAAAAGATAGAATTTGAGGTATAAGATGTTTATTAGGGATCAACACCTACGAAAGTGTTGAGAGAAAGCAAGATTGGGCAGAGGAGGAAAGTCAGACTGCCATACATATCTGACAAAGTCTTAACCAATCCTGTAGGGAGTTCTTAAACAGGTATGTCTCATCAAGTCATCCTGTGGCAGGTCAAAATAGCCAGGCCTTTTTGCCCTATCTTGGTCAGTATCCAGATGTGGGCTATTTCATGAAAGGTATGCCTCAGAGCCAGGTAGCTCTCTATAGCTAAAGCAACACTAGAGATGCTCACATCTGAAGATTGCCTGCAGATCCCTTGGGCAATAAACCCACCCCTTGAAGGGTGATCTGGGCCATGCATCAGCCTGTCAGCCACACTGTCTCTTACAGAAATCTTGACTCTGATTCAGGGTTTGCTGCTGTTACCTAAAGGTTGAGTTACAGAGTAGAACAGAAGTGTGTGGTTAGCCCTCATACTCTTTGTTCAGAGTCACACACACAAGGCCAATAGCCACAAAACCACAATCAGAGTACTATACTCTTTCTTGGACTACTTAGCATCTCAAAAAAGTCTAATCTATAGTGTTCAGGAGATTTGGTGACTCATCTAAATATTATCTCATGAGAAATAGGGCTTCCTCAAATCAAAAGCCATTCAAGAATAGGTTCTGATTATTTATGACGATAAATAATACCTATAAACTATGAGGTTTCACTGATACTTCTTTCATTTGAGAACAGGAAGTTGTTTGCGAAGGTGTTTTAATATGCCTGTTCTGTGTTTATTCATTCTGCTAGTCTTTTCTCATCCTTGTGTCCATTTTCCTACCAAAAGTCTCCATACATGTAAGTCAGGAGGTCCAATAACCATAGAAACCATGAGAAAGAAAGAAAAAGAGATTTTAAAAAGTCACATCTATTTCTATCAAAAGAAGTGCTGCTTGTAAATCTAGAATATATATTTGTTTTAATCCAGGTTTCACTTTTTATTTACTCTGGCTTTGTTACCCTTGTCTCACTTCAGTGGCCCTCTTAAATCAGCTTAGACTGGGTTGAACTGAATTGTTTTTTGTTTTGAGAAAATGTGGTATAACGAACAGGAAACCATATTTATCCTCATGTGGAGTGTCAATACATTTTATGTAAATAATTCTCTCTGGTCTTACATCTAGATTATCTGGGAAGTGGGGAGGAGAAAATTAACTCAATCAGTGTTCCAAAACATTGACTCTGATCTATTCTGAAGGTGAGAGTAACCACTTGATACTATTTTCATCAGAACTATCTAGTTATTGTTCTTTGAGGCAAATGGTTCTTCCATAAATGAAATAACTTGTCACTCCTGTAATCTGGAATTTGAGTCATCAATAACATGTGTCTGATTCATCTCTGTCTCTCTGAAATGCCAGCACTAAGAAGAGAGAACAGTGCATGTCAGAGGCTTTGTCAACCCTGAATGAATAAAATGCTTAGGCTTTTTCAAGGAAAAATTAGAAGAGGACCCTTACTAATAAAATTTGGAATGTGAGTAGAAACATCCAAGCTTCCTCTACCTTCTATCCTACCATCCCAATCCCCATGGAAATGACTAAGAGACTTTAGGGACAGCAAGGAACTTCAAAGACTTTGTGCTAGAATACCATGTGCAGCCAGTTCAAGAAGATGACTTTGAGGAACAGTGAAGTGTTTATTTGCTTGTTAAATTACTGTCTGCTCTCTACTTGCAGGAGTCAGGCCACAGCTTAGGCAAGTGAAATGACCAGAAGGATAGAGTAGAAGTGAAAATAACCCAAATATCCACTTCTTGTGTTTTATCCCTCCTCCCCCTTTTTATTAAAACATCGTATTTTGGTCTAAAACATTGAACGACTGCTAATTTTCACAGTGATTGTATCAGACCATCTTAAGTAATCAGCAATACAATTTACCATCATTGAGCTCTATATGAAAAGAAGACATTTTGCATTGCACTCACCCTGTAAAATGCTTTGAGGAAATTAAAGCCAGGGTTACAATGGGAAATGGTTGCAATGATATTTCTGCTGTCATTTATCTTACTGTAATCAAATAATTTTAACCTGCTTAGCCTTTTATTATTCTTTCTCTAGGAATTTCTTTATACTGAAATTATAACTTTTATAGAAAATCATAGTAGGAACACAAAAGAGCTGCTCGAATTTGCTGTGCTGGATCACTGATCCCTGAATGTTAGCACTCGGATAATTAAATAAATATTTTGACACCTTACAGTAATTCCAAATGGTGAACATGTAAAACCCACAGGGATCTGCCTTTCCTAGCAAGCTGGCATGGATCGCTGATTTCTCATACACTAATCTTAAGAGACAAACATGTAACTTTCATTGACTGTTTAGTATTTGCCAAACATTGTGCTAATATGCATGATATCAAAGATCTCTTCAATCCTCACAACACCCAAATGAGAAAGGTTTGGTTTTTTTTTTAAGTTTTATTTAAGTTCTTATTAGATAACATACAGTGCATTATTGGTTCAGGAGTAAAATTCATTGATTCTTCGCACCCAGAGCTCATCAAAACAAGTGCCCTCAGAAAATTCTTAGTCCTATTTTATAGATCATTTTATAGAGGCTTAAAAAGGCAAGGGACTTGCCCAAGAACACATAGTAAGTCATGGAGCTGAAAGACAGATAGAAGGAATATTATTACTAACCAAATTGTTATTAATGAGGTTAGCTTAATTATATATATGTATTTTGAAAGTTAGTATTTTCATGATTATGTTTACTGCAGAATAATCAGAAAAACAAACACTAAAATGAAAACAAAAATCACCAATGTTCTTGTAGGGGAGGAAAAATATTTTCTCTCTACTTTTCTAAGTTGTTGGCTGAGACTCCCTACCCTCCTACCCCATAATACAAGACAGATTAACAGTAGAGAAAGCAAACGGAAATTGAGTGAGCGATAACCCAGGAAAACTGAGTAACTCCCTGAAATGGTCCAAACCACCACCATAAATACCATCTTCAGCTAATGACAAAAGAAAACTGTTGAGGTGGAGGAAGGCCTGCTAATGGGAGGTTACCAGGAAAAGCACACTAACCAAGGGAAGGTTGCTATGCAGATCAAAGTCATTGTCTTTTCCATTGAGAAGAGTTTCCAGAGACTTAGTCATCCTGCTATTCCTGGTACAGAGAGGGACACATCCTTACAAATGGAAATTTTCCTTATAGATAGAAGAGTGGCTTCCGAAAGGGTAACTTCTACTCAGTTTTCTTAACTTTCCGAGCTGTTTCTTAAAAATAACCAGTCTAAAATAATCCTCATGTGGAGAAGGCACATATCAGGGTGAAAAAGTCTGCTCCCCTTCACTGTCCTCTAATCCTTGCCCAGATCATTCATACACATGAAGTACCAAGTTGGAATCATATTGTACCAAATGTAACCTAATTTTTCACATAAAAATGTAGTGTGAACATTATTTCCACATCATTAGTTTCCTTCTAAAAGATCACTTTAATAGTGTTTAATCCATGGCCTCCTATTCCACGTTATAAACCCATGCTTTAGTCAGCCAAGTTCTTATTTTTGATTAATTTGTCGTTAATTTTCCCTGATTAATGTCTATTGCAATGAACTTTCCTGTTTAAACAGTCTCTTGTTATTTTATTAGTAAAACTACTGGCAACTGAGTCAAAAATCAGTATTTTTAAGGTATTTGATACATATTTCTAAAGTACCCTTGGAGAAGGTTGTTGCAAATGTATTAGTTTGCTAGAGATACTATAACTAAGTACAAGAAACTTTTTTTAGAACAAGAGAAATGTATCATCATAGTTCTGGAGGCTAATCAGGGTGTTGGCAGGGCCACGCTCCCTCTGAAACCTGTAGAAGAAGGATCCTTCCTTGACTCTTTTGGCTTCTAGTACCCCAAGACATTCCTTCGTTTGTACCTGCCTAATTCCAGTCCGTACATGGTGTTCTCCCATAGTCTTCCTGTATGTCTGTGTGTAGACTTCCTCTTTTCATAAGGACACCAGTCATTGGATTAGAGCCCATCCTAATGCCTTCATATTAACTTGGTGAAATCTGCGAAGACCCTGTTACTAGATAAGATCAAATTCTGAGGGACTGGGGGTTAGGATCTCAACTTACCTTTTTTTGTAGAGGGTACAACTCAACACATAATGCAGGGTGTACGATCTTCTAAACCACTTCCAAACTTCTTTCATCCTCCTTCAACACAAGGTACTCTCTCTTACCTCTGAGCCTGCATACCTGCTCCTTAAAACTAGAATGTACTTTGTTTCAATGTTAGTTACAGTTTACTTCTCTTTCAGGTCTCACTTTAAATGTCACTTTCTTTTGGAAGACTTTGCTGATCCCTATCCTCTAGAATGTTAGATGTCCCTCTGTCCCTACGTTAGTGCTTAGTATTTTGCACTGTGATTTGTTTAACTGTTTTTCTAATTCTCTTGACTCTAAATTCCATGAACACCAAGAGTCCTGCCTGTCTTCCTTACCATCCATGGTATATTTTTGGTGCCTAGCTGGTGCTTGAGTAAATTCTCAGCATAAATTTGTTGAATAAGAGAAAGGATCTTTACAGTTGAAACCCTTTATCAAATAAAGTGGCCCAGCATGGTACAACCCTGCTTACTCTTGAGTTTCACCCTACCTCTGTGTCACTTTTCTCCTCTGTGCTCTGGATACACTGGCCTCTCAGTGCTGCCAAGAACCCTTTTCCCCTCATGCTCCAGGAGCATTGTCCATGTTGCACCCTCTCTCTGGAATGAATTTCTGTGCTCATACCTATCCTCCAGATCTCAGCTCAGAATTCACGTCTTTTTTTTTTTTTTTAAGATTTTATTTATTTATTTGACAAAGAGAAAGAGGGAGAGAGAACACAAGCAGGGAGAGTGGGAAGCAGAGGGAGAGGGAGAAGCAGGCTCTCCATTGAGCAGAAAGCCCAGTGTGGGGGTTCAAACCCAGGACCCTGGGATCATGACCTGAGCTGAAGGCAGATGCTTAACTGACTGAGCCACCCAGGCAACCCTCAGGGCTCACTTCTTTCAGGAAACTTTCCTTGGCTCTCCCCCTGTTATGGGATGAAAGTTTGTGGCATCCACCACCCAACCCCATCCTACCCCCACTCCAGTGCTGCAAAATTCCTGTGTTGAAGCCCTAAACTATAATGTGATGATACATGAAGATTGGGACTTTGGGAGGTAATTAGGTTTGGGTGAGTTCATGAGTGTGGAGCCCCATGATGGCATTTAGTGACCTTATAGGAAACGGAAGAGATCAGAGCCCTCAATCTCTTTCTCCGTGTGAAGACAGAGAAAGCAGCCATCTGCAACTAGGAAGAGGGCTCTACCAGACAGTGAATTGGCTGGTACTTTGATCTTGGACTTCCCAGGCTCCAGGACGGTGAGAAATAAATGTCTGTTGTTTGAGCCATCTAGTCTATGGCACTTTATTATGGCAGCCTGAGGTGACTAATACACACCCCATCCCCTTTCCCAGTCAAGCTCTCTTGTTATATATTTTTCAGAAACACTTGTCTTAGGGCCATTATCTCAGTTGGCATTTATGCATTCATTAAAGGGGATATTAATTAATATTTGTCTCACTAATAGATGGTAAGTTCCATGAGAACAGAACTATCTAATTTGACCACAAGTAAGTAGTTGTTGAATTTAAAAAAAAAAAGGAATGAGAAATAAATGAATTAATTTCCTTTTATCCTGTCCCCCCGCCTTCCTATCCCTTCTTCCTTTCTTCCACTTTCCACTGTGCTAGCTAGGGCAACTCATCAAAAACACATGAGCACAGGAAGCTGGAGGGGGTGTCTACAGTGGAATAGTTATGGTAAGGATCATGAGATCTTCTGGGCCAATCTCCATACCAGGCAGAAGTTCATTCAACAGTCCTGAGGCTTGAGCAGACAACTTAGGGACTTTTTCAGTCACTGGAAGCTCATGATATGCCAACTCATTACTCTTTTGAGAGTTCCAATTGTTTGAAAACTCCATTTACCAGACCAACAACCATCTCCTTAAATACCTTCTATTTATCTGGTCCCTCAAAACTAACAACTCTCAGCCCTCTGTAGCAGTACAAGCTAGAAGTATTTTCTCTTTTACAGGACCCCCTTTTAGTATTTAAAGTTGTTATTAGTGACCTTTCTTCCTTGAACAAGATTCTGTTCCTAGTTCCATTCCTTTCAATAATTACTATCCTCTTTGTGCTTTGTGGTTCATTTCTTGCTCTTCTACCTATCTCCTTCCCTCTTTCCCTCCTTCTTCCCTCTTCTCATTTTCTATCTTCTTTCTTTCCTCCCTTTCTCTTCCTTCCTGTTCACATCATTTTTTTTGTTTCCCTCTGCCCTTTCCTTCCCACCTCCCCTTCCCTTTCCCTGATTAGTTTCCCCAAGACTATAAAGCAACTAGAGGACCTTTAGCTCTTATTTTCTTTTTAAAGATCAGACCCGCCCTGAACATCACAGAAGACGGGGGAGGAGGAAGAGAAGGATATCACCAGTTTTGAGTCATTTGGATTTTAGAATGACAGTTGTACTTTTATCCAAACCTTAGACAAAAGTGCTGAACAGGATCAAGCTGTTTACAGAAACCTGGGAATGCTACTAAAACTCCCCATCAAGTTAATACTGATCCATTAATCAACATGCTCAGTTATTAATATGCCATCACCAAGCTCCTGTGGAAAAGGTGAACAATAATGTAATCACCGGGGAATCATGAAAACTAGATTTAGTATTTCAGAGAAACCCATTCATTTATTCACTCAATTGAGTGCCCACTTAATATGTAACCCTGACATTTTTAACTGAATATTTTGGTTGAGGCAGCTGTAATAGAGCTTTGAATTTCAGAATGTCAAACTTCTGTCCATTCAGAAGTCATATAATTAGTTTCCTGTCTATTTTGATGCATCCAGCAAATATACCATAGCTGCTGACCAAATTTGCATTCAATCAGTCCTTCTGTTTTAACTTTAGAATTCCCATTCATTGACTCAGCTGACACAGAAGTGCATCACTATGGCAGCTGCTTCTGCCTTCTTTGCTAAATGAAATGGAGATTGTGACTATCTCTTTTTATTAGATCAGCTACACTGCTTTATCATTCCAGAAGAAGCAGTCAAGGCCCCAGAATGCATGACTGACCAGTATCCGTGAATCACTGCCAGGATTCTTGGGTCCTTCACCAAGGGGGTGGCCTTGTATGAGTGCCAGATATCAGAGCAAATCATGGTTCCCAGCTCTGCTGGGATACATGGCTTAAAATGTGCAGTTTTTCTGAAGGTAGGATAGAACATACTTCTCTCTCTCTCTCCAACCCCTTGTTCAAGTGATCAACAAATCCTGTCATTTCTACCTCTCACCTCTCTCTGGAGATTTTCCTCCCATCTTCATTTTTTCCTGCAACTACTTCATCCAGACCATCATCATCTTCCATCTGAATTATAGCCAGAATGCCATTCTAGCAGGGCTCCTGTTTTCCTGCCTTGCCTTTCTCCAGATACTATTCACACTGTAGCCAGAGTGATGTTCCTAAAAGATAAATGAACTCAAGTCATTTCCTGCTCAGAAAACTTTGGTGGCTCCCTTTTGCCTATAGATATAGGCCTATGAGGATATTTAAGGCTATTTGTGATTTTTTTTTTTCTAACCTTCCTCCATAGCCTGACCCATCCCATTCCCTGTGTATTACCCTTGGTTCCCTCCATTTCCCTGAATGTATTACCTTGTTATGTCTTTGTCCTTGCTGGTCTGTCTGAATAACCCCCTTTCTCTGTCTTCTTGCCAAATATTCCAGTCCATTCAAATACATCAGAGAAACTCTCTGGGATACCCTTGCCTCACCACACCCAGGAAGAAATAGACATTCTTTTCTTATGTTGTTGTGATTATTTGAATTAGATTATAGAAACATGTTATTGATCCCTTGAGGTTAGGGATTTTGATTTTACTTTTCTTTATTCCCGACTACTAAAACATAGCATGTGCAGATTATATAGTTGCCAAATTAATTCATAAATATGGTTACACTAGGAAACATTTGGTCCTTATTCTATGTCAGGGCACTGTTCTAAGCACTCCACATATGTTACCTATCTAACATACAGCCAGATGACCCTTCTAGTCAATAGGCACTGCCCTGTGCCTTCAATGTCCCAGAAACGTGAAACCGACTCTAACGCTCTGTCACCAACCCACACCTCTATTTCCTTGCTTCAACATTTTTCGCTTACTAATGACATCCCTGCAGGCTTCAGTCTATCTCAGTTCTACACACAATATTTTCTTAAGGAGTTTCAGGAAGCCTCGGCCCTTCACCCTGATTAGTGGTGGTGTCAAGTCCAAGTGCTGACCACAGGTTCCAGTCTCTGTTGTTAGTGGCCGGGCAGCATGTTAGACAGGGAGTGTAGTGTCTGAGCAGTGACCCTATATTTTGTGTTTAGCTAGTTCTCCATCCTTTTCTTAGACCTTAAAATCACCCATTCATGAATTGTCTACTTGTGCCCAGTTTTCTGAGCCCAATATTCCTTCTTCCTCTCTCCTCATGCACTTCGATCAATAGTACTGGACTTTAGGCATAAGCCCCATTCCAAGATTTTATTTAGTAACACTTGAAATTTTGGGGACTCTTGCATTTCCCACTGTTCCTCTGTTCCTACTGGGGGTTGCCTAATACCTATGGATGGATTCGTAGTAGCTGATGGTTTGCTTGGATGCTGGGACCTCAGAGCATTGTCTTGACTTGTACCCTGCAGGTCCTTGGTCTGGATCTTTCCTGAGACTGTGATGGGTTTGCCTGTGTAGTAGAGCTTGCCTCTCAATCCCAACCTTACTTACATGTGTTATGGTAGCTCCAATGTGAGAAAAAATAATTCTTGCCTTTATTTGGCTTATAATACAGTCTTTCTAATTTTTTTAAAAGATTTCTTATTTATTTATTTGACAGAGAGAGAGATCCCAAGTAGGCAGAGAGAGGAGGAAGCAGGCTTCCTGCCGAGCAGAGAGCCCAATGCGGGGCTCGATCTCAGGACCCTGAGATCATGACCTGAGCCGAAGGCAGAGGCTTTAACCCACTGAGCCACCCAGGCGCCCCTAATACAGTCTTTCTAAAAGCTAGCTTACCCTGATCACATGCTGTGTGCCAGACATAAAACTTTCACATTAAAAGCTGCAGGGTGAACGTCATTATTCCCATTATACAGTTGAGGAAACTATGCCTATGAAATAGTAAATGATTCTCTCAAGGTCATCTGGCCAGTAAGTGGTAAAACCAAGATTCAAATTAGTATCAGTCTGACTCCAAAAACCTAGCTTCTTCTCTGCAAATTACAGGAGGAAACAACTGGGACAAGCAGAAAGTATTTCTGGCCCCTGAAGGAGGTTGAGTTCATAATAAGTGCTCAGTCAATACTCTTTGCTTTGATGTTAACCCAGTATCACTGTACAAGCCTCTCTTATTGATTGTGGCCAAGGCAATTGTAGAATTATGAAGTAGAGCCAATCAAAAGTGTCCCTGAAATGAATGAATACGGAGTGCCTCAGAGGTATATAACTGTGGGTTGCCAAAGATGACAGAAGATGTGGTTAAAAGCACATTCAGACACAGTGAAAGGCTTATAGTTGCTGCAACAACTTTCCCCAAGCAGATGAGGGTATTTTAATTTGGCAAACTGATATAAATTCTGTGTAAACAATGGCATTCTTGGGCTCCCCCAAAGATCACAAAAAGCAGTGAGGCAGCTGGTGGGCCAGCACATTCTGCAAAAGGAGTGACACACCAACAGCATCCGGAGAGGCCAGGTGCCATAGAAGACCAAACAGAGAGAGACCTTTCTAAAGAGAACACCATAGTCAAGATGGGAAATAGCCAGACCAGTAGATGCCCCTTCATCTTTAGCATCGGTTGGTTAACAGTGCATATAGGGTATGGAAGGCCACATCTGAGCGAG
Organism: Lutra lutra; assembly: GCF_902655055.1. Lineage (NCBI taxonomy): Eukaryota > Metazoa > Chordata > Mammalia > Carnivora > Mustelidae > Lutra > Lutra lutra. Next base: position 65,111,202 of record NC_062290.1, read on the forward strand.
GAGCATGCAGCGGACTAATCCCAAGGACGTCTAGTTCAGGGTGTGTGATCTGGATAAGCACACGTAACATCAGAGTAGGTTTGTGAAACACCTGTGGGCGCTCTGAGACACATACGAACATGTGAAGATCCAAGTGAGCACGAGCATTTTCTGAAAAAGGATGTGTCACGTCTAACACACGTGGCTGTGGAAGAGCAAAGTGAATGGTTAGCATACATAAGATTTAAGTAAACACTTTCAACGACCCGGTGAATGTGTGTCATCTCAGTGTGCATGTGTATTGTCTGATGAGGGTTTGTGATGTCTCAGGTGCGACTCTTGAATAAGCACAAGCACACCTAAATATCAATGTGTAATGTTTGAACTGTTTACTATCTAAGTGAATACATTTTTTCAAAAAAGTGAATATGTGTCACATTTTAGTGAACATGTGTATCACTTGCATTAGGAAGGATGTGATGATCTGAGCCAACAGGTAAAACATCTGAATGAGTATGTGTAACATTTAAGTCAGTCGATCTCAAACTTGACCATGTATCATAATCACCCACAGGATTTGTTAAAACACAGATTGTTGGGAGCTTACCCCAGAGTTTCTGAATCAGAAGATCTGGGGTCAAGCTCAAGAATATGGCATTCTGGGGTGCCTGGGTGGCTCAGGGGGTTAAAGCCTCTGCCTTCAGCTCAGGTCATGATCCCAGTGTTCTGGGATCGAGCCCCTCATCGGGCTCTCTGCTTGGCCGGGAGCCTGCTTCCCTTCCTCTCTCTCTGCCTGCCTCTCTGCCTGTCTGTCAAGTAAATAAATAAAAAATCTTAAAAAAAAAAAAAAAGAATATGGCATTCTCGTGATATTGAAGTTACTACACCACATTTTGAGAACCACTGTTTTTTTTTGTTGTTTTGTTTTTTTAATTTTATTTTTTATAAACATATATATATTTTTTTTACTTTTTTTAATTTTTTTTATTTTTTATTTTTTTTTCAGCATAACAATATTCATTATTTTTGCACCACACCCAGTGCTCCATGCAATCCGTGCCCTCTACAATACCCACCACCTGGTGCCCCCAACCTCCCACCCCCCACCCCTTCAAAATTCTCAGATCGTTTTTCAGAGTCCATAGTCTCTCACCTCCCCTTCCAATTTCCCTCAACTCCCTTCTCTCCATCTCCCCTTGTCCTCCATGCTATTTGTTACGCTCCACAAATAAGTGAAACCATATGATAATTGACTCTCTCTGCTTGACTTATTTCACTCAGCATAATCTCTTCCAGTCCCGTCCATGTTGCTACAAAACTTGGGTATTCATCCTTTCTTTTTTCTTTTCTTTTTTTTTTTTACAGCTTTATAAACATATATTTTTATCCCCAGGGGTACAGGTCTGCGAATCACCAGGTTTACACACTTCACAGCACTCACCATAGCACATACCCTCCCCAGTGTCCATAATCCCACCCCCTCCCAACACCCCTCCCCCCATCAACCCTCAGTTTGTTTTGTGAGATTAAGAGTCACTTATGGTTTATCTCCCTCCCAATTCCATCTTGTTTCATTTACTCTTCTCCTATCCCCTTAACCCCACATGTTGCATCTCCTCTCCCTCATATCAGGGAGATCATATGATAGTTGTCTTTCTCCGATTGACTTATTTCGCTAAGCATGATACCCTCTAGTTCCATCCACATCGTTGCAAATGGCAAGATTTCATTTCTTTTGATGGCTGCATAGTATTCCATTGTGTATATATACCACTTCTTCTTTATCCATTTATCTGTTGATGGACATCTAGGTTCTTTCCATAGTTTGGCTATTGTAGACATTGCTGCTATAAACATTCGGGTGCACGTGCCCCTTCAGATCACTACGTTTGTATCTTTAGGGTAAATACCCAGCAGTGCAATTGCTGGGTCATAGGGTAGTTCTATTTTCACCATTTTGAGGAACCTCCATGCTGTTTTCCAGAGTGGTTGCACCAGCTTGCATTCCCACCAACACTGTAGGAGGGTTCCCATTTCTCCGCATCCTCGCCAGCATCTGTCATTTCCTGACTTGTTAATTTTAGCCATTCTGACTGGTGTGAGGTGATATCTTATTGTGGTTTTGATTTGTATTTCCCTGATGCTGAGTGATGTGGAGCACTTTTTCATGTGTCTGTCGGCCATCTGGATGTCTTCTTTGCAGAAATGTCTGTTCATGTCCTCTGCCCATTTCTTGATTGGATTATTTGTTCTTTGGGTGTTGAGTTTGATAAGTTCTTTATAGATTTTGGACACTAGCCCTTTATCTGATATGTCATTTGCAAATATCTTCTCCCATTCTGTCAGTTGTCTTTTGGTTTTGTTAACTGTTTCCTTTGCTGTGCAAAAGCTTTTGATCTTGATAAAATCCCAATAGTTCATTTTTGCCCTTGCTTCCCTTGCTTTGGCGATGTTCCTAGGAAGATGTTGCTGCGGCTGAGGTCGAAGAGGTTGCTGCCTGTGTTCTCCTCAAGGATTTTGATGGATTCCTTTCTCACATTGAGATCCTTCATCCATTTTTGAGTCTATTTTCATGTGTGGTGTAAGGAAATGATCCAATTTCATTTTTCTGCATGTGGCTGTCCAATTTTCCCAACACCATTTATTGAAGAGGCTGTCTTTGTTCCATTGGACATTCTTTCCTGCTTTGTCGAAGATTAGTTGACCATAGAGTCGAGGGTCTATTTCTGGGCTCTCTATTCTGTTCCATTGATCTATGTGTCTGTTTTTGTGCCAGTACCATGCTGTCTTGATGATGACAGCTTTGTAATAGAGCTTGACGTCCAGAATTTGATGCCACCAACTTTGGCTTTCTTTTTCAATATTGCTTTGGCTATTCAAGGTCTTTTCTGGTTCCATATAAATTTTAGGATTATTTGTTCCATTTCTTTGAAAAAAATGGATGGTACTTTGATAGGAATTGCATTAAATGTGTAGATTGCTTTAGGTAGCATAGACATTTTCACAATATTTATTCTTCCAATCCAGGAGCATGGAACATTTTTCCATTCCTTTGTGTCTTCCTCAATTTCTTTCATGAGTACTTTGTAGTTTTCTGTGTATAGATTCTTAGCCTCTTTGGTTAGGTTTATTCCTAGGTATCTTATAGTTTTGGGTGCAATTGTAAATGGGATGGACTCCTTAATTTCTCTTTCTTCTGTCTTGTTGTTGGTGTAGAGAAATGCAACTGATTTCTGTGCATTGATTTTATATCCTGACACTTTACTGAATTCCTGTACAAGTTCCAGCAGTTTTGGAGTGGAGTCTTTTGGGTTTTCCACATATGGTATCATATCATCTGCGAAGAGTGATAGTTTGACTTCTTCTTTGCCGATTTGGATGCCTTTAATTTCCTTTTGTTGTCTGATTGCTGAGGCTAGGACTTCTAGTACTATGTTGAATAGCAGTGGTGCTAACGGACATCCCTGCCGTGTTCCTGACCTTAGCGGAAAAGCTTTCAGTTTTTCTCCATTGAGAATGATATTTGCGGTGGGTTTTTCCTAGATGGCTTTGATAATATTGAGGTATGTGCCCTCTATCCCTACACTTTGAAGAGTTTTGATCAGGAAGGGATGCTGTACTTTGTCAAATGCTTTTTCAGCATCTATGGAGAGTATCATATGGTTCTTATGAATCTTATTGGGCTAGTATTTTGGTGAGAATTTTTGCATCTGTGTTCATCAAGGATATTGGTCTGTAGTTCTCTCTCTCTCTCTCTTTTTTTTTTTTTAGAGAGAGAGAAAGCATGCAAGCAGGCAGAGAGGCAGGCAGAGGTGAAGAGAGAGGCAGGCTCCCTGCTGAGCAAGGAGCCCAATATGGGACTCGATCCCAGGACCCTAGGATCATGACCTGAGCCGAAGGCAGTGGCTTAACCCACTGAGCCACCCAGGCGTCCCTGTAGTTCTCTTTTTTGATGGGATCCTTGTCTGGTTTTGGGATCAAGGTGATGCTGGCCTCATCAAATGAGTTTGGAAGTTTTCCTTCCATTTCTATTTTTTGGAACAGTTTCAGGAGAATAGGAATTAGTTCTTCTTTAAATGTTTGGTAGAATTCCCCCGGGAAGCCGTCTGGCCCTGGGCTTTTGTTTGTTTGGAGATTTTTGATGACTGTTTCAATCTCCTTACTGGTTATGGGTCTGTTCAGTTTTTCTATTTCTTCCTGGTTCAGTTGTGGTAGTTTATATGTCTCTAGGAATGCATCCGTTTCTTCCAGATTGTCAAATTTGTTGGCGTAGAGTTGCTCATAGTATGTTCTTATAATTGTCTGTATTTCTTTGGTGTTAGTTGTGATCTCTCCTCTTTCATTCATGATTTTATTTATTTGGGTCCTTTCTCTTTTCTTTTTGATAAGTCTGGCCAGGGGTTATCGATCTTATTAATTCTTTCAAAGAACCAGCTCCTAGTTTCGTTGATTTGTTCTATTGTTCTTTTTTGGTTTCTATTTCATTGATTTCTGCTTGATCTTTATGATTTCTCTTCTCCTGCTGGGTTTAGGCTTTCTTTCTTGTTCTTTCTCCAGCTCCTTTAGGTGTAGGGTTAGGTTGTGTACCTGAGACCTTTCTTGTTTCTTGAGAAAGGCTTGTACCGCTATATATTTTCCTCTCAGGACTGCCTTTGTTGTGTCCCACAGATTTTGAACCGTTGTGTTTTCATTATCATTTGTTTCCATGAATTTTTTCAATTCTTCTTTAATTTCCTGGTTGACCCATTCATTCTTTAGAAGGATGCTGTTTAGTCTCCATGTATTTGGGTTCTTTCCAAATTTCCTCTTGTGATTGAGTTCTAGCTTCAGAGCATTGTGGCCTGAAAATATGCAGAGAATGATCCCAATCTTTTGATACCGGTTGAGACCTGATTTAGGACCCAGGATGTGATCTATTCTGGAGAATGTTCCATGTGCACTAGAGAAGAATGTGTATTCTGTTGCTTTGGGATGAATATATCTGTGATGTCCATCTGGTCCAGTGTGTCATTTAAGGCCTTTATTTCCTTGTTGATCTTTTGCTTGGATGATCTGTCCATTTCAGTGAGGGGAGTGTTAAAGTCCCCTACTATTATTGTATTACTGTTGATGTGTTTCTTTGATTTTGTTATTAATTGGTTCATATAGTTGGCTGCTCCCACGTTAGGGGCATAGATATTTAAAATTGTTAGATCTTCTTGTTGGACAGATCCTTTGAGTATGATATCGTGTCCTTCCTCATCTCTTATTATAGTCTTTGGCTTAAAATCTAATTGATCTGATATAAGCATTGCCACTCCTGCTTTCTTCTGATGTCCATTAGCATGGTAAATTCTTTTCCACCCCCTCACTTTAAATCTGGAGGTGTCTTCGGGTTTAAAATGAGTTTCTTGTAGGCAACATATAGATGGGTTTTGTTTTTTTTATCCATTCTGATACCCTGTGTCTTTTGATTGGGGCATTTAGCTCATTAACATTCAGGGTAACTATTGAGAGATATGAATTTAGTGCCATTATATTGGCTGTAAGGTGACTGTTACTGTATATTGTCTCTGTTCCTCTCTGATCTACTACTTTTAGCATCTCTCTTTGCTTAGAGGACCTCTTTCAATATTTCCTGTAGAGCTGGTTTGGTGTTTGCAAATTCTTTCAGTTTTTGTTTGTCTTGGAAGCTTTTAATCTCTCCTTCTAGTTTCAATGATAGCCTAGCTGGATATAGTATTCTTGGCTGCATGTTTTTCTCGTTTTGTGCTCTGACTATATCATGCCAGTTCTTTCTGGCCCGCCAGGTCTCTGTGGATAAGTCTGCTGCCAATCTAATATTTTTACCATTGTATGTTACAGACTTCTTTTCCCGGGCTGCTTTCAGGAATTTCTCTTTGTCACTAAGACTTGTATATTTTACTCTTAGGTGACGGGGTGTGGACCTATTTTTGTTGATTTTGAGGGGGGTTCTCTGCACCTCCTGGATTTTGATGCTTGTTCCTTTTGCCATATTGGGGAAATTCTCTCCACTAATTCTCCCCAATATACCTTCTGCTCCCCTCTCTCTTTCTTCTTCTTCTGGAATCCTAATTATTCTAATGTTGTTTCGTCTTATGGTGTCACTTATCTCTCGAATTCTGCCCTCGTGGTCCAGTAGCTGTTTGTCCCTCTTTTGCTCAGCTTCTTTATTCTCTGTCATTTAGTCTTCTATATCGCTAATTCTTTCTTCTGCCTCATTTATCCTAGTAGTCACAGCCTCCATTTTTTATCGCAACTCATTAATAGCGTTTTTTATTTCAACTTGGTTAGATTTTAGTTCTTTTATTTCTCCAGAAAGGGCTTTTATATCTCCCAAGAGGGTTTCTCTAATATCTTCCATGCCTTTTCAGAGCCTGGCTAGAACCTTGAGAATCGTCATTCTGAACTCTAGATCTGACATATTACCAATGTCTGTATTGATTAGGTCCCTAGCCTTTGGTACTGCCTCTTGTTCTTTTTTTTTTTGTGGTGAATTTTTCTGTCTTGTCATTTCGTCCAGATAAGAGGATATGAGGAGCAATTAAAATACTAAAAGTGTGGCAAAGACCCAAGGAAAATATGCTTTAACCAAATCAGAAGAGATCCCAAATCGTGAGGGGGGAGAACGGGGATAAAAAGAGGTTCAGAAAGAAAAAAAAGAAGAAAGAAAGAAAGAATTAAAAAAAGAAAATGAATAAAGAAAAAATATAAAAAAGAAAAAATATATATATATATTAGATAAACTAGTTAAAAATGCTAAAAAAAAAGAAAAGGGTAAAAGTTAAAAAAAATTAGCAGAAGAAGAGAGAAAAAAAATTGAAAAAGAAAAAAAATTAACTGCAAGACTAAAGAATCATGGGGAGAAAGCCATCAGTTCCCTGCTTTGCTTTTTCTTCCACGAAATCTTGCCATTTGCAACGATGTGGATGGAACTAGAGGGTATCATGCTTAGCGAAATAAGTCAATCGGAGAAAGACAACTATCATATGATCTCCCTGATATGAGGGAGAGGAGATGCAACATGTGGGGTTAAGGGGATAGGAGAAGAGTAAATGAAACAAGATGGAATTGGGAGGGAGATAAACCATAAGTGACTCTTAATCTCACAAAACAAACTGAGGGTTGCTGGGGAGGGGGGGGTTGAGAGAAGGTGGTGGGGTTATGGATATTAGGGAGGGTATGTGCTATGGTGAGTGTTCTGAAGTATGTAAACCTGGCGATTCACAGACCTATACCCCTGGGGATAAAAATATATTATATGTTTATAAAAAATAAAAATAAATAAAATTTTTTTAAAAATCAGAATGTATCTTTAAAGCCTGGAGCTTTTTAAATGCCTTTTTAAAGCTTTAAAGTTTATTTCAAATATACTGTCCATTGGGGAAATCGATATAAGCATACTTCCTGCCCCCTCTCTGCTCTTGCCATGTCACATATGAAAGCTTTTTATAGAGTATTTTGTTAGAATCTACTTATTTAATAAGGATTAATGAGTTCATCCCACTGTGTAAACAGACAGTTCTCTGATGTAAATTCGTACAAGGAATGAAGTAAAACTTACCATTATTAATCACAGATGCATTAGATGAATGCCCTTCTTCATGCCTGCATTTGGGTTATGTAGTCAGTTTTTTAGGGCCTTCCTGTTATTTTTAACCTAGGCAAATATCAGGAAGTATAAAATGTATTCATTTCAACCTATGGCTAATATATTCAATTTTACCCATGTCTAAAAACCCTCCTAGAGACCAGAATTCCTTCATTAGAAATTCCAACCATAAAGGAAATGTCAGAACACTAGGATCATTTGCTAGTCTAGAGGGAGATCTCACCTTTTTATGAAATGACTAAATGTGCACTATAAATAAAACCCAAATATTCATATTTCTATACACATGCATACACACATGTGTGCATACACACACACACACACACACACACACACACACACACAATTCATGCCTCTAGTTCAGATATTAGGACTAATAAAAATTTTCTTCTGCCTTTTATATACCCTATCCCACCCATGGAAACATGTAGAATAAAACTAAATCTTACTTGGCCACTAAATTGGAGATTTGTAACCTATGCAAAAATAAAATAATATGTCTGATAAATTGAAAATAAGAATTCTCTGAGAAACTTATGAGTTCTTAAAACTTCCAAAGTGATGTTTTCTATGCAATCTAATGACACAAATTAATTCCTGCTAAGAAATTCTTTTTTTTTTTTTTAAAGAAATTCTTTTAAATCTTAAAATCATTGTTTAAATTTTCTTTTTCTCGTGGAAGGCCAGAACAAATTCCAGCAGTCCAAAGCTTAGAGAAATCTTTCCTATTTTTGCTATGTCTTCCCTGTTAGACATTAGTTTGCTGTCTTCTTTCATATTTTCCATTCTGGTATGATTTGTTTTTAATGGAGAGATTCAGACATTCATAACATGTCAGAACCGAATGAGACCTTAGATATCATGTAGTTTAGAGAGACCTTCCAAGTATAGTTCATGGATCTGTAAGACTATTGCAAAATTATTTTCATAATAATACTAAGAAGATATCTTTCTTGTCATTCTTCCTTTCTCACTTGCGTACAGTGAGTTTCCCAGAGGGTATACAACATGTGTTACTGCAACAGATTGAATG